>NC_140593.1:872126995-873326995 GCF_964204655.1 Triturus cristatus
TAGAGAGTAGTAGAGTGAGTAGTAGAGAATAGTAGAGAGTGAGTAGTAGAGAGAGTAGTAGAGAGTAGTAGAGAGAGTAGCAGAGAGTGAGTAGAAGAGAGTAGTAGAGTCAGTGGTAGAGAGTGAGTAGTAGAGAGTAGTAGAGAAAGAGTATTAGAGAGTGAGTAGTAGAGGGTGAGTAGTAGAGAGTAGTAGAGAGTGAGCAGTAGAGTGAGTAGTAGAGAGTAGTAGAGAGTGAGTAGTAGAGAGTAGAAGAGAGTGAGTAGCAGAGAGAGAGTATTAGAAAGTAGTAGAGAGGGAGTAGCAGAGTGAGTAGTAGAGAGAGAGTAGTAGAGAGTAGTAGAGAGTGAGTAGTAGAGAGTGAGTAGTGGAGTAGTAGAGAGAGAGTAGTAGAGAGTAGTAGAGAGTGACTAGTAGAGAGTAGTAGAGAGAGAGTAGTAATGAGTGAGTAGTAGAGAGTAGTAGAGAGTGAGCAGTAGAGAGTGAGTAGTAGAGAGAGAGTAGTAGAGAATAGTAGAGTAGCAGAGAGTGAGTAGTAGAGAGTGAGTAGTAGAGAGTAGTGGAGTAGTAGAGAGTGAGTAGTAGAGAGTAGTAGAGTGACTAGTAGAGAGAGTAGTACAGAGTGAGAAGTAGAGAGAGAAAGAGAGAGTAGTAAAGTAGTACAGAGTGAGTAGTAGAGTGAGTAGCAGAGAGTAGTTGAGAGTGAGTGGTAGAGAGTGAGTAGTGGAGAGTGAGCAGTAGAGAATAGTAGAGAGTGAGTAGTAGAGAGTGAGTAGTAGAGAGTGAGTAGTAGAGAGAGAGTAGTAGAGAGTGAGTAGTAGGGTGGTAGAGAGTGAGCAGTAGAGAGTGAGTAGTAGAGTGAATAGTAGAGAGTGAGTAGTAGAGAGAGTGTAGTAGAGTGAGTAGTAGAGTGAGTAGTAGAGAGTTAGTAGAGAGAGAGTAGTAGTAGAGAGTAGTAGAGAGTGAGTGGTAGAGAGTAGTAGAGAGTAGTAGAGAGTAGTAGAGAGTGAGTAGTAGAGAGTGAATATTAGAGAGTAGTAGAGAGAGAGTAGTAGAAAGTAGTAGAGAGTGAGTAGTAGAGAGTGAGTAGTAGAGAGTGAGTAGTAGAGAGTAGTAGAGAGTGAGTAGTAGAGAGTGAGTAGTAGAGAGTAGTAGAGAGTTGTAGAGAGAGAGTAGTAAAGACTGAGTAGTAGAGACAGTAGTAGATAGTAGTAGAGAGTGAGTAGTAGAGTAGTAGAGAGTAGTCAGTCAGTGTCAGTCAGTGTCAGTCAGTCAGCGTCAGTCAGTCAGTGTCAGTCAGTCAGTGTCAGTCAGCCAGTCAGTGTCAGTCAATCAGTGTCAGTCAATCAGTGTCCGTCAGTCAGTCAGTGTCAGTCAATCAGTGTCAGTCAGTCAGTCAGTGTCAGTCAGTCAGTGTCAGTCAATCAGTGTCAGTCATTGTCAGTCAGTCAGTTTCAGTCAATCAGTGTCAGTCAGTGTCAGTGTCAGTCAGTGTCAGTGTTAGTCAATCAGTGTCAGTCAGTGTCAATCAGTCAGTGTCAGTCAGTCAGTGTCAGCTAGAGCAGCTCTGCTGACCTGGTTCTCTGGCTCTAAAGCAGCTCTGCTGACCTGGTTATCTCCCTCTAAAGCAGCTCTCCTGAACTGGTTTCTCTGGCTCTACAGCAGGTCTGCTGACCTGGTTCTCTGGCTCTAGAGCAGCTCCGCTGACCCGGTTCTATGGCTCTAAAGCAGTTCTGCTGACATGGTTCTCTGGCTCTAGAGCAGCTCTGCTGCCCTGGTTCTCTTCCTCTAGAGCAGCTCTGCTGACCTGGTTCTCTCCCTCTAAAGCAGCTCTGCTGAACTGGTTTCTCTGGCTCTACAGCAGATCTGCTGACCTGGTTCTCTGGCTCTAAAGCAGCTCCGCTGACCTGGTTCTATGGCTCTAAAGCAGCTCTGCTGACCTGGTTCTCTGGCTCTAAAGCAGCTCTGCTGACCTGGTTCTCTCCCTCTAAATCAGCTCTACTGACCTGGTTCTCTGCCTCTAGAGCAGCTCTGCTGACCTGGTTCTATGGCTCTAAAGCAGCTCTGCTGACCTGGTTCTCTGGCTCTAGAGCAGCTCTGCTGACCTGGTTCTCTGGCTCTAAAAGCAGCTCTGCTGACGTGGTTCTCTCCCTCTAAAGCAGCTCTGCTGACCTGGTTCTCTGGCTCTAAAGCAGTTCTGCTGACCTGGTTCTCTCCCTCTAAAGTAGCTCTGCTGACCTGGTTCTCTGCCTCTAGAGCAGCTCAGCTGACCTGGTTCTCTGGCTCTAAAGCAACTCAGCTGACCTGGTTCTATGGCTCTAAAGCAGCTCTGCTGACCTGGTTCTCTGGCTCTAAAGCAGCTCTGCTGACCTGGTTCTATGGCTCTAAAGCAGCTCTGCTGACCTGGTTCTCTGGCTCTAGAGCAGCTCTGCTGACCTGGTTCTCTCCCTCTAAAGCAGCTCTGCTGACCTGGTTCTGTGCCTCTAGAGCAGCTCAGCTGACCTTGTTCTATTGCTCTAAAGCAGCTCTGCTGACCTGGTTCTCTGGCTCTAAAGCAGCTCTGCTGACCTGGTTCTCTCCCTCTAAAGAGCTCTGCTGACCTGGTTCTCTGGCTCTAAAGCAGTTCTGCTGACCTGGTTCTCTGCCTCTAGAGCAGCTCTGCTGACCTGGTTCTATGGCTCTAAAGCAGCTCTGCTGACCTGGTTCTCTGGCTCTAGAGCAGCTCTGTTGACCTGGTTCTCTGGCTCTAAAGCAGTTCTGCTGACCTGGTTCTATGGCTCTAAAGCAGCTCTGCTGACCTGGTTTCTCTGGCTCTACAGCAGCTCTGCTGACCTGGTTCTCGGCCTCTAGAGCAGCTCTGCTAACCTGGGTCTCTGGTTTTAGAGCAGCTCTGCTGACCTGGTTCTCTGGCTCTACAACGACTCTGCTGACCTGGTTTCTCAGGCTCTACAACAGCTCTGCTGACCTGGTTCTCTGCACTCATGATGCACGCTCCTGACTTCGCGAAAATATATTTAAAAATAATATAAGTTTATTATAAGTACAAATATATTATTTTTATGAATATCTTAGATAATCTCTTGCCCTAATATGTATATTAAAGACACATACATATAATTTTGGAACATACATTTTTTTTGTGGGAGTTGCGCACCCAGCGCGCCCCAGAAAGTATAGGACGTCACGCGGGACCTGCAACCGCGCAAGCATCTCGTACCGTAATGCGCATGTGTCGCGAATGGGCGGGAGCAGGAGTCACGGACTGGTCGCATACCAATCGCGCACATCACAATATTAAATGTATATGATGTAACTGAAAAACACGCAGCCATCGCACAACGTACGCTGATCCTTCACGACTTTTCTAAAATGGCAGCTAGAATGCGTGCACCCACTGTGATGTTTACGCTTTGAGTGCACGACTCCGAAATTTTTTTTTTTTTTTTTAAAGAAAATAATATAAATAAATTTAAATAAAAAATGAAGACAAGAAAATTAATCAATATTTCAGTTTGAATTTCCTTAAATTTTTTTTTTGCAATTTTCAGAAAAATATATAATGTTATTTAATGAATAAAAAATGTATAAATAAACAGTTAAAAAACTGTAGAAAATCAGTACAAAAAAATAGGTATAACTACTATCACACTTAAAAAAACATAGGTTTCAGAGACGCTATAGTTAGAAATTAGCATTTAAAAAAGCTTTGAAATTCACTGAAAAAACCATAGGTTTCAGAGACGTTATAGTTAGAATTACCATTTTAAAAACCTAAGAAATTCACGGAAAAAAACATAGGTTTCAGGGGTGTTATAGTTAGCTGGCCATTTCACTTGTACAAAACCATAGAAATTCCTCTGTTATAGTTAGTTCAGCTAACTATAACTCGCGTGCCCGCAATGCACTGCTGATGATGTCACATATTGCATCATTCATGACATGGTCAGTGACATCACTGATGACATCTCAAATGACATCACTGATGACATCATCCACGTGACAAACTGATACACCTCATCATACACTAGTATAACCTTTCATCACTCACTGTAAAATACATTGTACCATATTTGAAACCATTGACACACCAATACCAGTTACTACATACCGACTCACTGATTCCTAATTCTACACACACAACTACCCATTCAACAACAGAATCATTTATACATGCAGTCACTAATTAATAGAACACTATCAAATGCACTTATACACATATATAGACATTGACACATCAGCAGTCGTCTTAGTCTGTTATGCAGTCATCCTACTCACTCATGAAAAAAATTAATCACACTTTAATTTACTCACTTACACAATTATCCAACAACACCTCATTTATTCAAACACATAGTAACTCATAGTTAATATGTTAAAAAAATCACCATGACAATTATACACTCATTCATATAGTTACTCTCACAATCACTGACTCTTACACATACATATTTATGTACACCAACTCTCACATACAATGCCTTTTATTTTTTTACTTTGTTGAAGATGTACAACTAAAACATATATTCGCTCACCAACACACAAATAAATACACCCATTCACCCAAACAATTGTTCCACATGCACTCTTAAACCTATACACCTAGTCAATCGACCATTCACACATCTATGCATAGAGTTACACACACACCATCCAACCACACACAAACTCAGTGCCCAATACAAATACTCACCCAACTAATCAATAACTAATATACACACTCATGTAGTTAGTAACCAACTGATGCAGCATGTTACAACAACAGAGACAGTTATGCACACATTCACATAGTTTAGTTACTAATCCATGTATTAAGTGAGACACTTTTAATTACTCACTTAAACAGACAGTCAGGCAGCTACTAAATCCTCCATCCAGACAGTTATATATCCACTCAAACTTCAATACAGATTGGTATATATATAATACATATTTAAATTTCAAACTAAACCACATTCACTGGATGATGTCATCAGTGATGTCATCAGTGATGTCATTTGAGATGTCATCAGTAATGTCACTGACCATGTCATGAATGATGCAATATGTGACATCATCAGCAGTGCATTGCGGGCGCGCTAGTTATAGTTAGCATAACTAACTATAACAGACGAATTTCTATGGTTTTGTACGAGTGAAATGGCCAGCTAACTATAACACCCCTGAAACCTATGTTTTTTTCTGTGAATATGTATATATAGCCCGTTTTTGTGTCCAGAGAGGAGGGGGCAGCCTACAAGCACCAGGTGTTTCTGCTTTGCGGCCGTTGCCGCCGCTGCCAATCAGCACCTGGAGGCGCATATAGCACCTGCATGGGTCCCGTTTCGCGGGAGCCTGTTTTTGTGTCCAGAGAGGAGGGGCAGCCTACAAGCCCAGGTGCCTCTGCTTTGCGGACGTTGCCACCACCGCAAATCTGCACCTGGAGGCGCATAAAGCACCTGCACGGGTCCCGCAGCACGGGACGTGTGCGGACGCGGCCGGGCCACGTCGAGGCAAGGCCCGGGCCAAGGGTAGGCTCGTCTGTGCCCGTCAAAGCCCAGATAAGGCTGGGTTGTGCCACCCCCCTAAGACCTGCAACGAGGCTTCTTGACATTCCTATCGGAATACGCCCTAAAGTACAGTGTTTGTTTTCTCCTTGATACTACGAGAGCAGTGGTTGGTCATGTCTGCGTGGTGTAAATTACTCTCCTGCTCACCTTATTATATTTTTCTATATACTATACCCGCTCTTCAGCCAGATAGAATTTTTACAATGGGCAAGAGAAAGGTTGCCCCAAGCGCCTCTGGTAAGATACCTCCCCCCCCGCACTCGCTCAACTCTTGACAATTATCTCACCCGAGTTGTGGACATGGTTACAAATGAGATGCGGTTGGTAGAGCGCCGTCTCTCTCTTACAATGGAAGAGTCCATGTATCCACTTGTTGAAGAAAGTCAACGCAGCATGCCAGCAACCCAGGTGTACATCAAGGGCAACATGCTCACCTGTGGCACTTACGAGCCAGGCTTGTTCTGTGTCGCCGGTCTACAACGAGGGTTAGGGCTTAGTCTGCTTGGGGGACGTACCCAGAGGGGGGCCTGTGTCAGGTCTAATTGGCACAGATGGTGGTGATCAGCTTTGTGAGTATAAAGGGGAGACCGCTCCAAGAGCTAAATGGAGGAGAAAAATTGTTAAATCCACCAAGCCAAGAAACTCTGCTAGAACTACGAAAATTCCTCTGCAGAATAAGGATTCAGATGGAGTCCTGACCGGTGGTTTGGTTGAGGCTAACGAGAACACCTGGCACGGTTTCAGCAAATGTCTTGGCGACCTCCTGGACTCCAAGTTGTGTCCCATTTTGTATCGCCTAGCGAAAATTGAATCCAAACTGGCACAATTGTCCGGTCTTAGGACTTCTTCTTGTACCCAATATTTGGCCTCTGATTTTACTCCTACCATTTCCACCGAGAGCAATGCTGATGATCAGCCACATGCCAATTTACATACTATCCACCCTGCCACCCATCAGGCAGTCCCTGCCCCCAACCGGGCCATCCTTTCAGTGATAGATCTTCCCCCAGCTTCCGCCCCGTATGTCGTTGTATTGACTAATGTGCTCAGGCTCACAGCACCCAAAATGGAAACCACTAGAGGCCTGATGAACAAATCCATTCACTGGCTGAACAATAATGCCGCTGGTAACTGGGACATATCTAAAGACATTTTGATGGCTAGAAGGGTGGGAGGCATTGGGGGTAGGGGTCATGGTATTAATGGTGATGTCATTGTGGTTAATGTGTTTACCACGTCATTAGTATTTATTTTATTTTATTTATTTTTAAGATTTATAAAGCGCAACGTCTGCTCGTAGGCGTCTTGGCGCTATGACTCAGCTAGTGCCTCCTTGATGACGGAAGCGAATTAAAAATAATGAGGTAACAGAGAACAGCTACTGGTCAAAGAGCCAGGTTTTCAACAATTTCCTTAATTGGAGCAGTGTGGGTGTAGATCTTATCACCAATGGAAGAGTGTTCCAAAGTCTGGCTGCGGTGTTAGTGAAACATCTATCTCCCCAGGTGACAGTCTTGGTCCGTGGCACCACTAGTTGGTGTAGATTTTTGGATCTTAGTTGCCGGTATGGCAATAGAGAGTGAGCTTCTGTTTAAGAAACTCCGGCCCTAACTGATGGAGGACCTTAAAAGTGTGACACAGGGTTTTAAATCTGATCCGGTTTTTGACCGTCAACCAATGATAATTCCTGATTACTTGCGTAATTGGTTTAAATTTGGGGGTCCCTGATAGCAATCTTGCAGCCGCATTCTGGACCAGTTGTAGCTTGGCGACCACCCGATCTTGAGCATTTGCAAATAGGCCGTTGCAGTAATCAAGAGATGACAATATCAATGAGCTCACTACAGTTTTCCTAGCACTTTCTGGAAGAAATGGAATTATTTTTCTTAGGAGTTTAAGTTTGTGAAATGCTGAGGAAGCTGTTTGATTAGCGTGATTAACAAAATGTAATTTCTCATCAAAGATGACACCTAAATTCCTGACCTTCTGAACTGGAGTTGGTATAGCTCCAAGTAATGGAGGCCACCAAATAGATGACCACATAGGTGATAGTTTACCAAAAATAATCACCTCAGTCTTCTCGGAGTTCAGCCTTAAGCAATTACAGGCCATCCACTGCTTGATTGCCAGCATGCCTTCCTGAAACTGGGCCGCTACTGTTTCTCCGTCATTATTGATAGCTAACACCAACTGGGTGTCATCGGCGTATGTTGTAAGGCTCATCCGGTGGGTCTTGATGACCCTAGCTAAGTCCGACACATAGATGTTAAAAAGTGTCGGACTTAGGGATGAGCCTTGAGGAACCCCACAGGGTAGAGCCAAATCTGCCGATTTAAATGGAAATATTGTACAAAGCTAGCACAGGAATGGTCAAAACTAGTTCCATTAAGATAGTTCCACTTGGCTTCTTTTATCAGCATCTTGCAAATCAATATTGCACTCCAGATAGCCTTGTTCGTTTTGACTCTGGGCAGCCTAGGCCACCTTCTTCTGTATCTCTCCATTTGTCCAACAGATTTGCTCCATTAGTCGGGCTGGAAGATATCGATTCACGGTTCAAGGAGGTGACTGCGCGTCCCGATCTCCAGGAGGAGGACAGGCTAGCTGATAATTTCATTTTTACCCTATTGTCAACCTCCCCCCGACATCATCCTCCGCCCACGGTGCCTGGCCCCATGGAGAAGGTTGGGTTTCCCTGTAACTCTATTTCAGCTGTACAAGTAAATAATTCCTCTTCAAATAATTTGAGGGGTGCAGGACTGGTCCTCGATAACTCTGAGGAGGCCCTTGTTAGGTTAACTACAGTCCATCAACTGCCCCTTGGTCCCATTAAGAACCCTTCCCTTCTACGGGCCAGCATGTGCGTGGGTATGGAAAATATCCAAATAGACAACGCTGGATTGAAAATGTTAAGTTGGAACATAGCGGGAGTAACTTCAAAGTTTATATTGGAGGGTTGGCGATCTTTTATCTTGACCTATGATATAGTCTTCTTGCAAGAAACTTGGGAGAGCAAGGATATCACTTTTGACAGGTTTACTTGTTTTAGCCTGCCCGCCATTCCATCTAAAACAGGTAGAGCTAAAGGGGGCCTGTCGGCTTGGTTTAAAGTGGAAATTGCTGGCCTGATTGTACAATTATCTCAGAAACAGGGGGAAGCACAGGCATTTTGCCTTACCTGGAATCATAGTAATAAGTTGTATTTGGTACATTTTTACAATAACAATTTTACCTCCAAGGGGGATTTCCACAGCTTATTCGTATTAATTGATATGCTTGTGGAGAGAGAAGCTCGAGCGGACTGTCCCTTTAAGCTTCTGTTGGCGGGGGACTTCAATGCAAAATTGGGGAATCCGCCGTCTTTTTCTCCAACTACCTTTGAGCCAATTGCCCAAGAGTCGGATCTCAATGTGATGGATGCTAAGGAGCGGGTTCTATCTTCCTATCTGTTAGAAAGGGGTATGGTTAATGGGGCCCCCATACCGACAGATCATCACATTCCTACCTTTATAGGAAGAGGGCCTGGAACTATCATTGATTATATTTTTGTCACCGGGAGTATGTTCCCCCTTATAAGGACTGCAAGGTCCTTATTCAGTCTTATAGTGACCACAATCCGATCTCTGCCAAGTTAGCACTCTTACTTATGCGGCAGAAGCCCATGCCCTCATACACCCAGTTATTATCCACCAAGGATGCAGGGTGTAGTGTGGTAGGGCGCTCAGCGAACATGAACAGCATAATGTCCCAGGTAATACCCATCAGTTCAGCCCTGCTGCATAGTTGTAATTGCATGCCACGTGACTCAGCCTGTATCCTGTCTAGCTTTGTAGATTTATTAGATAAAGTTAATAATCTTCTTTCTAGACCCATCACCCAGCCTCGCACTCAAGCACATCCTTGGTGTAACAATGCCTGCAGAGAAGCTAATAACATTCTACGCAGGGCTTTAAAGCAAAAACCCAGAGATTTGATTGCGATTAGGGAAAGTAGGAAATTGTACAAGCTTGCCCCAAAAAAGAGAAAGTCAGCTTTGAAGGAGGAGAAGTGGGAATTAATAGTGGGTGCTTGTCTCTCCAACGATCCCAACGCCTTCTCGAAAGCAGTTTGGTCAGTCCTATCTCCTACCTTACCAGGCCATACTGTAACTTTCCATATATCACCTGAGACCTGGGTGATGCACTACGCTGGTCTCTATTCCATTGACTCTGATGTTACAGTTGAGGCAGTACAGTCAAACCTAACATGTCAATATCTTGTTTTAATGAAGAGGAAATCCAAAAGGCAATTGAGTGTAGCAAAGGCAAGAAGGCTCCAGGACCAGATGGAATCCCATTGGATCTTTTCAAGGAAGATCCAGTATTCTGGACTCCGGTACTTACTGCAGTCTTTAATTCTGTTTGTAACGAAGGAGTGCCAAAGTATTGCCGCTCATCTGTCATTGTGCCTATTTTTAAAAAAGGTAACATGCACGACCCCAAATGTTATCGGGTGATATCCCTTTTGGATTCTTCAGTTAAAATTATCGGGGGAGTCGTGCTAGATTGCCTACTGGACTGAATTAATGCAAACTACATCTTGGCCCCCAGCCAGTATGGCTTTAGGAAGGGACTAGGCACAATCGAGCAGTGCCTTAATCTTCACATTATTTTGGCCAAAAATAAATATGCAAAAGGGGCTTCCACTCATCTGGCCTTTATGGACCTGTCCAGTGCGTTTGACTATGTCTCATGCTCTAAGCTGTGGGACATTTTAATTAACATGGGAGTCGACGCGGGCCTGGTCTCTTTACTGAGGCTTCTTCATCACGATCTATCTGCTTCAGTGAGGTATGGCAATGCCGGGGAGTGTTCAGAGTTGTTTAACATCTAGCGCAGGGTGCGCCAAGGCTGTGTCCTTGCCACAATCTTATTTCTCCTTTACACAAATGAATTGGATAAGACCCTGGTTTCAGCTGGGACTGATGTCCCACAAGTGGAGAAAAAGGCTGTGCAAGTGCTTCTCTATGCGGATGACGCAGCACTTCTGGCAAGGACTTCAAATGGCCTAAAAAAACGTATTGCCAGTTATGTCTGTATTATGAAGGACCTGGGGCTGGAGCTAAACGATGAGAAAACTTTTATAATGATTTGTGGTCCCAAAAATACCAAATACCACTGCTTGAATGTGGAGGGCAATAGGCTGGAGAGGGTTTGTTCCTTCCCGTATTTAGGTTTGGAATTCGAGGAAGGCTGTACCTGGAATACCTGCATAAAAAATAGAATAATACGCTATACGAGAGCAGTTGGGATCACCTTCTCCCTTACAATGTCTAGAGGTAAAAAGCCCATTGCCCCTATTTTAGAGATCTATAATTGTAAATGCGTACCGATCTTAACATATGGCATGGCTATTTGGGGATGTAGGGATGTGCATGCTATACAAACCGAAGAGAATAGATTTTGTCACAGAGTTTGAGGAGTTCCCCCCTCATTGCCACATTTCTCTCTTCATCTGGAGCTAAGTCTTGACTATGTACAGGATACCATAAATGCAGCACCATTTGGACTAACGAAGAGGCTAAACTAAACCGGGCAATTATTAAGGACTTTTTAAGTTGTTCCTGAGATCTTTCTATCCCTTGGCTACAATATATTAAATCTTGCCTCATTGATCTGGGCCTCCTTGTTTGAGCACCCGGAATCAATTGGCAAAGGGGACCGACAAAAGGTGTTGGATAGCTTCCAGAAACACAAAGAATCCTCTAGGGAACAGTTTGAAGTGTCCAAACCTTCTGTCAGAGATTATTGCTTTATTCAAGATCCTCCTTTTATTGCCCCGTATCTTTTATATGTAAATAATGTTCATGAAAAGAACCTACTGACGAGATTTAGGCTGGAGTCTTTTCGCTGGCTGATATGTTTCTCCTTGGGCCAGTATTCTTCTGAAACTATTACCACTTGCCCTTGCGATGAACATTCGAGCCAAACCATTTTACATTTTGTCTTTTTTTGCCAATTTTATCTTCCATTCACCAGGAATTTTTTGTTACCACTTTTACGCAGATATACGTTTTCTAAATGTAAAGTGGCCTTGTACTTTATAATGCAACTTAATGACTGTGATGTTTCCTTTGCTGTTGCAAGCATTTTGAAGTGCATCATAGCCAAGAGAAGGAACATGTTGTTTTAATATTAATGTTTTTAACAGCCTTGGTATGTACTCTATTTGTATTGCTGCTCTAATACTTATTGTTGCTGCTAACTTTTCTCTTTTTTTACAAGATTGATTTTAATATTTTAACGTTACGGGCCTATATTTGCTGGTATCCAATTCAGCTACACTGCCACTTTATCATTGATCAAATTATTGTTCTTGCCTGTACTGAGACTGCAATTTTCAAATGAGTATGGATTTTAACGTTGTTCGTTTTTTAGTGTACCTTTTATAACCTGTCTTCAGAAGGTCGATTAAAGACAAAGATGATGATGATATATATATATATATATATATATATACACCATATATATATATATATATATATATATATCATCAAAATACTACACCTAAAGTAAAATGTTTAGATTTTTTTATTGTAAATTAAAAATTAAAAAACGTTATTTCTTATTGTATGTTAATTTAATTAATGTATGTTAAAGTATTTGATAAGCGTTTTAAGTTAAAAATACCTGTAACTTTAATTAAATTAACATAAAATAATAGAAAATTTTCAAGTTTAATAAATATCTTTACTTTTCCATATACTTTACCATGGGTAGACTGTCCCATGCGAGATACTTTATCCTACGTTAAAGTATGAACAAAAGTAAAAAGATTATTAAACTTAAACAAAAATGTGTAAAAATATGTTTATACTAAATATGGATTTAAATTAATTTTACTATTGTTATTTTAAATGTAGAAAACACAAAATGCTACAGCATTATTATCTTAATTTTGAAAACATGTTTTTTAAAATGTTAACAAAGTATTTAAAAAATAATGATTTTATTAATGTAATAATTTAATAAGTCAAATCATTATTTTATTAATTCAAAAAGTAATTATTTTTAGTGTATAAAATTACAATTATGTGTCTGAAGATTACATTTAAAAAATCATGCCTAACTTAAAAAAATACATACAAATATTTTAGTATATATTGAAGTGATGTATATAAATAATTAAAACTAATTTAATTATAATTCAATAAAGATTCATGCAACATTAATTTTAAATTAAAAAAGGTTATTAACACATTTTAAAATAAATTATTACTATTGTAGGAAAAGTACCATTTTTGTATAGTAAACCCCGCACACACACACCTTTGGCTCCAATGCTGTTGACTAGGAAAGTGCTCTGGAGCCTGCTGCTCGGGCCCCAGTGCCAGTGCTCTCTCCTTAAAATGGATATGTCTAAATTGGTAACCTCAATTGGCAAGGTCTATAACCCCCTCATAGGTCCCTAGTAAATGGTACCAGTGGTGCCCAGAGCATTGGGGTTAAAGTGGTCACCAGGGCCTGAAGGACTGTTTGTGCCACCATGAGTGATCCAGGTAAACAAATGACAGCAATCCTGCCATTGCAGCCTGCAGGAACAGTGCAAACTGCTTGAACTCGACTTAGCTTTGCTAACTTGCCCCAAGCCTCTACTTACTCCTACCTAAACCCCTACCATTTACTAGTTCCTCTCACTTTACTATTAAGTAGTAAACGTACATGGGAAGATCTCCCCATAGCAAAAACAGGAGAGGTGGAGGCGGAGATTTATACTCGTATGTTTGTGAATTGCATTAAGTAGTAATTAAGTAGTACGAGTGTGGTACTAGTATATTTATTACAAAATACAGTTTGTGAATCAGGTCCATTGTGTCTATCTCATCTGCATTCTACTTGCCTTCTCATCATTCTTGGAGAGGGGCACTTGCAGTTGTAAGGAGAAGAATTTCTGAATGAATCCCACACGTTTGATTTCAGTATAATTCTGGACTGTGGTATACAGCTTCATACCACAAACCACAAATAGTATATCATATAGTTATTCTGTAATTATAGCACTTGTGTGCCATATGTTGAAACACCCATGTGCACTGAAATGGAAATGGCAGAGAGACTGCAGATCTCCATGGTATTTTCATTGACATAAGAAACAATCATGTTTTGGGCCTGACTTGTTCTTCCATGTACTTCTATCTGAGTACATTGGATCTTTGGCTATGCTATAAGACCATCATTGGATCGAGCTCTGTAGTAGAAACAAAAAACACACTTCAAGCTTCCATTTCTTTTTACCTGGGTGAGCTGGTAGAACGGGCAGAGGCACACCCAACTTCGTCAGAACCATCTGGACAGTCCATGATCCCATCACACCTCTGAGATACTTCAATGCAGAGGCCAGAAGGTCGACAGTTAAACTGTGAATTGAGGCACCCCCAGAGTCCTGGAGACACAGGCGTTGGAGCTGTCCCTAAGGAAAGTCACCATATCACACATATCAATCAACTATTAAAGGGCACAAGGCAGGCTTTGATATTTATTGGGAAATTAGATTGTTCATATTGTCCCAATAACAGTAACAATTAATGTCTCTTGACGTCTCTGGGTTTATCTGAGTGTGAATGATTTAGTAAGCCACTTTGATGTTTGTGTGTGCATGTCTTGTGAGTAACAAGAAAGCTGCAGCATAACTACTGACCTTTTATAATGAATACATATAAGCATTCCAATATGCTTTGGACAGTGCTGCCAGATTCTGAAATGCTTGCAATGTGGTTATTTGATCCCTTTGGATGTGCCCCCTCACTCCCTGACACGTAAGAAACAAAGTAAAGGAACAGTGTATTGCTACTCTTATATTTGAAAAGGGATAAACATACTTATCTGATGATTGTCAAAAAGCATAAAACCTGTACAAGAGGCTCTGCTGTACTTATAGAGAAGTGACTTGCTGCACAAACTGTTGAAAACTATTTCAGGATTTCACAATGGCTGTTTACCATGGTGCTCCATACTTCACTCTAACAGTGTTAGAATGAGAAAACTGAATACTACAAATACAAGAATGTCAGAATAGCTGGCATCGTTGTCAAATGAAGGGCAAGAGCCAAGCCAATATGCTGAGGAGATTGTTGCCAGAATCTGCAATGCAACAATACAATAACATTATCTGAGCCCTTATGATGTACACTTTGATTACCTGGCAGATATGTAATCAAGGACCAGATATACTCAGCCATTTATCAATTGCAAAATCTGCAATTAGCTAAATCACATGGTATGCGATCAATTGGTAACGCCTTATCTGGTAGAAAATCTATCTAGCCACAGTTTCCTTACCTTCGAATTATCCCCAGTCATCGGACTGGATCTGGAAAGATTTTTCGTGAACAGTATCCCTGCGTGCTGGCAGGAGGCATTATTTGTCTGTGTGTGGCGTTGTCCGATCCAGAAGTGGCGTCGCACCAAGGCGCGCTGACATCAGTTCCTTTTTGCAACTTTCCACATCAGAAGCACAGAGCAGCAAAGTACTCTGACCACTGGTGTGTAAAACTAGGGCCTGGAAAGGAGAGAAGCCCTGTCCCTGGAAATCTGTTCAGAGAGTGTGGAGGATGGTGGGTTGGTAAGAATCTGCTGCTGGATAGAGTCTCTACCAGATAAAGAGTTACCGAAGGTAAGTAACTTGTTCATCTGACAGAGACTTCTACCTGCAGATTCCTTACCTTTGAATAGATACCCAGGCTATACCTCCCCAGAGGTGGGTCTGCAGACCAATTTCACATGAGGAAGTCCTATAGGACCGAATGGGCGAAGTGACCTTCTCTATGGACCTGACTGTCCAGGCATCAGACCTTTGTGAATCTGTGCAAGAAGTTCAATTTTGATGCCTGGCAGATGTCCAGGACCTTAAGTCTGTGTGCTAATGCAGTGTTGGCAGCTTTTGCTCTGGTAAAATGACCATGTGAACCCTCAGGGTGTTGCTTCTTAGCCAGTGCATAGCAGATTTTAATAGAGAGTACGATCCATCGTGAGATGGTCCGCTTTTGTACGGCTCATCCCTTCTTTGCAACCGACATACCCCATGAAGAGTTGGTCACCTAGCTGGAGCTCTCGAGTGCGGTTAAGGTAGAACGACAACGCTCTTTTTGGGTACAGACAGTGGAGACGCTTCTCTTCCTTAGGGTGGTGAGGCAGAGCAAAATAAGTAGGTAGAGTGATGGATTGGCCTATGTGAAATGGAGTTACCATTTTTGAAAGAAAGAAGCTCTCGTAGGAAGCACCAGCTTGTCTGGGTAGATGTTAAGATAAAGAGGCTTGGATGACAAGGCCTGAAGTTCACTGACCATCCAGAAAGATGTTATTGAAACCAGGAAACCCGTCTTGATAGTAGGGACCCCAAAGGAACTTCTGTGCAGAGGCTCAACTGGGTCACTCATAAGTAAAATGAGGACAAGATTGTGGTCCCACTGAGGCATAATGAAGGGAGATGGTGGGAACAAATGTTGCAAACCTTTGAGAAACCTATTTACAATAGGGTTTCGGAAGAGGAATGACTGATCAGGCAACTGCAGAAAAGCAGAAATGGCAGAGAGATAGCCTTTCAGAGTGCCCAGAGCAGAGCCCTGCTGGGCAAGGAAAAGAATGAACAGAACCTGAGATGGAGGGCAGAAAAGGGATCAGTCTGTCTTGCTGTACTTTATGCCACAAATTGTGCCCAACAGCAGGTGTAAACCATCTTGGTGGATGGACTCCTGGCTGCCAAGAAAACATCACAGACTTCGGGCGGAAGGTTGAAAGTTGTCAACTGTCGCTGTTCGATCTCCATGCAAGTTGGTGGAGTGTTGACAGATATGAGTGGTGATCCCTCCCCTGCTGCTGCGACAGAAGATCCACCCAAAGGTGCAGCCTGATCGGAGGACCAATGGCCATGCTCAACAGCTTGAGATACCAAACTCTCCATCTCCAGTCCGGAGTCACAAGAATGACTTGAGCATGGTCATTCCTGATCTTCTTGAGAACTCAAGGCAGGAGTGGTATGGGTGGAAAGGCATACAGGAGGCCGGAGCTTCAATTGAGACGAAAATCTTCTCTGAGCGAAAGCCTCCATGGAAACCCCAGCGTGCAAAACTGCTGACAATGTGCGTTGTCAGTGGCGAACAGATCTAACCATAGCCCTCCCCACAGCTGAAAGAGATCTTGCACCACTTCTGGATGGAGATGTTATTCGTGTTCCGGCAGGCATCTTCAGCTGAGTTTTTCTGCTCTGGCATTCAGAGAACCTGCCAAATGTTAAACCACCAGGGATATGCCCTGCTGTTCTAGCCGTGTCCAGAGAGGCAGGGTCTCTTGACAAAGGGTCCACAACCCCACACCATTCTTTTTGTTGCAGTACCATATGGCAGTGGTGTTGTTTGTGAACAGCTGCACAAGCATACCCTGGAGGGAGGGTGGAAAGGCTTTCAATGCTAATCGGATAGCTGAAGCTCCAAGAGATTGATGTAGAGTCCTCTGATCTCCACCTTGTCCAGATGGCTGCACCATCACAGGAGTGATGCATCTGTCACTACTGTGACATCTATTTGGGGAACGGAGAGGGGTCTGCTGCTGACCCAGTCAAAGTTCGTTAACCACAACTGATGATCTTTTGCAGTTCCTTCTGAGATCTGGATATTGTTGAAGAGATTCCCCTGATGCTGTGCCCACTGGAACTTCAGGCCCCACTGCAGAGCCTGCATGTGCCAATGGGCATGTATCGCCAGCAGGATGCAGGAGGCAATGAGGCTCACACAAAGAGGTGATGGACGGAGTGCTGAAACTTTTCAAACACTCACCCCAGTCACAGATCTGTGTTGAATCCAACATCACTCTTTAGCTCACTTTGACACCCCAGTTCAGACACAGCTATATGCAAATCAGTCTTGACCCTGTGCCTCATGGGAACAGTCCAGTCCGAACTGCCAAGCCATGTCTTCCCTGGACCGGAAACAAGCATCCTGGGACCAGTTTCGGGCTAACAACCCTCATCAGCCAGGTAATGAGGCTCAGCAGCCTCAGAGTCAGTATCACTGAAATCCAGGAGAGGCTGTAAAATCAGTATCATAGCCTGAATATTCTGGACTCACTGTTCAGGAGGATAGACCTGAAACTGTACTGTGTCCAGAACAGCTCTGATGAAAAGAAGCTTTTGAGAGGGAGTTAGGTGTGAATTCAGAAAACTGATAGTGAACCCCAACGCCTGCAGGAGGTCCCCCATAGCCTGAAGGTGGGAGACGACATCCTGGGGTGAGGCTGCTTTCAACAGCCAGTTGTAAAAATAGGGGAAGACTGTCACTGCTGATCTCCACAGATGAGTTGCAACCATCGCCATCACCTTGGTGAAGACCCAAGTGGTGGTGGTGAATTCAAAGGGAGCACAGTGAACTGAAGGTGCTTGTGGCCCACCGTGAACCGCAGGTAACGTCTGTGGGCTGATAGGACAGGAATGAGAAAATATGCATCCTGTAGGTCCAACACTACCATCCAGTCTCCTGGGCCCAGGGCAGATAGAACCTGAGTCAGAGTGAGAATTCTGAACCCCTCCTTCTTGAGGAAGAATATGAGGGAGCGCAGGCCTAGAATAGTACAAAGGCCCCCATCCTTCTTGGGCACCAGGAAGTAGCGGGGATAGCAACCATGATGCACTTCTGGTGTCAGCACTCTCTCAATGGTTCCTTTAGTCAAAAGATGGGTGTACTAGGGAGGTTGGGAGGCTAAGGCTCCTGGGTGGGGTGTGGACTGACCAGAGTGCTGGCCACCCAAACCTAGGGGTCAATAGGAGCGGTGTCAAAGGCCAGACTAGGGCTGGAAAGCTTGAGTGCCGCAGTGGCTGGGTGGTTACGGACGCAGCTGTACGTCCCTTCCATGGCCACGAAAGGAGCAAAAGGCAGACTGAGGATGACGGAAGGCCATGGAAAGGCCCATGAACCTGCCAGTAGCCCTGCTGTCCTTATAGTGCTCCAGCGCTAAATCTGCCTTGTCTCTGAAGAGGTGGGAGCCATCAAAGGGCATGTCCATAAGTGATGTCTGGACTTCCCCAGAAAAAAACAGTAGTTCTCAACCAGATGTGGCATTTCAGAGCCACTGTTAATAAAACCGCCATGCCTTTGAGTCAGTGGTGTGTAGTCCACAGTAAATGGCGAGCTTAGGCGAACTTAGCTGTCTGCAACACCCTGAGAGAGCACAGCACGAGCCTGGACCAAGTCTCAAGCAGGACTTCATTAAGTGTTTCATTAAAAGTGAGAGGCGGTTCTGATGGGGACACTCATGTCTGAAGCACTTCCATTAAGGCGTTAGTCTTGACTGCCGCTGAGGGCAAATTGAGATCGAGGACCACAGCAGCCCTCTGAACAACCATTGCAAATGAAGCTCCCTCCTCTGTAGCCACAGTAGAGAAAGAATGCATACCAGCATCTGAAGAAGTGCCCAGTCCACTGTGTTCACCCAGATCCTCACACCATTCCATAGGGTATTTTTTGGGCTGGTATTCTTTAGGGTCCAGAGACCCTTCCCATTCCTCCCGAGTCCTAGCCCGCAAGAATAGGGCTCAGGCTCCAGCCTGCAAGGCATGGCTCCAGTCTGCGCCGCAGGATACCCCTCTGGCTCCGTGTCAGGGATGAGGATCGGCATGGAGCTGCTGGTGGGCCCCCTCATGTGCGCCATGATTATCAGCCTCAAGAAAGCCTCAAGGGGAAGGTTGGGATGGTATGAGCGGCACCGTTCATGATCCATCTGTGGATCCATGAGGCCTGACTGGCACAGTAGCCGAAGCCGTTGGCATGGATCCAGAAGGAGCCCCCTCTGAACCTGTGGCGCCCGAAGGTGCACTGGCAGGAATGGTCTGTCCAAGTATGAGGTGCATGGCCTCATAGAATTCTTGGAGTTGGGCAGGGGCCGCTCCAGCTCCTGGAAACTCAGGAAGGTGCAGAGCAGACCCAGAAGTTGGCTCAGCCACGCTCCCAGGTCTCAAATGGTATCACTCCCTCGTCTCGTCGGCTGACAGATGATGTGAAGTCTGAGCATGTTTCGACTTCTTCTTGTTCTTATGGAACCTCGACTTACCCGAGTGGCTCGACAACTTAGAGTCCAATGATGACCTCGGGCTCCGCGGCTGCTCCCGGGATCTTCCTCTAGACCGGGAGCTCAATCGTCACAGCTTCGTGCATTGAGCTGCCAGGAGTTTGAGGCATTGCTCCCTCAAGGCCTTCAGGTGCATGGCCCAGCAGTCAGGAGAAGCCTTTGGGTCATGGTCTCCCTCAAGGCACCAGAGGCACGAAAGATGTTTGTCCGTCAACAACATCTGCCAGTGACAGGCAACACAGGGCTTGAAGCCGGCACTTCTAGATGACATACTAACACATAAGGAGTATATCCTCTAAATAACTCATCAAAACATCAAAAAAACCTAATCAAAAAAGGACTGAAGGGTAGCTCTTCCCGGATCTGCGCTGACTAGCACGGATAGAAAAGAATTGAAGTCAGCGCACCTGGGACCTATTAAGGTACCGCAAATGTCACTTCTGACAGGGACGGCACCAATGATGCCACACAGAGCTGAACGAGTACTGCTCACAAACAAAATTCGGGATCCAGTCTGACACCTGGGGATGATTCAAAGGTGAAGAATCTGCAGCTAGAAGTCACTATCAGATTCTTTTTTTTACTATGTACTAAATACATTTAGTCATTCAGTAAATGGGTACTAAATCATAAAATGTGTTTGGAAATGTACTCACAATCACAGTTTTAAACACCCCCTCCAAATTGTGATTCCCAATGCAATATATCAATGGTTTGCTACTGCACTTTCATTTGCAAAACAATTGATAAGTTACAAACTCCCCAAAGGAGGTGGTAACTCAGTCGTATGAAAGCAGGGGTCCCAATGGACCCCTGCCCCTTTGTGAATGTCAGAAACTTTGGAAGTAGGTAGTTGTCCAGGGGACCACGGCAAATGTTTAAGCAACCTTCCTTAAAAAAAAGTATGATTTTTTTTAAATGCAGCCACATTTTCTCAAATGGAAAATGGCATGCATTTAAAGCAATGTTTTTTAAAAAATTTCAATGTGCTCAAAACATCGTGGTCTGTTGACTCCAGCAGGCGCCATCCCTATAATTGCATCCATCTAACAGGCCATCATCCCTGTGATGGCATGACATTTGCAGCGTATCTCACGAATATTGATGAGGTAGGTCAGATTGCAACCCACTCTGAATCCTTTGTTTTGTAAACTGGTCTATTAATACCTAAGTTGGTTTGCAAAACAATTTAGTGGTCACTCCAATACTGGTCAAAAATTGCGACCTCTATTTTGTGATGACATCTATGTACATGTGGCCCACAGCTGATACAAAAATAGCATACTGACTCTCTTACAGTAAAGAGGTTTCAATACTCTTCTGAGATGATTGCTAAACAGCATATGTAGCTTGTAAGATTTTCAGTACTTACTGGCTAAAACTAACTGAAAACTACTAAATGATCTAATATTGACTGTGTGTAGTGTGCACTCAATCCACCTCAACAGTAATTTGAAGGAGATCTTAGAATATTTGAAGTTTCAGAATGGCTAACACGGCTATCGGCTGTATCTAAGACAAGTGCCAGTGTGTTTTGGAATGTCCTGTAATAACCTCAAAAAACAATATTTCATAGCCAATGTTAATATTTATCTGACAATATGAGGAAGCAAAGTAAGAGAACAGGCACAGCAAGTGAAGCAAAGTGTCAGACGCTGAAGTGGGTCTTCAAACAGTGACTCTTCATTTGGCCCGGACTCTTTTATGCTAGTTGATAGGACAAGTCCTGCTTGTTTTATCTTTCTAATCCTTGCGATATGAGATGTAAGGTAAATTAGCACCAACGGGACTCTTTGCATGCATTCTATCTGTGCTTATTAGGGAGATTTTGGAATAGATTAACTGACGTGCCATCACAGTTCACTTTATAATTTTTAATTATAGATAGCATTAGAGGGGAAAGATGGAAGCATATGCGGTGCATATGCGGAGCATCAGGTATTCTGCTATGTTACTTAGCCATGTTAATAGAGCCAGAGACACTTATGGTAATCTGAAGAACATCACCAGATATAATGATACCTGCATCAGGCACACAAGGCATGAGGATGTACCACTGGAGCATGTTACAAATTCAAGCTATAAAGTATGGCATAACCAAAATGAATAACAACCTCCCCCCTAATAGAACGATGGTGTGTATTAAGGTTAAATAAAACAACCATAGTGTATCTTAACATTAAAATAACAAGTTGGAAGTATGGCTGTAGGTCTTTCTCTCATGAGTCCTCAATCAGAAATCCTGAGTCCTATTTTATTTTAAACAGAGTCGGGGCACCATAAAGATTAACAGAACTGCCGAAGAAAAAGAATAAATTCTATGACTAGGTATGAAAAACAAATAATGACAAACCTACTCTTACCCAACCCCTTGCAGTACAATAGTCAAAACCTTACCCATGTCAATAAATCACAAACCTATGACACGTATGAACAGGAAGATAAACCTTGCTGGAATACCTCAAGAGTTTTTTTATAAAGACTTGTACCAATAATTTAGAATGTAATTGTGCATTGCACCAAGGACCTCGCTCTTCTCTACAGATGTCAGCATTCAATGAAGGTTTCAATTTGTTTGTATTGAGCGGTACCTGTAGCGGTACATCGTGTTTTCAAATCTTGCTCCCTTACTTGATATATAAATCCATCTCCTTTGAGGGTTCTGGAAGCAGAGAAGACGTTGCTACTTGTTCAAACGATTCATGAAGATATATTTTCCCTGAGATTCATAGACATTTCCATCTCCTAACTTCAAAACCAACTGACATTTCACAGTAAAAATATAATATTTTTAACAAAAGAAGGATGCCATACCACAATAGAGCTCATCTGATTGATCTCCACAGTCATCAACACCATTGCACACTACACCGTGCAGTCCTGCAGGAACACATCTGCCATTGTGGCACTGGAATTCTCCATTGTGGCAGGGCACACCGGTATCAGGGGGTGCTGTAGGTCCCCCTGGCAGTCTGGTTGACACTTTGTAGGAAACAAACAATAAGCAACGGTAAAACCATTATAGTAGGTTAGTGAATGGGATACCATAACAATTAAACAACAGCCACATTGATAATCTCATGAGAGTTGACGGCCCTAGATACAAGGTGAAATGTCTAAAACAGCAGAGTGTGTCAGTGGAAAGTAGAACTTGAACCTATACACCATTAATTCAAGTTCCACCTTTCATTTGTGTATCCCCACTGACACATTTGCTATTGTTTCCTGTTCAAAGAAAATCAGGTGCCTGATTAAGAGTTTGCTAACAGTGGAAAAACGTCCTATTTATCCAGGAAAGGCTACAATTCAGAGTACTATTTACTGGTGGAACTTTCTCTACCAGAGGCATAGCATGATCGAGGATGTCCACAGGCAGATTCTGATCAATGTTTAGCTCCTCCGCTATAATAGCTCTTTTCGATTATCACTTAATTCTAAATCAGGCTATAATTCTTGTACCTGATGAACAAGTTACTTACCTTCGGTAACGATGTATCTGTAAGACACATTAGTTAGTTAGATTCCTCACCTTAGAATATCCCCAGGCGTCAGGCTGGATCCGGAAAGATTTTTCATCAGCAATACCCCTTGCGCGTCGCTAGGCGTCGTCTGCGGCTCCGCGTCCGTCGTCGGCGTCGTGCGCCGGAATGACGTCGTCGGAGTACTTAGATGCCGCCCTCACGCGCTGACGTCAGTTCTTGTACATAACTTTCCGCGCCAGGAACGCAGAGCCATGCAAGAGACCGACACTGGTGCCAAAAAATCTAGGGCCCTGAAAAGGATAACCTTAACCCTAGATGTCAGTTCGCAGAACGGGGAGGATGGGTGGGTCGGTGAGGAATCTAACTAACTAATGTTTCTTACAGATACATCGTTACCGAAGGTAAGTAACTTGTTCATCTGAAAGAAACACGTTAGTTAGATTCCTCACCTTAAAATAGATACCCCAGCAATAACCAACCCCGGTGGTGGGTCTGCGAACCAAGATCACACCAGAAGGTCCTGGAGAACAGAACGGCCAAAGAAGCCGTCTCTCCGGATTTGGCTGTCCAGCCAATAGTGCTTGGCAAACATGTGCAGTGAAGCCCACGTCGCCGCCTGACAGATGTCCCGCAAGGGAACTCCCCGGCCCAGGGCAGTAGTAGCCGCTGTGGCCCGGGTGGAATGGGCCCTCAACCCAACAGGAGGGTCCTTTTTTGCCAAGGAGTAACAAAGTTTAATACACAACATGACCCACCGTGAGATGGTCCGTTTGTGTACCACTTTCCCCTTCTTAGCTCCTACGTATCCAACAAAAAGTTGGTCGTCCACCCGGAACTGTTTAGTGCGGTCCAAATAAAAGGACAGCGCCCGTTTTGGGTCCAGACGGTGGAGCCTCTCTTCCTCTTTTGAAGGATGCGGAGGCGGAAAGAAGGTGGGCAACGTGACAGATTGCCCGAGGTGAAATGGGGTCACCACTTTCGGTAGAAAAGAAGGACGAGGCCGGAGGACAACCTTGTCCGGATGAACAGAAAGAAAGGGAGGCTTCGATGACAGAGCCTGGAGCTCACTCACCCGTCTAGCCGAGGTGATAGCTACCAGGAAAGCAGTTTTCAGGGTCAGAAGATAAATGGGACAATTGTGAAGAGTCTCAAAAGGAGCGCACATCAGAAAGGTCAGAACAAGATTCAAGTCCCACTGAGGCATTACGATGGGGACAGGAGGGAACATGTGAGTAATGCCTTTGAGAAAACGGGAAACAACAGGGGACTTGAAAAGAGAAGGCTGATCAGGAAGCCGTAAGAAGGCAGAGATTGCAGCAAGATAACCTTTCAAGGTGCCCAGAGCAGAGCCCTGCTAGGCCAAAGAAAGAAGAAAGAGTAGAACCTCAGAAAGAGGGGCGGAAAGGGGATCCACAGCCTTTGCTGTGCACCATGCCAAAAATTTGTTCCACCGGCAGGCGTATACCGTCTTTGTGGAGGGACGCCTGGCTGCCAGAATGACATCACAGACTTCAGGAGGCAAGTCAAATGGCATCAACTGCCGACGCTCAATCTCCACGCATGGAGGTGGAGGCTGGACAGGTTCGGGTGGAGGACCGTCCCCTGCTGCTGCGACAGAAGGTCCTCCTGAAGAGGCAGTCGTATCGGAGGATCGATTGACATACTGAGTAGCTCGGGATACCAGAACCTTCGTGCCCAATCCGGAGCCACTAAGATAACATGGGCCCGGTCGTGCCTGATCTTCTTCAGCACTCTGGGCAGAAGTGGTATAGGCGGAAAGGCGTACAACAGACCGCAACTCCACTCGCGACGAAAAGCGTCTCCGAGCGAGTGCTGCCTTGGAAATACCACATGGTGGTGGTGTTGTCCGTGAACACCTGCACGACACTTCCCCGGACAGAGGGAAGGAAGGCTTTCAGTGCAAGCCGGATCGCTCTCAGCTCCAAAAGGTTGATATGGAGTTGAGTCTCCGCCGGAGACCAGAGTCATATGATCTCTGCCTCTCCCATGTGGCCCCCCCATCCCAGGAGGGACGCGTCCGTCACTACTACGTGCTCCGGTTGGGGTAGGGAGAGGCATCTGCCGCTGACCCAATCGCGGTCCGTGAGCCACCACTGCAACTGTTTCGCAGTGCCCTCCGAGATCAAGACATGGTCGGACAGGTTGCCTCGATGCTGGGCCCACTGAAACTTCAGGTACCACTGCAGAGCCCGCATTCGCCACCTGGCTTAATGCACCAACAGGATGCAGGAGGCCATCAGCCCCAGAAGCCGCAGCACCAACCTGACCGAAACCCAGGATAGAGGCCGAAAGATGGGAATCAGAGCCTAAATATCCCAGACCCGCTGTTCCGGAGGATAAGCCTGGAACTGCGCCGAATCGAGAACCGCTCCGATGAAGAGGAGCTTCTGGGAGGGACTCAGGTGTGACTTCGGCACGTTGATGGAGAACCCCAGCAAATGCAGGAGGTCGGCCGTAGTCTGGAGGTGGGAGACGACTTGCTGGGGCGAGCCCGCCTTCAACAGCCAGTCGTCGAGATAGGGGAAGACTGGAACCCCCGATCTGCGCAGTTGAGCTGCGACCACCGCCATCACTTTCGTGAACACCTGAGGGGCACTGGTGAGGCCGAAGGGGAGCACGGTGAACTGAAATTGCTCCTGACCCACCGTGAACCGCAGGTAACGCCGGTGGGCCAGCAGGACGGGGATGTGAAAATAGGCGTCCTGCAAGTCCAACGCTACCATCCAGTCTCCAGGGTCGAGGGCAGCCAGAACCTGAGCTAAAGTTAGCATCTTGAACCGTTCCTTCAGGAGGAAGGTGTTGACGCTCCTGAGGTCCAAGATAGGGCGTAGGCCCCCTTTGCCCTTCTTGGGAACCAGAAAGTAGTGGGAAGCCTACTTCTGGACCAGGAACGCGCTCAACGGCCTCTTTGGCCAAGAGGGCCGTAACTGCCTCCCGCAGAAGATTCAAGTGATCCGCCGATATACGGTGGCACTGCGGTGGCATGGCTGGAGGGGTCATCTCGAAGGGGAGGGAGTAGCCCCTTCGGACGATTTGCAGCACCCACCTGTCCGAAGTGATGGAGCGCCAGTGGAGCAGGTGATGGCGAACTCTGCCACCCACTGGCGTGGAATGGGCCTGAAAGCTCGGACTAGGAAGGTTTTGAGGCGGATGCTGCCGGGGTGGATGTGGACTGATCGGCACGTTGTCCTCTAGAACCGCCACGGCGGAACACACGTCCGCGACCGTGTGCAGGTTGGTTCTGCGGCCGGTGACTAGGCGGACGTGAGGAGGCGCCCCTTCCTTGGCCACGAAAGCGGCGAAAGGCAGAAGTGTGCGGCCCTGGGGCCGAGAGACCCAAGGCCGTAGCCCGGAAGTCCTTAAAAAGAGGCAGCGCACTATCCGCCTTCTCACCAAAAAGGCGAGCGCCATCAAAGGGCATATCCATGAGGGTACTCTGGACATCCCCCGAAAAAGACGTGGACCTCAGCCAGGCGTGGTGCCGGAGCGCCACCATGGTGGAAATCGCCCTACCCAGCGAGTCCGTGGTGTCAAGTCCACACCGTATGGCATGTCGCGCTGCATCTCGCCCGTCAGCAAGTGCCTGGGAGAGACGTGTCCGGGCCTCCACCGGACACAGTGGCAGCACGTCCTCCACCATATCCCACAGAGAGTGGGAGAAACGGTCCAAGAGGCAAGCGCTGTTCAAAGATCGCAGGCCCAAACCCAGGGAAGAGAACAGTTTCTTTCCGAACTGTTCCAGCCTCTTGGATTCCCGATCCGGAGGAGCGGACGGGAAGGAGGATTGAGAAGTGGAGGCCTGGATAACCAGGCTCTCGGGGGTGGGGTGTTGGGACAGGAAACTGGGGTCGCCCGGAACAGGGCGGTTGCGCCGGGCCACATTCCGATCCACAAGAGGAAATGTGGAGGGCTTGGGCCAAGTGCCCTGCAGAACGTCGATGAGGGCCTCATTGAACTGCAGCAGAGGCTCTGTGGAGCTTGCTGACAGTTGAAGCACCTCTGTGAGGATATTAGTCCTCACGGCCACAGCAGGCAACTCGAGCCCCAGGGCTTCGGACGCCTTGCGCAGCACCACGGAAAAAGCTGCACCTTCCTCCGAAGCCACAGTCGGAGGAGAGATGAAGCCAGTGTCCGGCGAAGTGTCCAGACCACTGGCATCCCCCAGTTCATCTGCCCTGTCCTGTGAAAGTTGACCCTGGAGGGCCATAGGGTCCTCAGACCCCTCCCAGTCGCCCCCGTCATCCGATTCCTGATAAACAGGAGGAACGATCGGAGCCGGACGGTAGTTGAAACGTTCATCCATCGGCATCGGTTGCGGCACCAGGCGGCGGACAGGGGCTAAACCGGGGAACGGCGTCATCCGGAGACGGCGCCGGAGGTGGAACCGGTGTCGGCGCCGGCGGAGGAGGCGTTGTGAGGTCGACCGGCGCCGACAGAGATCCAGGCCTGGATCTCTCAGGGACCTGCGGCGTTGGGACCGAAGTCGTCGACGGCGCCGGGGCCGGAGCCGCCGGCACGTGAGGTCGCCCAGTCGAGCCCGCGGGGCCTGAAGGCGCACCGGCAGGCGTCGACGGCGGAGCCAGGCCCCTCATGGCCGAGAGGAAGGCACTGATCTCCACCGGAGTCGCGTCAGTCCCAGGGACCGGCGGGTATGGAGACGGACGCGGCTCCTGCGGCTCCGGCGGAGCCGCGGGGGTGGGACCACCCTGACCCTCGGCCGAGTCGTGCGACCGGCGAGTGAAGTCCGAAGAGCGGTGTCGCCTCTTGGACTTCTTGGATCGCTTCGACTTACCCGAAGACTTCGAGCCCGACGAGCGAGGATGATGACTGCAGCTCCGCGACCGGTCCTTGGACCTCCTCCTGGACCAGGACCGTGAGCGGCGCAGAGCCGAGTGCCGAAGCTCGAGAAGCTTACGGGACCGCTCCCACCTAGCCTTCGAGGTCAAGGCCTGACAGTCGGGGCACGACTCCGCGTCGTGGTCGGCCCCCAGGCAGTAAAGGCACCGGCGATGGTGATCCGTCACCGACATCAGGCGATGACAGGCGTCACAGGCCTTAAATCCAGGCATCCTACCGGCACCAGAGTCGAGTTGACAAAAGACCAAAAAGAGTCAAAAAGTTTAGTCAAAAATTGACTAAGGGGTAAGCTCTTCCCGGATCGGCGCTGTCTGCCGCGGAAAAAAGAAGAACTAACGTCAGCGCGCGAGGGAGGCGTCTAAGTACTCTGACGACGTCATTCCGGTGCACGACGACGGACGCGGAGCCGCAGACGACGCCTAGCGACGCGCAAGGGGTATTGCTGACGAAAAATCTTTCCGGATCCAGCCTGACGCCTGGGGATATTCTAAGGTGAGGAATCTAACTAACGTGTTTCTTTCAGATAGATATTTCTATTGTTCTACTCTTCTAGTGATCACTGACAGAGAATGGTGCTCTGGAGCACAGGTTAATCTGGAGATATACCAACAGGTCTGACATGTGATTGACTTCATTCCAGCCCTCCTGTTCTATCAGAAGCATCAGCTTGTCAGGCAATCTCCCAATTTAATCATAAGCTATCCACCACATTTGCTGCCAAAATAGTCAATCCTATTTTTTATGTGGACTGGTGAGAGTCTGGATTTTCATGTATTTCCTTACTTTAGTCAGGACATGAAATTGATCAGGGTTCATTGTCTCTAAACAGTATGACTCAATTTTCCAGCCTTTGTGTAAGCATAGGGCAGGACACAGAGAAAGAAATAGTAGACACCTAGGCCATGGGGTCTTCCACATTTTACCCATTTAATACATGTAAATCAAAGACTCAGAGGCTAGTTCAGGTTCTACTTTGCATTGCCTTCTTATTCTTCATGTGTTTCCAAAACCTGCCCAAATCGTCCTCCAAGTGTCTATTATTAGCCCTTCCCTTCAAATCCCCATCAATCTCTGTCACCTTTAAGCGAGACACTGTCCCTTATCTCCAAAAAGTTTCTCCTAGCATACCTAAGTGTGAATCACAAAGATCACCTCTCACCATGAACTTTGGAGCCAAACTTGATTCCTCAACTGGAACTCCTTTACTGTACAAACCACATCTTACATATACGAAAGTGTCTGGCACTACAGAAGCCACCTCTCAACTTTCACAATAAAGGTTTCACTAGAATTGCAAACCTGATTCTTCAGAGGAACTGCTTTTACTAAGTTGTTAGGTCTCTTGCACTGCAGAAGCCAATTCTCACCCTTCACAGTGAAGGCTTTCAGTAGAAATGTCAAACATGATCCCTCACAAGAAGGTCTTCAAACACAAGATCCATATCCGATCCCTCACCAGAAACCTGCTCCTTAAAAATTCCACTAGTCTGGGACTCCCGTTTTCCTACTTGGTCACTGTGATCAGAATGTCCAATTGTAATATGAATATATCCCTATAG
Organism: Triturus cristatus; assembly: GCF_964204655.1. NCBI lineage: Eukaryota > Metazoa > Chordata > Amphibia > Caudata > Salamandridae > Triturus > Triturus cristatus. The sequence continues at coordinate 872,156,554 of NC_140593.1, forward strand.
TGAATAACAGGCCATGAGAAGAACATGCCGTATTTTCCCTTTGGTATAAATAACTTAATATCAGTGTGTATGGCTGTCAGTCAACTGTAGGACATTTAAAGCATTTTTAGAAGGTGCTGCCATAAAGGTACCTTCCACACATCCCAGGACTTCAACTCGCATAAAAATGCCGTTATGAAAATCTTGAGGGAGAATCCGGACTAGTCGTGCACTGATCATTCGCTCAAGCTGTCTGACCACCGGGATTGAGTCATCCGAGTTTCCCTGGAAGTGCTGAAGAGACAAAAGAGGAGGGTCAATGGGGGTGGTACACATCGTGCATACAGGCGCACTGTGCACAAACACTTCACACACACATCGCATGCACGTATACATGCACAAACACATTCACTACATGTTTATGGGTCAATTCATTAAGAAATTTGATGCAAAAGGCAAGAATACACCACTAAACCGAGCATTTTCTCAGCCTATTAATTCGCTTTTAAGACTAAAATCAGTACAAAGACAACCACCTTCATCGTACCAGAGAAAGATTAGCATACCCTGGCCTAAGGCCAATCCTGCCTCTCAATAGCCCATTCTTCTGCTGCGATGTTAAGGGCCTCAAAGATAATTTCTACACTTTACTTGCTTATGTTTAACAAATACCAGGAACCACTGTGGGTTTTGTTATCTGAAAAGGATACAGCCATTCACCAATATGCTGATGACACCCAGTTATACCCATTTATACTTGAATTATACTTGATGAAGTTGAGGATATTGTTTTCAGATGATACTGTGAAGCTGAAATTTTACTAGACATAGCCTTGTTCTCACTCAAACTAAACTCAATGGAAACTGGGTTCTGCTATTACAAGCAGTGACCAGAATTGAAACATGGCTGTGAGCAAGAACATTGATGGGAACTGTTCCTTTATTAAGACAAACAATAAAATAACTAAATCTAGACAGTATCAACAGCAACTACTAAAGAAATCAATCTAATTGTTACATGCGCATCATACTTCAAACAAGTTGTCCAAACCCTGGTCCTGTCTCACACCATTGTGCATACAGTCTACTGAGGAGTTGAAGGAACCAAAAAGAGCAGCCACATAACATCTATACTGCTTAGTTGCCCCTCGCTTCCACTGGAAGTCAACCTAAATATTTAAATTTAGGCCATCACTGCCAGTTGGCCTTCATTAGGTGCAATAGTTATCATACCTGATAAATAACATTACTGTGATGTTCTTTATTTATCAGGTGTGATATATACCACCCATTAGGAGTTTTTCACCTTGCATGGGATATACCATGAGGATTTCGGTGCTTACCGCACATGTGTTACCCGTAAATAGCAGCAGGTTTGGCCTGCCGAAAATTAGATGAGGATGTGTCTTTAGGACAGTCAGTATGTACCGGGAGCAATAAAAACCACAACACTCATAATTACGATATAAGCAGTAATTGGAGTAACGGTACATATCGGACAAGTCGGCCAACTCATAACGAGAGCCTAAGTGTCAGAGGATATCCAACGGAGATCAATGACAATTTGCAATTGCTTTCCAAGGCAAGAAGTGAATAGGAAATATTTGGTATATTCAAAGAGCCCCAATTCTGTTTCCAACAGAGTACATGCCCCCACAAGAGTGGGTGACAATCACTATTACTATCCCTATGCACAGGCTTAGCTGAAACAAGATGATACTGATACACATCGGTATGATTTTCTAATAGGCACTACTGTTCTATACATTTCAGGAAGTATCACAAGATGAGAAAATATGTAAACAAATCAGACATGCACCACTATAACTGTAGCTATCCACGTATGTAAACTCTTAAGATGAGGGAGATTTGGAGACCACGTTAGGAGGTAACGTGCCTGGGCTAATTTCTTTTCAGTGGAAAAATGTTAAAACACACATTGAATAAAAAATAATTGATAGTGATCACGTACGCAGAAACAATGGGAAAAACTTTGCACACAACAATCCTAATAAACTCTTAGAGGCATCTGTGCTTCTGTGAGTTTCACAAAGGGGATGAAACAGACAAAGAAGTATGGTAAGATTTTTCTTAACCAGCACATCACTGTTAATCGTCTCAGAGACCATGTATTGCTGCAGTGAGTAACCAAGTAAAGCCTGTTGTGTATTACCATGAAAATGGTAAATACATTTATAAAAAAAAAATTATCTTCTCAGAGACCAGGGAACATGGAGATGAAGGTATATTCCATCACAGCAACAATTTAACCGTTAGAATTATAGAGTCCACAGTGCACTCAACCACTGCATGGATCTAGGAATCAGCACAATGAAGTGACAGAGAGTGGGTACCTTAGGCTGAGGTTCAGAGCCAGTTGAAACATCCCGGTAGTCATGCCACCTGGTGCCATCATTGCTGAACTGCAGCCGGAAACTGGTAATATATGCATCAGAAGAGCCAGCTCCTTGCAGAACAATACCTGGGAGGGAGAGTAAAAAAGGACTTTTTTAAACATGGCATGAAGAAATATATCTGACGTATCTGGTTTGCACGTAAGGCAGACTGGCCTCCACAATAACTACGTGAAATAGGAATATGGAAGAGACTGTACTTACTATCCCTGAGTACCTGCTTGCTACTGAGAAGTAGCAGTGCTGTCCTATTATAAACACTGTGCCACTCATGAAAAGTGCAGGTACTCTCTGTCTAAAATTAAAGAAGTGCAGGTACTCAGCACCTAATGGTACCTGCCCATTGAAGCACTGATTCCATCTGTGCCATCCAACATAAGGGTTGACAGTAACTCAAACTTAATGGAACTAGAGAGGCAACTTAGAAAAAAGTAAAACAAATTATGTGTGGGATGCTTGAATTAATCCCAGCCACTGAAAATTAAGCAAGTTGCATCACAGTACATAATCTTTTCCTCACTATGCCACTCCGGACCAACCTTAAGTAAATCGGACCTGGGTCTGTTTCATTAGGAATAGTCCAAACGAAACTGGAGGCCATGTCCTTTCTGTTCAAGAAACAACACAATGTAACAACTTTCATCTTTGTTGGCCCTCACTAGTGAGGTACAGTGAGGTGTCCTAAGTATGATGAGTATGCCTAGATATAGGTCACATGCTCTCTGGACTAGACGTGAACCCAAGCTGCCCCTCACTTTTGAGGAGCAATACCTAAAGAACTGTAGTTTTGCTTAACTCCAGCTGCAGTTTTGCTTAGGTCATAAACCCTGGCAGATCAGGCTGGATGGTTACTAAAGAAGCCTGATCAAATACAGCTTGCATATGATCGTTCCCTGTCTCTGGTGGAACACTGGGCAAAACATGATGGACTTAAAGGTGGACAAAATAGATACAAATGGCTCAGATTAATTAATAAAATGCGACCACCATTTATTTTACTTTCTCAGCAACTCATAGGACGAGCAGAATAATGTCATGTCTTAATCTAAATCTGAAGACCCCAAGAGTTCATTTCATTACACAAATTATAAGGTGTGCTGATATGATGTAATAAAAGCAATAATATCTACTGAAAATGGGGGGTTTAAATTAATAGAAGCAAGGGACAAATTACACAAAACACTCTCAGTTAAATCTGATCCATCTATTAAAAACACATTTTTGCAGAAAAGTGTTTGCCTGGGATTTGTTGCCAGCTGGTATGAAATGTATTGTGAAGACAACATCAACTCTCCTACATGTAGGTAACATATTTTGAAATTGAAGGATTGCTGATGTGTGATCATATCGTGGGTAGGAAGAAGGATTTAAAACATGTTATGATATCTTATTAGAAACATGTGAGGTTGCTTTAAGTGTTTCAAAGTGCACTTTCTTTCTCTTGAACACAGTTGAATATAATGCAATATATGGGACTGCTGTGTATTAAAGTGGAATATATAAGTGACATTTGCTCAGCTTATGAAATTTTGTTTAGCCACAAAATTGGTTCAGAAATGAGATATAACTGGTTGCCTCGTGTAAACTTTTTATTTCATTTTTTTATTTAGGATTTTTCTTAAGCCCTTCAAACCACCCCATTCAGAGATTTCTGAGCGCTAAGGTGGTCCCTGTGGAGGGCAGGGGAGATAAAGTATAGCGGCGCATACTATCCAAACTATATTCTGCCTAATGCTGCTACTACTGTATAAACACTGTTGACTAAGCATTGGATATGAGGCTGTCCATAGTTCAATTGAAAGGGATGAACCAACTTTAGGCGTTTAGCTGGTAAGACTTGTGTTTATCAGTCTGACACTTCTCCTAGGACAACGGGGCCTAGCCGAATGCCATGGTGAAGAGATGCATTTTCAAGGACTTCCTGAGTTTGATGCAGCCATTCTCCAGTCTCACATAGGTGGGTTGAGAGTCCCAAAAGGAGGAGCAGGGGTGTTGGAAATAGCAGCCTCCAAATATCTTAATTTTAATTAAAGGGAGAGAGCAAACAACTATTAGCTTGCCTGTGATTTCGAGTCAGGTGGTAAGGAGTAAATACTTTCAGAATTCAGTTATGAAGTGCCTAAAGAACAATATGGAGAGTTTTGAAGGGAGTCCTTTTCTTCACTGGGATCCAATGGAGAGATCTGAGAGAAGGGGTAATGGGAGCACGCTACACCAGCAGCTTGGTTTTGTAACTGTTGCAGCATGGCTAGGGAAGAGTTGGGGAAGCCTGTTTAGAGATCAAACAGTAATCCTGATGGGGCAGGACAACAGGTAGGATCTGGGGAAAATGTAGGAATGGCAGAATACCTTTCAATTGTCGAAGGTGGAAAAAAGAAGATTTTCCGACTGCAGTTATCTGAGCAGAGAAGTATAAATTACACTTGAAGACCAGACCCACATTTTGGGCTTGGAACATAGGAGTGGGAAAGGGCTGAGTTCTTTTGGCCATGAAAGAGAAAAAGAGAATGGGCTAATACGAACAAAGTGCAATATTTCATTTTTTCACCACTGCTGGCCAGCAAGAGAAGGCAGCAGAGTTCCATTAAGGTGGGGTTAATGCAATCATATTTCTTTTAACTATTGATAAGGTGCACTGCAATGTGTAAGATGCCCTCAAGGTAGGGAGCAGTGTGGAGGCTGAGAGGCCACAAGCCTTGCCACAATCCAAGCTATACTACTCATAAGGCATGGCTTGCAATCATGTTCTGCAAATATGTACTTCAGCTCCCTTATATCATATTTATATTTGTGTTCTGCAGCACCAAACTATTGTTCACTGAATCATAATTGTGATTTCAGATTTGACCAACCCATAAAAAATGATGCAGTCTGCAAACCCAAATCAAACTTTTTCTTATTTTTTTATTTGATGGAAAGTGCCACCCTTCTGGGCTGTTCCTTGGTGGTCTAAGAGGGTTAGATATCCAGATTCTTGAGCTGTGCTAGTCCTGAACAGGAAACAATTAGTTATTTTTGCATCTAACATACACCAACACACAGCACAAATATTGACCATCTGCCACCTACCAGTGATGTTCCGCGTCTCCAGAAGATCTATCTGCAAGTAAGGTGGGCTAGAGGGAAGCTCATGGTACTCATCAGCTTGTGGGCTCCAACCCTGCAGGTCTGTTTTTGGAGTCTTATAATTAAGGTGCCCTGCATGGGCTGGGTGCTCTGGCTGCTGAGAGGAAGCGCTGAAACTGCTGTCTGGTAAAGATGAAATTTGGATGGGGTGGTAACACTGATCTGCAGAACAGAAAGACAAAGTGGAATGCATGAGAGAAGGAAAAAGAAAGAAACAGGGAGGGAGGGATAGAGGGAGGGAGGGAAGAAAGGAAGTAAGGAAGGAACCAGCACATGCTAACCAATCGAACACAGGTAGTTAACACCAACAATGTCATCAAACCAAAGCTGCATAGTCGAATGGAGGTCATGTGCCTGGTTCCTCGTCTTTCTCATCTTACCAGTCAATAAGGCTAAGATGTAATTTCTGAAGCATTGCAAGACAACCACAATACAGAAAGAAATTTCTGCCACAAGTGCCCTTATTTTACAAAGAAATTAAAGTGAACATTACCAGCTCCTCAACATTCTAGAGCCAGTATGGTCAAAGACAGGGCACATCAAAGGATGTCCTCTTCTCCCTAAGCCAGAACATCATCCATCTTCTAAATACCACTGAAGTGGATAAACATTCTGTAGGAAGCTGGCTCTTTATGTGATATATCAATAAGTTGATATACCGTGTAAAGAGTCTTAGGGTTCCCTTATGAGTGGACAGGGCCTTGGTATGCAATCCCAAAGTGCTCTATTAGGGGGTAGTGTGGTCAAGCAGCCTTAGGTTTAACACAGAGGAGAGCCTGACATTTGCAAAATACAAACAATGATCAATAAATGACAAAATTACTCAAGACGACTATCCACACCAATTTATAAAAGTAGCAAGTATCTTTACGTATGTTTAGGCATCATAGAAAAATCGTTCAGGTAAGTACGTTTTGAAAAATAGATTCTTTACCCTTTAAAAAGTGGACACAGTGCAATTTCTGAGTTCTGCAATGTTATTCTATGTAAGGAAAAACAAGTTCTGCAAACAGATACAGAACATCAACTTACAGGATCACTCTCCAGGAGTTAAGGTGAGTGGTGGGCAAGGTCCAAATGAGCACCAACAGTACAGCACCAGCGCCACGAGGGCGGTCGGTGCAGGGTGCAAATAAGCATTGGGAGCCCAAAGGGGATCAATCACTGTAAAAAGAGGCTGCAGGCTCGGACTAGGAAGCCAGCCGTGCTGAACCAGCGAGTGGCCTCAGGCCTTGCGATGCTCGGGACTGGGGGAACACCTTTGGCCCTCTTCTCCAAGGCCTGGGGACGACAGGGGTGTCCTTAAGTATCAGGTTTTTTCTTACCGGAGCAGTCGCGGTTGAGGGAGGCTGCCTGGAGGCAACGTCGAGGAATGCAGGAGGGGTGAAACCATGGTAGACTCGAACTCTGGAGGGCTGCGGAACCTTGTTAGCACTGGTGGCACACTTCAACTCGGGCCAGAGGCGACGGGTGCAGTGGTTGCTTCAGGTGTCAGGTTTTGCAGTTCCGGAGGCCTCAGAGTCTTGGCTTTTGGAGTATCTTCTGAACAGGTCTGCTGTTCACAGGAGGTCTTCGTTCCTATGTGAAGTGCTGACAGGTCTCTCAAGTTTTGGAAATACTGCAGCTGTGGGACAACTCGACTTTGGCGCAATTGGCAAAAGCAGGCCGGCAGGGTTGGTGCCAAGTCATTTGCTATATCCTCTGTTCTTGCAGGGGTGTATCTCTTCTCGTCCGTCTTCTTCCCCAGGTCATCAGGATCTGCTTCTCTGGTGCCAGGTACTCCCCTAAATACTAAATATAGGAGCATTAGGGGAGTATTGGGTAGCAACCAATGGGCTACTCACCCTTGGGGTCCCTACACCCCTATATGACCACTTCCTGTGACAGTGGGCCTACCCTTGTCCCAGAATTCCTAAGTATGCCATCACAAAGAAGCCTACTTCTGAAAAATTGTGCTTACCTTGCAGTAGCCCACCTTAGGGGTGGTATAGCCTGGAAGTGTCACGCCTACCTGACTAGCTAATTTAGGTTCCTGCCCAGGTGCCAAGGGGGTCCTGGACAAAGGAGTGTGGCTTCGTCTCCTGTGAGTGCTGCTAGATTTGCATTCCAAAGGCGGTAGCTCTTTGAAGCTTGTGCCCAAATAAGGCTAATCAGTAGGTCAATCTGTGGGAGGGGGTGTGATACCCTTTTCCTGGACAGGCTTTTCTTCTAGTCCTCCTGAGCACAAAGGCTCTCACTCTAGGAGGTCAGAACTGTATCTCGGGTGGCAGGCTGGCAGAGACCAGTCAGCAGCCACACCAGAGGCTGGCAGTTTTTCAGGTGGTCCTCTAAGATGCCCTCCGGTTACAAATATTGATAAATCCAACACTGTAATCAGTGTGGGATTATCAATACAAGATGCTTGATATCAAACATCCCTATCTTCAGTGAAGCCATCATGTAGCTGGGGAACTCATTTTCACCAGCGCCTAGCACATGTCTTCAAATGGCCTTTCTTGTCACTTGCACCATCAGTAATGGGACTGACCAGCACAGGGGCATATCTGCTCATGCATGTATGCCCTCACATGTAGTACTGAGAACCCTGCCTTAGGGCTGTCAGGTCTGCTGTGGGGGTGACTTACAAGTATCATATGCACAGGTAGTAGACATGGCACACAGGGATGTGTGACATGGCATGTTTTCACTTTTGTTTGCACCAAGACACACAGCCTGCAATGGTAGTTGTGCATGTGCTTAGTGAGGGTTCCCTTAGGGTGGTACAATTTGTGTTGCAACCTTTGGGGGACCCTACTTTAGCACCTTAGGCCCTGGATACCAAGGTTCCATGTACTATGGCTTACAGTGGTAACTAAAGGTTTTGCTAATTGTGAAAACAATTGTACAGTTTTGAGAAGGAGCTCTGGCACTGGGGAACTGGTTACAGGAACCCAGTGCACTTTCAATCAAAATCACATAATGTACCAGGCAAAACGTGAAGGAAACATGTCAAAAAGCGGCACTTTCCTACATAACCTCCTCCAAGCCAGCTTCCTACAGATTCTCCATACCCCTATCTCCTGTATAGACACTATTCTTAACCCAAATCCAGCAAACAAAATACCCGCCGCATTAAAGATTTCATTGTGGACTTTCTCCAACAAGATCTCATCACCTTAACTTCCAAGTCCCATTGGGCAAGCATTTCCAAACCACTTCTTATTTTTCTAAACTCAAACTGGAAAAACAATTTGGAACAAAGGTGCTCGAGCTCATTGAAAGCATGATTGGCACAACCGAGCATTCTGTGCTCTAGTATGCTTAACAATTAGAAATAAAACAAACACTTTCTCCACAAAGAAGAGTCATTGAGGATGACCAAGTCACAAGATGCACTAACACAACTTAGGATACTCCGCTCCAAATGCTGATGCCTCATCATTTCAGCCAAAACAACCTGCATTAAACAGTCACTATGGAGGCATTCAAAGCATGCTTCAACTTTCATCCATACTTAGCCATAACCTCACTCCACTGACAAATGCAACTCAGTCAAATGTGTTGTCACAGGTAAGAGAGATGAAACACAAAACAGACTAGCCTCAATCATCCCATTCTATCCTGTAATCCTGATTCATCCAGTACCAGGATTAGACAGAAAAATCAGGATAACAAGGTCTGCAGTAAATCTGACACTGTAACATCTTTTACATGGAGACGTCACCTTCTAAAACCAAATGGAATCTCCCGGTGAAATTCTGTGAGGAAATGAAAAACAACTAGGGGCATCAGGACCAGAATTATCAATTCCCCATGACATTTCTCATTTTATAGGGAGAAACTGAGAGTGCCACATGTAACATCCTATGACTCAGCCCTCTACATGAACGAATGCCCCAAAGGTATTGGTAATTCCGTGGTGGTGGAGTAACTGGGCACAACTCTGCAGACCTCATTATTAAGGAAGCCCTTTCGATTGACCAATGAATGATTGGCTTTGTCATTCTTACTAACTTCCAATAAAAGCCATTATTGGACAGAGACACAATCGCATTGCAACTACATTCATTGCACTGTAGGAAACAGATCTTCTTAAAGTTAATTTTGAATATATATGTTTGATTCATTTTTGAATAACTGTTTTACACATACATTCATTATCGATAATGGCAATTACCGCCTGTTGATCATAATTGAACTCAATGAAGCCTTTAACGCATCTACCACTAAGTTATAACACAAATTAGGAATGCATGTAAAGGAAGTTTTAATGTATGGGATTACCACATGTGGCTCTGACCAGCACCATCTCATTAAGACAAACAAATTAAGATTTCACAGATTAACAATTAGTTTTAGACTGCAGAAGGGATGCATCATCTTCTTTGACTTCTTCAGCAATTAACTAGAGGCATTATTTCAGTACATTTCAAAACCAACGTGACTGCCTCCTTCCAATCCCACATCCAGAGAAAACGCATAATTCGGCCAGAGTTGAGAGAGGAACCCCAATCTCTGCTGCTGTTGCACAATGAATATTGATGGGGCAATACAATACTTGCAGGCCCACCTAACCCATTACAGGTAATCTGGCCTTACCACACCTATGGAAAATGGCCTGCTCTAGCTCACTGTTAAACCTAGACTGAAATTCGAATTCTTCTCCATTACCTATGAGGCCTTCCCTCAGGAATATCATCATAGCACAACCACTAACTACAAACCGATGGAGGCTTGGAAAACGCCATGGGATTAATAATAGTTTGTTGAAATCTTTAATGTAAAAACCAAAAACAATCATGCAGCCCCTCTCATGCCTAATTCCTGTAGCCTTCTTCCCAAAAAATAGAGCTAGCATCTGACAGTGCTTTTCTGTTCATGCTTCCTACTAGACTCTACTGACCCAGAGTGTTAGACTAGTTCTTATGTTTTCTATATATGCTTTCCCCAGAGGTTTACATTTATTTTCCTAATTTTCTCTATGAAATGCTCTTCTGTCGTTGAGGCTAGGAACACAAATAGAAATACTTTAATTAAATAACATAAAGAACTAATCTCAACAATGTGACTCTTGGTGTCCTACTCACCGTTAATATTATTAAGATTTATCAGTGAACTGTCGACACGACCCTGATGGTAGTTTCTAATGCTATCTTTGGTCAGGGAGCACAGGTAAATTACACCTTCTGATGTCTGCTTGTTTTTTTGTCTGTGTGGAATGGCACAGACCTGCTACTTCTATTTTCTGGCTGACTATTGTGCACACCTAATGTAAAGTATAAGCATCTTGTGTGCTCTATATATATATTAGTAGTATAGGTATTCAACTCATTGTTGAAATAAATTAATTTCCTCACTCAGTCCTCAACCCTAGGAGCCATCACCCCAAAGAACCTCAACACTAGGTGCAACTCTTTTCCAGATCAATATCAATACCACTGCTGTGAACTAACACACCAATGAAGGGATCATGCAAACATCCCAAAAGAGCTACAAGGGTGGAAGGCTGATGATCATGATCATTCATTTTTGTAATGCAGTTCAACTAGAACCTGGAGATCTATCAACCCAAATTAAATGCATGAAGTTTGCTTCTGGATGGTGAGAGGGGCAACAGTCAGGTAAAACTTCCAAACCAAACCCTTTCAGCCGCACAGGTGTGTAGCATTCCCTTTGTACACATTTATAGGGGGTCAACTTGTGCCTGTTGAGAGATATACCATCCATTGTGTTACAGCAGAATGCCCACTACTCACACAGTTAAGAGTCCCCAGATCCTTCTTCCACCTTTGCCTAGCATTTACCACATGCACATCTATGCCGTTGAGCACAACTTACACATCTGTATGGCTGATAGGGTTTGGTTTGGAGGTTTTACCTGACTCTTGTCCGTGTCCCATCCAGAAGCAGACTTCATGCATTTTAATGTATTTCAACAATAAGTTGAATACCCATACTTCTAATGTCTATCCCTTTTTTAACCTCGGAAGATGTGGGACCAGCTTCACGCAACCCCTCATTTCTGGTTCCATCACTAAAGGTAAGGAACCAGGACAAATCAAGGGCTTTGTCACTCATTGTAGATTTGTGATGTCTTCTTAGTTTCTGATGTTATAAAATCAAAGCACAGGTGCACCACAGTAGAAAATTACAGTTCACAATCATGAAATTGTCTCCAACAGCGCAGATTCTTCAAAGTTATTTTCTTTTATTCCATTTCCATAGTGTGTAGAAAAGACAGACTACGATTCTTGGAAGACAACAAACAGAACAAACGACGCGTTTCGTCCTGATACAGGACTTATTCAGGGCGCTAATGGTTGATGGCGAGTAAAGTTTAATTGCACTTGGGAAGTGTGATCAAATTTATGTTAGACGACTTCTCCCATCCAGTAAGATCTTTAGATGATCCAGAAACAATATTCACGTAAGCGATGATATTACTACATATAAGCCGGATAGGGCCAAGCCCAAGGCATTCGCAATGTGATAGTTGCGGACTTCAGCGAAATGTGTTGTATTTCGCTGCAGTCCGCAACTATCACATTGCGTTTGTGATAGATCGTTTGTCTTAAGTCTGTCTTAAGTTTGTCTTAAGACAAACTTAAGACAAAATCCTAACTTCTGTGAATACCAAAAGTAGTAAGTTTAGGATTTTGTCTTAAGTTAGTTCTGTGAATCGGGCCCACAGGCTCTCTGGCTCGCTTAACAAGGAAGTGAACCTAGCGTGCCGCACATAGACCTTAGTTTTTTTTTTACGGGGTACCGGGCAGAAGTGAGTACATCACGGCTGGGACACTGGAAATGCAGCAGGAAGCAGACAGGCATTGTCCTTCATGTCCTCCTGTGCGGAGCGGGAGGGAATGCCCAGAGCCCTCAGGTGCGACTGACAACAAAGGGAGCCGAATGTTCTGAAACCGAGCTCACGACCAGTGTCGCAGTCGCCATGCCCAGGAGCAACACAGAAGGCTACGATGTGAGTACAGGGCGGAGAGGAACTCCGCGGAATTCCACAAAGTTGTTTTGCAACTACGTGGAATTCCGTGTAGTTCAACCAGTGCTATGGATTGAATGCTTCCTGAATTTGTGAGACTGAAAACTAGAGTTGGGCTGGTCAGTTGAGAAAGAAAAGAGTGTTCTAACAAACCAATAACTCTCAAAAGCTGTTCAAGCAGGGTAAATATCAGTTTCAGGCATTGTCATATTGTAAGATACCTCAGTTCCTTGTAGTTCATTCTGTCTCCGCTCAAGACAAGCCAATAAGACACTTTAGTGGGCTTTAGAATCATCATGGGTGTAAGCAACTCAAAACCTACCTCCAGCAGGTGGCAATGGATGGGTGATGATTAGCGGACTGGGAGACAAGGTGGTTGCTAATTGAATGGCAGTGGTTTCAGGTGTCGGAGCAGCAGTTACATTGCCACCTAAATGAAAGAGAAGAAATTGGCAAAGGAAATCAGTTGGTGAACCATAGTCAGTCCCTAATAAACCTCAGTGTAGCACATCCACTCAACCTCCCAGCAATCATGTTTCTAAGGCAAATGATATGCGAATAAATGTAGAAAAAGTAAATTTTGTATGGGCCACCAAACCCACCAAAAGTTCACAGAGGATTCATACTTATTGTCTCATGGAAGTATAGATTACAATCCACCATTAATTGCATTGGTAGCATTACTGCTGGCTTTTATTACTGCTGGATGTAGAAAGGATTTAGAGATATGCACAATTAAATGAGCAAACATTTGTAGTAAGTCATAGACACGTATTTAATGTTAGTTGCCATCACCCTGAAGCTGCTGGTATAGGAACTGGAAACGTTCAGTAATAACTGGGTGCTACCACATAACAGTAAATATGGTGTTAGGGTAAAAACATGCAGGCACCACATTGCCACAAGTTTAGCCTGAAATTCCATTTCTGTGGCACCTTCAATGAAGTCTTTCATTTACTGGATAATATCCTTTACTGGAAAATATTTAATTTGGAATTTCATGTGTTGGTAGAATTCTCAAAATTATTTTTCAGACAACAGAGAGCATTTTCATGATGGAGTCTTCAGTTTACCAATAATGGAGCAGGTCACATAAACCTTGCACCAGTGCACTGCAATTTTCCTCCAACATTTGCAGCACCTCACATGAGCAAGATATAAGCAAGTCCATCAGTTGGGGAGCTATGGTATTAGAAAAAGGCCTGGGTCGGACCCTTACACTGCCCGGGGAGTTTATATTTGGGGCCATTGCAGACAAGTGGTTTATTTCAAACACCAAAGTTGTAACTGGGTCTCCACTGAATGGTCTAGAAATTGTGTTGCCTTTTTTTGGTGCTTGATTGAGGAGAGAGGAAGGGGCTATAAAGAACACTGCCCGGGGACAGTCCCCCTCTTTTTGACAGCAATGTTTGTTTCAAGCAGGAATAGACGGGCATGTGGTAATTGTTTTTTCTTTGTTCCTTTGGACATATTTTGGGGTGGACTAAGAAAGGCTAGTAACATTTTTTATCCCTTCCTGGTGTTGAACATTGCTATTTATGATTACTGCAAGCTTAACAATGGCATACTCGTTCCCATGTGTGAGACAGGGGGGGGTGAGACCACCAGCTAGAAATACACGAAGACTTGAGACATATCACAACTTTCATCACCTATATGGGTTTATTCCGCTACAAACAACTCAGTTTCAAGGTGTTGTCAATGGTGGAAAGTTTCAAGAAGCCATTCGAAAGGTCATCAGTCCATTGTGCACACATTAAAAAATAGGGGAGCCATTCTTGTATTCAGAACCACAACAAAAGAATATGACCAGGTTTGAGAACAGGTATGCAGAGCACTTTGAAAAGTCAACCTAAACCGACTGAATGCAAATTTCACAAAACAGAACTAAAATTCCACAATCACATCTTCTAGGGTCAAGGCATGAGACCAGGCCTGGACATGATTAAAGTCTTCAATCAGACCCCTGCCTCCAAGGATGCAGGTGACACCTGATCTTTCCTAGGGATGGCTAGTTACTGGTTCAATGCATAAAGACAACCATTAGCACCACCTTGTGAGAACGGATGAAACAAGGACACAAGTTCGAAAAGACCACAGTCTGTGAACAAGAATTCCATGAAATCCAAAAGAGAGTCAGCACTACCACAAACATGACCTATTTTGACCCAATACGGCATGGGCGCTAGTACTGCAGGGTTTCGAGCCATTTTAGCACAACATCTACCCAATAAGGAATGCAGGTGAATTGTATCTTATATCACACATTGAAAGATCATACTGGCAAGGAGAGAAAGAAAGTCTATCAGTTGTGTGAGCACTACCACATCTTTATATTTGGAAAACATTTCAAAATAGTAACCGACCATCAGTCACTTATGATAATCTTTAAGGGAAATCCTACCCCAAGAGTACATTTAGCAAGCGCAAGCGGCTGAATGTGCTCGCTATTCATGTTCTATTGGCTTCTTAGTGCAAAATTCATAATTGAATCCATTTTGGATGCGAGGGGGCATTTTTACACTAAGAAACAGCACTAAACGCAGAATTACTCTTCTCACGTAATTCCGAGTAATTTTGCAGAATTATTAGGTAATTATGTGTAATTACGCTACACGGAATTACGCTTTACACCCATCCCTAGATACAGCCATGCAACAGCAGGGGCAGGCCCCACACTCACTATACTGTCAATGTGCCTGAGTTGCGCTCTAGTAGAAGAAGCCTTTCTGAGTGAGTTTCTATCAAAGAAACAAAGAGGGAGTGAAGAGGTAGTGCTCAAAAGAGCCTAGGAGGTGGATACATCCTCCTCTGGTCAATAGCTATCAAACAATGGGATCCATCCTAGTAGAAAAGAAAAAGTAAAATTCTTTCAGATCTGGTGTGTCTCCTAAGGTGATGGAAAGCACACAGCTTTGTTAAAATACCCCTCACCCACCAAAAGGACCTTGGTGCGGCTCCGGAGCCGCGAGGAGGTATTAGCCAGGAGAAGAGGTAACCTTGACAATCGTTTGACTATAGGTGCTCCTTCCCTCTCGTTTTTCAGGCTCCTGGGGCATTAAATGGGCTAATTAAAAAGCCATACCAACCAAAATACCTATTGGGGTTTAGTATACAGTTCATGTAGAATGTTATGCACATGTCATAGGATTTACGTCATTGTATTACATGTTTTCACTGTAAATTTTGAGTGCAGAAGGGATCTTTCTAGGTCCTGATGAGAAGCCAGGGGAGGGCTTCGAAACATGTCGACAAAGGAAGTACTGTGCATTAAAGCTTAATACCTCCAATTCCCCATTTTTAATAGTATCAGCTCATAGGAACATTAAATTTTGGTTTTCCGTAGAGCCAGATATTTTTTAATTATTCACCACTTTCACTCACTCTTGACCCTTCCACTCACACTCCTACACCACACATAGTAGTGTTAAAAAACAGTGCTCCCATGTAGTCGTAGATCGTAGCACGCCCCGTCCCCCAGCGGGACGGGAAGACCCCGATGATGAAGCATGCCACCAAGGGTCCTTTTGGTGGGTGAGGGGTATTTTAACAAAGCTATGTGCTTTCCATCAGCGTAGGAGACACACCAGATCTGGAAGAACTTTACTTTTTCTTTTTTCCTCAGGTGGGTCCCATTGTTTGAGTGAGTTTCTAGGCAGACTCTGGTCCTCTTCTACTATTATTCTTTTTGCTAAGACTAGTAACAAGAATTCCAGTCAGTGGTCACTATGACAGCAAAGAGGACAACTACTTGACGAGAACTGGACCAATGCCAACAAGGTGGCTAAGTGGTCTATGGTAAATGCATTTTCATCATTAGTATCCATAGCTGAACTTCTGCTAACAACCAAACAGCCCAATGGCCTCCCTTTCACCAAACATTAAAGTAGGTGCATCAGCCTAGCATTTTTCTGAAAGGTTAATGGTGGGATCTCCACCTAGGATGCCGGCAAGAAGTCCCAACTATGGTGACTGTCCACAAGGTGAGGCATGATGCTGACTTAGAAGTGTTGAGGCAAGAGGGTGAGCTGCATATGGAATGTTACTTCATGGAGGAGAGATGATGACATCCCTTTCTAGATCACAACCATGTGGCACTTCCAGCAACACCTAGATGAAAACTTCCAAATTTTCAAATCTTCAGGATAATTAGTCAACTGGGGTAGGATCCTTAACAGCATCATTCATCACTTCCTGACCTGTCATGTAAGGTATGTCTGAAAAAGTGATCAGTTAGCAGGCGCAGAGGAGAAATGTCTTCTTATAGTTTTGTAAGTGGGGTGTACCTCACTGCATTATCCACATAAAAGATTAGTTTTATTGTCTTCAAAATAAAAATATACTTGGAATGTTTTCGAGTGTACTAACCAGCTTCAGAGCAGTAACAGCAGGAATCCCCTGATGCTTCAATCAGGATCTGACCCTGCAGGGAAACAGAGAGAGAGTCAGATAAGACACACAATACTTCCATCCCCTGGTGAGCATTAGAATGTGGGAATAGATTGCGCCCTCTGGACTGGTGGAGACCCATCAACATCTAAAACTATTCTCCGGTTTAAAAAGTACAAAAATCCAGTAGATATAGCTAGTGGTAGACTGGAGAAACTAGGAAATTCCTAAGAAGCTAAAGCCTATGAGGAGCCAACATTGATGGGGAAGATCATGAGGGGCAATGAATGTAGCAAGAACTGGGAACACAAGACAGAGAACACAGGAGGCGGGAACAAAGGAAGATAGAAACTCCTCTTATTGGCAGCAGGTTGGTACTTCCCTGAGAACAATGCATCTGAGCGACATTATAGTTCTGTCCTGAGGACCTACCAGACGGGCACAAAATTCTAACATCCAGAAACCAACACTGCAAACCACTTGGCAGAGGTAAACCACAACACATACGACAAACACAGAGATATTGTTGGAAGGTTCCAAGATGTACCCTTCCTATGTACCAAATCCCACCAAACCCCCTCATCTACACCTTCTCGGGGCAGTGAAGCGCTCACTTGCAGAGAACCTACACCAGGAAAACCCATAGCTACCTAACAGCCATCTAAAGCCATTTCACATCACGTATCATTTAAGCCATGCATTCAGAACTATTTCTTGCTGAGTGCTGTTTCAAGTGCCTGGAGGTTATGTTATACCTCTTCCATATTCCAAGTTTAGAAATGCACTTGTGCAGTCTTTTTCTTAAATTCCTTTACCAGACTCTCCCTACTATTTTCCCCATTCCCTATACCTCCTTACCTCCGGACATGCCACAGTAGAGAAAGGGCAGTACTGAGAGCACTGGACAATTAAGTTGGGTAGACACTGGCACACTTGGCACTGACCAGACCGCCAGCGTTCACCAATGCTGTGTGTCCTTCCTTGGTAGTCACAAGCCTCACACTGCTCTGTCTGACACCTATAAGGAGAGGAAGAAAATGGCAATGAGGAGCAGTACATATTCAAAAGTAGAGCCTTGTAAGTATAAATTGTTTCGGGGCAAATAAATTATGTTCTCTGTATTTAGATCTAATTTTCTGGTTTGGTCTCATATACTTCATACAGCCATTGTTATTGCAATGATGGAAAGATAATGATACTAGTAGATACCTTGGTGCACTATTCAGTAACAAACATCAAAACAACAGAGTGAGGCATGGTGGCAATAAAAGTCCATAAGAAAGCTATTTTGCCTTAAATCACAGTGGTTTTGGAATAGGTGACAACAGCAGTCTTTATAGAAATCATGTTATGTCTTAATTTCAGGAAAATGTATGTGATTGATGAACAAGGGCTAGCCACATATTGCTACAGGCACGTCATACCATAAAAGAACCCTCTTATGGTATACACAACAAGAGTTGAGTTCACATAAAAGTCAGCCTTACCTGCGAGCTTTGCGATAGATTCCTCTGCATTGTTTCCCGTTGCCATGTTTGCTGGGATTGTTTGGACTTCGAAAGGACCACTGAATGCTTTGAACACCACAGGGTCCCAAGCACTCACCCCAGGGTGACCAGGTTGACCAGCCACAGTGAACTGAAAATACACAAATAATCAACATAGATGGACCCATTGAGAAAACATCTGCACTTCCCTCTCACAAGTCATCTTAAGATAGAACGAGTGTGATATTGTGAGAAGTGAACACATAAGCATAGAAGGTGGAAGCAGATAAGGAGCATCAAATGCATCTAACTCACCCTTAATCTCTTCCAGACTGCTTTTGTTTTTACTTTTCCACTATGTTTATGTCTCAGACAACCAGGAATTTGGGTACCACTACACTTCCAGCACCTATACTGAAGGCCAGATGCAAGTGCATATTATACTTTCTTTAGAGTTATTCTTTATTGCATTGCCCATAAGTAAAATCCTTTTGGTCTACATATTATAGTTATTTCAATAAAAATATCGACCCCTCTAGAAATTATAGAATATTTCCATACTATGTGGTACCGTGGAGATGTGTGTATGTTTACATCCCTTTTTCTCCTATTGTGCCTACATGTAATAGGTCAGAAAACCTGCAAAAAACAAAAAACTAGTGGAATTCCATGTCCTTGCTTATGCCCATCCTCATCATTATATTCAGAAAACTCACAAATATCACACAAGCCCAACATCAGAAGGATCCATAGTTTCTTAGAATTGTAACCACGACGGGTGTGGCCAGGCAAGATGGCCGAGTGGACGTGATCCACAACAGCTCTGCCAACACAGTGCCTTTCTGAAGCACCATGCAGCCGTAAAATCGCTGCAAAGCAGGGCACGGAGTAATACCTGCGAAAGGGAAGAAGTAGCGACAAAATTGGATGCCGATGCCAGTGGTAAACACTAGATTTGAGCTGAGGGAGCAGGCCGCGGCACCAAACAAGATGGAAATGGCAGGCCGCTTCACATCAGTGTGAAAGAGAGCAGGCGGGCCGAAAGAAACTCACCCTAGAGTCAAAGAGAGAAAAAGTGGCAGGTCTTTAGTTGCGGGATGCACCCCTAGACAAGGATCAACTTACCAGACTTCACAGTGTAAGGCAAGGCATCGGCGGAGGAGCAGTGAGCGGAGCCTGCAGGCGATGGGGAGAAGCCGTGCATTACAGGGGCACCTGACCAGATATGTGCTGGGTACCTGCTCGCAGAGAGATGCAGCGGCTACTGCAGGGGAAAGAACAGTGCGGCGGCTAGCACAACAGAGATGCCTGCGTTGGTCGGATGAATTAGGCCAGGCACGGAAAACCAGCATCACACAACCAGCCGCGCCTGACTTTAAAATAGCGGCAGCAGGTCATTAGGCAATGCAGCTGCCTGCAGGGGATAGCAACACCTTCACCTACACATCGTGCTGAGAGTGCCTCGTGGGAAAGAACCAGACTTAACAGAATACGGACACACACACAGCTGGTTTATAGTCTCTCAACTGTTGTGGCATACTACTCACCCTACAGTCAAAGAGAGAAAAAGTGGCAGGTCTTTAGTTGCGGGATGCACCCCTAGACAAGGATCAACTTACCAGACTTCACAGTGTAAGGCAAGGCATCGGCGGAGGAGCAGTGAGCGGAGCCTGCAGGCGATGGGGAGAAGCCATGCATTACAGGGGCACCTGACCAGATATGTGCTGGGTACCTGCTCGCAGAAAGATGCAGCGGCTACTGCAGGGGAAAGAACAGTGCGGCGGCTAGCACAACAGAGATGCCTGTGTTGGTCGGATGAATTAGGCCAGGCAGGGAAAACCAGCATCACACAACCAGCCACGCCTGACTTTAAAATAGCGGCAGCAGGTCATTAGGCAATGCAGCTGCCTGCAGGGGATAGCAACACCTTCACCTGCACATCGTGCTGAGAGTGCCTCGTGGGAAAGAACCAGACTTAACAGAATACGGACACACACACAGCTGGTTTATAGTCTCTCAACTGTTGTGGCATACTACTCACCCTACAGTCAAAGAGAGAAAAAGTGGCAGGTCTTTAGTTGCGGGATGCACCCCTAGACAAGGATCAACTTACCAGACTTCACAGTGTAAGGCAAGGCATCGGCGGAGGAGCAGTGAGCGGAGCCTGCAGGCGATGGGGAGAAGCCATGCATTACAGGGGCACCTGACCAGATATGTGCTGGGTACCTGCTCGCAGAAAGATGCAGCGGCTACTGCAGGGGAAAGAACAGTGCGGCGGCTAGCACAACAGAGATGCCTGCGTTGGTCGGATGAATTAGGCCAGGCAGGGAAAACCAGCATCACACAACCAGCCACGCCTGACTTTAAAATAGCGGCAGCAGGTCATTAGGCAATGCAGCTGCCTGCAGGGGATAGCAACACCTTCACCTGCACATCGTGCTGAGAGTGCCTCGTGGGAAAGAACCAGACTTAACAGAATACGGACACACACACAGCTGGTTTATAGTCTCTCAACTGTTGTGGCATACTACGGTACATGGACCAGTAAAGGAGTTCTGATGGAAGGTGGAGGTGAGGGGCGTCAACCTTAGGCAGCAAGCTACTAATGGGCGAAATAGGCTCCTGAGCAATCTCTATCTTCAGGCAAATACAGACCACTAGAGATAGGAAGCAGGGCAGACCAAGACAGGCGCACATCTCCAGCGAGGAGGCGGACCTTACTGAAAGGGAGAGAGGCACATGAAGCTGCTGGAGCCTCACAAGTGGGATGAGTCATTGAGGAGAGGTAGACCACCTCTATGCCACCTAAAAAGACAATAATAGAATATCCAGCTATTTTACACCAACAGAGAAGAAAGATACCGGTTGATGCCGAGATGCGGAGAGTGAATTGACGCTCACCAAAGGATGACTTGGAACAACTTAAAGCTGACATCTCTGACAGTATCGCATCCATCCAACAAGATGTAGATTCAGTAGGAACCAGAGTGCTTGATGTAGAGACTAGACGCAAGAACTGGACAAAGCAACATCAGACACAAGGGATTTGACACAAGAGCTCCGCTCGCAGCTACAAGCAGCCATCCTGAAAGGGAAAGACTTAGAAAAGAGATCCAGGCGAGACAAAATAAGGATTTCAGACCTGGAGGAGGGGGCGGAGGGGCTGGATCTGGAGACCCTGGTTATTGGTCTATTCACAGAAGTCTTGGGGGCTGGTCAAACAAAAATCAAAATTAAGAGAGCCCACAGTGTGGGAAGACAAGCCCCTGTGGATCGTCGACGTACCAGGGACATCCTAGTTAAGCTTCACTCGTTCAAGGTAAAAGAAGCCATCCTACAATCTCCCTTGAAAACAGACGCAATTACCTTCCAGGGTTATTCCTGCTCCCTCTACCAAAGCCTGGCGCTATCCACTCTCATATGACACCATCAATTTTGACCAGTGATGGGGAAATTGAAGCAAGACCAAATCAGATACCGATGGGCCTATCCCTTTGGTATGGCCTTCGAACTCAACAATAAACCACGTCATGTTTGAGAGATGACAGAACCGATGGAGATTTTGTGTCTGCCACTTAAAGTTTCACCAGTTGGGGGTGACTTAGGCCAATGAGCTAACATGGAATGGAGGAAGGATGCCCAGTGGCAAACCCAACATAGAGAGCAACACCCGAAGAAGTGAAAGAGCCGTATTACATCAGCTTTGGTGACTGCTCATACCTGTGCTCACCGGGGGACAATGGAGAAATGGTCTGGGAGAATGAGGCAACAGACTAGAGATGAAGGGTACCCACCCTTTCAAACCAGAGGAATAGTCGATGGCGGTCCAAGATCACAAGGGGTCAACTGAAGTCGCACTTACTCTACAAGTTCTGATCCATAAAGCGCTGCTCAACCAGGTTATAGACGCTGTATAGCTGTGGTGGCAGGCACTGACTGAGATGCCAGCTTCATTGACTGTTTTCCAATTCAAATACATCAAGATGGGACCAAAGATCCCATCTTTTCTGTTTGGGGTTTTAATGTTTTTCAGGTTCATGGGGTTTTTTCTTTTTCTTTTTAGGGAAATGGAAGGGAGGTTCATTCTTCACACGTAAGGAAGGGCTACACTTTCGCTGAGAAACAAATGGAGGTGCAGCGGGGGTGATGGGGGAAAGGGGTTAGAGTAGTGGGGTAACCGGCAAAACCTATATGAGGAGCGATCAGAGGGGGGAGCGGGGCCCGAAGGGGTCTGAGGCATAGGAAAGAATGATCTGCATTGCATCATGGAATGTGAAAGGTCTGAACTCACCACGTAAGCATCAAAACGTATGGAAATATCTGTCAGATCAGCAGTTTGAGGTGGTGACACTACCAGAGACCCATCTTCAGCGGAATGATAATCACATGCTACGACACAAAAGCTACCCTCTGATTTATCAATCTGCAGCTACCAGAAAACAGAAAGGGGTGGCATTATTGTTTCAAACCACTACTAAATTCCAGCCAGAGAGTGTTAAAACCAACAAGGAGGGAAGGATGGTACTTATGAAGGGCAGACTGAAGGGAAAACTCTGTACATTTGTGGCAGCATACACACCCAATAATGGTCAATCCTCTTTTATTGCCAGATTGTTGGAGATAGAAGGGGGATTTGTAGAGTGCCCCATGATACTAATGGGAAATTTTAATTTAAAACGGCACGTAGGTCTACAGAGCACACACCCACATTGTGCCCCTACAGGTAGTTTCCCCAGGATTATTAAAAGGGCTATACAGGAGATGGGTCTGAGAGATTCCTGAAGAACTCTGAACCCAAATACAAAGGATTACTCCTTCGTCTCCCATGTGCATCGGACCTATTCACATTTAGACTATATTTTTATTAGTCAGGGCTTCCTGGGCATTCTACAAGATGCCAAGATCCACTACATAACCATTTTTGATCATGCCCAAATATCGATTTGGCTTGACTGAGGAGTCTCCTCATCCAGGTTACTGTGATGGTTCTTTCCCGCATCCCTGATGCGAGACAGGCTTCTTCAAGACCAGTTATGAGGTGCTATTTAAGAATTCTTTCAATTGAACCTGCCACACGGCACCTTCCCCATTAAACAATTGGGACTTCTTCAGAGCAGTATTAAGGGACAAATGTCTGGAACTCAACTTCACTTTGAATAGGCATATGTGCGAAAGTGCGGGCGGTGCTGGAATAAGAATTAAAGCTAGTGGAACAGACACATAAATAGAAACCCACTCGGGAAACACAACGGAGGTTAACAGCGTTGAAAGGGAAACTCAACGTGAAATGCACAAATAGATCAGAACTCACATCCCTCTGCCTACGACACCTCCCCAACGAACATGGGAACAAAATAGGATCCCACCTAGCTAGGCAGCTCAGGGTGAAGAGAGAAAAATAATACATAGGGGGTATCATTGACACGGGCGGAAACCTTCACAACTCCGATGAAGCTAAAACAAAACTGTTCTCTGAATTTTACACTGAACTCTACAGGGCAGCAGCCACAGATAAAGAAGTTCAAACCACTTGCCTGGACTCGGTCCCCCTCCCGCAGGTAACTTCTGCCCAAACAAGGCCCTGGAGCTCCCATGACTGAGGAAGAAGTGCAAGCAGCGATCACAGCATTAAAACCTCATAAATCGCAGGGACCAGGCAGTTTGACAGCCCACTTTATAAGACATTTGTGGCAGAGACCAAACTGCAGCTGACCCTCCTCTTCAACCACATAGCTACTGAGGCAGCAGTGATACCCTCGATGAGCTAAGCCTTGATTTCCGTCATACCAAAAGCAGGAAAGAGTCCGCAAATCTGCTCCTCCTATAGGCCGATTGCACTATGGAACCTAGATGCTAAGTTATAGTCTAAGATAATAGCATCAAGACTGGAGGATATAATGCCAGAGTTAATACACCCGGACCAATCCGGCTTTATTCAAGGCAGGCAAATGCATGAGAATGTCCGACGAGAGTTCCACTTGATTGAAAAGGTATCGAACTGCCAAATTCCAGCAATCCTGTTGGGGCTGGATGCAGAGAAGGCATTTGATTGAGTGGAATGGTCCTTTCTCTTCCAGACATTGCAGAGATTTGGCTTTGGTGAAATGGTGAAAACAAACTACACCCAACCGAGATCTAGAGTAGTGATCAGCGGAGTTAGTTCTAATATGTTCCCCCTAAGCAGAGGGACGAGACAGGGATGTCCACTCCCCCCATTGGTTTTTGCCCTAAGCATAGAACCGTTAGCTGCACGGATAAGAGAGTCACGGGAGATCCATGGAATTTGGTTTGGATCTATTGAGCACAAGATCTCATTTGTGGACGACATCCTGCTGATGCTATCTTCGCCTCTGAACCTCCTTGACAACTCTTAAGAAGGAGCTGCAGGTATTTGAAGAAGCAGCAGGCTTCCGCGTAAACGTACATTTTCAGAAAAAGAGTTAGAATCCCTAATTGCTGATTTCCCGTTCCAATGGTCCAAACCCAATATCACTTCTTTAGGTATAAAAATCAGGGCACAGCTGGAAGGTCTATTTAGAGAGAACTGTCCGACCCTACTTCACCAGTTGCAGCAAGACCTTAAACGGTGGAAGCCACTGTACCTTACATGGCTAGGTCACATCCACGCGATTAAAATGACAGTGCTTCTGAAATTACTTTACCTATTCCATGCCCTCCCCATCGCTTTAGAGAGTGATTTCCTTCCTAAATTACATACACTAATTGCACACTATATATCGCAGAGCGGCAGGGCTCGACTGTCATTCGTGTTGCTCAGGAGACCCAAAAGCGCGGGTGGGTAGCACTACCCGATTTTGATCTATACTTCAAAGAAGCACGTTTACGGGTGATAACGGAGTGGTCATTAGGAGAATCAGATAAACACTGGCTGCACATGGATAGGGCCGTAGTGGGAAGTACCATCTGGGACTTGCTTTGGAAGCCAAGGAAAGACCGACCCAATATCTTAGCACACCCACCATGACTACCCTCAAAATATGGGATGCGGTGGGGACAGCAGAGGGGACGTCCATTCCCTCACACATACGCCATTCCTTTTCAATCCGGAATTCCCACCAGCGTACCAGCCGGGACATTTTGACGAATGGCATAAGGGGGGCTGTTTGACAATATCTGATCTCTTTCACAATTACGATATATATTAACCTTTGAGAATTGCCAGCGTGACTTCAATCTTAGCGCCCTCGGGATATTATCAATACCACCAGTTCAAGCATTGGGTCCTATACCAGAGGTGAGAGAGGCAGCTACTCATGAGCTCATCTCGATGCAGAGCTTTGTCAAAAGGGCAGGGTCTCCAAAGGGGGTTATTTCTTTTGTGTATGCCCTACTGCTCTTTACACTGCACTCCCCACGACTGAGGCATGTGAATTTTTGGGAACACATGTTAGGCACCGAGATTATCGTGAACCAATGGAAGACATTGTGGAGAGACATAGCAAAGAATAACCATTCTTTGGGTATGAGAGAGGCACACTATAAGCTACTTTAGGATTGGTATATGCACACCGCAAGATTAAAAAAATATTTCCGAAGTCCTCTGATTTGTGCTGCAAAAAGCTGCGGCCTATTAGGTGATTACAGACACATACGTTGGGACTGCCCTATGATTTGCCCCTTCTGGACAGAGATACTAGCCCAGATCAGAGAAATGTTGGGGTACCCAGTACTAATCACTCCAGAGTTTGCTCTACTGGTTCTGAGGGACAAGGGTTTAGAGAACCAGAATAAAGGGGATCAGGCAGTGATGTGGGCCTGTCCAGGGGCTGCTAAACTAGCTATAGCAGCAGCATGGAAGAAGAAAGATGCCATTGCTCTGACTCAATGGTATGCCAGACTATGGAAGGTGCTCACGAGGGAGAGAATGGCAGATATCTTTTGAGACAATTTAAAAAAGTTTGAGGGGTGCTGAGGCAATCCCTTGACAACGTGTCCCCCTACGGTTAGAGCATTCCATATCTTCCAGTTCTAAACCCGGAGCGGCATACTCAGGATACTCCCAAAAGTAAACCACACACCTCTACTTAAGTAGCCTTCCCATGACACAAAATCTTGCTTCATTGTGAAGAGTCCTCCATGGGATCCCTTCCTTTCATTCCTGCTGGCGCTCTCTTTCTCTGTCTTTTTCGTTCCCATGTCATACTTTTGCCTCTTTTTGTACCCTTTTCTTTTCTTTTTCACTTCACCTAGTTACTGTTGGCTTGGGGTGAAAGGGTTAGGGTGGGTGAAGGGAGAGGGGCTGTTTGAGGCATTTTGAACCTTTCTATAGAGAGAGGCGTTTAGATATAATGTTTGACCTTTTCCCAGTTAGAAAAGTGACTGCACTTCTTCTATTGTTTTACCATGACTAATGGGAAATATCTGAAATGCTGATACTATATGAAGATTCTGACAATGTTCAATAAAAATAAATTTGAGAACAAAAATTGTAACCTCTTTTTGGCCAATAATGTGGGCCAGAATTTATTTAAAATGTAACATTCTGTTTATTTTTGAAAAATTATTTAAGAGAAAATATTGATGCTTCCTTACCACACTCTAAAAGACGTTCTGTCATGGCCAATCAAGAAAGTGAGAAATGCTTAAAAATCTAAGTTTCATTTTTTGAAACCACTCTTAGAGGGGACATCCAAATACTTCACAGCAAGCAACTATTAAATCAAATCTGATTTGACCTATGAACTGTGGTAAGACTTTTTTATTGAATAAACAAGGGCCCGCAGTTCATAATGGGAGGTAGGAGGGTCAAGGTGTCAAGAATAGAAGGAGAAAGGGGGTAATTGCTCCTTTAGGAGCAAGGCACCTCACACACCGCAAGGGGTGTCATGCTTCATCATTGGGCAGCTCATCGTTGGGCCGGTGCTACAATGCCAAATGGGCCCGGCAGGATGGCTCTTTGCAGAAGGAATTTTCTTTTTGCCAATGTGAGATGGATGGGTCGGATAGGCGTGTGGTTGGAGGAAGTATGAGTATATGTGGAGGAAAAGTGTGTGTGAGATAAAAAATAACTACAGGAATCCCAAAAGGTTCTTTATTAGCTGGGTTCCTATGCTATGGTTAGAAAAAGGAGACTAAAAAGTCAAAGTGAGAGAGGATTCTGGAACTCTCAAGCTAGTGTATGTGAAGTGAGAGGGGTCAACATGTTACATGCCTTTCATAGTCCATAGGATCTTGGCGTTTCATCAGGACCAGGAGATCCTTGTCTACTCATGTTGGAATGGTTAAGATGTGTGTCTATGAAATACCATACCCTAAGATACTAGATTTGCAGTGTAGTATAACTTATAGTGACATACAGTGTACCCTCTGGATGAACCTAATAGGGTGGGTTAATCGACCCTGTTCTTATTGCTAGGACGGTTGCACACTGGCGTACCTATGAGCAGTAGGTGAAGCTCCGTTCGCTGGCTGACCTACCCCACTTCCTGCCGTCACAGGAAGACTTTTTAAATCTGCATCATTTTCTCTACTGTATGAATAGTTTATGGCTGAGAACCTCATGTACCTTATATCTCCTATGTGTAAAATCAATGTGCTTTTTGGGGAAAAGAGATTATTAAAATATGGGGGAGAGGTATAATTCTCGATTTGAGATGTAGTTGAAATCCATCAAAGCCAAAACCAAGTAATTCATAATGATCAAACAGATTTTTATGAGGGATCACCAGCTTAGGATTGGTGGACTGGCATACAAATCAAGGCCCTTATTAGATAACATTGCATGTAGTACATGAACTACAAAACCAAATAGGTTAACATTGAAAAAACAATTACTTAAAAAGAACATTTAATGATCAAATTGGCACAAAAATAAAGTTAATCTGATGAATGCAGAGATCATAAGGTATTTAAAATATGATGAGGAATATTTAATCAAAAGAAGTCTTTGGAAGTAAAGACCTGAACATCCTTTATCCACGTGGAGTCATTTGTTCCTGTGCATTCTAAAACTACCTTTTACTGCACTATTACAGTTTTAGTTCCAGACTAACACTTTTTGGAAAAAACAAGGTTCTTTGCACTACAAAAACTAAAAATGACTACCTATAACTCTGAGGCCCAGTTGGACATAGTCCAGGTTATTTTGGTGCACTCTGCACTAGGGGAGTCACACGTCCTAGTGCTCTTGCTCAGAGTCAGTTACAATGTCAAAGTACATTCTTGCCCTGTCACCACTATGCTCACATAGGTAAGAGAATCTCAAAAGGGCATCACCATGAAGTGAGAGGGAAAAGATTCTCTCCATCCTTCCTTGGGGTATGTTGTAACATAAGGTTAGAATTTAGGCCAGTTACTAGACATTGAAATCCCCAACCAACTCTTATAAAAGGCCATCTACAGTGACAGAAGGAATGACAGCTCTTCTCGCCTGGATGTCTACACCTTAATATGGTCATCCATAGCACATATTGTCCCCAAATGACTTTTTCTAGGGCTATGTGGGTGATTCTTAACACACTGAAATCAGAGAAGATTGTCATGGCAATTAGCTGTGAGGCCCCTGAGGTCTCCCAGGCCTCTGGGCATTTTCAGGGTGGGTTATTACAACCTTTATCTGCAGGCACCCTCCTTCAAACCTCATTTCTGCCACCTCAGGGTGCGCAGCCAAAGACTGGCATTTCAAGTCAGAGCCTGAAGTTTGAGAGTCCACTTTCCTGGCATTGCATGACTTTTTAAGTTGGCACACAGCCCAAACCCTTAAGGAATTTATTCATTGTATGTCCCATGCAGGGGTCTGACTTATAGACTCCAGCCTTCCCTCTTTCAAATTTCAACTGTTATCCTGCACTGCAGTCACAGGAACAGATGAGTTGCCTTAGATCTCATAGCAGCTTTATCAGTCCCAGAGATGCAACGCAAAGTAGAAGACACTGCAAGTCCTTTTCCAGGCACCTCAAGTAGGCCTTTTTATACATTCTTCTGTTTCAGTCTGTTCTCTGCTTTGGGAGTACTGTGTAACAGTTATAAAGGGTTCAACTCTGAAGTGATTGGAATGATTGCCTAAACAAATCTAACTGGAATCCCTGTGTATTCTTTTCCTATATTTCACTGCACTATTACCCAATGGGAAACATCCTTACCCCCGCATGCGTTACTCCGCGTGCCATTACCTCGCATTTTTTTATACCGCAAAATCTTTTACGGCGCAGTGCTTTACAAAGCAAACTATTACAACACATTCCCCAAGGTAACGCCCCGGTGGACTTAAAGTAGTAAATTGCATTGTCATGGGGAATGCGTTGTAATGGATTGCTTTGTGAAGCCCTGCGTTGTAAAAGATTTTGCGGAGTAAAAACTGCAGGGTAATGGCACAGGGAGTAGAAGTGTGCGGGTTAAGTATCCTATTCCTACCCAATTCCCCAGGTGATCATTTTATGGCAAACAATACCACAGAGTTCTGCATGCAACAAAATAAAAGCAAAATAAAAGATCTGAGCTGTTCTCTATTCAAACCCCTCCCAAAGCCATCCCTCTTTGGCCCCCAGAGGATGAAGAAAAAATCTCACCCTACTAGGGTATATCTGCTAACTCTATGAGGTGAGAGACTTATCTCTATGAGACCACTTACATCAAAAGGAGGATTGTGTCATTTGTCCCTATTAACGTGTTACCTGGCATCCTCTCTGGCAGGAGGAAGTTTGAATAACTATGAATATTTGTGAATCCAAGCGGGCTCTGAGACAGTAAGTGGACAAAAAGTACCAGTGCAGACCTGTAGCTTAAACACACAAATGTGACAACTTCATAAAAGTCACCTCTGCACTGTACATAATAATAAATATCTATTGCTAATAATAAGTCACCTCTGCACTGTACATAATAATAAATATCTATTGCTAATAATGTTATTTATTTTATTTTAAAAACAATAATTTAAAGGATATTTCTACTTATTTTCTAACAGGAGTTAGAATATAATAGATTTTAGCAAACTGCATGCTTTTGAAAGCTTGCAGCCACTCACTTGTAACATTGCATATAAGGACTTAACCATTTTTACACATAAGCAAATTCACAGCTTACATTTCAGGTATAGGCGCTAAGCAGTTGAAC
Source organism: Triturus cristatus (assembly GCF_964204655.1). Taxonomy (NCBI): domain Eukaryota; kingdom Metazoa; phylum Chordata; class Amphibia; order Caudata; family Salamandridae; genus Triturus; species Triturus cristatus. The sequence continues at coordinate 872,186,997 of NC_140593.1, forward strand.
TTAATTCTTCAAGGCCCTGCAGCAGCTGACTTACACAGTGTTAAATCTGGCATTTATATGCAGAATGATACAGAAAAACATGCCATATGATTGTTCTTAAGCTCATTTTGTTTGGTTTGCTACAAATGAGAGTATAGAACATTTCTCTGAAGGCTCACAATTTGAATTCGATGTTTAGGCAGCCTGGGCCAATTGTGAAACTTTTAAAATTTACATATATAATTAGCAAATATTCCAAGTCAATCATTTAGGCATGTGCCCAAGCAGTGTATAGCTGTTTTTGAAATCCCCATTGCAAATAAGTAAACATTTCAGCTTGTTCCAGAGTCTATAAATAAAGATATATGTCAGAGAAATTCAGTCAAAGGATGTATTTCCTGCATTTCCTGCAGTTTTGACAGATTTGGTTGGCCAGAAGAGCTTCAAAATTGCACAGAATTTCATATTTGCTTTATAAATAGTCCTATTGAAGTCCTAAAGTGGTGTTCCAAAGGCTACACAACATTTGCATCTAAAATGGAATTTCTTTCCCTCATGAAATGAGCTACCACTTCTTTATAATTACACAATTCCACACATTTTTAGGAACTATTCTTTGGAGAAGTGGTTTCATAAAATACATATGAATGTGCACGCTTATAATAACTACACTCCGCTACCAACACAGGTCTGTTACAGAATATTCTCTTTAGAAAGTTGAAATTGTCTCCTGAATGCTCTCCAACAATGTTTCATCTTACTACTTTTAGAAGCTTATCAAGCAGATTTTTTCAAGCACACCCAATTGCCTACTGTCAGCCGTTTTCGGATATTTCTACTAAATGACATTGCCTTTGCATCTTCTCAGACGTGGGTCAAATTTTCAGGTATGCATGCAGCTCATTTATTCTTAGTCCATCAAAAATAAAGGAATGCGGGATCCTATTTGTAAGTTAATAACCGCTGCCTTTAAATCATGCAGACTCAAACAGGCTTGTGTCAAGCTGCTATCAAAAGACCCATTTCTTGACCTATTCATTCCTGCCAATCTTCATCCTGTTTCGCTGCTGTCATTTCACACCAAGGTCGCCAAAAGAAGAGTCAACATATATCTCATGGAGGTCATCACCAACCATCTCTTAAATCATGCTATATCTGGTTTATGATCATTGCATGGCATGGAGGTCACACTTAGTTCATATAGAGCTGTATATGATTTTGAACTAAGGCAGAGTGGCACCCCTCATCCTCTTTGACTTGTCTGCCACCTTTGTTGCTGCCTGTCACTCTATTCTGATAGACAGACTGTGAAGGAGCGAAGGCAGGGCTGTGTGAATGTAGGGGTAGGTAGCACTTAGCAAGGTGAGAGGACAAGGTAAATACCAGGCTACGCAAAGCATATATCTGTGTCACAGAAATACAGAGGGCAGGAGACAGACGAGAGCAAAGTTTGATCAAAGTAAGGGATGTACTTATAAATTATAAGAGGTCTCTTAGTAGCTAAGGGAACACCCTGTTGACTGGCACCAACAGATTGCTCCTAATAGGAGCCCTACAGAGAAGATATTGTTGGTCCTGCTGTTATAGAGACAGTTTTACTGGTGCAAGGTGGATCTAGACTGACAACAACACTGAGACATGTAAGAATCCAAAGGACCTGAGTGCAACAACAGAACGGAGACCAAGCTGGAGTTCACACTGTAAACAAATCAGTGGACCGAATATGGAAAGGAACAGCAAACCAGAGTAGAAAGAATAACATGAATACAAGACCGACAAGAAGCAAGAAGGCAGGGAAAAAAACTAGACAACGATTTATAAATCAGAGCTTCAGAATATAAGAACAGGAATACTGGGATCAAGAGCTGGATGTACCTAGCTATCACTGGAACAAATAATGCCCTGCTGGTACATAGAAACTGGAATTAGGATTCGGAACAAGGATTTCAAGAACAATGCCAGAACAGTAACTCGGAATAAAAATTAGGAGCTCCCATTAACAACAGTTAAAGAACAAATTCTGAATGCTGAGGTGAGGTATAAATCCCTACACCCAGCTCACAGCCACACAGGGTGACTGGAACAGGTGTGGGCTAGCTGTTGCGCGGTGCAGGTGAGAGCAGCTAAAGCCCCTCCTCCACCTCTATGTCTGAAAGAGTGCACTGAAGTTCCAGAAAGCAACTATTTGGCAGACCAAAAATCTAGAGTTGGACATGGATCGGATCTTGTTTCTGAACAAGGCAGGAACTCATGCAAGAGAGCACATGGGCTTGCTAGAAACGGTAAGACAGAGTTCCAGGTATAGCAAGATTCACCAAAAGGCTCCTCTCCAGCTCTCACTCTGGGGTGAGGCATACGTGTACCAGAATGCATTAGTGGATGAAAAGAAAACCCTGAAATGGAACCTGCAGTTGTTTTGATTTCCAAGAGGGTTTGTAAATTTTTTGAAGGAACATTGAAGTGCAGCACAGGTTCCAAACACGTAGTCATAACAAAAGCAGCCTCACAGAAGGGTTTTAAGTAGTGCCACAGATAGCAGGATTGAAAAATATTGACACATGCTGTATTGAAAGGGAAGGCCAAGAAATGGCTCACATCTTTTTAACAGGGCGGGGTCAATTAATCACCATGCCTCCATTCAGATCTTTGTTTAAATCCTGACGATGTGGCATTCTGCAAGGGTCTTCACTGAGTCACACACTTTTTAGTCTTTATGTGGCTCCTATAGCTAAGTTGATCCAGGACTTTCACCTGTCCTGTATGCGATATACAATATGCAAATGACACAAATTATGCTTAGACTAAACAGACATAATGCCAGTGCTCAAATCAAATTTCTACAAGATTAAACACCATCAAATTGCCTAAAATTAAATTTGAATAAAAACCAAAGTTTTGATCATGGAAGGCTGTTCAAATTTCTGGATCTCTAACTGGTGGCTAGATGCCCTTGGCCAGTGTCCTACTCCAGTAATTGTTGTTGTAAGGAAACAGGCTTTTTGCAGGTTCCCACCACTTTTAACCCTCATTTAGACTGCCAGATGCTGGTTTTTCGACTTTGAGAGTGCACTGAGGCCTACTAACCAGACCCCAATGTCAGTCTTCTGACCCTCTGCGAAAGGTATGTTGAATTGGATGTCCCCAACTGGCAAGTACTGTCTTACCTATAAGCCCCTAGTGTACTGTACCTAGGCTACCAAGGGCATGTAAGAGAGAGTGTCCACCCAGCGCTGCAGCACTGTTTGTGACAAAGTACAAAATGGCTCCCAGCCTGCCACTGCAGACTGGAAAAACAGTGTTTACACTGCAAGTTCGAGTTTGCCATTACCATTAATGGCAAAGCCACCCCCTCCTAAACAGTATAAGTAAGTCTCCCCTAAGGAAGGCCTATAGACACCAATGACAGGGAGCTGTATATTGTTAAGACAGACATATGGGTTTATATATAGCTTAGCAGCAAAACCCCTCATTTTGCTGAGGAAGCTTAGTAGCCCCATTGCCTAACACATGGTTACAGGCTGGCATTCCAGCCTGGCTAACTTCTGAAAGGGACAACCTAACTGGGTATTGTAAGGTATTAAATTAATCGTGGCCATAAATCCGGCTTGAAGCCCAACTCAAGATTTATGCCACTATTAAAGTTAAGCAACTCTTATGAAAGTTGCCACTCAGTGCCACAGCTAGTCCAGTGGCCTCACAAAGGCCTCGGCACACAGACAGCTTTCTGCCTGCCTAGGGAGATATGTGAACAATTCCCAGGCTCAGGAACAAAGGCAGATGCTGCCGAGGGAGGTGTAACCATCTTCTCCCAGGAAGGCTGCTTGGGTGTTTGCTCAAAAGGCGATCTTCAAAGGAGAAGCTGACTTCGAAGAGGCTCCTGTGACAACACACCTGAGCAAGATGCCTTTTGCTCCCGTAGACAAGTTGGAGACAGGGACAGAGAAGGAAATATTTAGCCCTTAGGTAGCCACACCCCCGGGGTAGGCTACCAAGCTCCTCACAGTCAAGGAAAGGTTCAGGCATCTTGTGAGTGGCAGGAATATGAAATTCTGGGACTGCCAAATGCCACACATCACCAGACCTTTGTCACCAAGGAGGAGAGTACCTACTAGCCTATTGGCTAGTGACCACAAAGTCCCCTTGGGACACTTTTCTGGGATATAATGGGCACCCCTGGCACCCTAAACTGGAGTACAATGTGGATTTGGGAAAAGGACCAAAAGAGGAGTGCCCTGCTGCCTTTGAGGCTGTACAAAGAGAGGTTGCACTGTCAGAAGGACTGCACCTGTTACACTTTGGGCTAGTGAGATTGGAATGTGCCTGTGGCTCTTGGCTCGAGGGAAAGTTGATTCCTGGCCCCATCTCAAAGTCGCCAGGGACATCAAAGATGAGGAAGCCCAAACCGGCAAAACAGTAGCCCCTCCTGAGGGATCACCCCTGGTCACTGCTGGGCATACCAAGAGACAAATCCCAGAGAGTCAAATGTTGCACCCATGTCTACTGGACTCGGGAGTTATATCAGAGAGAGGGTTCATCACCCAAGATGGACACTAGCCCCCACCAAGGATAGCCACTGACAAATGTGTTGCAAGATTGGAAGCCCCGCCGCAGCTGGCCTTCTACTGTCGCAAAGAAGATGTTGTGGGACCCAAAATGCCTCGGTCAAAGTCACCTCAACCCACCCATGGACCGAGTGATCAACAGCACTTCACTCCCATCAACCACACAGGTCTAGAAGCCTCATTGAGCATCTTTTCTGCTTACATCCCCAGCATCAGCATCAGGACCAATCCATTGTCGTCTATGTGGGTTGCTTCCTATAGGCTGGAACTGGACTGGAAAAGGCTCTAGTGGTCAGGAAACTGTCCAAAATAACCTTAGTGTACTCCTAGACCTTCGCTCTGTTGGATATGGTCACCCAAGCCGGGTCAGCCTCACCAAACCAACTGCTTCAAACTATTGAAAAGTTTGCAAAGTTTTTGTTGACCAATGTTTGTTTGTGGTTGCATTTAAAAGTAGTTAATTCTTTAAAAATCTAAATCTACTGAACCCTCCGGTGGATTTTGATGATCAAAAACTCTATATATTAATAAAAATATGGTCTATGTTTATAAAGTGTTTGTGTCTCTTTCTTGTTGTGTGGCTTTCTTTTGAACATTTTACACTGCAGCAAGAATATGGATTCTTCACCCCATATTACGAGCACTAGAAACCAGATCTTATGTCGAGGCCTTTGCTGATTTGCACTGCCTGAGAAATGAAACCATTATCCATGCTGTTATAAATTACATATTAAGTGCCGTAAAGGTACGATCTTATGATTGAATGATTTACTCATCATACTGATGCCTTTTTATACCTTTTCATAGTGTTTTAATAACTGTTTTTCAAATTTTATGAAGTTTAATACTGTATTTGTTTTTTCTTGCTCTGATTTTTACAGCTAAGTAGAGCTGAATAAAGTATTTGATGATAATGATGTGTGACTATCTTATTCCGTTGCTTGGTGCTGTTAAATACTTTACACGCAGTTCCTTGTTTAGCCTTGCTACTCAAAGCCACAGCTATCCAGGGTTAAGCTCAAGGTTTACAAATCAGCTTGACTGGACCCAAGACAGGTTTTGCAAGGGTATACCACTATAAGGCCCCACAGCCATGTCATATAATACACCCAGATCCTCAAAGTTGTTATAAATCTTCAGATTTTGTTTGGAGAGAACTTGTTCTTTCTCCACCACTGTGCTCTGCAACCTGCTTTCCCTATTTAAAGATTCTTAGGAAAGTCCTTCCTTATGTGCAAAAAATGGAACATTAACCTATAATTCAAGCTTGGTTGGTTTCCACTTGATTATGCTAATGTTCTTTTCCTTGGCCTTCCATCTTATTCATTGCAACCCCTTCAACTGGTGTAGAATTGTGCAGCTCGGATGTTTCTAGGACTACCCTGTCAACCTCACATCCCTGTACACTTAAATCACTTTATAGCACCCAGTGGAAAACATATCATCGTCAAGAGTTTCTGTATAAGATTTAAAGTGCTTCAAGATAATGTCCCTGAATTTCTCAAGTTTAATTTTTCTTGGTGATCGCCTTCAAAGCTTGAAGTTCCTCATCTGCCTGCCGCCTTCAAATTCCGAAAACAAAGAAAGTTCATTGAGGATTCAGATCTTTTACCTACAAATTAGCAATCAAGTGGGACTTTCTCCCTCTGGAACTAAAAAAAGAAAACTAATTTGGTATGCTCTAGGAAACATCTAAAATAATGATTGTTTACACAAAAATCTGTGTAATTTGCCCACAGAATTAATGAACAAATAGCTAAATGTCTCTCTCAGCTCCAGGATGCCTGCTGGTAATCGCCTGCTTTACAAATATAATAAATAAATAAATGTTGCCGTAGTGTCTCAGTAAACAAATACCTGGATGTCTTATGAAACCCATATATTCATCAACCATGAAATCAATTTGAGACCCACTATGTCGGTCAATCATTTCATTCCAAACCTACCTGTACACTCTGGGTTCTGGCGACATTGCTTCATTTGTCCTCCCTGGCAGGTGCAGATTTGACAGTTCACCTTCACCAGCTGTCCAGGCCAGTAGGTGACACCCTCCACCTCACACGGACACTCTTCTGGAACCACACAGTGCTGCTCGCTGTCCATTACTAGCCCATTTGGGCACCAACATCCTAAAGGGACAGAAAGTCTGCGGTTACAATAAAAAGCAAACAACTTGAGTCTTATGGAATATACCCCATATGCTTATACTGAATTTTGAAAGCATGCATCAGCAATTCAGGCCTTTTAGTGGATGCCAAAATCGTGCATTTCAAGATTATATATGAAAGAGGAAAAACAAGTAAAATATCCCAGGACACACTGCCTGGAAACATACATCTTTCCTCTCAGGAAGGAGTAGTGAGGCTGCACCTCAACAGAGTATCCCCATATGCACTTTTAGTAGAGATTATACATTAAAGACTAGAGCTAGAATTGTCTTTTCTGGTAAGAACTAATACTAGAATCTTTGCACATCCATGGGCCATGCATACAAATTGTTATGGGAAATAATAGAGTAACCTACCCTTGGGCTGGAATACTATTGAATGCGTATGGACTAAAACCTAGCAATGGACTAGAATTGCTTAGGATAACATGTAAATAGTGCATCTAAACATGCCCATGAAGTAGAATACCCAAGAAAAATCATACATAATGATGTCTTATCACACTAAATACTGGAAAATCTTAGGCTACCCATAGAATACCACGCCTAAACATGCCATGGACTAGCAATCCACCAACATTGTGATTGACTTGACATCTCTTCCTTAATGAGTAGGCAGAATCTTTAAATATAACCATAAGTTAAAACCCCTACAATATCTATTGACTAATATGCTTGAAATATAAAAGAGTGGTTTGGATCTTTCAGAATGCCCATGAGGTAGAAATTGTAATCACTCCCATGGCAAGAATACTCCATCATACCAATTGCTTATAATCCTTCAACATGATCTTAGGCAAGGGCCATTGACAAACAATGGTCTGGAATCCATCACCATACCCATAAGCGAGCAATGATATATCAACAGGGACTAGAATATGCCCTTGTGGACCTACAGTGTAGAATCCAACAACGTGCACATGTGCATTTCATGAGTCCTTGACATTGGCTTCAATGCATGATGTGAAAAAACTCACATAGCCATGCATATCTGTAACAACATCTAATGCTGCAATAATAGACTCAAAATGCACATGGTTGCAGTTCAAGTTGACCAACAGAGGAATGACTCACCCTGCAGCCATCAGGAGAAGCATCCTTTCACCTGCCCTCCCACAATCACATTTGTGTAATTTATAACTTGACGGTGGATAATCCTAGTTAAGTGAAGCTAGAGCCGTGATTTCAGTTTAATAGGGAGAAATGTATTCAGAAAATGATTTTGCCAAACTTCTGGTAAACAAAGTTCTGAGATCGCTGGATGAACTCAAACAGATTCTGTAGCCCTTTTGGTTGTGATCTGAGCGGTGGAATCCTGTAGATCAGTGGTTCACTGGGATCTGCTGAGATTACTCAGGAAGTCTGTGATTGTTAAGAAAACTAAATAATATTAACAGATTGTTTAAGTGTATGTACATAAAGAAGCAACATTGAAATTTGAAAACTATAAAATGTTCTGTAGTGTAATGGAATTTGAAACTGGAGGCTAAAAAGTAAGTTGGTGTCCTCAGATTGATTAGTGGGAGCAGTGCTTGAATATATTATGGATTATGGGTGACCTCAATTGAATTTCAAAATGCTTCCCCTTTCTCATTAAAATTCAAATTTCGATGTTCTTGATATTTGTTTGTACATTTTATAAAGTGTTTCATTTGTGTATTTGAAATTGCTTAGGCCAAAGGCCCCATCTTCCGGTGAGGTGTCAGAGGGGAGGGGGATTCTGGATTCAATTGATTCAGTGGGGTTCCCTTGATTTAATTAATGATAAGGTGGAGGTAAACAAAAATCAAAAGGTTAAGAACTGCTTCTGTGGGTCTCTAGTGTTGTCCTTTTAAGGCATTAGAAGCCTATTACCTGGCCTGCTGTTAAAACATAGACTCTTCTTAGTCTCAAACTCTGCCTTTTCACTCCCATTACAATTCCTACCCTTTCTCAGCTTTTTAGGGTTCTGCTACTGGCTTTATAACACCCCGTCAGTTTTAATAGGAAAAGGGTTAACACATTCAACACCCTTGCTAAGGAAACATTGTTATGAAGTTACTCGTCCAAGTTTTCCCTGAGCAAGACTTATCACATGACCACTTGTTCTAGATTCCTACATCTGATAGAATACATTCACCTCACTATTGTATTTTTATCCATGAGATATTTAAATGAGTATGTCTCTGTCCTTCCTTCCTCTCTAACTGATTAAAATGATGTAAAAAGATAAAGTTTTTAGTTCAGATAATGCACCATCATGGTAGGTACCTCTGCTCAAGGTTTCCTCCAAATTGTGCTTAATGTTCTAGGAATGTGGGTCAACAGAACACAATATAATTAATTACTGATTACATCATATTTTCCAGTACATCTAAGATTCTAATTACAAACTTGCTATTCACAAAAGTATTTTATGAGTAGTATCTTTACGACTGCTGAGTCTCTGCACATAAAAAGATAGGGCAGTCCTAACTTTTTTTATGTGGAGGCTCTGCAGTCGTAAAGATACTACTTGTAAAATACCTTTGTAAATAGCAAGCAATCATAAACTAAGTGTAAGTTTACCTTTCTGAATCATGCCCTGGGAGTTCAAAATCCATAGCCGGACTGGGAACCAAAAGCAGCCGTAGCAATTTTCTTGGACCTACCCCTGGGGAAGTCCTGCCTCACCCCGGGAGGCTGGATATTGCACCACTGCTGCAAAACCAACCCTCAGTAACAAAACCAGCACTCAACGCTGCAAAACCAGCCCCACCCACCCAGCCTCCAGCGGAAATGCTCGATTTCAGGTCAAAATCCAACCTCTGTGAACAGCTGTTGGCAGAGCGATCGGGGTTATGCAATAGCTATGGGATCCCCACTGTTTTCCACAGACAGATCAAACCTGCCAAAATGTATTGCTAGAGAAGTCGCTGATAAAAGCCAAAACATGCAGAATATGGTAAACTAATGTTGATTCCGCTCGTTGATCCTCATTTCCAAGTAAAAAAAAAACTTCAATAGGAACTATTTATTGCACATGATAAATGACTCACCCATGGATAATGATATCCAGTTGGTGCGTAAACAGCCTATTCTTCTCTGACCTACCCAGAATCAGGGCCTTAGAGCTTGCATGGCAGAGAAATAATAATATCAGGACTCTACGTACTGTTCACTTATTGCTCCCACTTTCACTCTCTTTGGGAGCAATATTTCAAATTGCATCTTAGCTTCTGGCACCATTGCTGAAAACATTTTAAGGATTCCATAATAACACATAGGCAAAGGAAGGCCCACTGTTTATAGGCAGTCTTTAGTGGCCCTCAACAATGACATTGCTGCAAATCCGAGTTATATGGGGTACATTCTGGCTTCACCGAGATAAGCATTAATTTTGAATGTTTGTGTGCCAGTTATTTCCTGGCATTCTGGCACTGAAAATAATGTGTTAAAAGGCCATGATAGCCACTCCTAGGTTGGATATTTACAGGGAACAGTGTGTTAGATGCAGAGCTTACAAAGGGAGTGAGACTGGTAAATCCTAGTTCTAAACTGTCCTTCTCCTCAAAGCAGCGCCAAGACACCCTCGGGTACACAAGCATTTTACAAAAATAAATAACATAACATAACATAAAAGCTTTCGCCTAATCTCATTCTAACAGACCACATACCCAAAGTACATGAGAGCCCATCATTTGCAGCCAGTAAAGGAACATATATGCATATCATCATGGCCGCAGGATTCTGAACTATGTTGTTCTGCATACCACCATACTCAACCCCTCCCGCCCCCGAACACAGGCACCAAGCACTACTACACATCACTATGTCCCACTAAACTGTACCCCACCACACTCCACCAGTTGATGTGGCACTACATTTCCCTCCATCACACCATAACACACTCATCAATCACCACCAAAAACAGTGATGTAGCAAGAGTCCCTTGGACCCTAATGGAAGCAATGGTAATGCCACTCTGTGCACATATTGGGTAGTAAAAGACAATATTGGAGGTGGAATGATCAACTCAAGCCCCCATGCCCCAGTGCCTCCTCACCTGCTGCACCATTAAAAACTATGTCCCTAACCACACTTTATCATCAGCCACCACTCACTAGCACACTCCACCATAACAAACTTCAGGTTACACCAATTCCCACAATCCATCAAACTACCTATGGTATTTCAGACTTCACACTCCACTGATTCCTTCCTCTCTACTCCTGATTTTCCACTCTATGCTCCCAATTTATAAATTTATACTAGCCCCACACTTCACATTCCTAACTCCACCATCCACTGTTCTGATGCTGCAAAATACTATGCAAGTTACAACAGTGATTTTTACAGTTTACATAATATCATAATTAAAACTCTAGTAATATACACCATTTACATAGCAAATAACACATACAGAATGGTTTTATGGTAATTCTGATTCTAGGTTACTGTTATAAAATGAAATGGCATTCACTTTATCAGACTTGCAGGATGAGATGCACAGCGTAGGCAGTCAATGTTCAACCCTGTGGATTGCAGACTACACAGAGTCTGCTGATTTATCTTACCACAAAGTTTATTGAGCAGGCTCATCAAGACAACATTCTCACATTTAATTAGCTGGATTTTCCTCTAAGCTCTATTTGCTCTTTTGACTCATTCCATGTTCCTACCCTTACTACATTTCTCACTCCATTGAAGGTTGAACAGGTTTTGTTAAGAAAATCTATGTCATGAATTACAACCTTTCAACTGCCTCATAATCCAATATTCATCCAGGAATGCAGGGTGCCCACTACACCTACATCATGTACCATCAGATTTTATAGAAGTATGAACTGAGCCAGTATTTACCAAAATATTGTTCTATATGGTACTATTACTGGCAGACCAAAAGTACTAAATTGGCGGCAACCTCTGCTCCCAGTGTGGCCACGGCACTGGGGGCAGCCCCGACAACCACCGACCACGCACGCAACCTGGGAATCATCCTCGACTCAACGCTCTCAATGACCAAGCAAGTCAACGCCGTCTCCTCCTCCTGCTTCAACACCCTCTGCATGCTCCGCAAGATCTACAGATGGATCCCGACAGATACAAGAAAGGCAGTCACCCAGGCCCTCGTCAGCAGCAGACTCGACTACGGAAAAACCCTCTACGTGGGAGCCCCGGCCAAGCTCATCAAACGACTACAACGCATCCGAAACGCCTCGGCACGACGGATCCTCGACATACAATGCCACGGCCACACCTTTCCCCACCTGAGAAACTTGCACTGGCTCCCTGTCAACAATAGGATATCCTTCAAGCTCCTCATCCACGCACACAAGGCACTCCACAAGACCGGCCCAGCCTACCTCAACAGACGACTCTCCTTCTACATCCCCAACCGCCAGCTCCACTCCGCCGACCTCTCACTAGCCACCGCCCCGCGCATCCGAAGAACAATAACCGGCGGGAGATCCTTGTCCCACCTCGCTGCCAAGACATGGAACACCCTCCCACTGAGCCTACGACAGACCCAAGACCTGCTGACCTTCAGGAGGACACCCAAGACCTGGCTGTTCGATCCTTAGCGCCCTGAGACCCTTGCGGGTAAGCAGTGCGTTTTACAAATGACTGATTGATTGATCTTGGGTTCATTTTCAAATGAAACATATCTATAAGAATCACAACTTAAAATGAAAAATGTCTACCCATGGAAACAGTTCACAGATGACATGAACATAGGTATTTCGGGTAGGAAGGAGTACATTACAATTGCAGGAATTAAATACCCAACAAGTAAGGGTTAGAATATTTTCATATAAAATCCAAAGCGCTCTACTATACTACCACCTACATGTTTCTTTGAGGTGACTTACTTTCTTTTCTCCTGAAGAAACATTATTTGATAGAGGGTCTTTGTGGCTACTGATTGTTTCTGAAACACATCTACAATTACAATGTTGCAGTCCTAGGACAGCTTCTCATCACTGACGTTCTGCAAGTGCCTTGCTGTATATAATGTATTTATGTATGTAAGCGGAATGGGTCCCTTGCTTCTATGCTATAGGTTCAAAGCTATAGTTCACTGATGAGGCCTAAAGTAGGCTGAAACCGGTCTGGGGTTGTTTATGGTTCCTTTCGGAGGGGGCCTCGCCTGGCAATTTGGGATGTACTGTTCCCACGTTGATCTCAACGCCCACCGACCACGCACGCAACTGATTTGCATAAGATGGGCCTTTGTCTAGAGTGGCATAGTGGGCGTAAAACAATGTGTTGGAATGCTACCCTAAGAGATTACTAGTGGTTAGACTGTTTGCAAGCATTCCTCCCATCACATTTTGCATGTATTATGTAACACCGCTAATAGCCAAGGGTATGTCTGGGCGTGAGTCCCTTGCTCGGTGTGCCAAAAGATCCAGCTCATCCCTCATTGGTGAGGCATAAGTCGCCGAAAGCAGCTCAGGACTGCAGGTGATCCCTTTTGGAGGGGACTTCACCTAGCAGTTCAGATGGACTGCTACTTTTAGGAGGGGGGTAAGTACTGATTTGCATAAGACAGGCCTTTGTCTAGAGTGGCACAGTGGGTGAAAAACAATAGGTTGGAATGCTACCTGAGTAATTGCTGGTGGTTAGACCTTTTGTAAGCATTTCTCCTATCACCTTTTGTGCATATATATGTCGGCATCCAGTTTTTGCATAGTGTGAATTTAGCTAAAAGGCAACCGCTGGCTATAGAGGGTCAAATACTAAGCTAGGATACAGTTAACAAATGATTGGAGAGGTAGCTAGTTTCTGGGAGTAGATCTGTACTATTACTGCATTGAGATGTGGTGTTCTTGGAAGAGATGTTTCTTCAACTCTTTCGGAAATTGGAGCTGGGTTGATGTGGCCTGATGGATATAGACAGGTGGGGGTTCTGGTTGTAATGGCTTTGTAAATGACAAAGTTTTTTGATGATGGTGTTGACCAGCAATGGGAGCCAGTGTCATTCCAACATGATGTGGGTATTGTTATTATATTTCTTCATATCCTGATAAAACCTTCAGATGCATCCTCTGTCATACCAGGTCATTTTAATCTGCTCAGGCCATCTTAAAGGATGGCTGTTGTCAAACCAATCAAAACTGTAGAAATAATTTCATATCTCACCTCTGAATGGGTTTGAAGACATTTTTTAAGTCTGAAAGTAATTCTTTTAACCATGCCACAGTCCATGAACAGGTCAACCAGATCCACTCACTACCCAGTCTACCCATTAATACCTATCCTCCTCAAAGGACTCACATGTACCATTAGAAGGTCTTCTGAGCATGTTTATCGTTCAGTAAATCATAATCCGTCCCTTTCAAAATGCCTCTAAGAATGATTCACAAACCAACACTATAGAAGGTATAAGTCTGATTTAATCTGATTTCTCCTATTTCCACTCCTGACTTTTAGCAGCACTTAATGTTCCTATTTTATATCATCCTATGTCTATGATTTACATTTGTGACTACATTGCATTATGCAACATACTTCCTCTGGCTATATGAAATATTGAGACAATCCAAGTTACCTAAAGAGAGAGCAAAGTGTACTTTGAGGAGACGCTGAAGCCATCTGACAGTTAATAATAGTTGTAGGGATTTGCAGGACCTTACTTAAAGTGCACAGAATCTTTAGCTATCAAAAATGTATCAGCAATTCATTCATAACGTGCTACTCTTTGACCTTTTGATTTTGACTAACCATTAATTTGTATTTTTTAAAGCTATCTTTTAAATATTTTGCTCTGCCTTCTATCAACTTCCCTGTCCTTATTTGCCTTCTGCGCCCCACTCCTACCTGTTCAACACTGTTCGCTCTACCTCCAATCTACTACGCTCTTCCTCAAGCCTCTATCACCCCCATCGTCTTCCACCTCTTGGTCCTCCCTTGATCCTTTCCCTCTGCTCTGCCATCATCCTCCCCCTCCCCCCCCCCACTCCCTATTACACTCTGTAAATCACCACTTGGCCCTTTCCTTACTTCTATTTACTTCACAACACTTTAATCCCCTCTGCTCCTCCTCCCTTTTGTCCTCTGTTCTATTCTACACACTGTCTCTCACTGTCACTCTGTTCACACCCCGACCACACACTTCTCATTCTCCCAACACTACACACCACCTGCCCCTCTTCTTTCTACACTACCCATTCTCTTAATGAATTAATGAACTTTTTATTGCATAGTTTCTCAAAATCGTTGCAAATTGCACCTCAGTATAAAAAAATGACATTTAAAAGACAGGCCTCACTCCTTCTGTAAACAATAACTATGTGCTAAAATACATGACTTAAAATTACGATTAAAAAAATGGCTACACACCTTTTGTAAGCAATGAGTGAGTTCAAAGAGCCGACATGCTGTGCCGCAATGTGTTCTAAGGGAAAAGCTTTAGTGTTCATACACCGCTATGCCAGCAATGTTCCTGACTTTTGTTATTTTCCAGCCAGCGGTTGTTAGTTATGTTCTGCAGCCTCTATTCCTCTTACTGACCTGGCTTTACCATACATGTCCCACGTATGATGATCTGAGTTTGAGCTGTTTCGGCAGCGCAGGTTGCATCTGGTTTTGTTTTGTTTAGATCCCTTTGGGCAATGCTCATGAATTTGAAAAATGTAGCCTGATCAGAAGGCACTGTGCAAGGCAACTGCGTCAGCGCATCTTCTGACCCCATCCCCTGTAAACATGGTTTTAGCTACTTGCAGCGGTTTTGGAGTAGGGCAGGGCAACAGCATATTAGGTGTTACAAAGATTCTGCACTGTAGTTACACAGCCTGCATCTGACAATCTTCAGCAGGGATTTCCATATGTGGTTTAACTCTTTAATTGGCAACATCACTATGCATGCCCATTGGATCTCTTTCAAGCATTTCTTTCCTACGGCGCTGTTCATATATGGCTGAATGTTGTTTGTCTCATAAGATTTCATTAGTACCGCTAACGCGCCGATATCCTAGAATCTGGCTGCATCATCTGTCCTTGATAACCAGAGGATTTAGTTGTTAAGCGCTTTCTTGATTGCTGCATAATTTACTTCTTCTTGGGGCCAACTCACTGTAGATAGATCCAGCTCTGCCACAGCATCGAGACAATTCTTCTGTTATGGGTTCAATACTCCTCCGAATATCATTTTCAGCACCTCCTTTAAGGGCTTTTAGTGTCTTGAGCCAGTATTTTACCATGGTGCTCCGCTCCTGCATTTGTATTTTTGTTGCACCAGGCCAAACTCGCGACGGATCAGGCCATATTGGGTATATTTAGGTGGTCCAAAGAGCCTTTTGTAGCACTGGCATTGAGCTTTTTCCATTATCTTTTCCATCATCCCTAGGAATGCATGTGATGCG
This sequence comes from Triturus cristatus, assembly GCF_964204655.1. Classification (NCBI taxonomy): domain Eukaryota; kingdom Metazoa; phylum Chordata; class Amphibia; order Caudata; family Salamandridae; genus Triturus; species Triturus cristatus. Next base: position 872,203,031 of record NC_140593.1, read on the forward strand.
TACCCAGCTACTGCGGGCAGTTTAGATTTTGTCACTATCCTTATTGGTAACATGGTTGGGCTGTGTTGCTTTCCTTGTAATTTGCACAGTGCGCAGATGGTGGCTTGTATTTTGTCTTTTGTCTTTGACTGGTGCATGGTTGCCTTTCCTTTGACATTTAACCACGCTCCTAGATAATGGTATGGTCTTTCTGTCACTGTATTCTTACTTCCAGGTGTGTCCAAAGACCACGACTTTAGTTTTACTAGGGTTTGCCACAAGTTCATTTTCCTCATCAAAGATGTTCAGTACATTCAAGCCTCTTTGCAAAGCAGCTCTGTTGTGATCGAAGATCACCGGATAATCAGCATAGTGGAGCATGTGTAATCGTTGCTGTCTAATTTTCGGAGTTAGCAAGGTTGCGCCTTGTAAGGCTTTCCCCAAATCGGCCGTATATAAATTGAAGATAGTTGGCGCAAAAACGCAGCCCTGTTTTAGGCCTCAATCGGTGAGCAGTTTGTGTGTAACTGTGTCCCCTGCCAGTTTGATTTTCACTCAGGGGTTGCTATACAATTACATTATTGTCTTCAGGAGGTTACCTGGAATCTTCCAGCTCTTAAGATTGTTCCATAGCCTACTTCGATTTACTCCGTCAAAAGCTGCTGAATAGTCAAAAAAGCATGCAAATATTGGCCACTTGTTTCTAGAATTTGCTTGCTGTGCCAGAAAAGATAGTGCCATTATGTTGTCTATAGTCGAACAGCCTTTTTGGAAGCCAATTTGGTAGAAAAGTAAGATTCCATTGTCCTCAATAAAGGCAGTTAGCTCCTGTAAAAAGGTGCTGGCATACTTTTTTCCTTTGATGTCTAACCAAGGCCATAAATATGTGGTTTTTTGGGTCTGTTTTTCACCCTTCTTATAAATGGGTTGCCGTATGGAGCCTGGCCAAGAGCCCGGTACCTCTATCAAGGATCTGCATTCTGTAAACAGTGTGGATAGGATCTCCACCCAGGCTTTGAATGTCCTGTTTAAACAGACCACAATGTAAGCCATTGGGGCCTGGAGCCCCATCCCTTTTTATCTTTATCACCTTTGTGATCTCTTTCGGTTTCTGTGCTGTACCATCCTCATATGTCAGGCCCCCTTCCTCCGTGGGTGCGCCTTCTGGCCACCTACTAGTTTGACATCCAAATTTCATTGTGTAGATATCTTCCGTATGTGCCATCCTGGCTTCTGCCATCACTGAGTTTCGCCTGTCAGTTTTTTCATTTTCCATCTTAGCTATGTATTCCCATGATTGCTTCTGTTTGTTGTTTTTGCAAAGATCAAATACTTTAATCTATTCCCTCTCAATCATCAAACATCTTTGTTTCCATATTAAGTGTTTATGATTCCGATGAGCTTCTTTGGAAGCACTCTCTGCCACCTTGGACCCATTTTTTTGATTTTCCCATTTAACACGTCTGAGAGTGCAGGTAAAGACCTCCAGACTTCTGTTGCATTTCCAGTTTTGAGCTTGGTTCCCCGCGGTCTTGTGTGCTGTCTTCCTGACCCTGCTAAATAGGACCGCACGCAACACTCCTATCCAGGTGGCCCAGTTCTGGATAGATAGAGTGGGTGGCACGCAGTTTCCTGTGCATCTTGGTCCCTGATCCCAAGTCTCCCACTTTACTATGGTAAATTGGTTCCATCTGATCCTCTTTAGGAATGTATACTCCTCGTGTGTAACTTATGGTCTCCATTTCTTCTCCATGTTCGCACTGAAGATTGAATTCTGTGATGAGCATTGCATTGTCACTTGCTGCGTGTTGGTGTTTCCGGAAGCCTAAGATCCTATGCCTCATGCTTTTCCTGATGAAGGTGTAATCAATTAATGTTTGGTTGTTAAAGGTAAGAAAGTTTGATTCCTTGGGACGCTGTTGCTCGGTCCAGGCCTGAGCTGAGATTAGATCAAAAGTGCTTAGGAAGTTGTTAAATGCTCTTTCTGCTGCGTTCCATTTTCGTTGTCCGGGCTCAAATGGTGAAGATTGAAATCCCGAGTGATGATCAAGTCCATGGGGTCATGTTCACAAAGCACTTCCTCTAAATTGGCAATACTTTATTTAGTAGTTTTTAACTTTAAGAAGCCATTGCTGTTAAGATATATGTTAATGATTAAAAGTTCCTTTCTGGATTTGCCATTAAAAAGCCCATTTATCACGATACACTGCAGCATATCTAGCGGTTTCCCAATTTCTTCAATGGAGACTTCTATTGCATGTTTTACATAAATTTCAAGGCCACCCGAGGGCTTGCCATGAGAGTGCAGTCTTTTAGCTGGTATGTGTATGCTTGCAAAGCCTTGTAGGTGTGCTTCTGTATTTGTCCAAGTTTCCTGGAAAGAGAGAATTTCACCCTCCTGCATGTATTCCATTGCCGATTTGATGTTTATTGTACTTGTGATTCCAGCCGCAATCCATGTTCTTCTGTTTTTGTGCTATCTTTGGGGGTCCTTCGTTGTTTCATAGTGTAATGGCTGTTTCACTCTTTTTTGGGTCTTTGGGCTAGGAGCAGGTATTTTGTCTGCACTGAGTTGTGGTGGCCTTGTAGGTCCCCTTACGGGTTTGGGTCCTGAACCAGCCTTTCTCTGCTGTGCTACCTTCAATTACTCGCCTCTCACTTTGACCCTCTTTTTTAATAAGTTCTAAGATGAAACTGGATTAACTAGGTGAGATTTGTAAGCAGTGGGTATCTCGTAAGAAGCTTTGTGTGTTTGCGCCATCTCTTTGTAGTTCGGGGCAGCTGCCCTCTTGAATATCCAGCACATGCAGGTATTTTTCCTCTCCAGGCTCCTGGATCACAATGCCCCATTTTTCTAAGCTGGTCTTTTCTTGCAGGACCAAATGAGTTGTCTCCCATACTGTTGTCGTACTTTCTGTGGTGCTCCACTGCTTATTCTCGTCAAAGTGTATGCTGGGGAGGTCTTTGCTCATTATATGTGCCAGAGAGGTGATATGTTGAAGCAATTTGAAGATACTACTCCTATTAAGGATGTCTTTACTGCCTCATGATGTAAACTGGGGGCAAAATATAACTTTCTGTGAGGCCACTATGTGGGCTCGAGGATCGTCTTTGTTTTTTATGGAGAGATGTTTAGCCCTATTTTCATTCTGAATGTTATTCATTCGGTTACTTAGCAGACCGTAGTTTTGTCAGTCGCTATTAGTCTCCAGTAGTCCGGCGGGCTTTCTTCTTATTTCGTTTAGATCCTCCTGCATTGCCTGACAGGCAACGTCTGTACCCAAGGCTCGGTTGTATCGTACTCCCTCAGGTCGCGGCTTGCGTGGGCCTGTGGTCTTGAGTCAGGCTCCTCCTGGCTGCCACTTCTTCTAGCCTGAGCACTTTTCTATCTGGGTTTAGGACGGTGGCTTGAACCACACTCTCTCCATTAGCGGCGCAGCAAGGGCAAGGGGGACGTGTCCTCCCCCCACTCTTACATGAGCAAACACAGAATTCATTCCCAGCACCCCCCTCCCCAGCTCTTCAGCCCGACCACAGGTGGCAAAGGCTCTCAATTTTCCTCGGTGGACATTGATTTGTGATCTGTATGTCCCTTGCGGGGGCCTTTTTTAGTTTTCGATAAATGGGAAAAAACTTTGTACTGGGGATCTTTTTTCTTGTCTCTTTTTTTCTTCTCTCACGTGATGCTGCTCCCAGCTCCCAGCTCCTTTGTGCTTGAATTTGCCTCAACAATGTTTGCCTTTTCTGCAGCCTTTTTTTCTCTCGTATTGACAGAGGTTTGTTATCCTTAGTAACTGAGCTAGGGGGGCTTATGTTGTTAGTGTTCCCAGACCTGTGGCCCTCTGTGGCCGTAACCATATGACGGTGTTGGTTGGTAATATTGGCAATGTTGGGGCTACTAGTTCTATTCACCCAATCCATATCTGTCTTACAGTCACTCTGTTGGATGGTGGCTGTTGCTTGGACCTCAACTCGGCTTGCTTCTTTCCACAGACTCTTTGGTCGTGGTTGTATCTCATATGCCTTGTTTCTTGCCACCATTGCCTCTATTTCAGTGCTTATTTCAGAGTTTATTTTAGATCCATTGTTTGAGATAGGGTTTTTCAGATCTGTGATTAAGGTTGTCAAAACCTCCGGCAGTGTTGAAAACGTCTCCACAATGACTCCACAGTGGCAGTCCTTTGTACTTTGTATTGGCTTGTTTTTCCAGATTTTCCAGCTTGATGATTCTGTTTGTGATGGCCGGATATATGGTTCGCATTGTATCCACTTGGACCTCTAATTTATGTGACTGCCAGTTGAGGGCATTAGTGGCCGCCACAAGTGTATCATTGATCGAGGACAACAGATTGCTTTGATCTTTAAGCAAGTCCTGGGTTGTTCATTAGCCCTCCTCCTGATAAGTTTCAGGGGACCTGTCTGATGTGTCCCTCCTGTTGAACAACCTCGGTCCTTGGTGTTGGTCTTCCTCATATAACCATGCCTTGGGACTGTTTCTACAAGAGTCCTCCCATTCCCTTGGGTGCTGTGTGCTGGATTGAGTACTTTCAGTTGGTTCAATGTTATCACTTGCTACATCTACTGCTTTGATTTATGTTTCAGTATCAGGTGCCCCGCCACCTTTCAGTAGTGATGACCTGGAGCACGACATCTTTAGAGGCAGCTCGCTGAATAATTCACACTCCCTGCAAGGAATCACTATTAGACCTGAGGGAAGTTCTATCACACTGTTATCTTCCACCCTTGTCTGTGGACAAAGGATAGGGGTACCGCCTTTGTTGGTGTTGTCTGTAGTGTGTATTTCCAACGCCAAAGCTTCGGCAATGACTTTATCTACCCCTTGGCCTGCCTCTGGGTCCCCTTTAGATGTTGAGGGTATATACCTCCTTGTTCGGGGTGTCTCTGGAGAACCACCTATCATAGGTGCATTGTCGTTTTCGCTGTCAGTGTCATCGTCCTGAAGCATGGCATTGGTCATTGTACGCACTCTCCTGTTGTAGTCGTCCAAAGTTTTTGGGTCCCTTAATGTCCCATGTGTACTCTCCTGGGCAGTCACCCTTCCTCTCTGCTGCCTTCTATTTCTGCCTTTTGCCATGCTTTCCGCTCTTCTCTGCAGGAAGGCTCTGTGGGCGACTTTCCAGCCTGCTGTTAAGATACCCATTGCTTTGGCTTGCCTGTGATTGCCCCCCTGAGGCCTCTTTTGCTGGCCCTGTAGTTTTCTTCAGGGGGTCTTTAAGATGGCCGTCAGATTAGCGCATTGGGTTCTGGGGGATATGGCCGGGGTTAGATGGCTCAGCGTCGGGCTCAGGTCACGCTTATGTGGTCGTTTATGATAGTTTTGTGGCATGACATGGCTATGTGGTATGTTGTCGGTGCTGTAAGGGCTCTGGGCCAAAGTGAGTATTGGGGGCGGGAGCACTCCTTAACTGTAAGCCGAACCCGCACCTGGGCGGGCCGCCTTCGCAGAAAAGGGGCTCAACCATGCATGGCGGCTCTAATGCCACCGACCTCCTAGGTACCCAATATGGCTCTATTTTACAGCTGCAACGCTTCTATAATTTTTTTGCCACACCCGCACTTGATGAGGCTGGTGGGGGTATGACTCTGGCTCTGGGGGGCGTGTCCTATACTCCTGTGTGGCTTTGTGGCATCCTGCCTAGTCTGCGTGGTCTAATTCAGAGGCCACACCCTAAACTTGTTGCTACAGCCAAGAGGGGTTGCAGTTTTTAGGACCTAGTTGGTCCTGGCTTGTTTACGGGTGGGGCGGGCCTCCCGGGGGCACAGGCTACACCAGCCTGGTGCTGGCCGTTTACTGCGTTCCCCGAGGGACGTCCATGGCACTTGCTCCAGCTCTAGCCGCTCCCCCAGGTTGCGCTCCAGCCGCTGGGGATGTGGTGACGAGAGAGCTACATGTGGATATTCTCCCTACAGGACCAAGTTTCCATCTCTGAACACCTGTTTTCTTCTCCCTTTCCAGCCTACCCCATCAGTAGTTATTTGGTTCCATTAATCTTTCTCAATTTGTGTTCCATTTCACTGATGTTACAAATTAATCCGAGACCACACTCTCCGTGTTCATGTTACAATGTAAAACATGCTTGCCATCTTTGGGTGGAACCCAGCTCTAGAAAAATACAAATAAATTAATTAATTAAACCAACAAATATAACAATGAATTAGGATACATATCCTGGCCTCTACCAACTCCCCCTCTCTCAACAATTTATATCTTTCTTCAAAAAGTGTCTTAATTCCTTGGTCGTCCATCAAAATTAAAATCCCAGGTCTGGTGGCTCAGTGCACTAATGTGCTCCAAACAGGAATCTGTGTATGACCTCATGGCCACAGGTTTGAATCCAAGTGCTTCCACTCAGCCTTAATGAGTATGATTGAGTTGATTAGTAATACAGATCTGTTATTTCAGTGTCAAGATACCCTTGAGGTTGGACTTGTGCTTTACAAATAAACATGTTGTGTTAATATTCGCTAGTTTTAATAAACGTTATTTGGCTAGGCATAAAGCACATGCTTAGCTGGTCCTGAACATATGCTTGAAGGTGAGGCAGTGTGTGCATTGGAATATCCTAGAATACAGTTCTTCTCTTGGCTAATAAAAGTTATCAGAAGGATTTTTTTTTTCAATGATCCTCAACCATTATCTGTCAAAATGGCACTGAACTCGCATATACCAATATTAAGCTCTCTAGATCATCATTCTCTAATTGTGTTCACAGATCAATGAAAGAAAACAACCAAAATAATTTATATAGTCACCTTTATAACATCATACCACTAAAATGCCACTCTAACCATAACATTTAGTTTACCACTGCATCGGCACCAAGACATCATGATAATATAATCTCTATTCCCAAACTCCATACCCCTGCAAATGACCTCTGACCTCAATGCCAACTCTAGCACTGACCTCTACCCCTAATCGCAATCTTAGCCTTAACCTCAACTCCTATCCTCAACTCTTAATCCTGTCTCCAACTCATAGCACTAACCCAGGTCCCCTACCTGAGAAAGGTGCTTGTGCTACTAGCTTTGCTAAGGGTGCAAATACCTTTGTTTGGCAAGTCAAGAGTGAATTAATATTTGGATACGGGTTTGCTCATGTTATACTACACCAAAAATGTCAAATTTTACATGTAAGCAAATTTACTTCCATAAGTGGGATATGGCTGCTCCATGGTGGGATTTGCTGCCTACGAGGCTGAACACTGGCAACAGTGTAAATTTGTACATAGTCAGAAACCTCTCGGCTAGCACATTTCCAGTCAAGAGCAGGAGTAAATATTTTTCCTGTGAATAAACAAAATAAATGTATGTGCTAATGTACCCAGAAGGCACATATAAGAATGTGCAAGCACCTACAATATTAGCATGCAAAAATGCTTTCACATGGGAATGTTTTGGAATGTACAAAGAATTCTAGCACAACTCCTTGAAAGAGCCACCCAGGAGAACTTCAAAAATTCTTACTGAGTAAAAAAGAAAAAATAGAAATCTAGCAAAAAATTAGGTATAATCACTTGTGCGCGGTTACAAACTTTTTAAGAATCTAGTTCAATGTAACTGAAGACAAATTAAATGCTTGCAAAATACATTTCCCTAACAATGTAGATGTGAAGATTTCAATATCTGACACTATGTAATTGTGGCAATGTTTGATGGCTGAAAGATATACATATTTCTATTTAATACACTATTCCACAGGACATATGCCATTCATTGTCACACTCCCTTCTCTGTACTATCACTCTTGAGTTATTTAGACAGGCCTTTGATTAAGTAATAGACTTTGGGCCTTATTCACAAAGGTAAACGTACACTTTTGTGTAAGTTTACAAATCTTTACTATTCACAAAGGTATTTTACGAGTAGTATCTTTATGACTGCGGAGACTCCGCACATAAAAAATAGGACAGTCTTTTTATCTGAAAAGACTCCACAGTCGTAAAGATCAGGCCCGGTGAGGTGCGTCAAATATTTTATAGGAGCTCTGTTATCCATGATATTAGCATTATACACAGCTCCTAAATAAAAACAGACTTTTTCTTATTCATGTTCTCCACTTCCTCATCTTACATGATCTTTTAGACCACTCTGTTTTCTTCTCGAATGATACATATTACGTAAATGCAGAAAATAAATCAACATTACTGCATTTATAAAGTAGGGGTGGGCGGAATTTGCGTAGGCGCACTACGCAAAGCTCCGCGAAACGGTAAAAAATCTCTGCGAACACGCAAAAGTTCTGCGAACACGCGGAATTGCTTGTTCGCCCGTTTGCTATGCTTTTTTCCTGTTCGCGAACGCTGTTTGCATGCTTGGGGAGAAATAGATCGCGAACACACATTTTGAAAGCGCAAACAAGCAAAAAATTCAGCGGATCGCGGAATTTTGGGCAATTTCGCGTTCTCCGCGGAATGCGAAATTACCCAAATTCCGGGAGCGGAACGGAATTTACCACCCAGGCCTAATAAGTTGCACACTATAAGTAGAACGTCTCTGTGGCATCAGCAACTGAATTATTTTCTCGCTGTGCCCCATTATTTTTTGTTGCTGACCACAGAGAGAAAATTGTCCAGGGGTTGACTCGGCAAACTGAGCAACTCAACAAATCTCTGGAGCCACAAAGATTATTTGCAAAGAGATAGCATTATTTCATGGAAACAGCAAATGAATGCTCCTCCCATGAAAATATTTGGAATAATGCAGTCATTGGATTTTTCATGTTCACTTACCTGTGGAGCAGTCCCTCTCCTCCTGACAGCTCTCCCTATTGGATAGGTCAGCACAGGTCATAGGACATGGGGCACAGTCTCCGCCAACTAGGTCACCAGGACATGAAGTTGTTTTTGGACATCCCTCTATCTGACAGGGTTCTGGACAGGGAGAAAATAATGCTTACTGTTAATACATATCACAAGGTTCTGAATCAGTATAGCTATGTCAAGTTGTGCTAAATCAGACTCTGGCGCTAATGTTCCCCCATACAACAGAAGGATGCTCTAGTTATCTGTAAAGGGGAGCTACACATTTATTGCCCTATAACTAGAGAATAATTATTAAGCAAGGAGGCAGGTACAGTATAAGTGAAGGACATTAATAGTCTATTTTATGATGCAGAGTATCTAATGCACATTTCCCTGCATCCCCTAATCTCCCTCAGTGTCCCAAACTCAGGGCCTTATTATGATGATGGTCAGTCAGACCATCATTGTTTCGGGCAGGAAACGTCCGACAATGAGTCGGCGATCCCACCATCCCTATTAGGATGCGACCGCCGTGTACGACGGTTGTAAAATGCTTTTTTCTACTGCGGCTTGTGCTGCAGCTTAGGAAAAGGGCTGCAGCACAAGCCACTTAGCAGAGGCTCACAGGGGCCTGCTTGGGCCCCCAAAGTCTGTTTCTGTCTGTCTTTTCATATTAGTCGGACAGCCATGAAAAGTCAGTCGGAAAGAGGTATTGTAACCCCTACGGTGGTGCCTGCACAGGAAGAGCTTCCATTGTAAGGATAGGAGTACGACCGCCACCCTGATGGGATCTTGGATCCTGTCAGAGGTGCCGGTCTTTCCCCCGACATTATTGCTCTGACAGCCTGCATCATAATGTGGTTGTGGGACCGATGCCCTGTATGTCGGGCAAACCACCAGCAAAGGCCTGTCGGTGGCAATCCGCCCAACATCATAATGGGGGCCTGAGTTGCTGGATCCCTCAAAACTACATAAGAGTGCATATTGCATTCCTTTCAGTGTCTAAATGATTTTACATTTATTCATAAAACATGTCATTTCTTGCCTAAAGTACAAGCACAAGTTAATTTGCTTTAGTAATATTCATGGGTTGAAACCATGGGATTTATTTCCTTTCTTAAATATTTTAAATGATGGCTGAATAAAAGGAAGCGATACCAAAGCGGATGATGGATGGAGCATTTGAGCAAATCAAACACTCAGCCCCAGTCAACCGATCTGGGTTTAATCCATCATCATTCTTTAGCTCACTCCACCACCCCAGTTCAGACATGGCCATATGCAAACCAGTCTGACCCTGTGCCTCATGGGAACAGTCCAGCCCGAACTACCAAGCCATGTCTTCCCTGGACCGGAAACAAGCATCCTGGGACCGGTTTCGGGTTCATAACCCTCATCAGCCAGGCTATCTTGAATCCAGTGGCAGATTGAGCAAGGGACCCATGTCTTGGCATACCCTGCAAACTTAGGGCGAACAAAGCGATACCAAAGGGGATGATGGTCGGAGCGTTTGTGCAAATCAAACACTCACCTCCCAGTCAACTGATCTGGGTTTAATCCATCATCATTCTTTAGCTCACTCCACCACCCCAGTTCAGACATGGCCATATGCAAATCAGTCTGACCCTGGGCTTCATAGGAACAGTCCAGCCCGAACTGCCAAGCCATGTCTTCCCTGGACCGGAATCAAGAAACCTGGGACCGGTTTCGGGTTCATAACCCTCATCAGCCAGTCTATCTTGAATCCAGTGGTAGAGTGAGCAAGGGACCCACGTCTGGGCATACCCTGCCATCTTAGGGCGTACAAAGCGATACCAAAGGGGATAATGGACGGAGCGTTTGAGCAAATCAAACACTCACCCCCAGTCAACTGATCTGGGTTTAATCCATCATCTTTCTTTAGCTCACTCCACCACCCCAGTTCAGACATGGCCATATGCAAATCAGTCTGACCCTGTGCCTCATGGGAACAGTCCAGCCCGAACTGCCAAGCCATGTCTTCCCTGGACCGGAAACAAGCATCCTGGGACCGGTTTCGGGTTCATAACCCTCATCAGCCAGGCTATTTTGAATCCAGTGGCAGAGTGAGCAAGGGACCCACATCTGGGCATACCCTGCCAACTTAGGGCGAACCAAGCGATACCAAAGGGGATGATGGACGGAGCGTTTGAGCAAATCAAACACTCACCCCCAGTCAACTGATCTGGGTTTAATCCATCATCATTCTTTAGCTCACTCCACCACCCCAGTTCAGATAAAAGGAATGCCATCAGGAGTGTGCCCCCTATTAGTACATTTGATTTTTCAGTAAGCCCATATATCTGTATACGTTCACTCTTAATTAAATTTATATTTTTTAATGAATGTTTTAATTTGCATGTGCATTACTTCTGTCCTTGTCCAAAAGAGTTGTACTGTCCCATTGTAATCTAGTTCTATGTGCCACAGGTGAGTGGGCCAACGGGAACATTGTTTCCCTTTGTAGAATACTCAGAGAGTTTTGAACAAGAGAAATAATGTACCTATCCTAATGTTTATAACAAGTACTGGGAGCTCTTAATGTTCCAAAACAGGTACCTATTAAAGTAAATTGAGTTCCATACGGTACACAGTATATCAGTATTGCAGTGCTTTCATTAGAGGTTATTCTATTACCCAAATTAACAACTCTGAATTATCTTTATGGAATTATCAAGAGAATTAGGGACTGAATAACACTGAACTCAACATGCTGTGCATTTTCCTATTTTAAACATGTCCTACAAAATGAGTTTGGGATATGTCTTTTTATTCGTTTTACAAGTGAATGCAATTTGGAGAGTTACATACACAAAATTGCATATTTAACAGATGATGTAGTATAGAGTATATCAATCAAAGTTTGATGCTGTGCTGTTTGGTTCTTATTGATATTTTTTGCATTTGGAGTGGATATTGTAGTTTCTAAATAATTTTAAAGACATTTCCTCTTTTTGTCACAAAACACTGACTCATTGTTTGTAATTATGCTATAACATCAGATTTAAACTAGTCATCAAAATAATCTTTGGTATTCTCTTCAAATTAACGGTTGATTTCATGTAGTCAAGAAGCAATATGAGCTTTATTGTACTATGTACTAATAGATGAATGTAGAAGCCAATTGAACAGAAAGTGTTATTTTGCTATTATGTTCATAGACGTAGCATTGATACACTTAACTCTACATTGGTCATGATAATACTCTGACCAATGTGGATGCTATAAATGATGTATTTTTCCATTTCCATCAAAGCTCTATCGTTGATATACTTTGCCCTCTTGACATACTTTTGGCCTTATACAAAAAAATACTTGCACTTTTATACAATAATACAGTGTTGGTTATAAATAAGAGTTTATTCATTTTTGTGAATTTCTAATGCAAATGGTATCTTTTCTAATGAATCAAGACGGATGTAGGCGGTACTATTTATTCCATAGTACATTGATACACACACACACACATATATATATACACATATATACACATATATATATACATCCCTGACCTGAGGACTACCTCTCTGCCAAATTTCAAGTAATTCTGTTCAGCCGTTCGGGCTGTAGCTTGGACTAAAGGTCCTATGGAAAAATGCATGGGGAAAACGCGTTTTGGGACCCCCCCTTTTTCTCAGCCCCCGCTTGACGAATCCCCCCGAGACTCAGGTAACTATCACTGCTGAATTTAACTGGTTTTATATGAGTGAAATCTGTTGGCTAACTATAATGACCCTGTAACCTTTGGTTTTTTAAGTGAAGTTCTATGGTTTTTTAACTAGTAGTCGCGTTTGCAGAGTGGTGGTCAAAGAGAGCAGGACATCAGACCAGCTCTCAGGAATCCTGCTATGTTGGACTTATTAAAGGTAACAGGAGAGCTTCTGGGCCCCCAAGAACCTTCAGCATCCAAGAGGGCTTCAATCCCAAACCAGCAGTGCACCAGGAGGTGCATTTGCAGAGTGGTGGAGAAAGTGGGAGTGGCCTCTGAAGTCATCTCAGCAATTGAGCTCTGTGGGACTTACTGGAGGTAACAGGAGGGTTTGTTGGCCCCCCCAAGGCCCCTCAGCAGCCAAGAGAACTTCATTCCCCCACCAGCAGTGAACAAAGAAGCTTGTTTGAAGAGTGGTGGAGAAAGGGGGCATGGCCTCCAAACACCTCTCAGCATTCCCATTGTGGTGGACTTACTGGAAGTAACAGGAGGGGTTGTTCACCCTGAAGGACTCTCAGCAGCCAAGGGAACTTCATCCCCCAACCAGCAGTGCATCAGGAGTTGCGTTGGCAGAGTGGTGCAGAAAGGGGGCAGAGCATCTGGCAATGGGCTGGTAGCTTTTTTCTTTTTCTATTTTTTTTTAATTATAAAGGCAGGGGGCCATTTGGCCCTCCTTCCCTGGGCCAATTTTGGGCCTGGTGACCCCATTATCTGGGGCCCTGCTTTTTCTTTTTTTAAACTTTTTAAAAAATAATAATGAAGGGGGGGCCATAGCATGGGACCTGCCCTTTAGTTTTATTTTTAAAACATTGGATAGGGCCGCGCGGCCCCCCTCGGGGTCTGATTTTACTCACAGGACCCCATCCCCACAAGGCATCCAGTAATTTTCATTGTGGAAAGTGGGGGAATGCCCCCGCGCTCCCTGCCGGCTCCCCATGTCCTGTGGGAGCCGGCATTGCTTTCGGACAGAGGGAGCTTCCGTCCAAAAGAAATTCTGCTCCACTTTGTGGAGAAGTGTGGCTCAATGGTTAGAGTGGCAGTCCTTGATGCAGAGCACTGGTCCGGGATAGGGTTCGATTCCCGTCGCGGCAGGGTCTCGGGCTATAAATTCCGCGGACCGGATATTCTCGCCTCAGTGCCTATTCTAATCATGGGTCCCACGCTGCAACTCTGGGCAATAGCTTCCTTAATCTCCACAACGGCCCCAACAGCGCTGGGATGCCTGGCCTCACCATGGGGGTGCCCAGGAGTGGACACCTCACATGGAAAGCCAGGAAGGGTTCCTTCAGCGGTATGAGTACAGCGCTGAGATACCCGTAGTGGTGATCGGCGCTATATAAATACCTATACATTTACATTACATTTGTGCAAGCAGAGCAGAGTTTGCTATGGCTTCACGGGAGCGGTGCTCCGGTCAAGCCATAGCAAACTGCAATGTCCCAGGAGTGGGCCCCCCTGGGGCATTGCTGGAGCCATCTAGGGCTCCGGGTGGGTACACAGCCCCCCTCCTTTGTTATAATTTGCCCCAGGAAGGTGGTGGTCCCGGGCCGTGGGGAGCCACATGGCCCCCCACTTTACTTTAATTATAATCATTTGCCTCGGGGAGGTGGTGGTCCCAAGGACTGAAGGGGGGACAGAGCCCCCGCATTAATATTTCATTTAACTCCGGACCTGTGCACCCCCTCCTACATGTTTTAGATATGCCCCCAGGACCTGGCCCACCTGGAGGCCAATTTGAAATGAAGCACAGGAGCCTGAGCTTGGTTTAAAAAAAAAAAAGAGAAATTGCCAGTAGCCACGGGTTCAGCGCGACCCCCAAGAGCCACCCCCAAGAGTCTTGGAGCTGTTTCTACCCTGCCCCCTTTTCTATGTTTTTTTCTTGCAACTCGGTTCAATCGAGTCAAAAGATGGCTGCCAACACTTCCTGGTTTTAAGTGTTGGCAGCCAATCAGATCTCAGCACGAGATCTGGAGGGGTCGCGGATCCACTGCGCTTGTATATATACAACTGAAAATCTCTTTAAATAACTCCAAAACTACTGAACGGATTTACACCAAATCACAATAAGGCACTTCCTTGGACCAACATATACCTTCCTGCCAAATTTGGTGTAAATCCATTCTGTAATTCGGGATGTAGCTGTGTCTAAAGGTCCTATGGGAATTACAATGGGGAAAACAAGCTTTTAAGCACTCCCTGGTTCTCGGCCCCTATTTGATGGATCACCCCAAAACTTATAGATAGCAGCAGAAGTGAGATTTGTACAAGTTCTGAAAATTCCGTGAAGATTTGTCAAATGGTGCAAAAGTAATTGGAGAACCAAAAAACTTTTTTCCTATGGAAACTAGGTAATAACCGCCAGTAGGTAAGTAGGTATATATATATATATATATATATATATATATATATATATATATATATATATATATATATATATATATATATATATATATATATATATATGATTCCTCCAGGCTTAGGTAACTGCCACCGCACTCCTGAACAGAGGGTGCGTCGTCGAAGCGGACCACCCAGGCACGGTCCGTAATAAATTTCGAAAGTTCCTCGCAACACAAGGATGACGACGCCGTGTTCTGGTCACAAAAGAACTTTTATTGCAATCGGCTGGTAGGACGCGTTTCGCCTGACTAGCAGGCTTGTTCACCAACGACTTGCCCGTTTCTTTGGCCATTTTAAATAAAATGTTCACATCGTGTCACATGACTAAGACTACTCACAGAGTGTATTGAAAGAAAGACTCGTAGTTTTTTCATCATAACATACATGCACTCAATATACGATAGTCACATAGGATTCAATATCAGTTTAGGTAAACAAATAAATAAGTCCTCACTCCTCAATACATTTCGATACATGATTAAGAAAGCATAATGTCATTAGTTGTAAAAAGTATTTCTTCTCAGACTCATAAGAATAGAAGAAATAGCTCGAAAAGCGAGTCAGTACTACGCTAAAATTTGACACATATAGCAAACACCAGTTCTCAAAAAGTTGTCTGCTTATTGATGTGAAAGAGAATATGCTCCCTTGAGTGCTGATATGGCACAAATGGCATCAGTTTTTCTTACGCGACTATTTAAAATTAAGCCCCAGTGGGCCGTTAATTCAGTGCATATATTAAGAACAAATTACAGGTAAATTTCATTCTTTTCCTACACCCCCAGTGGGCTAGTACTACAGTATAATCCCAAATACATTCATGGTTAATCTTAAAGATTGAAATTGTGATTGTGTATCTGATATACAACAAAAAAATAAACAAAATTTTTTTTTTTCCTTTTTTTAAAAAAAGATACAGTTAAAAACGGGGCAGAGAAGTTGCCTGTTAGATACTTAGTTCTATATTCCAGCGCTGACACAAAATCTGATTATAAGTGTGTGACTAAATCTTCCTCAATGTTCAGTCCTCCAGGGGACCGTGTATTGAGCTCTAAGATGTAGCAAGACTCAAGTTTACGCAACTTTTTTTCTCTATTACCTCCTCGTTGGTTTAGAGGAATGCAGTCTATCACAAAATAAACTAAACCTTGAGTACTCTTGTTGTGATATGCTGCAAAGTGTCTCGCAACAGGGTAGGAATTGTCCCCATTCCGAATTGCTCTAAGATGTTGTAGCACTCTCTTGTGGACTGGATGGATCGTGC
Organism: Triturus cristatus; assembly: GCF_964204655.1. NCBI lineage: Eukaryota > Metazoa > Chordata > Amphibia > Caudata > Salamandridae > Triturus > Triturus cristatus. The sequence continues at coordinate 872,219,166 of NC_140593.1, forward strand.
TGCCAACGTACCTCAAGCCACAAGGGCACTGAAGGACGTAGACAGCAAAATCTGTCTTGCATGTAAGATGTCCTTTGATTTTTTTCATCCGTTTTGATAGTCCTAATGTGTAAACCTGTGTATTTTTCCCAAAACTACAAGCTTTACATTTGGTGCACTTAGTAAACCCATCTCTGGGTTTGAGCCAATTCGTGGACTGTTTATTGGGACGCTTCATAACGTTGCTCACCAGCATTTGCCTGAAAGACCGCGCCCTTCTAAATGTTATTGCTGGTCTTCTCTGAGTTAGTTTGCTAAGAATCGGGTCATTTCTGATCAAGTGCCAATGTTTGGTAAGAATGCTTCTGATTTGGTCATGTTTGCGATTATAGGTTGTAATCATTCTTGGTTGATTATTTTCTGGATTAGTTCTTTTGTTTTTACTTTTACTGGGTCTAAAGAGAATATCTTCCCTTGAAGATTCCCTTGCCTTTTTAGTTGCTGTTTGTAGATTTGCTTTAGTATATCCTCTGACTCGAAATCTCGAGCTAAGTTTGGTTAACTCTTTCTCTAATACTGCCTCTTCACTACAGTTACGCATAGTTCTTAGGCATTCTCCGTATGGGATGCTTTTTATTTTTGTTCTTAATATATGCACTGAATTAACGGCCCACTGGGACTTAATTTTAAATAGTCGCGTAAGAAAAACTGATGCCATTTGTGCCATATCAGCACTCAAGGGAGCATATTCTCTTTCACATCAATAAGCAGACAACTTTTTGAGAACTGGTGTTTGCTATATGTGTCAAATTTTAGCGTAGTACTGACTCGCTTTTCGAGCTATTTCTTCTATTCTTATGAGTCTGAGAAGAAATACTTTTTACAACTAATGACATTATGCTTTCTTAATCATGTATCGAAATGTATTGAGGAGTGAGGACTTATTTATTTGTTTACCTAAACTGATATTGAATCCTATGTGACTATCGTATATTGAGTGCATGTATGTTATGATGAAAAAACTACGAGTCTTTCTTTCAATACACTCTGTGAGTAGTCTTAGTCATGTGACACGATGTGAACACTTTATTTAAAATGGCCAAAGAAACGGGCAAGTCGTTGGTGAACAAGCCTGCTAGTCAGGCGAAACGCGTCCTACCAGCCGATTGCAATAAAAGTTCTTTTGTGACCAGAACACGGCGTCGTCATCCTTGTGTTGCGAGGAACTTTCGAAATATATATATATATATATATATATATATATATATATATATATTCACTGAAAAAACCATAGGTTTCACACATGTTATAGTTAGTGGAAATTTTACTGATAAAAAACCAATGAAATTGCCCCGTTATAGTTAGCGCAGGCAACTATAACTCACGCGACCACAATCCTCTGCTGATGCTAATACTATATTTAGACACTTATTTGCCCATGTCTTCTTCCATACATTTTTAGCTATACATATATTACAAATATTTTTTTTTCATAAAGACACATATGTCATCAGCAGAGGATTGCGGTCGCGTGAGTTATAGTTGCCTGCGCTAACTATAACGGGGCAATTTCATTGGTTTTTTATCAGTAAAATTTCCACTAACTATAACATGTGTGAAACCTATGGTTTTTTCAGTGAATTTGCAAGGTTTTTTAAATGCTAATTCCTAACTATAACGTGTGTGAAACCTATGGTTTTTTCAGTGAATTAGTACGGTTTTTTAAATGCTAAGTTTTTTTCCCTTATAATAAGCCCTGTACATTTGGTGGCCTACGGCCACCAAAAGCACAGGGGGTGGGGTAAGTGTGGATAGTGTTTTTTTCCATTGTAATAAGCCCAGCACATTTGGTGGCCTTCGGCCACCAAAAGCACAGGGGGTGGGGTAAGTGTGGATAGTGTTTTTTTTATTTTTATTTTTTTACCGTACGCTTACCGTAAGCGTACGGTAAGCGTACCCCGCGAAATTGCCGAAAAAAAAATAAAACCGTTTTTGCACTTGGGGGATGTTTGGGGACTCCCTCCACATGACTATGTGGGAGGGAGTTGTCAAAACAGCCCCTTTACATGTTTTTGGGCTTCCGATTTTAAAAATCTCTCTCAGTGCGAGAGACAAAATGGCGGCCGCCGCTTCCTGGTTTCGGCCGATTCGAATGTTTACTAAGATCTAAGAGCCAATCAGAATCGCGCTCGCGCACGCCACCGTACGCTTACCGTAAGCGTACGGTAAGCGTACCGTAAGCTGGCTCAGATATATATATTGATTTAAAGGCTATTTTCTCAGAATCTACTGAACAGATTTACACCAAACCTACAAAAGGCACTTCCTTGACCTAGGGACTACCTCTCTGCCAAATTTTGAGTAATTCTGTTCAGCCATTCGGGCTGTAGCTCGTTCTAAAGGTCCTATGGAAAAATGCATGGGAAAAACGCGTTTTGGGACCCCCCTTTTATCTCAGCCCCCGCTTGACGAATCCCCCCGAGACTTTCAGGGTAGGAGCGGAGCGTAGCGCCCCACCTATTTTGAGAAATTCGCGAGGATTCGTCGACCGGCGCCAAAGTTATTCAAAATAGAATGTTGAGGTTTTCCTATGGAAACGTGGTCCTAACTATAACTACCTACTGGCTATCGCCAGTAGGTAATATATATATATATATATATATATATATATATATATATATATATATTGGATGTGCGGGTCCAGATAGTGAAAGACAAGCTTACAACCTCATTATACCGCAAGCAAACAGCTGGTAATTCGCTGCTGCACTTGTCTAGTTCACATCCTCCCCACCTAATACAAAGCAACCCCTATGGGGAAATGCTTAGGATATGGTGCATTTGCAGTAATGAAACAGATTTATTTGACAAGCAATCAGAATGTAAAGAACGCTTTCTATCAAGAGGGTATAGAACGGATGTAATAGATGCTGCAATCACTAAGTCTAGACAGAAAGCCAGGGAGGATCTGCTTCAATACAAACCCAAGCATAGTGGGGGGTTAAAGCTGGTGGATGAACCTACTAGACTAATACTGACCTATTCAAAGCAGGAGAAGCAAATAAGGCCCATCATCAGGCGTAATCGGCCCATTGTAAAGGATGACCCTGTTATAGGTGGTCTTTTACCAGCACAGCCGGCAATCACATATAGAAAGACATGGTCAATGGTAGATGCACTGGTACGGAGCAGCCCAGAAGACATGGGGTCAGGTAGCTGGCTATCAGCAAGAAAGGAATTTTTCACCAAATGTTCAAACTGTAAAGCCTGTCAATATGGCATTAACAAAACCTCCTTCAAAACAGCATTTGAAGATAAGACACGGCTAATAGACAAACACTTAACCTGTAAAACCGAATACGCAGTTTACCTTCTGGAATGCATCTGCAACCTTAAATATATAGGTAGTACAAAGTTGGAGGCGCATAAGAGGATCCTCCAGCACACAAAGGCTGTAATTAGCAATGATGTTAGCTATCCGGTGGCTAGGCATTTCAGAGAGCACCACAATAGCAATCCTAAACATCTGAAATATTATGTTATTGATGCAGTGCCAGCCCAGTAAAGAGGGGGTAACCGAGAAGCCCAGCTAAGACGCCTAGAGACTCGCTATATACTCGAGCTCGACACCAAGTATCCAGGAGGTCTCAATTCGAGTGCGGACCTCTATACATATCTTTAGTTGGAGAACAGGGAGGAAATGCGTCCTAGGTACACAGGGCGGGTTTATCGAGGTACAAAGTATCTTTGTCAGTTGAGAACTGAATATTAATTTTTATGTGATGCTTTTACTGTGTGGTTTTACTTTTCCTATTTTTGACCCCCTTTTGCACATGTAGTGTATTGTAACCACTTTGGAACTCCATGTAATCAGGCCATTGAGATATTATGTCATATGTAGGCCACAGTGGAAAATTGATATGCAATTTTGTAGCACTTTAGTTCTTTTTTTGCACTGAAAACCCATCAGGGTTAGAGAGAGGGAATTAGGCACTTAGTTACTTTATTGGTATATATATGTTTTCTTAACATTTGCTATTTGCACACTATATAAATAGTTCGAAAGTAGAAGAAGGTACGGACCAGGGTAGATAAATCATGATGGTATTTAAACCAGCAAATCCCGGGATATAAGGGTCAATCCATAGTGAGGAGGGAATATGTTATGTGCATTGGTCAAAATAAATGTAGCATTGTTTGGGGAAACTCCTTATAAATGATAAATAGATAATAGCAAATGTACATCTGTGGGGATTGGGAGTCAGACAAATAGTCTGTAAGTGTGATATTACATTATTTTTAGTTAACCAAGTGAGAGAATGGGTCATCAAACAAATAAGAAATGGTAATGCATTTATGCTAAAACACCAAATTTGGGGTATCCGTAAAAGGTCAAATTTGCACATGTAAATTTCCATTGTTTTTTTAATTCAATATGATTGTTTTTATAATAGTATTTATACTTTTATTGTGCTAACATGACAAATGGAAATGCATTAATGCCAAAACATTAATTACGAGACCTACACAAATTGCCTAATTTGCACATGTAAATATCCATAATTGTGTTTTTAATTCAATATGGTTGTTTATAGGATAGGATAAACATTTTTAAAGCGCTCCAATGCCAAGGAGGGTACGGAGAATGTAAGGGCCGTGGAACCGGTGATTTAATATGATGGAAACAGCCAGCATTTCAGCGTTTTCCTAAAAAACTGCTGGTTGGGTTGAAGTCTCATAGTGGCTAGTAATTGGTTCCACAGTCTAGCTGCACAGAATGATAGACTCCAGCCTCCCCATCTAGCTCTCCGAATTTTAGGAGTGTAGATGAGGCCATATTAGTGGATCTAAGCATTCTGGAGGGGGTGTACCAAGAGAACGCTTTCTGGATCTTGGCCGCACCACCTCCATAGAGCGCCTTGGGCACCAAGCAGAGTGCCTTAAATTCCATTCGTTGCTGTATAGGAAGCCAGTGAAGTGCTCTTATACCCGCCGAGGTAGAGTGCCCCTTGGGGATGTTCAGTAACAGTCGTGCCGCAGCATTTTGTAATGATTGCAATTTCATCCTCTGTGATTTGTCTATGCCCATAAAAAGCGCATTGCAGTAATGCAGTTTTGAGAGAAAAAGGGCTACTACTATGTTTTTCCGAAGTTCCTGAGGGATGAAAGGGAAAATCTTCCGAAAGCTCTTCAATAGGAAGAAACAAGAGGAAGTCAGACGGTTGACCGGGGCAGCAAAGTTGAGCTGATCATCAAAGATCACTCCTAAGTTCTTAACCTTAGCCGTGGGTTGGGGACATTCACCTGCCTCTGTCGGTCACCAGGATTTATTCCACAGTGAGTGGCCCTTGCCAAACTCCAGTACCTCCGTCTTGTCAGTGTTTATTTTAAGGATGTTTTGACTCATCCAAGTCATAATCTCTGTCATGTAGGCGTGGAAACTAATGGCAGCCATCTCAGGATCCTTGGACACCAATATTACAAGCTGAGAATCATCAGCGTTCGAGACCAATGTAAAGCCGTGCTTTCTGATAGGACTGGCCAGCAGAGTGACATATATGTTAAAAAGCGTCTGGGACAAAGCGGAGCCCTGCGGTACTCCGCATGGGAGGGGAAAGGTGTCAGATTTTAGGTTGTCCCAATCTATATTTTGCTCCAGTGCCGCCAGAAAGGAGGAGAGAAGGGCCAGAGCGGTGTCCTCAATTCCTATGACCTTCAGCCGCCGCCCTAACACCGTGTGATTCACAGTGTCAAATGCTGCTGATAGGTCAAGGAAGAACAGAACCGCTCTGCCTCCCCCGTCCATCACTCTGCGAATCTCCTCCGTAGCCATGATCAGGGCTGTCTCAGTGGAGTGGCATGGCCGGAAACCATGTTGGGTGGAGTCAAGCAGATTATTGGAGTCAAGATATACAGTTAACTCCTTGTTAATAGCCTTTTCAAGAATTTTGTCTGCTACCGGCAACCCAGAGATTGGGAGGTAATGTTTGGTCTAAATGTGGGGTCGAGGGCCGTTTTTTTAAAGATTGGCCTAATGGATGCTTTTTTCCAGGCACATGGATAAATACCCGACTCTAAGACTTGGTTTAGGAGGGGGGTAAGGTATGTGCTAATTGTCCCAGAAGCTAGGTGCATAGTGGCAGTGGGGCAAGGATCATTAGGGGATCCTTGTTTGGTGGATAAGAGGAGATTGTTCACATCTTCCTGAGAGAGCGCCCGGAATCTGGTCAGCTGGTAGTGAACTACCTTCTTCTCAACTGCTGGCCTAATAAGACCATCCGTGACATCAGACGTGTTTAGGAGATCATTGTATATCAGTTGCACCTTGTTTTGGAAAATTATAGCCCATTCATTACAAAGTGCTTGATCCGGACTAAATTGATTAGCCTGCGGTGATTTGGCTAAAAGTTGAATGGATTTAAATAGTTCCTTTGGGGAATTGCTAGCCTCCTCAATTTTTTCAGTTAAGTAGGCACATTTGGCCTTAATAATTGCCTCTTTATATTGTTCTAGCAATAGGTTGTAGGCCAATTTGTGCTCTTTACTGTAGTCTGATCTCCAAATTCGTTCACATTTCCTACATTTGACCTTGATACATTTAAGGTCAGGCCATACCATGGCGAGGTGGCTGGGCCTCTTTTTACCATGATAGTTTTTTCTGGTGCAACGCAATTAACTGCTGTTTGCATCCAGTTATCGAATTGATGGACTGATTCATCATTGTCCCTGCCCAAAGTGGGGGGGGGGCACATGTTGAGGGCCTGTTCTAGATCATTGCCTTGTATCTTACTCCACAGACGCGTTTTCATCTTGGATGGTGTCCTAGGAAGATAGTTAGGGAGCTGAGTTATCTTGAAGTCAAAGTAGACAGCACTGTGGTCTGTCCAGGGTAGTAGTGAAGTTTTGGTCAGGTTAATGTTTGGGTTATTAGTAAAGATACCATCGAGAGTGTGGCTAGCTAGAAGAGTGGGCTCTGATACTATTTGGGTGAGTCCATAAGCTGCTAAATTGCCAAGGAGTTTGGTTGTGTCTGAATTATTACTAAGCTTCAGATAATAGTTAAAATCCCCCAAAATAGTGAGGGAGTCAACACATGACTCTAATAGGGTCTGAAGGGCTTGCGCAAAAGCCGCTCTTGGACCTGGTGGTCGGTAAATGAGTAGACCTTGGAACGTGGAGGTGTTGCTTAGCTTGATAGAATAACGCATCACCTTTCGCAGGGAGCAGTGTAATTACCTCAGTTCGCATCTTTAAGTTTTCCCAATGGATTATGGCTATTTCATCTCATTTGTTACCAGTCCTTTCATGTCTGGCCACTACGTAACCTAGTGGAAGGGCAGTGTTCCAGTCAGGGTCTGAGGTCTCATCAAACCAAGTCTCATTCAGAAAGACTATGTTAGGATTAGAGAGCTGAATCAGGCATTCAAGCTGATACTTATGTTTAATTACAGATCGCGTGTTTAGCAATATGCATTGAAGAGACTGGTCAGGTCGTGTCATGACCCCTCTAGTGGAGCGGCTGTTATTACCAGTGGGAGTCGGAGAATCATTCAGACCACTCACCATCTTTGCCATCTTCCACCCCAAACCCGCCTTTCCAGAGTCCTTAGCGCCTTGTACCAAGCCAAAGGCCCGGTGAAACCAGTAGCCACAATTGGTGCACTTCAACTCACCAGGCTTATCTTATGCAAGAAGAACGTTCGGGGCACACCAATCAGCTCTCCTGAGCTCAATTCGTTTTTCCCTGGTAAAGATGTGGGGCCTCAATAGGCCAGGGGTTCTGGCGCTAGGCACGCTCCGGGCACCAACGGGCACAGACGGGCTTGCCTTTGGCGCGCCTTGGGCGCGCCGGCAGAGCAGTCGCGCCTGCGTGCTATTTGTAGCTGGGCGAGACAAAACTAGAGCGCTGACCTTACAGAACGGCGGGCTCACTCTAACAGGTGGGCACCTCAGGTCGGCGTGTAATCACGGAACGAGTTAGGCAAGAGTGTTTTAAAAGGTACGAATGTAAAAACAACTAGCATACAAATGTCAGAGTGCAAAAATTAAAACAAATGACATACAGAATATTGATGTGCAAATTACGCCAGAGCAGCAATCACCAAGTCACGGCTCAAAGGGCCTCCGTGATTTATACTTTTACTTATACTTTTATTACGATGTGCAAGCATATTTATATGTAGTATGTCTTTCATTTCTTTCACTTGAAGCACAAACACTGTCACTTTAAAATGGCGATTGTATGTGCCAGCGTTGTCATTTGATCAAGGCTGGGATCGGCCCAAACGCGTAATGGCGGAATGGTGTGAGGAATAAATCATCAGCACGAAGTTTTGGTTCTGCTCTTGTTACTCTCCCCTGAGGAGGACTTTGTGGCGAGGCTTTGGTAATATATATATATATATATATATATATATATATATATATATATATATATATATATATATATATATATATATATATTACACTGCTTCTTACCCTCTCTCACTTCCAGAAAAGACACAGCACTCACGGGGGAGAGTCTCCAGCTTTATTGAGACTCTTCAACGCATCAGATGCGTTTCGGCAGTCGCCTTTCTCGATGGTACGAGGGCGCGCCAGAAACGGCCATTTTTTATACTTTATTTGCAAACCATATTTCCTGTTTGCAGATAGTAACAACATAGAAGAGGGACCAACACTCATATTGTAATGTGAGCGCCATTTTAGCCTAGTCTGTATTTTATATCTTAAGGCACATTTGGAAGAGTAACGCCGATATTGGTGCAAAACTCACACCTAGTTCACTAAAAGCATATTAAATAATGGACTATCTCAGGCAAAACAGCAGAATCTAGCCCTGAATGGGCCAATACATTGCCATCTAATCTTTACGTGCCACACTTTCATAATCCAGCCCTAAATAGGCACACTTATACACAGTAATTCTATTCAGCCGCCCTCACATACCTAGTGGTCCCTCCCCTAACATTTCCCCATACTTCACCCAGTGACATTCCCGATTGCATTTACATATACATGATGATTAAGACTAATGTAAGTAGAAAACTCAATTAATGCATTATCCAGAATATTCAATTATATATTTCTTCCAACATTTCATTTACCAAAGTACTTAACGTATCATTTAATCCATTGATTGCTTGATTATCATTCCCAATTCTAAACAAATTGGGATAGGAAATAGGACCAGTGATGTCATCAGTGATGTTACTGACCAAGTCATGAGTGATGTAATGTGTGACGTCATCAGCAGTGCATTGCGGGGGCGTGAGTTATAGTTAGCTGAACTAACAATAACGGGGGGAATTTCACGGGTTTTGTACGAGTGAAATGTCCAGCTAACTATAACTTTCTCTAAAACCTATGGTTTTTTCAGTGAATTTCTAAGGTTTCCTAAATGCTAATTCCTAACTATAACGTCTCTGAAACCTATGGTTTTTTCAGTGAATTTCGAAGGTTTTTTAAATGCTAATTTCTAACTAGAACGTGCCTGAAACCTATGGTTTTTTCAGTGAATTTCAAAGGTTTTTTTAAATGCTAGTTTCTAACTATGCCTACAGAGGTAGGACATGTGATGAAAGAAAAAACAACGCACAGCAAGAAAAAAAATAAATGCAGAAAGAAGCAACAGAAGTCCACAAAGACGAAGAAAACTGCAGGAAAAATAAGAGACAGGTATTGGTGGTAACTGAATCCCACTAACCAGGCCTAGAGCCAGTGCTATGCTAAAAGACACTTAGAATACAGTGAAAACGCTTGAGGGCCCCTTGGGTCCAACTAGCCCGCTAGGTACATCCAGTAAGCGCCACAGAGCTGCGTTGCAGAGGTGTAAAAAGGTGCACGGCCTGGACAACCTCTCTGCAACGCAGCGCAGTGGCGCTTACTGGAAGCACCTGGTGGGCTAGGTAGCCCACAGGGGCCCTCAGGATTGCAGGGGAATTATTTCCCCAACTTAAAATGCGCCATAGGGCGTGTTTGCACACGTCCCCTCAGGCCCGGTGCCCTCCCTTCACCACTGTGTAAACACGCCCTGTGGCCGTTTTAAGTTGGGAGATTAACTCCCCTTGAATCCTGAGGGTCCCTAGGGTCCAACTAGCCCACTAGGTACCTCCAGTAAGCGCCACAGAGCTGCTTTGCAGAGAGGAGTAAAAAGGGGTACGGCCTGGACCACCTCTCTGCAACGCAGTGCAGTGGCGCTTACTGGAAGCAACTGGTGGGCTAGTTGGCCCTCAGGGGCCCTCAGGATTGAAAGGGAATTATTTCCCCAACTGAAAACGCGTCACAGGACATGTTTGCACACGTCACCTCAGGCCCCGTCCCCTCCGTTCACCACTGTGTAAACATGCCCTGTGGCCATTTTAAGTTGGGAGATTAAGACCCCTTGAATCCTGAGGGTCCCTAGGGTCCAACTAGCCCACTAGGTACCTCCAGTAAGCGCCACAGAGCTATGTTACAGAGTGTTGTAAAAAGGGGCATGGCCTTGGCCACCTCTCTGTGCGCTTACTGGAGGTAAGTGGTGGTCTAGTTGGCCCCCAGCGACCCTCAGGATTGAAGAGGAATTAATTCCCCAACTTAAAACGCACCACAGGGTGTGTTTGCACACATGTCACCTCAGGCCCCGCCCCCTCCCTTCACCACTGAGCAAAAACGCACCCCATGGCGCGTTTTGAGTTGGGGGATAAAGTCCCCTTGAATCCTGATGGTCCCTGTGTGCCCTTGGTGGGGGGAACGAAGAGCACATTACTTCCCATTATAGAAATGCTCAGAGAGGTGCCCTTTGGAAAAGAGCAATACTGAAGACATCCTAATGTGTACTAGTACTAGAGATCTGTTAATGTTCCATGATAGGTAGTTTTTATTGTCAAATTGCCTCTCATCTAGTGCTTGGTACAACAGTCCTACAGTGCTTTTATTAGAGATTAAAGTATTACCTAAGTAAACAGGAAATAAGCCCTGCTCAGTCGACCCAACATTCAAAGCTATGGTATACAGATTTCAAGCAGATTTCTACGGCACATACACAACCCTACTAAATTATCCTTTCTTGTATATTAGAATATCACTAGCAAATGTATGGGCTTTTTTTACAGACCAATCAGAAGAATTAAGTTTGTGCCTAATAAATCTCCTTATCCTGGCACTGTGTCAAACAGATTCATGCCCATTTCGCAGTTAGACCAGACAACTACCTATAGTGAAAGAAATATCTTCGGAAATGTACTTCAGAACTGTACAGGCAAATCTATAATGTATGTGGCTGGCTTGACAAACAAGTTGGCAAATTTAGATTGGCAAAACTTTATTGAATGCTATGCAGTTCTCTGTCTACAGGAAACCTCGCTAACTGACACTGTGTCCATTGATGGTTTTGCTACCTATTTTACTCCTGTAGTTCCAGGATCCATGAGCAGGGCCAAGGGAAGACCTATCACTCTTATCTCTCATGTTTCCGGGTCAGGTTATATGGATGAGCCTGTGTTCTGTACACTATCACGTCATCATGTTACATTGTCTGACAAAGCATATGTTATTGATACATTTCTATAACAATACATTTTGATCCAAGCAATGCTGCAATGGCAAAATCACTGCATGAAGACATTGAATGTAGTGTAAGAAATATAAGTGGCAGGTATGTGGTTGTATGGTGGGGGATTTTAATATGAAGCATTGCCAACTATACTCAACTGAGTCTTGTGGGCTGGAGGACTATGATGAGGACCCCATTACCTAGTTTGTCTATAGTTCGTATGGTGATTAACTTAATGTGGTACACATGAAATATAACTTAATATTTGCCTTTGACTCCCTAAGCACTGATCCAGTTATCACCCCAATTTTTTTCAGGCGGGGTATTCACAGTCCAATTGTTTTTATCTTATTTTCTGCAAATCTAAGAGAATGAGAAGTTGACTATTTTTTTATCAGAATCTTCCCTTAGCGGTCATAGGTTTCTAGTTTTAGCAATTTATGACACATTTTTTGCTAAGAAACAGTGGGAAGTCAATCCCCTACCGTTAAAGGGGTGACCATGAACTGGACAAAGGTTAATAATGATTCTTTTTTGTCTGCTTTATTGGGCCTAATACTTCCTGATTTCTTGCTGTGCGTTAGTGAAATATTAACATGGGGGGGGGGGGGTTCGAGTTACTAAACGGATTTCATAGAATCTGCGTCACAGTACATGACATGTTAACAGTCCCAATTAGTCTTAATAACAAGAAGCAAGCTAAATGGTTCGATGCCAACTGCAATAAAGTTCATAATTAGCAGCTGGCAGCACTTCAAGAAGCCGATAGGAATTTGGAGGGGTTACACAGTTGCAGGTAGGCATAAAAGAAGGCTTTAAGGGTCCGTAAAAAGACTATCAGCGAGGAAGCTTATCACTCCCTAGTACTATCTAGTGATCTCAAAGATTAGAAAGCTTTCTGGAAGACAGTGAATCATAACTATTTTGAAAAGGAAACAGGTCTGGTCTGGATACAGTGATTCCAATGGAAGACTAAGTAGCACATTTTACTCACCTGTACTCTGGCCCTGCTTCAATGGAGTACTCTACTAGTGCAGACAAAGTTATAGTTGCAACACAAGCCCCCCCAGTTTCATCCTTTTCTCCTTTGTTCTCCTCTATGCCATTCTCAGGATTAGAGATTGAATTGAGTGATGTGATAGCTGTAATAGATGCCCTGCTGGGAAAGCTCCCGGGTCAGATGGCATACCGACAATTTATTTTAAGGCAAATATACTTTTGTGGGCTCCCCTTTTGACAAATATCTTTAAGACAGCTCTAATAATGGTCCCACCTAAGAACCGGTCCCCATCTTTAAAAAAGTATCTAAGGGGAATCCGCGGTGCTATTGCCCAATATCAACTCAACTAATAATGGGACGCATTTTGTTGGAGTACTTGCAAACTTTGGTGAGTGAGCATACTGTACTTTCAGAGATCCAATTTGGCTTTTGTCCTAGTTTAGGAACAGTTGAGCAGTGCCTCGAATTATGTCTCCTAATAAGTAGGTACACTGTGGCCAAGGGCGGAAAAAAGTATCTGGCATTCATGGATCTGAGCTCAGCTTTTGATTCAGTCAATAGATCCAAGATGTGGAGCATCAAGCTAGACCTTGGGGTAGAGGCGAATATTGTGAATTTCTTATGAGAACCCATGTTGAGGTGACTGCGAGCATGAGGCATGGCCCAGGGTGGAAGGGGTGCGGGGACAACCAAATCCTTTGAACTTGCCAGAGGCTTAGGCTAGGGTTGTATTCCGTCACCCTTCAGTTTTTTCTTTGTATGTGAATGATTTAGAAGAGCAATTATTGGAACTTAAAGTTGATTGTCCATGATTAGGCAAATGCAGTGTGCCAGCACTGATTTACCCCAACAACATAGTTTTAATAGCCAGGAGGTGATTGGCCTACAGCGGTTGCATGAAAGATTTTGCACATTTATGGCCAGCTTGGATCTCACAGTCAATTAGGCAAAAACCCACGTAACGGTCTATGGATCCCAAAAAAAGGAAGGCATTCTCAGGATACAGTTTGATGAGAAATTTACCTGGGACCCATTAAAATCTATTGGGGCTGCTGCTCTTGCAAAAATGACAGAGGCTCAATCAGTGAGCTCACAACAATATACAAAGCAAAATGTTGCATAAATGCCAGGTATGGGGCTGGTGTTTGGGGATTCAGCAACCAACTTGGGCTTGAGAGGGTTGAGAATGGATTTATTAAAGGGCTGTTGGCTGTGTCAAAATCCACAAGCTCTTACATCTGTCACTCCGAAATTGGGCTAGGGTATATTAATGATACTATCAAGCTGCAGCCACTATTGCTTGAAATTTGGTCAAAGAGTGAAACCTCTTTTAACCAGGTGGTTCTTGCTGACTGTCTAAAGCTGGAACATTTCTTGAAAATTCCCTGGATCTCATATTTATATATACAACATAAAAGAATCAAAAAACCAATAGCATAAAACATATAGAAACATTACAAGTTTAAAATACATATAAAAGGGGATTCTCAAATCACAATATAACTGATGCCCTCTGCTGTAGAGCAAAAGTTGCAGTTGAAAAGCAAATCCTCACTGTTGACGGTCACTGAGTAACCTACGCCCCACTCTACCAACATTCCGACCAGTCACCCCCCTAGAGGTTGAGCAAACCCTCATGAAAATGAAAAGTGGGTCTCCCTTGGACCCAGCACCTATAAGGTTCCTCAAGACCATTGCTTCAGTAATCATACCCACTGTCACGGATCTCATCAACAGCTCGTTCGCCCACGGAACCGTTCCCGACAGCTGGAAGAGTGCTGTGGTTAAAGCTCTCTTAAAAAAACCTCAGCTAGACCCATCGGACCTGTCTAACTACAGACCAATATCTCTACTCCCTGGTATCAGCAAAGTCACTGAGAAACTGGTAAACACCCAACTTTCCCAGTTCCTTGAAACCAACCACCTGCTCCGACAATCCCAAACCGGATTTCGCCCGGGCCATGGAACAGACACTGCACTCCTCGCAGTCATCGAGGAGGCAAGGGGCATACTGGATTCAGGAGGATCAGTGGCAGTGATCCTCCTGGACCTGAGCGCAGCCTTTGATACGGTCAACCACCGTATCCTTCTGCATAGACTGGCCGTTGCAGGACTTACCGAGACAGCAATCAAATGGGTTGAATCCTTCCTCTCAGGGCGCACTTTCCAAGTGTGGGATGACAATCATCATTCATCTACCCTCCCACTCACAAGCGGCGTCCCTCAGGGCTCCTCCCTTAGCCCGACGCTTTTTAACGTCTATATGGCCCCACTCGAGGACGTGGTAACCCCATTTAATATAAAAATGGTGAGCTACGCTGACGATACCCAACTAGTCGTCTCCTTGTCCCAGTTGACTGACCATCCAGAAAATCTGACTAACTGCCTCATAGGAATTCATAACTGGATGAATAACTCATCACTAAAACTGAACGGGACAAAGACAGAAGTGATGCTGCTAGGAAAGCAATGGACGACCATCCCTCCAACACTCTGGCCCGATGTGTTCGGAGAAACCCCCCACCCAAAACGTGAAATCAAGACACTCGGGGTGTGGCTCGAACCACAGCTCACGATGAAAACTCAAGCCACTAAAATCTCTGGCACCTGCTTCGGGCTCATGCGCACGACCCGCAAAATCCTGCCCTTACTGCCACCTACTTCCAGGAAGCTACTCATCCAGGGACTAGTGCTGTCCCGCCTGGACTACAGCAACCTGGTTTATCTGGGATCCCCCGAGTCCACCATCACGAAACTCCAGCGGACACAGAACGCGGCGGCACGCATGCTCACTAACACCCCCTCCAGAACGTCCGCCAAGCCGGCCCTCAAAGCCCTTCACTGGCTCCCGGTGCGCCAGAGGGTGCAATTCAAAGTGATGTGCACAACATACAAGCTGTTCAATGGATCTGGTCCAGCGATCCTTAGCAAAATGATCACTCCCTACATAGCAACCAGATCCCTACGATCGCAGAATGAGAACCTTGCCAGCACCCCTAGATTCAAAAGAACCCGTACAGGAGGTCGACAATTCTCCGTTCAAGCGGCGAAGGGCTGGAACGCACTCCCCCGCTCCCTCAGACTAGAACCCAACTATCTGGTCTTCCGCAAGAAACTAAAGACTTACCTATTTCCTAAATAAATTCCCTATGTTGCTCTCCCCCCCTCTCCTTCCCCTCTACAGGACTTCAAGTCACATAGCGCGGGGATGCCCTTGGGTCACCAGGCGCTCTAGAAATCGCTAAAATAAAAATAAAATAAAAATAAATAAATATATATATATATATATATATATATATATTCCTCCAGTCACTGTCAACGGTGAGGATTTGCTTTTTAACTGCAACTTTTATTCAGCAGAGGGCATCAGTTATGTTGTGATTTAAGAATTCCCTTTTTAGGTTGAGCCTAGGCAGCGCGCATGCGCTGTCTGGAAGACCTGGTGTGAATAATATACGGAGTGTAATCCCCCCTGCTGCTTGGGATTGGTTTACTCCTGTGCCCCTCTTGCTTGCTGGCTCCTCTTTGGTAGATGCTCCGGAAACATCACTTCTGTTTATCGGGCAGCAGAATCGCCCAACTACAGTTTCCTAACACTGTGAGTGTTTATATATTATTTTGGGGACTACTTTTTTTTTTTCTGTTTGTGTGACACTGTGGGGGCTTATTTCTCGTACTGTGTGCTGCACTTCATTTCATCATTACAGCGACCGCTTCACGGGCCACCCGCACATAACTTTTATCTATACATGTGCCGCGCTTCATGTTACAGCACGGCACCCGTGTTTATATTTCTTTTTTTTTATGCATCCACTTTTATTTACACAGGCGCTGGCCGCGCATCATGTTTCAGCACGGCACCCATGTTTATATTTCTTTTTTTTACGCATCCACTTCACTCCAACAAACCCACTCTCCCCCCACTCCCTGCTCCTTGCCCCTTTCAAATAAATTACAAGTTTTACCTCAGTGCAGCGCCACAGGCCATTTAGATCAACCCACTGCTGAAACTTAAAGTGCTTCGGCCGATCAGATCGGCCAGAGGCTCCACCCCTCAGTGTGAGGGGTTCTGCCTTCACATGCGCGTGTATTTGTATTTATAAATATCTAGAGATATTCATTAGTTACTGCCATGTGCACATTGTTTTAAAACATGACTTCACTGGCACTACATAAACTATGGAGTTGAAGAAAGGCAGCAATCGCATGAGAGGCCGTCTTGGGGGGTAAACTAAATCTTCAACGGCTGCTGCTTCCTGTCCCAGGCACAATAGTTGTGATAGTGCTCTGCTTGTTTCTAGTTCTTAGTACTACCGCCTGGTACACAAGACGTTTTGTGGGTGTGCCTATAACTGACAATGCCCTCATGAACAATGTAACCGCCTCTGTACCTTTTCCTGTCAGGTGTACCAATCTAAGCTCCCACAAGCTCCCACAAGTGTGTTTCATTATGAAAATAAACTGGAGATGTTGGTGACTGCGCACTGCTTCCACGGAAGGAGCTGCTGCTGTGAACTCACTCTGCATGCCCCCTCTGGTGAAGGCTGGGAGACCTGCACAGTTTTACAGACTGCTGTCTCCACTTCACTTAATGTGTGTTTCCAGTCGGTGCATCTGGAGGGGAGTCGCTCAGTTCCCTCCACTGCACCTCTCTTCAATTATCAAGGACGCAGCCAGAACCCTTGCTTTCTGTTGGGAATTGCAGTTTGGACAAGGGTCGGGTTGCAGCACCCGCCCCCAACCCCCATACAACCCCACACAACCACGATGCTTAACATCCCTGCCCGTCTTTCCAGTACCTTAGCAATAGACGTTTCAGAAGAGTGGTGAAACAGATGCATTTTTATTGAGACTCATTGACTTGTACGGCCTTATTATCCATGGGGCATTTTAGGAACTACAAAGAAAAATATCTTCGAAGGTCCATTCATTTCTGCTTGACCAGAGACAGACAGGTTTCTCTTCAATTTAAAGTCCCATAAGTTTGCCACCCTAAATGCAAATATACATTCATGAGAAGCTGCAAATATGGTTTATTGAATTAACCATCAAGGGAAAAGAAAACCAAACAGCGCCTCC
Organism: Triturus cristatus; assembly: GCF_964204655.1. Lineage (NCBI taxonomy): Eukaryota > Metazoa > Chordata > Amphibia > Caudata > Salamandridae > Triturus > Triturus cristatus. The sequence continues at coordinate 872,236,757 of NC_140593.1, forward strand.
CCTGTAGTTTACTTAGAGCAGCAAGAAGCAAGAAAAAAAAGCATTTGCAATGCAATATGCCTCACATTTACGCAAGTTTGAACTATTAACATTGTAAATGACAATGCCTTTTATTTATGTTTTGGGTTTTAAAACATAAATAAAAGGCATTGTCATTTATAATACTTATAGCGTAAGCTCTAGAAAATACGAGAACTATTGTATTGCAAATGTTTTTTTAATATGTTCTTTAAACGTGTAATGTTTTTATGTTTTATGGTATCATTGTTTTGGTTCTTTTATGGTCACATGATGATCAAATTAAGATTTTTGATGATGATGAAGTATTGTCTGATAGAAATACGGTGTCCTAAATATAATTTACTAACATATTGTCACATAGAATGTAGATTTTCTATTATTAACCACCTGGGGTGATATTTTTGCAAACAATATTAGGATACAATATATCAGTAAGACAATATTTTGGTTACAATATTCTGGTACCATACGGTTATTGTTTCATATTAAAGCAAGGAAGAGTGGAGAGAAGCCTGAGAATGTTTTTTCATTGATACATACAAAGGTTCTTCTTTTCATCAGTCAGATGTTTTTTGTACCAGGGATCATAGACTATCCTCTTATGCTTTTATCATGCAAATAGCACTGTCTTTAATACGTATATCGTGGGCAGTTTCCTACAGTTCTGCAGAAGGAAGGGGCAAAACAACACTCTGCCACCTTGAAGTTGGACATAGTAGTAGGTATAATGTGGAAACTTACCAATCTCCATTAGGCTAGTTGAAGACCCCGGCAGGGCAGTACAGTGACGTCCTCCATTTCGTGGTGGTATACATTCTCGACGACGGACTATAACGCCTGTACAATCCTGTGAGCAATTCGACCATGTTGTCCAGGGTGTCCATTCTCCATCCACTGTGGGAAACAAAATAAATGTGGAGATTAGAGGGGTTTAAACATAAGAAAACACTACTAAGCCATGCATTCAACTTGATTGGCCTTCACCTTGACCTTCTTAAACACTAATATATTTACTGTACCACACTTGCTACATTACTGGCCAACAACAAAATCTGAACCGACCATCACATAAGAATTTATTGACCTGTTTATGACTTCATTCACTCACAAATATGACTCTACAGCATTATAGAACCATCTCTAAAAACGTTACTGAATAACGCTCACAAATACACTGAATCACAGCATCTGCAAGTTTATTCAGCCACCCCTGTAAGGCACACACTTAGAACCTTGTTGATCAATGCTAGACCATACACATACACACCTCTAACTTTACTGAGCCACTGAAAAGGCTTCGCTGTCCAACCTCCCCAAATCCATTGAATTACAAAACACATTTTCTGAAAAGAACTTAAAACTTAACTGTGCCACAAATGTAGCCTTCTTATCCTAACTTCAGACTTTACTGACGATACATACCTGCAGATTTTGCACTGCACACATACAGCTTTATGACTCCATACGTTTTTGCTCCACACACACAGCCACACACACATACACACATACAGATACCCACCCATACACACATGCATGCTTACAACTTTAATGAGCTAAACTTGAAATGCTAACCATGCCTATAGCCTTACTGAACTATACCTTCACAATTCTATGGACAAGGCCCTTGGAGTTTACTGATTAAGACAGACAACTTTACTTCACCACACCAGGCACCCTTAACTGAATTACCTACAGGTGAAATTACCCATAAATTAATCTTTGCTCCACCATCCCCAGAAATGTATTGTAGCCAATTAATTTTGCTGGCCTACAACTATCATTTCACTGACATACACATACTGTTCTATTTACATTTTGTGGCATAGGCGTACCCGCCGTCGCCACTACATTTCCCACAGTCCTTTGGGGCAACTTGCTGGTGTGACGAGCGGTGTGCGACCTACTTTTCCTCAACTATCATTTCACTGAACGGCATCTTCAAATCTTCAAATTTGCTGAACCACTGATAGAAATTTACTGAACAACAGTCACTACTCTACTAACAATAACTACAGTATTTTTGATTTGCCCAGAAAACATTATGGGGCAACCTTCATCTTCAATTATCTGTCATCCGTATAAATGTATTGAGGTCACCTATAACCTTACTGATACCCCACCTACCACTTTACTAACCCACATTTACAACTTTACAGAATCACCACTTAAAAGTGACCAAACCTCACGAAGACAACTTATAAAACACAACTACAAAACTTTAGAAAAACGTCATTACAGCCCGAGTTAATAAAACCAGTTATGTTTCAGAATATTAAATGTATATGTATCTACGCTTTCTTTTTGCCCTCGCTTAACCATCCTAAACAATAGCAAAAAAGACCCATTTACTGTGGTGAGCTGTAGCTTATCTAGCCAGGGGGCAAAGGGTGTTTCCCTCAGCCTCTGCAGCTTACTTTATTGATCGCATTGCCCCCTGAAGTTTGTCCCACTAGGCAGCATTAAAAATATGCATGCAATTATGACTAAAAGGCAAGCAATTTATTTGAAACTAAAGTGAAGCCTTGTTACAGTTAACTATAATTTTGCAAATGAATTGCTGCTTTTCACGTACAAATGCATTGTCATTCATTTTGTTCTTGACTTTTTTGCTGCTGCTTGCCTTTCGTGTCAGGTTCCGTCATTTTTGTGCATATTGTGTAAGAAAAGAAACGGCAATGGTAGATGTGTGTGTGTCCTTTAACTGAGGGATAGCCCTTGTACTCATCTACTCTAGTATAAAAGTGAAATAGTGGTACATCTAACAGCACCCTCAGAAAAACTCAGCTGGTTTACATTTTCCTGCACCCTAGTGTGATTAAATAATTCACAGCGTCAACACTAATGTGTAAAACATTCACTCAAGCCACCAATACATTTTTAATGTACGTATGTATGTGCCCTGGTCGGAGCATTTTTCTTCTAAAGACTGGTGCATGTTTAAATTGTTGCATCATTGGTCGAATTGAAGGACTGAAACAGAACTTTTATGTTTCCTATGTTAATGTGGGAGAAAATAAATCAGTCTCTCACACACATGCACTCATATGGATATTTTCTAAAACTAGACAAATCATCTAATACAGTGCTTCCTTGAAGAGTCTTTTTCCTCCTCTGGCACCAAAACCCGCCTCCACCATTGGAATGGCATTATTCATAAAATGGCAGATATTAAAAAATACAATTTTTGAGCCATACCTTTGACATTAGTGAACCACTCCTGTGTCTTTACTGACACGCACCGACAATGCTACTAGTGAAACGAAGTAACTGAACCACACAGGCAAATTTACTTACCCATATCGATAAACGTAACAAACAAACCCTAACTCATTGCTACACAAGCATTGAAATATTACCAATTGACACCATTAACCTATTTAATCACCACTAAAGTTTGCAGAACCACGGAGAGCGTGCACACGGACGTGCGCAAGATAGCCACCAAATAGTGGAGCTCTCGTTCAACGATCCGGTTTAACCTTCTCCTCGCGGACTGGAGCGGCTTCCAGCCTGATTAAATGGAGGCACTTCTCTAGTAAATATGAGAAGACTTTGACTTCTCTACTACATATGAGAAGACATTTACAAATGTAGGTCAGTACATTTACCATTCAGAGTGCTCTTTGCTTGGTATTTCTCTTCTTTCATTTTTTAAAAATGTTTATTGATTGCCAGAGTGCATCTGAACTGCCTGCAGAATGCTTGCTGACAGAAACAGCAGTGTTTTTTTTTTCTTTGAGCTGTTTCAATGCCTTGACTGCATTTCATTTCCTCTGAGCAAGCTGGCCCACATTTAAAGAACTGATTTTTCTCACTGGCCCTTTGGCTTGTTGTTTTTTTCTTGTTTTTACACTATTGCCTGAGAAGCCTGCTGGGTCAGTGGGAGAGCATGTGGTGCAGATTCATTCTTCAAGGGCCACAACGTAACTCTCTGGTCAACCTGAATTTTTGGCAAACTCATTCGCACCTTACCTGTTCCATCATTGTTGGGGTCACGAGCTTCGGCTGTGCTGCGCATCATCCCTTTCGGCGATTATAGAGACTTTTGTGCCTCTCTTCATCAGCAAAACTATTCCTCTCTACTGTGTTAAGCTTCTCCTGGCATCTTAAAACATTTGCTAATTTAACTTCATCTCAAGAGTATTGTTTTTTAATGTAGTTCTTGCTCTGTCTGCGCCCAACCTTTTTCCTCCTTATTTTATCACCATGGCTGAGGGAGGCAGTTCCCTTCATAAGAATGGATATCAAGGCAACTCATCCTCATATGCCCGCAAGGAGGGCGTTGGGTGGAAGCAAGCACCTCAAAAAAGACCCAGCTTCTCCTCAGAAGTCATCCCTCCCACTTACGATGGAGGATTTGATGGACAAACTCAAAATGCTAAAACCATTTATTTTAGAAACAACCACTTCTTTGAGTGACATGTTTATAAGTGGTCCATTATTGATGACAGGGTTTCTGATCTTGAGCTTAATCAACAACTGAATTTTGAAACACATCATTAAAAGTCACTGCCATTGTTAAAGAACTCGAGGCTCTTAAAAAGCTCACAGAGAGCTTAGAAAATTGAAATTGCCTGACTAATCTTCGCATTTATAGAATACCAGAGGGAGCAGAGGGAGGTGACATGATTGCTTTTCTTCAAATAAACCTGCCCAAGATAATGGCTCATGATGGCAGTTCTCCTCTGAACATTCAACGAGCTCACCGCCTGGGACCGAAAGTCTATAATGCCAGCTCTGCTCCCAGACCCATGGGAATCATAATTCTTTTTCTTCAATATGCTGACCTTATGCAGATTCTCTCTACTTCTAAGCAGCAAAAACAGATGATCTGTTCTGGTCACAAGATCTTTCTTTCACAGGATGTTTCTTTAGTTACTGCTGCCTTTGGTTACTGCTGCTCGTCGTAAAGAATTTTTGAGTCTACATCCACCCTTACGGGCTATGGGTGCGAGATATGTTCTTCTACATCCATGCACCTTTATGGTCCTATAAGGACCTCTCCAGCTCAACTCGAGGGCTTCATTCATCTCCACAGAATGGAGGCCATGGACACTAGCGGAACATGATTTCCTGTCACTTTTTTTACTTTATAGTCTCATTCTTCTGCCTCTCTTTGAGAGGTTGTTTAGTTTTGTATCCTTGTCTTCTTGTTTCTTAATTCAACAACTTATCTTCTTTTTCCAGGTCCTTTGTCTGTCATTGTTGATCTTCGTTGTCTCCTCATTTTTCCAAAGTTGTCTAGTCGGCCCTTGTTGGATTTGTTTTCCAGAGTATAATTTTTTTATAGGTGAGTTTGTCATATTTTTAGTGCATTTTTTCAGTTCTTTCTGGAGTCTCTGTCTCTCCTCCTGTTTCTCTCCTTTCCCATATGATTCTTCAGTCCTTTCCTCCTTTTAATCTTAGTTTCATATTTTCAGACCGGTTGCTCCTGGCCGACATATCTTTTATGGTGTTTCCTGTCACTCTCTCTTCAAATCCTTTTATCTTTTTGATGCTCATCTTAAGGCTTGAATCTCTTTGATTCACGGCCATACTCTCCTTCTCTTCCATCTTCTGGGTTTTTTGTAGACTCTTCCCCTTTGTTCCTGTTTTCTTTTCTAATCTATTCCTTCCCTCCCCTTTCTCTCTGCTTTTTTTCTATTTTTTTCCTACTTCATTCCTTTCAGGTCAAGCATTTGAGAACCCTTCTATACACTTCAGTATATACTTATATACTTTTAGTATGTACATATAAGTGTATGTACTTTGTGGGCTCTGGAGATCAGCCCTAGGACGTGACTGCTTCCACTTAGGGACATTTTTTTCTGTTCAACTGCCTTTATTTAACTGTCTTGATAGAAAACGACCAGCAGAGGTCAGTAAAATACCAGAATTGCTTTCTGCTGAGGGACTTTCTTTTTTCTATCAACTGTCTCTATTTAATTTTCTTCTTAGAAAACGACCAGCAGAGGTCAGTATAAATACCAGAATCACTTTAGGATTCTCTAGATTCCAGTCCATAGAAATTGCCTTCCACGAGCACCCATAGACAATAATATTTTTTTCAAATCTGGTATTTTCAGTGATATGACCACAGAAGGCTCTGATCTTATATTAAAAACAGAGCTTTGGACTATACCATTTCACGCTGAGAGGCAATATTTCTCTCCATGTTTTCCCATAACTGACGCGTCACGCAGTTTGGTGCTTACTTTCAGTCCATGTTAAAGAACAGTAGCTGTTTCAGCACCCAGGCTAATGTGCTGCATAGCTAAATATATATTTTTATTTGTCCTTTTTTTAATGAAATCTTATGGGTCGTCTCTGGGACCACAACCTTCCCTTGCATTTTTTTCCTTTTTTGTGTTCCTTTTCTGCCTTCTTACGTCATAAATCCAAGTCTTGTGGGTACATTTTGGATGGCGCGCTATCGTCATTACAACGAAATCGAAACTGAAACTTAGTTTCAGTTTCTCAGTTTCGGTGCTTGTGGGGCTATCTCAGCCCCCCGAGCACCGAAAAAGATGGGAGAGGTATCGTTGGAAAGGGGAGAATCTCCCCTCTCCCTTTTCCAATGGTACACTTCCCTTGTGGATCCCTGCTTGGGGTTCACCCCAGGAGGGCGATCCCCAAGCAGGGATCCACCCACTAGCACCAGGGAGGGGCGAGCGGCCCCCTTGGACAAGAGCCTTTGCGCCCCCATTGAGTTTTGGGAACACCAGTCTTTCTGCCCCCCCCGGGGGGCAGAAAGTCCACTAGCGCCAGTGATTTTTTATGCAAACATTTACTTAGGGTGGGGGCTGCCCAAAACGGTCATGCCAATGCCCCCACCCCCTTATCAACATTTTAGGCAAATAAAATTAGGGTGGGGGATGCCCAAAACGGGCATGCCAATACCCCCCCAAAAAATGTACAGTCTTTCTGCCCCCCCTGGGGGGCAGATGGGGCAGTAGCCCCGAATCTGCCCCCCCGAGGGGCAGAAAGCCCACTAGCGCCAGGGATTTTTTCCCCGCAATTTTACTTAGGAGGGGGCTGCCCAAAACGGGCATGCCAATGCCCCAACACCCACCCCACCTAAATTACAGCCTTTCTGCCCCCCCCCCAATCTGCCCTGCCGGGGGGGCAAAACACCCACTAGATGTCAGGGATTTATTTTGGGCAGTTAAAATTAGGGTGGGGGTTGCCCAAAATTGGCATGTCAATGCCCCCAACCCCCCAAAAAAAATTACAGTCTTTCTACCCCCCCTCCCCCCGGGAGGCAGTAGCCCTCAATCTGCCACCCCGGAGGGGCAGAAAGCCCACTAGCGCCAGGGATTTTTTCCCCGCAATTTTACTTAGGAGGGGGCTGCCCAAAACGGACATGCCAATGCCCCAAACCCCCACCAAAATTACAGCCTTTCTGCCCCCTGGGGGGGCAAAAAGCCCACTAGACGACAAGGATTTATTTTGGGCAATTGAAATTAGTGTGGGGGCTGCAAAAAAAGGGCTTGTCAATGCCCCCACCCCCACCCCCACCAAAAAAATGACAGTCTTTCTGCACCACCGGGGGCAGAAAGCCCACTAGTAACCGGGGATTTTTTTTTATTCATGTAGGAGTGGGGGCTGCCCATAATGAGCATGACAATACCCCCACCCCCTGTGCCTTCCTGTGGATTTTGGGCCCTAGCGCAGCCGGCACATAGGGAAAGCTAGCAAACCTGTAAATGTTTGAAAACTAGGCACCATGGGGAATTCAGTATGAGATGACTCGTGTCCCTCTCAGCAGGTTCTGTTACCCAGAAACCCTTGCAAACCACAAACTTGGTAAAATAAAACAAATTTTCCTCAAACTTCTGTTGTGGGAAAGTTCTGGAATCTGCGTGGATCCACAAATTTCGCTCTACACAGCATTCCCCCATGTCTCCTGATAAAAATGGTACCTCACTCCCGTGGGTGGGTCAACTACCCGCGACAGGCAAGGGCCCAAAACCTAGTGAGACGACATCAAAATTACCTATCACGAACCAACATGGTTTTCAAAGGGGGTCCCATGAGTTTTTGGCCCTGGGCTCGGCGGCCATCTAGGGAAACCTACCAAACGCACACATTTCTCAAAACTAGACACACGGGGGATTCCATGGAGGTATGGCTTGTGTGGATCCCAAAACGTTTTCTTACCCAGAATCCCCTGCAAACCTCAAATTTAGCTGAAAAAATCACTTTTCCCCCACATTTTTGTGTGGGTAAGTTGTGGCATCACCGGACTGACACAAATTTCCTACCACCCTGTGTTCCCCCAGGACTCCCGATAAAAATGGTGCCTCACTCGTGTGGGAGGCCCAAGTACCCGCGAGAGGCAAGGGCCCAAAACGTATTGAGGCGACATCAAAATTGCCTATCACAAAATGACCTAGTTTTGCAAGGGGGGGGGGGTCACCTGGGTGTTTGGCCCCGTACTCGGCGGACAGCTAGAGAAACCTATCTAACCCACACATATCTGGAAACTAGATACCCGGGGGATCATAGGTAGGTATGGCTTGTGTGGATCCCCCAACTTTTTCTTACCCAGAATCCCCTGCAAACCTCAAATTTAGCTGAAAAAATCACTTTTTCCACACATTTTTGTGTGGGAAAGTTGTGGCATCACTGGGCTGACACAAATTCCCTAACACCCAGCGTTCCCCCATGTCACCCGATAAAAATGGTGCCTCACTTGTGTAGGAGGCCCAAGTACCCGTGACAGGCAAGGGCCCAAAACGTATTCAGGCGACATCAAAATTGCCTATCACAAAATGACCTGGTTTTGTAAGGGGGGTCACCTGGGTTTTGGCCCCGTGATCGTCGGCCAGCTAGGGAAACCTACCAAACCCACACATTTTGAAAACTAGACACCCGGGGGATTCCAGGGAGGTATGACTTGCGTGGATCCCCCAACGTTTTCTTAACCAGAATCCCCTGCACACCTCAAATTTAGCTGAAAAAAATCACTTTTTCCACACATTTTTGTGTGCTAAAGTTGTGGAATCACCGGGCTGACACAAATTTCCTACCACCCAGCGTTCCCCCAGGTCTCCCGATAAAAATGGTGCCTCACTCATGTGGGAGGCCCAAGTACCCGCGACAGGCAAGGGCCCACAATTTATTGAGGTGACATCAAAATTGCCTATCACAAAACAACCTGGTTTTGGAAGGGGGGTCACCTGGGTTTTTGGCCCAGTGCTCACCGGCCAGCTAGGGAAACCTACCAAACCCACACATTTCTGAAAACTACACACCTGGTGGATTCCAGGGAGGTATGGCTTGTGTCAATCCCCCAACTTTTTCTTACCCAGAATCCCCTGCAAACCTAAAACTTAGCTGAAAAATTCCCCTTTTCCACATATTTTTGTGTGGGAAAGTTGTGGCATCACCCAGTTGACACAAATTTCCTACCAACCAGTGCTCCCCCAGGTCTCCCGATAAAAATGGTGCCTCAGTCGTGTGGAAGGCCCAAGTACCCGCGACAGGCAAGGGCCCAAAACGTATTGAGTTGAACTCAAAATTGCCTATAACAATAGGACGGGGTCAAAAACCCTGGTGACCCCCCTTGCAAAACCAGGTCGTTTTGTGATAAGCAACTTTGATCTCGCCTCAATACATTTTGGGCCCTTGCCTGTCGCGGGTACTTGGTCCTCCCACACAAGTGAGGCACCATTTGTATCGGGAGACCTGGGGTAACACTGGGTGGTAGGAAATTTGTGTCAGCCCGCTGATGCCACAACTTTCCCACATAAAAATGTGTGGAAAAAGTGATTTTTTTTCAGCTAAATTTGAGGTTTGCAGGGGGTACTGGGTAAGAAAATGTTGGGAGAGCCACGCAAGCCATACCTCCTTGGAATCCCCTTGTTGTCTAGTTTTCAAAAATGTAGAAGTTTGCTAGGTTTCCCTAGGTGCCGACAGAGCTAGGGTTCAAAATCTACAGCTAGGCACTTTTCAAAAAATGGGTCAGTTTTCACTGTGAAAATGTGGTGTGTCCACATTGCGTTTTGGGCCGTTTCCTGTTGGGGGCACTAGGCCTACTCACAGAATTGAGGTACCATTTTTCTCGGAAGACTTTGGGGAACTTGGGGTGGGTGGAATTTTGTGGATCCACGCAGATTCCAGAACTTTCCACCACAGAAATGTGAGGAAAATGAGTTTTTTTTTACAAATGTTGAGGTTTGCAAGGAATTCTGAGTAACAGAACCTGGTGAGAGCCACACAAGGCACCCCATCCTGGATTTCCCTGGGTGTCTAGCTTTCAAATATGTATAGGTTTGCTAGGTTTCCCTAGGTGCCGGCAGAGCTAGGGTTCAAAATCTACAGCTAGGGACTTTGCAGAAAAAAGGTCTGTTTTCACTGTAAAAATAAAGTGTGTCCAAGTTGCGTTTTGGACCATTTCCTGTCGCGGGCACTAGGCCTACCCACACAAGTGAGGTACCGTTTTTATCGGGAGACTTAGGGTAACACAGGGTTGTAGAGCAACTGTTATTATCTATAGACTTTTGATGCATTTCTTCCTTCCAAATGAAAGACAATGTGTATAAAAGAAGTCATTTTGAAAATTGACCTATAAGTCTCATGCTAGTATGGGTACTCACAATTTCGGAAATGTGCAAATATCTACTGTTTCTAAACTCTATATTTTGTTCCAATTTCAGAGATACAAACGTTTCTTTCATACCGATTTTTCCACGTATATATTTTCCCAAATTGATTGCTATATACCTGGAACATAATGAAAAAACATTGCAAGACACTGCTCATTGGCTCTGGGTTCGTCTGGTTCTTGGTGAACCCACAAGTCCTATATATCCCCACAACCAGAAAGGTCTACCGGATGTAACGATATATTGCTTTCAAACAGTTGTCACAATTAGAAGAAGTTACAGGTGAAAACGTTGGCACAAATGGCCGTTTGTTCCAACTAATTTTCAATTTTTCCTATATTTGACTGTTAGTTTCTATTAAGAAACCTTGAAGGATCTACACAAATGACCACTTGTTGAATTTAGAATTTTGTCTACTTTTTTAAAATGTATAGCTTTCCAGGATCCATTATTGCTTTTAAACCCATTTCTACCATTAACTGGAATGAGGTTGAAAGCACAAAAAATAGCAAAAATAGGCTATGTCCCAGAAAAATTCAAAAAATGTGTAAAAAATTTGTTTTTCTGACAAATGTCTGCTTGTTCTGAAAGCTGGGAAGATGTTGATTTCAGCACCACAAACCCTTTTTTGATACCATTTGTTCCCTTTTTTCCCCAAAAAAACAAAATTTAGCTGTATTTTGGCTAATTTCTGGGTCCCCTCCAGGGGAATCCACAAACCCTGGGTACCTTTAGAATCCCCATGACGTTGGAAAAAAGGATGCAAATTTGGCGTAGATACCTTATTTGGTCAAAAAGTTACAGGGGCCTAAGCGCGAACTACCCTAAAGAGCCAAAAAAAGGCTTAGCACAGAGGGGTAAAAGGCCTAGCAGCGAAGGGGTTAAATCAGAAATCTAAGTTTGAATACATCCCTAACAACATGCAGATGGCCTTCTACAGAACCATAACGAATAGATGATTGGTTGATGCCTGGCGATTACATAACCCCGACCTTTTAGAATGCTCTTTCTTCTCTCCTTCTCACCATTCCACCTCTAGAATTGATTATATTTTTGGGGATAAGAATCTTTCATAATATCTCACATATGCTGAACTAGGCCCTATCCTCATTTCGGATCACACTCCCGTAATTATCGATTTATAACACAGTAACTTCTGGACTCACTCTAACAGATGGCATTTTAACAACTGGCAACTACAGGATCAGAAATTTCTTTTGGGTTTTGAGCAATTAATTACTAAAGTTTTTGCAACTAATATTGGCCCTGACATTCAGTTTCGCCATGTCTGGGACTGTTCTAAGGCTACAGCTAGGTGGTATATCATTAACTATGTTTCGGGTGGAAAAAAAGCGGGCCCCAGGGAGTCTCCCACTCTTTTCCAGCATATAAAGAAATTGGAAAATGCCTATCATTCTTCTTCCTATAAAGATGTTCTAGACTAACTCATCCAAGACAAACTTGATTTCAATAGGTCTTACGTCACTAATGCTATAATGCTTTGTCAAAAATAAATGCCAAGTACTATAGTGCTTCCAACACAGCAGGTAAGATGCTGGCCAACTAGTTAAAAATTAAGAAACAGAGATCTAGGATTGAACTCATATATGATGCTTCTGGATGTAATTTGTTTAAAGATCAGTATGTTATGTTCCGTTTCGCAGAATACTATTCTCTCCTCTATACTGAGGATATTTTGCCCTCTCAGGATCTCTTGGAATCTTTCTTCCATTCAATTCCAAAATCTCAAACCCAATTGCTAGATTTCTCCACGCTTGAGGCTCAATTTTCCCTGGTAGAGATTTGCACTGCCATTTCTACACTCCCAAAAGACAAGGCCCCCGGTCGGGATGAGTTTACAGTCAAATTCTATTCTAAATTTCCTTCTCTTTTGGTCCCTCACTTGCTCTCTTTCTTTCAACACATTCTCTCTATGGATGCTAAAGCTGGCTCTTTACCAGAAGCTATGATTTGTTTGATTCCCAAAAAGGATAAAGGCTTAGGGGAATGCAAATATTATTGGCCAATCTCCCTTATTAACATGGATTGCAAAATGTTTTACAAAATGCTGGCTCTGAGTGCTAATGTTTTGATCCCCTCTTAAGTTGGTATTGAGCAATCAGGTTTCATTGAAGGGTTGTAACATTTCTGATAATTCTCGTACCTTTTTAAATATTATTCACACCACTAACAAGTCTAAGATCCCTTTGGCTGCAGTCACCTTAGGCACATAAAAGGCATTTGAATGTGTTCATTGTGATTTCCTTTTCAGAGCTCTTAAATGGCATGGTTTTGGCCCAGTCTTCTTACATTGTATCAAAGTATTATACTCCTTTCCCTCCACTTCTAGTTTCATTAATGGTCTTCAGTCTTGATATTTTCCCCTCAATAGAAGAACCAGACAAGGTTGCCCCTTTCCACATTATTATTTATTCTTGCTTTAGAGCCATTTTTTTAATCTTTCCGTCTTTCTCAAACTCTCATTGGTCACAAACAGAAGAATTGGCATGTTAAATTTACTGCTTATGCTGATGACATTTTACTGTATGTTTCTCATCCTTCAAACCTCTATGCCTGAGTTATTTTGTCTTTTATTTCATTACTCCTCAATGTCCTGGTATCAGCTTAATATTGATAAATCGGAAATGATGCCTCTTAACACATTTTTTCTTAAGGACATGTTTAAAGATGCTGGTTTCCTATGGAATTCCTCTAGGAATAAATGTTTAGGAATTCGTTACTTCCCTTCCATTAAGTAAACACTTAAGGCCAATATAAAAGCTCTACGGTTAAAAATTACTACCCTGGGGCGTGGCCAAGCTCTCAATGGAGTAGAACGCGCGCTACCGGGGCTCCGGGCTGCCGCCGGGGAAAACTGCATTGAAAGGCGGTACAGCGGCTGGGGAGACGCCTCCACTGGGGGCGAGAAGGCGGCGGAGAGGAGCGGGCTGCTTCTGGTTAGCTCGGGGAGCCTAGAGCTGACAGATAGAGGCGATCGTGATCGAGGTCGCGGAGAGGCCCTGGCTGGAGCGGGTGCGCCCACCATTTTGTACGTCCCCCTCTGTTGTGCCGTGGAGGAGCTGCGCGGTCTGGCCGGGCACCTGGATTCGCCGGCGGAGACACATTGATGGCCTGTGTGGAGACGAGGTGGCCGGGGAGCGGCAGTTCGGCGCCCTCGGTGCTCGACGGGGGCAGCGGCGTTGGAGGGGCGGCCCAGGCTGGTGAGGGCGCGCCCGCCATCTTGTGCCCCTGGAGTTGCCGAGCTGTGGAGGAGGCGACCTCTGCTGCCGGGAGTTGGGGCCGTCGGAGGCGCAGTGTGAGCGGCCTGGATAGAGGTGAGGTGGACGAAGGGTGACTGCGGCCCGAGCTCCTTGTCCTGCGGGCTGCTGAGGGGGAGGAAGGACTGCGGAGGCGGGGAAGACCGCGACCGCTATCGTGAGGCCTGCACCGGGGAACCCTGGGAGCACTGCTTGCTTTGGGGACGGCGGAGCTGTTGAGGCGACCGGAGCTGCGGAGGGGCTTAGACTGGAGCTCTTGACCTGAGGCTATTGTCAGGGACACCTTGGCCTGCTTCTGACGCTGTGGGTTGCTGTGTCGCTGCCGCCCCGGATTTGGGAAGAACCGCCCCAGTGCTTGGCTTGCGACTGTCCTCCCTGCGCGCCCCGGGTCTGCCTGGCGCGGCGCGCCCCTGTCCTGCATCAGGAGTGGCCTGGGGGCCAAGTCTGGCGTGTCGACTTGAGACGGCAGTGCCCCGCTCTCTTGATTGCCCCACCTCCTGGATGCTGATCGGTGTGTGGACCGGGGCCAAGCTGCGTGGGTCTGGCGGGGCCTCAGGTTGTGGGGGTCCGCTTGCTGCTGGGCCCCCGTTGCCTGGGGAGTGGAGAGCCCGCCCCCTGGAGATAGACGGTCGCCCGCCGGTGTCGGCCTTCTGCAGAGGAGTACCAGGATCCCCTGGGGGCGCTGAGCAGACGTTGTTGGGGGTGCGGCGCATATCACTGCCTTGGGACATCTGATGGCTGAGCGGGGGGGGCCCTGGGACGGAGATTCGTTGGATCAGTGACTGGCAGCACGCACGTCTCGAGGGTGGTCTCTACCTGTGCGGGCCCCGGCGCCCCATCACCCGCTAGACCCGGAGTTCACGCCCTGCGACGCTGCGACCTGGGCTTGCATCCCCCGGGCCCGGAGTGGAGTGTGACCCCGAGTTGGGCGGTACGCTGATCTGCCCGGGAGCCCCTGGGTGCTGGCTGGCCTGCCCGGTGGTTGCAGCGGTGTGGAGGGGCCCTGAGCGGACTGGTCGGACTGCCGTGGTGGCCCTCCTGTCGGGGTGGAGCGGGGCTGCACAATGACGCGCACTAAACCGGGGAGGGTGCCGCCGGCGGCCTCTAAGGACACCACCGTGAAGGAACTCTGGAGTAAGCCCGGTGCGGCGCCGGCGGGCCCCTCATCGTTGGGGGCGGGGGCCTCGGCTGAGCCGGTGACGCAGTCCTTTATGGCGCTCTTTATGCAAGATCTTAAGACTGAAATTGGCTCGCTGCGCACAGAGGCCCAGGCCTGCTTTAAGGAGCTCTGGAGGGACGTGGGGGAGCTTGGGGACAGAGTGGATGACATGGAAAAGACCCTCGATGCCCGCACAGAAGACCAGGAACACCTCTGGCAGCGGATCGCGACCCTGGAGGAACAGCATGTTGAACTCCAGATCCGGCAGGAGGATTTGGAAAATAGGGGGCGACGCAACAACATACACATTCGGGGAGTCCCGATTGGAGCGGAGGGTGAGGATATCATGACCTTCGTGGTGGATCTTCTTCATGAACTCCGGGGGGACGATGATGCCTCGCTGCCGGCCCTAGACCGGGCGCACAGGGTCTCTGGGCCGCCTGGGAGACCTGGCCTCATCCCTGACATCCTGACACGGGTCCATTTCTTTGTCGAAAAGGAAGCCATCTTGAAGGCGACTCGGGACAAACCCGAAATCATGTACAGAGGTGCCCCGATCCAACTGTTCCAGGACTTGGCCCCCACGACCCTCAGACGCCGGAGGGCTTTCAGACCGATCACTGACAAGTTGAGGGACCTTAACATCCGTTACCAATGGGGCCATCCTTTCGCCCTCATATTCCAATGGGAGTCCAGACGCCGGGTGCTGCGTTCATACAGGGAAGCGGCGCAGTTGCTTCAGATCCCGGACACCCCGCCGGTCAGCCCCTCGCGACGCGCTGCTGGGCCTCGCGTCCCGCTCAAGCCCAACTGGTCCAGAGTGAGCCGTTCGGGGAGGCCTCTCTCCCCTGCTGCAAGCAGATCATCGCGGGACAAACAGGATATAATACAACATATTCGATCTTTGGAAGGAGGCTCGTCGCCGGCGGGATCGCAGGAGTCCGCCCCCAAATGAACCTCCATGTTTACAGCACTGTTCATACCGCGGGCCCCCCGGGAGGGGAGGGCTCGCTGCCTGTCCACCCAGTGTCTGTCTTGACCCCGCCTCAACGCCACGACCACCCCATGTGGGGTGTGAAGGATGCCTGCCTTTTTTCTTTTGACACTGCGGCTCCACGTGTGGGGCGGTGGCCCGGAGCTGCCCCCGGTGTAATTGGTGTACGGTGATGGTGACGACGGACCCCCACTCCTATTCTTGGGAGAGTGACATCTCCGGGATAGCCTGTGCCACTGTGCCTGGCCACTCCCTAGACTGGAATAGGCCTTGTTGGCCATGTTGGCCGTTTTGCTGTTTCAGTTATTACCCCCGACCCTACCCTTCTTCTTCCCTCCCTCTTCTCTTCCTACCCTTCTGGCGGGGGGGACCCGTGGGTGAGTGGGGGACCCTGGCGGGGATACTTACACCAGCAGACCAGTACCCATGACCACTGTACCTTCCTGGAAGGTTGTTTCTCTGAATGTGAAGGGGCTTAATTCACCTAGTAAAAGGCACCAGATCTGGAGATACCTGTTACAACAGGGCCCTGACATAATTTTCCTGCAGGAGACGCACCTCCTTAAAGCTGATGTAGCTCGAATGGCCCACCCACATTTCCCTCATCGGTTCTGGTCTTCAGCAGCCACCAAGACAGCGGGGGTAGCCATTTTCTGTCGGGCGGGTTTTCTGCAGGGGTACGTGAAGGTACTCGGGGACACTGAGGGCTGGTTCCTGAGGGTCGAGCTCATGAGAGGACACCGCACACTTACACTTTGCAATCTCTATGACCCCAACCAGGGTCAAGATGCCTTTCTGCGCGGGATAATTCGGGAGTACCTTGAGCCGGTGGGTTCGGACCTCATAGTTGGGGGTGATTTCAACTTGGTGTGGGACGCGGAGCTGGATCGCTGTGGAGGAGCCTTTCATGGGGTGGGGGCCATGTCTGCAACAGTGAAAAAATCCCTTACTGCTCTAAACTTGGTAGATGTCTGGCGCTACCACTCTCCGGGGCTGAAGGATTACACCTATTACTCACACGCAAATCGCTCCTACTCACGCATCGACATGCTTTTTGTCTCCCACCTTTTGCTTAAGGACACTATGTCGGCGTCCCACTCAAGCATCTCGGTCTCTGACCATGCCCATGTGGAACTGTTGCTCCACGAGCGCCTTGCTCGATCACCCCATTCGCATCGCTGGCGGTTCCCGGACCACATCCTGCGAGACCCGGTCGATAGGGAGGAAACACAGGCGGCCATCCTTGCATACTTCGAAAATAATGATCTACCAGGGACCCCTCTCCCCCTTGTGTGGGATGCCTTCAAGGCTACGATACGGGGCACCCTCACAGCTATAGCCGTCGCTCGGGCGCGAGAGGCCCAACTATACGAAACTAAGCTTGCACGCAAAATTAAGACGCTGGAAAAGATGAACCAGGACCGACCCTTGGCGGCCCATAAGTGGCGTTAGCGGTCTTCCGGGGTCAGCTCCGCGCGCATAGGACGAACAAGGCGGAATGGGCGCTACTTGCGGTCCGGCAGCATTTTTACGACGGCGGTGACAAAGTGGGCACTGTCCTTGCGCGGCGCCTGCGTACGCGGGCGGCCAAGGCTCATATCGCAAAGCTGCAGGGGGCAGGGGGAGCTTGGGTGACCACTGAATCTGCGAAGCTTCAAGCGTTCCACGACTACTACTCCTCTCTATATGCGGGAGACCCCCCGGAGCCCGCATCGATAGCGGCGGCCCTGGGCGAGTGCGATTGGGAGCCACTGAGTAAACACCACTCTGAGCTTTTGGAGGAGTCCTCCCATTAGGCAAAACGCCTGGGCCTGACGGGCTCCCGGTGTCGTTTTTTCGTACCTTCCTGCCGCAGTTACAGCCGTACCTCCTACGTCTATTCAACTCATTTGCGGAATCTGGGGGGCCGTCTCCAGATATGGCGATGGCAGAGATCGCCCTCATCCCGAAGCCGGGGAAGGACCACACCCTCTGCTCCTCTTACCGGCCCATAGCCCTGCTAAATACCGATCTCAAACTGTATACCAAAATTCTTGCCAAACGACTCTGTGTCCACTTGCCCAACCTTATTGATCCGGACCAGGTGGGGTTTATCCACCAACGCCAGGGTGCGGACAATGTACGTCGCATAGCCCACATTGTAGGGAAGGCCAGGCACTGGGGAATTCCGGCCTGTCTCCTGTCACTCGACGCTGAAAAAGCGTTCGACCAGGTGGACTGGGCGTTCCTCTGCGCAGTTTTACAGAAGATAGGGCTTGGACCTAAAATGGAGGTGCGCATTATGGCCCCTTATATCTCCCCCGCGGCTGGAGTGCGAGTGAACGGTCAGCTCACGCAGCCCTTTCCCATCTGCAGGGGCACCCGGCAGGGTTGCCCCTGTCACCCCTGCTATTTGCCCTAGTGGTGGAACCGCTTGCTATCCTAATTTGCCAGTCCCCGGCTATTAAGGGCATCACTCTTAGGGGCCGAGACCATAAGATTGCCCTCTTCGCTGACGATCTTCTCCTCACGTTGTCTGACCCCTTAAGCTCGCTTCCGGCGGCACACTCGCTGCTTCAAACCTATGAGCATGCCTCCGGGCTTAAAATTAATCATACAGAGTCCTGGGCGCTTAAACTCACGATCCCAGAGGAGGAGATTGCAGCGTTACGGACTTGCGCCCCCTACCAATGGGCGAGCGATCGGCGAGATACCTTGGCCTTAACCTGACCCCGGACCTGGCCACCTGGACGCAGGCCAATTGGCAGGAGTGCAAACGCTCGGTCTTGGAAGACTTGTGCACCTGGAAAGCTCTACCGCTTTCTTGGCTCGGCCGTCTCAACGCAATCAAGATGTCCATATTGCCAAAGATCCTCTATCTTTTTCAAACCTTGCCGACGCCTATACCGGAACACCACATCCAAGGGTTGCAACGTGAACTGATCTCATTCATATGGGGAGGTAAGAAGCCGCGATTTTCTAATAAAATTCTGAAGCTCCCCCGGGACAGGGGCGGTCTTGCCTGCCCCAACCTACTGGACTACTACTGGGCGTCGCATCTCCACTTCATTCTAGAATGGGGAGCGTGGGAAAGCGAAAAAGTTTGGTTCCACATGGGCAGGGCAGTTACGTGTCGCCCGATTTGGGATCATGCTTGGCTGCCTCGAGCGGCGCGCCATCGCAGTGCGTACATGGCGGTTCCCACTAAGACGGTCCTTGAGATCTGGGACAGGGCGGCGGTCCGTAGGGGCCTTACCACCTTCCCCTCACCCCACACCCCTATCGCTCGCAACCCACAGTTTCCGCCGGCATGTCGCCCGCCCTACTTTGAGAACTGGACTGAATCCAGTTGTAGGACGATTAGAGACCTCTTTGTGGGGGGGGGGGATTCAAAACCTTTACCCAATGCCAACGGGAATTTGGACTAACGGACAAGGACAAATTTCAATATATACAACTTCGGCATTGGGTGCAGGGCTTCTCTCTAGTGCAGGCGGCCACACGGCCATACACTCCATTCGAGCAATTGGCGCGTACATTTGGCACCTATAAGGGTCTCATCTCCCGCATATACAAAGTGCTTCAGCATACACAGCGTCTTGGTCCCCACCCATACCAGTTGCGGTGGCAGAACCTCTCTGGCTCAGGTGTTACTCCTGCTCAGTGTGCAAGGCTTTGGAGCGATATTCCCAGAACGTTCCGTAGCATTCCCCAACAAGAATCGGCCTACAAGGTGATGACCCAATGGTACTATACCCCTGCCCGACTCCAGAAGATGTTCCCCAAGGTGTCCCCGCTCTGCTGGCGCTGTACTCAAGCGTTGGGTGATTTCATCCATATTTGGTGGGCGTGTCCACTTTTGACTACCTACTGGAAGGAAGTCCTCAGCCACATTAAGCGTGTACTGGGTTACCCCCTGCCGGAGGACGCGCTCATGATCGTTTTGGGTCTCCGACCAACATCTAGGCGAGCCATGACGGGCCGCGATTGGCACTTGAGCCTCCACATGCTGGGCGCAGCAAAGCAAACAGTAGCGTTATATTGGAAGGAGGCAGAGACACCTTCCATTAATGTGTGGTTTACCCGCTTATGGAAGGTGGTGGCGATGGAGCTGCTCACGGCACGCCTTCAATTCAGGGATACTAAGTTTCGGACCCTTTGGAAGCCCTTGGTGGACCACCTGGGGAGGATAGAGCATTCTAGTTTACAACCGCTGCAATTACGGGCCCTAAAGTTGTTTGATGATGAGATTCGCCCGACTGACCCAGGGGTTTTTTGGAGGTCCACAGGGCAATTGCCCTTATCATCGGAGGGTCACTAACTCCAGGTGTGTGCACCATGGTCTTACTTCCTCATTACACTTTTACACATCACCACAAATGTACTATGGGCCCCCTGGGGACAGCACATCGAGATTAGGAGAGATAAGCTGAATACGGGCAGCGAAGCCCTGCATTCCCTGCCCTCCCGCCAGGTCCATTCCCCCTTCCCCCGGCGATCCCCCCCTCTCCTCCCGCCTTCTCCCCTTCTTTCCTGGTTTGTCTTCTTTTCAGGAATCATAGAGGTTGAGCGATGGGACAGTGTCATGGTACCATTGAGCGGAAGCGCCTTTCCATCCGCCCCAGACTTCTTGAGGGTTGCGGGTTGGACGGGGTGCCTCACATTGCACTGTAAGAAATGTATATGTCATAGCGAACGAAACTAGCGCAGGCCTGGCTCAGTGTGCAATGTTTACTTGACCTGCACATGGTAGCGATAGACGCCGGATTGGGGAATGTGTCCTTTCTGCTTGGCTTAGCTGGGCTCCTGTTGATGACTAGGCTGCAATACCTGCTGCACCTGTTTTATCTGATCTCCAGGCTTGCGTGAACACGTCTGCAGACATGCTTTGGGGCAACAGGCGCGCTATGTGTGGTAAGCTGAGCCGTGCTGCGACCAACAGGACAATGTTACAAGTATTTTACTGAGTGTGCACGATAGGGAGACGATAGGGCGCAGTGTCTAGTGGGCGGGGGGATGACCCTGTGTATAGCGTATATTGCTGGACCTAAGATGTGAGGTGCATGAGACCTGCTCTGTCCTATCGCATTTGTCTTATGAAGCTATGATTTTTTGCTGCCGGCCACAGTGGTTGTAGGCGTACAGCTGTGTACTTTGACTGATCGCACCTCTCAATAAATAAAAAGTTGCAGATTAGCCACCATTAAAATTATGTTTTTGCCCATTGTTAACTTTTCAATCTATCAGGTGACTTGTAGAGCATGACTACTCACCCGTAAGGGTCTCAAGACACTGGGGGGGTAGGAGGGGGGATGCTGATCCATCAAAAGGCACTGTGGTTAAATCAAAGCGCTGGGTCTTTTCGGTCCATCGTGAATTTAGGCAGTGACGGTGATTGCCTTAGATGGAGAGGCAGGGTGTTCCAGGTCCTTGCTGTGAGGTAGGAGAAGAATCTTCCTCCTGCTGTGGTCTTGTGGATATGTGGGATGGCGTCCAGGGCCAGATAGGTGGAGTAGAGGTCTAGGGTAGGTGTGTGGAATGTGTGGCGGTGGTTGAGGTGCGCAGGTCCTATGTTGTGTAGGGCTTTGTAGGTGTGTGATTGTGGAGCTTGAAGTTGATTCTTTGGTTGACTGGGAGCCAGTGGAGGTCTCTTAGGTGGCTAGAGATGTGGCTGTGGAGAGGGGTATTGAGGCGGAACCTAGTTGAGGCATTTTGAATGTTCTGCAGTTTCTTGAGGAGTTTCTGGGTGATGCCGGTATAGAGTGTGTTGCCGTAGTCGAGTCTCCTGCTGGTGAGTACTTGTGTGACCATCTTTCTGGACTCTGTGGGGATCCACTTGAAAATCTTTTGGAGCAGGCGTAGCGTGTAAAAGCAGGATGATGAGACAGCGTTGATCTGGTGCTTCACGGTGAGCGAGGAGTCTAGGGTGATGCTGAAGTTTCGTGTGTGGTCTGTGGGTGTGGGGGATCCAAGATCTGCGGGCCACCAAGAGTCATCCCAGGTGGAGATGGTGGAGCCCAGGACGAGAACTTCAGTCTTTTCTGAGTTTAGGTTGAGGCAGTTCTCTTTCATCCAGGTGGTGACAGCCATCATCCTGTTGTGGAAGTTGTTCTTGGCGACTGTGTGGTTCGTTGGTGAGTGAGAGGATCAGCTGGGTGTCAATGGCGTATGAGATGATGTTGAGTCTGTGGTTCCTGACGATGGCAGCGAGCGGGGCCATGTAGATGTTGAAGAGAGTGGGGCTCAGGGAGGAGCCTTGTGGCACTCCGCAGCTGATCTCTGGAGGTTCAGAGTGGAATGGTGGTAGTCTGACTCTCTGTGTTCAGCCGGTAAATAAGGAGTGGATCCATTCCAGGGCTTTATCGTGGATTCCGGTGTCGTGGAATCTTGTGCATAGGGTGCGGTGGGAGATGGTGTTTAAGGTGACTGAGAGGTCCAGGAGGATGAGGGCTGCAGTTTCGCCTCATTCGAGAAGGGTGCAGATGCCATTTGTGGCAGCGAGGAGGGCGGTCTCTGTGCGGTGGTTGCTTCGGAAGCCCAATTTGGAAAGGTCCAGGATGCGTTCCGCTTTGATGAACTCGGAAAGTTGGGCGTTGATGGCCTTCTCGATGACCTTGGCTGGGAAGGGGAGCAGAGATATGGGTCTTGAAGTTCTTGAGGTCCTTCAGGTTGGCAGAGGGTTTAATCAGCAAGGGTTTTATCTCTGCATGTTTCCAGTCTTCCGGGCAGGTGACAGAGTTGATGGAGCAGTTGGTGGTGCGGCAGAGTTCGGGAGCGATGAAGGTGCCAGCTTTGTTGAAGATGTTGTGCGACCAGGGGTCCGAGTGTGCTCCAGAGTGGATGCTCTTCATTATCTTGAGGGTGTCGTCAGCAGTGAGGGGAGTCCAGATGGGCAGGGTCTGCTGGCGTCTGGTGTCGTTGGGTGCGGTGTTTGCTAGTGGGGTGAGAGGGTTATGGGTGTCGATGCTGTTAAAGCTGTTGGAGATCTCCTTAATCTTGAGGTGGAAGAAGGTGCTGAGGTTGTTGCAGTGGTCTTGGGAGGGTATGATGCCTGCTGTCTCTGTGTTGAGTTTGGCCAATTCTTTGACCACGGCGAAAAGTACTTTGCTATTGAGTGCATTGGCATTGATCCTTTCTGGTAGGGCCGCTTTCTTTGTTGTTCTAATGAGGTGGTGGTGTGTGGTGACAGCAGTTTTGAAGACTGAGTGGTCTTCTTGGGTCTTGCTGCTCCTTTATCTCTTCACTAGCTGTCTACAAGTGCGTCTGGACTTATGACAGGCAGAGGAGATCCAACTGGCTTTTTTAGAGTGTTGCTTGCCTTGCACTTTCTTGAGGGGAGCCAGTGTGTCAGCCCAGTTGGAGATCCATCGGTGGAAGTTGCGTACTGAGGTACTGGCGCCTGTGGAAGTCGGAGGTGAGGTTTTGTTGAGGGAGGTTGCCAGCTGTTCTATGGTGAACTTGTTCCAAGTTCTGCAAGTGTAGTGGTGGATGTGGTGGTCTATGGTGGGTTTAGTGAAGGGGATATTAATGCAGCGGTGATCGGTCCAAAGCAGCTCAGTGGTGTGGCTGAAGGTGATGTTGTCACTGGCGGAGAAGATGGGGTTGAGCATGTCTCCTGCTTACTGGGTTGGGGAGGTGACCCGTTGTTTGAGTCCGACGGTGGAGAGGTTCTCCACGAGGGACGATGTGTTCTTGTCATTGGGATTGTCCAGGTGAAAGTTGAGGTCGCCGAGGAGGATGTAGTCGGAAGTGGCGAGAGTGTGGGGAGAAAAGAAGTCAATGATGGAGTCGCTGAGGGTGGACGGGGTCCAGGGATCTGTAGATGAAGGTGTAGCAGAGGGTGGTGTTCGGGTTTGTCTGGACCTGGAAGTGGAGGTGCTCCATTTTGGTCAAGTGGTTGTCCGACTGGGTGGTGAGACGGAGGGTGTTTTTGTGTACAATGGCGATGCCTCCCCCAGTTTGTTGATGTGATCCTTGTGGATGATCCTATAGCCGTCTGGGATGGTGGTGGTGATGTCCGGGTGGAGGTGGAGCTCATCCAGGTTTCCATGAGGAAAGCGATATCGGTAAAGACAGATTTGAGTTGGTCCCAGATCTCCACGTGTGTTTGTGGCAGGAGTGTCTGTTGAGCAGAATACAGCGGAGACTGTCGGGTCTGATGTTGGTCGGTCGTGGGGTGGGTTAGGCTGGTGTGCGGTAGGAGGTGAAGGTGCGGCTGCAGTTTCGTCAGGAAAAAGGGCCCTGATTGTTATTCAGCAGTGACAGGTGACAGGCGGCAGGGGGTGTGGAGTCCGGTGTTGAGGGCGTGGAGGGTGCAGGCGTTGTAGCATGGATGGTCGGATGACATGGGTCCATGGTGCTTGACTTGGTCCAGGCGCATTTGGTGCACCAGTGGTGCACCTATTCTGTGCAAATGCTGCGCTACCATACAGTGACCACCATTGAGTAACTATTACTTACAAATGCTCCTTCTTCCGCTCCCTATGCCTTTTTCTGTTCTATCGATAGTTCTTATGGAATAAGCATTCAGCTCACATTTCTTAATCCAAATTCAAGAAGCTTAAAACTAAGGGGGGCATTTTCACAATATCATTCTGTCTTTGCTTCTAAGCAGATTTGGTCTTCCTTAGACTTCTCTAATCCCACTTTGGTTCCTCTTTGGCGATCTCTTGAACTTTCGCTCATTTCCCCTCTTTCCGTCCTTCAATTTGTCTTTATTTCCCCAAAACCACGGCACGTCTTCCCCCTCGTTACATCATTCTAGCAGCATTGCCAAAAACATAATTTCCTGGCTATAGTCTCCTTCTCAACTCTTGCTTCTATAACCCATCTGGCATAACTCTGCTATCACGGTATCTAATAAAGTCCTTAACTGGCCCTCTTGGCTTGCCACAGGTATTACCACCTTCTCCCAACTCATTTCTAATGATCAGTTTATATCCTTTGAGGAATTGCGTAGTCCTTTTCGTCTTCCTCCTACTCATAGAAATAAATATGCTTTACTTATAGATACTCTTCGCATTAATATTATTACTCATTTCTTTATTGTGAATAACTCTTTTGTTGATCCTATATTCCCTTTCACTTTCTCTGAAGAAGTCAAAGCTGCATTTATCTACAAGCAGCTTTCTATCCAAGACTCAGATAGGGCCTAAACCATAACCAAACTCGCCTGGGAACAAGATCTTCAGACTTCTTTTTCAAGCACTTTATGGAATAAATTGTGGCATAAAATACATCACACTTCTCGTTCTGCAACACATGACTCGGATTATGGCTTTTTTCAACAATAGGCTGTTCTTAATTCAAAACTGGCCCAGGCAAAGTGCTCGGCTAGTTCCCAGGATGTTTGGGGGTGCGGCCGAGCTGTTTGCCAGGGCTGGGTTTGGGCCGATTTTGTTACAGGGGCCAATAATGCAGCTATGCTGCAAATACAGCCCTGTAACAAAAACGGCCCGAGGAGCCCAAAACCGGCCCCATCCTGGCGGTCCACCTGGGAATTGTCCTGGATCTTCTACTGGAGATTTTCTACATATGTTCTTTCTTTGTCCTAAACTTTTATCTTCCTGGCGGTGTGTTTGGCATAAAATCTCCCAGCTCTTCTCAGTCTCACTTCCTTTTCACATTGTTAATCTTTTTACTGGCAGCTATTTGAATATTTGGTCAGGTGACAAGATTAAAGGTATGTTAGTGGATCTTTTTCGGTTGTCTTCCAAGTAATTTCCTGCGATTGGAACTTTTTTGACATGGTATCTTTATTTGCATGGTGGAACTTAATTTGTCATAATCACATACTGGATACCTCTTACTCATCCTCATTACACATAGCCATTAAAAGAGATTTTGTTTGGCTTCCCCTGACCTCCTACCTTTCATGCACTTTCTCTAGCAATATTAAAAATGCTGAGGTTGCTAAACCTCCATGAATTCAATTATTTTTGGTCTTTCTTTTTGTACATTTCAAGTCCCATTTTATAGCTCTCTGCGCCCCTCTTTTACTCACATCTGTTTCATTTCCTTACCATCCTCTTTTTCTTTATTAGTCATTGATTATTTAGAATCTCCTTTTCCTCTTTTCTCTTCCTTCAACTCCACATCACACCGTATGAAAACTTCATAAAATGCTGGTTGTATTTTACTACGACTTTGCCTTTTTCGTTTTTTATGGGATTTGTGTTTATTTGTATTATATTTATTATTGATTTTATGCTTATTTTATTATTTTTCCTTTACTGTAATACATGTCTCAATACTGAGTTTACTCTTATATGTTGCTGTATTTCCCTTTGGTTCTGTTTCAGTAAAGCATTTTTAAACTTAAAAGATTTGCAGAACCATCTGTTCAACTGTAGTGCATCACTCTACCCCTTTCTTAGACCAACCAAACATTTATTTTACCATACTTTCAAAGATACCATAAACATTACTGGACCTGTCCAAAACATAGTTGAACTTCATCTGACACTTTATTGAACTGAACCTACAGCTTTAATAAACCCCAAATACAACTTTATGGCCTATGCTTACAGTTTTATTGAACCAGAAATAAAACTTTACTCAATTACACCAGCACCTTTATCAGTAAACACACGATTGTAATGAACCTCCCTAAGACTTTGCTGAACTTCACCTACAATGTTGCTTAATCAAACCAAAAATAAAACTGAATAAACACTAATGGATCACAACTGCAATTTTTATTAAACCATTCATACATGTTTGCTGAATAACGGGCTGTACCTGACCTGAATGACCCCAAAACTATAATGAAGAACCCTTACAATTTTACTAGCATACACTTAAAGATTTTCTTCCCCACTCTTACAATACATTCAGTCAATACATCCTTCTATACATTCCCACACTGATAACTCAACTGAACTACATCAAGTTCACCTAACCATGGCTACAACTTTACCGAGCCACTCATACAACTTTTCTGTAACTTACCTGCTACTTTACTGGCCCACATTTACAATGTAACTGACCCACTCCTTTACTCATTCACAAATGCAATACTTCTAAACAATATTTGGAACTTGCATTTGTGTATGAGAGCCTTACCTGGACATGAAGTTGTGAAACACTGCTGGGCCTGCATCTCCTCTCCTCTGCAGTGCCAAAGCACATCCTTTGGGGGGCTACTGCAGACCCTTTTCCTTGTTTGTACTCCTGTGCCACAGGATCTGCTGCAGCTGTCCCATGGGCTCCAGGGCCCCCAGAGGCCACAGAATCGTTCATCTGTGGGTATCCAACCAGAAGTCTCATCTCCATCCCCACAATCTGCTATCCCATTGCACACCTACACAAGAAGGATAGAAAAAAAACACAGAGGTGAAAGAGACTGGCTAAGAATTAAGTGGGCAGAGAGGAGGAAAGAAGAGAGGGGGGAGGAAAGGAAAGTAGGGAGGAAGATTTGCATCTTATGAGACGTGAACAGCTTACAAAATTGCAATGTTTTAATGATGGGATTTTTACATCAACATTATTGTGAATCTTGGGACTTTCTGGTGCATTACATTGGTATGAATTAATGCTGTTTTGTACCCATACAGTAAAGTATTAATTTTTTTAAATAGGAAGAACAGAGGCGATGGATAGTTGGATATGGAATGCTCTATCTGGTCTCTGATGCTTACCTGTTTAAATGAGATACATTTGCCATCTCCACATGAATACTCTTCACATGGGGGCGCTGTCTGGTTCTTGTCTCTGGGTGGAGCAGCAGTGCTGATCCCACCATCTGCAAGCAAGGCATTGAGAGCGAATCAAAAAGACTACAGTAACTGATATGTCCACAGCACGCTGGTGCAGACATAAAAGCATCCCATTACTAGCATCTCCATGATATGGTCAATTACTGCTAAAGGCCCTCAGAGGAGCAAACGTTTGGCCCAAACCTATATCCTTCAAGAATATACATTTATATACTGTAGGATATTGGGTTATTAGTTGTGAGGCCTGCACACGTAATATGTCAACAATTGTAATTAATGGGAACCAAGCACCCCATTGAAGAGCTTGCCTCTCTCAGGGTAGTGAGGCAGAGCTGTCAATGGCCTACTCAGGGGAGGTGGTGTGAGCCAGTAATCACTATTCACTGGCAGGCATTAATAACACTCAATAAATGATTGTCCAGTCAGTACTTTTTCTATAGAAAAAGGAGAAGTACATTTATTAACACACACTACTAAATATTATGCAATAAAATAAATATATATCTATATATATATATATATATACCTATATATATATATATATATATATATATATATATATATATATATATATATATATATATATAGATATAGATATATATATATATATAGATATATATAGATATAGATATAGATATATAGATATAGATATATAGATATAGATATATATACATGTTATAAAATACCATAGATGACATTGCATACTGGCAACTGATCCTCTAAAGGAGTCATATAAGCATATCAAGTAAGTCTATTGGCTTAGTGAAAGTCAGTGTCTGCTGGTCTAAACAGAGCAGGATAAATGTAAATACTGCAGCCAGGGCCAGGGCCAGAAATGCCCCAACTGTGGCAGTGCTGTCTGAATCAACTAAATGTTGGTACTGTTCCTTACCCGCCATGACTGCAATTCAGCATCAACCCTTCTTGTTCCCGTATTTAAAGACTCTTTAGAAGAGTGTGAAAGACTCACCACAAGCCATCTCATCTTCCCCCTGCGGGCAGTTGGGGGTTCCATCACACACCCGCGAAATGTTGATGCACATCCTGTTTGTGCAGATGAAATGTCCGGGACAGGGAGGGATCTGTGAAGATCCTAGAAAAACAGAACACGTGAATTATTTATCAGGTTTATTTTGGAACCAACCATTCTCTCTTTTCACACCTGGGCAACTAAGGTTCCAAGATGATAAGAAGTATCTGAGTTTTAAAGACCTCCAATACCCTACTCTTCTGAAGTTCATCTCTACTGGTGGGCACAACATGCTGAGGAGAGATCTGCAAGGAGATGTGATCCAAAAACCCTCTCGCAACAATTACCACAAGTACCAGTGTTCTGTCTGGGTCATCTACTCAACTTCCAGAGGAATTCCTTCCATTATCTGACCACTCCAAACTTAACAGTTATAGGAATTTTGATTCCATTTGTCGCATAGTCCTGCTTCAGATACACCCCTCCCATCACTCTATACATTTAGTGCTCCACTACTGCCATGTGCACCAGTACCAGAGAACTCCCCAGTAAGCTCTACACTTACCACAGTTATCCATGCTCTCATCTGATTGGTCCCTGCAGTGGGGGATGCCATCACACAACTGGGAGTAGCGGATGCACTCTCCGGTCATAGTGCACTTGAACTCATCCAAGCCACAGGTTCGGTTACATTCAAACTCATCGCTGCCGTCCTGGCAGTCAGCCTCAAAGTCGCACATCCAGCCTCTAGGTGTGCACTCCCCACTCTTGCACTGGAACTCGTAGCGACCACAGTGAGGGCCTGCAAGAGCAAAAAGAACACTCTTCATCTCAAATATTAATTGGTCCCTTACACTGGACATAGCATATCATTGATTGTTGCCCTAAGTACGAACTTAACACTAAACGGTGAGTGAGTGCGTCATTCAGTCAGTCAATCAGTGACAACTCTATAGCACTTGATAATCTGTTACTGTATAACACTTGATAATCTGTTAAAATATCAATAAAAAAGAAAACAAAACTTCAAAAAGTATTTTGGGCAAAAAAGTAGCAGAGTTTGATGATAGAGAGGGGAAAATAGCATTTCTATCATTCAACTATGGCATGGAAGAGAAGAGAGTCAAATTGAAAAGAAAGCATAAACATGCATCTAAAGCTTCAGCTGAGGTACATAATAAGCAATGGCAAAGTCAACAAGTATGACTTGCATTTTGAGTCTTGAGTATGAGATAAACAATTGAAGAATTGAGTAATTTGATAATTTATTGTATGATTAATCAGCCTACTTTTGAAAATGTAAAATGGTCTTTCATGCATTTCTGTGCAAGCACTCTAGGAGGAGGAATCGTCAGCCTACTAGACAATAACATCAGGAGAGAGAGAAATATTCCTCTGGGTGAAGCGAAAACCAACTTTAGATATAATTTGAAGGATTGGTAGCATAGGTCAGGGAGGCAGTTGCACTGTCAAGTCCAACCTAAACTCACAAACAATAGTGATAATAAAACACCCTAAAAACTGTAAGTCAGTGTATGGCGAGATCTATGGGGGGACGTGTGCTGCAAAAAGAAGTAAAAACTTTCCGCCTACAAATAATGCTTTCAAAAACAGTGTATAAACAATGATATAATTAGGGTGTGTGGTTTTCATTTTAATCTGAATATAACCATTTAAACATCAGTTAAAGGAATATTTCATTTTCACTAGAAACATTTACTGCCTTGGTGCCCCCTCTGGTGTCAAAGCAGTATATGTGCACCTTTTATCTATAAGTAGTCTCATACAGTGGATACTCCCACTATGGCCTACTCATGTCATGGTAAGCCACTTTGGGCCTGATTTAGAGTTCGGCGGATTGGTTACTCTGTCACAAACATGATGGATATCCCATATGCCTCATGACAAGTGCCACTGGGCATAATGCACTTGTAATACTATGGACTGAAAATTCATCATGTTGGTGATGGGGTAACCTATCAACCGAACTGTAAATCAGGCCCTTAATATGACATTTCGACCATCCACAAGATCCCTGGACCCTCTGCTCTCCCCGACCTAATTCCACTCCTCTTTAAATTCCATATTGCTTCAGGTCATTGTCCACTGCACATTCCTGTACAGTGGCCAGCAGGTTCGCATCTAACCTGTGAGCAGGCTCTGCTCAGGACAGGAGGAACCATCATGATGTCATCAACTTTCACTGACAGAAAGATGGATCCTTCTTTACTGAAAGCTTTGATATCAAGATTGTGGCAACAAAGATCACTGCGCATATGTGTGCCTATGCATCGTACACAACTCTCCTACTTTTAGTTTTACACTGTGATGGTCTAAAAATCATGTAAAAGGAGCCACATCCCCTCATGCTGAAGGAGAGGGACTATGGGCCCGATTTGCAAAAGTAATCTGAGACAAAATCCTAACTTTAAGACTTTCGGTATTCACAAAGGGCCTTTAGGAGTAGTAAAGTTAGGATTTTGTCTCAGTTAAACTTAAGTTTGTCTTAAGTTTAACTTAAAACCAAAACTTAAGTTTAACTGAGCCAAAATTCTAACTTTACTGCTCCGAAATGCCCTTTGTGAACACAGAAAGTCGTAAAGTTAGGATTTTGTCTCAGATTACTTTTGCGAATCGGGCCCTATATCATGAACATGTTCAGCTACCAATCACAGGCTGAGAATTAGTGTATATGCCCTTTTGCTGAAACCACCCGGTCCACAGCACATACATTACCTCAGAAAAACAGTTGGTTAATATACAATCTTCAATAAGTGCAGCTCAGAAACATGAAAAGGCTGTCACTGCTCTGTATGTCCTATCATGGATTGTAGACAGCAAATTACAGTACAAACAGGAGCATAGACCCATTCTGAGCCATCATAATGAAGTAAAGAAAAGGAGAGAGGGAGAGAGAGGGAGGGAGGGAGACGGAGGAGGGAGGGAGGGAGACGGAGGAGGGAGGGAGACGGAGGAGGGAGGGAGGGGGAGAGAGGGAGGGAGGGGGAGAGAGGGGGAAAGAGAGGGAGGGAGACAGGGAGGGAGGGAGACAGAGAGGGAGGGAGATAGAGAGGGAGGGAGACAGGATGGACGGAGGACGGAGGGAGACGGAGAGAGACGGAGAGGGACGGAGAGGGAGGGAGAGGGAGAGAGAGGGAGGGAGACGGAGGAGGGAGGGAGGGAGATGGAGGAGGGAGGGAGACGGAGGAGGGAAGGAGACGGAGGAGGGAGGGAGACGGAGGAGGGAGAGAGGGGGAGACAGGGGGAGGGGGAGAGAGAGGGAGGGAGACAGAGAGAGAGGGAGACAGATGTTTTGAAAGTTTTTTTTACTCTAGCTCCGCCCCCAACTGATCCCGCCCCCACTGACTCCACCCCTACCAGTGCGGCCCTCGGCCACTAACCACACTGTAATTTTGGCCCCCGACAGAAAGTTTGTGAGTACCCCTGTTCTAAATACAGCATCGACAAGTTTAACTTTTATTCTAATTGCCTCTATGACAAAATGCAGTGTGGAACTTATGATGGTATGACACTTGGCTAAATCATACATACGTACCACAGTAATCAGCTTTAAAATGAACAAATGATACCAAAGGCATGGTAAAACAATGCAAAATAAATATCAATAATGGTGTGAACATGCATGTGGCCCAAGGTAACCTTCAGGTCCTAAAGTTTCTTAACTACCTCCACTGCCTCTTTATACATCAGCACAGTTTGCTGTCATCAAAGGCCAACAGCTAACTGTACTAATTCCTCAGCATAGTTCTCCAATATGACCTGATAGAACATGATTGGGCCTAGATCAGACTCTAATACCATATTAATTGAGCTAATGCCCAGTA
Source organism: Triturus cristatus (assembly GCF_964204655.1). Classification (NCBI taxonomy): domain Eukaryota; kingdom Metazoa; phylum Chordata; class Amphibia; order Caudata; family Salamandridae; genus Triturus; species Triturus cristatus. The sequence goes on from NC_140593.1 coordinate 872,269,309, forward strand.
CTGTCCTGATATCTCAATGCAGAGAACAGGGCAGTGTGACACTGGCTTACAATGACAAAGCACCGAGCACTTCACAATACATATCCCATGTCCTAAGTTGAAAGGATTAGAGCAGCTGGGAGGTGTGCTAAATGCTCACTATTCACCTTTTGCCTACTGCAATCAAATCTAAACAAGGTGTCAATGTGACCCTGTTCATGCACATCCTGGACACCATCCTTGACATGCAGTGGGGCTGGACTGCTAGGAAGAGGACTTTTTGAGCATGGAAATGAGACTGAAAAGGTGGAAAGAAGTTACTAGTTAGAGCGCATTCAAGGAAAAGGTAGCGAGAAGTGAATTAAAATCAGAAAAGAAGTAGAAAACAATGATTTTGAGAATGAACAATGGAAGTGATGGACCTGGCCCTGTAGGCAGAGTCAAACCACAGATTTTTGTCTTCATTTCCTGACTTTATGTTTGTTGGCATTGGGACTCTCTGCACTTTTTCCCTGCTAACCAGTGGTAAGTTGCATGAGCTCTCTGCTTAAAACATGGTAAAACTGGCTTACACCAAATTGGAGGATTTAATTTACTTGTAAAGGGTACTATATGTGCCCAGGGATGGTAAATTGAATGCCACTAATGGGCCTGCAGCACTCATTGTGCCACCCACAAAAGTAGCACCTTAAAACATTTGTTTCAGGGCTGCCATTGCAGCCTGTTGTGCAGTTTTAGACTGCTACTTCGACCTTGTAAAATAAACCTTTTGTCAGGTCCCAGACTTCCTTTTTAATATTTATAAGTCACTCCTAGGGTAGGCTCTAACTGCTCCTAGAGCAGGGTGCATGGTATTCAAAAGGTAGGACATGTGTACCTAAGTTTTTCATAGCCAGGCAGTGAAAAACTCCAAAAGTAGTTATTCACTGTGGTAAGGCCTATCTCTCCCACTGACTAAAAATGGGTTACCTTATTACATTTAATGTGTGCTAGGTTTAGATTGGGAGTAGATAGAGATATGCTGTTTAGACTCAAATTCACTCTAATTTAAAATCCTCTTTAAGGGTAAGGCTAGATGATATTTCACAATTCACAAATGCCATTTTTAGAAAGTTGGCATTTTCTTGCCCCAACCATTGGTGCTTCGTGTGTCCTGGGTCACATGAATGTGAATGGTTCTGTTGTTAGGATCTGTGAATTCCTCTGAGACAGTGAGACAAAGGGGATTAGGTGTGGACAAGATGAGCGGGGTAGAGCAGCACCCTGCCCCACTTATGCATCAAATGGCTTCGCCTCCAACACACACAAAGAAACCTGACACCAGCCGTTTGTCACCCTTGACAGTTTGGTGCCTTGATAAAGGGAAGCGAAGAACCTTCCAGAAGCAGATGTGGGGGTAGAACAGGGAATCCCACCACACACAAAGGCTGTCACCAAATCTAAATATTGGACACACAGAACAGCTTTTCAGATCACTTCTGGACCTGTGGAAGACTCAAAAAAGGCCTGTCTTCTACTTAAAGGACTGCCCTGCTGCCTGAAGGACTGCCATGCTGCCTGAGAAAGGAAGATTGCACTAGCTCCTTGGACCCTGGACCACTAGGGTGACTCCAAGGGCTAGTTGGCTGGCCTCCTGTGTGAGCTACAGGGGCACTACAAGCTCCAGAGACTCCTCAACGTATCTGCCTGCTGCTGCTAGTCCCTGCTGGAGTAAATTTTAGCCCCCTAATTGGTGCCCCCCTGGTCCTGGACCCTTGGTATTGTGTTAGAGAGGGTTCCTTCCACTAAAATTTTAAACCTGGGACTTTAAACATTTTTCAGCAATAAAGGTGCATCGCCAGTGGGATTGACTTTGCTGCAGCTCCTGCTACTTTCTTCTCCACAGCAGCAAATCCTCTTCAGCAGGGCCTCCCAGCAATGGTACACAGCCTTGTGGAGCCCTCTTCAGCTACAGTCTGCAGCCTCCTCCCGCAGGGTGAAACAGAGCTCCAGAAATTCTTCTTAGTCCAAAGACAGAAATCTTCACCGGGCTTGATTGTCACAATCTCCTACTGAGCCTCTCTGTCACGACCCCATCCAACACCCAATGCTTAGTGGTCTAGCATGCAGGGCTCATGCTGCTTTATTACTATGGTGCTTTATGGCATGCTATGATATAATATAATGACTGATGTTTCCCCAGCATCCTCATGACCAATGTTTCCCCATCACCCTCATAACTGATGTTTTCCCAACACACTCATGAGTGATGTTTACCCAGCATCCTCATGTCTGATGTTTGGCAAGTAGCACCTGCCCATTCTGTAAGATCAAAGAGATTGAATTAACATGTGTTTTCTCCAAGGTTTGAGATACTTCGAGACAGACATGTTCCCCACATGCCAGACGTGATTTAGTTATATCTATTGAGCCTTCAAGTGGGTATATAAATCCCACCCAAACCTGAATCGTGGCTCGGCCTCGCTCCCTGAGGAACAGGCTTCACCCTTCCCGCTCGACTGAAGTACCCTGCCAGAACCTAGAAGTGCAAAAACTACAGTTGTTGGACAGTGAACTTTGTCACTTTGCCACTGGATTCAAGATAGCCTGGCTGATGAGGGTTATGAACCCGAAACCGGTCCCAGGATGCTTGTTTCCGGTCAAGGGTAGACATGGCTTGGCAGTTCGGGCTGGACTGTTCCCACGAGGCACAGGGTCAGACTGATTTGCATATGGCCATGTCTGAACTGGGGTGGTGGATTGAGCTAAAGAGTGATGATGGATTAAACCCAGATCAGTTGACTGGGGGTGAGTGTTTGATTTGCTCTAACGCTCCGTCCATCATCTCCTTTGGCATTGCTTTGTTTGCTCTAAGTTGGGAGGGTATCTCCAGACATGGGTCCCTTGCCCACTTTGCCACTGGATTCAAGATAGCCTGGCTAATGAGGGTTATGAACCCGGAACCGGTCCCAGGATGCTTGTTTCCGGTCCAGAGAAGACATGGCTTGGCAGTCCGGGCTGGACTGTTCCCATGAGGCACAGGGTCAGACTGATTTGCATATGGCCATGTCTGAACTGGGGTGGTGGAGTGAGCTAAAGAATGATGATGGATTAAACCCAGATCAGTTGACTGGGGGTGAGTGTTTGATTTGCTCTAACACTCCATCCATCATCCCCTTTGGTATCGCTTAGAACCTAGAAGTGCTCCAGTCTCCAGTCAAGTCCATCCAAACCTGTTGTTCCCGTAGCATCAGCTTCCTTGATGTCTTCCTCTTCATTCCCTCCTGCACTGCTACTCTGGGCCCCCTGTGACTCCCTGAGTCAAAGCCTTGAGATCATCTTCAAACTTCAGTCAAGTGGAAAAACTAGGCTAAGTAATTGATATCAGGTCAGTGCACACTAGACCTCCTATAGTAGTGAGCAGAACCGAGTATTACAATCTTCAAAGACTATAGACTTTTCCTCCATGTCCTCTCTGGGATTCACTCCAGTACTTTTTGTGTGTTTATCCTCCGGACCCTTCCTAAAACCTTGGTGCTAGAACTGTCACAGCGCAACAACTAAAGACTTTAGCTCTGTGTTTCTCTAATGAACAGTAGTTCCAAGAGAAAGAACTTCAGGGTCTTTGATATATGGATCAACTTGTACCCCCACCATGGGTTCCAAGTGTATCCTTAAGAGTGCAAGTAACTCCAACCTTTATTCAGGAAAAAGCATTCTGAAGTATAAGAGAACATTAATAAATGGAGTTCTGAGAATTCTAAAGAAAAATATGCTCCACTTCATGTACTTGCCAAACATTATTGGTGACAATTACCAACCAAAAGCTCGATCTTTCCTTGATTCTTACCCAACATACCCAGTCCATCAGAGACACAGTCATCGATTGAGATTTTCTCTACCCAAGCACTACTGCCATATCAGAAGCATAGGAACATCACAGTGGCACAGCCTTCCAATGCACATGCCCCAATTCTTGCTGATTCTCCTGCAACCCAACTAAGCTTTCAAGGGTCCAGACCAACCTTGACAATCACTAACGCAACAACACTAGGCATGTAGAGGCACGTGCCTGATGAGTGAATAGCTCAACTGAACTATGCGGAGCTTTTAATTGGAGGCACAAACCTGACTTGTGACTGTCTCTGCGACAACCATACACGTATTTCAGTGGTAACAACTTGCTCTGTGACTGAAGAGGTGATGTTACCTTGGCAGAGCCAGTCCCAGTCAAGACCTGGGACCCCTGAAACAATGGCACTTCTTCAGTCACATGTCAGACATACGACTTCGAAAGGTTAGATGGCCAAATGCCTGATTCGAGTCCGTTTCTAAACACAAATAAATTAATGGGCTTTCAAGGAAGATCTTCATTGTGACCAACTTCGCTGAGCTCTACCAGAATTTTAGAAACATATTTTTCGGTCAGAGGTGCAAGGCTGTTGATTTCACTTCTTGGCAATCGAGAGAAAATCACATAGTTTCCTTTGCAAAAATAATTCAATATGCTAAAAAAAACACAACATTACACATAATTATGCAAATTTCTAGTATCAGTCTTTTGCAGTTTTTTAGTGCAAGATACATCCTTGTGACTTTTTTGGTACAAGGATGCATTTCATCCTATACAAAAGTGTACAAAAGACTCAATTAGGCAACATGGTGTTATGGCCCAATGCCAGGCATTTCACATAACAATTGTAACGTGAAATGCCAAAAATAAAGCAAGATCACATCTGAGTAAATTAGATTTCACCCCAGTCATTGAACATTGCCACCATGTTCACGCAAACATCACCACTGCTGTGTTTTAGTGCAAAATCCAGATGGTGATAACAGAGCTGACAGGCAGCCACTGTTCAATAAATACAACTCCTCTTGCTACCAAGATTCAAATGACAGAAACACAATCAGAAGACCTGTCTTGTACGAAACTAGAAAAAGCGACTAGGAGAAAGTCAGATATTATCACTGTAATCAATAATAGTTCAGAAGTTCTAGTGAGATTGTGAGAGGGGAGCATGGTACAGACAATGAGTGAAGAGGAAGCACAACAAACAGTGAGGGCAATGAGTGATGGAGAAGTATGGTGTAGACAATGACTTTGGGCCATATGTAGGTAGGCTGTGTTTTGCGATTCTCTAATTGCAATTTTAGGGAATCGCAATTAGAGAATAGCAAAACGCTATGTAGGTAGGATTAGCAATTTTTTTTGCGAATCCCACCTATTCCTTATTTGCGATTCTCTAATTGAGAATCGCAAATAAGGAATACCTTGCCATTCATTCCTATGGGCTTAAAGGCCCATAGGAATGAATAGGAAGACATTCTCAATTTGCGATTCTCAATTAGAGAATCGCAAATTGAGAATGCAATTTCAAGGTTGCAAGGGTGTCAATAGGACACCCTGTTGCACCCCTGTAATGAGCATGGGTGCACATGTGGCGCACATACATGCCCTAAGGGCATGTATGTGTGCCACATGGCACTTTGAATAATGCAAAAAACTGCATTATTAAAGGAAATCGCAAATTACCATCAACCTGAAGTTGGTGGTAATTTGAGATTCCTTAAGCCAAAATAGCACAACTTGGGTGCTTTCTACATTGCATTTAAGGAATCGCTATTTGGGATTCCTTAAATGCATTTGCAAAATAAGGAATCGCAAATTTTGCGATTCCTTATTTTGCATGTGGGTTGTTGTTCCCTACATAGCATACTGCCCAAATTGCGATCGCAAACGCTGAAATTCTGCGAATTTCAGCATTTGCGATCGCAATGTGCCTTTCTACATATGGCCCTTTGTGTGAAGCATATCAAACAGTGAGTGAGATGAGTGAGGGAGAAGCACGGCATAGACGATGACTTTGGGGAAGCACATCAAACAGTGCGTGAGATTAGTGAGGAAGAAGCACAGCGTAGACAAAGACTTTGGGGAAGCACATCAAACAGTGAGTGAGATGAGTGAGGGAGAAGCACGGCACAGACAAAGACTTTGGGGAAGTACATCAAACAGTGAGTGAGATGAGTGTGGGAGAAGCACGGCGTAGACAATGAGTGAAGAAGAAGAAGCACATCAAACAGTGAGTGGGATGAGTGAGGTAGAAGCACGGCACAGACAATGACTTTGGGGAAGCACATTGCACAGTGAGTGAGATGAGTGAGGAAGAAGCACGGCGTAGACTATGACTTTGGGGAAGAACATCAAACAGTGAGTGAGATGAGTGAGGGAGAAGCACGGCACAGACAATGACTTTGGGGAAGCACATTACACAGCGAGTGAGATGAGTGAGGAAGAAGCACGGCGTAGACGATGACTTTGGGAAAGAACATCAAACAGTGAGTGAGATGAGTGAGGGAGAAGCACGGCACAGACAATGACTTTGGGGAAGCACATCAAACAGTGAGTGGAACGAGTGAAGGAGAAGCACAGTGTAGGCAACAAGAGTGAGAAGAAAACACAGCAAACACTGAGTGAGGTGAGTGATGGAAAAGTACGGCACAGATAATAAGTTGAGAAGAAGTACTGTGCAGTGAATGAGTGGGGAAGAACCAGAGGATGAAGTGGGCAGGATCTACTGGGAACAATAGACCCTGGCTGCTTGTGACAGGTGGCAACTTCCAATAGGCTGAAAGAGCCTCAACCTCCCCCTTCTTTGTAGGACTTTAGTCAGGGCTGATGCAGCTTCCAGGACACACACAATCCTTAAGCTGATGTGTGCAGGACTGCGCTGGAAATGAGGCCTTAATGGCAGCCTCCTAAAGAATACTTTGCAGTTTATCCACAAATTGAGGTGCATGAAACGTATGGAAACAGTGTTAAAGTAGTTAATCAGATAAGCATTCTATTATGTTATGAAAACTCAGTTGGTTAATGCAATCACTGCAGATGTCTGTGTGTGTAACCAGTCACAGAACTGATATCTGATTGGTGCACTGGGGAACACTGACATGAATATTTGTAGTGCCAGGAGGTCCCATCCTGCAACTGAAAACACTGTGAATATGCAAGACTTTATATAAAAATGTTATTACACACAATATAGGGTAGGCTGCCTTAAAATGTACAAAAAGAATTGGGCAGGAAGTCGACAGATAACGGAATAGGTATAATTAAATATATAATACCTATTACATCCATCGACCCCCCCCCCGCGCCCCGCCTTACCGCGCCTACCTGTGCCAGCCGCCTCTGCTTACATTACCGCTCACAAAGAATAAATATACAAAATGGCAGGGTTGGATGGGAATGAAGGAAAATGGCGCTCAAGCGTGTGCACTAAGGGTATCACTATGCGAAAGTAAGTTTAGGTGCTGCCAGGTCAGGGATACCAACCCAAAGGATCCCTGCGATTAAGTGGGAGAACCCACTTGAATAAATAGCAAACAAAGTCCTGCGCACGCAATCAGGGTAACGCTATTGATAGCATATAAAACGAAATGAACAATACTCAGAGACTCTGGTTTCTTGAAAGAAAAACATCAACATCAATGACATTTCTTAGAGTGGTGTTCTTTATATGTACCAAAGTCTGACCAATACATGGTGCAAGAACATTCAGCCGACACGTGTTTCGTCACACGTGTTTCGTCACACTGTGTTTAGCTATGACTCTTCAGGGCTGAGAAGGACATGGAAACAAAGAAAAATTCTTTAGAAGATAAATCATAAATGTTAAAGCAAAAAAAAGAAACACATGGGTTCACATGGTCTGGTACTTAACAAGTACAGTTAAGTGACAAAATCAAACGAAAGCGACAAGAGCAGTGTGCCACTTGTGACAGGAGAAGAAAACCACCCTATGTGTTGGGGTGGATGTGACTGTTCAACAAAAGAGAAAGATCATGGACCATGCGGAGTGCTCGTGGATGAGGAAGGTAACATCTGGTGTTGAAATACAGTAAAGAAGATGGAAAACGTGGGGAAGGAAAAGTCAACCTCGCGTCACTGGGTAATGTGAGTCCGAACCGTAAATGATACTCATCTCACTTTAGTATCATTTACGGTTCGGACTCACATTACCCAGTGACGCGAGGTTGACTTTTCCTTCCCCACGTTTTCCATCTTCTTTACTGTATTTCAACACCAGATGTTACCTTCCTCATCCACGAGCACTCCGCATGGTCCATGATCTTTCTCTTTTGTTGAACAGTCACATCCACCCCAACACATAGGGTGGTTTTCTTCTCCTGTCACAAGTGGCACACTGCTCTTGTCGCTTTCGTTTGATTTTGTCACTTAACTGTACTTGTTAAGTACCAGACCATGTGAACCCATGTGTTTCTTTTTTTTGCTTTAACATTTATGATTTATCTTCTAAAGAATTTTTCTTTGTTTCCATGTCCTTCTCAGCCCTGAAGAGTCATAGCTAAACACAGTGTGACGAAACACGTGTCGGCTGAATGTTCTTGCACCATGTATTGGTCAGACTTTGTTACATATAAAGAACACCACTCTAAGAAATGTCATTGATGTTGATGTTTTTCTTTCAAGAAACCAGAGTCTCTGAGTATTGTTCATTTCGTTTTATATGCTATCAATAGCGTTACCCTGATTGCGTGCGCAGGACTTTGTTTGCCACAAAGAATAAATGTTTGTCACCATGAAGCCTCAAATAACCTCACCAATTAAAGCCATATAAGGGCTCCCAAGAAGCCTTTAGGTTTGCCTAATAACCGATTGCACACATTAACATTTCTTTCAGGGAGCTGGAGCCCAGGCGATAAGACTGGTTTCATCTTTCCCTCTCTTCCCCTCCCTTTGCTGCAAAAAATAGGAGTCCCCGCCCTTCCTTTTCAGCCAGAGGCACCCGAAGGCTGGCATTATCCTTTATGATATATTTTTGCTACAAGTACCAAAACTGTTATTTTAAACTTTGAAAAGATTGGTCATGTCGTTCCCAATAAATCTCATGCACTTCAGCCACTCACGCGATCCAAAAGCCGTTTACAAGTTTAGCAGAGTCCTTGTTTCTTTTCCATTACTTCTCATGCCTCATGGTGTCACACTGTCTGCTTAGTCAGCCCACTTGCAAGAGGCCCATAAAAGAAATGCCCCTCCCCCCCCACCGGAAACTGTGCGGAGCGGACTTCCAGTGCATCCGAAATCACTGGGTTTGGGAACAAGGATTCCATAATTTACCAACTGGAAAATCCAGCGGGTAAAGGCTACATTGCAGCCCAGACTAGACTATTTCCATAACCCTTGCCCAAGCCTCAGACAAGGCACTCTGGGGCGCTACAAGCAAAATATTGGCTGGTAAATTCACACAGTAATTCCCCATTCCACATGGTTAGGTCTCGCGAGCCAAAGGCTCGAAGAGACATTTTATATCTGGGCTTTTCAAAGTGCTGCCGTGGCCTAAAGCTACAGTGCATGTGCGCGGGCGCGCCGCGCTTACTTTCACTTTCACGGCCGCACGCCCGCTTTCATCGCGATCACTTTCAATTTCGCGGCCGCACGGCCGCTTTGCTGCGCAGACCCAGCCTCCTCTGCCGGCACACCCACAACTGGCAACATTACTAGCGCTTGTTAGGTCTCGCCTGACCCAGCGCATGCGCTGGTCTGGCGAGACTTATTGAGAGGGCTCCAAAAAGTGCTACCAGGCCAGCCTAGAGCCACAGTGCATGTGCGCGCGAGCGCGCGCCATGCTTTTCCGTGATTACTTTCACTTTTGCGGCCGCTTTGATGTTTGATCGCGATTGCGATCACTTTCACTTTCGCGGCTGCAGGACCGCTTTGCATAGCCAATAGGTCTCGCTTTTGGCACCTTATAAGTATTTAGTTATGCAACTGTTGCATGGCTAAACACTTATAAGGTCCCAAAGGCGAGACCTATTGGCTATGCCAATGCTTGTTTTTTTGTTGTAATCGTACAGTACTGGTGCGCTGTTACCACATGGTACTGGTTAATTACTAGTGCGGAGTTTGCCCCAGGCCTTTGCAAAATTTAAATTACACTGGTGTAATTAGTGTAATTTCGGGAATTTCACATTAGCTTGTTGCACGAAAATTATGCCATTACGCTACTCGGAATATTTGCACGCCATTCGCAGCAAAAAAAGTTACCACAAAAGCGCAATTCCCAGGAAATATTTACTGCAAGCACAGGAACAACGGGAAGCACGTGAACAGTAGTTCAAATTCGTCCTATTGCCAAATATTGACACAAGGATGTATTTCCCGCTAAAATATAGAATGAAAAGATGGATTTGTATTTAACACAATTACACACAACATGACATCGTTTTGGCAAAATGCTAAATTCCATGAATTTCTCAGCCCTCTAAAGTGCACCCCTTCAGTACTCTGCAGCTTGTAATCGGGGCCTTGCTAGGCTACTTAAGGGTGCCTCGGTATAGATTAACAGGGATGAGAGGCCCAGTAATAGCATCCTACCACATCTCCAAATACAAAGCAGGGGTACTTCATCATACTTTAACAAGACAGAGGAGGCAAGATTCCCTCTGCATAGAACAGAGTAAGGGAGTGATACTGTATTTATTGTATTGTCATTTGTATAGCACTTTTCTAACCCATGAGAAGCCCAAAGTGCAGATAGGGCACACAAGTTGGTTTATTTTCTTTTCTTAGTGCTATGATCCTATTCATAATATCAGGCACTATTTACATGGAAACTGAACGAAAAGATCTAGGTAGGTAGGTAGAGAACAATGCCCATAGATTAAGCTGAGGTTTTACCAGAGGTTGTGTTGCTGGCTGGTAGAATCCTGGAGGAAGGCGGGCCACTGGTTACTCCATGGGGTGGTGGCGTCAGGCATTGCTCATCCAGGCCATCTGCACAGTCTGCCACTCCATCACACACCTGCTCTCTACCAATGCAAACACCATCGGTGCAGGGCACCTGCCCTGGGGCACACAGATGCAAACCTACACAAGAGAACAATCAACCCAGACATAAGTCTAGTGCCAACCACATATAGGCAACTCTGTACACGTGCAATATAGCACTATACATGTTTCAGTATGACATTAAATCAAGTTGCAATTTCATTTTTATTGAAATTTATGGTAGAAATTCATTGTTGAAATTATTTTTCAAAACTTGTTAAAATTCACTTCAAATTTTACATCCACAGTCATTTTTTCTCTATTAGGATAGCTAACATTCCTAATGAGTTATCAATTCTATATACACACTTGAAAATAGAAGCATTATTCGAGATTAGCATTAGGCTGCTGATTTCTTGCAAAACAACACATTAACAGGCACATGCATCAAGAAAAGCTTTTGCGAGTCCTTAATTGCGAATATTAAGGAATCGCAATTAAGGACTCGCAAAAGCCTATGCATGTAGGAATCGCTATTAAAATAGCGATTCCTTAACATTCATTAATTGCGACTCACAAACTGCGAGTCGCAATTAATGAATGGCTTCCCAATTATTCCTATGGGCCTCCAGGCCCATAGGAATGCATTGGAGATTGCGGGAGCAATTTGCGAGTACCAGTAGGTACTCGCAAATTGCTCCCGCAATTTCTAGGGTGCAAGGGTGTCAAAATGACACCCTATTGCACCCATGTATTTCAACTCTGCACACATGTTGCATACACACATGCTCTAAGGGCATGTGTGCGCGCAACATGAAACTTAGAAAAATGCAAATAAGTGCATTTTTCTAAGTTTTAGCAAATTACCATGAAGTCCAGCTTCGTGGTAATTTGCTCCCGCTAGTAGCGAAATCGCTATTTTTTAAACTTTAATGCATTGCATTTAAGGAATCTCAATTAGGGATTCTTTAAATGCAATCGCTATTTAAGGAATCGCTATTTTGAGATTCCTTAAATTGCGATTTTTGCATTTGGGATGATGCATCCCAAAGGCAAAAATACCGGTCGCAAAGGGGCAGATTCTGAGAATTTGCCCGTTTGCGACCGGTTTTGTGGTTGATGCATGTGCCTGTTAGTAAATACAGTGATTTCAAAAGCACAGTGTTTTAACTAAGTATGGCTAAGTTTGACTATATAGAAGGAATGTTGATCATTTCAGATGATGAAATGAATTTGACACTTTTCTGGTGTTTTGGAAAGAATGCTTTTGTTAGGAGAATGTATGAAACGTGCTCTCCATACCATGCTTTTTAAAGTATGCTACTATTTATTAGAATGAACTACAAATAGCAAGAAATAACCTCATAGGGCATTCGTCATGAAAACTGCGGAAGTTGTCATGTGCTGATTCTGCACCCTGTATTGCCGATACTTGGGATATCCGTAATTCCAGGGTGTCAGAATAGGGGGTGTTTATTACTTATCCCTCTAGCCCCTCTATGGTATTGGGAAGTTATGCTGCAATTATTGTTACTCCACCACGTTCCACATGCCAGTCTATAATTTTGGGCATTTTGTTGGATCACTACCAATTTGGGTGAGAATTAATATATCCACCTAATTCAGTATTAAGAGCCCACATGAACTATGGGCCTGTTGCAAAGTCATCCTGTGCCCAGGGCCTCCACATTTTTTCTGACTGGTACTGGTGGCAACTGATCCTGACTGTCCCAGGGCTCTGCCTAACCAGGCCCAGTACCATGTTGAAAACACAGTGAAAATACACACATACATGAGGGTACACTACATCTTAGGGTACATTTATAATTGGCATGACCTACCCTATACGCACCTAGTACAAATAGGGCAGGGGATTAAAACTACCTATAAGTCCTTAGTAAGCCTGGGCAAAGCACTACACTATGCTCGCGTAGTTTGCGAAGTTTGCGCTACTTCGCCCTATGCAAATTGCACGTAGCACAGTGCAAACACTCGTAGCGTAGCGTTGCGTAGCGCAGCGGTCATTTTTTGCTTGCTCGCAGTCCTCAACGTCAAGTTAGCAACCGCGAGCAAGCAAAATGACATCCCGGCGAGACTTTTTCCTCGTTCGCGATCAGCAACATCAAGTTAGCGATCGCGAGCGTGGGAAATAAACCTCCCGGCGAGATTCTCAACGCGGGGAGGTCAGGTTTCTCATTGCGAGTGGTCGCGTATGCTTGCGACTGCTCGTGATGAGAAACTACCAGTCTGCGTTGAGAAAGCTGCAGCTCGAGTAAAAATCTACTCGAGCGGCAGAAAACTACAGCTCGCACTGTGTAAGATGCCGTTTTCAATGATTGCACAGTTCCGGATGCTTGTCTGCACTGTGCAATCATTGAAAACAACATCTTGCACAGTGCGAACAGGGTACTACGCAGTTCGCGAAGTGCTACGCGTAGTGCGAAGTGCACTTTGCCTAGCTACGCGTAGCGCTACTTCGCGAAATACGCCCAGGGTTAGTCCTTAGTATATAATAGGGCATGGCAGTTTAGAGGTCAGCAGCCCTTTCTGCACTTGCATGTGTGCACTGCTGAGAGCTTGAGATACTTTTAAAAGCAGCCCTGTGTTGCAACACTGCTTTTAAATGTAAATTGTGCCCAAACTCGCTTTGGTGGTAAGGGCCCTTATAAAGGGATGGACTGCAATATTTTGGCATATTAGGTACCACCAGGGTTTCCCCTGGGTGCCCCAGGGATGGGGGGGGTCATGTACATATAAGCAGGGCCCTTATTAAATAGGGTTTATATGCCCGGGGATAGATAAATTGCACATTTCACTTCCCCCATTGTAGTAAAGTGCTTCCCAAAATCCACTTGTGTTCTAGGAGCACTGTGTAGTGAGGATCTACACTATTCTGCATATTCAGGACCCCTAAAGTCTCCCCTGGGTGCCCCAGGGGTGGGGGGTCCTGTAACTATAAGCAGGATTCTTATAAAAGATGTTTTATAGGCACTAATTTTGGAGAAATTGCACATTTCATTCTCACCCATTGTAGATCCCCAGCCACATAGGTTAGCATGGTAATAGTGTATTAATGCATAACTTTCGCTAGGAATTTATGCAAAATATCCTTTCAAGGACTTAGGAGAATGGTATTGATAAATCCAACAATATGCTATTGTTAAATTTATCCTAAAATAGACAGAAAAGACGTTATAAGACTTATTTGTCTGTAATCCAAAGTTCAGCTTTCCTATGGTCTGCCCTGATTGGTCAGAGTTAAGAGGATTAGCAAGGCTGCTTTGATGAAGAGAATAATGGCTCACCTAGGCAGAGGCTATCTCTTGGAAAGAGCTCTGTTACACATGAATGCCAGTGCAGGGGGAGGGGTCGTTAACCATGGACCTTCAAAGGTGGAAAGGACAGGCACGGAATTCCAGGCCCAATTACCCAGCAGCTCCCCTGACCCAGCTCGATGGCAGGCTTAAGGCAGCCATTTTTAGATGTAGTGGGAGGGCAGCTATGGAAATGAGCCATACAGGAGGTTGGTTTAACTAGTTCTTGCTCCTCTGCTGCAATCTCAGCCATACTGAATTTTGCAATAATAGTGCTTTTTGGGAGAAGGTTACACCACACTTTGGAGGAAGTGGTCATGCTCTGGGGGGTTGCCATGCACCTGATTGGACAGGAGCGCTCTCCTGCTTTCTTGACCCCAAAGAACACTAAATATATATGTGAGAGGTGCTGATCCTCTCAGATCTGCTGCTTGGAACTGTGAGAAGAAGAAGACTTACCAAGCTGGAAATTTGATTTTCACCATCAGGCCCTGCATTCTGACTGACTGCGCCTGCTACATTATCTGTAACTACAGTCTTTTGGATGTACCTTGCTTCAAGAGGAATAAAGATGGACTTCCTGCAAGCTACAGATTAACAGAGCTCTCCTGACCATCACCACCAAGAATCCCCAGCCTGGAGTGCGACCAGTGGATTGTAGGAGTTTTGCCCAAGTAGATTGGGGGAACTGAAATACAAACTTTCAAGGACCATCTTGGATATTCCAGACCCCTGGATTGAGTTTTGGACACTTTGGGCCCCCAAGAGGAACTTCAGGAAGAAGTTCCAAAAGTTTGGAGAAGTTTGGAGCAACTTTGGAAAAAAGCTCAATGATGAGACCGACTCAACTTCGAGAGACAAGCCAGCGACCTTCAACAATGAGCTGGCCTGCCCTGCTGGTTCTTCCCGCTGAAAAGCTCCAGAGGTCTGGCTTCCAGAGTTTGACCGGGAGCTCTCTGGACAGCAAGCTAGTGGACCCTCACCAAACCGGGTCTGATGAAGAGCATCGATGGACCTCGACAGAAAAAGCTCCAGAAAAGTTTCTAAGTCCATAGGTAAAATCTTGACCAAGGTCTTCCACGAGGGGTATTTGAGCATGGCTCCATCGCAGTCGGCCTGAACCTTTTACTTTTTCAAGCACAACTAGATGTCACAATGTGGCGCTAGAGGTTTCTAAGTGCTATATAGTGCAAAATCTTTAAAAAGTCATATCTTTGGTTCCCTACATTGGATTTTTGTCATTTTAAAGACAACAATAATGCGTCTGACCTATGAAACATTCTTGACGCTCGTAAATCCTGCACTGAGCAAAGGGGCATATTTAAAAGGCAGAGAAACAAAAAGAAGCAAGACGCCAGAGTGAAATCAAGGGTTGTAAATGAATTTGGGATTAATCCCCTAGAAAAGTATTCATATAGGAAAAGAAATTACCTTAACAAAAGTTGAACTATTTGTGATGCCATACATTTTTTGTGTTTTGCAAAATTTACACACAAAAAACAAGGATCAAGAATTAACATTTTGGCTATTACCTGGACAGACTAACTCATCGGTCCCTAGAGCGCAGTCTCGCCGCCCATCACACACCTGCTCCTTCCTGAGGCACTGGCCGTCCGGACACTGGAATTGGCCTGCGCTGCACATGCAGTCCCGCTCATCGCTGAAGTCGCCACAGTCGTCATGGCCGTCACAGTGGTGGATGTACGGCACACACCTCCCGACGGAGCAGCGGAACTGAGCAGCGCTGCAGGCTGAGCCACAAGCTGCCAGAGGAGAAACACGAACAAAGCTGATATTTCTGGTGGCCTCTCACAGTGAAATAATGGAGCACATACAAATCTACACATTCAAGGTGTGTGCAGGAAGCACCATTGGCAGCTTTTTGAACACCACTGCTGTATGACACTATTTTGAGGTCAAAATATTATAGATCTACAGTCAAATTGCATCCAGTACCTTGTTAAATACTACATCATGGTAAGAATACTATTATTATTACTTTCACATCATCTACCTAAACCTATTAACTATTGTATTCATCTATTGTGCTTAAGTGTATCCAACTTGCTATGTAGTGATTAGGTGAATCTAGTGTAAACAACAGAATTGTTATGTAAGATGATTCACACAATGTAGTGTGGCACACCAACACCACACCATGAAGACGCGGTCCAGGATCTATATATCGGCAACTGCATGTGTACTACCAGAATACAGTCGTTCAAATCAGGTAGTGATCTTTTTTATGTAAGATGTAGAGGGGCCAACCTATCTCTTGTGTGTAATATTTCAAGTACAGAGTAGCCCATCCGTAAAATACAGGAAATGTAACTGCAAAATAAATAAAGCCATTTCATTTTTCTTGGTTTTAAAGTGCATTGCTTGTTCTCTATGGTTATTAGGAAACTCGGTCACCTCTTGCTCGCCGCCCTATCATCAGATCACCTCCTATGGTCCTGTGTGGAGAAATGTGGTAACTGACTCACCAACAGAGTTTTGGACATTTCCTCTGGAAGTGCTCACCTTCCCAATGGAGTGTGTATTCTGGGGCTTGCCTACAAATTCCTTCATAGCTGGCATCAAGTGGTACTTCTGAGGTTGGCTCATCTCTTGCTTCATACCTACCATCGGGCAGTAAATCTGGGGCTGGCACAAATATTAAATTATGGTGACCATAAAACTAGGGGTGGATTATCTCATGTTTTATACCGAGTATAACATGGCCGTTCTGAGGCTGGCTGCCTCTTGGTCAGGTGGCTACTCTGGGGCTTGTGAAGCAGGTATAAGGCAATAGACCAGATATTCATTGGTGCTACTGAGACTGACATGGATACCTCTTTATACTTGGGATGAAGAGATCATTCAGGGGTGACTTCATGCATTGTTTTCAGATCTGCTGTTTGTTGGTCGTTGTAAGACTGGTTCAGCATTTCTTTGGACTTTGAGAGGCTTATTTACAAGCCCTCTGCGCCACTGGTGCATCACTTTTTCCATTTTAAAAGTGACGCACCAGCGGCGTATGGGGCTTGTAAATAAGCCCCTGAGTCTGTCTGTTTGTCTAAGTCTCCCTCATGGTTTTCTTAATGCTCAGATTCAGGTGGTTATTGTAGGCTTGGTTTACATGTTTCTAGCTTTGCATCATTAGATCATGTACTACTGGACTGGCTCAAAGGCGTTATCTAGCCTAATGGCCTGAAGTCCCCTGGTGGTCCTATAGCGGCAAATTGGACTTGCGGCTGTGACCTACAGGTATCTTAGTAACTAATCAACCAGAAAGTTACAGCAACTTAGCGCATATCCTTCAACATCCCAACCCCAAGGCATCTATCCACTCCTCTTCCCAATTACCTCTGCAGAGTTGTTTATGAATCAGTCTATACCACTTGCCTGCCTCGTCCGAGTCATCAGCAAAGCCGCAGTCAAGGTCGCCGTCGCACACGTGCGCTTGTGGGATGCAGCGTCCATTGGCACACCGAAACTCCTTGGCCGTGCAGGAAGGCGCTGGGCAGTTCCACTCGTCGGAGTGGTCCAGGCAGTCAGCGGTCCCATCACAGCGGTAGCCCCTGGGCACGCACTGTCCGCTGGAGCAGCGGTACTCGTGTGGGGCACAGGTGAAGAGGCAGACCTCGTCTGAGCCGTCGCCGCAGTCGTCTTCGTTGTCGCAGACCCACGCGCCAGGGATGCAGCTGCCAGTGCCAAGGCAGAGGAACTCAGAGTCTTGGCATCGGGATGGCGGCCTACATACCTCCGAACCGCACTGCCAACGGCCCCCCTCGCAGGTACTAAAAAATGGAAACATATTCATCTGGAGGTCTGAATCCTGTGGCTCGTCAGCATCAGTTCAGCGCATCCAATCCACTAAACATCAAACACATCCCTGCTGGGTTCAATTTAGAACAGTCCATAACATGTTACATTGACAAATGCCTACTGACAGGAAGTATGGAGGGCCAGGCCCATTCTGTCTGCCCTCAGCTGGACTTCTTACTGGGGACTCTGACTTCCTATAAGCCCCACGCCTTTGTTATACAGCCATTGGAATGCTTCTGCTCACCTTAGAACCGATTAATGACAAATGTTTTTTAAAATGGACCTCAGCCTCACTTACAGTATATGTAAGATCCGCTGTATGTCAGAATATGGACCACAAAAGCAAAAATGTGCTACAAAAATATAACAGAATATCAACTACCAAGATATTGAGAAGGAATGGATATTTAGGTAGTATAGTTTCAGTAATCTTAACACCACATCTCTGCCATTTGAAGATATATATATATCCTCAAGGTATATATATGTTGTATTGGGTATAGTAGAACGTTATTTACCCATTTTATACTTACTTTCACATTATTTTGTAGTGTATTGCAGCATTTATTCAATATCCTGACTATAAAATTCTTGTAGCACGATATTTAGGACTCGATATTCTGGCATATAACATACTTGTAAATATATGACACACGCTGATCGAGGTGCTTTCTTAAGGCACTATTGCAGGTCACAAAATCACCATATATTTGGTTTTGTGGTTCAATAAATCTGCAGCGTGCTACTGGCCCACTGGTCTCGGATGATGCTACGACTTGCCTTATGGTTTATTGTCGGTTCTGTAAACTGTTAACGCTCACTTGGATGTGGGCCACATTATTAAATGGCAATGCTATTTGCTTTCTGCGCCGTGGCAATGGTTTTGTGGTGTGGGTAAGTGCTCTGTGCTGACAGAGGAGTGTCTCGGCGATAGCGCTGTATATGACGCTGCCTTATTGCTCACTGTTCATGTAGCCCTATTCTGGCCCAATTGCCAGGTGGCAATGTTGTGTGCGGGTGTCCTCTTGTTCAGTGGCAGTGTTGTGTGCGGCTGCCATCTTGTTCAGTGGCAGTGTTGTGTGTGGCTCTCCTTTTGTTCAGTGGCAGTGTTGTGTGCGGCTGCCATCTTGTTCAGTGGCAGTGTTGTGTGTAGCTATCCTCTTGTTCAGTGACAGTGTTGTGTGCGGCTGCCATCTTGTTCAGTAGCAGTGTTGTGTGTGGCTCTCCTCTTGTTCAGTGGCAGTGCTGTTTGCGTTAGTCATGTGGCTGGGTAAGAGGGTTGTCTGTGTGCTGAGAGCCTCAGGGACTAGCAGCAGCCAGCAGCAGGTTCACGCCCTGAGGGGGTAATTTTGAAGTTTCACTCTCAAAGCAGGCAACATGACCAAGTGAAAGTTCTGAAAATGGGGAATATCATGCAGGCATCTGCATGGAAACCTCGATTCCAGCATGTTATTCGTCATTCTCGCTGCAGTTCTTTGAATGGCCTCGTAGAGGGGTGGTGGTGATAATAATGCATAGCCCCCTTCACTGGGCCACTCGGATCAGCTCCCTGGTTGTTGAATTATAGCGCTGCTTGTGTCGGCCGGGTTGATGGTAGTGTTGTACGCATGTGACAGCCTGGTGTCTCAGTGCAGTGGTGTGTGACACTTCTGTGGCTCAGTGTCCTGGCTGCTTACACATACGGTGCCACAGTTTAGTGGTACCCTAGTGGCAATGTGTGCACTGCCCTCCTTCTGGTTACATGGCAATGATGGGTACATTTGCCCTGGTGAGTCGATATCAAGGATGAGCCTTGCTTGATCCATGCCGTGTGACTGTAGGGCAGTGTGTGCCTCAGTTTTCACTTGTACCCTGGGACAGTATTTAGTGCCTCTATGTAGGTAACACGAAAAACTAAAGATCCTGTTCCATGAATGACCACTGCTGGACAAGAACAGTGCAAAGTGCATCGCCGTCAAAGACAGCAAATACCCAGTTCTCACACTGCTCCCTGGAAGCCTCGTCAGAAGGAGGACTGGACAAGGAATCACTCCTCCCTTGATGCCTGGAGTAGGCCTCCTGGGTTCATGTGCCCTTCAGCCTGCACTGAGTCACTGAAAGTTCTTGCAGGATGAGAACCCCTCACAGGCCTGCAAGTTCGCTCTCCCCCTCCATTTCATGGCCCGATTCTTGACACTCCCTTCTCTTCACATATCTGAAGGACACAAGCTTAAGGCCGCAGTTTTATTTCATAAAGACACAGAAAACATGGATCAAACATTCACAACGATATGGTTGGTCATTCGCGACCCATTTCTTTCCCATAATTAACATCACTTAGTCATATTGTCCCACTTGTTTTGTTTCCTTTCTAGCCGACAGCACTAATCTTGCGTGGTGGTCCGTACCGCAGGTACCCCAGTGTTTACGGTTTTAGGCTTCTCCTGATACCGACCTCGAGGGCGGCCGTCAGGCCGGCCCGGGCTGCAAGTGACGTTCTGCTTTGCCTGTACCTTTGCTGACCAATCCTGTTCCTCCGTGCCCCTGCCGTGTGGCATCCCAAGGACACTGTCTGTGAAACCCCTCTATTCTGGCTGTCGTTGTGTGCTGTCGCCTGCTCACCTGTCCAAGGACACTGTTTGAGCAGCTCTTCTATCTACGTTACTCTTTTCCGTGGGTACCTTTCTGTGCTGCCTCCACTCTGTCCTTTCCCACTGCTTTTACGTCTGCGACTGCCATGTTCGGGTGTGGGTGGATGGGTATCACTGACGAGGTCAGTTGTTTTTCTTGTTTGTGTTCCCAGAGGGGCCTCTGCCCCCTTTTACCTTCTTCCCTTTGGCCGCTCCCTGGCCACTTATTGGGGCGGCACCCATTTAAAAAATGCGCTCCAATGATAGTGCTGCATTTTCGCGGGCTTTTGCCTCGCGACCTTGGTCCCGCTCCCGCCGCCGTGAGGGGTTCGCTTCCCTGGCCCACGCTACCTCTCATCTGGAGCTGTAGACACATTGGGGGTGGATGAAAGGATTTTGACACTTGCGAAAAAACTTGGGGGCATATCAACAAGAGCTTTATCTCTGCTTTTTTGGCTTTAAAAGCCAAAAAAACAGAGATAAAATTAGCGCCCTATCAACAACAGGGTGCTAACACGCAAATTTGCATGTTAGCACCCTTTTACTCTACGCTTCCCCTTGCATCTCTAATGAGATGCAAAGGGGGCGTTCCAGAGTAAAATAATAGGAGAAATGTCGCTAAGCGACATTTCTCCTATTATCAAGAATGTCGCTAGCCCTGTTAGAGACAAAAAAAGCAGCGCTAACCGCGGTTAACGCTGCTTTTTTACGTCTGCTAATTTTCAGACTTAGCCATGATATCCTATGGAAGGAGGATATCATGGCTAAGTTTGCCTGTCCCTATCAACAAGGTAACGTGTGATTATCGCTGGGTTTCAAGCGATAATCTCACGTTAGCCTGTTAGCGTGTAGATTTTTATCGCTATTGAGATAAGCGTTGCTAATAGCACGCTATCTCAGCGATAAAAATTCACGCTAGCCGGCGATAATTATCCTCACGCTAAGAGCGCTGAGCGATAATTATCGCCGGTTGTTGTTGATATGCCCCTTCGTTTGGGCGTTTCAGGGCCTGACTTTACACAGAAGATACACAATAACTACACGAGACAAGAGCAGTTTACGAGGCACATTTTTTACCTGTTAGTCGGAAGTGACGCAGTTTGCTTCTGAAAACAGTGAGTTAAAAAATTCGCCTGCTCTACCCCACCCTCCGTAGAAACTGGAGCAGGAGAAATGACCCTGGAATGTAAAAGAAGAACAGAACTCACCAGTTTCTGCAGTCCTGCTGCACAGCAGCCCCCAGAGGGAAAGGCATGCCAGCCCAGTAACAAGGGCAGTCCGACGGATCAATGCAGCCAGCACCTAGAAAAGGACCCCAGGGGAGGCCGGGAAAGAGAAACAGAGAGGAGATGTGTGAGAACGGAGCGAATGAGTTACACCCTCCACTACACTGCACCAATGGTTTTATCACACCACACAGATAAACTACAAATAGCAGGAACAAATAGGCCATCGACCCAAGTGCCTCACCCTCGTTGACTGAGCACATGATGGAATGTTGAAAATATATATATATATATGGGTATTTCACAGACAAAATTCAAACCTCATCTCTTTTCATATTTTATCTATTCCTCTCGGCTAAAGATATACAGCATAATATTCCCTTCCGTCTACGTATTTCTTCTTTCATCTGTTCTCATGGTCCTCGTGACTCTTTTGCAGCTTCCATTCCATCTAATCATTTCTCAGCTTTCCATCCACCCATTCTATCTGTCCATCCATCCACCCATTTGTCCATTCTTTCACCCATCCACACAACTATTTACCCACTTGTCCATCTGTTCACCCAGTCACCATTTCACCTGTCCATGCTATCATCCTTCCATCCTTCTTTCCATAATTTGATCTATCAATCGATCCATCATCCTGCTTTTCACTTTTCATCCAGCTTCCCATCCATACCCTCCATTACTTAATCACTCCATCCTTTCGTCCAACCACCCATACACCCACCCACCCATTCATCAATTAGTTGACCCACCATGTTACTCTTCCATCCATCCATATACTTATAATTTTACTCTTCCTTCCCTCCTCCCACCCAATGCTTTCACCCTCCCATTTGCCTCCTTTCACCCATTCGGCCATATCCGTTTATCCTTTCTTCTTTTTGTCATCCTTATTTACTTTCAAGCTTTCTTCCTTACTTTCACATTTCCTTTATTCCTTCCATATGCCTTCCTTTCACCCTTGATTCCTACCTTTCCTACACTTCTCTCTCTCACACTCTTTCTAATTGTCCTTTTCTCTCTCTTTACACTCTTTTTCATAATCCTCTTTCAATGTCTCCTTCACTGTACTTGGCTGAAGTGGTAGCGCTGGGCCGACAGCATTCGAGATCTGACATAGAATTATTCCACTACAGAGTATTTTTATGAGCTTTTCCTTGCAAACCTGCAGATAGAAGAATTAGTGAATGTGATCGTGGGCACCCAGCTTACTAGCTGCTAGAGTGGGGAATTCACGACGCCACTGGTTATGAAGGCAAGAAAAAATCAGATAGGTTAGCAAATAGTGCTCCATTTGAGCTCGTGGCTGCCGGTGGGGCCCAGCAGCACTCAGTTTTGGAGACCTTTCCTTACCAGACTCTGATCTGAGGTTACAGGGCCGGACAGGCCTTTAATTGCACCAGGCATTTTCCCAGTGGACTGGAGCCCTTGGGGCCGGATTTGAAAGTCAGGACCACTCCCAATACCTCTTAAACTTGCCCCAGCATACTTGCACTAATTTCACCAGGTGCATGAAGGCTCCAAGAGAGAGACAAAGAGAGGGATGGAGGGATGAGGAGAGAGAAATTGATCAGAAAGGGAGAAGCGAGAAGGAGAGAAAGAGAATGGATGGAAAGAGAGAGACTGTGCGAGGAGGCGAAGGAAGCAGAACTGGTTTCCGCATTTTTTTCCAGGGCTGCATTCAGGGCCAGACTGGCCGTACTGGGCACCGGGCGTTTCCCCTTTGGGCCACCAGGGTGGGGGCCGGTTTTAGCCCCTGTGGGGTTGTTTTTGTTACCGAGGCTGGCAATATCGGCCCGTAACAAAATCGTCCGAAACCGCCCGTAGAAAACAGCTCGGCTGCACACCCCTCCTCCCCTGCCAGGCGTGCCGGCCGAGCAGTTTGCCATAGCCGGTTTCGGTTCCTAGTCTGGCCCTGGCTGCATTTGGTTCCACCAGTGGTGTAGCTAGCCCTTTGGCCGCCCGTGGTGGTCCCTGTGTTCGCCACCCTGCGGCGGCCGCATTGAAGAGCGGGGCGGAGGGCTGGTTGATGGTGAGAATCCTTTGCTTGACCCGCGTGGTTGCTTTTAAATGTGGCGGGTGCTGGCAATTGCCGGCCCACAATGACAGGTAAGAACGGGAGAAAGGCCGCTGTCCTAAAAACTTTTGCCGCCCAGGGAAGATCACCCCTCCCTGTCAGCCCCCCCTTGCTACGCCACTGGGTTCCGCAGTCCAGACCTGCAGACAAGGGAGAGAAAAACACACAAGGAAGAAAGGACGAGAAAGAGAAAGGAGAAAGACAGGAAAACAGTGACGAAGAGAGTGAGATGAAGGGGCAGAGAGTGTCTGGTAGTGGACTAAATAGGCAAGAGTTGGAATCAAGACTACAGATGCTTGGTATTGTGAAATCCTGATATTTGTCAGCACCAGCCAAGGGATTCTGAGCAAAACGTTTGGCCCCAGCACTTATTCTTTTACAAAATAAGCAGTTCATTGTAATTCTAAAAATAATAATAATAGCAACAACAACAATAATAATAACAATATTAATTATTTAACATTTATTTGGGCCTATAATATTAGGGCAAGTTAGGTACACATTAGGAGGACACAACAAACAAATGATGGACGGAATGCTGACAATGCAGACATTCTCCCCCAGTCAAGAGATCTGGGTTAAATCCATCGTTCTTTTGCCCACTACGCCACCCCAGTTTAGACCTGGCCATATGCAAATCAGTCTTGACCCTGTGCCTCATGGGAACAGTCCAGCCCGAACTGCCAAGCCATGTCTTCCCTGGACCGGAATCAAGCATCCTAGGACCGGTTTCTGGCTATCAGCCGTCATCAGCCAGGATAGCTTGACTCCAGTGGCGTAGTGAGCACGGGTCCCACGTCTGGGAATACCCATCCCACTTAGGGCGAAAAGCGTTACAACAAACAAATGATGGACGGAATGCTGACAATGCAGATATTCTCCCCCAGTCAAGAGATCTGGGTTAAATCCATCGTTCTTTTGCCCACTACGCCACCCCAGTTTAGACATGGCCATATGCAAATCAGTCTTGACACAGTAGGAGGAAACAGCTTCCAAGATGACGTACTATTTGGTAGAGCCGAGAAAGGATTTGGGATCACATGGAATTTCTTACCGTGCAAAACCTTTCCCGGTGGGCAGAAGCAGCCTTCCACGCAAGAAATGGAGTCACAGTGCTGTCCAGGCTCCATGCCAATATTCTGGCATGTCCGCGGGCAAGCTGGACCACAAGCTTCGTACTCCAACCCATTGTCGCACTGCATGGCTGAGGGAAGGGGGACACAGGTAATATTATTTCACAGCTTCTCATTAGCATTGTTCCTCTAGATTTGGAAAGAAAATGTACTCAAATCCCATAATCCCTATATGGTAGGACCACCTTTAACATTAAAGATCGCTTACCAACACAATGGTCCCTGAGCAATAATCTATAATCTGGAAAGAGATTCCTTGTGCACCCAACAGAGATTGTAAAGTTGCTTTGTCAATCCCCCATGGCATGATTAGTACTGGTCCTTTTTTATTTGTGAAACGCACAATGCACGACAAACTCCCTTTTTGTGTAGTTTCCCCACATCTGCCAAAAAAAAAAAAAATCACATGCCTGTGTTTTTTTGTGCTCTTTTATCCTTTCAGTGGGGGTATAAAGTGCTAAAATTCTAGGGACAAGAGGAACATCAGCAACATTCTGTCCAGCGGAACAAAACGCGAAAAAGTGGCACATTTGTACCATGAAGAACATTCTGAAGCAGAGTTGACACTAGGCAAGAAGATAAAAATAGGGAAAATTAAGTAAATGAAGCATCTTTTAATATCCATTTTAGGTAAATCAGTTCTGTCCTGAAAAATCTTTAAACTGCTCATTGGAGAGGCTCAAAACATAAAAAACACCCAGAAGCACTCACGGCAGAGGTCTTGTGTCCTCCAGCGCACATAGACTCCATGCTGGTTGCACTCTTCAGCGTATGTGGCAATGGCCGTGCACAGGCACTCGCAGTCTCCGCCGGAGTCGCACCTGTGTTAAAAATAGAAATGCAATTGCAATCAATCAATCAATCGATCAGGGATTTATAACGCGCAGCAGATCACCAGTTTGGGTCTCGAGGCGCAATACAATCTAATACAAGATAATTGCAGAAACAAGCATTGACAACGCCAACAGGTCTGTTGTTGGCCGCCAGTATTTGCTTTGCCAATATGTGTGAAAGTTTATTTTTAAAACTGCCCAAGAAAACTACTTTTTTTGTATAAGTAAACACTGTGAAAGAGTGGAACGCCATCATTCAGAGAGAGGTAAGTCAGCGGCTGAAGTGGGCTGCCCCTGTCACCCCTTGCCGGGTGCAGTGGTGGGCGGAGCCAAAATTTGACGGACACACCAATAGACCAGTAGGGGAAGAGAGCTTTCAAAAGCCCCTAAAAATATGATATTTGTGTCTATGATTTGATTTAAAATAAAAGGGTCTATGATTTGACTTAAAATAAAAGGATCTTGTCTAACGCTGGACCGAAAAAGGAACAGCTGCCATTAATCACCTAAGTACGTAGGGTCAACTCTACATTAAAATCACTAATCACTAGCTGGAGCTGCCAAACTGTACCACCAAATATGGCCACACGAGGGCACTAGGTTGCAACAAATGACATCAAAAACGACCTTAATTCTGAACGAAAACGACGACTGCCTGTTCCTGTGAAAATCTTTGCAAGCCCCCAGACACGTGAGAAAATATTAGGGAAGACATAAAAGTGGGACGAACAGCAAGCAGCATTAGCGAAGTCAACAAACCATTTAGGAATTTTTAGTGACTGGTTAAAGCAGTGTCTACACAGATGTTAGTGCTTAGGGAAACATCAGCTCAGTTGTTTTGCAAACAATCGTCCACTTGTACTAAAATAGTTTATATTGTCAAATAGCTCTCTACCTGGTAGATAATGGGCCATTACCATGTGGAGACGACTTCGCCACCTATTTCATGGAAAAGACTGCAAGTTGCAGTCTTTTCCATGAAATAGGAATACACTAAACCAGTCCCAGCCCAGTCTCCTCCCAGTACAACAACTGATGAGATCCCCTCATACTGGTTTTACTACTAAAAACAATGCTACTTGGAATGTCTTCAAACTTCCAGACGAAGCCGACATTCTCAAAACCATAATATCATGAAAACCCTCCCACCACTTCAATGATCCTCTGCCCCCAAACGCATCAAAGGGCTCAGATCCTCCATACTCCCGCTTTGGACTATGATTGTCAACGCATCTCTCTCTCAGAGCTTCATTCCTGATTGCCTAAAGATAGGAATGTTACCCCTATCCTAAAAAAACAAAAGCAAACTAGTCTGACCTCAATAATTTCCGTCCCAGTACCAACCTTCCGGCACTAGGAAAGTTACCAGAGAAATGCTCACACTTGCAACTCTGCAACCACATTGAACAGTTTCATCTCCCTGACCCTTACCAATCAGGCCTCAGAACGGGACACAGCCCTGAAACAGCTCTAACACACATTGTAGATGATACCCTGAGATTGCTTGATCAGAACAGACCATGCCTGCTTATTCTTCTAGATTACTCCTCCGAATTCGATACAATCAAACACAACGGCATAATTGACCTTCTGGAGTCATGGATGGGGCTATCCAGTCTCGTCTTAAACTGGTTTGCCTAATTTCTACTTAACACATCTCAAAGAATCAAAGTCAATCAAATCCTTTCTGACATTACTCCCGTCTTGATTACGCTGGTCTTGATTGGAGTGTCTCAAGGATCCACACTGTCATTCGTGCTTTTAGACTTGTTCATGAACCTCTCACCGAAATTCTAAAACACTCAAATATTCATTACCACATGTACACTGATGATTCAAAATTATACTTGAAAATCACCTGAGGATGTCAATACTCTCAACTGCACCCTACGAAAAACTCAACAATGGTTAACCAGCACCCACCTTATGCTTACCACACTCAAAACGGAATTCTTCTTGATCGCCCCCCACAAGCAATTTGCCCCCATAGAAGAAAGGCCCAAACAACTTGCAGCTCTCAATTGGGGCCCCCTTGTCGCTGAATCTACTAGATCACTAGATGTAACATTGGAAAAATACCTGAATATGCAAGATCATATCAGTGCAATCACCAGGGGAGCCAATTACCAATTGAACATACTAAGGAAAATCAAACCTTTCTTCCTCCCTGGTGACTTTCAATTAGCAGTCTAATCCCTAGTCAACTTACCATTAGATTATGGGAGTGCTACTCTTGTAGGTTTACACAAAGCAAGGCTTGCGCCACTAAGGGCCACACTAAACTCAGCGGCTAAGCTCGTCACAGGATTCAGAAAATTTGACCACATCACACCATACCTAAAACTTATAAAATGGTTCCCGTTTGAAGCAAGGATCTAGTTGAAGAGAGCTTGCATGAATACAAAAGTCCCTTCACCATAACAGTCCCGTCTACCTGGCCAATAAACTGGAACTGTCTGGGTGTAGTCGTTCCTTCAGAAGAGCTAACTCCCTATTGTTGAACCCGCAGAAGCTCAATACAAAGAGAACTTTTAACTGCTCCTTCTCTGGCTAACCCGAAAAATATGGAACGCACTTCCGTCTGTAATAAGATCACACCTCTCGACTACTCCTTCAAAAAAGAAGTGAAAATGCTTATACTGAACAAATGACTTCATTAGTAGACCCAAGGGACTCAGCTTGACTATTTTCCTGGCACCACCTCCGGCTCTCGAATCTACCCAAACAATTATTACATTGTATCTGAATTGCTGCTTGCTTATTCCTGATTGCTTTTTTACTTTATATGTAGACTTGTCTGCAATTTGTTCAGCGCTCTGATACCTTGATGGGTCATGTTCGCGCTATGTAAAACTCCTCAAATAAATAAATACCTACCCACAAGCATCAAAGACACACCAGTCATAGAACTGCTGGCATGGCACCTCCTCATGGCATGGAGCGAAGAGAGATTGCATGATGATGCTGCACCGCTTTCGTGCCCACGTCACACGATGGGAGTTCTCCTACTCATATAAAAAAAACATTGATCGATTAGCCTTGTCACATTGAGAACCAGCGTCATTTATCATTAGGCAAGCTATGTCCCAACTTCTCATGGACCCATCATAAACTAAGTGTAAGCCTGGCCACACCATCCTCAAGCAACAATTGGCTGAGTATTACCCCTATTGGCACTAATGAAAGCACAGAAACATTTTAATAACTGTTGATGATACTTGTTGGTTACCTTGTAGGAATGCCTATGCAAATGGGCTAAGTTGGTTATGGTGGTGACGGTGAGCTAATAATAAAGAGCGTAGGCCTGATAGCTGAATTAGAGAAAATTCTGTCAGATGCCATAGGTCTGGTTTGTTTATTATGGAAAATTACAGCACTGGCAGTGGACTTGACGTAGTGCGAATATCGTATGTTAAAGCTAATAACCTTTCCAACTGGATTGGTATTACACTGTATTACAGGGAATTTGGTACCTTGAATATCAGGCAGGAGAGTGCCCAAGGCCATCGGCCACTGAAATAAGCAAGGGTGAGGGCAGATGCAGATGTGGCTGGGTGCTTGTGCCGTGGCAGAGTGCTGCCGCCGCTCCAATTCTGTCAAGTTGCGCCATCCATGGCACTGCTCGCCTCTGCATGTCAGGTTTCCTTTGCTTGGATCTGCTTAGGGAGGCCAGAGGGTGTGCAGGGTGGGTGGCGGCCGTGGTTGGAGGCACTACTCTCTCTGGGGTGGACGAGGTGTGGGTGTGCCTGGTTTGCTCCTGCTGGCTGGTGGCTCAGTGCAGCTTGCAGTAAGGGGCTTGTCCCTAACCTCCTAAATCCCCCCATACTGCCTGGTACTGCCGGGTGTGTACTTACTTTCCAGTATTTCCAGTGGATGTGTCTATTTGAGCTGTCTCAAATTGAATAGCCCATTATCTCCTGTAAAACTCTGTAAAACTCTTCAAATATGTCCTGCACATACTGTTGTCCTCATATGGGACCTCAGTAAAGGATTTGCTTCCCTTGCCTCACCTACTCGGTGGGCTTTTCGGGTGCGCGAGGCAGGGAGTTTGGAGTGTGCCCTACTAAAAGCTCGCCTCCAGCGCTCCTTTCTGACTACAACCTTACCCGAAGGTCCTATCACTGGGGGGTGTTTACTGTTATATATTGCAGGGAGGCTGAAAGGAACCTGCCCAGTTAACATCCCATAATAACCATTACCAGAAGGAGACAAGTAGTTTAGGTGTTGGGCCCAGATTAATAAGATTATTGAGGCTGTCAGGAATTCATCTATAGAGGTTCATTTACACAAGATCCATTTGCTAAATAACTATTTAACTCATGCCGCATGTGCTGCCTGCACCACAAAAAACCGACAAAGCTTACAATGGGTTCAGGGAGAAGCAGGCCAATGTCCCCTGACCTGCTCACCACAACCACTAAGAAAAGTTGGAAACGTCCAGCTCCGATCTCTATGGAAAATTATAACTCAAGATCTATATGAGCAACAAGATCTAGGGTTTTGCATTAACAACTCCAGAAGCCCGAAGTCCTTAAAGCACCATTAATGGCACTTGACTTCTTTATGTCTCAGAAGGGGCACAAGATTTCAGTAGGGGGGATTTTTGCTCAAAACCACCTAACAAATAAGAACTTGAGTCAACGTTTCCCATGCGTGGGTAAGGACGATCCAGTTCTTAAGAGTTTAGCTAGCCCAGTCAAGCGTTCCTCAGACAGGAAATCACCCAGCGTTTCTTGAAGCCATTCTATCTCCTTTGGTAAGATCTGCCTGAGTGTCACCACTCAGAGAAGACATAGAAAGCTGCTGAGAAATCCTATCTTGTGTTTATGGATATTACCGCTTCAGAGGGCCGGGCACCCTTGATCAGCGCCACTTGCTACAAATTTAAATTTTATTCTGTCCTCAATTACCCAACGGGTTGTTCGGGGCATCTTTATGGACAGTGCTGACAAAGAAGCTAGTCCCCTGAATTTTAACACTTGTGGCCCTCAGGAAACTGTAGCGGAGTCCTGCCCTAGCCCGATTACTAACCAAAAGTCTACCCACCCGTTTCATGAAGATATTGTTAGTGCTGGGGACCTGTAAAATAACCATTAAAAAGAAAATTCAAATCACCTTCTATATTGGGGTTTTGGGCAACATTGTTAAATATTTTACAAGTTGCAGTAAAAACATTAAACTGTCACTTATCAAAACGTGACATTCAGGTGGACCTCATGAACACTCTTGCAGTGTTCATTTACAGTATTAATGCAAACCTTGAAAAATTAAATTTGCTCATTACTAGGTTAAAGCGGGTCAAGACACCAATTATGTCCATGTCCCCTCCTCATCCCATAATCAACAAATTAAGTGTTCTACTCCAGGTCCTTACCAACCTGCTGACTTAATTAAAAACAGACAAGTCTTACCAATCCTTTTCTGCACAATAAAGTTCACCAGGAACAGTGAGGGGTCCTCCCCTTTCTGCTTAGAATGCCAAGGAGGACATCCTAAATGTATTGGGGTGAGACTTTCCTGCTTGTTTACTGACTAGCTGAGCGAGACTCAGGAACCCGTTACTCCTTGCTGTAGTTGGAGGTCACCAGCAACACAGACACTTGCGGGGGAGAGCCGCGGTAGAGCCAAGCGATGCTGCTGGGGACTGCATGTCCCATAATCCCCCTGCTGCAAACACCTGGGCCTGAGTAAGACTCTATTTAAAGTGCACTGCATTCCTGTGGTGTGGGACAAGCAAGGGCTGCATCCCTGCCAAGGGCCGCGGCCAGAGGAGGCTGGGCTGGGCCCCACCTCTGGGTCTTTTTATCGAGTATTTCGATCATTACACTTGCCGTCATGGGAAAGAGGAAAATTGTTCAAAGGTACCCAGGGGATAAGGTGACAACCACCTTAAACACATTTCTTGTGTGTGCGGCAAATGTTCTTAGTAAAGAGATCGAAATTACAGTAGTGTGTTTAAGTGGCCCAAGTGTTCTGAGCCTATGCTAGCCATGAATAATAACTTACAGCCTCAGAAGTCAGGTTCAAAAGGGTTAGAAAGTTCACAACCAACACAGCCACCTATGGATAAGGAGGGGGGTCTCACCTAAGTGGCAGTCGAGCCATCATATTTTGCTTCGAAATCATCCTCTCACAGTTTCTAATAATCCCCGCATACTCTTTGGGTTGGTTAATCATCCCTTGCAAGTAGGGGTGGAGAGGAAGGGGGTAATTGTTTGTAGGTTGGGCGTCAAAAAGAAGGGGCAGCCTTCAGGATATGGCCATGAGAAGGATCAAGTTTTAGATCTTCTCCCAGCAGCATGCCCCGATGTACTGATTTTAGCAAATGTCCCTAGGTTAAAGCCATCCCAGAAAGCGGCTAGAGACTAGATAATCTAGAAAGTCTCACACTGGTTTAAGATATTTAGAGGGGATGATTTCCACCCAAGTGAGCATATTCTGATGGCTAGGAGAGTTGTTTGGCTAGGGCCATCTGGTAAAATGACATCTGGAGATTGTGTTGTACTGAATTTTGACGCTAGACACAGTGAGACCGATATTCTTTGTCCCAAATGTTCTCTGTAGACAGGAAGTGTTGCTAAGGAATAGATATGCATCCCTGGAAGGTATGGATGCATGTGACTGACTGAGTCCAGTATCAAATGGAGCTTTAGATAAGTGGGGGAGGGGATGATACAGTCAGGCCACTTCTATGGTAGGTTGGCTGGCTCCAATGGGATGGTCAAACTTGCATCTTAGAATATAGTGGGGTTGAGGCGGAAATTGGAAAATCCAGATTGGGTGAGGGAAACTGGTAGGCTTGATGGGATATGTCTACAGGAATCACCGTATTTCCCCGTATTTCCACTGTTTGGTTTGTGAGAAGTGCAGAGACCTGAATTTGTTAATTTTTACAATAACTGTTTCACAGGAATATGGCCAATGTAGTGTGCTCGCTCGAGCCAGTGTTGAGGTCCATCCAATCTAAAGATCCTAAAGTTTTGAACCTAATTGGGATGGGCGATTTTAATGTACATTATTACCAGAGGTTATAAAATCCTGCCTTTGGTCTAATGAATAATGACTGCGACCCTCTGGCCCACTTTGAACATAACGGATATGGTGAATCTTTGAACATTTTCCTGCTAAAATGAATTTGGTAAAAATGAAAAAGGTGGGTATCCAGAGAGCCCGTTGGCTAGAACTTTTGGGGACCCAGGTGAGTGAACCATGATTGATTATATTACTGCCTCAGACTCTATCTGTAGGTGGCTTACTGAGACTAAGGTATCTTTATCAGGATTTAGTGGCCACACTCTGTTGTCCTGCTTCCTGAGGGTGGAGGGTCTATCTAAAATCAATAGAACCATGGTCTCTAAGCCAGTCCTAGCTAGTAGAAATTGTTTCACTCTGAGGCAGGACAAAGTGGACAATCCCAATTTTTTCCCAGGGCTCCTTGATTGCAAACAGTCAGAGGTCCTTGTATGCCTGAACCCAGAGCTTTCCCCGGGACAGGTTTCTTCTGCCTTTACAGACATCCTGCTTCACATAAAGCAACAGCTGTTACAAGATCCCCGACCTGCAAAGCAATTGGCTCCACGCCGGTTTGACTCATCATGCTCAAAGGCATTGACCAACCTGCACTTGGGGCTTCGTGAGGAACCAAGAAATAGAGCTCTGGTCAGGAGGTTACATGTAGCATATAAAGAGGCTAGGTTAAAGGCCCTGAAGAGTAAGGCCTGGGAGGCCCTGCAGGAAGCAAGTCTAGCCAAAGATAGCTCTAGATTGTGGAAGGTGGTGAACACCATGCTCCTTAAGGATCCCTACAGCCCTTTTCTAGAGGAGGACTTAGTGGAAGCGGACTGGATAGTCCACCTTATGGAGATAAAGTGCAGAACTGGGTCTACAGTGGTTGATAACCAACCCATCCTGAATGAAGGTGAACCCCTCTCAGTTTTCAGCTCAGAGGAGGTAAAGAGGGCTTTGGGGGAATGTCATAGCCTTAAGGCCCCCGGGCCCGACGGGGTACAGGCGGACATTTTCGTGGAGCACCAGGACTAATGGGCTCTGCTTTTGGTGGTCGTGCTAAATGCCATAGCAAGGGCTGGCCCACTGGCATCTTGGAACCCGTCAGTAATTGTGTCAATATATAACAAGGCCACCGCTCTGCCACCGCTCCGCCACTACTTTGTCCAGATGATCGAAGACCACGAGTGGTACCTGTCGAGGTTCATCAGTAAAAAGACTCTCCCACTTTCAGAAATCGCAAATGTCTTAGGTAAGCCATAAGGTTGAAAGCCACCCCACTGCCTGCCTCGGGCATGGTCAGGGGCACAGGAAGGACAATAGGCTAACTCCACATGCCCTTGCTATGTCTGTTAAAGCTCTCACAAATGCAACTCCAACAAAAGAACTCCTGAGCTGGCCACCAGAGATCACTTTGCTACTGTCTTAGTGATGTGTGTCTATCCTGGATAAAGGGGGAATCACAGATTCTAAGTAGCCACCCAGGCACAAAAGCAATCAATATTGCAAGTGTACCCTGTATTTAACAAGAAACCATTCCTGAACAAGATGACTACCCCCGGGACCCAGCAGGAGCCTCATGTGCAGTGCATTCAACTAGCCCTGTTAGTAGACCAGAAAATTAAATTACAGTGGAGATCTTGTCCCCAAGCACAGTCCGGAATGAATGCCGTCCAGAAAGCAGCACTCGAAGCTTGGGATTCTGTCGGCCTTATTAGCATTGACGGATCCTAGCTGGTGAGGCAGAGGGGGTTGTGGGACTTTGAGCCCCCAGCAGTGGCAGACACATCAGCGGCGGCTCACTCCCGATGTTAATGCATAGTGCTGGTATTCGCAGATATCCCTAGTATGCGGAGCTCACATGAAATAACAGTGGGGTTCTTGCCCCCAGAGCACAGTCCGGAATGACTGCAGTCCAGAAAGCAGCCCCCAATACAAGAATAGTCATAGTGTAAATCTGCAAGCCCCCAGAGTTTGTGAGAGAGGGTAACCAACACCAAAACCCTTGCCTTCTGCAGTAATCATTGTGCTACCATGAAACAGAACTAGTGTCTACAGGCTTTATCACAGTATAATAGACACCAGCCTTACAGGCCTATTGTCTTTAGCATATGCTTTTCACAATATTAAGTCAGGCCTACTGCCTTTGTCATTACATTTTATAAAGAACAAATTAGTCTGGATCATTGCCCTGCCATAAAATGTGTAAACAATATGATTTGGCAAAACACTATACAATGTTCTGGGTTAGTACAATCTAAATCTTCTACCACTGGTGTTTGGCTAAGGGGCATAACCAACACTAAAATCCTTGACTACTATGGTAATCAGCGGACAGCAAACTTTAGCACAGTGTCATAAAAATCACACCTTACAGGCTATTGCCTTTAACAAAGGTTTTTCACAATAGTTAGACCTATTGCCTTTTTCATAAAATGTCATGATAAGCAGACCAGCCTTGATCATTGAATTGTCACTGCAACCAACTCGAGCGCCTTGTACTGAGTATAAGCTGTCCCACAATGCGAGAAGTGCAACATAAGCACTCTTTTTAAGTGGAAGCACACTCCTGTCCAATCAAAACCTGAGGACAGAAAGATCAACAGCCACTGGGAGCCAAACTCCCTCTCTCAGTACTGTCTCCTAAACCTCTCTTTCTGCTGCTCATATAAGGCCAGATGTACAAAAGTTAAGAATATCGATTCCCTAACTATGATTAGCTGGGATCAGCAGCCCACCATGTCTGTGACTGCTTTTTAATAAAAGCAATCTTTTTTTTTTATGCAGCCCGTTTTTTCTTAAATGAAAACGGGATACATTAAAAAAAGAAAATTAAACTTTTAAGTTTTGTCTTTTTCAGAGTAGGCAGTGGTCTGTTGGGCAACTACTTGCTCTTGAAATATATATTTTTAAACATTCTCAAAAGGGAAGAGGTTCCCCGGAGACCCCTTCCTATCTGTGAATGGGTTACCACCACTTTAGAATTGGTGATGAAGTATTAATGTTTTGTAACCTGAATTTGGTTGCAAAACATTAATACATACTGCAGCGAATCTGTATTTGGAAGGGACACCCTTAACACTCCCCCTTCCAAATACCGACTAACAAATGCAAATTGAGATGTGGTCACAAGTTACTGAATCTCATTTTGCCTTTTGTACACTACAAAAAGCATTTTTGAGGTCACAATTAGGCTGATTCGGCGAGTCGGGTGGTTTGTGACTTCAAAATCATTTGTACATCAAGTTCATAATAGCCAACAAACAACAGCTCATCTCTCAAGCTGGAGTTTACAAATGTCTTGAGTTGTCTTATGATCTAACCTAATCACGGGCATGGTAAGGAATGGAAATGTTTGAGCTGACCTGTGAATGCCTTAGAGACTTTTAAGAAGCATTTTAGCACATGCATCTGTTCCCTTCTTGAAGATGTGAAGAAATATTTTCTGCAACCTATTTTTTCCGTAACTGTTGTTAAAACATCTAACAGTGCAATGAAACATACTGAAGAGAAAACAATTGCAGGATGATTTCTCTGTATTTTCCTTAGGTGCGTTTGGTCTGCCCAGATGCGGGTTTCGCGCTTGCTGTGCCACAGGACTCAAGCTACACATCACTGATGAGGCGAAGTGCTCCAAAACCATTCGGAGGTCGCTTGTGTTCCTTCTCATTGGAGACCTGGTCTCGAAACCATTCTGGGGTCGCTTGTGTTTCCACTCATTGGAAACCTGGTCTGGCGATGGAACTGTCCTGGTCTGCAGTCCCAAGGCTAATCTGCACACAGCTCAAAACTGCCTGGAGTTGCAGAGTGGGGGAAAAATGATGGACTGGAATGCAGTCCAAGCAATTACCAATGGCTGAGACTTTTTCAAGCATTCCACCGATCACCTTTTGAGTTTCCTCACTAAGCCAAGTAAATCCACGAAAAAAGCAAATAAAGGTAAAGTACCATAACAGATGTTTTACAATATGACGAAATGTAATACAACGGATCTTAATTAGAATAAGAGGCTTGGAGATGAGAGTGGAGATAGGGGCCTTGGCAGCGGTAAGCCACATAACCTGGCTTAACGCTGCCTTGTAAATAAATGCAAAAATAACCATTGATGGACGAAATGCAGAACAATGTCATACATTTACCCCAGTACAGAGATCTGGGCCTAAATCCATTGTTTTTTTGCTCACCTTGCCATCCCAGTTTGAACCCAGCCATATGCAAATCAGTCTTGACCCTGTGCCCGATGGGAACAGTCCAGCCCGAACTGCCAGGCCAGGTCCTCTCTGGATTGGAAACAAGCATCTTAGGACCAGTTTCAGGGTTTCACCCCTCATCAGCCAGGATAGCTTGACTCCAGTGGCATGGAGAGCACGGAACCCACGTCTGGGCGTACCCATCCCACTCGGGGTGACAAATGCAAAAACAACAATTGATGCACAGAATGCAAAAAAATGTCATACATTCACCCCAGTACAGAGATGTGGGCCTAAATCCATCGTTTTTTTGCTCACCATGAAATTCCAGTTTGAACCCAGCCATATGCAAATCAGTCTTGACCCTGTGCCCAATGGGAACAGTCCAGCCCGAACTGCCAGGTCAGGTCCTCTCTGGACTGGAAATAAGCATCCTAGGACCGGTTTTGGGGTTTCACCCCTCATCAGCCAGAAAAGTAAACACCTGGTCTTACCCTGGCGCAACGAGGAGAAATGTTTAATTTCTCCTTGTTTTTGCTGTTTTCATGTGTGCTGTGTTGTGGAGCACACATGAAAACAGCAAACGGCCAATGGTTGTTTATGTACAGTAGGGTCCCCCTCCCTGCACATAAACAATAATTTTTTTAAATGCCGTTTTGAAACTTCAGAGTGTGCTGCATTAAGCAGCACACAAAGAAATTACAAAGCGGCTTTTAAAAATTGTTTATGGGCAGGAAGGGAGACCTTCCTGCACATAAACAATCTTCCCCTGCACACAGACACCCTTGCACTATGGTGCAAGAGTGCCTGCGTTGGCGCTAGGCTACTAAGTGTAGCGCCAGCGCAGGGTGAAACGCAGGGCTGCACCATATTCTTGTAAATATGGTGCAGCCCTGCGTTTCGGAAGTGGCGGAGCCTGTCGTTAAGCCAAGGAGGCTAACCCCACGCTCCGCCACTTTCCTGGGGGCATATTTAGAATGACTGAAAATTATTATTGCTTATTCTGTGTTTTTCTCGTCTATCACTACACTGTTTCCTTGCAGGTAGGACCACTGAAATCCTGCAGGACTCTGAAACCAAAATATGGGGTACAGTGTACTAAATTATCTGATAATTATGTAGCAGTATGATTTGCTATTGAGTCATTTTAACAGTCATTAATACTGTCAGGGAAAACGTTTTATTTCAGTAGTACTAGCCTAATACTGAATAGAGCGATTAGCAACCGAAAGGTGCCCAGTTAACTTTTGAAAAGGGTGTTTCAGAGCGCCACGTAGGACACTTCTTTTAGTAACGTTTGGCTGTGTTTGAGCTAAAAAATATATTTTGTTGAAATCTGAAAATTATGCAGATGGTGGACTATGTG
Organism: Triturus cristatus; assembly: GCF_964204655.1. NCBI lineage: Eukaryota > Metazoa > Chordata > Amphibia > Caudata > Salamandridae > Triturus > Triturus cristatus. The sequence goes on from NC_140593.1 coordinate 872,307,628, forward strand.
TCAAGTGCAAAAAATCTATTATTATGTGGAAAGCTCTGCAGCCAGTGAATCACACAAATCAAGTGGGCATGCCTATAAAGAATCCTCAGTACAGATTTTCTTGATAACATAGCACACTTCACATGTACTCACAACTATTCTTTCCAGTTTGGCACAAGCTGAGTATAGATAGCTCAGATGGCCCTTACTTTAAACCAACCGCCAACAGTGGCGGATCCCACTTCCATCCAGTCTTCACCCCGCCCTGAGCCTCTGACAAATTGCTCCATACAGGGCAGAGGTCTAAACGGATCCACCACGCCAAGGTGACAACAGTGCATTACGACACTTGTGGCCATGCCAAGAGAATAAGGGGTGACAATTGCTTGGCAGTTCGGGCTGGACTGTTCCCATGAGTCACAGGGTCAAGACTGATTTGCATACAGCTGTGTCTGAACTGGGGTGGCGAAGTGAGCTAAAGAACGATGATGGATTCAACCCAGATCTGTGAATGGGGGTGAGTTTCTGAAAAGTTTCAGCGCTCCGTCCATCATCTCCTTGTATTTGCTTTGTTCGCCCTAAGTTGGCAGGGTATGCCCAGACGTGGGTCCCTTGCTCACTTTGCCACTGGATTCAAGCTAGCCTGGCTGATGAGGGCTGTTAGCCCGAAACTGGTCCCAAGATGCTTGTTTCCAGTCCAGGGATGACATGGCTTGGCAGTTCGGGCTGGACTGTTCCCATGAGGCACAGGGTCAAGGCTGATTTGCATATAGCTGTGTCTGAACTGGGGTGGCGAAGTGACCTAAAGAACAATGATGGATTCAAACTAGATCTGTGACTGGGGGTGAGTGTCTGAAAAGTTTCAGCGCTCCGTCCATCATCTCCTTGTGTTTGCTTTGTTCGCTCTAAGTTGTCAGGGTATGTCCAGACGTGGGTCCCTTGCTCACTTTGCCACTGGGTTCAAGCTAGCATGGCTGATGAGAGCTGTTAGCCCGAATGCTTGTTTCTGGTTCAGGGATGAAATGGCTTGGTAGTTCGGGCTGGACTGTTTCCATGAGGCACAGGGTCAAGACTGATTTGCATATAGCTGTGTCTGAACTGGGGTGGTGAAGTGAGCTAAAGAACGATGATGGATTCAACCCAGATCTGTGACTGGGGGTGAGTGTCTGAAAAGTTTCATGGCTCCGTCCATCGTCTCCTTGTGTTTGCCAAGAGAATAAGGGGCCCTTGTCCTTGTTCTGAGTCACCCTTGTCGATATCTTTCAAAGCAAAGAAATACTAATTTAGTTGACAGCCAACAGGCCCACTACATGAGCTTCACCTTGAAAACCACAACCTACACCGCCCCAGTTCTGCTCGCGCATATTGCAAATTCGACAACCCTAACTGCCTGTCTACTTATGATGTCAGAGCACTCCAGGGGGGGTCCTTTTAATGTAAAGTCAGCTGAAAGTTTTTTAATAATAACCCATAAACAAGAACGTCCTCTGCTTTATGGCTAAAACTGGTTTCTGTTCCAAAAAGTTATGAACCCTCCCCTCTCTACCCTCCTTAGGACTTATTTTCAAGAAAACGCTGTGCACCATTGATAAGACAATGGGGAACAGCCCGGACTGCATCTCCCAGAATGCAGTAGGATGATAAATGGTAACCCAGTACTAGAGAAATGCACCATTGGAGACATCAAATCACATTTTAACCTTTCTTCTGGCAAACACCAAACTTCTAAGCTAAACAGTGTCCTAGAGAACAGTAGCAAAGTGGCTGTTGTCTTGTCCAGCAACACTTCCTGCAAGGAAGTTTTCAGTCCACGTTTTGGGTCCCATAACACCATACATTTAAATACATTCAAAGCTCATCATTTGCTGTTGTCTCCAGCATTTAATTGCTGTTCATAATTTTTAATGTTACTTTACTGCAAACTGCTACAGTGCCCCAAAGCGGCCAAGAAGCAGTAAGAGCATTAAATCAAAGTTAGAGGTAGCAGAAATAGAGTAGTTTTTTAAAGAGGCACCTGGCAGCACCTTGAGACCAGGAAAAGGTGTTTTGATCAAATCTTGGAAACACTTTTCAGGTGTGTAAGGAAATTCTGATCTAGACCAATTGATGCATTAATTAATATCTATAAGGCACGCTCTTGTTCTGTTTTTTTGTATGGGGCCAGAGTCTGGGGTTCTCCAATTCTTCACACTTGCAGGCAGTAGAGAATTATTTTCTTAGAGGACTACTAGCAGCCCCTACTAGTCTGCTGAGTATATTATGCCACATGGAATTTGGTTTGACTCCTTTAATTCACCGTATACAGATTGTGCCAATTATATTGTGGCACTCATTATGGACAAAAGATGAGCCTGTACTTAATCACACGATAATACTGGATTGTATGAGTCTAGATCATATGCAGAAAATACTGTGGCTCAGTTACATTAAGAAGCAGCTTGAATTGAATAGGACACGTTACAACACAAACTTTTACAACGCATGCCTTTACAATGCAGTTTTTACATCGCAACATCCATTACAACGCATGATTTTAAAACGCATGCCATCACAACGCATTTTTAAAAACTACACTTACAACTCATCCCATTACAACGCATACCATTACAACGCATAATACTTTTAGGGCAACAGTAGTGTAAGTGTTGCATAGTGTAGGGGTAAAAAATCCTATTCCCACTCCAGTGAGTGCAACAGTAGGGTAAGTGTTGGATAGTGTAGGGGTAAAAATTACTATTACCACTCCAGTGAGTGCAACAGTAGGGTAAGTGTTGGATAGTTTAGGGGTACAAATTACTATTCTCACTCCAGTGAGTGCAACAGTAGGGTAAGTGTTGGATAGTGTAGGGGTAAAAATTACTATTTCCCATTACTTACCGTATAATGCGTTGTAATGGCTTGCGTTGTAGTGACATGCGTTGTAGTGACATGCGTTGTAATGTAAAGGATGTTGCATTGTAATGACTGCATTGTAAAGGTAGTGCGTTGTAATAACTGCGTTGTAATGGTTGTTTCCCACTTGAATTAGTAGGGAGAGCGGATTGCTTCTGCAACCCGCAACTCATTACAAAAGTTCAGAAATCTCAGTTGAAGTGGAATCTTCCATCTATTTTAAGGGAGAATATGGAGTGCATGGTGTCAGGAAAGAAGAGATTAGTGGAACATTTGCCTCTGGTTTGTACGGAGCGTCTATACCCTTATGTACAGTTTTCTTTTTGTCACGTCAAAAGATTTAACCTTATTAGACTTAGGTTCAGTATTGCACATTTGTTGGTCTCTTATTGCCGCAAAGTATACTGTGACTCTGATCTTGATTCATGTCCATGTGATTCCAAGTCATCTCAGAATATGTTGCCCTTCCTTGTTTCTGCCAGTTATATTCTAACCGCAGAGAGATTTTATCATTCCATTATTAAGGGCCTTGAATATTAGGAAATGCAGGCCGGCCCTGTATTACCTCCAGCTTTTGAAAACAGAATATATATGCCAAACGGTATATAAATTTATTTAATCGGCAGTTTGATTATGGAATCTAGTAGGGAAATGAACATTTATTAAAGTGTATGGTTTTTAATGATAATGGTTACTTATGTGCAGATGTGATCAAGTTTTTTTTTTTTAGGTTGCACAATTCCTTTTGTTCCGAATTTTTATAGATTTTAATGTGATTTACTGATCCAATTTGAATTTTATTTTCGATTGTTTATTTTAGGTGGTTTTAATGAAATTCTTATATCATTCATTGTTCTTAACTCCCATGGATTGTATTGAGATTTAATGATACAATTTAAATTTTAGCTGAAACATAACGGTCATTCCAGGTGGTTCCAATTAAACCCATCAAGGTCTGCACGCTGGCACTTTCATCTTTTTATTTTAATTTTATTACATTTATTGTGATTTGATTTAGATATATACAGTATTTTACATATCCTTCGTTGGTTGTTTATCCAGTTTAATGTATTAGACATGAACTCATATTTAATATTTGAGATCCTTCACCTGAGGTAGCTTCGTTGAATGTTTGTTGCTTAACTAGAATGTTGATAATGAATTTCTAGATCACCTATTAATATATAAACTGAATAAAGAATATTTGACTGACCGGGATTTTCACAAATTTCATTGCGATTTCGTGAAATTACACTTTTATAGCGAAATGTGAGTTGCCGATCTCTTGCATACATTTTTTAGCCATGCATAAAAAAAATCACCCAAGATTCTGGCAATGGACTAGTTCGAGCAGAAGATGTGTCTCTGCAATGTTTTTTTATTTGCGAACCAGTATCCCACAGGTATCTCACATAGCATTTAATGCGAGCTGCATGCCAGGTTAAAAAACACACAGCTAAACGTAACTTCAGACTGCATCCAGCACTGAATCCTCACCCAGCACATAAAGCATTTACTTGCCTCCCAACCAATCCATTTACCACTGTGAGCTACACCCCCTCCTAATGCGCATTACCACAATTTCTACGCTCCACAATACAATTGCTAGTACTCCGGCCAAGCGAGATTTTGCTCAATTGCAGACTCTACCACCTACCGTGCAGGGGTGTTCGAAGTCATCGCTGTGCACTTCGGGACACATTAGGCTGATCCGCCAGGAATTTCCGAAGAGGTCTGAGGTGGGCTCCACGATGCCCTGCCTGCTGGTGAAGTCGTTCTCCGTGTCCCCATCAAAGTTCCCGCACAGTCCACTCACGCGCCCCTGGAAGGAGGGGTCCAGCTTCACGTACACACGCGTACCTGAGGAGACGAAGACATTTTTCAGTGCAAACTACACTCCTGAAAATAAAAGTAAAGCGGTGGGTGTCCTCTGCAAAAGAGATGGAGCTGGCTGTGACCTCCACAGGCGATTAGAAAATGGCAGTAAATTGCACGCCAACACAGTGTGAGCTACAACTTATACTGACGCTGTCAGGAACATATTATAGATGTCTTATGCTGGTGCTGTACATAAATGTATTATATATCAGTGCGTGTGAGAGAGTGGGTATTGTACATCTATTGAAAAAACTATAGTTAAGGACGGTTGAGTTTGAAGCAGTCAAACAACGAAACCAAGCAAAACAATGTAGCTGTATCACAAACCCTTAGAACCCATTGAAATTCACCAGTTAGCGTAGCCTAAAAACCCTAACACCCAACGCCAATAGAGTGATCATACCGTCATAGATGACATCTATAATGACACTATTGATTACATAACTGGCAGCACCACATATCCCATCGGTATTAATGCCAGTGCTGAGTTGAGGTGGGTGAATGCCCACAGAAGTCACTGCACACGTCTTTCTCTGGTACACAACAGGTGCAGATGTAGGATGTAGAATGCAGATGCCGATGTAGGGTGTAGGGTGTGGTTTTGGCATGGTCAGAACCGAGTCTTTATGCCAAGGACCCTATAGTACACGGCTTCTGGCCATGCACAGTGGTCAATGGGAGCAGTGGGTACCTAGACACCTCCTCTAATGCCAACACTACATGGCCATAGGCCCACGTTTCATGGCATGTGGCCATGCCCAGCAGGTATTGGGCACTGGCTGTCCATCTTCCATGCCCCACACAAACTCCCAGTACCCCTGAACTTACTACACACTGCTTTTGGCCGTGTTCTGTGCCCACCGGAAAAGAGTACTTTTGGATCCCTCTTCTATATCTATGCCCCGTGTTGAACTTCCTAGAACACATTTTGGTGAAATTTCACACAAATGTGCTTGTTTTTTGTTTGGAAAGTTGTGTACAAATGAGACAAGGTGAGACAAAGTTATAAGCAAGGCAGAGGGGCATATTCTGTTTCAATCACACTTTCAACCTCATTAGCAAATGCCGCTTCTGAGATATATAATATATGAATGCTTGAATTAATAATGGGTGTTTGTGGTGAAGCTGAAGAGAGGTGCTTTCTTTAATGGGCAGATTTCATGGGAATGAAGTATGTATATACCATAACCATCCTGTGCATTTGTGCATGTTTACGTTGCACAACTTTCGGCACCTTGCTTTTTGAAGCAATGGAAGAAACACCATTAAAACAGATCGTTCATATGTATAGGGCAGATGTGTCTTCCTCACCAGCAACATGGAAAATTGACTATTTTTCCATGGTTGGTTGCACCATCAGGCAGCACACATGGCCTTATTCCGAGCACCCACGAAGTTATCAATAACGAGGGGAGCAGTAATTCAAGGGTGCAGTGAGACTGGGATTACAACTGGACCCCGCGGCTCCACTGAAAAACGACGATTTTTGGGGAGAACTGGTCATACCATGCTCAAATGCACTGATAATTCCTCAATCTCCCCAGAATTCGGCATGAATATTGCAGCTGCTTTTAGGAGCCTGAGCCCCGGGTGAAACTTGATAACCTTGATTTATGACGAGGCCAGCAATTACCATTACAAGCATCATTATACATTCATTAATGTGGCTTACTAGCCCAGAGCTGCCTCGCCCTAATCTGTATGGTGTGGATCCTGTATATCAACTATGGAATACTGTGGGACATTAATATCATGGCCAAAACATCATAGGACAAAAATATCAAAAGGCAAAAATGTATAGATTTTCTATACCGAACTACACATATACGTACCTTGACAATATCTACCATCCTCAAAGTACAAAGATGTGGAGTTCAAGTTAGTGAATCTATACTTCCCTATATGCACTTACCTTTCAGTGGTATTTTGCCAAAGATGTTAGTGTGCCACAATATTCTTGTGCCCGATATTCCAGAGTACCATCCATTTGTATGGATGGCCAGCCCCCGCCTGCAGAAGACTGTGCCGAAGCGGTATAAGGTGATATTTTGAAGGAATGGTAACTTCCATCTCACAGGGGAGCAGAGTCCAGGTAGAAGAGCATAATAGTGAAACACCATCTGTGACGCCTGAACTCTCTTACCCGCAACTCTGCGGAGGGTCTGATCCAGCAAAGATGTTTCGCCAGAGACATGCAATATACTAAGTTGAAGTCATCTAAGCTTGGTCTCAATGGAGGAACAGTATTGTAGCTGAGAGCGAAACATGACCATGTAACAAAGTTTGTTATATTCGATCAATATAGACTCAGTTCGTCAATTGTTGGCTTAGACTAAGAATCCATTAGACTGATGATATACAACTTGGCAGTTTAGACTGTCCATACTTCCATCTCGAGGACCATAATGCCTCGGCTCCAGATCTAGTTGCTTGTGGTACAGTTGACGTGCTAAGCAAAGAAGTTCTCTTGTATTTGCCTTTACTGACGTCCAAAGCCACCCGCATTACAAATACCATGATGGGATGGTATTAAGAAAAAACTTTATAGAAAGTTCATCTGAGAAATCAGTCAGCCCCAGACTGGTGGCGCATATCAAGAATGACCAATGTATAATACGCCTACATTAGACATTTTCTTACCTCCATCCCAGAGGACTGTTAGACCAAGCTTAGAGATGAGTGTGATGAAGAGACCAGCCCGTTCCAGTATCAGACCATTGCCACTGTAAGTCTTGGGGATCCTGACAGTGACACCGTTCACCGTTACTTCCTTGCCTGCACAAAGGGATGCAACAGTATTAATAATAGACACTTCTTTTAGCCAGAATATAAACAATGCCTGCAGCAGGGGCGGCTCCTCCGCTAAGACGGTGTAGCATCACCCTACTGCTCTGTGAGCAGGTCAAAAAGGAAAAATAAAATGATAATAACGCATTGTTATCAGGGACGGCTCCTCCATTAAGGCGGAGGAGCGTCGCCCCACTGCTCTGTGAGCAGGTCAAAAGGGAAAAATAAAATGAGAACCCATTGTTATTATCATTTTTATTTTTCCATCGTAGCTCAGCTGGTAAGGGGCGGAGCTGGGCTGTCACAGAGGAGCAGGGGGAGGAGTGGTGAGCACTCTGTTAAGTGCCCATGACGGTGTGATCAGCTGTCTTGGGGCGGCCAAACAATCATGCACACTTTGCATGTTCTCCACCAGGCTTTATTGTACAGCCTGGGTGGAGAACATACACAGGCTCCCACTCCCTGTCTGAGCGCCGAACCAAAGCGCTCAGACCAAGCACAACACTGCTGTAAGGCAATGTCGTGATTGACTAGGGGAGCCTGTGTGCTTCCTTGTTCCTACCCCTAGAGTCCTGCAGTAGATCAAAGAACCGCTGGCCTGCAGGTAAGTGACTTTTAATGTTTTTTTTTTCATTCTCTCTTCCCTCCCCCCACGACCCGCCACCCCCACCGCTGTTAAGTAGCAGCCAGCACTGGCCGCCAGTAACTAACCCTTATGTTTTTACTTTTAAACTCGCTTTAGGAGAACGGAGTAGCTTCACCATATTGTGGTAGTCGAGAATAGGATATGATATTTTTGTAGGACGACATTTGAAACTTTCTCGTAGTACACTCCTTTGTGCTCAGTTTACCAGCCAACCGTATAAAGCTGTTTTATAAAGTGCGTGAATATATTTTCCACATCTGCAATTTCCCATTCAATGTCTCCTAGTTCCCTTGCCAACCCTAACTCCCCTCAATAATTTCTGTTTCATTCTGTTAGAATCCTCTTACATGGCCATTTCATTTTTAAGAACGTACATCTGGTACATATTTTTTAATCCTTTATTATAAAATAGACTGTCAGAGGTTTGCCACCTTCAGCATTCCACCAAAAATAGACAGGGGCCCCCCGGATCACAGTGTCAAACCCTCTACTGAGGTGTAGACACCTTAGTTATATAAATGATTGGTCTCAGGAACAGCACAAGGATTTTCATCATTCCATGCAAGATAATATTTTGACATTGGAGAGCATCCCGTGCCCTAAACATTTCACGGGCCTTTTCTTCAAATTTGGTACTGGCTAGTGTTAATACTGATGGAGATCCTGTATATTTGTGCCAAACCTCTTTTATTTAACAATGGTTTTTCCAGGATGTTGTGTTTCTGTAGTTTTTTTCATGCAACATAATACCCATGTGTGGTGAATAATAAGAAAAAAGTTGCCTCTATATTCAGGTTGTGGATGAGTGGTTATAACAGGCCACAACTGTGAGCTCTGGAGTTCAGGCTGGAGGCAGTGCAAATTTCTCAGTGTGCCTGTCTGTAGGTCAAAAAGGTGTTCAGAATACTTGCTCATCCAGTCCTTGGCCTCTCTGTGGTGCTCAAAGAGCAATGGTAAGAGGTGCCAATTGTAAATGGGATTTTTTGTAAAAGTGTGTGAAGGAGATACATAGCTGTCGAAATAATGTCAGGCTAGAATTTAAAGAAAATATAGCGCCTAGAGGTCAGTGTGTGTGTTGTGTGTGTGCTTTTGACGGTGAAGTGAGGCCAATGCAAGGAAGAACATGCAGAAGAGAGTGAAAAGAAGCGATGAGGCATGACATATTGAGATGGAGGGTTTTAAACAAATATCAGGAAACAAAGAGTACAAATGCCTAATTGAGAGACTTTAGAAGAAAGTGTTGAGAAGAGAACCACATTTTGCACAGACCTTAGTAATGTTAATTCAGTCTGGTTAGGTTGTTTAAATACTGTCTGTGTGTACACATATACACACACACATACTATATATATATTACACACAATCTTCATGATTGCTCATTATATGTGGCACCATCAGGTTTATCTGTGGACCCTTGTGTTCCCCTCCTAAAAGTCCCTTCTAGATAAGCCACTGTGCAGTTTTAACCCTGCTCTTCTGTCCCTTTCCCCTTTCCCCTCTTTTCTCTTTTACTATTGGTTGCTCTGCATGTATTGTTTGCTTGTTATATTACACTCTGACTAGGCCTAATATCAGTAGACGTGCCATTGCTTCATGGTGCATCCTGGTGGCAAAGAGAGGTTGGTCCCTACCAAGCATATTTCTGCAAAGGAAGAAGGACTGATAACTGTGTTTAACTGGTGGGCACTGGCTCTTGTTTTTGGGTATCGGAGCTTATTTTTCCTCATCATACTTTGACCAACGGCGAGAGAGAAAGGCAAAAAATGGAAAAAGAGGGAGGAATAGAAAAACAGAAGAAGATTGTTTAGTGGCATAGCAGGGATGAAAATGAGCGTGCAAAAAAGAAATAAAGAGAAAAGAAGTGTTGGGTGGTGGACGACAGATAAAATGAGGTGCAATCGAAACTAGGCAACACTTGTATTCGGTAACCCAGGCAATTGGCAGCACCGACATACAGTGCCTAAGAAAAACTTTTCATGCAGTTATGTTAAAAAAAGTTAAGCACATCCTGAATCGAGGAAGTGGGAGGGGTGTAATGCAGGCCTATGTCCCCTCCCCACAACCATTTAGTGGGCATCCATCAAGCCCAATGAATATCTCCGCATTATGGAAGTGGAGCAGGATATTTTTGGCTCCATCATTGTATGCTGAATTAGTCCACATTTTTTTTGAGTTTGGCCTTATATACTTGTCTGATGAAATATTAATAATCAAGAATTGGTGCATGGAATATATAATGGTGTACCTATGACGTATTCTTTTTGAAGTGTGTACGTGCTCACTAACGTTTTCTTTTGCAGGAGTACCTGGATTGCAGATATGAATTCTTCAATAGGTTTAGATTGTAAGGTGGTGTTCAAAAATGCATTTTAATGCAGTACATTCATCAAGGTTAGACGAAATGAATCATGATAAGTGCCATTACACACATTTAGAGATTTCATATGTACTTTGTACTTCTACTCTGGCTTATATAGGTTTTCCTATATGGTCATGTTATGCATATGATATTATTGTAAGCATGATGTTTTCATATAAAGCATTTTCTCATTGTCATATAAATGCTGTAGCCACATGTGCACATTTATATAATGCTGAGTGCACTTTTGTCTGTTTTAATAAGTTAGCATGACCAAAGGCCTTAAGCTTTTTGGGATTTCAGTGATTAACCTTCGATGTGAAAGTTTGCTTGCATGTATTTTTCCATTTCTTTGCAGGTGTGACTTGTCTTAGTTAGCTAGTGGGAGGGCTATAGTTTACTGCAGTGATAGCGTGGTACGAGGTAACTCTTTTGGCAAACGAAATGTGTTATTGAGGATGGAGACGGGTTTCGTGCTGGAAAGGAGGTGCTTAAGTCTAGCTACTATGCCGAAGGAACTGGGGAAGAGGAGAAAAAGGAATGTACTGTGGACACTGGGAAAGTACCAGAGCCAAGGACGAAAACTTACTGTGAATATTGTGCGTTCATTGGTATTATATAGTTGGACTGCAGATGTTTTTAGCTTGTCTTGAGGTGAAGACCTCCCTGACATATCTCTGAGTGCAGCTTTATGCCAGATGCTCTTTCTGACTGGAGTACTTCTACTAAAGTCTCCGGTATGCTGACACCTTTCTTTAACTCCTTGATTAGTTAGGGATTCCCCTACTATAGGTTAGTTTAGGATAATTCGATTTTCGCAAAGTTACTCATGATCAGGCAAGACGATTGAAATCAGCAATTTAATCTGCAGACTTTATTTCTTATATTTTGTATCGCTGCTTCTGAGTTCTTGGTATACTTCATGTTATTTAAACTGAACTTCTTTAGGAGATTCAGACTCATTCTGGTGATTTTATATTTTTATAACATGCTTTTGAGACTCGTTTATTTTTATTTTATTTTACGGAGTTTTAAAAAGCGCGAACTTGACCCAAATGTAGCGGGTATCAGAGCCCTTTACATAGCACCAGTTGTGTTTCATGAGGACACATTAATTTTTACAAGGCACGGGGAGATTAAGTAATTTGCCCAGAATCAAAGGATGTTCAGCATCATTGCGGAGACTCGAACGCGATTCCCCAGATTCGAGGTCGACTGCCCTAGCACTTAGGCCAACTCCTCTCCTCATCTATATCAGGTTGTTTCTGAGTCTGTAATAAAACAACGTAACCTTTTTTAGTAGTTTGGTCTTATTGTGTGGCCTAATGTGTTATACTGCAAATAATTTTGAGATTGATGGTTAACTCCCTCTTACCTCTCACGGTACAACAAGATTTATCAACCGAAAATGGAGAATTTGTCGAAAGGGGCCAGAGCTCCATCAGAAGACTTCGGGCACCGTCATCATATTTGGAGAGGGACCCCATTTTTTTGCGTCATACATATTGAAGCAAGACGATCCCTTACTGACTCGGCACCTCATCCTGAATTGCTGGAGCCATCACAATCAACAGAAATTAGGACCTCTCTGTTCATCATATAAAAGCCATCGATGTACGGCCAAACCCAGGCAGACAGACACTGAAAAGCATGGCCAGACAAATAGAGGGAAGAGGGAAATTGTGGATAAGTTGTTATTCCTCACCTCTCAGCAGGTGCACGATGGTGTTCCCAATTACCACGATGACTGACTTGGTGCAGGTAATACCGCTGGTGCCACAGGGCACGTTCTCGGTCGTGACGGTGAAGAGACCTGCGTTCTCCCTCACCAAGACGTACTCACAGTCCCCCAGAAAGGTGTATGCACGCCCATCGAAAGTGATGTAATGAGGGTCCCCGGTGGCCAGGCACGTGCCAGCACAGAGGTGACTAGTGCACTGCCAGTGGCGGTCCTTGCACACGCTGCAGAGAGACATAGGCACACGTGTCAAAAGGAGCTTGAGTTATTCAAAGGGCAAAGAAAAAACATAAGAGCCTGGGCCCTTCTCAGGAGACCACTGCAGCTTGCACCACACAAAGCCCCTGCCAGCTCTGCCAATAAAAGTACCACAACAACTACTAACCAGCACACTCCTTAAGTGTGACAATTCAGACTATTCCAGACCCCCAAAGCAGTAAGAATGGCTTAGGCAGCAGGTAATAATCTTTTTCAGTTAATATTAAATTAATAAATAAGTGTTGTTGTATTAATCTCTAGATTGACAGACAGCGGCACCATGTGGCAGACTGTCACAAGCGTCAGTGTTGACAATCAAGTGCTGGTGCCGAGCACCGGACACCACTGGCTCAAATTAATCACTGCCTGCACACATGCTCATTATAAGATGAGTCCTCTGAAAAGATGCCAAAGGAAATTGAATTCATGCACAGACACCACAAAGTCACCCAACAGTCTCAATCAGAGAAATGTGTGACGCCACACAAACATCCTACCAGGTATTACAGTCCTTCTCGATGGTCTCGTTGGGATGGTAAAGCCTGCCATTGTGGTGACACGGGCACTCCTCTGGAGGCACGCACAGGTTGTTCTGAAAACAGAGGAAATTAAAGAATAGAGAACTATATCCCAACCACTCGTCCACTGAAGGATGTACAAAATATCAACTCCATAACGTCAGAACTGGGAAAAATCTGTACTTATTAGTTAAGTTTAGAAAAACTCTATTACTAAAAGCATGTTGACACGTGTTGCTGTGCAGTCGAAAGACTTCGCAAATGTTGGCTCGTCATCTTTCTCTTGCTTATTTCTGCATTTGGTTACTTAAGTGGTACTAAGGGGGTGAAATATTTGCCCAGATAGTGTTAACGTGTGGAAATTCCCAAGTAATGATGTAATAATTACACTAAATGCGCCGCATTACACCACATAATGTATCTTTTCTTGCCACACAACGTAGTCAACAAGCCGCATAATTTGGTCCTCCCCTGCAGCATAATTCTAGTCGCTCTGGCTTTTACAATCACTACTGACACTGAGTAACTTTGTTCAGCTAATTATATATCATTATTGAAATTGTGAATATTTGCATTAAAAATATGATTCTATGTTGGCGCTACTTCAAAAGCTGAAAGGACCAATGTGAACCTTGGCAACATGGCTGACGCACATTGTTAAACTCCCTTTGAGGGTGGGCAACTGAGTTGTCCTTCATTTTCATAAAATGGCGGATAACTAGGGGTGAGTGATTTTTCTTATTAAGCAAGCATAATCTCCTATTCCCAATTATTGCCATTTCCACAGTTTGCAGAGTTTACCTACTTTCCTAGGCACAGACGGTCGTGCAGTTTTTTCCTGACAGGTTTTAGCTGGAGATGGTATCCCAGGAGCCTTTTGCAAGTGAGTGCATACCCCACTTAGCTTTTTCTCATGATTAGTCTGAAACCGTCAAGCACCAGGAACTCAAGACTACTTTTCACTGGAGTGTAAATCTTGCTTTGCTCTTCCATGCATGTGACTCACCACAAATTACACTTTCATGGTTTTTCATAGTATGTATATGCGACAATGATGCATACTTTCTAAGGAAAAAACACACACAACTTCCAACACAAACAATGAAAGCTTTACATGATCTATTGTCCTGATTACAAATCGGGTGGAATGGGGCGATATATTTAACGCCTGGTAAATACCAATTCCTCGGCGTGGGATATATATCAGACGCAGTAAATACCTGCTATTTTGAGTACCAAACCTCAGAAAGAGGCATAACATGCAAAGGCAGTATTTATTACAGTGAAATCTGCATTTATCGCCTTTTTTTCTTGGGCATTCCCCATATAAACGTTGCCATAGTTTTCCTGGCAAAATCTGTCTGGGGAAACTTCAGTTATGCCATAATTTTCAGTCAACAGTGCAACGCCCTGTTTGTGCAAGCATTGGAATAACCCCATTATAAATTAATGCTCTATTACTTACCGGTAATCTTCATTACTCCGGGTCCCTTTGTCCTCGTCCCATTCATTAACAAAGTGGAGATAATCATCTCCCGACAGAAAAAAGAAAAGAGGAATGCTGGGACCCTTACCCTAGCCCCTCCCACTGGGAGCACATAAGCAGTACTTACCCAGCATTCCGCCTGGACAACCAAGCCCACACAGGAAGGCCGGCCATCCGGGAGGGAGGGTGGGACGTATGAATGGGACGAGGACAACAGGACCCGGAGTAATGAAGATTACCAGTAAGTAATAGAGCAATATCCCCAGGTCCTTTATGTCCTCGTCCCATTCATTAACAAAGTGGAGAATACCAAAGCAGAAAACCCGGCCGTCCAAACCCCCAAGCACACCCAGGAAACCACACCCAAGGCAGCAACCCAAGGGAAGCAAAAGGGAGAACCACAGGAAACAAGAAGCAGAGCACCCAGACTGGAAAGCACCCCACCAAAGCAGGGCCGCACCCACCAAAACAAACAGGAGACGACCAAGCAGAAGAAGAGGACACCCCACAAAGGGCGGGCAGCACCCAACAGAGGCTGCCCATAACAAAAGGACAGCGAGGAGGCCACACAAGGAAGAAGACCCCCAGCGGCCCAACCGGCCAGCAAGCCAGACAGGCCAGCAGGGAAACAACCCAAAAAGAGAAAGAGGAGAACGCCAGCCACAAGAGCAAAGGCACAAACCAAAGAGTCAATCAAGGGCAGGACCAACTGGACCAAACCCGGAAGAAGGGGAGTACCGTCCAGGCACCAGCACCCCCAACAACCAGAAGCACACGGCCCAGAACAGAGCCGACACACAACAACCCCCAAGCACCCAGCCGGGAAGGAGCAGCAGGAGCCCAGGGAGAGGCCATGGGGCAAAGGGCAAGGCCCCTCACCAGAACACCGGGGAATCACAAACACAGCCCCTGGAACTCCAACCCCAGCAGGCCCCAAGAGTCAAAAAGCAGCAGCCGAGCAACAAAAAGGAAAACCAGGCCACAAAGACGGAAAGACCAACCAGGAAGACCAGACAGCCAGACCGCAAACCCAACCAAACCCGAAAGGGCAGGGGAGGGGCCAGAAACCAAAAACACAGGAGGACAAACACCACCCATAGAACAAGGCCCAAAACCGAACCAGGACTGGACCCGGAAAAAACAGACCAGCAAAAACCGGGGACCAACATAACGGAACCCGCAGAGGAGCGAAAGAGGGGGGGTCTGGGCAAACGGCAACAACCCCAAAACACCAGCCCCAGGGAAAGAACCCCCCATAACCACCCACGCCACAGAGGCAACCAACACTAGAGAGGAAGCCAAGTAAACCGCACAGGCACCCAAACAATCCAGACCCAGAACACACCAAGGGAAGGCCAAACAGGGGAAACCCCCAGGACAGAACGAAGGAAAGTGAGGGCAAAGCAGCCGGGAACTGAGGACTGAAGCCAAGCAACCCGCCCGAACAGAAGGAGCCGGCAGTCCAACCCACAACCAGGGAAGGCCCAAAATAGAGACCAGGCAAAGGCCAGGAAGGGCAGCAGAGACCCCTGGCACAAAACCACCAGACCACACAAAACCGAAACACAAACAAGGCAACAGCCCAGCGGGAGACACGGGGAAAAAAAGAGCAGGCGGCACCAAGGAGGCACGGCCAGAGGCCAAGCAGAACCACCTGCAAAACCGGCCCACCAGGGCAACCGGATAACAGGCCCCAACCAGCAACCACACAAGGGGCAAAGAAAGAATAATACTCACAGCGGAGCAGGCAGCACCAAAAAACAGGCAAAGAAGGATCCAAGGATCCCAACAGCCAAAGGACAGCTCCCCAGAACAACAAGCGAAGGCAGCCGGAGCACCCAGCACCAGGAACCCCTGGCAGGCCCAGACACAGGCAAACAGGGCGGCAAGCAACAGGCCTCCAAAGAAATCCAAGGGAGGAGGAGCACCCATAACGGAGCACCCTTGCACCAAGAGCCAACCAGGCCCGAACCCGCACAATGCTGAAAAAAGACAACAGGAGCAGACAGGGGGAACAGCCGCAGCCCAACACTGGAAAGAACCACCCAGCAACACAGGGCAGACCCAGAAGGACACTCAAGGAGGGATGCCCAGGCCACAGCACCAGGCACCCCAAGGAGCCAACCAAGCCCGACCAGGCACAAGCACAGAAAGCAGACAAGGCCAGGAGCGTGCCAACAAAGGCCACCGCAGCAGAACCCAGGCGGACGGCCAGACAAGGAACAGAGACCATAGCCAACAGCACCCAGAGAGGCCAGGCTGCCACCCCAACCAGGCACCAACCAGCCCTGACCCCGTGGAACCTCCGAGAGCAGAGGAGAGCAGGGGCACACAGGGGGGAAGGCCGCAGAGGGAACCTCAAGCAGAGCAGGCACAAAGCCGCAACACCAAGAAGGCTACACCAGCAGGATACACAGGCGGGCCCACAGCCACACAGCAACCAGGCCCCCAGATGGCAAGCAACCAGACTCAGCCGGCTACAAGGGCCCCCAAGACACCGCACGTAGCCCCAGAGCCCACCCAGAGGAGAGGAAACTGAAGCACCAGGCCCAGGAAGAGAACCGAGAAACAACAGGAGCCAGAAATGTCACGAAGCAGCCACGGATGCGCAAGCAACACCAGAATCCCAGATGAAGCCAGGCACCCCCAGGGAGGAAGGAGCCAACGGACACCCGAGCACTCCCACATGCAGCCAGGAACACCAGCAAACCTCAGGAGCACCACACAAGGAAGCAGGGAAAGAAGCCAGCGCCAGCCACAGCACATGAAGCAACTGCACAGGGCAACGCAGCACAGCAGGGGAGAACCCCCGCAGCGCAGAAGAAAAACTAACCCGCAGCCACCCACAGAACAGGGGGCAAGGTAAGTGGTGGAGCACCGCAAGGAAAGCAATGCAGAAGCAGGCCAGCATGGGAAACGCAGCATGCCAGAGCAGAAAACAGGAAGCACCACCACAGAGAACACAAACCAGAGCCCTGAACACAGTGGAAAGAACAAGTGGAGCCGTAAAGCACACGGGAACCCACAAAGGGGCCTCCCGGCGCAGAAAAACAGAAGCGTAGCTTCACCCAAAGCAATGGCACACACTCCATCAGCCACAGAGAAGAGGAGAGGCCGTGTGGACCCGCCAGGAGCCGAACCTGCGACCATGATGCCGGACACAGGCCCTAGCAGTGGATGTACAAAAACAGACAGAAACAAAGCGCAGCGAAAGGAGCCTATGGAAACACCACCACCCGCACCAAGGAACAAAAACGCGGGTGAGGAGCACCAGCACAGAGCCGCAGCCAGCAGACAGCCCACAGGGGAAAGCAGACCCCACCATGCAAATCTAAAGACACCCAGGGGGGACCGGACGACAGGAAGAAGGCACCCCCCGCCACAGCCAGCCCAAGGCGAACTACCAGAATCCACGCCAGGGCAGGAGGAAACAGCTCCACCAGCAGGAGGGACAGCAAGCAGTAGAACACAAAACAAACAAAACATGCGCAAAGGTAAAGCACATGGGCACCCAAGGGCACCATGGTGCTGAAGAACAGATGCCTAGCGGGACGCAACACAACAGTACAAACATGAGCGACCCCAGAAGGATGAAAGGCCGAACAAACCCGCCAGGAAAGGTGCGTAGGACAAGGAGGCCGAACACAGGCCCCGAAGTGAACCCAAAAGGACACAAAGCCACTAGACCCAGTGACCTGCAAGCTGGAGAGGGGTCCTGCAAACAGCACCCAACCCACCGGGCCACCTGGCACCAAACAACAGCAAGCACAGCCACCTACCACAGCAGCTCGCAGAAACGGACCCAGCGAGGGTGAAATGCCCAGAAACCCTGCCAGGATGCAAACCTGCGACCACGCAACAAGAGGGAGATACTCCAAGGCCAGGGCCCACAGTCTGGGCGAACCCACACCAGGGCGCCCTCCCTGCAAAACAGAACCCTGAGGAAGCTGCAGCAACCACCGAGCCACGAGCCGGCAAGGAGAAGATGAGGACGCAGGCAAACCCCCCACATAAAGAGAGGAAAGCCCAGTTACATGCCCCGCATAGCACCAGATGTCACTAGAAGAGGAGTGAAACAGCTCCGAAAGCAGAACAGACCGACCCATCCTGGAGATGCCCCTCAGAACTGCCTGACAGGGAGCAGAAGAGACTGCAACGCAGCACACACCAGGAGGAGGGGGGGGCAGCAGGCGACAGGAACAAGGCCTCCCCCAACGGGCATCCAGGCGTACCCCCAAGAACATGGATACGGAGGGAAGCAGCCACAGGTGAGCACAATAGGATGTATGACGTTACAACGCACACTATTACAACGCATGCACTTACAACGCATTTTTTACAACGCATAATCCATTACAACGCATGACATTACAACGCATGACACTACAACGCATTTTTAAAAAATACCTTTACAACGCACTACCATTACAACGCATACTACCTTTACAACGCATACCATTACAACGCATAATATTAAATTACATTTAAGGTAAGTATTAGATAGTATGGGGGTAAAAATTACTATTCTAGCTCCAGGGGGTGCAACAGTAGGGTAAGTGTTGGATAGTGTAGGGGTAAAAATTACTATTCTAACTCCAGGGGGTGCAACAGTAGGGTAAGTGTTGGATAGTGTAGGGGTAAAAATTACTATTCTAACTCCAGGGGGTGCAACAGTAGGGAAAGTGTTGGATAGTATAGGGGTAAAAATTACTATTCTAACTCCAGGGGGTGCATCAGTAGGGTAAGTGTTGGATAGTATAGGGGTAAAAATTACTATTCTAACTCCAGGGGGTGCATCAGTAGGGTAAGTGTTGGATAGTATAGGGGTAAAAATTACTATTCTAACTCCAGGGGGTGCATCAGTAGGGTAAGTGTTGGATAGTATAGGGGTAAAAATTACTATTCTAACTCCAGGGGGTGCATCAGTAGGGTAAGTGTTGGATAGTATAGGGGTAAAAATTACTATTCTAACTCCAGGGGGTGCATCAGTAGTGTAAGTGTTGGATAGTATAGGGGTAAAAATTACTATTCTAACTCCAGGGGGTGCATCAGCAGTGTAAGTGTTGGATAGTATAGGGGTAAAAATTACTATTCTAACTCCAGGGGGTGCATCAGTAGTGTAAGTGTTGGATAGTATAGGGGTAAAAATTACTATTCTAACTCCAGGGGGTGCATCAGCAGTGTAAGTGTTGGATAGTATAGGGGTAAAAATTACTATTCTAACTCCAGGGGGTGCATCAGTAGTGTAAGTGTTGGATAGTATAGGGGTAAAAATTACTATTCTAACTCCAGGGGGTGCATCAGTAGGGTAAGTGTTGGATAGTATAGTGTAATATTATGCGTTGTAATGGTATGCGTTGTAATGGTAGTATGCGTTGTAATGGAATGCGTTGTAAAGGTAGTTTTTAAAAATGCGTTGTAGTGTCCTGCGTTGTAATATCATGCGTTGTAATGGATTATGCGTTGTAAAAAATGCGTTGTAATGGTAGTGCGTTGTAAAAGTTGCGTTGTAAAGGTTGTTCCCCAGCACAATAGCAGCAAGGATCCACCAAGCCACAAACAGGGAAAGAAATAGACACTGCTACATGGTACTCACCGGGGGGGGGGGGGCAACAGGAACAAGGCCCCTCCACAGTAGCCAGCCAGCCAGCCCAAGGCGCCCAACCAGCAACCCTGCCAGGGCCGGAGAAACAGCAAACACAGCGCGTATACCACCCGGCCAGGCCACAGGAAGATACGCAGCAACCCGGAAGAAATCGGAAGGCCGGCACACCAGGGTCGGTAGGCAAGGAAGAACCGGCCAGGAACATCCCAGCCTCTTAGCAAGCCCAGCAGGCCACGAGGCGAACCATCAGACTCCCCGCCCGCACAGCCAGGCAGCCAGACGGGGAGTGGAAGAAGAAAACGCCACTCCAGCCCAGCTTGAATTTCTCCAGTTTATGATGAATTCCAATGATTTGAGACACTTACACACCATCTTCAGACTGGATTCAGCCATTAAACAAAGAACCTGTAATCAACCAGTCAACAAGATAGAGACATATTTGTATGCCTTGTAACTGGAAAGATTCAACAACAGGAGCTACTATCTTAATGACTATCTTTGGAGACGTTGATAATCGGAACGGACGGCTCCTGAATTAATAACGAGTCTCTTCAATCACAAATTTAAGGTACTGCTGGCTCTCCCCATGAATCAGAACAGAGAAGTCCAGAGTTACCAAATAATCAAACTGCATGATCAAAGGGATTATTGCCTGCATTGCAGTCAGCCCGAAAGTTGACCTGTGGACACAAGGCTGGGATGAATGGAATAAACTATTTTGAAAAATATGAATAAAGTTGGAATCAGAACTCATACACAAGACTCCTGAATAATTGAAGCACACAGGATTATCGATATTGGATATAATGTGGACAGTACTATGTTTAAACTATGATTGATTAAATCAAACTAACATTTATATGTAATAATTGATTCTCCTTTTCAATTTTTTGAGACTGTGTATACATTTGTTTACCTCTTTCAAGTCCAGCACTGATCTGTATGTTGCATCTGTCTTTGGCACCAAGAAGAGTTTTGAGTACATCCCAAACCCTCTCTGCTTTTACGGAACAGGTAGCATGCTGCTTTCTAAAGAAGAGTGTGGACTTCGTGTAGCACTGTCTGTTTCTTTACTTAGTGTTTCTTAAAAGGCATCGCTTTGAACAGTTTGCGAGGAGATGGATTTGCAAATTTTACATTGTAGCCATATTTTATGATGTCTAACACTCATTTGGCGGACACCATCTTTTCCCACTGGGAATAGAAATGGACTACTCTTCCACCTTCTGCTCCATCCATATAGTCAGGATTTCACCATTGCTTATTGAATGGCTGTGATTAGGATTTTCCTGGGATGGCAGTCCACCAGCCTCAGGCACACACTCGAATGGGACACCTATTCTGAGAGAACTGAAAAGGCTTTTTCTACTAGAACGATATCTTGTGTGGAATAACTATAATCAGTTGTAGCATCTTCCTCGCAGACTTCTGTTCCAAATCTCCAAGATTAAAAGCAAAAAACTTGCAACCTGTGAAAGTTAAATGATGAACTAGTGATCTTTGAGTTTGATCAATCTTTCATAGCCTAAGTCGTACCAATCTCCTTCCTGCTTCTGTAGCTCCCACTGCTGTTGATGCAGACCAAGGGGCATCAAAGGTGGTGTTCGAAAGAAATTTCGCCAGTAACTCCATTTTGGCCAAACTCTGCGGATGACCTTCTCAATCCTGCAAACAGTTGAACAGTGACTGGAAATTTTACAGCAATGCTTTGGAAGCATGAGCTGCATAAGTCTCAGATGGCAACATAAAGTTGAATGCTGCATACACACTTTGAAAGGAGGATTCCAGTGATTTCTAAAAAGCAGCCAGAAGAGAAACTTCTATTCTGGATAGAGATGAGAAAGATGCCATACTAGCCAATGTAGAATTGACCATAGGATTTTAGGGAAAGGTCACCGCAAATCCAATCTTCGGGTATCTCTTAGCTAGAAATCTTGGAAAGGCAACTTTGTCAATACCCTTCCACTCCTTCAGGATAATATACTTTATAATGCAATGTGGAGAAAGCAAATCTGATCATTTCATAACATACTGGGCAAAAAATTCATCCTCTGTTTTTCAGTTCTCAGTTCAAAATAAGGACTTCCCTGATATGCTTTTGTATATCGACCACCTGTTGACCCTGGACATATTTTCCCCTTGGAAATTCCTCCTGGCCTTCCTTTACATCTGTGCCCTCTCTGTTACTTATCAGAGGGCTCTTTCAATTTGGAGTAAACTGCTTCCTTCATCAGACCTTCAAGGTCTCTCTGTGAAGGGTTAAGCAATTCCTCCTCCTCTTGCTCTATTTCAGTATTTTCCACTTCTCAGAGAGCTTTGACATGAATTCAAACTGAGGGGATATGTACAAGGAAGTGGTGGAGTGTGTCGTTACCCTCCTTGGCTTAACGACATGCTCCCCCACTTCTGAAAGGCAAGGCTACACCATATTTACAAGAATGTGGCGCAGCCTTGCGTTTCCCCCTGTGATGGCGCTGAGTTTGGCAACTTAGCGCCAATGCAGGCACACAAGGGGCTTGTACATATGCCAGATAGGGGCTTGTACATAAGCCCCCAGTGTGTAAATCACCACGCTAAAGGAATGGCTTGTTTATATAGGCTTCTTAGCAACATGCTCCCATCTTGTGAGAAGAAAGTCTGTGCTAAAAAGCCTGTGCAGTCTTACTACCTTTACGCACATCTATACAAACTCCAGGAAGTCTAAATCTAAAGCTGGTGTCCACATGGCACAGTCCTACTTGGTAGTCCGCTCTCCACCCCAGCTCTGCACATGGACAGGGAGCGCAAGCCAGAGCACCACACCTTTGATGGTTTAAACTCCAAATTTGAGCATCCTTGCCTTCTGAAGTAAGTTGCATCAAACATTATACCAACAAACAAACAAAAAAACCCTAACTTACTTGACAAGTTGACTATGGACTGTGGACAGAAAACCAGCAGAATGACAGAGTGGGGAGGGAGGATTGATGTGGTTAATTGCCATTGCAATGGGACTACATTTCGATTTAGCTTGGGAGAATGTCTGTCCAGGGGCTGAGCCTCCTCAAAAGGTGAAGATCGATGCAGTTTGACAACAAGTCCTCCTGGGGCACTTCTTTTCATTTGAAGAGGCTTACACTAGCCAGATTGTGTGGAGTGGTTCTGGATTACAGTTTAAGAGTGGGTAGGAAACCTGAAAAAGCATTGACTCGTGTTTACAAAGCCAATTGTGTTTCCACTACTTGCTACAGCAGTGATATCTGGGAGTATCGTGACTGTGGCCAAATATAGCTAGAGGAAAATAAGTTCTTTAGGAGGCTTTAGGGGGTCCCTCATTGCACACCCACATTTGCTGTGCATGAGAAACTTTGTATCAGGTACATCTCAGACTTTATAAAACTTAGACCTTTATTATGTTGGATTTCAATGTGACTTAAGAGGAAGCCAATCCTTAATAGGTTGATAATCGGGGATTGCCTCTCTTTGGCCAGTTCCAAAGCTATCCCTTGGGTGAGTTACATTAAGTCTGCATTTACAGCCTTGGGTCGCCCTAGTCTTTTCACGCAGCCCAAGGAAATTGTTAAGGCTGATCATTTGTGAGTCAAACAAATGTTTTTATATGGTCTCACCGTTTTTAGAGACGATCATGAACTGTGCAAACCAACTGTTCGGGCTGACAGTTTGGCAAAAACAGTTAGCTCCATCGAACCATACCTGACTTGGGTGAACAATGTTTGCCACCGCCATCTCTTATCCAGGTTCAGGTTGGGTGAACTCTTTCCTCCCACTTATCAGCTTTCCTAAAGCCTGGGTTGCAGATGGCTTTCTAGGCTCTTGTGAGTGTGACAAAACGTCAGTGCATCCTATTGCACATGTAGTAATGTTTTTTAGCCCATACACTCTCTCTAGGAAACAGTTCCTGGTTTCTATTCTGAGAGAGGCTCAGTTTCAAGAAGTAAGGCCAACAATGCTATTTCTTGCATTGTTGGGAGATATGTGTACCTGTGTAAATGTGGGTTACTTTTTAGGTCTCGCCTGACCCAGCGCATGCGCTGGTCTGGCGTGACTTATTGAGAGGGCTCCAAAAAGTGCTACCAGGCCAGCTTAGAGCTACAGTGCATGTGCGCGGGCGCACGCGCCGCGCTTTACCGCGATTACTTTCACTTTCGCGGGCCGCTTTGATGTGTGATTGCGATCACTTTCACTTTCGCAGCCGCACGGCCGCTCTGCATAGCCAATAGGTGTCGCTTTTGGGACCTTATAAGTATTTAGTTATGCAACTGTTGCATGGCTAAACACTTATAAGGTCCCAAAGGCGAGAACTATTGGCTATGCCAATGCTTGTTAAGTAATATTGTTATTGCTACAGGATCCAAAGAAAAGACTGCCCCCACCGCCCAGGAGGAGGACTCGCCATCGCACAAAAGACCCCTCTTCGACTCTCTACATCCAGCACGAGTGACCCCCACTCCAACACGGAACACCATTTCCAGATCCAGACCAGCCCCAGAACCATGCTGCGCGGCACCCTCATCTACAGACTGCCGGGACCTCGCACCCAGTCTGCAACATCAATCGCCGAGCTCGCCGCACCCCAAGCCATCACCTCCACGGACTACATCCTACTCGGAGACTTGAACTTCCACCTCGACAACTGCGACGACCCCGACTCCACCGCTCTCCTCAACAACCTCGGCAACCTCGGACTGTAGCAACTGGTCAACACGCCGACTCACAAACCTGGGCACACCCTCGACCCCATCTTTGCAGGAGGAAAAACATCCATTTCAGCCACACCACCCAGTCCCCCTGGACGGACCACCACTGCGTCCATTTTACTTTCAACACCACCACCGCACCCCAGCCACCCCAGCGTGCACACGAAGAAACTGGGGCAAGGTAACAGAGGAACACATCAACATCACCCTCCTCCAAGACCCCCCGCACCACCACTGACACCAACTCCGCAGCCAAATAATTTCACCGCTGGATTTTCTGCTTCGCCGACAAGCTGGCACCCCTCCACCACCCCGCCAAACAACACCATCTGAAGGTCGCCTGGTTCACCACCGAACTCCAAGAAGCCAGACGCACCTGCAGACGCCTAGAGAAGACCTGGTGAAACCAGAAAACCACGGAAGCCCAGAACAACCACAAGAGCGCCCTGAAGGAATACCACCAACGCATAAGAGACACCAAACGTACCTTCATAAGAAACAAAGTCCAGACCAACACGACCAACGCCAAGGAACTGTTCAACATCATACAGCAGCTCACGAAACCCCCCAGCAAAGCCACAGAGGTCACTCCTTCCCAGAAACTCTGCGACAAGCTCAGCTCCTACTTCCATCTGAAGATCAAGAGCCTCTATGACAACTTCAGCGAACAGACACCAGACACCCCCCCTTACGCGGACGATAAGCCATCCATCAAGACCTGGAATCCTGCCACTGTAGAACACATCACCGCAACCATGAAGAAAGCCCACTCAGGAGCCCCTACAGACCCCTGACCTCTGCACATATTCCACAGGGCCGCCGCCGCCATCGCACCCGAACTAGGACGGACCATCAACGCCTCCTTCATGTCCGGCACCTTCCCTGACGACTGTAAGCGGGCGGTGGTAAAATCACTCCTCAAGAAGCCAACTGCCGACCCAACAACCTGAAAAACTACCGGCCTATCTCTCTCCTCCCCTTTGTGGCCAAAGTCACAGAGAGACTTGTAAAGACCTAACTGACCTCCTTCATCGAAGAGAACTCAATCCTGGACGCCTCCCAGTTTGGATTCTGCAGCAACCACAGCACCGAGACTGCCCTCCTCGCAGCCACCGACGACATCCGCATTCTACTCGACCAGGGACACACTGCGGCCCTCATCCTGTTAGACCTCCCCGCAGCTTTCGACACCGTCTCACATCGCACACTCACAGTTAGACTTCACGACTCAGGGATACAAGGAACCGCTCACGACCGGATCCAATCCTTTCTCTCCGGCCGAACTCAGAGGATTAGACTCCCTCCCTACCTCTCCGAACCCACAGATATCAACTGCGGAGTACCCCAAGGATCTTCGCTCAGCCCCACGCTCTTCAACATCTACATGGCCCCCCTCACCACCATCGTCAGACAGCATGGGCTCAGCATTGTATCCTACGCCGACGACACCCAGCTCATCTTCTCAGTCATGAAGAAACCCGAAGACAACAGACTCTGTTTTCAGGAAGGAATGAAGAACGTCGTAGCCTGGATGAAAGAAAGCTGTCTGAAGCTCAACTCGGAGAAGACCGAAGTCCTCATCCTCGGACCATGCACCTCTGCCTGGGACAACACCTGGTGGCCCTCTGCAACCCACCCACCCCTACAGACCATGTACGAAACCTCGGCATCATCCTCGACTCCACCTTCTCCATGAACTGCCAGATCAACGCCGTCGCCTCCACCAGTTTCAACTGCCTCCGCATCCTCCGCAAGACATTCAAATGGATCCCCCTGACTTCAGAAGGACCGTCACCCACGCACTCATAACCAGCAGACTCGACTACGGTAACGCCCTATACGCCGGACTCAACAGAACCCTTCAACACAGACTCCAAACCATCCAGAACGCCGCAGCCAGACTCATCCTCGGGACTCCGCACCACGAACACATGACCCAACACCTACGAGACCTCCACTGGCTCCCCGTGGAGAAGCGGGTCACCTTCAAACTACTCACCCATGCCTACAAATCCCTCAACATCGGGCCCAAATACCTCAACAAGAGAGTATCCTTCCACGTACCCAAGAGAGACCTCCGCTCTGCCGAACTCGCCCTGGCAGAGGTCCCACACATCTGCTGGAAAAGAACTGGGGGAAGAGCTTTCTCCTATATCGCGGCCAAGACCTGGAATGATCTACCTGTGAACATCAGACGCGCCCGACCCTGCACACATTCAGGAAGGACCTCAAGACCTGGCTCTTCGACTGATCCGGAGCTGCTCCCCCCTGCGCCTTGAGACCCTCACGGATGAGTAGCGCACTTTACAAACCCCTTATTGATTGATTGATTGTTAAGATCCAAGGGGCCGAGCCTAAACACCTGTATTTTTACTTGTTTTTATAATATTTGAACACACTGGATTTACCACTTCTAAATTTTAGTGGCAACTGGATTCATTGTGTTAACTGTACCTGTCTTGTTATTTACGTCTTAAGTTGCATGCACAATGTATTTTATATTATATGTGTACTGTTTAGTATCTTTTATATGCTTTTACCTGTTTATATCTTTTATGGTTATTTATTTAAACTAATAAAGAATTTATTTATCTATCTATATAAAGATCAATGATGAAGACAGTAGAGGAGTCCCTCCGAAGGGGTAATGTGTCCTAAGCTTTATTCACAAATTGCATACCCATCATAACAATATCACCTTGTTTTTAACATAGTGCATCGTTCCTCACTTCATACCATTTTTAGCTCTGTGAATAATGGGTGTCATTATTTATTTTTCTCAATTTATAAGCAATTGAAGGGGGATCTGAAGATCATACTAAATATTAGTCACAAGCTTTTTAACATGCTGAGTCATTAAGCCATCAGAAAAAACAAGCATTGGCAAATGCATTAGGTTTTGCCTATGTGATTAATAATATTTGTTGTTGTTGTATGTTTTGGCTTTGTGAGCATCATCATGCTATTATGTGGGCAGCCTGCCAAGAGGAGCCTTCCACTCCAGGGCCACAGATCTGGGGCAAAACGCAGTGCAGCTTCATTGGCACCGTAGCAGCTTTTTGTGCAAGACAAGCAGGATATGTAAAAATAAACATTCAAACAGCGCAAGGACTTTGTGAAGGGAGCAAGCAACATGAGAGTGGGATGAGGACAGTGGGTTGGGAGACAACGGACAGCGGTAAGAGGGTGGGTGCTGGGCAAACAACAGACAGGGTTGAGGGACAATAAACTACATATAGTGGAAGGAGTGGGTGGGCAATCAAGAGACAGCGGTAGTAGAGCAGGGGGTGCTATCCGCTGAGCCATTATTCAGCTTAAAATATTCCTCTATTTCAGCTTGAAGCTCATCCTGAAAAAAATGCTAAAAAGACAAAGAGCAAGAGGATCATGTCTATTCCACTTTATGTACCACATGTGCTTACTTTGCTTTGACATTACTTGTCTACATTATGGAGCAAGCAAAATAGTGTCTATCCCATTGAATGAATGAAGCAGGCTCATGGGATGTGGGAAATGAGTTTCGAGCACATCTGACATAGAACTGAAGCTCCTACTCAGGGGTGTTTCCAAAGGGCATTAGTGGGTGAAAGGACCTCGTTTCATGCACTGTAGGCTATGAAATGTGGGAAAGTGCATTCTGTGGCAAATAAGGGTGGGTTTCAATGGGTCTTGGCATAGGTGTCAAATTTTACAGATGATCAAGGGAAAAGGTATTTGCCTACTGTCCAGTACAGGAATGATTGAGGTTTTGTAATGTAATGTTCTTAAATTTGTATAGTGAAAATCTGCTATTCTTCTGACACTGCAGCTCTTTCGGTAACTGGCTACCTAGCCAAATAACTGGGTGGTCGACATCACAAACTGGAGTCTGATTGGTCTTGTGAAGATGTGCTATAAGTAGTATGCATAGGTATGTTCTCAGGTTAAGCTAATATGTCAATTCCAAATCGCATTCACATTTTTACGATAGGCAGCCCCACTAGGTGACAGTGCTTAAAGCAAACGTTGGTAGCTGTGTCTTTAGATAGCAGACCAATGGGTTATTTGTCCTGTGATAGATAGGAAGAAAGTAAAGTTAAAAGCACACATTTTAGCCTAAAAATGGATAGCGTTCTTCCTGAATAGGGATAGTTTGCATAAGTATTAGGTGCACTGTAGGCTTTGGAGTGGGATAAAAAGACTTTGGTGCTTCTAGGAGTCAAAGAGGTTGGTCTCTTGGAGTTATACTAGATGGTTACATGTGGTTCAGGTTGTGAGTGCTAGGGGATTCACGGGTTAGACACTGGGGGCCTCAAGGACTGTGTTCTATGAGTCCCAGAGAGTAGGCTTCTAAAGGCTATACGTGGACTAGTGTGAATCATTTTTAGGGAATATGTACGCTGACCAGCTGGCTCCATTTAATTGCTACACCACTTTTCCATTCCTTCTCTTTGCTTTACAGAACAATGCATTATGGGAGTTGTAGTCATTCAGGTTAACTGAGACAACACACCAGATAACAATGGTATGTAAAGTTCAGGAATGGAAAAGTGGTGCCCCAGAGACATTGAACTGCTTGGTCACCATAGGAATAGGAGCATAAAAGTTCAACTCCCCTACCCCTCTCCCAACACCTGCAAGAGTGGTAGATTAGTGGAGTGCATCATGAAGGTTCAGGAATGGTGCTAGAAGATTTTAGGGGTAGCTCAGAAGGATCCTAGTCAGCATGGTCAAAGCAAAATCATGCATAGACTTTCACAACGTACTGATGTGTGAAAGGGGTATATCAATTCAATACGGGTCATGTATCTTACCTATTTAGATGAAAAGGTCTCACTTCTTCACTGAGAAAAGCCCCACCGTTCTGCCACATCAGCACAGGGAACTAGACGCTCTTCCGGGCTCCTATTCTGGCCCACCCTCTTTTCAGAGAGCACCAATCAGTCTTCAGCAAACAATCACAGTTCTGCCTGTAGACCAATCAAATGACAGCACTCCAGCATAGATCTGTCTATTCGCATTAGCCAATCAATCAACCAATCAAACAGTATTTGTAAAGCGCAGCACTGTCCCACTTAGGGGTATCTGGAGCTGCATCTCCGTCGAAGAGCCAAGTCTTGAGTCTCTTTCTGTAGTCTGCCAGGGAGGGGGCTGTACAGAGCTGGAGGGGAATGTTGTTCCAGGTCTTGGCAGCGATGTAGGAGAAGGATCGAGCACCGCTGCAGCTGGGACAGATGTGGGAGAGTGTGTGCGAGGGCAAGTGAAGAGGAGCACAGGTGTCTAGCGGGTTGGTGGAGGTTCAGTCGATGGTTGAGGTAGGCAGGTTCTAGGATGTGGAGGGCTTTGTAGGCATACGTGAGTATCTTGAACTGACATCTTTTCTGATTAGGGAGCCAGTGGAGGCCTCTCAGGTGGGGGGCGATCTGTGTTCCTTTGGGGAGGTCCAGGATGAGTCTGACTGCAGCGTTCTGAATGGTCTAAAGTTTTCTGAGGAGCTTGGTGGAGATGGCGGTGTAGAGGGTGTTGCCGTAGTCGAGGCAGCTGGTGACGAGGGCCTGGGTGATGGTCTTTCCGGTGTTTTTTGGAATCCATCTGAAGATTCTGCAGAGCATGTGAAGTGTGTGTAAGCAAGAGGAGGTGACTGTGTTAACTTGTCGGTTCATGGTCAGTTAGATGTCGAGGATAATGCCGAGCTTGCGTACGTGGTCGGTCAGTGTGGGTATGGGTCAGAGTTCTGCGGGGCATCAGTTATGGTCCCATCTGAAGGTGTTCTTCCTGAAGATTAGCACTTCGGTTTTGTTGGAGTTGAGTTGGAGCCAGGTGTCTCTCATTCATTCAGCTATGTTGGTCATGGGGTTGCAGAAGTTGGTTTTGGCATTGGAGCTGTCCTCAGTGAGCAAGAGGATCAGTTGAGTGTCATCTGTGTAGGAGATTAGGTTGAGTCCTTGGGATCTAACGACGTCTGCGAGGGGGTCATGTAGATGTTGTACAGGGCAGGGCTTAGGGTTGATCCTTGCAGTGCGCTGCATTTGATGTCTTAGGATGCAGAGGTGAAGGGAGGCAGTTGGACGCTCTGTGTGCATTCTGTGAGTAAGGAGGCGATCCACTTGATGGCATCTTGGTGTATGCCTGTGTTGTGAAGTCTCTTTATGAGGGTGCTGTGGGAGACTTTGTCGAACATTGTGGAGAGGTCAAGTAGGGTCAGAGCCATGGTTTCTCCATGGTTGAGGAGTGTTCTGATGTCGTCAGTGGCAGCGATCAGTGCGGTCTCAGTGCTGTGATTAGCACGGAATCCTGATTGAGAGGCGTCCAGTAGCTGGTTTTGTCCCAGGAATTCTGTGAGCTGCTGCATGATGGTTTCCTCAAGAACTTTGGCCGGGTAGGGAAGAAGGGAGATCAGACAATTTTTTTTTTTAGATCTTTAGGGTCAGTGGAGGCTTTCTTTAGGAAGGGAGTGAGTGAGTCACAGAAAGGGTTTGCTGACATCTGTTTCCGGAATTATTCCATAAAAGCCAACCACAAAGTAGAAAGGATGCAACATGCCTAAATTGAAGCCAATCGGAGGTCTGTTGTGGTCCTATTGGTACTTTGAGATTGAGAAGCCAAGCCATACATTTTGATTTACAAGTGAATAGACATGGTAACCAGAAAAATCAACAAGGTGCACAGCCCGCGGCACCAGTAGCAAAAGACTATGCATGTGCACACAAGACGAATGGTTCACAGCACAGGTACCCAAGGATTGTAGCTGCCAGGTCCGGTACTACACATGCCTCACAGAAGACAACACTCGCTGCAACACAGCTTTGCACACAGCAGCCAGTTTACAAAGGCTACTTACCCTGTGCACTCAAGCACAGCCAATAATCACTCCTGGAGCAGTGTAGTCTCCTGATGTCCAATTAACTGGACTGTTGCCTGACTCCAAGAGGGCAGCAGTTGCACAAGGGCCATGGCAATGTGTAGTGTTGGTTAATGGTTGTCATAAAAGTGGTGCGTGTGAGGAGGGAGAAGGAGTGGTGGAGCAACATGAGGGACAGAGATGAACTGTAGAGAGCCATGCACATGGCAGAAAGTAAAAGAAAGCACAGAGCAAGTGCTGTGTAGTCAAAAGCTTAAAAAAAAGTCCCACAAAGCGAATTATAAAAGTACTTGGGCCACGGGAAACTGATAAGAGAAAGATATGAAGAACAACAGGAACTAGTAAGCTACAGTCAATAGAAACAGAGGCAAAGTAAGTGGCAAGCACAGGAACCAATGAAAAGCCAGGGGCGGCGTATAAGTCCTTTTTAAGATTTATATTAATAATAGATTTCACAAGCAAAGCCAAGTGATATGCTTGCGAAACCTAAAAATCTCACTGCAGTTTAAAAATAAAATGAAAATAAAATGTTTAGAGGTTGCAAAATTATGTTAACATGTTTCCATTGTAGATGTTTGTAAATGACATTTAATTGGTGTCATAATTTACCAATATTAAAATAATTTAATCTCACTTTACTGTTTTTTTAATGTTTGTACTCCATGAAACATGTGAGTATGACTTCATCTGGATGACTGTGTAACTGGTTATGCTGTGAATTTATATGAATTGAACTAGAACCGACTTTACTGTTTAACTACTAGTAATTTCTCCTTCTTTTATACTTTATGCTTACTTTTGATGAAGGAAGGGCAGATCATATGACAATGGAGGGCTCACAGCTTTAATAGTAAAATCAATGAGGACTGCCCAGTGCACATCAGACCGAGTGACATATCTACTTTGGAACTGTTCCTTGGAATGACTGAATGTAATGAGCACTTGTGTGTAGGGTGCTTTAGACACATGATCCATGCCATGCCATTAAATTGATGGTATGCAAGGTGATGCACTGGATGAGAGCTGTTACAATGTATTTTTGAATCTCTTTATTTGCATTTTTAGTATACCAATAATGCATATTACAATCAAATATATGAGATATGTAACACATAACACATCTAGGAGTTTACAGCAGAGGGCGCCAGTGCAGTGGTCAGAAGATTCAATAAGCAATATGTATGAAACAGAAATAACAAAAAAGTATAACCAGACAGGAAATACCAACATCAGGTCCGCACTACAGCACAACAGAAGGAGAGGGGGAAAAGAGCATCTTTACAGAGAGACAGTGTGAATGAACAAAGAAAGATATGGCTGTTGTGTATTCAGGGGGGAGCAACAGACATTCCTGGTGATAGGTTAATAGTCAGAAGGTGTCTGCAATCGCTGGAGATGAGGCAGCTCCTGGTGATTCGTCGGCAGGTGGCAGAGCAGTTAGGGAGTTGGCTAGGATGGCATCCCAGCTAACTGCCAACGGGTATTTTCGCAGGCCCCACTTGTCTTTCCTGTGTAAGGCAGCGCTTTCACAGGAGGTGCAGGGGACTTTCATGTGCGGGTGATCAATCTGTTGGTCATGAGAAGTCCACAGTCTATGAATCGGGTGATGGCTCTATGAGGAATATGTACAAGCCCCTATCACCACAGGAACATCACTTTTTCCGACGTTATGATGGCGATAGGGGCTTAGCCTTATTTACAAGGTAGCGGTAAGCCACTTAACGTGGCTTAACACTGCCTTGTAAATAAGGACCCCTTTCACGCTATGGTTACCATGAAAGGGAAGGGCAGTGGGTGTTGCGGTGGGCGTTCCACCGCAAAACACCCATTGATTTTGACGCTGTCTCCTATGTACGAGGGCAGTGTACATAGGAGGCAGCGCCAACATTAAGACCAGGGGGAGACCGCAAACGAAGGAGGCTGTACTTTTGCCCTTGTCCCTGGGCCAACGCACTTTTCTCCCGGCCCCTGGAGGGGCTTGAGAACTCCGGCAGCGGTCCCGCGACGGCGGGAGACCGCAAACGAAGGAGGCTGTACTTTTGCCCGTGTCCCTGGGCCAACGCACTTTGAACTTTTCTCCCAGCCCCTGGAGGGGCCCCTGGAGGGGCCCCTGCAGGGGCTTGATAACTCAGGCGGCGGTCCCGCAGCGCGGGACGTGCCCGGGCACAGCTCGGGCCAAGACGGGCCCGTCTTAGCCCGTCATAGACCGACAGAGGCCGGGCTGGGCCACAAATCTGTCATCTGCTGTATTAAAGGTACTGTGCATTGTGTTCAAGTCCAGTCATATAATGAAGGCTTGAATGAGGTTTTTCTATATATCAGTTGACTCACTTGAGCCTGCATTACTCCCCTAGAGAAGGAAAATCGATTGAAGCACATTAGTGACTTCTGATACTCTGACTCCTTGATTTGTGGACAATTTTGGACAAATCATTTTTTTATTTTTTTTATCTATACCTGTTTCTGGCACAACTGTTAGTTTCTTTATCTGTTTGTAAAATCATGGGGAAGAGGAAACTAGCGAGTGCCCAGTGTGAGAAGGTGGCCTGATATATGCTGTCCACTAATTCTATTGGGCACCTTGTATCAGTCCAAACAACCCCTTATGGTGATAGGTTAAAGACAACCTTTGTTGCAAGCTATCCTAGTGGTAGCTATGGAGAGCAGCCTTCAGGCTAAGTCTTGAAGGAATGTAAAGCAGCTTGTTTTACCAGTCTATAATCTCTTGAGTGATCAAATGAAAGGACAACCACACCTGGTATATATTTTAAATATATGTATTTAGGTTAAAACACACCCCTCTAGTCTCTTTATGAGACTGGAGTTCGAAGTACTTAAGTTACAAGTGAGCAATCATCAGTAATAGCACAAATACACGTTTGGGCCCTTGGGGCGTACCAAACCATATACCAAAAAAGTGGTATAAGAACCACGACTGAACTAGACACAAGGCCTGGAGCCTGTAGAATCACTGGTACCCCAAGGAACCACCCAAAGTAGTGACACAGGGGACCCACGGGGACTGTATGCAGTGTGTGAACACAACCGCGGGTTCCCGTTATCTTCTATGGGCAATGTCACGGTTGGAAATTTAAAGATTAGGGACACTTAGAATCGAGTCAGGACCAAACCCTTTTGGACTTAAGAAGTTCTAGGGCTAGCACCCACGGGAGCACCAGAGTACTCGAGTTACCTCACCCAGGGAAGCCAGGTGCATAGGTGTCTTTTGGTGTCGGGTTGCGTCATCAATTGCAATGGAAGCCTGCAAAGAACTGCTGCTGCCGTGAAGAGGTGAAGAGGAGAAGTGTCCGAAGAGATCCAAGCCTGGATCTAGGATGGAAGGAACCTGAAAGCAGAGGGGACAGAGTCTCGGTCACTAGCCAGTGACCGAGGGCAGGATGGACCAATGCCCACAGATGTCGGGTGCTTCAGGTGTGTTGATGGGTGTCTTGACTCTTCAGCCACGAGGTCCAAGAAGTGTCGACAAAGTCCACGAGCCGGATTCGAGCTGTCTCACAAAGTCTGTCGAGTGCTGCGGTGTCGGCGACCAGAATGGACCCAACAAGCCTTGGCAACGGTAAGTCACTGGAATTCAGAGAAAGGACTGCGGTGCAGACCAGCAAGGTCTGAGGGACTCACCCAGCAAGGGTAAGTCAGGGCACGTCTGGAGCAACCAGGAAAGCCCAAGTAGAAAAGGAGTTGCCTTTGTGAGGACCTGCTAGCCAACAGGCTAGTAATCGCGAAGGAGCCTCAAGCGGTCGCACTTGAAGCTGGCCCACAGGTCACTCGTGGAGTGGAGGCCAGCAATCTTCGGTGCAGGAGGTGCTCAAGGCTGGGGCTACTCGGAGCCCAAAACACAAATTCGAGGAGAACCAGGAAGATAGTGTTGCTGCAAAAGTTCACGGTATCCAGGGGTCACGGTTCCACGTCACCCACAATAGCCACGGGTCTCAGCTTTACTGTGGACTCAGGGTAGCCTTGGGGAAGTCTGAAAATCCACCTCTGGTGATGCAAAGACTTCGGCGTCCGGCGGGAGCTTCAGCGATGCAGACCAGTCAGTTACTTCTTTGGTGCCTGCCAAGCAGGGGTGTCACTCCTTGACACCAAGGGAGATTTCTTCAGTCTTCTAGTCAGGATAGAACGTCGAAGGTCCAGGATATATGTTGCAGAGTTTCGTCCAAGGTAATCTAAAGTCCTAGGGACTGGATTCCTATACTTATACTAAGTTTAGGGGATGGACTAACTCTAAGGCCCCACCTATGGGTGGGCTTGGAAAGAGGGGTGGTTACACCCATTTCCTTTGTCTAGTTTCGCACCAGAGCAGGGGCAGGTAACCCCGGCAACCAGTTTGAAATGGACTATGCACAGGGACAGGAAACCTGCCCCCAGTGCAGGACTTCAATGCACCAGAGAGTGCTCCCGCCCAGCCCCAATACACATCTGCCTGTCTGGGGAGGTGGTCACACCTCCCTTCGACAGGAAACCTATTGTCCAGGCCTCCCCTGCCGGAGTTTCGGTCAGCAGCAGGAGGCCAGACCCGTGTCTGTGGAAGAGGCATCCATTTTGTCATGCAAGGGCTCAGGAAAGTCCTACCGGGTTTGACCAGTTTGAACATGTCTTTCCCTCTAGAAGGGTGGAATGCTACCCCCGCCGCCAGAACTGGCGGGTGGTAGTATTCCAAAGCGTTTGAATCCAAACACAACATGTTTTGATGCAGCCATTCCAAAGTTAGCATTTAACGCGAGGTTATAATGCACTTAAGAGTATATGGTATGGCTGTGTCACAGAACAACCATAAGGAAGTATTTCCGAAAGCTGCAGAGGGGCTCAGCTCATGCTTGGGCACCCTCTCACAGAAAACCAAGCACTCTGCCTTCAAGATTGTCAAGGCCTGCCATAGGAGTGACTTATAGGTTTATATGTGTCTGTATATATATGTGGATATAGGTAGCCTATACCACTGTAAGGGGTGCAAGCACACCCTTACCCAGACTGCAGTAGCAGACCTGTAGTGCCATTTTGGAGTGCTTCCCAGGGGTGGCATAATACATGCTTCAGCCCCTGGTAGGCCTCTGAGGTACCTATGCCCTAGGTGCATAGTATACCATATACTAGGGGCTTATAAGGCACTCCAGAATCCAAGTATATATGTACCTAATGTACATGGAAACCATTTTACAGAGAAAACAGATAGACTGGGGCCTGAATAGCAGGATCCCAGTCCAACTAAGTCATAAATCAGCAAAACACCAGGCAAAAAGTGAGGGCAACCATATAGTCAGATTCCACCTTCCTACGCCCAGAACAAAAAGTTAGTTAAACCAGGGAAGCTTTGTCATCAGTCCCTCCTAAATTATTTAACTGGTGCTGTGGGAACTATAGAACAGCAAATTACATCTGTTGAAGAGGTACTGAATCCAGGGAAGGAGGGGGGTGTTCCAGTGGGGGATAGCCCTACTGATTCAACCAAGGCCCATAGAAGTGACTTGGCTGCAAATGGTTGTGTGGTAAATATTTCAGATCATATATCGTGAAGTGAACATGACTATGAAGCAGTAGACTGACTGAGAACAGAGGATTTTGATCAGGTGGGAAATCCCAATAGTGTAGATTCTGGCTCCAATAAGGGTCTGTTAATACCCCGAGTCAGCAATTCACTAAAGGACACACAAGAGAGAGCCCTAGCCGAAAAAAATACAGGTAACAGTGGGCATAGCCCCAGATACTAGGGTAGTGCAAACCCAACCCCTCTTAACACAAACATGGCCCAACTCATCACTGGGGGCGGACGGGCGGGGAAAGAATGGGAACATGGGTACAGTTAAGAAAGATAATTGTCAGTTCCTTTTTTGGAATGTGGCAGGACTAAAGCCCAAAGTGCGTAACAACTCTTGGGTCTATTTTGTTAGTAAATATGAGATCCTCAGTCTGCAAGAAACATGGTTGGAGGATCCTACCCACATTTGTGGGTATAAAACTTTTCACACACCAGCAATAAGATCATCCCATGGCAGAGCTAAAGGGGGCCTCTGCACTAATATGTCTAACTATTTGAATTTGAGGAAAATCGAATTGGCTGCCTCAAATCGGTATTATCAAATGATTCATGTGGACCAGAGTTTACGTGTCATTTTGTTAAA
Source organism: Triturus cristatus (assembly GCF_964204655.1). Taxonomy (NCBI): domain Eukaryota; kingdom Metazoa; phylum Chordata; class Amphibia; order Caudata; family Salamandridae; genus Triturus; species Triturus cristatus. Next base: position 872,345,452 of record NC_140593.1, read on the forward strand.
TTTTTACAACAATGTCCCATTGGAAACACTTGAGAGAACACTGCGAAAATTAAATAGCGACCTGCATAACTTATTCTCGTATGCATCTAATGATGCTCTGATTATATGGGGTGGTGATTTTAATTCCCATATATGTCCAAGGGGTGCTAAGAAGGTTTGTGGTATGATGTATGAAAAAGGTCCCAGTTTTGCCCACTTCCCCCACACACCCTACGGAGATCTTTTGAACGATATTATGTTTGCATTTGATATGGGTTTCGCAAATAATTTATGTTCACCTGTGGTCCCTTTCTGCCCGACATTTAATGGTTGAGGGACTTTTTCTATAATTGATTATATACTGGTTACAAGCAGGCATTCATCACGCATTAATGATTTTACCATTCATGATATCGCCTTAAGCGACTATTATCCACAAAGTATTGATGTGCTAGTATATAAAAAAGATTTCAATACGAGGGGTAATTCCACCCAGCTTTTAAAGAACATCACCTTAAGCAGACAAAATGGGTATGCACTAAGATGGGGGAACTGAACCCTGAAGATTTTGTCATAAAAATTGTTTCAAAGTGTAGGAATATGATTTATCTGTGTCTAGATGAAACATCCTCTCACCAAGTAATTATAGAGAATTTTTTAATTATCTCTAACCAAATAAAAGATACACTGTGTGTAAAAGCAAGAAGGAATAACATACCCAATGAGGGCAGGATTGATTCCCAATGTACAAAAGCCCATACTAAACTCAAATATGCTTTAAACGCTAGGGTGAACGGTCAGGAGCTTATCAGGGAATCCAGAAGGAACTATAAGAGGGTTGTGAAAAAAAGGAAGAAAACGTTGAAAGAGGAGGCCTGGTGTGCCCTGCGTAAGGCCTCGACCAATTGAGATCCCTCTGCCTTTTGGAAGGTGGTTAATGCGCCTTTCCTGACTGAGCACAATAAAGCTACCATAGAAATTGCAATAAGTGAACTAGAGTGGATCTCACACTATTCTAAACTTAATAATAATCAAACCAGTGATGTGGAGAACGGGGATGACCTTGTACCTCCTCCCCCCTTCCAAAAACTATCCCTGGACTTCACCTTGAGCGAGGTCAACGCCGCCATAAATGCAAGTCTTGGCGGCAAGGCCCCGGGGCCGGATGGAATCCAGGTGGACCTATTCAAATCTAGTTTGGCACTGTGGGGACCGCTTTTAACTCAAGTTTTTAATGCATGCTGTACTAAGGGGTTTTTAATGTCCTGGTATGACTCCATAATTGTCCCTATTTTTAAGAAGGGAGATAGAGCGAATCCTGCTTGCTATCGCCCGATCTCTTTATCGGATTCCACTGTGAAGATTATAGGACAGGTGATTTTAGAAAGACTACAAGGCTGGGCGGAGGAGAAAGGAGTCATTAGTGACCTACAGTATGGTTTACGTAAGGGCCGGGGGACAATTGAACAGGGATTACATTTATATATCCTATTAGAGAAATATATTAACGCAAAAAGGGAAAGGCTGTTTTTAACTTTTATTGATTTAGCGGCTGCATTCGATTGCGTCGTTCACGAAAAATTATGGCTGATTTTAGAGGGGCAAGGGGTGAACATCTTATTGAGCTCCTTTTTAAGGCAACTTTACTTAGGGGCAAGGGCTAGGGTGCGTTATGGACAGGACGGGGAAGGCACAAAAAGCTTCAGAGTGAAGAAAGGCGTAGGAAAGGTTGCGTTCTCGCTCCATTTTTATTCACATTGTATATAAACGACCTAGACACCCGTCTGATAAAGGAGTGCAGGGCTTTACCTTTAGCAGCAAATCGCCCTATCCCTGCACTCCTATATGCAGACGATGTGGTTCTCATGTTCCGCATGACTCTTGTCCTTCAAAGGACAGTCACCTCTTTTACCAATTTGATGTCAAACTTGGGTCTCACAATTAATTGTTCAAAAACCTTTGCAATGAATTGTGGCAACGGGTCTTCTAAAAAGAGTAATAATATTTTTATTTCTAATAAGGCCATTGAGTGTACTAAAACGTTTTCCTATTTAGGGATTTTATTTGATCAGTCAGGTACCTGGTCTAGGGCAGTCAAATCTAGAAGGCTTCTGTTGAGCAAGTCACTGATGGCGTTATCCAATTTCAGTCGAAAACTAGGAAAACGCTCTCCAGGGGAAATACTCCATATATACAAGGCGAAATGTGTTGCAATTGCCACTTACGGAGCGGGTATCTGGGGCTTCGCCAACGTAAACTTACTGCAGGTGGCAGAAAACACATTTCTTAAATTCCTCTTATCAGTACCTGACAGTACACCTAATTTTATCTGTCATGCTGAACTTGGTCTACCCTACTTGGAGGATGTGATTAAGATCCAGCCAGTCCTCCACTGGCACAGGGTGTGGACCACAGATGAGACTGCCCTTAATCGCCATATATTAAAAGATGCTTTGGGGTTGGATGGTGTAAAACATATTAGATGGCTGGAATACGTTAAAACATTTTTAAGCTGTTTGGGACATCAAGAATACCATAAGGACCCATACACTATGTGTAATGTAGCTAGAAACGTCTTAAAGCTTGACTGTATGAGGTACCTGAGTGAACTGAGATTTACGGTCGAAATGAAGAAACCAACGGTCCAGTTTCATCATTTCACCCTGGCCTTTGAAAGCATCCGGCCATATGTTCTGTTAGTCTATAGCGATTATGAGAGATTTCTGTTAACACGCTTCAGATTGAATACAATATATAGAGCGCTAAGTTTTCCCGAATGTAATGATTGGTCCAGAATATTATGCGAATGCCCGTGTGATGACGTTTCTGTACAATCGTCCATACATATTTTGTTTTTCTGTAAATTTTACTGTATTCCCAGAAAAAGATGGATCATACCAGTGCTAAAACGACTGGGACTGAGACACTGCCGCCCAGCATTCTAGGCATTACAATATCTTGACAATGAATTTACCATCGCCTCTATTACTGCCTTTTAAAAAAATGTTTTTAAACAACGGAAATGAATTGTGATATAACTTGATTGTAAATTTGTTTTTTAAAAAATGCCCAGGGATTTTTACAATGTGTATTTTATGAATTGTGCTTTTATGGTTTACTCTGTATAGTAACCGAATAAAGTTATTTGAATTTGAATTTGACCAGGGAAAACCTGGTCTTAACTTGGCGAAACGAGGAGAAATGCATTATTTCTCCTCGTTTTTGCTTTTTCCATGTGTGCTGCCTTGTGCAGCACACATGGAAAAAGCAAACTGCCATGGATTGTTTATGTACAGGAAGGTCCCCCTTCCTGTACATAGACAATCTGTAAAAAAAAATAATTAAAATGCCATTTTGTGACTTTCATGTGTGCTGCATGGAGCAGCACACATAAAAGTGACAAAATGGCATTTTAGGATTGTGTATGTGCAGGAAGTCACACCTTTCTACACATAAACAATCCTCCCCGCACGCAGACGCACTATGGTGCAAGGGTGCCTGCGTTGGCGCTACACTGCTAAGTGTAGCGCCAGCGCAGGGGGAAACGCAAGGCTGCACCATATCCGTATAAATATGGTACAGCCTTGCGTTTCTGAAGTGGGGGAGTGAGGCGTTAAGCCATGACGGCGAACGCCTAACTCCGCCACTTCCTCGTACATATGCCCCTATGTTTCTTGTCAATGCAATTATCTTATCAGGAGTGAGGTAAGCCAAGCTGTTACAGTGTATTCACAGAAGCGTGGGTTTAAGTGTCACAATAGCTTCTGATTATTGTTCAAGCAGCTACAGAAAGTCTTTCGGCACTTACACAAATTTCTTTTAAGGTGGGTTATGGTCATTATACTTTTCTTTTAAAATTGCATTTCAAAAAAAGTAAATTACCATGAAGAATACTATTAAAAACTGGTAAGAGGAAAACCTATTATGACAGTATGCAGTTGTGCAGATGGTCAATATTCTTAATAGATAAGAGACCATATCATAATCCCATTTACTGCACTGCTGTAACGGAGCCCTTTCTTTTCGGCGTTTTTTGCACATACATTAATTTGGAATTTCTTCGAGTCTGATTATATTTTGATGACAGCTAAACAGAGGGAATTAACTGCCTGTTTGTGTTTCCGAGCTCTGCTGTCAGTCAAACATACACTAACTCGAAGATTTGTGTTATCTAAGTGCTAGCTCTGAGCTTTTTATGTGCACTCTTTGTAAGCTTTGAAAGGTTGGACTGAATTTGCACAATTTAAAAGAGTTTGGACAAACATTCTTCAGAATTAGGTTTTGCAGAAAAATATCTCGACAAAAACCTACTATTATTGTGGAAAATAACTAGCGAAAAAACCTGAGGGAAAATTCTTCGTATAAATGTATTTCCAAAGAATGTTTAATGGCAAGTGAAGGTTTCCCGAAGTAGATGGAATACTATAGCCTTCGCAAAGTTTGTAAACTGCAAAACTATCCGGACGGAATTTGAATTACACCTACTTCTACTCTTATTTCAACAGCATGAATTAAAGAAGAGAACTTTCCAGTTTATGAGTGGACAAAATGAAATAGAAGACCTGAGTAAATAGCGTGTATTATTGAAAGAACAACACAGGGATGTTTGTTCTCACTTCTCACCGACCAGCATGCTGTGTGTCAACCTGTGACAAGCTTCCCAAACTTGTCAGAGTGGGGCCAGCAACCTACAAAATCTTTAGTAAAACAAAAAAGTGAACCCATGCATTCTTGGAAATTTCCTTAGTTTAATCTTTTAATGGCTCTTATCCATAGCTGCCAAGGTTTCAGATAGCTATGTGTGACATTTAAATAATTTCAGTGCAATTATGAGTGACATTTCAACTACTATGAGGGACATTTTCGTGCGAGCAAAATCAAGCAATGTAGACGAGGGAAACATATGAGTATCAGAATTTACACCCATTTGAGCAACAAGAAACTCCAAGAAGATTTTAAAACTGCTGCAAAGCACCAGAAATGGTCTCTCTGTCCGCGTGGGACCCCGCCCAACAGGAAGGATATGCGAGGGCCCAACATGAACATGTTACACACGGAGGCATCTGAGCTGCCTAAGAGTCACACAGTCTCAGCTGCCTAGCAGAAGACAGGCTGTCAAACACCATTTTACGTTATCCTCACAGGATGAGGCCGGCGCAGTAATTTCTCAAACAACGTAGCAAACAACTTAGGACTGTCAGAAACATGTTTTAAATTGCCCCCAGCGGTTTTTAGAAATAAACCGCAAACGTAGGAGGGGACAGAAACACACACTTGGTCACAATGCAGCAAAGCCCTTCCTCATTCACGCAAGCCTTTTAAATCACGTCGAGCCGTGGTCAATGTGTGGAGTGAATCGCTGAAAAGCAAAGCCTCTAGAAGTGTCACCTCCTGCCACCACTCGCACACCTGACCCATACCTAACCATCACCCATGGCTGCTATATTCCCACACACCATACTCTCCCTGTCACCACTCTCTACCTGTACCTGAGCCCAGCCTTTCCAAGATGATAGGAGTTAGTCCCCAGATGTCTTGTTTCAGGGTGGCGGGGCTCCCAAGGCTGGTCGCGGGGTCGGTCCTGCCATTAGTCAGCGCAAATGCGGCGAAGAGCCGAGGCCAAGCGTGCGGAAGTAAACTGGGAGCTAGGCCACTTGCGGGGACCAAAAGCTGGTGTACAAGCGATAGCTACTGGCCACAACACCGTGGCTTAGCAAGGGTCCTTGGGATGGCAAGTTGACTGTTAGGCACAAGACTCAAAGCGCAAGGTGGGTGGGGGATCAACAAGGGTGAAGGAGGAAGACAGGGATCAGCAAAACCGCCCGGATCGGTTGAAGGAGGAAGACAGGGTGCGGCACGCGCTATATAGTGAAAGCATATTTATAAATCAGAGTAAGGGAGAGTTCACACTCCATGCTGCACTCACTTAGACTTTGCCGTGGCCTCAACGGCTCCGCCTTCTGATGTTCAGCAGCTGCGTGGAGAGACTGGTGCGTCTTATGTGCTGAACAACTCCAGCGCAAGGTCTGCCCCGGGCTGTTCACTCAACCGCCAGCACCCCAGTGCGGTGAGTCGTCTCCCTCCGGTACTAGGGCAAACATTTGTATTAATTTAAATTAACCGCGGTGCAAGCCTGCCGAAACTTTAACTCTGGCCACTGGCGGCAGCAGGACGCGTGTGCTGGTACAAAACTCGTCCTGACCTCCTGACTCTGAGTCACGAAGGTTAGGAATGTAGCTAATATGCCCTGCTGCTGCCAGTGGTGAATCCTAGTATATATGTTACATTGTAACACTTAGCAGCTATAGCTGCAGACACCGAGACGGCCCCGGGAGCAGAGTGCAGGGCGCACTGCCACTTCTCCCTCCAGCATTAGTTTCAGTACAGCTCAGTGGTGCATGGTTACTAGCGCTCCTGCTTAACAGCTCAGTAGGCGCTATATATGCGTGACAATGCATTTCAGTGCGGTGATGCGGATCACCACACTGAAATGCATTAGTGTCACATGTGATGCGTGATACTTGGCAGGACTGCTTATCACTTCTTCTTGTGTGATGGGGTTTCTCTAGGATCTCCGTACAGGCTGTCGGGATTTTCATGGCATTTTTTAGGAAGCCTGTTGGAATAGGCCTCACATGCCTAAACATACTTTTTTCACTTTTCTATGTTTGGAACATGCTTGCCTAACAAATGTGTTTTATGAAGACTGTGTGGTATTGGAACAGTTTAAGATAAGTTTGGAATAACAACTTCTAAAGGATAACAATCTGGATTGTGATGCATTGCCTCTGTGATTGTATAATTTTTTTGTGTGACATTGTTTTTGTATCAATATTACTATAAAGTGTTTTAATACATTTTTTATATCAAACAAAAAATACATTGAAAGCAAATGATTGCTGTCTGTTTGATCCACTTTCACATTCTACTTTTTTACTTTCATGGTGACCAGTTGCAATTCCGCTGTGATGACAGGCATTTTTAGAAATAGCACACTGGTATTGTCCCTCCCCGAATTCAACACCTTCAACCAAAGGACAGAATGGGAAGCATTACATTAATGACAGACACAGCCAAGAAGTGGAGCCATCTTTCATCCTATGGCACTGAGTTATGCTACTCCGCTTCTCAATAAGAGGTCTACGTAATAGAGTACATAGAACATAGATCATCTTACATTCTGAATAACTTACAAACAACACTTAAAACATTTAGTACTGAGTTCTGCAAGGCAGTCTTCCGCAACTCACGAGAAAAACCAGGGGCGTAGCTTGGTCAGTGAGCTTCAAATTTCACAAAAATCATGCTGGCACATAGTGTTAAGATACATTTACAACAAGCATGGCAGGAGGGGAGGGGGGGCTTGAGGGGCAGCGGAAAGAGAGGGGAATGAGACTGGTAGGGGTACTAACAGGCACATGCATCATCATAGGGTTTTGCGATTCCTTAATAGCGATTATTAAGGAATCGCAATTAAGGAATAGCAAAACCCTATGCATGTAGGAATCGCTAAAGAAATAGCGATTCCCACAAATTCCTTAATTGCGACTAGCAAATTGCGAGTCGCAATTAAGGAATGTCTTCCCATTCATTCCTATGGGCCTCCAGGCCCATAGGAATGAATTAGAGATTGCGGGAGCAATTTGCGAGTACCAGTAGGTACTCGCAAATTGCTCCCGCAATTTCGATGGTGCAAGGGTGTCAAAATGACACCCTATTGCACCCATGTATGTTCACTCTGCACAAATGTTGCATACACACATGCTCTAAGGGCATGTGTGTGGGCAACATGAAACTTATTAAAATGCAAATAAGTGCATTTTTCTAAGTTTTCGCAAATTACCATGAGGTCCAGCCTCATGGTAATTTGCTCACGCTAATAGCGAAATCGCTATTTTGGAAACTGTAATGCATTGCATTTAAGGAATCTCAATTAGGGATTCCTTAAATGCAATCGCTATTTAAGAAATCACAATAATTTGCGATTTCTTAAATTGCGAGTGGCAAGTTGTTTCATGCATCGCAAAAGCTATTTTTGCGATCGCAAACGGCCGATTTTTGCGATTCGCGCCGTTTGCGATCGCAGATAGCTTTGATGCATGTGCCTGTAAGTGACAGAAAGAACATTGTTTTGGGAAATAGTCAAAAAACTTTAAGTCTTTCCAAACAGAGGGAGGGAGTGTGTGTGCGTCTTTCTCTGTGTGTGTAAAATTCCTAGTGACATCTGACAGACACCTCACCATACCTGACTGAAAGCACTGTACCCAACTATTTATCACAAAATACATTTGTTAGGGAGGTGTAACACCCCAAATCCCCCTGAAGCTACGCCCCTGGGCACAACACTGTACAAGCCCATGTCCTGGTGGCCTGTGCATCATCTGTTGGACTGTTTTCAATCGGAAACAAAGAAGGGTCTGTGTTCCTTTCAAATACCCTTCTTAAGTAAAGTAATTTAGTATTTCCCTTCGTAACTGTTTAGACTACATTTTACTATCTGCAGGCGGCAGTTCTAGATTCCACTCTAAGACCTTGGCAAACACACATTCTGTTATAGTGATACATCTTTTACTGCTTACCAGGAGCACGGTGCCTTCAGGGCACACACAGCCTTCCATGGCACTGGAGCAGGTCTGGTTGCTCTCAGGGTTCTCGCACGTCCGCAGGCAGGATCCGAACTCATACACAAGATTTCCTGGGCAGTAGGCAGTCTCAGGACAGCCGACTTCTGTGCAGTTCCAGATGCCATTCGAGCAGACACTAGAAGTCAAAGATCTAGTAAACTCATAAAATACAACACCATAATATACGTTGAAGAATCCCAACTTGAGAAGTGCCACAAAGGATGCTCACCCCATATTCCTATTGAAATCTAGCGCCATTGCATAATGAAGAACCTTTGCACAATTCCTATTTTCCTGTAAATTGTATTTTGCATTAAAGCCTTATCGATAGGGATTACTGATATATAAGGAATGTCTGGTAGAATATGTGATCAAGAACATGACCTAGTCCTCATGTGGGTGTTCTCCAAGTTGGAGACCCTAGCACACAACTCAACATCAAAAGTTGATGTTATGAATAATAGAGCATCAAAGTGGGAGAAGGGCAGCTATACGCTTAGGTTATACAGATGAAGGATATAAAGGATGTATGGTGTTTGAGAAAAAGGGATCACCCTGACCAAATAAAAACAATGAAATGAATATCACACTTCAATGCACATTTGCAACGGTGAAAAACATGGAACTCTTTAGGGGAGGAAGGGATATGTGGTGAGGTGAGGTATACAGGTTAAGAGTGATGTCTATTTGGGGCAATACCAATGGGGCACACAGATTAAAATGAACAACTGGAATATCCAGAGTTATTGATCTTGGGCAAAAAAGTTGAAGTGATTAAGATACACTCAACAAGATAAGGTCCATTCACACCTGATCTTTCACAGGGCACACTGAATTTGGGTTTGTGGTTTAATGTAAAAGGGACTTCTATGAAAATATTAATTCAAAAACTCTCTTCCTATTGTAGCCTCATTAAAATTTAGCATCTGGGTATTTTTCAAAATCATACATTACATTTTCGGACACAATTAATTCATTTTCTTTACAGAAATGTACAAATCTTATTTTACAGAGATTGGATTTTGTTCTGCATACTAGAATTAAGCTGTATTCAAGCAAAGTGCACAACTCTAATAAAATATTTTAATTAAATATTACCTCTGATGCAGGAGCTGAAAACTGAATTAAGCATCATGAACTCCACTCCCCTCAGGGCTTAAAAGGTGAAAACATAAACCACACTTCACTTGAAAAGCTCCTCACTCAAGGGGTTGGGTCGTGATTTAAAATGTACCCATAAATATTAGCCAAGTTATGCCAAATCTTCAGGGGTGGCAGATCAATATTATGGGTCAGGCGCAGAGAATTCCACTGAGTCCTGTTTACAACCCATGCCAATGGACAAAGCTATGAAGTGGAGACTAGCAGGCAAGGTCTATCACTAGAGAGTAAGGAATTAAGGAAGAAAGAGTATGGCCTGTGGTTCTAGATTTGCAAGTGAAAGGGAATAATTATTAAGTGGAAAAATATGCTGCAAATCTTTGAAAATAGGAATTCTGGTAGTCTTCAAAGGGGGAAAGAGATTGATCAGTTGGGAGGAAGGAAGGTTAATAACTGGTAAGTTTTCAAAGCCCCAATAAAGCAAAGCAAGGTTTGTGCATAATGCAGACATTAAAACCTATTTGTTAGAGCTGAAATTTAACTTGGATCCCAGTATGAACAGTTGGTATGTTTACATGACCACTAAGACTCAGGGCAGTGGAAAATCAGATGTAAACACATGTACAATCTTGGCTTCTCTACTAGTAACATATGAAATGCTAGGAGGCAGGACTAGCACTGACTCTGTCAAATCAATTTACCAATATTTTTTCATAAAAGGGCACTAAGCATTCCAAGCAGATAGCTGTCGTGTGGTTGAGACAGTCAATGAAATCAACCTATCCTGTGGTGCAACTTCAAACAGGCCAATAGGTTGATTTCATCAAACATCAGCAACCACTAAAATCGCCCATCACTGCAGAAAAAGGCACTCTGATGAGTGAGCAATCCATTCACATCATTTCCTCAGGATACCACAGAGCCATCCAAGTAGTGAAAAGAATATAAAGTGAACCGTTTACCACAGTCCTAAAACAGAGCTGGCATTCTTTTCATTTTATGCATCAGAAGGTACAGAAATGAGCACAGTCACAGGAAGAGTGGTGTTGTCTTAATAATGCATGACCCGTGCAGTTAAGAGCGGCGAGGCGGGGTGGGGAGTCGACAGATGACGAAGAGGTAAACTTAAATTTAAAAAACGAAAACCATGTACCTGCGCATGTTAAGTGTTTTTTTTAAATTTAATTTTACTAAGTCGTTGTCTGTCGACTCCCCCCCCCCCCCTCCCCCCAGCCCGCCCGACCGATCTTGCCTGCACAGGCCCCGCATGGTCTTAAAGCACATTAAAAAGCAACTATGTTCGGAACCATGACCTTATGATAAACAGGTATCGGGCCAAGTACACATTTAACATCAAGCATATGCTTTAAGCAGTCACACCTCAAACAGTCTGAGATGCGTAAAAATAATAGTAGTTTTCCTACCATTTAAGTTGTTATTTTCACAAACTTAGGGGCTGTTTTAGATTTGGTAATAAAGGTTTTACCCCATCAGGCTGATATAGTAAAATAGTACACCGCCCTGATGGAGTAACCACACTCCGAATTTAGAGATATCCCACGCCCCACTGGACATCTCTGACCATAAACAGGAACCACTTTCATGGTGGTACCTGTCAATGTATTGAAAGTATGCAGTGCGGCTGCATCAACATACTTCCAAAAAGTGTATTTGTCAAAAAGAACCACAAAACAGGATTTTCTTTTTAAAACGAAAACAAAACGTATGACCCTATAACCATGGAGTTTTTAACCCATAGTGTGGGGGTCATCTAAACGTTTTTGCTTTCCTTTAGCGCCGTGTTTTGATGGCAGTCTGTGAAAGTAAAAACTGTCCATTCATGCACCCACTATAAATTGGTCGGGCGGTCAAAATGGCAAACCACCGACAGACATTCCTCTATCAGGCCATCGGAGGAGTATTTCAGCAAGGAAGACGGAGTAGTCTCTGTCGATGACATACTGAAGATCCACCCAACTATAAATGAGGAGGACAGACTTTCAGTTTGGCGGACAGGGTACTCCATATAAACTCGAAATCAGGCTAATACTAACAAAGAGACATATGATCGAAAGCAAAGACCAGTTGGGAAATGTAATCCACATATACTACAGGAAAATTGCAGTAATTCAGTGGACCAAATATGCAAAACCATTTGCTATCTCAAACCCTTTAACCCGCAGAATCATAGGTTTTGCGACTGCAAAATGGATGTTTGGTATGTATTAAACACATTTGTGACTGGTCGCAATTAGGAAGGGAGTGACCGTAGGGTTCCCTCTACTTGTGAGTTACACCCCCCAATTTTTCCAAACTGCAAACTTTTTCTTACTTAAAGCAGCACCAGTTCCTTCAAAGGGTATGGGCTGTATTAAAAAAAAAAGTTTCCCATTTGGGAATGCAAACACAAGGATGGTGGCGAGCTGCTCCTTGCAAGCCACCATCCCTGTTTTAGTAGCCAATCACAGGGGGTTGTAAATAGCAACCTATCTAATTAATTTTTATTAGGCAGGCCATCCTGAAACCCCCTGAAACTGGAGATTTGGCAATCAGATCCATTAGTAGAGAGGCTGCATTGTCCAATTAAAGACTGGTTACAAAAGGTTGGTATGGAATGTATGGACACTTTTTGCGATCAGTCTTTTAATACATTGTGCGTAAAGTTCTTGAAGAACATACACATGAGACCGAGCCTTAAACAATGCTTTATGGGCACAATAAAGTAGCCTATATGCAAGATTTAGAATTTGGCAGTGAGGGTGCTCCACCACAATGGCAACTAACTACCCTCGCCGTCAAGCTGAAGGTCCATGCGCCTCATTTAAAGTCAGGTGGCTCTTCAGGATGTCAACAACTGACACTACTCAGTCTCCGTCACTGACATACTCCTCCGACAGTCCAAGAGAGTAAGAGCTGTAAGAGGTCTGGCCGTTTGACCGCCCGCATGGCTTAGAGTGGGTGGTCAAATGGGCAGTATTTAATCCATTGACCGCGGCGCGAATTCCGCTGCGGTGCGGGGAAATAATGAGTGGGCGGGGTTCGGACGGCCCCCGGCCGCCCTCCGCACGCCGCCCACTGTGACGTCGGATGGCCGGGGGCCGTCTGACGCATGGAAAGGGTTAAACGCATATGTCACCATCAAAAATGTGGCTGTAAGTAAAAATAAAAACGTTTGAATTACCCCTACAACATGGTAGAAAACGTTTATGGCAAGGGTGTCATTAGTTTTTTTATTTACAAAAAGAAAATCCCACTTTGGGATTTTGATTTTGAAAATTAGGAAAAACGTATTGAAAGTGTGCCGGGCAGCAACGTCATGCCACTGGTTCCTGCCAATGGTCAGATATGTCCACTGGGGTAGTGGACAGCTCTAAATTCGGAGTGTGGTTACTTTGTCAGTATTATTCTCCATCGCCCTGACGGAGTAAAAACTGAACTTCCAAATCTAAATCAGCTCCTAAATCCTGTATGAGACAGGATCTTACACAATGGTCTCCAGGCACATTGATAACCAGATGAAGCACATTGTTTTCATGCACATTGGTAGATCAGGTCACATCATGTTTTACTAGCACGCAACCAAGCCATGTACAATAAACTTCAAGAGGATAACCATAAGTCTGTTTCATACTATCATCTGCAGACACACGTGCAGCTGATGGCAGGATACTCATGTTCATTAAATGTAAAATAATAAATCTCTCAGCATTGTCTTTAGGCACGTTTTGGGTGCACAATAACAGCTCCCTAACATTGATTAATATCAGGATCTCATATTATTACTTTTAGAAACAAAACACAGACACAAAAGCAAACAGAGTAGCCTGGACTTCATGTTTTACAAGCCATGATCACACTTTTTATGGTGTTGGAAGAAGCGATCATATTCAGATGATAAAATTCATAGAAATGAACTAAAACTTCTAAACTCAGGGGAAGTTTTTCAAATCGCAGATTCTGTGCTAAGGTGCTGTTTGCTCCAGGCTCTCAATATTCCAGGAATAGTTGGTCTACAAGGCCACGGCCCTGTTTAGGCAAACTCTTGGTGAAACTCAATTCTTGGTGGCACTGAGAATTTTTAAATGGCTTAAGTAGATAGCTTAGTAGTCTGCAAACTGGTTATGATCTGTATGTCTTGATGTGTTGTGAATAAAAACACTGAATTGGCAAATTGCAATAGACTATCTAATCAGATCAAAAGTCAGTCACGTACAAGGTGGTTAGTTGGTGACTAGCTCCGCCCCCCAGTTTCCTTTCAGAGACCTAGGCCTGCCATAACAACAGTAGTAGTAGTAGTAGGTGTGATTGACATGTACACATCATAACTGATTTCCAAATGCACTGATCGGTAGGGATATCTCCCTCTGTAGTTCTAGATTGCCCCCTCTATCCTTACTAAGCCAGACACATACAACAATTAACTAGGTGCCGTCTATTCTATTCTCCTGATATTTCATTGTGCAGAAAAACACCAAATTTCAAACACAAGTACAACCATTGATTGAAAATGTAAGAGTGTCTCTTTAAATCAAAGGCACTTTACACATACGAATTCTGACCGATGACACTGTTACCTACCAGGTGTTGCAGTTCCTCTGAATTGTGCTGCCAGATGGGTGGCTTTCTTCCCCTTGTTGGCATGGGCACATGGCATTTGGGATGCACTGGCCATTGTCGTCCAATACAAGCCCATCTGGGCAGTTGCAGCCAGCCACGCAGCCCTCCAGGTCCAGGCAGGACCTGCTAGCCTCTATGCGTAAATCTGCACAGGTCTTCCGGCATGGGGAGGAGCATTCGGCGTACACCTGTCCGCCAGTGCACGTGATAGCTGTGAGCGATAAAACAGAGCGGTGATAAGAAGAGCAAGAGAGAAGGCTAGATCTGAGCCACAGAAACCTTTAGGCAACAAAAGGTGAAATACCAAATATGAGACTCAAGTAGTGTGTTAAATTGAAAAAGCAAGGGTAAATTTGAGTGGCTGCCTGGCATTTTGGGGAAAATAGGAACTTGGCAATTGGCTGGCTCTCAGAACCTTATTGACTATTGAGATGCACAGACCTGTCACAAAACCTGATATGTTGCCAAGTGTTCCTTAGCGCTACATGCCTTTGGGAGACACTTCTAGCTACACTACTAAAAGCAACTACTTATGATATGAGTAAATGTGATATTTCCCTCGAGGACAGGAGGCGCGGCCTCATAGTTTGGGAGGCCTCAATCAGCGGTTTCTTAACTGTTCACCTTGGCCAATTAGCAGAAAGCAACACTCATGTTCAATCACTGAAATCTCATCATAGCGTCCTTACTTCAAAGACTGTTTGGCCAGAGGTTTGAGTGCCAAGGCCTGTATCCAAACCCTTCTTTATGAGTCTTTTGTGGTTTAGGCGGGCTGAGCCATGAGAGTGGAGAGAAGATGTACAGGCGCAGTGACTTACGGCAAAAGGTGTGGTTCCTCCAGGGCACAGCGACTCCTTCTTGGGCACACTGCCTGGCGTAGGCAGCCACAGCAC
Source organism: Triturus cristatus (assembly GCF_964204655.1). Lineage (NCBI taxonomy): Eukaryota > Metazoa > Chordata > Amphibia > Caudata > Salamandridae > Triturus > Triturus cristatus. Next base: position 872,360,666 of record NC_140593.1, read on the forward strand.
TGCAGAGACAATCCTTCCCTGGGGCACAGCCGCACACATCATAAAGGCAGAGCTGATGGTAGGGCTCCCATTCCACGAGATCATGGCAGGGCTGGGCATGAAAAGGCAGAGAAAGGAAAGATGGGGTTAGAGAACACAACATCTTAATATCTTGTACTAGAACACCACCCAGTGGAGCAACACTGGCAGGCAGGCCATTGGATTGTAAACCCTGGTCGCCAATGGAAGACAGTGAAGACCTCCCTCCATTTGTCAGTCTATCTGCTGCATGAAGAACAACCTTTTGTTGTGGTGAGTTAGTCTCAATAAGTTTAAGTCAGCAAAGTATTACTTTAGCCCACCCTTACGCCCTCATTTGGAGTTTAGCGCAATAACTTTGGGTGGGATGCCGCTCCGGACATTACAGATAGCCTGATGTCTCTGAATCCAATAATACCAGGTTCAAAAATACTGGGCCCTGTTTCACCAGGGGTGGATCTGCACATAATGAAGCTGATGCTGGGGCTGTGGGCACAACCTGGACCTCACCACACCCCTGCAGCACCACAGGGGGTGAGGAAGTAAAAGCTCTCCTGGACTATCCCATAGCTGCCCTTGCATGTGTGACACTCCCAAACCCTGCAACGTGGCATCCCAACTACTCCTGTTGACATGTTCTGCCTGCTCAGAGCAGGGAGACAACCTTAATGGATTTAGCCCCGGTATTGAAGAAAAAACTGCAGAAATGCACCTTGGTCCAGCTGGTATTCCCCATGATAGACAAAAAACTCATAAGTGCCGGAAGTTGATGCAGGGATTCCAGTTCACTGTATACAACATCAAAGTCGGACACATTTTTAATAAGGCCTTAGTAGTAATAGGGACCTTATCACCTTTTTAAAGTCATCATGTGCCAGAAATAACTTAATGCCATGACAGAGGTGAAAGTGGTTCATTTGCAGATGATACGGTGAGTTGACATACTCAACCACAGACAGTCCAGCTTAAGGGTGAGGCTAAGTGATTTGTCTTTTGAAAACGCTATCCTAGGTTAGCGTTTTCAAAAGACAAATTACTTGTATTGAAAGAGAACTTTCTTTCCTTCCAACTACTTAAACTATGGCTTTTAAGGATTTAAGCCATCAAGACTCAATACATTTCAGGGCCTGTTTCAGTAGCCCAGTGTTTTTCCTGGTAGAGAATGTCAGAAAAAAGGGAGTATCAACCACATATCAGTACCTGCGGAAGCTCAAACTGACCAACAATCTAACCATAAACAATTTGGACAATAAAGGGACCAGATTAAGCTCCCTGTGCACCACTTAGCATCTTAATCTGGCTAATATTGTTCACTCTAATTCTCCTTTGTTGTGAGAAGTTTGTCGAAAGGGTAGCAATCCTGTACAAAGCCCAGTATCCACATCCCACATGGTCATTAAAATGTTATTGCGTCTCCAGTTGTCAATGATTCAAAAGCAGCTGAGAAATCTAGCTGTGCCAAAGGACAAACATCTTCATCAGTCAGCATGTGGACCACTTCACCATCCTTTAATCTCTGGGTGGTCCAAAATCGAGACTTGAGAGAAGCCCTGGACACTGCACTTAGCTGGAAAGCAGGCAAGCTACTCTGCTACACTTTCTCAATCTTCTTCCTCAAAATATTAATCAATCTTATGGGGTGAAAATAGGACAATTTTTATGGCTACACTAGAAGATTCATCGTAAAGTAAGGACATGTCTTACTTGTAGGAAATCAGCATTATCTTCCAGGACCCTCACTAAGGAATCATTACTGAAATATATTTGGAAAACAGAGTATGAATGCACAAATGCAAAAATGTATAAACTGGATTCAAAAGGGCCTATTCTATGTTCCGATACCAACTCACAGTATTGCTCTTCTGAGTCATCCATGCCTTGGCTTGACCTAGTAATGCTGTTATAATGGATCTTCCCCCATATTCCTCTACAGAGCCCAGTTGCGCTGGATAGCATTGCTATTTTAAGTTAGCCGTTCCAAAATGCCTATCTGTAGAGTGCCAAGCATACGATAAACTGATTTCAGGTACCCTTGGCATTATTTCTCCATGGAACTTGAGATATTGGTAAACAGAATCATACTTTCCATCTTAGCATCAATTGTGCCACAGAAGACACCTTGATTCCACCAGACGTCTTCCATACCTGAAATAAGGTGCCGTGAAGTATCGCGCATGAGCTCTCAGCAAACTCCCGGCGTTGCGTGTAAGTCCCACAGGAGTCAAAGGTGAATGCGCCAGTATCGGGGCACTCGCTGTTTGTCTTGAACTTGTTGGCAAAAGCAGCAACGCTGGTCTCGATGTCACCCTCAGGAGTGGTGAAGTCATCGTTTTGATTCCAATTGTAGGTGCCACAAAGACCTCGTACCTTCAGGAAAAAAAACATAAAAGAACAATTAGACACCCAGTGAAGGTTTTATTGCCTTCCACACAGCAGCTATGGGAAGCTAGGACCAGATGTGCTAAAACCTGGTCGCAAAATTCAGTCACAAATTAAGCACTGACTTTTTGTGACCAAAATCTTATTTTGTAAACCAACCTTTGTACTAATAGGCCGCTTCACAAAATAGGAAATTGTAGTGGGTCGCAGACCAACCTGCTTAATGAATATTAATTAGGCAAGTCGGAAATTAAGACCCAGTGCTATTGGCTACAGTCACGTGGATGGAGTTCTGCAAGTGTCAGCGGACCACCATTCCTTGGTTGCTTTTCGAACTTGGAAACACTTTTTAAAGCAACTCAATTTTCTTAAAGGAAACAAGGCCGTTTAAAAAAAAGTTCAGTCTGAGTTGTCAGGGGTCCTCTGCACCATTGTCTACTCCCCCTAAAGCTGCCAACCCGATTCACAAAGGGTAAGGCGTACAACGGGGACCACTTTTCTCTTAGCAAATCAGTTACCAACCGAATTTGGGAGTTGGCAACCGATCAATGGCTTGGAACCAACTGCAAACCACCATACATAAGATAATGAATCACAGTTCGGAAGCGATGTTCACAACACACTCCTTCCACGCAGCAATTCAGTATCCATATCTAAACCACTCTATGAGTCGGTAAATCTTGACTGACCCCTAAAATGGGTTTAGTACATAGTAAATATCTTTTTAGCAGTCTCAAGACCTCATATGTTGCTAATCGGAGGGTTTGAGACCATTTAAGAGATTTTACATCTGGCCTCTGGTGATCACAAAGCAGAAACCTATGTTATGCTAAATTGAAATTTCTTTATAACTGGTGTGCTTTTAAACCTGTCGTCTCCAGACCGTGTCCGATAATGTTGCAGCCACCATTTGTTCAGCATCATAAATCTGGGAAGACCAATCCTAGGTTCCAATATCAATGGGAGCTATAAAAATTATAAACGCCCATTTTTTCCAGATCTGAAAGGCTATCAGAAAAAGCTCAATGCTTGTGCCATATGATTGGAACATTTATAAAAAAACTTACATCCAAAACATTTTGTGCAACGTTTTGTGCAAATTACATATTTATCTACCCACCCTTCTCAGAGGAGCATACATGTTCAATACTGCGAGACATTTCTTAAACAGATGGATTCAGTCTCAAGCCTTTATCTGGAAAAATATGCCTAGTCAAATTGACATGCTGCATTCCACATAGGACCTTATTACAATTTGGCCCTCATTTCTAGGTGACCAATGAGATTTCTGCATGTTTTTTCCACATTCTGGGAGGTTTTCCGGCCATGTATCCACCTGCTTTTAGGCAAAATTACAAAAAACCTTGGAATTTCTGTTAGAGCCGAAAACATGAGTTTTTAGCTAGAACAGGACTGCTGACCTCGCAATGAAGCCAGAGTTGGGAGAAAACCCGATTGCACATACGCCTAGCTTTCAGTATATTCTACCTAGAAAAATCGCAATCTACGTGTTTTTTTCACCTGATAATTTTCCTCGGGTGTAATCAGAAATAACATTCGCTTTAATATTTGAGCTTCATTAATTATAAACTGATTATGGTTTGTAAATAGTATAACTCAAAATTCATGTTGGCGATAATTTACAAGCAGTGCTTTAAATGGGCCAATACTGAGTACCAGCGCTGTTTTATTTTGAGAAGAGAGTATCTGCACTTCTCAAATGTACGTAATACTTTTAATTGGCAAGTACCAGTACTTCTCAGAAACAGGCAGATACTCTGGTACAGAGTACCTGCACTTGTATTTCTCCATTTCAAACACTGTTCAAAGGACTGAAACACAACTTCGGAATCCCATTTTCAAGTTTTCAGGTATTCTATTTGACACACTTCGGCCTTTGTTGACAGGCAAACATAAACACACATATAAAGTATAAAACAAACACTTTAAAATTTGTACAATTGAGTCAATGATTTGGAGATGTACATACAGCCCTCATGATGTTTAAATTGTGCTGAAGTATATATATATTCATTGAAAAAACCATAGGTTTCAGGCACGTTATAGTTAGAAATTAGCATTTAAAAAACCTTAGAAATTCACTGAATAAACCATAGGTTTCAGGCACGTTATAGTTAGAAATTAGCATTTAAAAAACCTTTGAAATTCACTGAAAAAACCATAGGTTTCAGACACGTTATAGTTAGAATTTAGCATTTAAAAAACCTTTGAAATTCACTGAAAAAACCATAAGTTGAGCTAACTATAACTCGCGCCCCCGCAATGCACTGCTGATGACATCACGTATTACATCATTCATGACATGGTCAGTGACTTCACTGATGATATCCCTGATGACATCTCAAATTACATCACTGATGACATCATCCAGTGAATGTGTGTTTCTATAAAATGTTAATATGTTTTATATATATAAATATGCCAAGGTGTATTGAAGAATGAATGGGTGTATAAGAGTCAGGATGGATGATTAAGTAGGTGTGTGACTGACTGTATAAGTGAGTGATTAATTGTGTCTTGCTTAATGCATGTGTTAGTGACTGATATAGACATTCACACAGTTTAGGTTGTCAGTTGGTGTGTAAGCAGTTCCATGGTTTGGTTAGCAACTAAATGAAGATCTATATGAGGTATTGATTGTTTGTCTGAGTACCTGTATGGGTGCCTGAGTGTTTGTGTGGGTGGGTGGGGATGTGACTCCGTGCATAGATGTGTGAGTGGATAATTCACTGGGTATATGTGTTCAAGTCTGTATCTGTGAAGGTCTGTATGGCTGGGTGAGTGTGTGTATGAGTGTCTTGGTGAGTGAATGGATGCCTCAGTGGTACATGTGTGAGTAACTCCATATTTGAAAGGCAGTATATATGAGTGTTGGACTGTATAAATGACTATATGTGAGAGTGAGTGATTGTGAGAGTGCCTGTATGGATCAGTGTGTGCTTGTATTAGTTATTGTATTAGAGTGTAAGTACGTGTTAGTATATGTTTAAATAAGTGACGTGGTATGTGTATAACTGTACAGGTGAGTAAATGAAAGTGTGATTGATTATTTCCATTACTGACTAGGTGTGGGAATAACTCTATGAATGAGAGGCGGTGTGTGAGTGTCTGTATAGATATGTGAATGGATATGATAATGCTGTGTTGATGGCTGACTGTATGTATGAGTGAGTGTATGGGTGAATGAATGGATGTGTGTGTAGACCTACAAATTAGTGAGTGGATATGTACTAACTGGTATTGGTGTGTTCATGGTTTCGAAAATTATAGTCTGTATTTTAGAGTGGGTGTATCAAGTGTTATATTAGGGTCTCATGAGGTGCATCAGATTTTGACGTGGATGATGTCATCAGTGATGTCATCAGTGATGTCATTTGAGATGTCATCAGTGATGTCATCAGTAATGTCACTGACCATGTCATGAATGATGTAATATGTGACGTCATCAGAAGTGCATTGTGGGGGCGCGAGTTATAGTTAGCTCAACTAACTATAACAGGGGAATTTCTATGGTTTTCTATGAGTGAAATGTCCAACTAACTATAATATCCCTGAAACGTATGGTTTTTTCAGTGACTTTCAAAGGTTTTTTAACTGCTAAATTTTAACTATAACGTGCCTGAAACCTATGGTTTTTTCAGTGAATTTCAATGGTTTTTAAAATGCTAATTTCTAATTATAATGTTCATTAAACCTATCTTTTTTTCTGTGTTTTTTAATTATCATCCCATTCTCAACTTGGTGGAAACTGCAAATCTCGCCACTCTTCCATCGATACCTTACGCAAACAAAATCGCCACAAATGAGAGCCACAACTAACGCTAATGAAATGCAAAGTAGGCATTCTCGTGCAAAAAAAACACGAAAACACCACTTCCCCATATTTTCAACAACCAGCCAAATCTGCAATGCGATCCAAAAGCAGGCGATAAGCTGAGTTAGCAGTAACAAATTAACATCAACCTTTGATGTAAGGAGGTCGACTATCTACTCCATGAATTGGACCCAACTCACAGCCACATCTAAAGACCAACACGTGATAGACCTACTGATCATGCAGCTCCGACACCCAACAAGGCCACAACACCCAGCGCCACCACCACCAGAACCTCCCCCCCACACCACCCCTCCTACTACCACGAGGCAGCGCAAAACAGGCCAACGGACCTTCCCAAAATGCCATGCCCCTCAGCCACACAATAGCTGAATGTTGGGAGATGTGCAACCAACTATATATGAAGGAGGCAAGTTACCCATCAACAATACAGCACACAATGCCAAGTGTAACGCTGATGTGCTGCACAGACCTCACTATGCAAAGCACAAACCTCTCCATGTGGAGATATACTATTGACACTTGTAGTGTAGTGCACAGTGGACGCAACCATGTTACCTCAGGCAGTGGGGAAGATCTCGGTCATGTAGCTGTGTTGTCCCCCCCTGGAAGCGGAAGTGGAGTGGGCTGCTCCAACGTACGCCACTCCAGCGTAGGAGCATGAATAAATAGGGCAGACCCTAGGCGTGGTTCACTTATGGGAAGACCAATGAGTCTGTCACAGCGGCAGCCCTCACCCTGGCACGTGGCTGCTGCCATAACCGCGGGCCTCCTCGACACAGGCCCCCTGTGCACCCAGCGGCACAGCACCGCAGACTTATGTCTGTACCGACTACTGCCTTAGATCTACACTGCAGACAGCAGGGCTCACAATTCAGATGCAGTGGCGATTGCAGATGTCGCAGTCCAGTTCGCAAGACACGCTGCTCCCAGTGCGGCCCGCCCAGACCATGCATCATCGCAGGGTGCGCACACGCTGTGTGCTTCAGGTGCTACTAACTCACTGCACCATAAGTCATCGCCACGTGGCCTCATCAAGGCACAATTCATGTGACAAAACACATTGCTCCCAGTGCGGCCCGCCAGAACCACGTATCATCGCAGGGTGCGCACAAGCTGAGTACTCCAGGTGCCACTAACTGTGCAGCTCAACTCAATGCCACGTGGCTGTGCGCCCATCCTGATCGCTGCCTCCACCCTACACTGGGGTTACACGGTTCACAATTCAAGATTAGTAGCGACGAAAATTGTGTAAGAGACTATAATGGGTTAAGAAGACCAAATGCTCCCAATCTGTGCAGCTCAAGTCAACGTCACCTGCCTGTGGGCCTTTGCTGACCGCTGCCTCCGGCCTACACTGTGGAAGACCGGCGACACGTGGTGGCAACTAACCCTGTTCAACACAAGCCGATCCCACATGTGTAACTGTGTCCTGAGTCCTGAATGGCAGCGACCACAGCACCAGACTCCCTTTGATCAGTGAGGGGTATTTCCATATGGAAGGCCGGCGACACGTGGTGCCACTTAACCTGCACTACGCAGGCCGGTGGGGCCACCAACGTATGCATGTGGCTGTGAGCCCTTGCTCACCACTACCTCTGGCCTAATGGTGCCACTAACCGTCTTCAACACAAGTCGATCCGACATATGGAACTGTGTCCTGAGTCCTGAATGGCAGTGACCCAAACTCCGTGAGACAACCACAGCACCAGACTTCCTTTGATCAGTGAGGCATATTTCCATATGCAACGGCGGAGACACATGGTGCCACTAACCCTGTTCAACACAAGCCGAACAATCCCACATGTGGAACTGTGTCCTGAGTCCTGAATGGCAGTGACCCCAAGTCCATGGCAGCGAGCACAGCAGCATACTTCCTCTGATTAGTTAGGCATATTTCCATATGCAACGGCAGCGAAACGTGGTGCCAATAACTCTGTTCAACACAAGCCGATCTCACATGTGTAATTGTGTCCTGAGTCCTGAATGGCAGTCACTCCAAGTCCGTGGCAGCGACCACAGCACCACACTCCCTTCGATCAGTGAGCCATATTTCGATATGCAAGGCCAGCAACACATTGTCCCACTAACCTTCTTTAACACAAGCCGATCCCACATATGTAACTGTGTCCTGAGTCCTGAATAGCAGTCACCCCAAGTCCGTGGCAGCGACCACAGCACCACACTCCCTTTGATCCGTGAGGGGTATTTCCATATGCAACTACAGACTCCAGTAGGCAAGTAACTATCACAGTCCTACACCCTACATATTATCCTTTTAGTATCCTCTCTTCAAGAACTTATTTTTTTAGTTATAGCTTTACTACAATGACCAAATTATTCTTCAAATGCAAACTAACATGGAATAGTAGTCTACACTGCAGGCAGTCCAGCTCGCAATTCCAATTTTAAATGCTAATTTCCAACAACAAGATTGTACTCAGAAAATACAACACTTCGTCAGTGTATTCTATACTTATTTCATCTTTTCATCACACGCCTACACTGCACTCAGTAGGGCTCACAATTAAAATTATTTCTTCATTCATTAACTACAGAGTCCACTAGCCAAGTAACTATTACAGACCTCAAATCTACATAATATCCTTTTAGTATCCTTTCTTCTTGAACATTTTTTATATTAGTAATACCTTTAGTACAATCACCAAATTCATTTTCAAGTACAAATGAACACTCAGCAGTCTACACTGCGGGCAGCAGACCTCGCAATTTGAATGTTGGACACGTGGTGCCAACTAACACTGTCCAACACAAGCTGATCTCACATGTGTAACTGTATCCTGAGTCCTGAATGGCAGTGACCCCAAGTCCATGGCAGCGACCACAGCACCAGACTCCCTTCGATCAGTGAGGCATATTTCGATATGCAAGGCCGGCGACACATAGTCCCACTAACCCTCTTTAACACAAGCCAATCCCACATGTGTAACTGTGTCCTGAGTCCTGAATGGCAGTGACCCCAAGTCCGTGGCAGCGACTACAGCAGCATACTCTCTCTGATCAGTTAGAAATATTTCCATATGCAAGGCCTGCGACACGTAGTCCCGCTAACCCTCTTTAACACAAGCCGATCCCACATGTGTAACTGTGTCCTGAGTCCTGAATAGCAGTCACCCCAAGTCCGTGGCAGCGACCACAGCACCAGACTCCCTCTGATCAGCGAGGCGTATTTCCATATGCAAGGCCAACAGCACGTGGTGCCACTAACCCTGTCAAACACAAGCCGATCCCATATGTATAACTGTGTCCTGAGTCCTGAACGTCAGTGACCCGAACTTCGTAACAGCGACCACAGCACCACACTCCCTTCGATTAGTGAGGGGTATTTGCATATGGACGGCCGGCGTCACGTGGTGCTACTGAACCTGCACTACGCAGGCCGGTGGGGCAAACAACGTATGCACATGGCTGTGGGCCCTTGCTCACCGCTACCTCTGGCCTACACTATGGTCAGCAGGCCTCACAATTCAGATAGAGTCCTGATTCCACATAACGCAGTCCAGTAGCCAAGACACATTGCTCCCAGTGCGCCCCGTCCACACCAAGCATCATCACAGGCTCATACAGTCTCAATGCTTCTGGTGCCACTAACCCTCTTTAACACAAGCCGATCCCACATGTGTAACTGTATCCTGAGTCCTGAATGGCAGTGACCCCAAGTCCGTGGACCCAACCACAGCACCACATTCCCTTCGATCAGTAAGGCATATTTCGATATGCAAGCCCGGCGACACATAGTCCCACAAATCCTCTTTAACACAAGCCAATCCCACATGTGTAACTGTGTCCTGAGTCCTAAATGGCAGTGATCCCAACTTCCTGGCAGCGACCACAGCACCAGACTCCCTTCAGTCTTATTTGTTGTTCTTTTCTTCAAATATTTTTTCTTATATGTAAATCTATACATGACTAAGATTCTTCTTTGTCCAACCGCACAGGGACACTTCCAGGCCCAAGAAGGTTGTTGGAAGTATGATGGTAATGTGGGAAGAGGGTGCGTTACCTTCTGATGTGGGGAGAGGCAGCGTCAAAGGGGTATCTATCACAGAAAGAACTCCGATATGTTTTCACAAATGCCTCGGACAAATGCCAGCTGACGGACTGAATCACAAAATGGTTTTTCAATGCTTATGTAGTGTGAGTTATGAACAGTTCGCACCCAGGCTCGCAGAGGGACATCTGCGGCCCGTCCGCTCGACTCACAGACGCAGTACTACGAGCCGTCCGCATCATTGTAGCTATCCCTGCCCTGTTCCGTCGTACGCCCCGCCATGCCACTCTGATTACGTTCCGATGTTGGCCCCACATAGCTACCTGACGCAGGCGTACTCGCTGTTGGTGTGCAGGTCAGTGGTCTTGTTCTCAACATCTCACGGCCACTCCCTGAGGGCAGGTTTGCACACACATCACACCCATCTGGCACATGCGCCACAGGCCATGTGATTACGCAAATATAATAGATCAACAACGTAACATCCCTTATTGCCGGTGCTGACTAGATGGCAGACGCTTCACATGTCTCAACCATAAAGAGTCTTTGAAAAGTTGCGCAGAAGGTTAGTCGCACCCTGATCTGTATAGCCGTCAAGGTCCTACCACCCCCTTGGCACGGACTTCAGATGCACAGGGTTTGTGCCACCCGAAGCTCATATGGCCATCAGGGGCCTACAACCACGTGGTACGGACTTGAGTTCCACAGGCTTAGCGGCCCCAAAAGCTGATGTGGTCTCCGCCATTGATGACTCAGGACTCAGCGACATGTGTGAGATATGCCGGGCCGCGGAGAAGCTGATGTGGTCTCCGCCATTCACGACTCAGGACTCAGCGACATATCTGGGATGCGCGGAGTTTTGACGGGCATGTGGAGTGCCCACTGCTGCACACTCCGGTAGCACCAGGTAATGATTTGCTCATAGATGCGCAGGGACGGCAGTGTCTCTCTCTCTCTCTCACTCTCTCTCTCTCTCTCTCTCTCTCTCTCTCTCTCTCTGTCTCTCTCTTATTTCTTTTCCTTCTATCTCTCTATCTCTCTCTCTTCCTTCTTCCTTTCTCAGTCCCTTTCTTTCCTTCCCTCTCTTTTTCTCTCTGGCTTTTTTTTTCCGTTCTCTGTTTCTCTGTGTCTCTATCCTTTGATATGCCCATTACACACATCCTTATTTTGTGCTTTATTTTCCAGGCTCTGTCGTCGACATCCATGGTCCCCACAGGAGTGTTCCGCCTTGTTGTTTTGTATTATTTTTGATAAATTTTGTTTATTAGTTTATCGTTCATATATATATGTTAATAAAAAAAAAAGTTTGAAAATAGTTTATCGTTTACATATTTATGTTTTATAAAAAAATTAAGTTTGAAAAACAAAATTCATAACGTTTTTGGTTGTTCTCTTAACTGCTGTGTGACTCTTTCTTGTTCTTATTACTGTTATTTGATGGAGTATTCACCATGGTGTTAAAGTTTGGGGCACTTATCGCGTGAATACTGGTGATGTCTGCAGTTTGCACCAACTTCTGAATAGTGTGTTAGATTTGTCTCAACTTTAATTCCATTAAAGTACTGATAATGAAATGCAGACTAGCCGTTCCTGTGCAAAAAGACACGAGGTGCACCTTTGCGATTTATTCTAAATACTAAAATCCTGTTTAGAATTGCACTGAGGTAGTGGCTGCAGATACACTGTTCAGTTCGTATATTGTTCTGCACATGAAAAAAATCACATCACAACTTTCACACCAACTGCAATGCGAAACAAATTCCGGCGATAAGCCACGTTAGCACCAGGGATTTTACACCTGCTTTCTTCTGGTGTTAAGCAGGACGACTATCTGCACCATGAAAGGGAACACAGCCAAGAGCCACACCAGAACACCCAGAGGTGCCATAGTGTCAATGAGCATGATACAGGTATACCCATGAGGGCCACAAGACTCATCGCAACAACTCCAGGACCGCCAACGCCCCCCAAACCCGCATCTGAGCAAGTGTGTCCATGTGGTCATTGTCTTAGCATGATAGGCACGAGCCCTGCAACATCACAGCATGCTGTCACCTCAGGGTTGGCAGTGAGCCTGGACATGTAGCTACGCACGCATCCTCCTGCATGCACAACCGGCATGTGCTGGTCCGTGGTACACAGGTCAGCGCAGGGGTGGGCCTCTCCGGCAAGGGAAACGGGGTGTCTCGGACATGTCAGTGTACAGGAAGTGCGGTAAGTGTGTCACTGTGTTCTGGTTTGGCCTGCCACAAGGGCCGCAGCAGTCGATGTTGTAAAGTTGCATGCACCACCTCCAAACGGCACTGTGATGGTGTAGTTGGAATGTAGCAGGACATGCACGAATAGCCATTACAATGGTGTGCCATACGAGTGTACGAGATACAACAGTGCACCATACAAAAGTGTGGGGGCTTGTGGAATGGAGGAGCAGCTGTTTGGCAACGTAACACACAGTAAACTCGCCCATGTGCCACGTGCTGGGCATTTCATCCATCTCATGATGACCACGGTCGCAGACATCCCACAACACCAACGACCGGCCTTTGTACACATCCTGTATGAATGCAGCGTGGTTTTCACTTCTATGCTCGTTCAGGGGTGTGATATGGGCGGGTTGTGTGACTTGTGCTCCTTGTTGGTGTGTTTCATTTTGGCCATTGTTTGTCTATACTTGTGCTGTACTTAATTGTGCATGTGTGCCATTCTGCCCATCTGCCCCCGAACCCCACTCCCTGCTTCTTCCTCTTCCTGGTGCTGTTGTGTCTATAATTTTGTTGCTCCACACATAAATACATGTAAAGAACAAATTAGAATAGTTCCTTGATTCTTTTAGGTTTCAAAACTTCTCTCTATTGGTTTCTTTTTAATTTTCCATATAAACCGTTTTTTTAATACTCAACAACACATAGAAGTCAGAAGTGCAACGTATTCTATCAACACACTTTCTAGAACATTCTACAAAACGTGCAGGTTAAAAGTTCATCAATTTGCGGTAGAGCGTTTGACTCTCCCTCTCACACGGCTGCTACACTTACTATACGATTCCTCTTCAGTGGCCGGCCATCCTCTGGCATGCGGTACGGTGATTCAGATCTGGCGGCGCGTGGTGCGTATGATGGGCTGGTGGGGGAAACTTACCAAAATGACACCCTTATGGCGCGGCGCCTTCACCCGGCCGGTGGCAGCCCTGGAGGGATTCCGGGAGTGGGATACAATAGGAATCTCCACGTTGGGGGATGTCATGCGAGGGCCCACAATTAAATCCTTCCAACAACTACAAACCGAATTTGACCTACACAAATCCCAGTTCTACCGATACTTACAGCTTCGACATGCGTTGATGCCGGCGGTGCGTTCACTGACGTCCCTGCCAGAATATCACCCCCTAGAGAGTCGCCTTTTGACGGGGGACCTCGGCCCTCATAAGATCCGACAAATCTATCAAACCCTTACAACACGCGCGCAACACAATCTCCATAAGACACGTGAGCGTTGGCAGGCCGATCTCCCAGACCTTACAGATGATGATTGGGCGGAGGCACTGGCGAGCCCCCGCTATACTGCAGTTTCCACTAGACATCGCCTGATCCAATATAAATACCTACACAGGGTCTACTACACTAGAACGCGATTGTGGAAAATGGGGGTGATTCAGTCCCCGATATGCTTACGTTGTGGCGCGACCGAAGGCACGTTCTTACATACAGTATGGCTCTGCGTAGTGATACAACCCTATTGGCGCAAGGTCCTTGGGTGTTTGGGGAGCATTCTGGCCTGGGAGCTCCCGTTCTAGCCAAGACTCACACTACTCCATAGCACCGAGGACATTGGGGGGAACAGATATAAACAGCACTTACTGTTTCTGGGGCTCGTGTTGGCGAAGCGGGATATAGCGCAGAGCTGGAAGGAGACCTCCCCACCCCGCCTAGGCAAGTGGAAGAAAGCCATGGACCAATGTATGATGGCGGAGATTGCGGTCTTTGTGGCACGCGGCTGCCCCCGGAAACACGGGAGGATATGGGGGAAATGGGCCATATACAGGGGTGTGGACCTGCCACAACTTACTCCAGATGATTCAGGGGATCCCATAGAACGCCTGTTGAGACAGGAGAGATAAATACAAGGTGTGGGGTGACTGTGTACAAACATTTTAGGATAATAGTAACAATGCCATCCCGGAAACGGATGGGACTGCGTGTTGACACGGGGTGGGTGGGGTGGGTGTGGGAGTCTGATGTTTGCAGACTTGGGGTTGGGGGCGGTAAATCAGCACAATGTGTATCCTGGGGGATGTACTTGCACCATAATCTCTGGATAACTGTGCTGGTTGTTTGTTTGACAAAATCAATAAAATATGTTGTTAAAAAAAAAAAGTTCATCAATTTTTTTAAACTTAAAGATATTTGTTTGCACATTTTCTCAAACATTTAACGGCACGTGCAGGTTAAAAGTTCACGATTGTTTTAAGTTCGAACAGTGCCTTCCAAATGCAAGTAGCAGGTGTGGTTGAGTTTTGCAAATTTTATCCTATGATATGTACTCCACGTTGAAACTGCTTTTTCTTAACCAATCACAAAGATGCTTTTCCACAAAACTAATGTGCACCCTACTTTTAAAAAAGAATGCTTTTCATCTCCCAATCACGTATCGTTTTGTATGGCAATAAAAAGTAGTTCCCCATCTTTAAACATATCTCTTATTCTACCAAGGAACTGCATGAGCTACAGACATCTTTCCATACCTTCAAAATGCTAGTATGGATCGTAGGACATAGCTATATTTTCTAATGCATGAGGTATGCAGAACACAGACGTATTGACTTAGACCTAGGTTTACAAAATGTGGACATTAAATGGTTTGCACAGAGAAGATTGAAGTGGCACCAATTTCTACCTTTGGTTAAAACCTCTTTGCATCATCCACACCCTGACCTCATGATTGTGCATTGTGGTGGAAATGACCTAGGCACATTGACTGGGGTAGGTTTGGAAATGCTTATGAAGGACACCTTTGGACACTTCAGCTCAGAACCATGTGACTCTGGGCAATAGCTCACTTAATAGCTCACATAATTTCCACGCCGGCCTCGAGGGCCTTCAGACCCATAGGGGTGACTAGTTTGCTCTTTACAAATACCATATTGATTGATACGTGCAAATTTACCTTTGCACTCCCTGTATAACACCCCCTAAGCACCATACACAAGTTACAATGTTCAAAACAAAAGTTCCTCTGAGTAGGTATAACTACATGCTGACACTACTTGACAGATGTGGCACAGCGGCCAGAGCACATGACTTCACAGCATATGACACACAGTTTGGACTCACGCTTTCATCCCCGACTCCGGCAGCACCTCAGCTTAGCACCATGAGACTCTAGACAATACCTCACATATTGTCCATACCCCAGGACTTTCAAACCAGTAGGAGTCAGTAGTTCGTCCTTCCTAGTAGGTATAAACACATGCTGACACTACTTCCACAGGTCTGCTGCAGCGGCCAGGGCACATGACTTCACACCATGAGACACACAGTTTAGGCTCACGCTTTCATCCCCGACTCCCGCAGCAGCTCACCTTAGCAGCATCAGACTCTATGCAATACCTCACTTAGTTTCCGTACCCAGCACTTTCAGAGCGGTAGGTATGAGTAGTTCGCTTAGCAACCCCCTCTATAGCACACCCTAAACTCCCCACAGAGGTTACAGTTCTCCTACCCTCCTCTTTCCTACTTTTTTCACCCTTTTTTCCACTTACTCACTTCGACAGAATCACAAAATGGTGGCCAACACTTCCTAGCTGCAACCGCTCGCAGCGCTCCCAACCAATAAGCCGCAAGCTCGTGCTCGTAACGCCTCAGGCAATCAGATGGCAGAATTCCCAAATATCGATATCTGTAAAGTTCGATATTTCTTAAAAACTACTGAACGGATTTACACCAAATAAACAAAAGCGTGCTTTCTAGACTAAGACCCTTCTCCCTGCCAAATTTGGGGTAATTCCGTTCACCCGTTTGACCTGTAGCCTTGTCTGAAGCTCCCTATGGAAATTAACATGGAGAAAACACGTTTTGGGACCCCCCTTTTTTCTTGGCCCCCCCCCTTGACAAATCACCCCCAAACTTTCAACATAGGAGCTGATATGAACAAAGAATTAGTTTGGAAAATTTCATGAAGACTCATCAAACGACGCCAAAGTTATAAGCAAAACAAAAAATGCTCTTCCTACGGAAACTTGGTCCTAACTATAACTACCTACTGGCGACTGCCAGTAGGTAATTATATATATATATATATATATATATATATATATATATATATATATATATATATGAATCAAACAAGCTCTATTTCCTCTTTATTAGCATGTGAGTACAAAAATTTTACTTTTTGTACGAACATACTAATAAAAGAGAGGGAAAAATTGCTTTCTGGGCTATCTCAGTCTACATTAATGCAGTATACCCGTGATCAGGCAGCAGGCACAAATTTGAATCAGATCTGGGTGTTCAACTTAAAAAACACGAACAAGTTATCACAGAATGCAAGGCAACAAAGTTCCAGCGAGATAGACTGGATTACATACGAGGGCAAATCTACACCTTTGCTCGTCGATTTGACAATATACGTAAACAGAGGCTATCTAAATCAGTAAAAGTGGCCAACAAAAGAGATACAATTACTGCAAGTCTGGATGGGGGAGAAACAAGCTCAGATGTTAGTTCTCGGGCAATCTCTGAAGTCAACACAGCCTCTGATGATGGACACCATAATTGGGAGTCCCTCGATAACCCACCTTCTTTAATTGAAGAGCTTGGTTTTTTATATGTAGATCGGACTCAAAACACCAGATTGACCACGCAGGGATACAGAAAAAAAGAAAACCAAGGAAATGTAAAAACAGACGGAATGGTAATGGAGCTACGCTCAGGGACGAGGAAGAAGAATACACAACAACGCAGAGGATGGAAGAAGTAACAACAACAGTGGTTAACTTGACAGATCTGATCCTTACTGACAAAGACTTAAAGATTTTATTATTGGGACTTTCATTTTGTAAACGCACAAATTTCAACTATACTCAAACGCGTATTGACTTTTTAAAGTTTATACGAAAGTTAAAACTTAGAAAATTCTTCCATAACAACAAAGGCAATGTTGAGAGAGCTATAGAAGAAAAATATGAAGTAGACAAACTTGAGGTTGGTGACATGGGATTATTACTTGATTTACAGCAATTGCATCAGGAGGGCGAGGGTTTGGAAGGGATGGAAATTGAGAGTCAAGCAACAGATTTACTATGCATGAATGTGTACGAGAGCACCAAAACAGTGTTTAGACCCAAATCCACATTCACGCCGAACACACCTAGAGATGCATTAGATATATTCTCAGATTTAATTATTAAGGATTTAAAAGATCTATCCATTAGTTCGAGTAAAGATTTTTTGAAGAATGAAAGTAATTTTGAAAAAGATTATCAAGCAGTGATCACGAAGATAAAAGAAAGACAAGACATAGTAGTTAAACAGGCCGATAAAGGTGGGAACCTTGTACTCTGGCCACTAGATGCATACAATATGGAGGCAATGGCACAATTGAAGGATAAGAAATGTTATCTTAAAGTTCCACAAAGCAATATGTCTGAGGTTAAGCAGAAATACCTGAAAGACTTAGCTAGATGGCTAGGATTAGGACTACTTACACAAACTGAATATCTGTTTTTAAAAGTAGATAACCCAGTATTACCCACCTTATATCTGATTCCTAAAATCCACAAGGACAAAGAAAAACCACCTGGGCGGCGAATAATCTCAGCCATGGGTAGTTTATTTGAACCACCATCAAGATATGTAGATTCATTTTTACAAATAGATGTATAAGCATTGCCTGCATATATACAGGACACAAGAGATTTTTTGAGTAAGATAGACACAATGGTTTGGAAAGAAACATATCTCTTGATTACTTTGGACGTCGTTAGCATGTACACCAGTATAGCTCATGATGATGGTTTGCGGGCGATAAGGCATTTTTTAACACAAGACCTATCGGTCTTTACCAACATACAAATATGCTAATTGAGATGTGTAGACTGTGCATAACTAACAATCATTTTATGTTTGGAGGTGATACCTACAGGCAGCTACAGGGTACAACGATGGGCACCTGCTTCGCCCCCAGCTATGCTAAATTGCATATGGGCTGGTGGGAGGAGCAGGTGCTCAAAACCAAATATAATCAAATTTGGGAAGATCATATAATTATTCTGGATTCGTTTTATAGACGATCTTTACATTTTATGGGATGAACCAACAGAATTGGCTGAGGCTTTTATAAAGGATATTAATGATAATGATTTAAACTTGAAATTTACTGAACATATCAGTAAGTCCAGTGTCACATATTTGGACTTTGAAGTGTATGTAAAACAAGGGATGATCCACACTCGTACACACAGGAAGCCCACTGCAGGGAACACAGTTCTGCATGCCCAAATTTTCCACCCATCACGTTTAAAATTGATTATACCATACGCAGAACATTTAAGAATGAAGCAAAACTGTAGCGAGAATACTGCCTTACAAGATGCTCAAGATGGCCTCACCAATAGGTTTTTACAAAGAGGGTACAAACAGAAGACATTAGTGCAGGCTAAAAATAAAGTTGAGAAGATTGAAAGGGAAACACTACTGAAGCCAGATAAAGAAAAGGTAAAAGAAAAGAAAAAGAACACTGGAAGACAAATAAGGATGATTACAGGATACAGTGCCTACCAGTGCGAAAGGGAGAGAGAGCCTGTGTAGACATTGGTATCTAGTAAAACAAGACCCTGTGTTGCAGGGAACAATATCACGTAGACCTTTGATGACTTTTTACAAAGCTAAGTCCATGAGAAATGACCTATTTAAAACCAACTCAGAAACAAAGAAAGAGGGAGGATGGCTCAAAGCCAGTCCTGGCTCCCACAAATGCTTTAGGTGTAAAGCATGTAGGTTTGGTAAAAATGAAAAACAGGTCATTACTCCTTTGATGAGCAATCTATGGAAAATACGAAGTGCATTAAATTGTAAAAGTGACCATGTGGTCTCCATCATTCAGTGCTCCTGCCCTAAAATATATGTTGGAAGTACGATCCATCAGGTACACATCCGCATTTTATAGCATCTTAGGGCGGTAAAAAAAAATGACAGTAGTTATGCTGTAGCCCGACATAATAATGAGGAGCATAAAGGAGACATCAATGATCCAGTGTACTTTGCTATTGATCAAGTTCAAAAACTGAGAAGAGGTGGTAACAGAGAGAAAACACTCTGCCGACTCGAATCAAAGTCCATAATGCTGTTCAATTAAAAAAATCTGTATGGATTGAATGCTGATGAGGATTTGCATGTTAACTTGACATAAATGATTGTGCCATTGTAGTATAATTGTTTTTAAGGTGTTTTTAATATTGAACAGAGTATGGAAGACAAACTAGTATGATTATTTTAATAGATTTGTTTATAAATTGAACATTTTAATAAATGAGGTCTTTATTAATTCTTCTAGAAACAATCCACCAATAATTAATTAAATTAGATTTTACATTAATAGCACTCGCACTTTAGTGAATTTTGCACAAAGAAGTGAGATATGGAGGTTGTTGATGTACTGTAAAGCACTAGCACTTTATTATAATTGAATTTATCTGCCTTGCCCCCCGGCTTTTTTATGATGGTACTAAATTTGTATTTGACAAGAAGTTAAGCATGTATCTAAAATAGAGGTATTTATCTCTTTATTGGCAGATGTATTGGTGAGAAGTGACAAGAACACGTTTTAGAAATACCTCTCAACATAGTAAAATACAAAACAGAAATCTATTTGATGAATTAATATTGAAAATGCACTTGCACTTTATTTGATATGCTGCTGCTCTAATGAAACTTTTTTTGACTCCTTTAATAAATGTTTAGTTATTTATATAAATTTTAAAAACATCATGATTTTAAGGTTAAAAGTGGTTTTCATAATATTTGTTATTTGATGATAACAGATTCATCATTACTAGTTGTCACCTGTGAGAGTTTAATCACGTGACATAAAGTAGAGCATTTGTTCTGAATATTCATACTATGGTGTGTTAAGAAAAATGATCAGTACAGTGAAAACAATTCTTTTGAGTCATAAGAATTTACACTTACTGAATGATGTTAATAATATTGGATTTTCGGTGCTGATAGCAATGATGGAATTGTTGTTTTACCGGTTTTTGAAAAATCTTTTAAGGAGAAAATGCACATTTGCACATGCAGTGGCAAAGTTAGTCTGTCTTCCATAGTATCTAATGTTTAGGTCATGTGATCGCAAAACTCTGTTTAAAAAAAGTATCATGTATTCTAACGACTGCTAATGTGAACAAGGCAGGCATGCCGACACGTGTCATAGCGAAAGAAAAATCGAAATAAACGAGAGGATGGAATAGCGAGCGCTACCCCTGTGTCGGTGTCTGTTCTGTAACGAGTTCAGAAGTGGTTTGGATATATATATATCGAACAAGTTCTATTTCCTCTTTATTAGCATGTGAGTACAAAATTCGACTTTTTGTACAAACATGCTAATAAAAGAGAGGAAAAAATTGCTTTCTGGGCTATCTCAGTCTACATTAATGCAGTATACCCGTGATCAGGCAGCAGGCACAGGGAGTCAAGGTCATTCCTGGGCATATGATAGAAGCTCTTGGGTCTATGAGGGAGGAACTTGGATACACCAATGCACGGCTCCAGCACATGATGGGGGTACTTAGTCATGTGAAGGCCAAACTTGGGCTCATGGTGACTCATTTATTCTGATACCAACACCTACATCCGAAGCTCTTTGTTTTCCTATCAATTTCAATTGTCCGACAGAGACATAGATGATCCAATTCTTTTCATATCAATTCACTGATCAAACTCACACCAAGCAGGTGCTGCCACAAAGCTCTTATACATGGATATAATCACCCTAAATATATCATTGTAGGAATTCTAGTGTGAGTTGAGTGGTGCTAATATTGTAATGGTACTGATGAGGCTACAGACGACTGACACCACTGCAGGACCACACTAATGATAGACTGTGCATTATATAAATGTCCATAACATAACACAACATTACATAGGCATGATTGCAATATATGTGCATGTGAGGGGCCCTTAGGTATATGCTGTATGAGCATATTATGCACACACACAAGTGTATCATGCAACTGTGCTCTGGGGACCCAAAATTCAAAAGCTGGCTCTTGATAGGTCACATTACCATAAGGCCAAGGAGTTAGAGAGAAAGGCTTAATGTCTTATTTGTGTCTATCTCTCCTTCTCACTTTGTTATTTTCTGGCTTCCAGTACGGCATAGAAGCCCTTTTAGTGATGAAAGTGCGTGACAGGCATTTCCCCTTCTAAACCTGTTCCACAAATTCCCAGACTGTGTTTGACTACGGCAATTTATGATCACACCAAAGGGCCACATTACCTTGAAGGAGATAAGTGAGGGGAGAATGTTTTAGATGCCTTCTGTTTCTGCAATTTCTGAACCCCTAACATTCAGGATGACTTCCCTGCTGGCCTTGGGAAATGACCGCGCAGATTTTTTCCCTTATTGCTCTACCACCTGGCATTTAGGGTCATGTGCCAGAGCCACCATGTGGCACTGCTCCTCTTTATCGGCAGTATCCTCCATAGGTATCTCAGTAGCAGATCAAACCAGAAACAGGTGCCAGCTCATGCTGCCCCTTTTGCCCAGGGTGGGGCATGGAGGAACTAGGATATGAAACCCTGCCTCTCTTTGCACACCTGTTAACAATTGGATGCAAGGTGATGGTATCTGGTCATTATCTTTCATTGCAGGGACATATGATGGCCGTACTTGACAGTTTTGGGCCTACAGTGGTAATACTTGGGCAAAACGTAAATGGTGAAATCTGGCAGCGCATCAGCACACGAAGGGTGGGCTTAGGAATATGACGACAGTAGGTGGTGTAGCACATAATAAGCTGGCACTTCATCAACATTAACGGCAGTACATGGGCCTATGATGCTTAACTTTGAAAATAGGGCAGCGATTCCTGGATATAAGGTGCCATAGGACTCAAATTGCACCTCACTAAGGAGAACCTAATAGGCTGAAACTGGATTGGGGTTACTTGTGTTACTGTCTTGTGGGACCTGGCCCAGCAGTTTATGTTGGTCTGTTTCTATTAGTGCAGGACCAAAACCATTTTGCACATGGCTGGACTCTGTCTAGAAAGGTTGTGGATGAAAAATGATGGACTGGAATGGGGCACTGAGCAGCTGCATGTGGCTGAGATCAAACTCAGGGATTTCTTCCATCATTGTTATAATGCAAAGGTGAGACAAGAAATTACATGAGCACAGCATAGACAGCATGAGCTGAACAGAGACTGCAGGAACATGGCAGAGACTGCAGAAGTACAAGAGAGACAGCAGGAGCGAAGCACAGCATGATGAGGTACGGCACAGACAGCTGCAGCATGGAAAGGTATGCAGGAGCACAGAATGGTCTACAGCAGATCAGTAGAAACTGCTGATACACTGCTCTGACTATAGGAGCATAAGAGACACTGCAACAGTACAGAAGAGACAAGGAGCAGAGGAGATCCGACTAGAGCATCAGAGACTGTGCAGTACCATAGCAAAGATGGCTTGGGCACGGGTTGAATGAGTACAACAGAGTCTGCAGAACTACAGCAGAAACAGCTGGAGTACAACACAGACTGCTGAGGCACAAAATGCTGGAGCAAATCTGAGGCTACAGGTGCACAGTAAAGACTGCAGGAGTAAGTAAGAGACTTCTGGGGCACATCACAGATGACTGGAGCACAATGGACACTGCAGGAGCTTTACAGACAGTTGGAGCATAGACTTCTGGGACAAGCACTGTACAGACCACAGAAGCATAGCAGAAACTGCCAGAGCACTGCACAGAATGTCTGAGGACAGCACCTAGTGCTAGAGCACAGCAGGGAAATGAGGAGCTAGATCACAGCAGAGATAGCTAGGGCACAGCTTGATCCAGCACAGCAAAGAATGAAAGATCATGACACAGAGTGCTGAACCACAGCACAGATTTCTGGATCACACCACAGACAGTGGAAGTACAGAGTGCAGGAGCACGATGGAAACTGCTGTAGCTCAGCACAGACTGTAGCCACACAGCACATAATGTAGGAGCACCACAGTAGAGATTACCTGAGCACAGCACAGACTGCTGCAGCACAGCACAGACTACAGTGGCAAAGCACTGAAGGAGCACTGAAGCGGCTGCAGAAGCACAACAGACACATTAAGTGAAAACACAGATTGCTAAAGCACAGCATAGGATGCAGCAGCAACTGAAGAGCAACCATAGTCTGGAGGATAACAACAAAGAGAGATTGCAAGAGAAAACCAGTAACTGCAGGGGCACAGCAGTAACTACAAGAGGGCCAAACAGACTCCAGGAGCACGACAGAGACTGCAGAAGCACAACAGAGGCTGCAGGGGCACAACAATGACTACAGGGGCACATCAGAGCCTGGCCAAACATGGCACAGCCAGGTGGAGCCCAGTAATAAATGTGGAGGCACAATAATGACTGCAGGGACATGACGGAGACTGCAAGAGCACGGCAAACACTACAGGACCACAGCAAATACATTAGGCCCATGGCAGAGTGGGCAGGAGTAAGCAATGACTGCTGGAGCCCTGCAGGCCCTGCAAAAGGAGGATACAGACCGCCGGAGCACGGCAGAGATTTCATGAGTAAATCACACAATGCTGGCAAACAGAATAGATCACAAAAGCATAGCACACACACTCATGGACAACAGCAGAGTTTGCAGGAAGATGACATTGACAGCTGAAACACAACAGAGACTGCTGCGGTACAAATGGCTGAAGAACAGCATAGACTGCATGAGAATGGAGCATCGTAGAGGCAGTTGGGGCACAGCACAGATGTCTGGGACACAGCAGAGACTGCATGACCTTAACAGACAACTAGAGCACGACATATACTGTAGCACAGAATTCATGGGCAAAGCATAGACTGCTGGTGCACAGAAGAGACTGTAGGAGCACAGCTCTGGTTGAATGTAACACCGCACAGATTACAATGGCATGGCACAGACAAGCTCTAGGCCAAAAACAGGGACTACCTTGGCACAGAAGAGACTGCTGGAGCACAGCACAAACTTCAATAGCACAGCATTCACTGTAGGAGCACAGATTACAGGGCCACATCGCAGACTGCTGGATCATAACACTGAATGTTAGAGCACATCAGACACTGCAAGAGCACGGCCGAGAAGGAAGAAGAGCAGCACAAACTACAGAAGTACAGCAGAGACACAAGGAGCACAGCACAGGCAGTAGGGGCACTTCAAAGTCTGCTGGTGCCCCCACAGGAATGCATGAGCACAGCACATACTGCAGGAGCACAGCACAAACTTCTGGAGCATTGCAGAGAATACAGGAGCTGTGCAGAGGCTGCAGATACCCAGTACAATGGCTAGGGCACAGCAAACATGGCTGGAAAAGAGCAGACTGTAAACGCTTTCGCTGAAGTACAGCACAGACTGCTGATGGACAGGACAGATTGCTGGAGCACGAAGTCTGTACAGGTAAGTGCAGCAGAGACCGCACAAGCCCAGCAAAGACTGTAATGCAGACTGTACAAGAACAGCACAGACTGGTGGAACACAGAAGAGACAACAGAAGCATAGTGGGGCATGAGTGGAGAACAGCAGACTTCAAAAGCAAGTCACAGACTGCTGGAACATAGCACAGACTGTAGGAGCATTGAATGCAGGAGCATAAAACTGAGTGCTGGAGCCCATCAGAGACAGAAGCCACACAGCACAGACTCCAAGAGCACAGGTGAGACTATTTAAGTACAGCACAGATTGCTAAAGCACAGCACAAACTACAACAGCATGGCACAGACAATAAGAGAGAAGATGGCAGAGGCACAGAACAGATTGCAGTAGGACAGTGTAGACTGTGTGCAAACATATAGTATGATGGGACACTGCCAGGGTTGCCACCATACCCAGAGGAAAATACCGGCCATTTGTTCACGTTTTATGTTTCTGCAGAGATCCAGACAGTGGGTTGGATTGAACATCAACTAGAATTGTATGTTTTCATTTTTGACATGGTCTTTTTGACTTTGTTTACTTTTATTATCAGTCAAGGATCATTAAGACAGCTTTCGAACATATTTTAAAGTGCTTTCCTCTAATATATGTACTGATAAGAGGAAAATGCTGGCTTTGTGATTTTAGTTATTTTTGGACATCTGGGACATTAATTATTGGTCAAATTGAAAGTAAATGGCCAGATGGCAACATTAAACCCCGCAGGGACTGCAGGAGCACAGCGCCAAGTCAGAAGCACAGCAGAAACCAAAGGAGTATGGCTGACTAGTGCAAAAGAGACTACAAAGACATAGCAGAGAGTGTAGGAGCATAAAAAACACTGCAGGGGAACTGCAGAGATGGCTGGGACATAAAACAGTCTACTGGAGCATGGCGGACGAAATAAAAGCATGGAAAAGACTATGAGAACACAACAAACTCTGCATTGCATAGGCTGTTGGAGCACAACAGAAACTGCAGGAGACCATAAAGCACTGCTGGGGCCAAGAACAGATGGCTGGGACACAGCAGAGAAATCAGGAGTATAGCACAGATGGTAGGAATAAAACGTAGAAGTCCTGGGTGGCCTGCAGGAGTACAGCAGAAGCTGCAGGAACAAACACAGATTGCAATAGCACAGCAAAGGCCACAGAAGCACAGTAAAAACTGTGGATACATAGCATAGACTGCTAGAGTGCCACACAGATTCCAGGAGTAGAGCAATGGCTACATGGTCACAGATAGGAATAGCACCTTTATTAGAAAAACACTGACCATTTGTTTACATTTTGCTATTCTGGGACATCCAATAATTGGTAAATTAAAAAGAATTCTGGTGAAATTATCAAGATTCTTTTGTAGTATGATTGCCGTTTGTTCTAATATTCACTCTGAAATTATGCAGACAGCTCTCAAATACTTTTTTACTGATTTCTTTATGTATTTACTCTTTTAGGTGTATGTTGCAGAAGGTAAAAAATACCAGATTTCACTATTTTTCCCTATATTTATACTGGCATGAACTTATAAAAACAGGCCAGGTCAATAAAAAATGTCCAGGTTGCAACAGTAGTCACAGCAGAGACTGCAAGAGCACAACCTGGATTACTCAAGCATAGCCTTGACTGCTTGTGCAAGGCATCACAGGCTTTGCAATACTCCAGCAGAAGAGACACTGCAGGGGCACAGAAATTACTGTAGAAAGATAGTATTGACTGAGTGACCACAACAAAGACTGCAGGAGCTCAAGCAGCTGAAGTATAGCACATATAGCAGGGGAATGGCAGGGACAGCAGTAGCAAACAACAACCAAAGGGGAACAGAGAAGACTGCAGGAGCACAGCACAAACCCAAGACACAGCAGACTCTGCAGCAAGATGACACATAAAATTGGAGCACAACAATGGTCCTGATTTAGAATTTGGCAGATGGAGGGTACTCCGTCTGGATGGCAGAGAACATTACCTCCACCCTCGTGAGGGACCGCTGTCCGCCAAACATTGAGTTCTCCCCTGGCCCTGTGGACAGCTCTGTACATTGAGAGAAGCTGCTGTCACAGTGGTTCCTGTCAATGTTTCAAAGGTTTGAGGAATAGTGCCATCAGCCATGACAGCCAGTCATCAAACTTTTCAAATCTTATTTGTTTTTCAAAACAAACTCCCTAAGTGGAAGTTTTCTCCCAGGGTGTGGGGGATCATTACTCTTTTTTAGCTGTTCCTTACTGTCAGGTTAATCTTGGAGGTGACAGACACGAAATAGAAGCTTTTACACCATCCACCATAAACAGGACAGACAGTGTGATTTCCTTCAACCAACAACCTCTACTCCATCAGAGGAGGTATTCCATCTAGAGTGTCAACGGGGACTCGTCGACTGGATGCTTACAGTCTGCCTGACTGTACATGAGGCAGGTGGATTGTCAGTTTGATGGAAAGAGTACTTCATTGAATTTGCACCGGAGGTCCATATCTGCCAAAGGCCCAGAGACTGCTGGGACACACACTGATGGATCACAGAAAAGACTACAGGAGCAAGGCACAGGCAGAAGAAACACAGCAGAGACTGCTATGGCACAGCTCAGA
The DNA here is from genome assembly GCF_964204655.1 of Triturus cristatus. Taxonomy (NCBI): domain Eukaryota; kingdom Metazoa; phylum Chordata; class Amphibia; order Caudata; family Salamandridae; genus Triturus; species Triturus cristatus. The sequence continues at coordinate 872,388,175 of NC_140593.1, forward strand.
TGGCAGCTGAGACATCAGAAGCTTCTGCTGGAGCTCAGTGCAGACTACTTGTGCATAGGGCACACTGCTGAAACACAGCAAGCCTGTGAGAGCAAAACAGAGACTGTAGGAGCAAAACACAGACTGGTGGAGTGGAGTTTAGCATAGACGGCACGAGCAAGCACAATAAATATGGCAGGAACAAACACAACAACAACTGCACAAGCATTCCAAAAGCTGATGGAGCACAGAAGAGACTGCCAGAGCAAGATGCAGACTAATGGACGACAGCATCTACTACAGTAGCATAGCCCAGGCTGAAAGGGCACAGACTGTATGAGGACAACACTGACAACTGGGGAGCAACTCAGCCTACAGAAGAAAGAGTACAGGATCCCAGTATAGACTGTGGAATACTGTACAGGCACGGCAGATCACAGACTGCTGGACAACCTTACAGACTTCAGGAGCACAGCACAGACTAAGGGAGCATAGCTGATAGTACAGGAGCACAGCACTGACTGCAGAAGCTCACTCTGCAGGAGTACAGTGCAGGCTATGGGAACGTAGCTGGTTCTACAGGAGCACAGCGCAGAATGCAGAAGCTCACTCTTCAGGAGCACAGCACAGACTACCGGAGCATAGCTGGTACTACAGGAGCACAGCGCAGACTGCAGAAGCACACTCTGCAGGAGCACAGCACAGACTACAGGAGCATAGATGGTACTACAGGAGCACAGCACTGATTGCAGAAGCACACTCTGTAGGAGCACAGTGCAGACTACGGTAACATAGCTGGTTCTACAGGAGCACAACGCAGACTGCAGAAGCTCACTTTGCAGGAGCACAGCACAAACTTCAGGAGCATAGCTGGTACTACAGAAGCACAGCACTGACTGCAGGAGAGTCCTGGATCACATCGCACACCTCAGAACAGTAATAACTACAGAGCAAGAGAGACTGCAGGAGCACAGCGCAGAATGCAGAAGCTCACCCTTCAGGAGCACAGCACAGACTACGAGAGCATAGCTGGTACTACAGGAGCACAGCGCAGACTGCAGAAGCTCACTCTGCAGGAGCACAGCACAAACTACAGAAGCATAGCTGGCACTACAGGAGCACAGCACTGACTGCAGGAGAGTGCTGGATCACATCACACACCTAAGAACAGTAATGGCTACAGAGCAAGAGAGACTGCAGGAGCACAACGCATACTGCAGAAGCTCACCCTTCAGGAGCACAGCACAGACTACAGGAGAATAGCTGGTACTACAGGAGCAAAGCGCAGACTGCAGAAGCACACTCTGCAGGAGCACAGCACAGACTACGGGAGCATAGCTGGTACTACAGAAGCACAGCGCAGACTGCAGAAGCTCACTCTGCAGGAGCACAGCACAGACTACAGAAGCATAGCTGGCACTGCAGGAGCACAGCACTGACTGCAGGAGAGTGCTGGATCACATCACACACCTAAGAACAGTAATGGCTACAGAGCAAGAGAGACTGCAGGAGCACCGTGCATACTGCAGAAGCTCACCCTTCAGGAGCACAGCACAGACTACAGGAGAATAGCTGGTACTACAGGAGCAAAGCGCAGACTGCAGAAGCTCACTCTGCAGGAGCACAGCACAAACTACAGAAGCATAGCTGGCACTACAGGAGCACAGCACTGACTGCAGGAGAGTGCTGGATCACATCACACACCTAAGAACAGTAATGGCTACAGAGCAAGAGAGACTTCAGGAGCACCGCGCATACTGCAGAAGCTCACACTTCAGGAGCACAGCACAGACTACGGGAGAATAGCTGGTACTACAGGAGCAAAGCGCAGACGCACACTCTGCAGGAGCACGGCACAGACTACGGGAGCATAGCTGGCATCACAGGAGCACAGCACTGACTGCAGGAGAGTGCTGGATCACATTGCACACTTTAGAACAGTAATGACTACAGAGCAAGAGAGTCTGCAGGAGCACAGGGCAGACTGCAGGAGCACAGCACAGACTACGGGAGCATAGCTGGTACTACAGGAGCACAGCACTGACTGCAGAAGCTCACTCTGCAGGAGTGCAGCACAGACTATGGGAACATAGCTAGTTCTACAGGAGCACAGAGCAGATTGCAGAAGCTCACTCTGCAGGAGCATAGCTCAGACTATGGTAGCACAGCTGGTACTACTGGAGCACAGCACAGACTGCAGAAGCACACTCTGTAGGAGTACAGCGCAGACTACGGAAACATAGCTGGGACTACAGGACCACTGCACTGACTGCAGGAGAGGGCTGGATCACATCGCACACCTCAGAACAGTAATGACTACAGAGCAAAAGAGACTGCAGGAGAACAGCACAAAATGTGTGAGGAAAGTGCAGGCTGTAGCACTGATTGCAAGAGCACATCAACCAGCAAAATTTTGCTGGAGCACAGCAATGGGATCAAATTCTGGTAAAGCGCACTAGAGACTCCTTGAGCACAGCACAGACAGAAGTCAAACAGCACCACTGTAGGAGGATAGAATACACGATAATGAGTCCTGAAAGACCACTGGAGAAAAGCAGTGTTGAAAGCGGAACAGCACAAACATTATAAGCAGAGCCTGAAGGGTCACAGTACAGCCTGCAGGACTGCTGCAGGGACAGCTGAAGCACAGATGGTTGAACACAGCAGATACTGCCAAACCATTACACAGACTGGTTGAACAAAACAGAGTATTGAAGGACCGAACAGTCTGATGGAGCAGCACAAGGACTGATGGAGCGCAGCACAAGGACTGATGGAGCACCACAAGGACTGATGGAGCGCAGCACAAGGACTGATTGAGCACCACAAGGACTGATGGAGCGCAGCACAAGGACTGATGGAGCGCAGCACAAGGACTGATGGAGCACCGCAAGGACTGATGGAGCGCAGCACAAGGACTGATGGAGCGCAGCACAAGGACTGATGGAGCGCAGCACAAGGACTGATGGAGCACCGCAAGGACTGATGGAACGCAGCACAAGGACTGATGGAGCGCAACACAAGGACTGATGGAGCGCAGCACAAGGACTGATGGAGCGCAGCACAAGGACTGATGGAGTGCAGCACAAGGACTGATGGAGCGCAGCACAAGGACTGATGGAGCGCAGCACAAGGACTGATGGAGCGTAGCACAAGGACTGATGGAGCACCACAAGGACTGATGGAGCGCAGCACAAGGACTGATTGAGCACCACAAGGACTGATGGAGCGCAGCACAAGGACTGATGGAGCGCAGCACAAGGACTGATGGAGCGCAGCACAAGGACTGATGGAGCACCGCAAGGACTGATGGAGCGCAGCACAAGGACTGATGGAGCGCAGCACAAGGACTGATGGAGCACGGCGATAGAAGCAAGATGGCGGCCCCGTAACGGAGGCCGACGCAGCAGGGTAGTGAGGGCTATGTTCTGGCCCCGAGGAGTTTAAACCTGCGGTGGTGGTGGCGGCGGCCCGGTTTCATCAGTGCAGTATTCACCGATTTTCGTAATGCCGACTGCACTCACCGGTTGTCGGCTCTCTGGGCGAGTCCTTCGCTTTGCTCTGGCCGCGCTCGCTGCTTTCTCCTCCGCCTGCGGGATCCACCGGCTCCGCGGTGCTGTGAGGGGGCGGAGTCGGCTGCCGAGGCTGCCGGGGCTCCGAGGAGAGACAGCGCGCAGCTTCTGGTCAGAGAGACTCCACAGCAGCTGTCAGTGGCGGGTCGCACGCAGCAGGGTCACGCCGGCGTGCAGCTTCTGGCCGGAGAGATCCTACGGCAGCTGTCAGGCGAGCCAGTGGTGGGACACACACAGTAGGATCATGCCTAAAGCGGCTGGTGCTAAATCAGTGCCTCAAGGGAAAAAATTACAAAGAGAGGAGCCAGAGGTGGTCGATGATATACAAGGATCCCAAGTTTCTACCGGTCAGGGGAAAAAGAAACAACAAGTGGCAGGAAGGACCAGGCTTGCAGCAGCATCAATTGCAGATATTTTTCCTAAGGTGGGGAAGGAAAAGGAGAGGGGGCCCAAGGCAGCGGGGGCAGGTGTAAGCCCATTGGCTGATACGCCTCATGGTCCCATCTCAGAGGAGCATTCTACCCCCACCACCTCTACTGGTCCACCGGAAGTAAATACTTTAAGCAAACCTCCTCTTGATATCGAAGTTACTCTCGAGGCTTCTGCATCTCTGGAGGCCACCTCAGCCCCCCTGGATTTAGGGGGAGAATGCACTGGTGTTATCCATAGTCAACCAGGTTCAGGAATAACCGAGAGCTCCGAGCCCCCGCCTCCGCCAATTGGTTCCTCCTCTGATAGAGAAAAGGTGCCAAGCGAATATTATTTCTCTGTCTCAGATGGGGCCGAGTGGTCCGAAGAAGAAGAAGAACCCAGCTCTTATTTAGGCTCAGAATCAGAATCTGAACTTGAGGGCGGCATCCCGTCAACCAGTGTGCGGCCACTTTTGGCTAAGGGCCAGCCCTTGAAAATAGGTCACTCTTCTAGAGAATTGACCTGGGATCATACGCCTGACTTAGCCTTACAGGGAGGACCTGCTGGGAATAGCTCTGAACGCTCTCTCTTGGAAACTATCCACCAGGAGATTCTTGCTCACAGGGAGGAAACACGCCAGGATAACCGTAAAGCACAGGCCGCCATGAGGAAAATTCAGGGTGTAGTAAGGAAACTATCAAAGACATGTACAAATACGGCGGACAGAGTCTCGAATCTGGAGGAGAGGGTGGTATCTACGGAGGCCGAGGCAGCTGAGGCAACGTGTAAAGTCAATGCCCAATGTTCTCAGGTAACGGATCTGCAGTGGAAAGTCGAGGAGATGGAGAACAGGCTCCGTAGGAATAACCTGAGGGTCCTGGGGGTTCCTGAGGGTTTGGAAGGGTCGGATATTAAGACTTTTATCATCAAACTCTTTGAACAAGCATTCCCAGAACTTTCAAGCTGGAACTGGACTAACGAGATTCAAAGAGTTCATCGTACCCCTTTCAAGCCCCGGACTAATGCTAAAGAAGGCGACAAACCCAGAGCAGTATTGATTTTTTTCGGAAACTTTATATTGAGGCAATCTATTGCAGAAAAAGCCAGACCGGATGCTAGACGGAGTGGCAATGGATTTTCCTTCTTTGTTCGCCCTGATTATTGCCACTCGACTGTGGAAAGGCGGTGGCGCTTGAGGGAAATGATTAAACCATTTCAGGAGAAGAAGATTCAAGCCTATCTTATCAATCCGGCTCAGTTAAAGGTGATATCTGATGGGAGAACCTTCTTCTTCTCATCAGAAGTTAAAGCAAAGGAGTTTCTGCTCTCCTTGGATAAGAAAGTCGATTAGGTGTTGGACTGAGCTTGTCGGAGAAATACTTAGGCGGAGGCTTGGGTTATAGTGTATCTTGATTTAACAAAATGGGAAGTTACTATTAAAGTAAGGACATAAAAGGGGCTTATTGATTTTGTTTCTTAAGTGAACGTCCTCACATACCCATACTGCAGCACCATCACATGCTCAGACTTATTCTGAGCGCTTCACTTAGGAGGGTTCTGGGGAGGGTTGGCAGAAGGGGTGGGATCTTCTTTGGAAGGGAGGGAGATTTGGGAGGGTTGAAGGGTGTTGGGGGTACGGTGGGTAATGAGTGGGAGAATAAGGGTTTAAAATGCAGTTTGTTTCATCATGTTTATTTTTGTGGACAGATTCTGGCATCAACGATTTGGGAGCACAAGCAGTATGAAAGGCAGGATAATTATGTTGTTCTAATATTGGGTCAAGATGGTTTGCGTTAGAGTTTGCTCTCTAAATATAGGTGGGCTGAATGACTGGAGGAAGCGTACAAGGCTGGCTCATTTTGTAAAGAGTAACAGAATTGATATCCTCTGTCTCCAGGAGACCCACCTTCCATGGTCAAAGAGGAACTTGCTGTTTCTCAGTGGATTCGAGTTAGCAGCCTGCTCTTCTCAAACATCAAATAATAGGGGGGTCGCGATCTTAACCAAAAGACATTTGGGAGGGGTTAGAAGGACCAAGTCGGATGGCTGTGGTAGATGGGTTTTGGTCGAATTAGTATGTGGTCCAACCTTCTGTGTAGTCTATGGGCCAAATGAAGATGATCCGGATCTCTTTGACTCAATGGAATTAGAACTAGCCTCCTGGCCTACCCCCATAATCATGTGTGGTGATTTTAATATATCAGCTGATTGGAGTGATTCGGGGCTGTACCAGGGTCGAAAATCAAAAGTTTATAGGGCAATAAAAGCCCTTATTAATTCCCATGGCTTGATAGATGTCTGGGATACAAAGGAACCTCTAAACCCGGGCTACACCTACTTTTCAAATCCTTATCAGAAGTACACCAAGTTAGACTATTTCTTCATCTCAGCTAGTGAAATTAGTAGGGTTGGAATAATAAAATTACCGAAAATATTGTCAGATCATAACCCGCTGATACTGTCATATGAAATGCCCGGTTTTGAACGGGTCAGGACCAGGTGGACCTTTGAGAGACAATTACTGGGTGACTTGAGATATACAGAGCACATTTTGAATTGGGCAGATGGGTTTTTCGCTGCCAATAGATTTAGCGCATCCAGGAATATTGTCTGGGAGTCATTTAAAGCGGCCCTAAGGGGGGAAACTATAAGTTTTGGAGCAAGGATAAGGAAGGAGGATAAGAAGGAAGAAGAAAGATTAGTGGGTATTTTGTTTGACACAGAAGAACAGCATATGAGAGAGATAGTTGGGGGAGGGGACAGTAGGAAGAGCCAGTGTGAACTGTTAAAAAATAGAGCAGAAATACACAAGCTGATCTCCCAGAAAGCCTCAGGAGAGTACTTGACTACCAAGGCCAAGCGCTATGAGACAGGTGAGCTAGCTGGCAGAGTTCTAGCCTTACAAATAAGGCAGGGGAGGGCTAGGAATATCATCTCTAGGATTGAAGTAAATGGTCAGGAACTCACGCAGACGGAGGAGATCCTACAGGCTTTTAAAATTTTTTACCAACACCTGTATGATGAGGAAACACGGGATGGTAATCAGAGGGGTGAGGTTGTGGATATTGGCCCTCGTCTTAATTCCCTAGAAAAGGAGGAACTGGACAGAGATATCAGTGGGGGAGAGATTATAGAGGCTTTGCATGAGCTAGCCTCCGGTAAAGCCGCTGGCCCTGATGGGATCCCCCTGGAGGCTTATAAATGTCTGGAATCAGTGGTTACACCATTATTAGTCGATTTGTTCAATGGAATAATGCTTACTGGAGTGGTCCCAGCCTCATGGCAGGAAACCAATATTGTGGTTTTTCATAAGAAGGGGAAACCCCTGGAGAAACTTGGCTCCTATCGCCCAATATCGCTTATCAACGCGGACGCCAAGCTCTATTCAAAGGTTTGGGCTAAGAGGCTCGGCAGGATCATTGGCGGTCTCGTCTCCCCCTGGCAACATGGATTTATTCCGGGTCGTAGTACTACCGATCATATTAGAAGAGCTATAGCGTTATTTGATGCTCAGGTTGCAGGGGGAGGCGAGATGGCCATGATCCTGCTAGATGCGGAAAAAGCCTTTGATAGGGTTGTATGGAACTTCCTTTGGGGTCTTTTGGAAGGTAGAGGATTTGGGGAGATAGTTATTAGAGCTCTCAAAGCAATGTATGTGAATCCGGTTGCAAGGGTGGTAGTTATGGGTGAGAGCTCGGAGAGGATAGATATCAGGAGAGGTACTCGGCAAGGCTGCCCCTGCTCCCCGATTCTCTTTGCCTTATACATTGACCCTCTAATCCAAAAAATTTTGGGGTCTTCCAGGATCAGTCCAGTGGTTTGTAATGGCCATACCAGTAAAATTTTGGCCTATGCCGATGATCTGGCAATTATTACAGTTAATCCCCAGCAAGCACTCATGGTCCTGATCGAAATAGCAGAAGAATTTGGTAAGCGGTCGGGCTATCTTTTAAATGAGTCCAAAACTCAAATAATTTGTACTAGGAATATAGTTAAAAGTGACTCGAGATATGTTGATTCCGCAATTTATCTGGGGATCAAGATCAATGCATCAGTTAAGGAAATAATAGTCGAAAATTACCCTCCCCTTATGAAATCTATAGTGAAAGAGTTAAAAAGGATAGATGTCCTGCACCTCTCCTTGATTGGGAGGGTAAACGTTTTAAAAATGTCTTTTTTTCCTCGAGTCCTTTACCTGTTTAGAGCTATACCATTATTCTTGGATGAATCTACAATTAAAGGATTGGAATCTATCTTTATAAAATTTATTTGGCAATATGGTAGGATTAGACGATCTACTAACCTTATGTCACTGCCTAGGGAAAGGGGAGGTTTGGCTCTCCCTAATTTGAGATTATATCATTGGTCATGTCTCATGACACAAATGTCTATTTTGTTTCAACAAGAGAGTGATTCTGGTGTCATCACTTCATCAGCTCAGGATTTACCGTCCATTTTTGAGGTGTTAATTGGGGAAAAGGCAAGGGGGTTGATGTGGCGGGAAGTGGACCGTAGGTATTATAAAAGGCCCCGCTTGAAGATTCTGGAAGGGGTCTGGGAGGTCTGGAAGGCTGCCTCCAAATTTTGCAAAATTCCAAAAGTCAACCGTTATCTCCACCTGTATAACTCAAGTTTACTCCCGTATGTCGGAGCCGATAGGAATTTATTGCTCTGGAAGAATTATGGCATTAGGACCCTCGGGGATATATGGGGTGTTCAAGAACCATTGAGTTTTGAAGAAATCCGACAAAGGTTTGGCATCCCGGTCACGCATTGGTTTTTGTATGGCCAAGTCGCTCGGTGCTTAAAGGCATTGAGACCAAAGCCTTTGTTAATGGAGGAGGCCCCATTATTAGAACTGCTATTGGTCGGGTGTAAAAAAATTAAAGGGGTTTATAAGCAATTCGTATTGGAACTACAAGATGATCTAGAAAAAATGGAGGTAAGCTTAGCTCGGAAATTGGGAGATCCGGATGTTGATCTAGACTTAGCCTTATCCCTGAATAAAGAAGTTTTTAGATCTACCAATTTGAGGGCCCAACATTATAAAACAGTATTCAATCTTTATTATTCCCCTGCAAAACTATTCGCATGGGGGGTTAGGGGGGACGATAGATGCCCCAGATGTAATGCTGGGCAAGCTGACCTTCTGCATATGTTTTTCTATTGCAGCTCATTGTCTCTAATACAGAGAGAAATCTGTAAGTTTTGGGAGGGGCTGCTAGGTCATAAGATCGATCTATCTCCTACCTTGATGTTATTGGGCTGTGATCACAAGCAGAAATTGTTTCAAAGTGAGGAAGCGCTGGTTTTTATGTCGGTGGCGGTCTTACGGATTTTAATTTCGTCAGGCTGGAAAGATACTCTGGCCCCCTCCTTCCAAATGTGGCTCGCTAGACTGCTGAGTATCCATAATATAGAGAGTCGCTTATATGAGCAGAAAGGCAAGAGAAAGAGAGATTTTGGTAGGAAATTGTGGGCCCCGATTACAACATGGAGGGAGGTGACGGGTAGCTCTTCGAATTAGACTAAAAAAAAAAAAAAAAAAAAAAATCTGTTTTTATAAGTCTTACTGGTTGGTATTTTATCCTTTTGTACTCTGTGCTGATTTCTTCATGTATTTTTTTTTTCATGTATATATGCTGATGCCTTTTCTATTGATGTATTCAAACTGCAAACAATAAAAATTATTATAAAAAAAAAATAAAAAAAAAAAATAAAAAAAAAAAAAAAAAAAAAAAAAAAGGACTGATGGAGCACCGCAAGGACTGATGGAGCGCAGCACAAGGACTGATGGAGCGCAGCACAAGGACTGATGGAGCGCAGCACAAGGACTGATGGAGTGCAGCACAAGGACTGATGGAGCGCAGCACAAGGACTGATGGAGCGCAGCACAAGGACTGATGGAGCGTAGCACAAGGACTGATGGAGCACCACAAGGACTGATGGAGCGCAGCACAAGGACTGATTGAGCACCACAAGGACTGATGGAGCGCAGCACAAGGACTGATGGAGCGCAGCACAAGGACTGATGGAGTGCAGCACAAGGACTGATGGAGCGCAGCACAAGGACTGATGGAGCACCACAAGGACTGATGGAGCGCAGCACAAGGACTGATTGAGCACCACAAGGATTGATGGAGCGCAGCAAAAGGACTGATGGAGCACAGCACAAGGACTGATGGAGCGCAGCACAAGGACTGATGGAGCACCGCAAGGACTGATGGAGCGCAGCACAAGGACTGATGGAGCGCAACACAAGGACTGATGGAGCGCAGCACAAGGACTGATGGAGCGCAGCACAAGGACTGATGGAGTGCAGCACAAGGACTGATGGAGCGCAGCACAAGGACTGATGGAGCGCAGCACAAGGACTGATTGAGCACCACAAGGACTGATAGAGCGCAGCACAAGGACTGATGGAGCGCAGCACAAGGACTGATGGAGTGCAGCACAAGGACTGATGGAGCGCAGCACAAGGACTGATGGAGCGCAGCACAAGGACTGATGGAGCACCGCAAGGACTGATGGAGCGCAGCACAGGGACTGATGGAGCGCAGCACAAGGACTGATGGAGCACAGCAAGGACTGATGGAGCACAGCACAAGGACTGATGGAGCGCAGCACAATGACTGATGGAGTGCAGCACAAGGACTGATGGAGTGCAGCACAAGGACTGATGGAGTGCAGCACAAGGACTGATGGAGCGCAGCACAAGGACTGATGGAGCACCACAAGGACTGATGGAGCGCAGCACAAGGACTGATTGAGCACCACAAGGATTGATGGAGCGCAGCAAAAGGACTGATGGAGCACAGCACAAGGACTGATGGAGCGCAGCACAAGGACTGATGGAGCGCAGTACAAGGACTGATGGAGCGCAGCACAAGGACTGATGGAGCACCGCAAGGACTGATGGAGCGCAGCACAAGGACTGATGGAGCGCAGCACAAGGACTGATGGAGCGCAGCACAAGGACTGATGGAGCACCGCAAGGACTGATGGAGCGCAGCACAAGGACTGATGGAGCGCAGCACAAGGACTGATGGAGCGCAGCACAAGGACTGATGGAGCGCAGCACAAGGACTGATGGTGTGCAGCACAAGGACTGATGGAGCACCACAAGGACTGATGGAGCGCAGCACAAGGACTGATGGAGCACCACAAGGACTGATGGAGCGCATCACAAGCCAATGTGGGAGAGCAGATACTAGAGGCCCACAAAATAGACCACAGGAGCACTGGGGAACTACAGGGGCTCAACACCGACTTAAAGGGCATAGCACAGAGTGTATGAGCACAGCACAGACTGCTGTGGAACAGCACACCTGCCAGAGCTTAGACTGCTGAAACACAGCATAGGCTGCAGAAGCACACTACAGGAGGAAAGCACAGACTATTGTAGAGCAGCACAAACTGCTTCAGCATTGCACATGCTGCAGAGGTACAGTACAGATCGCTGAAGTGCATAGACGTTTTAGAAGCACAAGAGTAACCAGCAGGAGCTTAAAAAGAATGGACTGTAAAGGAGCATGAGAGACTGCAGGCGCACAGAGCAGGGAACAGCCTGAAATAGATTGGCACAGACTGCATAAGCACAGCAAAACGAGATATTTCACTGCACAGGCGGAAGGAGCACAGCAGAGGCAGCAGAAGTACAGCAAAGGTTGTGTGAGCAAAGGAAAGAAATCAGGAGGACATGAAAAACTGTTGGAGTAAAGCGGAATCTGTTGGAGCACAGTGCAGACAGTAGGCGCGAGGCATAGAGTGGAGGAGTGCAGCAAAAGTGAAAAGTGTTTGGTGACAGACTGTGGTATTACAGACTGCTGGAACAATGCACAGGTAGCTAAAACACACCTTCAGTTGGAGCACAGTACAGATGGCTGGGGCATAGCACAGCATAAACTGGGAGAGCAAAGCAGAAACTAGATTAGCACAAGAAGGGTTGCTGGAGCATAGCACTGACTGCAGAGGCAAGCACAACAGAAACTGCAGAAACACAGCACATACTTTAGTATAGACTGCTGGAGCAAAGCAGGGACTATAAGAGCACAACAGGGACTTCCCAGCTGTAAAAGCAAAATTAGGCTGTAGTAGCATGGCACACACTGTGAGAACCCACAAACAGCACAGATTGTAAAAGCACTGGGGAGACTATAGGAGTATATAAGGGACTGGAGGACCACAGCAGAGAGTGTAGAAGTGTAGCGCACATAGTAGGGGCATGGCATACACTGCTAGAGCAGAGGACAGAATGTAACTGCATAGAGCACACAGGAGCACAGCAGAATTTATTCGAGGATGGCTGAAACAAACAAAAAATAGGGCTACTGGTCCTAAAGAGAAAGAGGAGATATTAACAGGTTGTGCAGGAATAGGACATATGCATGGTGGCAGTCAGCAGGACTGTTTCATGTTGCCCTCACACATCCCAAAGGGATGTCATTCTTCATCATAGGGCTATTGCTCCTCCTTGGGCCGGTCCTGCAATGCCCAATGGGTCCCGGAAGGGTCACTTTGGCAGAGATCTTTTATTTGTATGCCGTATGATGAATGCAAGGTAGAGTCTAGGTGGGGTGGTATCTCATGTGTGATGGTGTGGGTTAAAAATGGTCAGGGGGGCCACCAACTACTTTAATCACTGGACCGCCCTGTCGGATTAAAAACCTATATAGGTAAAAGCTACCAATGTGGTCATAAAGTACCCTGGGAGTCTGATGTGAGTTCCCTCTTTAGGGTCCAACACTAGTCAGTTTTTCTAATCTGACAGGGCGGTCCAGTTATTAAAGGTATTAAAAGTAGTTGGTGGCCTCCCTGACCAGTTTTAACCCACATCATCACACATGAGATAACACCCCACTGAATGGAGTGCAAATTAACAGTAGAGACAGCAGTAGAGGACAGACTAAAGGGCAGACTGCAGCAGCATAGCACTAACTGAAGGAGCAGAGCACCAGGAGAGATTCCGGCAGAGGCAGCAGGAGTCTTTCAAAGATTCAGGGCTGGAATGGCCGTAGCAGGCATCAGGCGCTTTCCCAGGAGGCTGGACGGGTAGGGGCTGGTTTTGCAGCAGTGGGGGGCATATTTTTGCTACTGGGGGCTGGTTTTGCAGCATTGCTGCAATATCGGCTCCCAGTCATAAAAGCAGCAGCGCTTCAAACTTGCAACCCCTGCACCCCTCCCCTGGGGTGTGCAGCGTGGGGTGAGGCTGGTCCTACAAAATTGCCAGGTCTGCTTTAGGTTCCCAGTCCGGCACAGCAATGAATGCAGGAGTGCAGCACATATTGGACAGGCACAAGAGAAACTGTAAGAGCACATGAGAAACTGTGGAGCACAGCACAAAATGTAGGAGTGCAGTGCAGAAAGAAGAGCAAATAGCAGGAACACAGCAATGGAAGCACCTTCTGTAGGAGCACAGGACATACTGTATCACAGAGCAGAAACGTCATTAGCACAGCAGAGTCTGCCTGGGCACAGCAAAGACTGCAGTAGCACAGCACAAATTAAAGTAGCACATCACTTATTGTAAAATCACAGACTGCAGGTGCCCAGTACAGAGTGAAGGACTGCCACAGTGACTCCTGCAACATAGACAGTTGAGCAAGAAGAGACTACAGGTCCATGGCATTGACCGTTGGAACCAACCAGAGACTACTGGAGCACTGGAGACTGCTGGATCACAGCACAAGGCACAGCATGCAGAACAAAGCAGAGACTACAGGTGCACAGTACAGGCCACAAGACTAGTGCAGTGACTGCTATTGCAACAGGAGCATGACACAGACTATTGGAACAGAGATTTCTGGAGCACAGAACAGACTAATAGAGCTCAGCACAGACTGCCAGAACACAGCATAAACCAGTAGGGCACAGCAGAAAATGCAAAGGATCAGCTGAGAATGTAGGCACACAGTAGAACCATTGGAAGGAGAACACAAACTGTTGAAGCACAGCAGAGAGTAAGTAAGCACATATTGCTCAAACACGGCACAGACTGTTGGAGGTGCAGTACAGACTGCTGGAGCACAGCTAATGACACCGGAGCACAATACAGACTGCAACATCACAACACAATTTGCAGAAGCATGACAGAGACCACTGGAACACAGCAGTCACTAATGGGGGGGGGGGGCAAACTCTAGGAGCACAGACTTATGGAGCCAAGAAGATATTCCCTAAATTCAGTAAGCTGTGCAGAAGAACACAATAGACTGAGCACAGCACAGACTGGATAGAACGCGTGCTGCTGCAGAACAGTATAGACTGGATGAGCACATTACAGTCTGCAGGGCAGGGGCTGTTGGAAAGGAGCGGCAGATGCACGGCACAGACTCCTGGAACACACCACACCCTGCAGATACTACATGAAAACTGGTAACAGCATGATCATGGCAGAGACTGCTAGGGCACATCAGGACCTTCTGGAACATAGCAGCAACTGTTTCTGCACAGAACAGCCAGTGGGAGCACAGTGTAGAAATCTGGAGCACAAATCAAACAGCAGGAGCGCAGCACAGGCTGTAAGAACATCTCAGAGGCTGTTAGGGCACAGCACGGATGGTGGTAACGCCGTGGAGATTATAGGGGCTTCAGTTGGAGCACCGCACACCTGCTTGAGCATATCACATGCTAATGGAGCAAACTAGAGACTACAGAAGTGGAGAACAGCAGAGTCTACTGGAGTAGGGCACAGAGTCCTGCAGCACAGGCCAGATGGCAGGAGCACAGACTAGTGGAACACAGCATAGACTGCTACAGCACAGCAAATAATACTGAAGCACAACGAGGACTGTTAAAGTATAGCAAACACTGCAGGAGCACAGCAGAGACTCCAGTACCACTGCAGACAATGTCAGGACATAAAATAGACTGTAAGAGCACAGTCCAAGCAACAAAGGCGCAGCAAGTACTGCATTTGCTCTAAGAAACTGCAGAAGCAAAGAGTAAACAGCTGTAGACGAGCAAAAATGTGACTGCAGGGTCACAGCAAAAATTACTGAAACAAAACAAATATTTCAGGAGCACAGCAGCAACTAGCAGGAGCACAGGAGACACAACTGCAGCACAAGATACGATGCAGAAGCACAGCACAGAGTGTAAGAGCAGATCAAAGGTTGTTGTAGCAAGGCACAGTCTGCAAGAGTACAGTAACAGGAGATTTCCTTATGGAGCGCTGCACAGACAGATGCGACAGGATCACAAACGTCTCTACAAGGGCACAGAGAGTGCAAAACAAACTAAAGTAGCAGAGCAGAGACTGTAGAAGCACTGCCCCCTAGAATGAAGCAGTGACTGCAGGGCAAAGACTTATAAATACTCTGGAGGAGGGAGCAAAGGAGTCACGACAGCATGGACAGAGAAAGCACAGCTTGGCTCGCTGGGGCACAACAGAGAACGTAGCAACACATCACAGACTACAAAAGCACAGCAGAAGCATCCAACTTAGCATAGCATAGCCTGCAGGAGCACTGCAGAAACTGTCCAACATAGTAAACACTGCAGGAGCATGGCAGAAACCATCCAACATAGCATAGGCTGCAGGAGCACGGCAGAAACTATCCAACATAGCATAGGCTGCAGGAGCACGGCAGAAACTATCCAACATAGTATAGACTGCAGGAGCATGGGAAGAAACTATCCAACATAGCATAGGCTGCAGAAGCACGGCAGAAACTATCCAACATAGTATGGACTGCAGGAGCACGGCAGAAACTATCCAACATAGTATGGACTGCAGGAGCACGGCAGAAACTACCCAACATAGTATAGACTGCAGGAGCATGGGAAGAAACTATCCAACATAGCATAGGCTGCAGGAGCACTGCAGAAACTATCCAACATAGTAAAGACTGCAGGAGCACGGCAGAAACTATCCAACATAGCATAGGCTGCAGGAGCATAGCAGAAACTATCTAACATAGCATAGACTGCAGGAGCACGGCAGAAACTACCCAACATAGTATAGACTGCAGGAGCACAGCAGAAACTATCCAACATAGCATAGGCTGCAGGAGCACTGCAGAAACTATCCAACATAGTAAAGACTGCAGGAGCATAGCAGAAACTATCTAACATATTATGGACTGCAGGAGCATGACAAAAACTATCCAAAATAACATAGGCTGCAGGAGCACGGCACAGACTGTAGGACCACAGCAGAAATTGCAGGAGCACAGCTGAGGCTGTAGGAGCACAAGGCAGAATGCTGGAACACAACAGAAACTACAGGAACACAATGATACTGCAAGAGCACAACAGAGATCGCAGGAGCAACGCATTTACTGCTGGGGCACAAAGTGCTGGAGAGCAGGAGAGACAGCAGAACCATGGCGCAGACCGTTTGAAAATAGCACTGACCGATGGAGCACAGAACACATTCCTGGTGTACAGTCCACTGAGGGGCAGACTTCAGAAGCTCCGCAGACACAGTAAGAGCAGAGGTGAGACACTGGAGCACATCAGAGACTGCTTGAGTACAGACTGATGGGACGCAGTCAAAAAACTGCTGGAGTGCAGTTCAGATTGCAGGAGCACAACACAACCTACTGGAGCACAGCCCCGAATGCAGAGACTACAGAGGCACAGCAGAGACTGCAGAAGCTCACCAGACCAGAATATGTCAAGATTGACTGCAGGAGACCACAGAAGCACACTTTACAGAAGCAGGGCGAAGACAGTAGTAATACGGCATAGACTGCATGAGCACCGCAGGATGATGGAATGGGCTCTAGGAACACAGCAGAGACTGCTGGAGCACAGACCAGACCACTGAGAGATATCAGAAACTGCATTTGTCACCCTGAGTGGGACGGGTATGCCCAGACGTGGGTCCCGTGCTCTCCATGCCACTGCAGTCAAGCTATCCTGGCTGATGAGGGCTGAAAGCCCGAAACTGGTCCTAGGATGCTTGTTTCCAGTCCAGGGAGGACCTGGCCTGGCAGTTCTGGCTGGACTGTTCCCGTTGAGCACAGGGTCAAGACTGATTTGCATACAGCAAAATCCAAACTGGAATGGCATGGTGAGCAAACAAATCTCTGCACTGGGGTGAATGCATGACATTGTTCTGCATTCTGTCCATCAATTGTTCTTTTTGCATTTGTCACCCCGAGTGGGACGGGTATGCCCAGACGTGGGTCCCTGCTCTCCATGCCACTGGGGTTAAGCTATCTTGGCTAATGAGGGCTGAAAGCCTGAAACCGGTCCTAGGATGCTTGTTTCCAGTCCACGAAGGACCTGGCCTGGCAGTTCGGGCTGGACTATTCCCATTGGGCGAAGGGTCAGAACTGATTTGCAAATGGCTGGGTCCAAACTGGAATGGCATGGTGAGCAAAAAAACGATGGATTTAGGCCCATCTCTGTACTGGGGTGAGTGTATGACATTGTTCTGCATTCTGTCCATCAATTGTTCTCTTTTGGCAGCTGAAGCACAGCAGAGACTACAGAGGTGCTGCACAGACGGCAGAAGCACAACGGAGACTAGAGGAGCACAGCAGAGGCTGTAGGAGCACAGCACAGACTTATGGAGCACAGCAGAGACTGCAGGTGTACAAAGAGACTAGAGGAGCACAGCAGAGCCTGCAGGAGCACAGCACAGATTGTATGAGCATACAAATAACTGTGGGACCACCGGAGTCAGTGCAAAAACACAACAGAGACTGTAGGCGCACAGGGAAGGTAGTGGCAGCATTTCAGAAAATACTGGAGCAATGGCAATGCGGCAGATTTCTGGACAGGCACAGTGCAGACAAATGGAGCAAGCACATACTGTAGGGGGACAGACTGCAGCACAAAACACAGACTGCTGCAGCATAGAGGGGATTGCCTTCACACAAAGTACACTAGGAGCACAGCAGGGACTCTTCCGACACAGTGCAGAACGCTGGAGCCCAGCACAAACTGCAAGACAACATGCAACATGCAAGAGCACAGTAGTGAGCGCAAGAGAATAGCAGAGAATGTTGGAGCACAGCAACAGGCGCACGAGCACAACAGAAAACTAAGAAGCACAGCAGCTCACAGGAGAACAAAAGAGACTGCAGAAACAGAACAAAGGGTGAGAGGGCCCATCAGAGACTGCTGGCCACAGACTGTTGGAGCACAGCAGGATGCTAAACTATGATACAGGCAGAAGTTGCACATCAGAGACTGCTGGGGTACGAAACAGATTGTTGGTGCACCGTGCTGGCTGCTGGAACACATCACAGACCACTAGAAGATAGCCAAAATTACAGGAGCTGAACAAAGACCTCAGGAGCACAGCACAGATTGCTGAAGCACAGAACAGAAGATATGACAGACGCTCATCAGAGTCTGCAGAAGCACAGCACAGAGTGCTGGAGCACAGCAAAGCCTTCAGGAGTATGCAGAGACTTCATGAGTACAGATTTCTGGAGCACAGAACAGAAGAAATTGCAGACGCTCATCAGAGTCTGCAGAAGCACAGCACAGAGTGCTAGAGCACCACAAAGACTTTAGGAGCACAGCACAGATTGCTGAAGCACAGAACAGAAGATATTGCAGAAGCGCATCAGAGTCTGCAGAAGCACAGCACAGAGTGCTGGAGCACAGCACAGACTTCAGGAGCATAGCAATGATTGCAGAAGCACAGCACAGAGTGCTGGAGCACAGCAAATACTTTAGGAGCACAGCACAGATTGTTGAAGCACAGAACAGAAGATATTGCAGACGCTCATCAGAGTCTGCAGAAGCACAGCACAGAGTGCTAGAGCAAAGCAAAGACTTCAGGAGCACAGCACAGATTGCTGAAGCACAGAATAGAAGATATGCCAGAAGTACATCAGAGTCTGCCGATCACAGCACAGAGTGCTGGAGCACAGCAGAGACTTCAGGAGCATAGCAAGGAGTGCAGAAGCACAGTACAGAGTGATGGAGCACAGAAAATACTTCAGGAGCACAGAAAATACTTCAGGAGCACAGCACAGATTGCTGAAGCACAAAACAGAAGATACCGCAAACGCTCATCAGAGTCTGCAGAAGCACAGCACAGAGTGATGGAGCACAGCAAAGACTTCAGGAGCACAGCAAAGACTTCATGCGTACAGACTGCTAAAGCACCGAACAGAAGATATCGCAGAGGCTCATCAGAGTTTGCAGAAACACAGGACAAAGTGCTAGAGCACAGCATAGATTGCTGAAGCACAGAACAGAAGATATCGCAGAAGCACATCAGAGTTTGCAGACGCACAGCACAGAGTGCTGGCGCACAGCACAGACTTCAGGAGCATAGCAAAGAGTGCAGGAGCACAGAGGGCTGGAGTACAGTCAAGACTTCAGGAGCACAGCACAGATTGCTGAAGTACATAACAGAAGATATCGCAGAAGTGCATCAGAGTCTGCAGAAGCACAGCACAGAGTGCTGGAGCACAGTAAAGACTTCAGGAGCACAGCAAAGACTTCAGGAGCACAGCACAGATTGCTAAAGCCCAGAACAGAAGATATCGCAGAAGTATATCAGAGTCTGCACAGCAAAGACTTCAGGAGCAAGGCAAAGAGTGCAGGAGCACAGCACAGTGGGCTGGAGCACAGCAAAGACTTCAGGAGCACAGCCCAGGTTGCTGAAGCACAGAAAGAAGATATGGCAGAAACGCATCAGAGTCTGCAGAAGCACCGCACAGAGTGCTGGAGCACAGTGCAGACTTCAGGGGCATATCAAGGAGTGCAGAAGCACAGCATATAGTGTTGGAGCACAGCATATACTTCGAGAGCACAGCAAAGAGTGCAGGAGCACAGCAATGAACGGGGGCATTGCAGAGGCTACATGGATACATCTAAGACAGCAGGCGCACAGCGCAGATGTTTGCAGCACAACAGAAACTGTAGGAGCCCTGCATAGACTACTAGGACACATCAGAGTTTGAATGTGTGTGGCATATACTACAGACAAAGAGCGGAGAGTGTTGAGGTGCATCATAGACTGGTGGAGCACAGAAGAGACTACAGAAGCATGGAACACTCTATAAAAGCGAATCATTCACTACTTGGAGCAGTGCGAACTGGAGGAACGCAGACAGGCGGCTGGAGCACATTTGCCTATAAACCAGTCCTACCATCTTTGTTTTCTTTTTCCCCTCGTCCATACCTTCCTTTATTATTGTAAAACTTAGATAAATAGTCAAGATGAACAATTTTTGATAACTTTAATTATGTTCTGAGTTTATCTCTAAATTTTTCAATAGGTATACTTTGAAACCTGTTGTTTTAATTAATCCAAATAAAATATAATTTAAAATCGATAATTTGTGGATAATATATATTTAATTTAGGATACTTCTGGGATATTGCGCTGCTCAGAGATTCTAGTATTTATTTAACCAAATACATTGCATTCTATTCTGTTCTGCGGTTGGGAAATAAGGCGAGCACGCTCCTACTGCAGGTGACGTGACTGAGGGCGAGCCCTGTGAGGTGTACACATGGATGTCTAGCGCCTACTTCTAACATTTGTGACACGGCGAAACTGTTGAAGTGACCATCAGCTCTGTGAACGCAGACACGTGTAAAAGTAACACTATTCCGACACCATGAAGTTGGGACGAATCAGCACCACTCATCACAGCTCAGTCGTCGTCTCAATCAAACAGCTAGAACGTTCTGGAATCTGTCAGCTGATTTAAAAACATTCATATGATATACCGCCTTAGTAGTACATACATCCGCTCCAATAATACCTGTAGTGATCTGATTCGGGGTACGTAGCAGCAGAGGGCAGGAGCCTTCAAGCGTCACCTGTACACAGCAGGGCTGTCATCCCGCCAAGCAGGCAGCAAGTGCCAGAGCTGACAGTAAGCCTTCCAGCTCGCATGACATCACAATGCCACAACATTCTATGACGTCACATCACGCTCCTCCTACCCAGAGCCAGGTCTCACATAGTAACCTTTTATACATATATGCGCTACATGCCCCTTGACCTTAGTGTTGTCATTTTTGAGGCTGAACATGGCAGCTGCTTTATTCAGAAAATCAATTACAATAAATTCATGGAGGCGTGAAGGCACCTGGACCATCAACTGCCACATAGAGGAAAACGCGCAGGCAAAACAGAGTTCATATGGTCACCGGGAGAATTGAATGTATCGTTTTCGGCGATTGGCTCAACAGGGTACCATAATAAACAAAAAAGTTCGCTGCGCAATAAAACTCTGACTGCTCCCGATCACATTTCTCCAAAGTATTTAAGAGGCTTGTCAACGTCTTTTTAAACATGTACAACGGTCCACTGATTTAACATTTACGATTTTTCTTATGTGCATCACTCGTAGGCTCCCCACAGGAGAGCGGTTATTGATAGTACATAGCGGATGTGTTAGAAGCGTGGTTCAAATATGTGAGGCCCAGTCTAACCCAATTATGGGTGCAGTTTACTACCCATCTGAGGGTCAGGGGAGCCACTTACCTTGCTTTTATTAGGGCGGTGTCACCCCAAGTATGCCACTGCCCCCCCCCCCCCCGCGAGGTCCTTATTTTCTATTTGTGTTCCAGTCCCCACGCAGAACATTAAAGCACATTACAGCATGTATCAGAAGCCCCTATTAAACGGTGGATCATGGCTGCCCAAAGAGGCTATCTGTATCCATTAATATGAACAAACAGGTCAAGGTCGAAGCCCTGATGAAGACCTGCAATGACCCACCTGTGGTGGTGGAAAACATTAGTACTTTTTCCTCTGAGGGAAGCTAAACTGATGTTTCACAAATTCTTTTATCAAGCCCCAGACCCCATTTTCGAAATACATTTCTCAAAACAGTTGTTGTACCCCTCCATGAAAACTAAATTAACAGGCAGGGGTCACATGAACACCATCAATTAATTCCTTTAATCAATGTGCTCAACGCCATCCTTATATATTGTGAACAGATGTGTGTCAAAAACCGTTTACTGTAAACATTTTGTTTACTGTTAGCTTTCACAGTGAACAACTGTGTGTGAGCGCGCCACAGTGGTGAACATGTGAGAAAATTGTCAACTATGTGTGACACACTGTTAAAAAAAATGATACTTTATATGCCTGTTATGTTCAAAATCCAAAATGTGTATCAATTAGACCAATATCTATGATGCCACCATAAGGCTGTATCAGCCTTCGAAATACTATATTGCACTTTAGTTCCATACCCAAGGGAGACATCAGTTTAAAAAAACACCTCCCATTATGTTAGGCATGAACATTTTAGAAAAAGTAGCATCCTAGCATAGTTATAAACATTAGAAGAATGCCCTGCTCCTGACTGAAGGTATGGTTTCAGACGGGGTGTCCTTAGAGGTGGGCCAGATGAAGCCTGTGCTTAAGCTACATCTACCCTGCCCACCATTGTGCCCACAGCCACAGATGCCTAATATTCCATGAGGAGGAACAGAAAAACAAAAAGATTTTGCAGTGTCACCCACATGAATTTGTCCAAGTACCTTTCATTGCGAAAAAGTGTTTATTTAAAATGTTTAAGTTCAACTTAGTTTTTATGTGTGTATATATTTACAACTAAATACATATATAAATATATATGTACATACATATACATATATATGTGTGTGTGTGTATATATATATATTCACTTAAAAAACCATAGGTTTCACACATGTTATAGTTAGCTGGGCATTTTCCTCATGAAAAACCAATGAAATTCCCCCGTTATAGTTAGTGCAGGCAACTATAACGCACGCGACCGTAATCCGCTGCTGATGACGTCAGATATTACCTCACTGTATTTACACATTTATATACCCATGTCTTCTTCATTTTTTTTTTAACTATACATATATATTTTTTTTTTCAGAAAGACACATATGTCATCAGTGATTTAATATCTGACGTCATCAGCAGCGGATTACGGTCGCGTGAGTTATAGTTGCCTGCACTAACTATAACGGGGGAATTTCATTGGTTTTTCATGAGGAAAATGCCCAGCTAACTATAACATGTGTGAAACCTATGGTTTTTTAAGTGAATTTGCAAGGTTTTTTAAATGCTAATTCCTAACTACAACGTGTGTGAAACCTATGGTTTTTTCAGTGAATTTGTACGTTTTTTTAAATGCTAAGTTACTTTACGCCGTTCGTGCCGTGCGCACACCGTCCGCTTCGCGCACGGTGCGCGCACGGTGGGCACGCGGTGCCCACTTCACGCAGTTCGTTCCGTGCGCGCACGGTGAGCACGCGGTGCGCTTTGCGCACCTCGCGCCCACTTTACGCAGTTAGTGCCGTGCACACACGGTGCACTTTGCGCGCATGGTGGGCACGCAGTGCGCTACGCGCACCGCGCGCCCAGATTACGCTTAATGGGCCATGTACGCACGGTGCACTTCGCGCATCGTCCGCACAAGGAGGACACATGATACGGTTTGATGTTAAAGGTTTTGGTATAAACTGTTAAATTTCGCATAAGCAATGTAAACACACTGCGCTGCGCGCAGCGTGTGCACACGGGGGGGATTGACATTGTGAATTTTTTATAAAGCATTTATACAGTGCGCGCACGCTGCGCGAACCTCGCAGAATTTTTTTCTTTTCTATAGTGCGCGCACGCTTCGCGCACTCGGCGATTTACCAAAAAAATTAAAAAATTTTAATTGCCCTTGGGGGACCTCCTGGAACCCCTTGCCCCCTGCTAGGGGGTCATGGAACTGTCCAGCGTGCCCCCTTTACATGTTTTTCTCCTTTGTGTTTAACCCCCATCTCGGTGCGAGAGACAAAATGGTGGACGACACTTCCTGGTTTCGACCGATTCGAATGTTTACTAAGATGTAACAACCAATCAGAAGTGCGCTCGCGGACGGCCGAGTGCGCGCACCCTGCGCGCACGCTGCGCGCGTATAGATATATATATTGATTTAAATGCTATTTTCTCAGAAAATACTGAACAGATTTACACCAAACCTGCAAAAGGCACCAAACGGACCTTATGGCTACCTCTCTGCCAAATTTCACGTAATTCTGTTCAGCCGTTCGGGCTGTAGCTGCGACTAAAGTCCCTATGGAAAAATCCATGGGGAAAACGTGTTTTGGGACCCCCCCTTTTTCTCGGCCCCCGCTTGACGAATCACCCCGAGACTTTCAGGGTAGGAGCAGAGCGGAGCGCCCCATTAGTTTTGAAAATTTCGCGAAGATTCGTCAATCGGCGCCAAAGTTATTCAAAATAGAATTTTGAGATTTCCTATGGAAACTTGGTCCTAACTATAACTATCTACTGGCGACCGCCAGTAGATAATATATATATATATATATATATATATATATATATATATATATATATATATATATATATATATATATATATATAGCACAAAGATCGCTCCTTCTGGATTGCTCAACCCACGAGAGATGGCGCAAATGCCGGCGGAGCACGCCGGCTCGTAAATGTCCCCACAAAATCCAATGATGCGCTCTCAGTCACCAAGAAACACCAGAATCCGGGAAAATGTTAAAAAAAAAAAAAAACATTTTCCCGGATTCTGGTGTTTCTTGGTGACTGAGAGCGCATCATTGGATTTTGTGGGGACATATATATATATATATTACCTACTGGCGGTCGCCAGTAGGTAGTTATAGTTAGGACCACGTTTCCATAGGAAATCCGCAACATTCTATTTTGAATAACTTTGGCGCCGGTCGACGAATCCTCGCGAATTTCTCAAAATAGGTGGGGCGCTACGCTCCGCTCCTACCCTGAAAGTCTCGGGGGGATTCGTCAAGCGGGGGCTGAGATAAAAGGGGGGTCCCAAAACGCGTTTTTCCCATGCATTTTTCCATAGGACCTTTAGAACGAGCTACAGCCCGAACGGCTGAACAGAATTACTAGAAATTTGGCAGAGAGGTAGTCCTCAGGTCAAGGAAGTGCCTTTTGTAGGTTTGGTGTAAATCTGTTCAGTAGATCCTGAGAAAATAGCCTTTAAATCAATATATATATCTGTGGAAGCTTACGGTGCGCTTACCGTGCGCTTACGGTAAGCTTACGGTACGCGTACGGTGCCGTGCGCGAGCGCGATTTTGATTGGCTGTTAGATCTTAGTAAACATTCGAATCGGCCGAAACCAGGAAGCGGCGGCCGCCATTTTCTCTCTCGAACTGTCAGGGGGGTGAATAAAAAAGGTGGATAATGTGAAAAGGGGGCAGGCTCGACAGTTCCTGACCCCCTAGCCTTGGTCAGGGGGCCCCAGAAGGACCCTCAAGGGCAAAAATAAAAAAAATTTATTTTTCGAAAAATCGCCGTATGCGCGTAGCGTACGCGCACGGCGACCTGCGGAATTCCGCGAAATTCGCGGAATTACGCGTACCGTGTGCGCACGGAAAAAAAAATTTTGCGAAAAGGAAAGCTTAAAAAAAAATAAAAAAAATTGTGAGGTAAGGTTGGCTCTTATAAGAGCCGTTGGGTTCATACAGGGATGGAGGAAAGAAAGAATGGGAGTATTATGAGCGTCTACAAACATGCTGGTCTATCTTATTGTTAATAAGGGGAAGACTGACCTCCCCAAAAACAATAAGACCACCACATTTTGTACACCTCATTTCAACACTCGCAAATCGAGGGTTGATGTCCAAAGGAAAAGAAGAAGGTGATGCTCCAACAACCGAAGGAGGGCTCAGCTGAGCTGCCGATGATGTACTCGGCTGAGCATCTGAGGCTGGGCTCTGGTGACTTACTGAAGAGTTTTCTCCAGTATGTTGAGCAAAGGTCCTTGGGTGTTTGTCCTGAAGGTGTCTCATCATAGAGTGATTTCCAAAGGAATATTTCCTACTTGGATTTCCTCTTGATAAAACACGATCACAAAGTATGCAAGTGACCTTTGGAGCATTGACCTTTTTCTCCCCCTCTGGAAAAGTGAAATACTCCCATACAAAAGAAGTCTTTTGTTTCCTCCTTCTCTGGATCATGGTGGTGCTGCTGGCCTCACTCTCAGAAGAGGTGTGCTGTTCTGCCATTGTATCCCAATGTCAATCCAGCTCCTGCTCCTAGAGAATCACAAGCAGAAATGAGGGGAATGGGTGTGGTGTGGGAAGAATCTGGAACTGAAAGTAGTATTAACCAATGAAAAGTGTTCTTTCAAGCAGTAAAGAGGGGAAGGGGTGTGGTGTGGGAAGTTTCTGGAAGTGAAAGTAATTTCAACCAATAAAAAGTGTTCTTTGTAAGTCACATGACCTACCGTGCGCGCACGTGACGCTTACGGTGCGCTTACGCAGCGCTTACGTCACTTTCGCGCATGCGCATTACACGCCCCTGCGTAACCGCGACGTTGCTTCCGGGTGTACGCGTACGGCACGCACGTATCACGTATCGCGCATGCGCATTACACGCCCCTGCGTAACCGCGACGTTGCTTCCAGGTGTACGCGTACGGCACGCACGTATCACGTATCGCGCATGCGCATTACACGCCCCTGCGTAACCGCGACGTTGCTTCCGGGTATACGCGTACGGCACGCACGTATCACGTAGGCGCGCTGCACTAATTACGTCCAGAGCGCGTAGCGTCAGCTTACCGTACGCGTATTTTACAAGCGCGTAGCGTCAGCTTACCGTACGCGCACGGAAAAAAATGCATAAAAAAAAACCTTTCGATAATGCAGGATATAGTACATAAATTATTTAAAAAAGGCTTACAAAAAATGAAATAAAAAAAAATTGCATTAAATTATAATAAAATTATAAAATCGAAATAAAAAACCACTATCCACATTGACCCCACCCCCTGTGCTTTTGGTGGCGTTAAGTGGGCGCGCACGCCACGAATGGCGTAAAGTAACTTAGCATTTAAAAAACCTTGCAAATTCACTGAAAAAACCATAGGTTTCACACACGTTATAGTTAGGAATTAGCATTTAAAAAACCTTGCAAATTCACTGAAAAAACCATGGGTTTCACACACGTTATAGTTAGGAATTAGCATTTAAAAAACCTTAGAAATTCAGTGAAAAAACCATAGGTTTCACACACGTTATAGTTAGGAATTAGCATTTAAAAAACCTTAGAAATTCAGTGAAAAAACCATAGGTTTCACACATGTTATAGTTAGCTGGACATTTTACTCGTAAAAAACCAATGAAATTGCCCCGTTATAGTTAGTTCAGCTAACTATAACTCGCGCGCCCGCAATGCACTGCTGATGACGTCACATATTACATCACTCATGACATGGTCAGTGACATCACTCATGACATCACTGATGACATCTCAAATGACATCACTGATGACATCACTGATGACATCATCCTTGTGATAGAGTGGCAGACCTCCTCTTCCCCTAATATAACCTTTGACACACACATTCAAAAATAGAGACTAAAATTTACAAAACAATGGACATACCAATAACAGTTACAACAACCTCTTCAGTAATTCTAAGATCCACATACACATCCACTCATTCACCAACAGTCCAATACAGTCACTCATACATGTACTCACTCATCATATGTACTCATACACCTATACATCCTGTTACACAATGCCACTCATCCATAGAGCAACTCACACACATAGTCACTCATGCTAATAAAGAATCAAACATACATTTACTTGCATATACAGTTATACACACACCACCACACTTACTTCTACGGAAACTTACACATACTTAGTCTTTTAAACAATCACTTATAGAAACACATACTTATTCATACAGGAACTCTTTCAATCTCTCACATATACTCACATATATACACCAATAGTCACATATACTAGTTTTAAACATATGTAGTTACTCATAAAGACACTATTGAGACAGTCATTCACTCACTAACACACCCATACACACACTCATCCACCCATGCAGTCCTGCACACATGCTCTGTTCAACACATACAAACAGTGAGTCACTCATTCATGCACCTATGCACTACGTAATACCCCCCACCGAACCATGCAGACACTCAGACTGATACTCAAACAACCAACTAATAACCTATATAGACACCCATGTAGCTACTCACCAACCCATGCAGCCACTTATACACAAAGTGAGAGACTGATACAGATATTTACATATTTAAACATTACTCACTAAGCCATGTATTCACTAAGATACACTTAGTCAGTCAGTTATACAATCAATTTTTCAAAAACAAATCATCCATTTAGACACTTATATACCCATTTATTCTTCCATCGTCCTTGAGATATACATATATAAAACATATTTAATTTTCAGAAAAATACACATTCACTGGATGATGTCATCAGTGATGTCATTTGAGATGTCATCAGTGATGTCATGAGTGATGTCACTGACCATGTCATGAGTGATGTAATATGTGACGTCATCAGCAGTGCATTGCGGGCGCGCGAGTTATAGTTAGCTGAACTAACTATAACGGGGCAATTTCATTGGTTTTTTACGAGTAAAATGTCCAGCTAACTATAACATGTGTGAAACCTATGGTTTTTTCACTGAATATATATATATATACACACATATGTGCATCATAGTTTCAGCTACGGGCTGTTACACCCAACAGGGGTGGTGCGTGTTGATCGGGAGTGGACCCGAATATACATGAAGCACCCTCTGTACAAAAACAACTCCACATGCACTCAGGACTGGGTTTCAAGTGTGTTTAATGATAAGATTCAACACGTTTGAGCCGTCCTGACCGTGATCACACATTAGGTTCATGCAAAAGCACACCAGTACAAGAAGAAAACCAACATAAAGGAAAGAATAGGGTACATCTGTAGAACATTGCCCCTTTTCGTCATAGTCACTCTCACGTTTTGCCACTGATACTGATGTTTTTTGACTGATGTGCACTGGGTCCCTGATAACCAGGTCCCAGTGCCAGTGCTCTTTCCCTAAAAAACAAGTAAAATAGTCTGATTGTATCAAAATTGGCACACCGTTTAGCACCCCCATAAGTCCCTAGTAGATGGTACCCCTGGTACCTAGGGCATGGGTGCTAAAGAATGTCCCTATGGGACCTTCATACAAATTGCATGCAGACTGCCATTGCAGGCAAACCATGTGTGAAAACGCGACATGGCACACTCACTGTGTGCCATACCAAACACACTGCATATAATATATGTAAGTCACACCTACAGCAGGCCTTAGAGCCCTAAAGCAAGGTGCATTATATTTTATGTAAGGACATATCTGCATGAGCAAATATGCCCCTGTGATGTCTTGTTCTATTACTAGATATTGCAAGTGAACAGGGAAGCCATCTTCAGGTATGTACTGGGCACTGGTCATTACGAGTTACCCAGCTACATAATGATTTTACTGAAACCTATGGTGTTTGGTATCAAACACCTTGTTTTAATAAATTCATATTGATTTCAGTGCTGGACTTATTATGGCATGCACCCAGAGGGCACCTTAGAGGTGCCCCCTGAAAACCTACCAGTACCTAGTGTGCTGGCTGACTGGTATCGTCCAGCCTGCGAACCACAGACTAGTTTCTGACCCCTGTAGTTGAGAGCCAGCACTCTCTGAGGTCAGGAAACAATGCCTGCTCCGGAGAAGGTGTTATCACCTTCTCCAGCAGGAAGGCTAGTGAATCTGCATACCAAGGCCTGAGACTTCAAAGCCTCTGCTGCCTTTGATATACAACCCTGGCATCCTCCAGACCTGGAGAATGCCATCTCCTCCACTGAGGTCCATTCGGCACCAATTAGGCATGCAGTAGGCGTGTTGCACCTCCAGGCTGGTCACATCCCTATGGTGGGCTACCTGATGTGCTCCACAAAAGAAGGGTTCTACTATCTTGTTTTGGTGGAATTAAGAAACCTGGGACAGGGTTCTGCCCACTCCCCATAGGAAGTGGTCATATAGGGGGTGCAGTGACCCCAAATGTAAGAAGCCCATTGGATAATACTCTTCACTCCCCTTAGCACCCCTAAATTTTGTGTTTGGGTGGCCCCCAGAAACGAACATTCATCTCCCCGAAAGAAGAGGAAGGACAAAGAAGAGCCGAAGGCATGAGAACTGTGAAACACCACCAAACGTGGTGCAAAACCCTTCCTGGCTGCTGTTCTCCTGACAATCACAGAGACAGACTCATACAGAAGCAAAATAGCCTCCCCAAACCCGTCAAGGTCTTCTCAGCACTTCATTGACCCAGCAACAATTCTCTTGGAGTGGAGGAACCACTTCCCTGCACCAGCAGGCACCGACCGTATCTGTTGGTACAGCGTTCTGTTGACCCCCTGGCCCACTGAGGGAGCAGCACCCCAAAAGAAGGACTTCAAGGCTCCCAGACGTCAGATCCAGATCTCCAGTGAGTACTGAGCCCCTAAGGAGCCCCCCTGCACAATACCCAGGCTACCGGAGTCAGTTGCAAGCACCAAAGCTGGTTGTGTTCAGTCAGAATACCACTACCAAAACTTACCTGCACGTTGAGGGACAACAAAAGAGGCTAGCTCCACACTGAGAGTGGCCCTGCTGTGTTTCTTTTTTGTCTTCTGCAGGTACACCAAGAACTATGAGAGCCTCCAACTCACGGTCCCGCCGGACAAGACACCTCTGTGCCTGAGCTCCCTAGCCCAGGCTCATGCAAACCAATATGGCCTCTGTGGTCCTGAGACCCTCAAGAGCCAAGCCCCCCCCCCTTGGGTTCTACCGGACTGGTCCCCCAGTCCTCACTTGCAGTATTTTTCTTATAGGTACTTTTCCCATTCACTCTAGCATGTCGCGCCCAAGGCTATCACCGCATTCAGCACCTCTGCACCCTGACACTCCAGGGCAGGTAAACTTGAACTGTTGGTGCTTTCTTGGACCTCGGCCCCTACTTACCTCAAGTCCAGAAGAACAGTCCTGTAAGTCACCTATAAGTGTACCTATGCAGGGAATGTTTCTCCCATAGGATAACATTACCACATTTGAGGCTCATGCCTCAAATCTGACAGCTGTCATTTTCTACTGTTATTACTGTAAAAATCGATGATGTCTAAGGTACATACCTGATTTTGATGATCTTGGTGTCTAAAATTATATAAAAATCTATGTTATTTTTCTAAATTGGTCTCAAGTTTCTTCTTGAGGGTGTCTCATTTATTGACTCTGTGTGCACAACAAATCCTTAACACTGCTCTCTGATAAGGCTAATCTGCTCGCCCACACTACCACAAAGAAAGCATTTGGGATTTTTAATTTAAACCCTAGTGTACCTGATTTTGGTACACTACATTAAAAAGGCCAGCTTCCTACAACATCCAGAAGGGAAAACTCAGTGGCTACGGCGGCCATCTTATAGTGTATACAAACTCATGGTTAAAAGCATTTTTAGACATAGTGGTCTTATAACCCAAAGCAAAGTGAAGTATTAATGCATACTGTGCAGTCAATACAATATTGTATAGGTCTAATTAAGATGTACTGGCACATATAACTTCAGTACTTGCATCATACATACAAAAAAATCATTTACATGTGTAGTCAAACTAAGTTCAGCTGCCATCTTACAGTATGCAGTGTTATAATGCAAAATACCTCTAACCTGAAGTACATTACAGATAAAAAAAAATTAATTGCTCCGGAAAACCTGAGCAAAGCCACTACATAAATGGACCAGTCTGTAGTGTAATATCCCATTTTAACCAGTACACGCAGAACAACATGCCCATAAGCAGGCCAGAGAGCAAAAGAATAATGCCCAAGTGGGCTCAGGATAATGCATATCACAGGCTTCTATGTAATAAATGAAAGTTATGAAGATAATGACAACAAGACCATCCTGGAATCACCCTTTCATGAAGTTCACATATTTGGCATAAATACAATGGTGATGAACGGAAATGTTATACTATAATGCCCAAGGGGCAGAATATAGCAAAGAAAAGACAATGGAATACAGCTCTATCTTGAAGAACTGCACTGTAAAAACCCTCAAACCACAGCCCGCATGGCTGATCTTTTGTAGCACCCCCGACCCAAAGACTCATCTACCGGCTACTTCTGCCCCAGCGGACAAACTTAGGAAGACCAGCTTCACTTCACAGATAACAGGTAACCTCATCCAAGTAACAGGTCCGATGCATGGAGCAGCAAAAAGAATAAAGGAAAGAAAAATAGTTTTTTAAAGATTTTGTGAAGATTCATCAAATGGCACCAATGTTATTAGCAAACCAAAAAACACTCTTCCTATGAAAACGCAGACTTAATTATAACTGCCCACTGGCGATATATATGTGTGTGTGTGTGTTTATACACACACACATACTAGGTGAGATTTAAACTATATATATTTAATTTGTGTAGCAGGGCATTACATTATTAGGGGTAATCTATTTTTAATGTACGTTTTACTTGATGTTTCAAAATCTTTTCCTGTATACTGATGTGATGGTGTATGTTTACAAGTGTACTTTTATCATCCAGGAGATTGAAATAAAGTTAATATGATGGATATATATATATATATATATATATATATATATATATATATATACATATATATATTCACTGAAAAAACCATAGGTTTCACACACGGTATAGTTAGGAATTAGCATTTAAAAAACCTTGCAAATTCACTTAAAAAACCATAGGTTTCACACAAGTTATAGTTAGCTGTACATTTCACTCGTAAAAAACCAATGAAATTCCACGTTATAGTTAGATCAGGTAACTATAACTTGCGCGCCCACAATAAACTGCTGATGACGTCACATATTACATCACTTATGACATGGTCAGTGACATCACTCATGACATCAATGATGACATCTGAAATGACACATTGTGCATTGCGGTCGCGCAAGTTATAGTTACCTGATCTCCAGTAGATAGTTATAGTTAGGACCGTGTTTCCATAGGAAATCCGCAACATTCTATTTTGAATAACTTTGGCGCCGATTGACGAATCCTCGCGAAATTTTCAAAATAGGTGGGGCGCTCCGCTCCGCTCCTTCCCTGAAAGTCTCGGGGGGATTTGTCAAGCGGGGGCAGAGTAAAAGGGGGGGTCCCAAAACACGGTTTCCCCATGCATTTTTCAATAGGACCTTTAGTCCAAGCTGCAGCCCGAACGGCTGAACAGAATTACTTGAAATTTGGTAGAGGGGTAGTCCTCAGGTCAGGGATGTGCCTTTTGCAGGTCTGGTGTAAATCTGTTCAGTATTTTCTGAGAAAATAGCATTTAAATCAATATATATATCTATGGGCGCGCTCTGAGCGCGTACCGTAAGCTTACCGTACGCGCATGCTGCCGTGCGCGAGCGCGATTCTGATTGGTTGTTAGATCTTAGTAAACATTCGAATCGGTCGAAACCAGGAAGTGTCGGCCGCCATTTTGTCTCTCGCAGTCTGAGGGGGTGAAATACAAAGGTGGATAACGTGAAAAGGGGCAGGCTGGACAGTTCCTGACCCCCCAGCCTTGGTCAGGGGGTCCAAAAAAGGACCCCTAAGGGCAAAAATGTATTTTAATATTTTTACGAAAAATCGCCGAATGCGCGTAGCGTACGCGCACGGTAGAAACGGAAAAATTCCTTGAACTACGTAACATGGGCGCGCGGTGCGCGAAGCGCACCGTGCGCGCACGGTACGCGCACGGTGAAAAAACTTTAAAAAAATAAATAAATACATAAATTAGCATTTAAAAAAACGTACAAATTCACTGAAAAAACCATAGGTTTCACACACATTATAGTTAGGAATTAGCATTTAAAATACCTTGCAAATTCACTTAAAAAACCATAGGTTTCACACATGTTATAGTTAGCTGGACATTTCACTTGTGAAAAACCAATGAAATTCCCCCGTTATAGTTAGGTCAGATAACTATAACTCGTGCGCCCGCAATCCAGTGCTCATGACGTCACATATTACATCACTCATGACATGGTCAGTGGCATTACTCATGACATCACCGATGACATCATCCTTGTGATAGAGAGGCGGTCGCGCGAGTTATAGTTATCGGACCTAACTATAACGGGGGAATTTCATTGGTTTTTCACGAGTGAAATGCCCAGCTAACTATAACATGTGTGAAACCTATGGTTTTTTAAGTGAATTTGCAAGGTTTTTTAAATGCTAATTCCTAACTATAACGTGTGTGAAACCTATGTTTTTTTCAGTGAATATATATATATATATATATATATATATATATAAATTCACTTAAAAAAACCATAGGTTTCACACATGTTATAGTTAGCTGGGCATTTCCCTCGTAAAAAACCAATGAAATTCCCCCGTTATAGTTAGTGCAGGCAACTATAACTCACGCGACCGCAATCCGCTGCTGATGACGTCAGATATTACATCACTGTATTTAGACACTTATTTACCCATATCTTCTTCCATTCATCTTTAGCTATACATATATTTCATTTTTTTTTTTTCAGAAAGACACATATGTCATCAGTGATGTAATATCTGACGTCATCAGCAGCGGAGTGCGGTCGCGTGAGTTATAGTTGACTGCACTAACTATAATGGGGGAATTTCATTGGTTTTTTACGAGGGAAATGCCCAGCTAACTATAACATGTGTGAAACCTATGGTTTTTTAAGTGAATTTGCAAGGTTTTTTAAATGCTAATTCCTAACTATACCGTATGTGAAACCTATGGTTTTTTCAGTGAATTTGTACGTTTTTTTAAATGCTAAGTTATGTATTTATTAATATATTTTTTTAAACAAAACTTTTTCACGGCCCGCGCACGGTGGGCACGCGGTGCGCTTCACACACCGCGCACCCACTTTACGCAGTTCGTGCCGTGCGCGCGCGGTGGGCACGGAGCGCTCCGCCCCCAATGGCCAAATACATTTTTTTTTTTTTCGAAAAATCTCGGAGTGCGTGCACGCTGCGCAAACTTCGCAGAATTTTTTCCGTTTGGGTGGTGCGCGCAGGGTGCGCGCACTCGGCGATTGTTCGAAATTTATTTTTTTTTTATTTGCCCTTGGGGGTCCTTCTGGGACCCCCTGACCATGGCTAGGGGGTCAGGAACTGTCCACCCTGCCCCCTTTTCACGTTCTCCACATTTGTTTTTCACCCCCTCAGAGTGCGAGAGACAAAATGGCAGCCGACACTTCCTGGTTTCGACCGATTCGAATGTTTACTAAGATCTAACAACCAATCAGAATTCCGCTCGCGCACGGCAAGGTGCGCGCACCCAGCGCGCACGCTGCGCGCGTACAGATATATATATTGATTTAAATGTTATTTTCTCTGGAAATACTGAGCAGATTTATACCAAACCTGCAAAAGGCACTTCATGGACCTTATGGCTACCCCTCTGCCAAATTTCACGTAATTCTGTTCAGCCGTTCGGGCTGTAGCTGCGACTAAATCCCTATGGAAAAATCCATGGGGAAAATGCGTTTTGGGACCCCCCCTTTTTCTCGGCCCCCGCTTGACGAATCCCCCCGAGACTTTCAGGGTAGGAGCGGAGCGGAGCGCCCCATTAGTTTTGAAAATTTCGCGAGGATTCGTCAATTGGCGCCAAAGTTATTCAAAATAGAATTTTGAGATTTCCTATGGGAACTCGGTCCTAACTATAACTATCTACTGGCGACCGCCAGTAGATAATATATATATATATATATATATATATATATATATATATATGTATATATACCAAGAAAGAGTTGCCCCTCGTGGAAAGGCCCTCACAGGTGAGTAAATGCTTCTTTGTGAAAGCAGCTGCTCAGGACATCTTTTCTCCCTTCTTCTCTGTCCAACGCGTTTCGGGACTACGCCCTTAATCATGAACAGCTTAGATGAAAAGACGGCAAACAACGCAGAACCACCAGCAATTCCTCTTTTATTTCCGCTCATGTGAGCCAGGCATTATGGGATTGGTAGTTCAACAGTGGCTACCCAAGTGGGCTGCTGCTGTACAGTTTCTTAAAACAAAATTACCACAGGAAACAGCAAATGTCTTTAAGAGCCGCTCTCCTAACGGCGAAGCCTCTCCTGTTCCGTAAGTCTCTTGTTAATGTAAACAGAGACGGACCCGCTCTGATAGCGCGGTGGTGCCTCTCCGTGGCCGGGCCGGCCACACCATAAACCAAGAAAGAGTTGCCCCTCGTGGAAAGGCCCTCACAGGTGAGTGAATGCTTCTTTGTGAAAGCAGCTGCTCAGGACATCTTTTCTCCCTTCTTCTCTGTCCGACGCGTTTTGGGATTTCGCCCATAATCATGAACAGCTTAGATGAAAAGACGGCAAACAACGCAGAACCACCAGCAATTCCTCTTTTATTTCCGCTCATGTGAGCCAGGCATTATGGGATTGGTAGTTCAACAGTGGCTACCCAAGTGGGCTGCTGCTGTACAGTTTCTTAAAACAAAATTACCACAGGAAACAGCAAATGTCTTTAAGAGCCGCTCTCCTAACGGCGAAGCCACTCCTGTTCCGTAAGTCTCGTGTTAATGTAAACAGAGACGGACCCGCTCTGATAGCGCGGTGGTGCCTCTCCGTGGCCGGGCCGGCCACACCATAAACCAAGAAAGAGTTGCCCCTCATGGAAAGGCCTTCACAGGTGAGTGAATGCTTCTTTGTGAAAGCAGCTGCTCAGGACATCTTTTCTCCCTTCTTCTCTGTCCGACGCGTTTCGGGACTACGCCCTTAATCATGAACAGCTTAGATGAAAAGACGGCAAACAACGCAGAACCACCAGCAATTCCTCTTTTATTTCCGCTCATGTGAGCCAGGCATTATGGGATTGGTAGTTCAACAGTGGCTACCCAAGTGGGATGCTGCTGTACAGTTTCTTAAAACAAAATTACCACAGGAAACAGCAAATGTCTTCAAGAGCCGCTCTCCTAACGGCGAAGCCTCTCCTGTTCCGTAAGTCTCTTGTTAATGTAAACAGAGACGGACCCGCTCTGATAGCGCGGTGGTGCCTCTCCGTGGCCGGGCCGGCCACACCATAAATCAAGAAAGAGTTGCCCCTCGTGGAAAGGCCCTCACAGGTGAGTGAATGCTTCTTTATGAAAGCAGCTGCTCAGGACATCTTTTCTCCCTTCTTCTCTGTCCGACGCGTTTCGGGACTACGCCCTTAATCATGAACAGCTTAGATGAAAAGACGGCAAACAACGCAGAACCACCAGCAATTCCTCTTTTATTTCCGCTCATGTGAGCCAGGCATTATGGGATTGGTAGTTCAACAGTGGCTACCCAAGTGGGCTGCTGCTGTACAGTTTCTTAAAACAAAATTACCACAGGAAACAGCAAATGTCTTCAAGAGCCGCTCTCCTAACGGCGAAGCCTCTCCTGTTCCGTAAGTCTCTTGTTAATGTAAACAGAGACGGACCCGCTCTGATAGCGCGGTGGTGCCTCTCCGTGGCCGGGCCGGCCACACCATAAACCAAGAAAGAGTTGCCCCTCGTGGAAAGGCCTTCACAGGTGAGTGAATGCTTCCTTGTGAAAGCAGCTGCTCAGGACATCTTTTCTCCCTTCTTCTCTGTCCGACGCGTTTCGGGACTACGCCCTTAATCATGAACAGCTTAGATGAAAAGACGGCAAACAACGCAGAACCACCAGCAATTCCTCTTTTATTTCCGCTCATGTGAGCCAGGCATTATGGGATTGGTAGTTCAACAGTGGCTACCCAAGTGGGCTGCAGCTGTACAGTTTCTTAAAACAAAATTACCACAGGAAACAGCAAATGTCTTCAAGAGCCGCTCTCCTAACGGCGAAGCCTCTCCTGTTCCGTAAGTCTCTTGTTAATGTAAACAGAGACGGACCCGCTCTGATAGCGCGGTGGTGCCTCTCCGTGGCCGGGCCGGCCACACCATAAACCAAGAAGGAGTTGCCCCTCGTGGAAAGGCCCTCACAGGTGAGTGAATGCTTCTTTGTGAAAGCAGCTGCTCAGGACATCTTTTCTCCCTTCTTTTCTGTCCGACGCGTTTCGGGACTACGCCCTTAATCACGAACAGCTTAGATGAAAAGACGGCAAACAACGCAGAACCACCAGCAATTCCTCTTTTATTTCCGCTCATGTGAGCCAGGCATTATGGGATTGGTAGTTCAACAGTGGCTACCCAAGTGGGCTGCTGCTGTACAGTTTCTTAAAACAAAATTACCACAGGAAACAGCAAATGTCTTTAAGAGCCGCTCTCCTAACGGCGAAGCCTCTCCTGTTCCGTAAGTCTCTTGTTAATGTAAACAGAGACGGACCCGCTCTGATAGCGCGGTGGTGCCTCTCCGTGGCTGGGCCGGCCACACCATAAACCCAGAAAGAATTGCCCCTCGTGGAAAGGCCCTCACAGGTGAGTGAATGCTTCTTTGTGAAAGCAGCTGCTCAGGACATCTTTTCTCCCTTCTTCTCTGTCCGACGCGTTTCGGGACTACGCCCTTAATCATGAACAGCTTAGATGAAAAGACGGCAAACAACGCAGAACCACCAGCAATTCCTCTTTTATTTCCGCTCATGTGAGCCAGGCATTATGGGATTGGTTGTTTAACAGTGGCTACCCAAGTGGGCTGCTGCTGTACAGTTTCTTAAAACATGTTTGAAACGCGTTGGGCTCTGAATAAAAGATCGTAAGCAACAGACTTCGACTCTGCAGTCTTCAATTAAAGGTGTTACTCGGCGCTAGAGGCGCCTTCACCGAGGGCAACTTTCTTTGTTAGATTTTAGCGGCCGGTCCAGCCGCGAAGGCGCCCTGCTGCTTTGCAGATCCAGCGTATTGAAGCCAATCCGCTAAAAGGAGCGCAGAGGTCCGTGTTGAATGACACAAGAATCAACAGAGTGGCAGTTTCTGTGTGCTCACGATCAACCCACTTGGGTAAAACTTTGAGTTATTTCAGGCACGCCAAAACCCACTGGGGAATAATATGGATGGAACTACAAGCACCATCATGCATGCTATGCATACGCCCACAGGGGCGGGACTTGGAGTATATCAGGTGTTCCATCCTGATGCTGGTTGTTGCTCTGCACTTTAGCCCGTGATCAAGGACAGTCATGTTTGAAACGCGTTGGGCTCTGAATAAAAGATCGTAAGCAACAGACTTCGACTCTGCAGTCTTCAATTAAAGGTGTTACTCCACGCTAAGGGCGCCTTCACCGAGGGCAACTTTCTTTGTTGGATTTTAGCGGCCGGTCCAGCCGCGAAGGCGCCCTGCTGCTTTGCAGATCCAGCGTATTGAAGCCAATCCGCTAAAAGGAGCACAGAGGTCCGTGTTGAATGACACAAGAATCAACAGAGTGTCAGTTTCTGTGTGCTCACGATCAACCCACTTGGGTAAAACTTTGAATTATTTCAGGCACGCCAAAACCCACTGGGGAATAAAATGGATGGAACTACAAGCACCATCATGGATGCTATGCATACGCCCACAGGGGCGGGACTTGGAGTATATCAGGTGTTCCATCCTGATGCTGGTTGTTGCTCTGCACTTTAGCCCGTGATCAAGGACAGTCATGTTTGAAACGCGTTGGGCTCTGAATAAAAGATCGTAAGCAACAGACTTCGACTCTGCAGTCTTCAATTAAAGGTGTTACTCCGCGCT
Organism: Triturus cristatus; assembly: GCF_964204655.1. Taxonomy (NCBI): domain Eukaryota; kingdom Metazoa; phylum Chordata; class Amphibia; order Caudata; family Salamandridae; genus Triturus; species Triturus cristatus. The sequence continues at coordinate 872,427,544 of NC_140593.1, forward strand.
AGAGGCGCCTTCACCGAGGGCAACTTTCTTTGTTGGATATATATATATATATATTCACTGAAAAAACCATAGGTTTCACACACGTTATAGTTAGGAATTAGCATTTAAAAAACCTTGCAAATTCACTGAAAAAACCATAGGTTTCACACATGTTATAGTTAGTGGAAATTTTACTGATAAAAAACCAATGAAATTGCCCCGTTATAGTTAGCGCAGGCAACTATAACTCACGCGACCACAATCCTCTGCTGATGCTAATACTGTATTTAGACACTTATTTGCCCATGTCTTCTTCCATACATTTTTAGCTATACATATATTACAAATATTTTTTTTTCATAAAGACACATATGTCATCAGCAGAGGATTGCGGTCGCGTGAGTTATAGTTGCCTGCGCTAACTATAACGGGGCAATTTCATTGGTTTTTTATCAGTAAAATTTCCACTAACTATAACATGTGTGAAACCTATGGTTTTTTCAGTGAATTTGCAAGGTTTTTTAAATGCTAATTCCTAACTATAACGTGTGTGAAACCTATGGTTTTTTCAGTGAATTAGTACGGTTTTTTAAATGCTAAGTTTTTTTCCCTTATAATAAGCCCTGTACATTTGGTGGCCTACGGCCACCAAAAGCACAGGGGGTGGGGTAAGTGTGGATAGTGTTTTTTTCCATTGTAATAAGCCCAGCACATTTGGTGGCCTTCGGCCACCAAAAGCACAGGGGGTGGGGTAAGTGTGGATAGTGTTTTTTTTATTTTTATTTTTTTACCGTACGCTTACCGTAAGCGTACGGTAAGCGTACCCCGCGAAATTGCCGAAAAAAAAATAAAACCGTTTTTGCACTTGGGGGATGTTTGGGGACTCCCTCAACATGACTATGTGGGAGGGAGTTGTCAAAACAGCCCCTTTACATGTTTTTGGGCTTCCGATTTTAAAAATCTCTCTCAGTGCGAGAGACAAAATGGCGGCCGCCGCTTCCTGGTTTCGGCCGATTCGAATGTTTACTAAGATCTAAGAGCCAATCAGAATCGCGCTCGCGCACGCCACCGTACGCTTACCGTAAGCGTACGGTAAGCGTACCGTAAGCTGGCTCAGATATATATATTGATTTAAAGGCTATTTTCTCAGAATCTACTGAACAGATTTACACCAAACCTACAAAAGGCACTTCCTTGACCTAGGGACTACCTCTCTGCCAAATTTTGAGTAATTCTGTTCAGCCATTCGGGCTGTAGCTCGTTCTAAAGGTCCTATGGAAAAATGCATGGGAAAAACGCGTTTTGGGACCCCCCTTTTATCTCAGCCCCCGCTTGACGAATCCCCCCGAGACTTTCAGGGTAGGAGCGGAGCGTAGCGCCCCACCTATTTTGAGAAATTCGCGAGGATTCGTCGACCGGCGCCAAAGTTATTCAAAATAGAATGTTGAGGTTTTCCTATGGAAACGTGGTCCTAACTATAACTACCTACTGGCTATCGCCAGTAGGTAATATATATATATATATATATATATATATATATATATATATACATACGCACACACACATACACACACATGCTTCAATTAGAGCCCATTGCGCTATTGCTTCGACACTTCCTAAAATACCTACAAAGGAAAAAAACATGATAAAGTGTGATGAGAACAGAGTGGGGCACAACTATATTAAAATTTGGCTAAACAGCTATGTATTCATCTTCATTATCCAGAGTATTCCCAATGAGATAATCAAAAATAACAATAACATGTTTATCTCTGACTTTATTCAATGTATGGCCCATTTATAACCATTGTGATTTGTGTGATAAAATTCATAATTATGATGACCGTGCACAGCTAATTTATAGGATTTTTGGCATAACAGTCACTCCTTTGAGTTCCACACAGAAGGTATTTTCCAAAGTTTAATAGTGGTTACAATACCACTGGCTCAGCCTAAACCAGGTGTCTCTGATCAATTGATCGCAAGGCTACCAGTAGCTTGCAGACACCTTTAAAGTAGCTTGAAACCTTGAGTTCATTTTTAAATAAGCATGTGGTCAATGTTTTTCTCCACCTTCATTTAAACCAAAAAAAGTCTTAATATTTTATGAGGCATGTTTCTTCACTTTAAATTCCTCTGATTTAAATCAAATGGTTGTATTTTTCTGTTCTGAGTATGGGAAAGTGTCTACAGGCACTGAGTGCAAGATGGCTGCAGTTTGCAAATGCAACCCTCAAGCCCGCCCCGTCCGAAGAACTCTGTCTTTCCCTTAATAATTATTTTATTCATAAAACTGCTACCATCAAGGCCAACATTCCCCCCCCTTCTCCCTCCTTTGTGGACCCCCAATGTCCCCCTCCCAAGGGTGAACTCACCACCCTCCCCCCTATCACTAGAGAATGTCTGACCTCCTTAGTGCCTTTGGTCAAGTCTGGCTCTCCTCTTGACCCCTGCCCTGCCCACATTCTCCGCCATATTTTTGTTACCTGCCCAGACCCCCCCCTTCACCTCCTCAACAGCTCTCTTGCTCAAGGCGTAGTTCCCTACCCCTTGAAGCCGGCGGTTATTGTGCCTATTTTGAAAAAACCCGGGGCAGACCCTTCTGTCCCTGCCAATTTCCGCCCCATCTCCCTCTTGCCATTTCTGGCCAAGGTGCTCGAGCGCCATGTCACCTGCGCTCTGAGCTCTTTTGTGGAGACGCATGGAGCCCTTGCCCCCCGCCAGGCCGGCTTCCGCCCCGCACACTCTACGGAGTCCGTTGCCATCTCGGTCCTGGACAACCTCAGGGAGGGTATGGACACTAACCAGCACCAGGCCCTTGTGCTCCTCGATCTCTCAGCCGCCTTTGATACGGTAGATCACACCATCTTGTTATCCCGTGTCAAGGCGGCGGGAATCGGGGGGACTGCCCTGGTCTGGCTATCCTCCTTCCTGAGCGACCGCACCCAGGCCGTTCGCCTGGGTGACTTTACAGCGGACGTCCGGAAAGTTCAGTGCGGGGTTCCCCAAGGCTCTTCCCTTTCCCCTCTCCTGTTTAATCTGTATGTCGCCCCCCTTATCTTTTCCCTTCAACAGATGGAGGTCGCCGTATTTAATTATGCGGACGACCTCCAGCTTGTTTTCAACCTATCTTCCTCTCCCTCCTCTGTTCTAAACTTTCAATCTGTCATGCTCCATATCAGGGATTGGATGAACCACAACCACCTCAAACTCAACCCCGACAAGACCGAGCTGGTCTTGACGGGTGGTTCATCCAGCCCCTGGTCCTCCCTCTTCTGGCCTCCCTCTCTTGGCCCTTCTCCTGCACCCTCCTCCTCTGTTAAAACCCTAGGCATAAAAATCAACTCTCAACTCACCCTTCACTCCCAGGTTAGCTCTGTGGTATCTTCTTCTTTCCTTTCCCTGCGCACTATACGCAGAGTGTCTCGCTTCTTTACTTTCTCTGCTCTCAAGCTTATAATTCTGGCCATGGTGGTGTCCCGCCTGGATTACGGCAATGCTCTATATGCCGGCATTCCTGCTTATAGCTTGCGGCGCCTACAGCAGATTCAGAACCAGGCGGCCCGCCTGGCCTTCAAACTTCCTAAATCTCACCACTCTACCCCTCTTCTGAAATCTCTACACTGGCTCCCCGTGCGAGCCAGAGTCCAATTCAAACTCGCCACCATCACCTTTTTCGCCCGACTTGGCCTGGCTCCGGCCTTTATCTCTTCTGAGATTACTCCATACGTTCCCACCAGGGAACTACGCTCGTCCTCCCAATCCCTCCTCACCGTCCCCCGCTTCCGGAGAAAGAAGTGGGGAGGTTCTAAATTTGCCACCCTTGCCCCTACCCTTTGGAACTCCCTCCCCCTTGAACTTCGTACCATTACTCTTTACTCACAATTCCGTAGACACCTCAAGACTTATTTTTTCACAAAGTCTTTTGACTAATCCCCCATCAACCCTCCCTGCCTATTAGCCCCGGATCCGGTTAGAGTTAGCGCCAAGAAAACGCTGGTATACGTGCGCTCTAGAAATAATTTAAATCAATCAATCAATCAACATTTTGAAATGGGAGAAAATTTAAATGAGGAGCTTTATGGAATTCATATAAACATAAGGTTAACTCTTCACTTTAATCTTCTCCAATTTCAAAATGTTGTATTTAAACAAAGCAGGCATCATGCTCCTAGTGGCTGAAAGAAATGGAGTCATATTTATAACCGTCAAATATAGCCTTTTTTTGTAAGTGGGAGAAATTTAAATTGCAGAAAAATGTTCCATATTACGCACATTTTTGCAGAACATTTTTCTGCACTTAAAATTTCTCCCATTTAAAAAAATGGTTGTATGTTTGTGTTATACATGTAACAGAGTCACAAATGGCGGAAAGTATGTCCTGTGCCACAAATACATACGACACAGGCTCTCATTCACCCGTACACATATATCCAATTCATATGCACACATGTTCATACATCCCCAAAGACCACGCTATCGATGACATACATTTGAGCACCCATACAGGACTTATTGTAGGGGAGGGGCACATAAAGAGAGGGGAAGGCAGAGGGGGGCACACTGACATGGGGTGGGAGAGGGTGGAGGGGAGGGTCCGCATGGGAAGGATGTTTATGCTCCTGGATATTTGGTAGCAACGATAACTGTAAGGTTCTCCTTTCGATGGCGGAGGTAGCGGGGCTGGTACTGTGCTGTTGTTATGAAAACAATAAAAAATGTTTCACAAAAAAAAAAATCAATGACACACATGGCAGCCTTGTCATAGTACCCCCTAGTCAAAGTATATTTGTTAAAACCATAGTACCTGGCTCTATGGACATTAGGCTTAAAGTCAACAAAGCTGGGCATGGGGGTGTCTGGTAACCATGGGCAAGTGGCTTGGCCTTCAAGAGATCATGATGACTTACACTGATCAGATGTAGCTCTCACTAAGGAAGAGGTTGGAGACCCCTGGCCTAAACGAACTGGAAATTGATTAGCTATTGTCAGTGTCTTCAAGAAATTGGTCAATATTAATCTCTTTTCAGAAGTGTTCATTGTAATATATGCTATATCCACCATGCACAGGAAAGAGCATAGGAGCGCGTGATAACCTGGCACATTAAGCAGCTGTGGCTGTGGGCACAAGTGGTGGGTAGGGTAGATGGAGCTTGAGCGCGGGCCCCATCTGGCCCACGTCTAAGGACGCCACTGTCTGAAACCATATCTTCAGTCACGAGCAGGCCATTCTTCTCCAAACTTTTATAACTATCCTAGGATGCTACGTTTTCTAAAATGTTCAAGCCTAACATAATGTGAGGTGTTTCTTTTTTTTTTTCACTGACGGGGTTGGACCTAATACTCTTTATTTCAAGAAAGTTTAACTGTCGTCCTGCCCCTGAGCTTCCCCCCTCCCTACCGTATGGAGCTAAAATGCAATTTAGTATTTCGAAGGATGATACAGCCTTATGGTGGCATCATCGGTTATTGGTGTAATTGACAATCATTTGGGATTTTGAACATGACTGGCATATAAAGGATCATTTTGTTCAACAGTGTGTTACACATAGTGCACAATTTTCTCACATGTTCACCACTGTGGCTCACTTAAACACAATTGTTCACTGTGAAAGTTAAGAGTAAATATAATATGTTTACAGTAAACAGTTTTTGACACACAGCTGTTCATATTATATAAGGATGGCGTTGGGCACATTGATTAAATTAATTAATTGATTGTGTTCATGTGACCCCTGCTTGTTCATTTAGTTTTCATGGAGGGGTACAAAAACTGTTTTGAGGAATTCATTTCGAAAATGAGGTCCAGGGTTTGATAAAAGAATTAGAGAAACTTCAGTTTAGCTTCCCTCAGAGAAAAACCTGCTAATGCTTTCCACCACCACAGGTGGGTCTTCATCAGGGCTTCGACCTTGCCCTTGTTCTTCATTTTAATGGACACAGATAGCCTGTTTGGAGAGACATGATCCACCGTTTAATTGGGGCTTCTGATACATGCTGTGATGTGCAGCATAGGCCGGGCGAGCACAGCATGGGCAGCTGGAGCACAGCTAAAACTACAGAAATTGCACAACAACTGGAAATCAAAGAGGTTGCAAATGTGTGCTACATGCTACAGGTAAAGAGCAGAGACTGCTGGGGCACGGTAGGGACTGGAGGAGCATGTCACATACCACACATGCATATAATTTACTGTTGGGGCACAGCAGTAACTGCACAAGCATAGCACAGACTCCTGGACCACCATAGAGCAGACTCCAAGAGCATGAGGAGCTGGGATCAATGCACAGATTGTGAAGAGGTGTGATGCATTGGCCAGGGCGGCTGACTCCGGAACACGGGGGCTCATGCCAGGGGCAGGTTAGCCCAGCACCTTGTGACCCTGGGCAATAGCTCGCTTAATCTTCCCAATGGCCCCCAGCGCCAGGACACCTCTCTGGAGGTAGCTGTGCACTTTACAAATGCTGGTATTTCATATTTCATTGTAGAAGTAAAGGCTGCTGGAGTAAAGCACAGACAACAGGAACACAGCACAGATTCCTGGAGCACAGCACAGACTCTAGTAGCACAAACTGCAGGGGCACACCACAGACTCCTGAGGCACAACAATGACAGCAGGTGCACAGACATGAATGTAAAGGCACACACCTCTGAAGTCTGAAGCAGACAGCAGGATCATAGACAACTGGATCTTAACACCAACTGCAAGAGGGCAGACTGCAGAAGCACAGTAAAAACTGCAGGAGTACAGTACTAATTGTGGGAGTATAGCAGGCACCGCAGAAAAACAAACTAAAACTGCAGAATCACAAAAAAGACTGAAAAAACATTGCAATGGCTGCTGTGGTACAGACTACAGAAGCACAGCAGAGACCGCAGGAGCATGGTCCATGCTGTTTGAGCATAGCAGAGATTACTGAAGCACGGCAAAGGCTACAGAAGCATTGCAGAAACTGCAGGAACACAGCACAGACTACTGGTGACAAGCAGGACCAAAGAAGCACAGCACAAACTGAGGAATACAGACTGCAAAAGCACAGCACAGATTACTGGAGCAAAGTGCGCAATGCAAGAGCACAGCAGTTACTGCAAAAGCACAATAGACTGCACAGAAGCATGACAGAGACTGCTGGAACATTGCAGCCATGCTTTGCCCCCAGAAACTAGACTTAATCCCTCTACTGCATCCTTCAAAAAAGAAGTGAAATCCCTTCTCATGGCTAAGTTCACTTGAGCATGGGTTACTGTGATTATACGACTCTATTCTTGATTATGATGGAACTATATATTATTTACTAATTCTCAATGTATCTTCGATACTGTGATTATACTGTGCTTGATTTGTGTGGAACTATATGTCATTTACCATATGCCAATGTATCTTCGATATGTTGATTCTACTATCCGTGATTTTTATGAAAGTATGTTATTTACCATATACCCATGTATCTGCGATATTTACCTTGTAAAGCGCTCTGATACCCGCAAGGGTCTTGTTCGCGCTATATAAAACCTTCAAATAATTAAATAAATATTGGAACACAGACTATACCATAATAGCAAAGTAAAGAAGAGTGGAGCACAGCAGGGAGTTTAGCCAGGAGTTTAGCCACACAACATAGACTGTAAGAGCACAGCCAAAACTACCTGAGCACATCATAGACTACAGTAGCACAGTACAGATGTAGGAGTGTGTAATGCGGAAGCATAGTACAGACTGCAGGAACACAGCACTGATTGTTGGAGCTCAGCACAAGAGGGACTGTTGAAGAAGAAACAGAGACTGCATGAGGACAACCGAGACTGGAGAAGCCTTACAATGAATACTGGGACACAGATTTAGCAGCTCAGCAGAGACTGCCAAACCATGGCACGATCTACTGGAGAAAACAACAGACTGCTGGAGTACAGCGCCAATCAGTGGAGCAAAGCATAGACTGGAAGAGTACAGAACGGACGGTAGGAGCACAGACTACTGGTGCACAGCAGCACAAACTGAAGGAAAACAGACTTAGGAAGCACAACACAGGTTGCTGGAGCACAGCAGAGACAATAGCCACACACCATGGACTACAGGAGCATAGCAGAGACTATATGACCACAACACAGACTACACTAGCATGGTAGAGGCAGTGGAAGCGCCGAGTAGAATGCAGCAGCACAGCACAAATTGCTTGAGCTGGGCAGAGACTTCTTAAGGATAGCAGAGACTACAGAAGCAGTCAAATATCAGAATATCTTTTTTGTCCCAAATTGTCCTAAATATCAATTGCAAAAATATGCCCTCATTGGATATAAAATATTCTATTTTGTCCTCCAACGTGGCAACATTTTTGTAAATGATATTTAGGGCACAATATTTATGTCAGACTATATTCTGTAAATGATATTCTGGTACCACAGCACAGAATGATTACAGTGACTGCTGTGTCACAGACTAATGGAGTACAGTAGAGACTGTCCAGCCATGCCACCGAATGCTGGATCACAGCATAAACTGTAAGACCAAAAAACTGAGTCAAGTGTGTGGAAGGCAGCACAGGAGCAAAAAAGAAAATAAGGAAACTAATACAAGTCAGAAATAACATATTCAACTTTTTGTCTCCAGTGCATGAATATTTCAGATGCATAGTGGGAGCAAGGGATGACTTCTCTGAGAGAGCAAGTGCAGAAGTCAAGAATACCATTTGTTTGACTCAAAGGAGCATCACCAGCAGATTGAGCAATGATGAACAGAGATGTGATGCCATGGAGCACTCACCTTGTCCACAAAGACTGGCTGGAGAGTGATGTAGACCAGCCTGAACTCCAAGCCCCACAGGATGTGCACCCCAAACGACTGAAGGAGGATGAAGGAAGAAGAGGCCCGTCTCACAGAGAGTGTCGTGCTGGCATAGGGCAATGCAACTTCTTGGCCATCCACTGTTACGTCCCCTGAAGTAAACAAAGAGAAATACAAGGTGAGAGATTAGTACAGGTGCGCCCACCAGTCGATGGCGAGCTACCCACAGCTCTCAGGCACCTTCAGAGTAGCTCGCAGCCTTGAGTTTGAAATAAGCACAGGGTCACATTTTCTTTTTGAAGTTAAGGGAAGGCTAAGTTTATCTTACATTATTATCATCAGCTTGCAGATAACAGAGTCTGATAATGAGCAGTGCTAGAGCCAGAATTATGACCCAGGGTGGGGCACAGAGGAACTGAAGCACTGATATTTAACTCTTTAGTAAAAGTTCTTGCCAACTCAATATTGTAGCGTGAGAACAAAATGATGTTTCTGAATGCTTTAAATGGGGAAAAATTAAAATGAAGACTTAATCATTAAGTTCACTCTTCATTTTAATTTTCTCCTATTTCAAAGTGTTGCATTTACAAAAATCAGGCCTCTTTCTCCCAGCGGGTAGTGTGCACTGTGCATATTTATAACTAACAAATACAGTCAATATTTTAAATGGGAGAAATTTTAAGTGAAGAAAAATATTTATATGAAACATTAAGTCTTAATGTTTTCTCCATTTCAATTAAGCTAATTACATCTTAAAATTTTATGAAGCATGTTTCTTTACTTTAAATTCTATGTATTTAAACAAATGGTTGTATTTTTCTGTTATAAATATAGCACTGTGTTGACAGGCCATTGAGTCCAAGATGCCTGCTGTTTGGAAGTGTGACACTTTGAAATGGGAGAAATTTAAATAACAAGTTTTACAGAATCGATATAAACGTATAGTTAACTCTTCACTTTAATTTTCTGCCACTGCAAAGTGTCACATTTTCACACAGTAGGCATCTTGCTCCCAGTGGCCGGTAGACACTATGTCATATTTATAAGTGAAAAATTCAGCCATCTTTTAAAGTGGGAGAAATTTAAAGTGCGATTATTTTTCCATATTCTGAACATTTTTGCATTTTACAGAACCTTTTTCTGCACTTTAAATTTCTCCCATTTTAAAAAATGGTTGTGTTGTATGTTTGTGTTATATATATAACAGTGTAACACACTAACCCTACGAAGTCCCGGGGGGGACTAGAGGTGTGGGGCGCTCGGAGCAAGCTAGCCTCCAACCTAACATGAAAACATAACAGAAGTACAGTGACCGGAACTTAGAGAATACTAAGTTAAAGAGGGTGATGGCATCTCACAAAAGGTGACCTCCCCATTAACCTTGAGTCAGAGATACGTGGTCAGACAAGACCTGCGACCATAACCTGAGCCTACCGATTGACAAGTCTCAGGTGGGGTTACACTTAGCCCAAAGACAAACATGCACCCAGGGACAACCCTGATCGTTCCAACAGATAGGCAGCTGCACCACAAACAGGCCAGAGGAAATTGTCCCCAATAAAGCACGTTTGGCCAAGGGCGTGCATTCCCAAAATACTGCACAGATAGATGTCACATGCAGTTAGGAACACTCAGACAATCAGGACACAGCATACACACCACACATAGTGATCATGAGCTCCCCACGTCAGACATCTGGACGCATACACACTGGCCCACACTAGCTGGCCCCAAGATCGAGAGCCACCTGTGTCCCCCTTATCAAATGGTTGTACTTGTTGTTTATGACTAGGCCAAGAATGCTGGATTGATGTATTGTACCTCATGAGCATTTTAAATGGTCAGCAGCCAAAACATCTGTACAAGACTTTTTTCAGATGCTACTCTGTCGATGCTCCCCCAGCCGCTGCGTTTATTAAAACCAATGTGTTCCTGTTTTGCCAAACACCTCTTGTCTTTTCCTTTTTTAAGGTAAATTCATATTAGAGCAACATTCATATTGCTGAGAAGGTCTAACATTCCCATATTTACCTGTAGTTGTAAGACGGGCGGATGTCTTGTGCACAGTAATTGTGATGGCGCGCAGGCAGTTCACTTCTCCTTTACTCCCACACACCACGTTCTCTGCTGTAATCAGCAGCTTTCCCTCCACGAAATCCTAAAAACACAGACATAGTAGCACATAGCATCTTTTTTTGCTTTTTTCTATTAAACACAAAGTCATCTTAAAAAGTAGTACAATCACAACCCTTTCAATGCACATTATCTACAAAAACACTCAGAGGAAAAAATATGGAAAGTGCCAGTGTGCTATATATAAGTAAAACAGGTAAAACATCCCTAATATTATGACTGGGGAGGTATGAGGTTAATTCAACATTGTTGACTATTTTTAGGTCTAGCTTAGAGATGGCTTTGGCTGTCAGACCAACTTCATGCATTCCTTCAAATCATAATAAATGTACATAAATATATGTACACATAAAGGGCCTTTTGGCAGCCGTGTTCATCCACTGGTCTGTCATTCACTTTTTGATTCCTCATACCTCTGCCTATATCATGGGACAATGGGTGAGCCCAGTTCAGCTATTAAGCTATTAAGTCCCTTGGGAATGTTGTACGTTTGCTCTTGCACATGTGCACATCCAGCTAGAAAGAAGTGCACCTCAGTGACGGAGCTGTAGGCCAATCTCTGCTTTAGTTCTATGTTTTTTTGTTATAAATTGTTTTCGCAAAGGGCCATTTTTTGTAATTACTTTATTTTTTCAAACATAGGCATGCCGCATTTAGACAGCAGCATTTTTAAATTTTTTTCTTTTAAACTTTTAATGTCTAATGCATATGTTTGAAAACAAATCTTGGCTTTGTCGATGAAAGGCGTATGTGATTTGCCAATGCTTCTTTAATACTGCATTTCCTTTGAGTGAGGTGGAGGAGGGCTAGTTTCCTGGAGCATCAATAGATGTCACATTAGGCAAGTGCTTTGCAAAGGCCAGGAGGATGAGACTCAATCTGCCACAGTTTGACTAACTTTTTGTAAATTCTGGCCATCCTGCCGTGCAAGCCGAGTTACTTCCACAACGGTAACTTGAAGTGCTGCGGTTTGACCACATCCAATATTATCCAGTGCTTCAAATGGGCTACTTTGTCCGGTACTGAGTACCGGCACTTTTATTATTTTGAGAAGGAGAGTACCTGCTCTTCTCAAGAGAAACATAATACTTTTAATTGGAAAGTACCGACACTTCTCAGAAACAAGCAGGCACTTTGATACGGAGTACCTGCACTTCTTTTTTCCATTTCAGGCACTGATATTTCCGCATGTGCTACCAGGGACAAACCTCCAGTTCACACCTGGAGAACCGTGCCCCCTATGCATGTAATGACATCAATAGTTCGCTCCTACCTATTTCTGCATGTTACTCTTCATCCCATAGGAGGCTACAGGGAATCAGCTCTAATTACCAATAGCCCCGGTTTAACCCTTTAGTGAATATAATGTGGGAGCAGGTATGATGTGGATCGGCAAGAGAACACTTCCAATCAGGAAAACTGTGACTTTATTTATTTATTTATTTATGTATGTGTTTGCTTGTTTGTTTGTTTGATGTATATTTACTTACTTGTTGATGGATAATCTGCCTCAGGGGGAATCGGAGTACTTAATAACCGCACACACTGCAGTGCGGGCAAGCCCTGGAGAGAAAGGAGGGGGTGAGGAGAGATCTTTCTCGTACCTGCACCAGGCTGTAGTCGCACGTCCCGTGGAACGAGTATCTCTTCCGGTCAAAGGTCACGTAGTGAGGATCCCCCAGTAAGAAGCACTCCGCTGCACACTTCTCCTTGGAGCACTGCCAGCGCCCACCTTGGCAAACACTGTGGGCAGAAGAGAGGGGCACAATAGTCACAACCTCTGAGAACCACAGTCCAAACTCGCCTGCTTTAAATACTAACATTGCATTATTTATGTAGTGCTTCATGTCACAGTACTGCAGCTTCAAAGCGCTGTGAAGGAGAGGTATTATTCGTATCCTACTGCATTGACGCTCATTGCGTTGACCACAGAAGGATGAAAGGCTGTGTCTATACCACTGGAATTCAACCCCATAACTTCTGATTGGAAGAAATACCATTTCATCTCATTAAGATTGGCAAACCTGATAAGATTTAAGGAAGGCTGTACAGAGAAAGGAAAACTATTTTATTTAATTAGGATTGACAAAATTGACTAGATGGGGAACCTAACTTAAAGATAACTGTGTAGAGAAAAATTAAATTGCCTACATTTTTACACATTAAATTTTAGTGGCGAAAATGTATTTTGATCGTGGCAAAATGTTGGATCCTTTGGTAGGCACAATGAAGCCTTTTATTTATTTTATTTTACTGTTCTTCAGGTCTCGGTACAGAACTTCTTCCAGTCCTCTCCAAGGAAGCAATCAGGCCCTGATGCGGTGTGACTCAACCTCGTCCTTGTTTCACAAACCGAATGGCGCTGGCTTATTCTAGATTATGAGCTTAGATCAAATAAATAAGTGCTAAGAACCATCTCTCACACCTCCTCCATCACACTGCTAGGCGCGGTGCCCCAAGGCAAGATAACAGCACCTCTCTCCACATTCACACAGGACATAACATGCTTATGGCATAAGACCACAACAAATAGAACTCTGTGCCAACCTCACAGGCAGGTACCAGTCAGAAAATGTAATGTACCCCCCATATAGGGGGTTTAAAATGCTATATACATGTTACACTATACACTATACACAATGCAAGCCATTTTCGGCTTGGCTTTGATTGCACCATTTGTACCAAATATCTTATAAATATATGAAATGAAGGGAGTCAGCTGTAAACTAGTGAATCGTAGTCTTTGTGCTGTTTCTTTTTATGCATGACGTGTTGAGTTTATCTATTGCACGATCAGCATATACATTTTCTCATGTCATTGGTCTATAATGGTGAGGACCACTGGAAGTATGCAATTTTGCGGCAGCAGCGTTTTCCGCATATTTATGGATTTGCCGTATTGCCACATGATCTATCATATGCCGTATAATCTGCTGATTTCAACAACAAAATATTTCTAGGCCGAATAGTCCAAAAGTTACTAAAACACCTGTTGCCGCACTGTGGAAGGCCTTTTGCAAAGGTTGACTGGTCACCTTTCTGTTGATTATTGATATATTCTCGGGTATTCGTGGGTATTAAACAGATATTAATGAGATGAAACCTATGTCCAGACAGTGTTAAGAAGTGTAAAAATGACAAATAAAAAGTAATGCTATCACATAAATGTGCAGCATAATGCTTAATATTTTCCCTTTTCTTGTTGCATGATTTAATCAACTCTGCTACATAATTTGGTCCTGCCCAGCCACATAATTCCACTGGCCCTGCTTATAGTACAGAAGTACACAGCTGCCAAGTGGGGGTCAAGAACTGCTATAATTACTTGATTAGCCAAACACAGAGGTGCCTGACATAAGGAAGAGAGTGGTCTACTTTTTCTTCCAAAGATTGCTCCCTTTAGAAGGTTCAAAATGGGTACACATTCTGCAATGTTTGTGGGTGTCAGTCAATTTTCCTAATAACAGCACGCAAAATGCAGCACCGAAAAATGTAGCAGCGTTTATTGCCAACTATTCCCACAGGGAAAGCTTCACTTTAAAGTGATGGAGGAGCCGACACTGATAAGCATTTTATAAGAGATTACTAGCACAAATGCTGAAACCTTTCTGTCACCCCTAGCAACCTGTGTTTGAAGTTATTGTCAAGTGCTGGCAGGGTGTTATCGAGTTGTTAGGTCCCAACTTTAAAGTCTTAATGGCAGATTTACTAAGATTTTAAGCCGTGTTTATATCACAAAAGTGACGCAATTCGGCGCAAAATCTTTTTTTCGGATTTACATTCCAGTGCTAAACTTGTTTAGCGCTGGAAATAATGTGAAAGTAACGTAAAGCAGTGCACAGCGCTGCTTTGAATTACTTAGCGCCAAGGGGACGCATCATGGGTGGAGCATGGGCGCCCCCATGCAACCACCCATGGTTTCTGGTGCTAAACCTAATTTACTAAACAAAGTAGACAGGGTTTAGCGCTCTTTTAAAGTAGGCGCAAGGAAGGAGAAATGCTTTAATTTCTCCTTCCTTTTTCCGACTTTGTACATGTGCTGCACTTTACAGCACACATTCAAAGTCGGAAAAGGGTTGAAGTCAGTCTATGCATGGTATTTTGTACTGTAAGCGCACCCTTGCAGTACAAAACCTATGCTACACTCACGGAGACACCCTTGCACTATGGCGCAAAGGTGTGTGCGTGGCGTACGGTTGCACATTTCTGCACCGGCATTAGGGAGAGGGGAGGAGAGTGCCTTATTTCAATCAATTTGGCGCTCTACAGCTCTCTCCTCACGCAGCGCACCGCAGCATTTACAGCTGCTGCACTGCGCTCTGTCAGAACTTGGTAAATCTGGCCCTTACTCTGTTGTGATTCATATAGTAATACAAAACACAATTTTAGGACCTCATTGCGGAGTCCCTGTTATTTTGGCGCAGGGGTATAGGGTCAGGAATTACCAATGTCAGTTGCAATCCCTGCGCCTAATATAGGCATTACAAGCTATTTTACCCAAACTAGAGGAATACAGGGCCCAATTCTGCTTTCTCCTCAAATTCAGGGGGAAAGCAGGCCAAATCAGGTGTAACAGGTGGTGAATGGCAGGGGAACCTTTGTGTTGGCTCATGGGGTGGGTGGCGGAGAGTGGGAGGTCGAGGGAGGACAGACTAAGAGGGAGACTAGCTGGAGGGATCACTTCAAGCTCCCCCTGTGGCAGTGCTTAATTTGAGCCGGTGGTTTCCGGTGCTAGGCACAGGCACATAATTGACAACACCGGGACTTATGACACCTACCACATGGTGGCACTGTTTGTGTAATGTGGAGAGGACCACAACACAGTTGTTTATTAGGCAAATAGATATTAAAACAACTAATACCTGCCTCCCAAACCATTCTTACAGCTTTGAGGGGCCTCAAACACTCTGAATTGTCATACTTGTAGTAGTGTGATGAATAGCAGTCTTGTAAATACTATCGTTGGCAGTGACGGCAGTCGCAATGGGTGGTGCAAGCTGGGGTGGCCTCTTGACGAGGGCCCTGTCACTTATATTTTTTACAAATTAAACACTGTGGGCAGAAGCAAGGTGAGCAGGGCCGGGCACAGCAGATGCCTGCATCATTGCACATGCGTCCGGTGCTCCTGAGTCCAGGATTACCATTTGTGGTAGTTTCAGAAGCAGTAATCAGAGACCCGGAAAAACTGGGCTACTCAGAATGGCTACTAAAAATGGTCCAGGGGTTACTGCTCCAGGCCAATCATAACGAAGGCCTTATTAGTGGTTGCCTTGGCACCAGATATACTCCGCAAATCACAGGCTACGACCCAGAAGGAAGATTTCCCTGTAAGACTGCAGTAAGCCAACGTGAACATATTGGGCCTCATTACAACAACTCCAGTAACCTGCCCTGCAACTCCAACATCTCTTCTGCCACAAAACGAAAGCACTGCAAACAACAAACGCTCACATTCTGTTGTCCCCGTGAGATTGTGGTACATTTTTACCACAAATGGCAGGTTGGTTGTAAATATTTACCGCACATAGAGTGTAAATGCGTGAAGTGTTGTAATGGTGCCCTTTTGGGAACTTTGTGTTACAAGAGAAACACAAAATTCCCAAAATTATGCGAATTACGCTGAAGTAATTTAAATTTCGCCCAGGCCTAGTGAGAATGCTGTCTAGGATAGCATTTCTACTGGATGAATTCTATTTCAGTACAAAATCCTACTCCTTGACAAATTCTAAAACATTCCACACACTGTATGAGTATTGTACAGTGCAGCAAACATGCAATGTGTGGAAGGTTTGCATCTGTCTCGAGGAGGCATATTATTTTATGCAAAGCCTAGTCTGGTTATCTTAGTAGATCAGGCTTCAATTCGCATCTATCCCAAGGATCCTAGGGGACGACTACAACTGCGCGCTCAACATTGCTCTAGACAGATCCCACCCACCACCACCACATTCACCCGCACCGAAGCAGACGGAGCGCTTTCAAAGTTGGGTTACACACTGGGCGCTAATAGACGCTTGGAGAGCACACCACCCTCTGTCACGTCTCTACTCATTCCATTCTATTCCGCATAACCTACGGATCCGATTAGATAGATTTTTATGTTCCCCATTACTGATTCCTAAAGTGCAGCACACGGTTTACCTAGGCCGCGTGATTTCGGATCACGATGCACACATCTTGCGTATTCAATGGAGGCCCCCTCACCCTCCGGTGCCCACTTGGCGCCTCCCACGCGACTGTCTGACGGACCAAGTGTTCAAACACGACCACAAACAAGACATACAGGACTACTTTTCCAACAACTCGGGGACGGCCTCCTCCAAACTGGTTGAATGGGACGCATTTAAGATAGTGGCTCGGGGAGCATGCATTAAACAAATAATAGGGGTGAAGCGCACACTAGAACCCACACTCACCACCACAGAACTGAAGTTGGCCACCCTCACACGACAGGAAGATACCAATGCTGCAACAGCAGCACAAGTAGCGGCAGCAAAAACACAGTACGCTGCAGCCATGGCAGACCTACGCAAATACAACTTTAGAGCCTACGCCTCTCGAATGCATAAAGAAAGAGATAAAACGGGCACACTCCTAGCTTGGCTAGCAAAACCAGACACAGACACAAAACCCACCACCGAGATAATAGACCCTTCCGGTAACCTAGTGCGATCCCAAATGGACATCCTAACTGCATTCCAGCATTATTATACTACAATTTACCGCACCCCATCACATCTCAGACAGGAGGCGATCAGCCACTTTCTGGACCCCCTATCTATTCCACACATCTCAGAATCAGAGAAAAACACCCTAGACGCGAAAATAATACCGACTGACGTCACCCACGCGATTCATGCGCTAGTGCGAAATAAGGCACCGGGCCTGGACGGTCTACCTCTTGAGTATTACAGCACCTTCTCCCCCCTGCTAGTCCCTCGCCTAGCAGAGATGTTTGCGGTCGCACTGGAGAGGGGAGAACTGCCCAGCTCCCTCTGCGAGTCGGTCATAGTAACATTCCTTAAACCACACCGAGACCCACAACAGTTATCTTCTTATCGTCCTATCACGCTCCTCTCGGCCGACTGCAAAATACTGGGGAAAATTCTGGCAGATAGGTACGAACAAATTCTGCGACCCTTAGTCCATCCAGATCAATGCGGGTTTGTACCCGGCAGAAATACATCACCAAACATACGTCGCTTGTTCCATATTCAGGATCAAGTGGAAAATACACACCCTAACGCGGCCTGCTTAATCTTAGACCTTGAAAAGGCCTTTGACACTCTCACTTGGCCACACCTTTTCGCTGTGTTGCAACGAGCAGGGATGGACCCAACCCTCCTCACGTACACACGGCTCCTCTACACCGCGCTCACATTCCATATTCGACTGGGCCAATACATATCATCATCATTCAAGGTTGAGAGGGGGACAAGACAAGGGTGCCCACTATCGCCCCTGATCTTTGCCTTACCGGTAGAACCGCTGGCAATCCGATTACGCGAGGAGGGAACCAAATGGGGCATCCCCATAGCGGACACCGTCCATAGCGTCTCCATGTACGTGGACGACCTCTTACTATATATCCGAGATATCACCACCGACCTCACACCCATCTGGACAACCCTAACGGAGTTCGCGGAGGCGTCCGGTCTTAAAGTAAACTGGGACAACTCTGCACTATACCCATTACACCCAAACCTGGTCTTTCTTTGGATCTCAGGTCGTTGCCTTCCCTACAGAGATTCCGAAGCGCCCTCAAAACCTGCCTCTTCCTGCAAGCCTATGTGTAAGGTGGTATACTGATATTTTTATCTCTTTTAATAGGCGCCTTGATACCTGCGGGTTATTGTTTTGCGCAATATAAATTATTTTCAATCAATCAATCAAACCTCGTGCCACAAGAGGTACGAATTGGTATGCAGAGCCTAATTTGGAGCACACACGCCCCCCGATATCTCGGCGTCCACCTATACCACTCCCCCACTGACTTATATGAGGGCAACCATCGCAAAGTGCTGGCCGGCATTAGATTGGCGGTGGGATTTTGGAAGAACCTCCCGCTGGCCCCGATAGGCTGCGTGGCCATAGCTAAGATGATCATTGTCCCCCGTCTGCTGTACCACTTCACGAATCTACCGGTGATCCCTTTTTTCGAGACCTAGACTCGCTCCTCCGCTCACTCATCTGGGGAGCACACAGACATCTGATAGCCCTCACTAAACTGCAATTACCCACCACACAAGGGGGCTAGGCGCCCCCTCCTTTGAATCGTACTTTCCAGCAGCGCAGTTACAATGGCTATCGTGCTGGACAGCAGGTAGGAATACAGGAGAAACTCATACATCCCAGGGCCCGTTCCCTACCCCGGAACTCCGTCGCCTACTGGTACCAGGTACTAAACCTCGACGGACGTATCCGCTACAGGTGTAGGTGGCCCGTCGATGTATGCAAAGAATCCACCGCACTTCGGCAGAGACCCCACATTACTCCCCTCGGCTACCGCTGGTCGGCTGGCCCAAGCAGGAGACATACTTTACGACAGCCATGCTCCGTGTGTGGACAGACTGTGATAAAACAGAGACAGAGGCGCTGTTCGCAGAAGGGCAGCTCAGACCTTACGACCAGCTCATGGGGGATTACGATCTACCCTGGGGACAGTTTTGAATTCACCGACAGCTCCTAGAACATTTTCGGCCACACTCTGACCTTTCTACAGGCGAGCCAAAGACACACCCGGTCATTCACACCATGCTACATATGGGTACAGGTCGGCACCTAGTTACATGGCTATATAAATCCATAAGAGAGCTTACAAATAAACCACTGCTTGTTCTCCGAGCCACATGGGAGGACGAACTTGAACGTCAGCTCACAACAGGGAGTGGGAGAGGCCCTAGAGTTTCCCAAAAAAGTATCTAGGAACACACGTTTTAAAAACATACAGTTTTATGTCCTACATAGAGCGTATCAAACACCAGTGCGCCTACAGTGGTTCTACCCTGACACTCGATTTCTGTGCCCCAGATGTCACTCACCAGATGACCACTTTCACCACATGTTCTGAAGCTGCCCCACCCTACGACAGTTCTGGTCTATAGTCCTTGAGACACTTAAAGAACTCACAGGTCTTACGGATATTCACACCTGGGAGGCGGTCGCTCTCGGAATATTCCAAAGACCAAAAACACACAAAGTGCCCGTCCGCTTCACAACACTAGCAACCCTACTAGCTAAAAGAAGCATCGCCATGAACTGGCGAGCCCCATTGGGCCACCCAGTAGAGGCATGGGTGGGAGCGGTGAAAAAATGGGCGGCAGCAGAAGAAGAAACACTTCGGGAGGATGAGGTTAAAGGACTGCGAAAGCATCCCATATCTATGGAATGGGCCCCATTATCACAACAGTTCCAGCACTTACAAACGCGTACTGATTCAAGCACATCTCAACATACCACTACAGACTTGGAAGCATGTACCCCGAACGAGAGTACACATAACACCGCCCCCACCTCCTCGACCAACGCGTGAGGCACACAAAACCCTACAGTGCACTACATGACATACTGCCACTGGCTCCGTTGTCCTAACGTTTGCCTAAAAAACAGTGTCCTGACATCTACACACTACAGCTGACCTGACCCGGACGCCCTACCCATTGCACACACCCTGGCTCCCCCCTACAATGCATCCCCAGTTTTATTCTCCCCAGTTCCCCCCGGCGTCACCGTATAGGGAAGACATGTAGACTGTAACAACAGATACCCCCTCTGAGTGCAGGATGTACGTCTTACGACTGGACAGCACTACTACTGTCGATCAAATAAGTGTAACGAGATGTGATGTGATTTTGTTGCAAAAATGTTAATAAATATATTTCACAAAAAAAAATCTTAGTAGATCAGGCTTAATTTTGACGCAAAGCTGGCTATTATAGTAGATTGGTGTGCTTATGCTGATCTGCCCAATTTACACCTAAGTAATGCCCTCTTGATGTGGTGTAAAACAGCGCAAACACCTATTTATGCTGAGAAAAGGGCACTTTTCCAGTGAAAATATGTTTTGTATTTGAGAGGCTACACCTTCCCTACACTACAAATCGACCTGGCACTACTTTCCATTTCATGGTGTGGAAGAGGGGGGCAAAAGGCAAAATGGACTGCAAAAGTGCAGAGTCTTGGCAAACGAGACGAAAAGCTGATTTTTAAGGGGTTCCTGCACATATTAGTGCTCAAATGAGAGGTATACTTTCAGAATATCAGATGAATAGTGTGCAGCTGGATAGTATGCTGGCAATGGAAAACTGAGGAATTCATTGTTTAGTGCATAGGCATGTCGGATTTATGCTACTGGATTTGGATCATTAATTAAAAAAGGACAGAAAATAAGGACTGAATGATTTATTTAGTTTATTTGTAGCTCGAAGGACACACAAATAATGCCACTGACCATGTCATGAGTGAAGTAATATGTGAGGTCATAAGTAGTGCATTGCGGATCGTAAGTTATAGTTAGCTCAGGTAATATATTATTTTGATGAATATCTTACATAATCTCTTGCCTTAATATGTCTATTAAAGACACATACATATAATTTTGGAACATACATTTTTTTTGCGGGAGTCGCGCACGCAGCGAGCCCCAGCACGTATATGATGTCACGCGGGACCTGCAACCGCGCAAACATCTCGTACTGCAATGCGCATGTGTCGCAAATGCGCGGGAGTAGGAGTCGCAGACTGGTCGCATACCAATCGTGCATATCACGTGATATTAAATGTATATGATGTAACTGAAAAACACGCAGCCACCGCACACCATACGTGGATCCTTCATGACTTTTCTAAAATGGCGGCTAGAATGCGCGCACCCACCGTGATGTGTACACGACTCCGAAAAAAATTGGAATTTTTCTTTTTTAAAGAAAATAATATAAATATATTAAAATAAAAAATGAAAACAAGAAAATTAATCAATATTTCAGTTTTAATTAAAATAATTTTTTTGTGTGCAATTTTCAGAAAAATATATAATGTTATTTAATGAATAAAATATTTATAAATAAACAGTTAAAAAACTGTACAAAATCAGTACAAAAAATAGATATAACTACTATCACACTTAAAAGTTAGCATTTAAAAAACCTTTGAAATTCACTGAAAAAAAACATAGGTTTCAGAGACGTTATAGTTAGAAATTATCATTTAAAAAACCTTAGAAATTAACAGAAAAAGCCATAGGTTTCAGGGGTGTTCTAGTTAGCTGCCCATTTCACTCATACAAAACCATAGAAATTCCTCCGTTATAGTTAGTTCTGCTAACTATAACTCACGCACCCGCAATGCACTGCTGATGATGTCACATATTGCATCATTCATGACATGGTCAGTGACATCACATTGACATTAATAGAACACTATCAAATGCACTTATACACAGATATAGACATTGACACATCAGCAGTCATCTTAGTCTGTTATGCAGTCATCCTACTCACTCATGAAAAAAATGTATCGCACTTAAATTTACTCACTTACACAATTATCCAACAACACCTCATTTATTCAAACACATAGTAACTCATCGTTAATATGTTAAAAAAGCACCATTACAATTATACACTCATTCATATAATTACTCTCACAATCACTGACTCTTACACATACTTATTTATATACACCAACTCTCACATACAATGACTTTGTTGAAGATGTACAACTAAAACATATATTCGTTCACCAACACAGAAATAAATACACTCAGTCACCCAAACAACTGTTTCCACATGCACTCTTAAACCCATACACCTAGTCAATCAACCATTCACACATCTATGCATAGAGTTACACACAGCCCATCCAACCACACACAAACTCAGTGTCCCATACAAATACTCACCCAACTAATCAATAACTAATATACACACTCATGTAGTTAGTGACCAACTGATGCAGCATGTTATACAACAACAGAGACAGTGCTGCACACATTCACATAGTTTAGTTACTAATCCATGTATTAAGTGAGACACTTTTAATTACTCACTTAAAAAGACAGTCAGACAGCTACTAAATCCTCCATCTAGACAGTTATATATCCACTCAATCTTCAATACAGATTAGTGTATATATATAATACATATTTAAATTTGAAACTAAACCACATTCAGTGGATGATGTCATCAGTGATGCCATCAGTGATGTCATTTGAGATGTCATCAGTGATGTCATCAGTGATGTCACTGACCATGTCATGAATGATGCAATATGTGACATCATCAGCAGTGCATTGCGGGCGCGTGAGTTATAGTTAGCAGAACTAACTATAACGGAGGAATTTCTATGGTTTTGTATGAGTGAAAAGGGCAGCTAACTATATCACCCCTGCAACCTATGTTTTTTTCTGTGAATTTCTAAGGTTTTTTAAATGCTAATTTCTAACTATAACGTCTCTGAAACCTATGTTTTTTTTCAGTGAATATATATATATATATATATCATCATGGTACATACGTGTATAGTTAGGAACAGAAAACATATCTATATAAATTTGCCTTGATGCTATAACAGAAGTTGTGATATTCTGTAATGGATATTTTTGAGGTGTGATATTACTGACCTCTATACTTTGACCTACAACCCCATGTGAAACGCCTCTTCATCGGGTGGCTGTGTGAAGAGTGCTGTAACCGTGACATGTATTGGTACCCTGTGAGTTGGCAGGTTCACAGATCTCTGTCCTTCTAATAATGCCCCCTGATCCGAATTTGTGTTTCTGGTTTGACTAAGACCATTCTCAAAAGCAAAGATGTGTCCCAGACACACATTTGAAAGGTATTCAAGATTTGTAACTTAAGTTCCAGTTACCCTACTAAAAACTATGAAATCCTGTTTTGAACTGTTTAAGAAGCTTTTAGTTTCAAACTGTCACTTACAGAAGGGTAGTTTATGCCAAACTTTTTTTTTTATTTTACAATTTGGCATAGTCGACTATGGGGGTTTTGGTTCCCTAGGCAAAAACTTTCAAGTCCGGCCTATCATACTTGCCCTACAGGGAAGATGCACATACACACACCTACACAACACATACTCAAAACACACCAACTAATTAGCAAAGTATTTAACATATACATTGCACCCTTAAATAGGACTATTGGCAATGATACATTTTGCAAGATACAGCCAGACTTCCTAGCTGTAGATATCTATCTGCTGCCACCCTGTGAGTGTGAGACTTCCTATCAAGGATGAAGCACAAATTCATAATTAAAGAGATTGCCTTAAGGACCCAAACACTCTTAACATTATCATTTATATTTCAAACTCTTCAACTTCATGACAGGGATACACAAAAAACACAACTGTGTCTTGATGTGTGAGACTTGCAATCATATTCAGTTTTTATCAGCACTCTGAAGCAGCCTCCAGACTTTTAAAGCTATATGAAAACAACGAAAATATTAAATAGGATTTCAAATATAAATGTATGGGGAACATTTGGATATACCTTTCACCTATCGTAAGTCAAATGCATCTCTTTCACACTCAACTAGGGAATTATTTAATTTTGAACTCAAAGTGATAATATTTTAAAATCAATAATCTTTGTTAACATATTTAAAAGTGTACATTTCACCATGCCTGAATAAATAAAATGTTGCATTACAAAAAGATCATGATTTTGTTTGTAAGACAGTGGGCTTCAGTCCTGCTAATCACTTTTATATGTCCTTTGAGAAGAAAACACTATAGCAATTCAGCCTTCAAGCTGGGATAACATGAATCATGGAATGAAAGTATTTTACTTCCATTTAACTCTTGCTTCCCTAAGCAAATGTCTGACTGTGCCCGAAGACTGCCAGCTCTACAGTTTTGTCTAGCACTAGGCAGGGCCATATCAAGCTTCGTAGCGCTGTCTTAGGGTGTGTAGGAATCTGTGGCTCAAAGAATATGGCAGGAGGATCCTCTCCAATTATAAGACAAAGGCATGACAATCATTGGAATCTTTTCGGGGATCATGTGACTGGGACCTTGGAAACTGAGCGGTAAAGGTGTTCGGGTGTCTACCACCGACATAAAATACATGGTAATTCACAGACCAGGGTAATCTCATAGATGGTATTGCCAGTTGTGACAGGCCTGGAGAAGAGTGACAAGCTTGAGACCATATTACTCCAGATGTGGCAAGCCTGTATGAGACTCATTGTAAGACACTGGCGATGACCCATAGAGCAGGCAGCAGAAGAGCCAGTTGTCTCTCCGCAGGCTTCGCCAAGGCATAGGACTCCCGGACTGAAAGGTAACTTCTCCACCTATTACACTCACCTTCTGTCAGATCTATTGAGTCTCCGCCAGTCCTTAATTTGTCAAAACACAAGTGCCAAGGCCCGAGGGGTTTCTCAGTAGACCACTGTGGTTGGCACTACCTGCAGCCCCTGCCAGCACCAAATGCTAAGCATCATACAGTACAAGTGTGATGTTTTGGACAACTTCAGGTCACCTCAAGCTAAACGGATGGCCTGGACCCACTGGTTTTATTAGATTTTTGAAGTACATTAAGCACTTTAGTGCTCAAACATAGTTGGGAGCACCAGCATGAGGAAGACTGTCTTACATAAGTGCCAGTGTTTAGGAATAGGTTCCCGTGCTGAGCACTGGCACAAATTAATGGCTAGTCTCTGCTTTTGAATGGCATTAGATCTGCACATGACATGATACGTGCCACTGATCTCGCGACCCCAAATGAAATGGAAAGCTATTTAATTTTAACTTTAATTAATATTAAATTAACATACATGAATAATTATCCCTTCATCCCAATTCTGAATTGGCTAGAATTCATACTTACTAATCTTCATTGTCAAAGTACATTAATGAAAACAAATGATTTACTCCTGCTTGGTGTCAATGTGCTAATCTTTCGGATGAACGACGGAATGAATGGGGGTATTTTTGTAGTGCACTTCCATTCGTAGGCCTCTTGGTGCTTGGACTCCATTACTCCCATCAGTATTGTTACCTGCAGCCCTGTCCTGATTTCAGCATGTAAAACAGGTTAGACATCTTTGTCTGGAACCCTGAGGCATCCATCCCCAATAAAGGGGCAGTAGTGTAAGCCGCAGTAATACTTACCATTGGTTGCACTTCTGCCGGGTGACAGCCCCCGGCGGGTACTTCAGTCGTCGGTAGTAACAGGGGCACTCCACCTCTTTCACACAGACACCATCCTCCAGGTAAAGCCCTGGTGGGCACTCGCAGCCGCTCACACAGTCGTCGCGACATGATCCCTGTTCAGAAGTGCCAACCGTGGCACAGCTGGCGGGGCAAGAGGAAACACAGTCGGAGTACTCCTTGCCCCTCCCACACTGCTTATCTGAAAAGATAACACACAGAACATTCAAATAGTGCCAGAGAAACGCCCAATGTCAAACACAGCATTAATACTTCAACTAGGAACTGCCAGCCCCAATCTCAGAGACAACTACAGCAGACCGTACAATAAATCACTGCCATTCAAACAAAAAAGACTGGAATAAGGCAAAAGAAGAAAGCATAAAGGTATCTCGTGATAAGTCAAGAAGAGAGTAACTGAAGGAAGCAAGATGTGAGATTGGAAAGGATCCGGGAAGGGCTCATTGAAGGGGATGAGTATCTGAGGGACTGGCCAAGATAGTGAGTAGTTTATGGAGTGAAGAGGTGAGTGACAGAAAGTGTAGAAGAGTGAGGGGAAGAGGTGATAGGGGACCAGAGAGATGGCGTGCAAGAGATCGAGTAGGAGACCGTGTGGGTATATGGTACAATCTTGAAGTTGCTGAGACTGTCAGTAAGATAGCTCCATGGGTTAAAGCACTTCCGAGCTTTGTGTGCAGTCTTAATGACACAGGCCTGAATCTCTGAAGGGCTGAGTTAGACACATTTCTGAAGACTGGACTCGAGCAAGGCATGTTAACAAGACATGTAAATGAGAAGGGAGTTGGGATACTCAGCAACTACAATGCAAATGATTGTGCAGGGTTTGTGCTGCAGCTACTAGTGAACAGGTGTTTGTGTAGCATGTTTGTAAGATACACAGAAGGAAACCCCCTCTACCTAATGAACTTTAAATGTCAGGTTTAGGACTGGGGAAAGAAACAAGACAAAGCTTTAAAAAAAGGTCTTACCATCCTGATTTACTTATCACACCAGAGACATCACAGAGTGAACCGGCCCAGATCAGTGAATCAGGATAGCAGGACCTCCTCTCAAAGCTTTGTGTGGCATGATTGTACAGCGGAACTGGACCTGTTGGTTTGCTCTCCTAGGGTTGTGCAGATGTTTCTGCAGTTCCTGTAGTACCGCTGTTTGTACATTTACTATAGTAGAAATATTGCTCTAACTACTCGACTCACAAGGTTGTATGATCGCCATGGTGCACAGGCATCAGCTAATGTGACGCAGGAGTTGATGCACCGAATGCGCAGTTTCACTGGTGAACATTTTCATATATCTGTTTCTACTATAGCTGCATGAGCATCTACTGTTCATATACAACATGTATGTCCTGCAACAACTATACTAGAGATACGTGTGGTTCTCATGTTAGGCACCAGCATTTCCACATACACACAGCATGTAGGGATAATTCTACATCATGTGTGCGCTTTAGGTCAAACACTATGCCACCTGATGGTTTTACACGCATCGGGTACCGCGCGCTGGATTGCTAATCTAGCACTCCCATGACTTGTTTATGTACTCGTTCGATTGCCTTACATTGTCCTTCACGTGTATTTTGTATGATAAATTCTTCGTATTTGTCACTGGTCTTTCATCCTCTTGTAGCACTACCTTGGTCTACTGCGTACTAATTTGAGCTTCTGGTAACACCTGTGAATTGTTCAGGTATGTGGCCTTGAATAAATGTCCCCTATTGTACATTAACACCGCATGGCCATGTACATGCAATATATTATATGCTCTATATATATGTTTGTTTTGCATTCTTTGTTAAGGTTGCAGTTTAATGTGCTGGGCCCTCATGGTCCCCTTTGACTGTCGTGTTAGCTCTTACTCCATTCAGGTTCTATACTGACATTGGTGGTTCATGCCTCGTATGAGACACTGACTAGGAGCCATAGGCCTATAATGGCTTGGTCACAATAGATATGCTTACCTTTTTCATGGTTATATTCAAGTCCTTTTTCTTTTTCACTTTCCTCTTTTTTCCTTTTTCACTACTGAGTATGTGTTATCATAGGCCTGGTATGTAAATGGAGTCTCTTATGTTTGAACAAATGAGTTATTTGGTGATCACTACAATATATACTTTGGTCTTATTGCCGTCTATTAGATGTAGCTATGGTCCTTCTAGGTACTTCATCGGTCATGGTGACACAATGTGCATCGCCGGTCGGATTGACTTTGTGGCTTCTCCCGTAACATTCCTCTTTGCAGCAATGAATCCTTTTCAGTGGTCCTTCCCCAAAGGGGTATCGAGCCTTGTGGAACAGTCTTCGGCTACATACCTCTGCCTCGTCCCGCCGGATGTTTTCGACCTCCATTTCGGAGACGTATTCTGAACGTAGAAATATTCACAGTGGCTTCAACCCAAAGCTATCCTATGATAATGCTCCCTCCTCTAACACCTCCTGCAGCCTATCCCACTGAACTTTACCTTCTCAGAACACTTTTTCTCAGAATTACTTTTAAGTCCGAATGTAAGCTCTGACAGGGCCCAATCCTCTTCTTCTAACCGAACAGTGCTCCATCTCGGTTGGCCATATTTGTTTACTTTGACCCGCCCAGACTTGTGCAATTAGATGTCTGTTGTCAGTGCTTTGATCTGACAACAGATCCTAATTTTGATCCTCCTGTATGGATTTTTGTCATTTTGGTGTCAAATAATGTTTTAAAAGTTACTCTACTTTTCTAGATTGCTGTGGAGTTTTTCTTGTGTTGTGTTTTCACTTTATTACAGCTTGTGTGCTGCATAAATACTTTACGCATTGACTCTAAGTTAAGCCTGAATACTTTTTGTGCCAAGCTACCCAGGGTTAAGCACAGGTTAATTTAGAGATTTTTTTGTGGTGGGATTGCGGCTGTTGCTGGACCAGGGCTTACACCCAAGTCGAACAACAACCCAACTTCTCACATGCCCTTAATGCAGAGAAGTAGGTCTACAGTTTTGCAGCCGCAGTGAGCACATAATATCTTTATTCGCAGAATGCACCAGCATAGAAAAAAAGGACAACAATGAGACAATGTGTTAAGCTAACCTCCAGGGCAACATGATGAATTTGTCACTTTCAGGAGAGTGTTGAGTTTCCTTAGGTAAAAGTTAAGATCACTGATATCTAATACCCAGCTATACCAATGTGCTCAGAAAGCAGCATCGTCTTCCTAACTCACATTACAAGCAGCACTGGAAAATCAAAACACTAGTTGAGGCTACGTACCACAAAACCCCAGCCTCCTCCAATTGATGAAAATGCGCTGCTGGGCGCACTCCCTGGCATAGCTGGCGAAGGAGTCACACACAGTGGCAGCTCTTTTGTTGCCCCTGGCCACTTCCTGGCAGTAAGAGTACATACAGGTGTCATAGAAACCAGTTGGATCCACCTGCAGAGAGAGAGAGAGAGAGAGAGAGAGAGAGAGAGAGAGAGAGAGAGAGAGAGAGAGAGATTACGTGACAACGAGCATCTAACGCCTGCCAAGAGCCCATTCCTTGGACTTAAAGTGTCTTACCTGGTAAAAACGTATTTCTTTGCTAGGCTGCTCATGAACCTTTACTTGTGAAATATGCATTAAATATGTGACAACAATTAAATAATTTATCTTCAAGAAATGGGTTTCATGTGTTATAAAACTGTGTCTAATTACTAGAAAATGTCATAATAAATACATTTAGAGTCGTTTAAAGAAACACTTTAAAAAGTGTGTTCGTTAAAACTCTCAAATGAATTTACTAAAAGAGCAATGTTCTTTTCAAGTAAGTTACATTTTCAGTTTCTGAATGGATAAATTGATCTACTGGCAGATTGTTCCTGTCATGAGCGGAAATTCAGTCTGATCAGTGCACGCATTAATAATTTGGCCCTGAGTGATATTTAATTATCATACGTTAATCCAACCGCTGCGGCGCTTGGACTTTGGCAGTGCATGGCGGGAGGGTTGTCTGCAGGGCCAGGCCTGCAGCTAAACCCCCACCTTCAGCCAACCCCACACCGCGCAAGGATTTTCGCCATGTGCGGTGGGGTTTGGCCACATGGCCAGGCCTACTGGCCAACCCCCAAAAAGACAGACAACCTGGGAGGGGGGCATGCAGCTCCCCTCCACAGGCCAATTCGGCTCGGGACCCTATCCTGTGGGGTTTGCCACATTGTTTTAGGGGAGGGGGGTATGTGGTACCCCTCCTCAAGTTTTTGGGACTTGAGGACTACTTCCTGGGGCGCACCAGTGGATTTATGGGGGCTTCCAGGGCTCAGCTGTATTGTAATTGGAGAGGAGCCGTGCAGCCCCCCTCTTGGGCCAATTTCTGGCCCCCATCTTCCAGGGCCCAAATGTATTAAAAGGGGGAGACGGGCATGCAGGCCCCCTCCCTGGGCCAATTTGGCCCCAAGTATCCCTCCTCCTTGTCTAATGGGGAGGGGGGTACGCAAACCCCCTCCCCCGAGCCATCATCAGACCAAGGTATCCCATCGCCTGGGGTCTCACCAGTTAAAAGTGAGGGAGTGGGGACGCGCTGACCCTCTCCCCAGGTCGAATTCTGCTCCAGGGGCCCAGCTAATTTGTGAAAGGGGGTGCTGCACTGCCCTGCCCCCCTCCATCAGTTAATTTCAGCCCCCGCTTTCTGGGTTGATTATTTTCCCCAGAAACCCCATTACCTCAGGGCTCAGTGAATAAAGGGTGGGTGCCCTAGAGCCCTCCCAGGGCACCCACTGCATGACTGTTGGGGGATGCGGGAGAGAGTCCCAATGCCCCCTCGGCTCCGCCAGCTCCCAGCCTTGAAAGGAAACCAGCATTGCTCCTGCCAGCTGGGAGCAGCTAAATATGCTGGTCCCTGTGGAAGAGAGCAATTTTTTCCTGTCCACTTCAGCACGGTCAGGAAAACAGGAGAAAATACCACTCCCAGTGGGCAGGAGCATTTTTCTTGCTACTGCCTGCTGGGAGGACACCTAGTGTTTGATCTTGCTTGGCTGGAGCTTTGAAATTGCTCCCTTCATGTGAGTGCAAACACATGTTTTCCTGCTCACACCAGTGTGGGCAGGGAAACTGCTGTGTCCCGGGGGCCCTCTTCCCTTTATTATCACGGCCGGGCCCTGGGTGGTGGCAGTCCCCAGACTGAATTTTGCCCCCCTCCCACTATGAAATAAGTCTGGGCCCCTATATATTGAATAATGAATTCCCTGGGGACCTGGCCAACCCGGGGAGTTCGTTAAATACTAGCACAGAACAGGCTTGCATTTTTTTTTCTCCCATGGATCCTCTGATCATCCATGAATATTATTTTTTACAAAAAGCTCTTATGGTGCCACCCACAGGCCTGGGAGGGTCAGGGTATTACTACATTTCCCCTTTATCTTCTTTTAATGTTTTTTTGGGACTAGGCCAAGGCTGAGTCCCAAGACAGCTGCCACCACTTCCTGGTTGAATCCATGAGATCTGTCGGATCTGCTGACGGTCCATGTCCATAGATGTACACTATGAATGGATTCACAAAAAGTTCTCTTTCTGGACCAAGAGCTAGCTTTCTGCCAAATTTGGTGTAAATCTGTTCAGCAGTTTGGGCTGCAGGCGTGTTAAAATCCATATGGGAAATTGCATGTGGAAAACGCATTTTAAGACCCCCTCCTTTTTCTCGGCCCCCACTTGATGAATCACTCTAAAACTTTCCAGACAGCAGCTGTTGTGAGTATCAAACTAGTATTAAAAATATTGGGAAGATTCATCAAACAGCACAAAAGTTATTAGCAAAACAAAGAACGCTTTTTCTATGAACACTAGGTCCTAACTATAACTCTATAACTACCTTCTGGCGACCCTGCACCAAACAGCGAAAAGCACTGACAGGAACCGCTGGGATAGAGATTTCTGCCAATGCTTTATAAATGACCACCAGCTTGGCAGTCATTTATACATTTGGCTAGTGGTCTACTCACTGGGAGGACACAGTAATCTACTCTGTTCCTCTGATGTCCCCTACAGCAACCTTTTCCTTCCAGAGCGTGAACCCAGACATCAGTCATTTGCTTGCACACACGTCCACCACAGCCATGTCTATGTTGCCGAGCATCTGCCCGCTCGCATCACTGTGAATAGTTTGGACCTGCTAGTCCACATCTATGAATCTGAAAATCTGCCAATGTTGGAATAATTTCTACAGTGCAATGGCACTAGGAAGGAAGGGGGCTTAAAAGGATGGGCATGTGGGGAGGAGTTTCCTCCTGGACACTGACTGAGCAGCCACCCATACCCTGCTCGAACAAAAATGAAGTCACCTGCAGCCGTATAGCAAGTCCTGGTGGTGTTAACCTTAAATGGCCTCCTGTGGTGTAGACAATTTCCACACAAGCTGAGACCCCACTCTATGGAAGTGTTTTGGCTCTTCTCACCGGTCAACATGTGATGGCTCCTCTATACTGGGTGACCTTGTGAAGAGTGTTGAAACCGTGTGTCACGCTGTGGTACCGTGTGAGTTAGAAAGTTTGTACTAGAATGTCTGAGGGTGCCGTTTGTATGTTGGAGTGGCACAACCTGAGGTGCTGGACTTACCTTGGAGTGGCACTGTCTGAAGGGGTCTACAAGAAGCTTCCCGCATATAGTCTCAGCCTCTGCTCTCTCTGTGGCATGGTCAGCACCATCACAGCTGTGCCCCAGCTCTGCAGCATCTTCACAGGAAACCTAATACAAGGGCAGAATTGATCAGAACTGAGCCAGAGCCAGTGACCTTTTCCCCCTGACCTCCTACCCTCTAGCTTTCATCCACCCAGTTTCTTCTTACACGCCGCTGAGTGGTTACATCTGACCTCCTTCACATCTAGTCACCCCTCGCCAGATCCGTCACTCTTCAACCAGTCTCCATCCTACTCTTACCCCAACATTCCCACAAAGCACCCCCTTTTCATCCCCCGGCTGCCTTATCATTATAGACCCTGCACCCCTACAATGGAGGATCACAAGTTCTCCTTCTCTTTCAGATCTTTCTTTCTTTCTTTCTTTCACTCTCAGTTGCCTGGTAATCCCTTTCTAGGTCAGTCTGTGCATCTCTATACAGGAATCTCAACCACTCAGTCCCTTCTCACCATTGTCAGTGTCAGGGTACGATTCTGGTGTTATGAATAGTATTTATACCTGAGAGCTGGACTCCAGGACTCTCCATGAATTGCCAAAACTTGCTGGATACGGAGATACCTTTCCACCAACCTGTGTGAAATCATCTGTTTAAAAAAAAATAGCTACTTGAAAATGATGCAATAGGAAACAGCGAAAGCATCTAGAGAATTAAGAATTCTGTGCTTAAGATGTGGTATGAAAATTGGTTTCAACCACAATATAAAGAA
Organism: Triturus cristatus; assembly: GCF_964204655.1. Lineage (NCBI taxonomy): Eukaryota > Metazoa > Chordata > Amphibia > Caudata > Salamandridae > Triturus > Triturus cristatus. Next base: position 872,460,976 of record NC_140593.1, read on the forward strand.
CCAAAATGACCACTTAATGAATAGAATACTACTGACGGCACTTCCAACATTACACTTAAATATTTTGTCTTACTTTACGCCGCTCCTCAGACATTTCTTCATAAGAAATCTATGGTACATACCTGCCTCCATTTGTCAAGCAGAAAGAGTGAGCTCTATAAAAATAATCGGGGAATATACCTTCCCGTTTACTTGTATTGAAGTGGCGACAATTTGAGGTGGAAGAAAGGTAAATTAAAGCCATTGTACTGATTTAAAAATCAGGAGTCTCTCGCCTGAATCGGGTTGGTAGACATGTATGATGGTAGCCTGTGATATATATCTTGCTGACCTTTGGGCGATGTCCTTAAGATAGGCAACAGGGCAGTATGAATTCCCTTGATTCAGTTCTCTCTAGGGAATTTTTCCCACATGTCACAAAGCCCTATTTGTTCTTAAAAGTACTTTCACATAAAAAATGACAGGATTTATGACTGACAGGCCTCTTTATAGGTGACCTAGCTGGAGTAATTCCTACACAATAGAGGGCAGTGAGCCGTTCAAGGCATGGTTTCCCTTGAAAGTTTGTAAACGGCCACAAACATGTGAGCAATTAGCAGTGGCGGCCAGTGGCGGCTCTTCTGCTAAGGTGGAGGAGCGTCGCCCCACTGTTCATGGAGTAGTGCAAACAAAATGAAATTATATTAATAGAAGTTATTTCTGTTATTATCATTTTCTTTTTTTTCAGCCAGGTTTGGGGGGCTGAGACTCCCGTGATGTCCGGGAGGAGAAGTGGTTGCTGCAGCAGTCCTGCACACTTTGCATGTTCCCCACCAGGCTGCATTACATAGGGAACATGCCCACCCTCCCATTCCCCATCTGAGCGCCAAGACAGGGCCCTCAGACCAATCACAACGCTGGGGAGGGAGCCTGTGTGCTTCCTGGTTCCGGCAGAGAGAGGCCGTGGGACAACGTAGGAGAGACAACTGAGGAGAGACGCGGCGAGGAGGTAAGTGTTTTTTTATTTTGCAATAACCCACCCCCCCGTGACCCCTACCCACCCCTCTACTCCCGTTCCCTGCAAGCCGCTACTGGCAATCAGACACTATAAACTATGGCCCTTTTTCAGCTTGGAAATGGTTGGAGTATTACACTAGTCACAGGCTAGAGTAAATCGATTTTTTCGGGGTAGAAAGGGAAACAGAACATACCGAAACATCAAGATAGTGTGGGATTATGATTTCTCCATAGGGTAAAATGTTTACCAAGAAAGAAAAAGAAAAAATACGCAACTGCAAAGAGGTATTGCCTTTCGGCAATGCACAATTTTACTGTGCATGCAATTCAGCAAAGTGGAATGCACAAAAGTCACATGACTATTCCAGGAGTATGCATGAAAAGCTGGGACAAGCATTTTTTCCAGGCACACTCTTGGAAGGTTTTGTGAATTTCTAAAAACAATGGAAACGTATGCTCAAGCAGGGGCAGAAATCTCTGAATATACTGTATGTTTGTTTTTGTGAAACGGTCCCTGGGTATACAATTGATCGTGAGTAATCAAGTATTGCACAAGGATAGTGGGTGTGCACATGTAATGCACAGGTTCACACATCATACAAAGGATTGTGGGTATGGGATGTTCAGCTCGTGCCCTGATTGTTTCCTCTCCCAAAGAGGAGGTTGGCGTGCCATCTTTCATGACATGTTCACTGCTAGGACAAGTCAAACTGCATTTTACCGCCATCCGACCCCATGCAAATTTGCTGCTCCATACTAAGGGGCATATGTATCAAGCCCTTTTCCCGTTCGCAAACAGGCCGATTCTCAGAATCGGCCCGTTTGCGAACGGCAAAAGGCCATTTGGGATGTATCATCCCAAAAGGGCATCGCAAATTAAAGAATCGCAAAATTTGCGATTCTCTATTTTGCATTTGCATTTAAGGAATCGCAAATTGCGATTCCTTAAATGCAATGTATGAAGCACAGAAAAAGTGCGATTTGGCCTTAAAGAATCGCAAATTACCACCAACTTCAAGTTGGTGGTAATTTGCGATTTCTTTGAAAAATGCATTTTTTTGCATTTTTCAAAGTGCCATGTGGCGCACGTACATGCCCTTATGGCATGTATGTGCGCCACATGTGCACACATACATATTTCAGGGGTGCAACAGGGTGTCCTTTTGACACCCTGGCACCCTTGAAATTGCATTCTCATTTTGCGATTCTCTAATTGCGAATCGCAAATTGAGAATGTCTTCCCATTCATTCCTATGGGCCTCCTAGCCCATAGGAATGAATGGGAAGGTATTCCTTAATTGCGATTCGCAAATTTGCGAATCGCAATTAAGGAATGCCAAGGAATCGCAAAATATTAGCGAATTTTTTATTACATCCCGTTTTGCGATTCTCAAATAGCGATTCCCTGAAAATCGCTATTTGAGAATCGCAATAACGGTAATTGATACATATGCCTCTAAATTATTTATCGTTTCTGTTGACTTTTCTCCTGTTGCAAAAAAAATGTGCTTCTAGTTTGAACTGGTCTAAACATCTTACAATGGGGGGCGGTGTACTGCAGTCTCTGCTCACATTATCCTAAAATAATTTACAGGATGGTTAAAACTAGTCCGCCTAAGTGATGAAAAATGTCATTTTGTTCATGGGAGTTTAAACAGTAAATGCACATATGGGTGACTAAACCTTTTTCAGGACGTTATTTAATTTACTTCAAAATGACTTTTGTGGCCAAATATATAGAGAGAATATGCTCCAAGAGAGTTCAATACTGAGAACTCTCATACCTTACTCTTTTTAAAAATGAAAACAATTTAAAACGCTCAATTATTCAGTTTTATCTCTGCAAGGTTAACTGACAGTTTCTTGTGTGAGTAAGTACCTTTATGAGAATCCATTTTATAGCTACTACAAACTCTTATTGGGGGAAAAAGTAATTTCACAAAATATAATTGTGAACATTGTACCATTGTGGACCTGTTGGGGGCAGCAGAGGACTGGCTTACTGCTCTGCTGCCGAACGTGTAAACTGATCTTCAATGGACTTCCTTAGTCTCATATCCCTCAGAAATAGCTGACTATTCTAAATCCGCACATTTACCACGCAGTTCGATTATTATTACTGGGAGCTGTAATTGGCCCTATGCTCCTCTTTGTTTTGCAGTTGTTGGTTTGATAGGGCAAAGAGGATATGGTCCGCAGGCTAGATTGCCGACTTTGATGCTGGAAACATAAATTCGAGCCTCGGGGTCATGTCCACTCCACATCCTGTGATTCTGGGCTAAGCACTTAATCTCCCCGTGCCTTAATGTGTCCTTGTGTAAGTAACGTAACCGGTGATCATGTAAAGCGCTCCAATACCTTCGAGTCGAGTTTGCGCTATATAAATATGCATGAAAATGAAATAAGAGACCTCTTTAAGGTGAAAGTTTGCGCTTTACTAATGGCCTCAGAGGCAGATATCGTCTGTACACAAATATTCTGTTGCCCCACAGAGAGAAAGGTAATTGGATGAAACATTGCCTTAATGCCTTGTTTTAGATGCTGTTAACCGTTTGTGGTTATTATCAATATTTAAAGCAATGCTAATGATAGTTTTTAGTTTTTACTGTTTTAACAACCTATTTTTGTAATTCAATGCCATTTGTGATTTTGTTTATACAAAAAAAGATATGGCCCGACACCTAATTTATGCCACAATATTTGGTGCAGTTTTTTTTAACCTATTTCATTCAACTAAAAAGCAGCTGTTGCCTACTTTCAGCAACCAAATCTTCAGTTTTTGTTGTTGTTTTTAGAGTTAAACTAATGACCCCCCCACCAGTTTCTTCCATGGTGTGGGGGGTCATTTTTAGGTCTCGCCTAGGCAGCGCGCATGCACTGTCTCTCCAAGACATCTAGTGATCTGTATCAGGGGGAAACACCACCCATTGCCTCCCATTGCGTTTCTATTGGTTTAGTGGCTTGTCTGCTTGAATCCTTTGCTTTTCACAGGTTAATCTGTGTTTTAGTTCCTCCTTAATTTGCTTTGGCACTCCTATGCAGCATGGACTAACTACTGTAAACCTCTTTTTCGTGTGCTGAAGTATTTGTCCCGGAACTGTTTTTCGTGTGTTCCGTAATTTGCACATGCATGAAATGGATTGACAGGTGATTTTTTTTGGGGGGGTTTGTGAACCCGGGGTTCAGGCTCCAAGGTTATTATGGGTGTCCGGTGAGTTATAAACTTTTTTTTTTCGTGAAGCTGTGGCTCTGGTTCGGAGCTTATTAGGGTGACCGGTGTGTTATACACTTTTTTTGACTCATGAAGCCGTGGTTCATGCTTTGAACTTATTGTGGTTGTTTGCTTTTTTTTCCAATTTATTTTTCCCTCCTCCCAACGTCCTTCACCCTCACTACCCCACATGTTGTGAATACACTCCACCAAGAATCTGAGCGCATCGGAGCAGTGCTTGCTTAGGAGCGGGTTCTCAGCGCCGGATCAGTGCTTGCTTATGAGCGGGCTCTCAGCACCGGAGCAGCGCTTGCTTAGGAGCGTGTTCTGAGCACCGGATCAGTGCTTGCTTATCAGCCGGCTCTCAGTACCGGAGCAGCGCTTGCTTAGAAGCGGGTTCTCAGCGCCGGAGCAGCGCTTGCTTAGGAGCGGGTTCTCAGCACCGGAGCAGCACTTGCTTGGGAGCGGGCTCTAAGTACCAGACAGCGCTTGCTTAGGAGCGGGTTCTCAGCGCCAGAGCAGCGCTTGCTTAGGAGCAGGTTCTCAGCGCCGGAGCAGCGCTTGCTTAGGGGCGTGTTCTTAGCGCTTGAGCAGTGCTTGCTTAGGAACAGGTTCTCAGCGCCGGAGCAGTGCTTGCTTAGGAACGGGTTCTCAGAGCCGGAGCAGCACTTGCTTAAGAGCGGGTTCTCAGTACCGGAGCAGCACTTGCATAGGAGCGGGTTCTCAGTACCGGAGCAGCGCTTGCTCAGGAGCGGGTTCTCAGCGCTGGAGCAGCGCTTGTTTAGGGGCGTGTTCTTAGTGCTGGAGCAGCACTTGCTTAAGAGCGGGTTCTCAGTACCGGAGCAGCGCTTGCTTAAGAGCAGGTTTCAGTACCGGAGCAGCGCTTGCTTAGGAGCGGGTTCTCAGCACCGGAGCAGCACTTGCTTAAGAGCAGGTTTCAGTACCGGAGCAGCGCTTGCTTAGGAGCGGGTTCTCAGCACCGGAGCAACGCTTGCTTAGGAGTGGCTTTTCAGTGCTGTGGCTGGCAGGGTAAACGCCGCATGTTGTGAATATATCCCACTAATACTGTGCACTTTATAATTATGGCCTTATTGCATTTGTGTTGCGAATATTGTAGCACTTCATTGTATTTGCTTTATCCTGTATTAGTTTGTTAGTTGTCTCTGGAGCAGTGCTTGCTGAGGAGTAGGTTCTCAGTGCTGTGTCTGGATCATGAAGCCGCGGTTCAGGCTCCAATCTTAATATGGTTGTGTTTTTTTCTTCTTTTTTTAAATTTTCCACTCCTTTCAACGTCCTTCACCCCCATTACCCCACACAGAGACTGGATGATACATTTACCATTTTGTGGCAATTGAATCACTGACACCGCAGGAAAAGTTTAATTCTGTGTTATTTTGTAATCAGGACTTGGACTTCATACCAAATAATTATACCACGGGGTTTAACTCATAATTGCATAGCACATGCTCTGTGTTAATGCATGGCAGGGTAAATCCCGCATGTTGTGGATACATCCCACCGATACTATACATTTTGTAACCAGGGCCTTCATTGCATTTGAGTACTGATTATTGTAGCACTGCATAGAATAAGCTTTGTCCTGCATTATTTTGTTTGTTGGCTCAGGAGCAGCACTTGCTGAGGAGTAGGTTCCTAATGCCGGAGCAGAGCTTGCTTAGGAGCGGGTTCTTAGGGCTGTGGCTCGCTCATGAAGCCGGGGCTCAGGCTCCGAGCGTATTATGGTTGTCTGTTTATCTGCCATTTATTTTTCCATCCTCCCAACACCCTTCACCCCATCAACCCACACACAGACCTACAGTTTTTTTTTGTTTTTGCACGTTGTCCATCCTGCAGTTTTTTTCAATTCACTAATCTGCATCTCACAGATGCTCCAGATGAAAAGATTAGGATCTTTACAACGAGGCGTATTCCCACTTAATTATCTCGTCCTGGTTTCATTTCGCAGCTGTTAGGGACATGGTAATGTTTCACACTACAGCAGACTTTCAAAAACAAATGCTAATACAATTGAATTTATTCACACAGCTACACCAACCCACGTAAAAGCAACATTCAAATAGTATTGCAACAAATAATTTAATTTTTTCTTATATCATAATAATTTTGTTTTTGGATAGCTGCAAACATAATTTCATGCACTGAAATAGTCTCGATCTATTTGTTTACAACATGAACAATAGGAGCAGGGGATAATGTTATACTTCTACACTTTTCACGGAATTATATTTTTATTCTATATACTGCATTAAACGTTTTGAAATTTTAAAATAAACAGTTGGGCGTGGTATTCAGAAAAGGAAACCCCTTAAATTGTGAAAGTTGTGCAATTAGCAGTCTGTTCAATTGTATACCACAATTGTAACATGCAACCCCCTAATTTTGGACGTTTTATATCATAAAGTAGCGCACAGTTAAAACCTATCATATAAATGGGGAAAAAACAGCAACAAGCAAGTTTGGAAATGAAACCGTGTGCAAGGTATCGGCTTTTAACCATTCCGTAATTGCAAAGCACATGCTCTATGTTTTTGCATTGCCGGGTAAATGCCACATGTCGTGAAGACATCCCACCAATACTGTGCACCTTGTAACCATTGTCTTATTATATTTGTGTTGCGAAAATTATAGCACTTATTACCATTTGCTTTGTCCTGTATTATTTTGTTCTTTGGCTCAGGAGCAGCGCTTGTTGAGGAGCGGGTTCTTAGCGCCGGAGCAGCGCTTGCTGAGGAGTAGGTTCTCAGTGCTGTGGCTGGCTCATGAAGCCGGGGCTTATTATGGGTTTAACTCGTAATTGCATCGTACACGCTCAGTGTCAGGCGCGCAACACCCATTGGGCTCACCGGGCTTCAGCCCCCCCCGTCGTGTATGACAGCCCGGCTGAGACAGCCTCGCGGGCTGGCGTCCGTCTAATTGCAGCCGCACCAGAGTACTTCATGGGTCTTTAAAAGACCATTTACTCGTTAATGAGGCTTTTGTTGTGTTTTCGCCCCTTCTTACAGCCACTCTGCCTATGGCCGGAAGACTTAGCCCCCCCCCCCGAAATCTTTTTCAGCCCCCCCCGAAATTTGGCTCTAGTTGCCCGCCTGCTCAGTGTTATCGCATAGCAGGGTAAATCCTGCATGTTTTGAATACATCCCACCAATACTGTACACTTTGTAACTATGGCCTTATTCTATTTATGTTGCGATTATTGTAGCACTGCATAGCATTTGCTCTGTCCTATATTATTTTGTTGGTTGGATCAGAAGCAGTGCTTGCTTAGGATCCGGTTCTCAGCGCCGGAGTAGCGCTTGTTTAGGAGCAGGTTGTCAGGGTTGTAGCTGGATGTTTGTCTGCTTAGTTTCCATTTTTTACTTTTTCTAACTTCCTTTACGACACTTTTCCTGTTTTTAGGACAATTGGAGCCGGTGTTAGTCTTCACTTAAAGAGAAGGCTTCCAGTACCAGAACTGTGGTACACCGTAAATATTGTTGAGCACTTTAAAGTTAATACTCTGTCTGTTTATCTATTCACGTGTGCGCTTTTTTTTTTACAAAAAAAAAACTTTATGTTATAATTAGGCACCCCGTTTTTAGTACATTCAGAGACGGTGCGACTTGTCACTTAAAAGGAAGGCATTCACTACCATAACTTTGGTACCCCGTTAATATTGGTCGGATATAAATGCTGTTCACTTTCTTACTCAACAACAAACCTCACATAAACAATGCGGTCTTAAAATGCTTTGCGGCTAATCCCATTTGTACGGCAATTAGAGCCTGTGTCCCTTACACTTAAAGGGAAGGCTTCCAGTACCAGGACAGTGGTACCCCGTAAATATTGGTCAGCACTTTAAAGTTAATATACTGTCTCTTTATATATTCACTTTTACAATTTATAAAAAAATAAAAAAAATTACATCGTAATTAGGCACCCTGTTTGTTCTATCCGGTATATAAGTAACTTGTAACTAAGGCATTATGGCTTTGCTCAATAAGTACTTTTTAACAAGCATTTTAAATGCAATAGGTAAAGCATTTAAAACAATTAAAAGTATTGGCATTGTACATAACAATACATAAATACAAGGCATTTTAATTTACAATGCCAATAGCTCAAACTCATGCAAATGCGAGACCTATTGCATTGAAAATGCTTGTTTATCCTTACTGTCCCTCACTGCCAAGTTTTACCTGGCAGTGACGGACAGAAAACATATGCCACAAAGCCATCTGAGCCCCCCACTCTGGATGGTCGAATGGCTAACCCCCATGGCAGGAGTATGTCAGAGATTGAGCCAGAGTAGTCTCCGTCGTCGACATACTTAAAAGACCTTCCATTCCTAAATCAGGCAGGCACTGAGGGTACTCTGTCACTGTTGCAAACGAGGACGCTCTACACCATTCTCTAAATAATACCCAGGGAATAAAGGAAATCTGTTTTCTTTATGTCTCTTACCTTCTGGGTTATCGTTATAAATGCCACATAGGCCCTGTGTGCTGCCCTTAAGATCAGCGCCAACTGTCACGTAGATGGCATCCTGCCCATCAAACTTCACTCGCACGCCAATCCCACTCTCTATGAACATGAAGTCACCCAGCCAGAGGACATTGATGCCTATGAGGAGAGAGGTGGACAGAGTTAGGGGCCATCAACATCGGTGCCTTTCGTCAAAGCACTATAGCTGTAGGCTGATACATAGTACAAGTAGCAAATTTACTTTAGTTAATTTATTTGTAAAATGCAACAAAATTCTCTTAAGAAGTATAGAACCTGGGTGCAGTAAAAGGGCAAACAATAAAACAAACATCACAAAACCCAACAGAGAATAACTATCCAACAATTCTCATAGAGAAAAGCTGGAAACAGACAAAACAAATTCATTAGAAGAACAGAAACCATAAAATATATTTTCGATATTAATAATGTTCTTCAGATAGCAAGTTTCTTCCCTTAGGTCTTAGGGAAGGAGGTCCAGAACTTCACTCAAGCAGCCTTCATGGATTTCCACCTAATCTAGACCTAATGTGTCTCATCACCAGAAGAATTTAATGAGAGCTGTGACAAGAAACATATCAGCAAGCTCTGATTGGGAGGTACCCTTCAAAGAGTTCCTTATTTGGAATCACCTCTGCCTTTAGTGACACTATCTCAAATGCTCACACCTCTTTTATCTCAAAAATATTCTTTACCAGGGGGCGCGGTTTAGCACTGCAAGATGGCCACCTGACTCAGAGCTCCTGCCACAAGACAGCACAGATGAAGTGCCCATGGTGAGCTATACCTGTCTGTGGAGAGGTCTGGATCTGGATCATCTGGGCAATGGCGAGGCTATTTTGAAAAGGAAAATCATAAAAAGATTGCCACTAGGGCTAGTATGGGCCTTACCTTTACTCATTTGCCTCAGCCCCCTTTGAGTCCACCAGGGTCTGTTGTGGCTATGGGAGGACACAAGTGATCAATGCCTATATGGATAGGGACCAGAAGGACATGCATGCTCTGAGGTGGACTGGGTCTTGGGAACTTCAGCAATTTTGAAGTGTTGGTCCTGCCCCAATCTCATACCAGACCTGAAGTGTAGAGAACAGAGCAACCCTGAGGCCATGTGGGAGGATGACTATATAATTTAGGCCACAAAGAAGGTGAAGTAGGGACTCTCATGGATCAATGATCCGTTTAATTTGCTTGCTGGAATGATTGTGTTTGCTGACCCGTGAGTCTGGAGTATGGCTGGATCAAAAGATAAAAAAATGCAAGTGTGACGGCCATGGATGCCATCAGCAGGCTGCACTTACTTTAAGGGGCCCTCTGCTAAGAGGGAACGAGGAGTGACTCAATTTAAACTGCATGAGAGGGGAGGATCTCCGGCATACCAATGGAAGAAAGGCACAGCAGCTCTTTGAATGTTTGTAACCACCTAGAATTGCCTACATTGGAGGACACTTGCAGCACCTTCTACAGCGGGAGAGGTCTAGAACAAATTCTGTTAGAGACTGTTGTCCATCCTCATATTCATATGGGGCTTAGTGATCCACACCACTGAAAATTGATAGCTCCGCTGCAAAGCACTACATAGCCTAGACTCTTGGTGTGTGGAGCAACTACGGGAGGCATGAAGATAACAGGGGCTGTGAAAAGCCTTCACAATCTACTCAACATAATATACTAAAAACAATGCCTTCTTAAAGGAGCCTCCATCAATAACGAGCCCACTGAGACAGACTTCAACAGTAGATTATGATCCATCCTTGAAAGAGGTACTAGTGGAGGTGAAAGACTAGGTAACTATAATAGAGCAACAAATAGACACTGAAACTGTGTGCCTCAGTGTGATGATTTGTGAAAGATTTCTGACAGCATGGCAACAATGGAAAAATCAGTACTGGTCACTCCATCGACATCAAGAACATGAACAAGCCACGCAGCATCTCACAGAGCATTCCAAGGATATGGAGTTACGCTCATACAGGAACAATGTTCGTATAGTGAGAATGCCTGAATGAACTGATGGACCATCTGTTTAACTTTTTGTTGAATCACTCATTCAGGACATATTGCAATCCAAGGCTCTGCCAAAACTTTTCTCAGTGGAGACAGCTCCTTGGGCCTCAGTCCCTCCACCTTGGTCAGCGGTCAGACCCAGACTGATAATTGTCCGCTTCCTTAAGTTCAGAGAGAGGGATGTAAGGCTACAGGTAGCAATGTTGAAGATATAACACATATGTCATTTTCATTGCTGATTTCTTTCAAGTGGTGCAAAGTCAATGTAGAATCTCTGACAACATCACAAGAGAACTGAGAAAGATGGACTTGAAATATGTGATATTGATTCTTGTTTTGTTTCAGATTCGGTGAGAAGGGAGTTCTTGGAATTTTATGATGCCTTGTGGCGTACAAAAATGCCTAGAGAGAAAGTGATGAGAGTTGTGATAATATGGTTATTTGTTCATCGGAAAAAAGATCTAACTCTCCGGTTGTGGCTGATGGTTAAGAAATTCCAGCATGGAACAGAAAGCTGTTAAAGCCCAGTTACAGGTAACGACTCCCTTGGGTTAACTGAGTCCCCCCTTATGATTGCTACACAGGGTAAAGGCCACAAAAATACACAGAAAAATGTGATGGTGTTGTAGGTAGTACCTAATTTTGGGAACTACCCTATGCCTCACTCAACTCTAGAGGAGCCAGTTATACTGGATGATAACACCCCCCCACGTCTTGTGGCATGCTTCCTCATCTGTTACATCATGCTACTCTGGTAAAATGATACTACCAGGGTGGACTCGAACCTCATTACGAGGAAGTTCTTTATAATATAAGCATTGGATAAAGCAGGGTTCCAGATAGGATGAAAAGAACTGCAGGTGAACCCAAGGGGCTACTATTAATAGTGGGTACCTGAAGTTTAATTAAAAGTTATCACAAATGGATTATAATGAGCTTCAATTACTCATTTATCCGAGCTTGGCCAACATTTCACTACCTACTCTTGTGCCAAACAATAGTTAGGTGAATTCATCAGGGACAAGGGGATCCCTAGATCTTAAAGAAGCCTCAGACATAAATATTAGTGTGGGAAAAGAAATTTCCTACCACTTTCTCAGATGTAAATGTGGAACACTAACTCTAGTTTATTAGCACCTCATGATATGCTGGGACTGTTGCTGATTGCTTCTCTCCCTGTTCTAGGCCAAAGGGATCAGACGGGGCAGAGAGGCCTAGAATGTGTGCTTTTCTGACAACACATCAAGAACCCTAGCTAGACTGGGGAAATTCACAGATTCCTTCCATTATGCACTCCTCGATGCTCCTACAGAGTGAAACTACCTTTTGGTAGTGCATTACAGGCTCCTCGTCTATCCCCCATGAGTCGCAGCTAGCCTCTACTGACCACAGCAAGGGCCACATGCAAAGCTCCCTCAAACACCACGATCTGTGCACCACAGGATGTCTGCCGTGCACTGTCCATTTCCCTGCATCATCCTTGTGGGCTGCATCCAGTGGCGGCCGGGACGCTAAATCTGTCCAGACTAATATTCCTCATGTGCCCACTTGATAAGCACTTTGGGCAGCGGCGTCACTAGGGTTGGTGTCACCTGGTGCGGTAACTCATGGTGACGTGCGGTCCGCACCCCCCGCACCCCCCTAGTGACGCCACTGGTCGTTTGCAATCCTTACTCTGTGGAACCGAAAACAGGAACTTCACCGGTATACCACGCTTGCACAAAGGTACTCGCCGGGCCACCTACCTATGAGCGAGCCGAATATCCACACCCACAGCAGCATCTTCTCTCATTGGCTGTGACACCTGAACAAAACCCTCTCCAAGTAATCCTGGGTCGCGCGGGGTCCACGCGGCTTCTAATGCAGTTTCGTGCAGCCAGTCACGGTGCTGATGAGGGTCGGGTGAGCCTGAGAGGGCCCGGCTCGCCCGCAGGATGTACTGCCCCGCGGTATTGCAAGCAGCGTGCACACTGCAGCTAATCTTGAAATGCCGCCCTTTTTGCAGCACCGCCCTAATAAAATATCTCCATAGCCATTGGGCACTGAAAGTGTTGTTACATTATAATGCACTAGCGCCCACATGAACCACATACCCTCAAGTCTGCTGGAAGCTGCCCACATTGCAGTCTCGCGCTGACACTGCAGCTCTCATTTGTGGTGCATTATAGAGAAGGACGTGAGGTCACACCCTCCCCCCCATGGCGCCACAGCCAGTAATCAATCATCACGTAACCACTGAGGGCAGACCCAACCTGGCGGATGTCACTATCTTGGTATTGGCACAGCGACTACTACCTCGGCCTGGGTACCTCAGGCCGTTCATGCTTAGTGGAAGGAAGGAAGAAATCCAGATGCATTCACGCCGGGCATCCTCAGAAACACAGCCCCCTCCGGCACCGAGAGCGACCTCCAGCATCCATGCCAGTGCCCATGCAGGAGGCTGGAGGCTGTCAGGCAGCAGAGGTAGGGGAGTCTGGATGCCATGCTGTCCCTGCCTGGGCTCCGGGCGCGGGGCTCCCCCGTGCAGGCTGGTCCGCGGGCCGGGCTGGGGTCCCTTTATTTTGCATTTTGATGTCACGTGTCACCCCATGTGATGGTGTCACCCGGTGCGGTCCGCACCCCCCTAGTGACGCCACTGCTGTATGAACAATACTCAGTTAATAGTTGCGTCACAACACAGATTTGCTTAGAGGGTATATTGCTGCTCTGCCCGTTTGCTTTGTGAGCTTCGCTTCTGACAGTGACGCATACTTCTGTGTCTAAGTGTTGCCACTAACGCCACGGTTTAATGTCCAGCAACCACTAATCAACACGTTAAGTTTAATAACTGCCGTTGGAAGCTGTCCAACTCTGCTTGCTTCAAAAGTGAAAGTCATTATCGAGTACTCGGAGTACTTAGCTGCAGAGAGGTTTCAAATTACTTTATTTGTTGCTTCTGCTTTCTGCTACTCGCCCCATTCACTAATGGATATAGTGCAAATTCCATTTCTTAGAGCGGCTGCTACGTGTGCAAAACACATCTCACCCAGACAAATCTTAGCAACTCTGATGCATGTCTAATTCGTCTGTATGAAAAGTGCAGAACTGTCATAGTGAGCCGGCAAAATGTTTTTTTTTTGTAATATCAACCTATAAATTAAGGAAAATAAAAGGTATTTTTTTGTGGCAGAGTCTATCATCATATTTTCAGGCAAATGGCTGCAGCGGTAACCTCCTTATGGCAGTAGTTTCAAACCCGTTGATATATATTTCAAGACTTGCTTCTCTCAACTCTCTCTGCTGGGGACCATGTTATCGAGCCAAGAGTTCTTAGTTTCATTCTGCCAGAAGGCCTTCTTGTTCTTTTTATTTTTGAGACAGAGGGGTGCTTAAAAAGTATAAATACATGCTTCATTATTGCCTGGGTGCAACAATGCTCCTCAAGCGGGATTTCTCATTTCTATGATGACAAAGCAGACCGATGAAGGTAATAAATAGGCCTTTCTCATGAAATGTGAGGTCAGGAGCTGTCTGCTTAGCATTACAGCTCTGCTTCCTGACCATAAGCGAGCCCATCCCTATAATGTGACAGTACTCATGCAGGGATTTGAGCTATTTTTTTTTTTTTAAGAGAACTTGTCTTTTAATCTACCTTGCATCTCGGTGTAACACCATGCATAATGGAACAGCAGCAGGAGTTTTGGAATAAATGAAAAAAAATGTATGTTTTTGATTAAAGTTATTTTTAACAATGTTCAGGAATGTCTGTGCGATCAGAGGTTTTGAATTCTTCATTGCGACTGTCGTAAAAAAGGAGAGCGACAGCAAAGATTAGGCTTGGAGTACGCTTGCGTCCAAACTATTGAAATGATTGTGTCACCAATAGACCATGTGACATCATCTCTTTCAACTAAATGTCACAATTGTAATTTTGATGAGTGGAATTCACAATGTTTGTCCTCTTGTTTTGTCAGTGTTTAATCTGACTTTACAGTCCCAGACCAGCAGACATTTTTTATTTACACTTTTTATTGTAATGTTATAGTGCAAGGCTGTTTGGGCATTGGCTAAATGCAGAACAAACAGTTCCACAGGTATGTATACTGAAATATTGAACATACCTTCATTTCCATATCTCTGTATATGTGCCTGCTCTATTTATCATTCACGTGCTTCCTGGTGCAGATTCATTGAGCATTAGAGGCGTTTGCCCGTACCCATATGGAGTAGGGTAATGGGACATCTCGATTTGAGGAATTGTCCTTCAGCTTGAACTGATAAACCTTTTAGGTCAGCTGATCATGCTTAATACTGCCTCAGCACAGGCAGCAGGAGGTCATTAGAGTTAAACACCAGCCTTGTGAGTAGGGTTCATGGCAAAGCCTACCTTAAAGGGGTGGGGAAGGCCATTTTTAAAGAAGCCATCATCAGCTAAGAGTAAAATTAATCAAGAGGTCCAAAATAACGTGTTAGAGATATACAGAAGTATGGTTGGTATGCTGTTTTTTAGGTCAACCTTGGGCAGTGCATGCGCTGCTCCGCAAGGCATGCTGTATTCAGGTAGGGACTTGAAGCTCCACCCACTCTCTGACTATATTTTTCATTGGCTTGTGTCATTGTCCACTCTAAACGGTGGCTGTTCGTTGGTCAATAGACTTAGTAGTCCCTCCTTAGTTCCGCCTTGTCTCATTTTGTAACCTCCCATGGTGACACCTCCTGTTACTTGTGTTGTTGCTCGGTAGGCTTTAATTACAGCCTCTGAGCACTATTTTCGCAAATAGCTTTGTCCTGCCTGCTGTTGCAGGCAGGACACGCTCTCTCCTAACACTGAACGCATTTGCAATGCAATAGGTCTTGTATTTGCGAGAGTTTAAGCTATTGGCATAGTAAATGACAATGCCTTTTATTTATCTGTTTTAAAAACAACACATAAATAAAAGGCATTGCCATTTACAATGCCAATAGCTCAAACTCTCATAAATGCGAGACCTATTGCATTGCAAATGCTTGTTCTACTGAGCGTCTCCATGCTGTCAATTTTAGGTCATAGATCTTATATTTGCAACATGAAGGCATGTGGAGGTAAAAAGGGATGAAATATCTTAAATTAACTGCAGATGCACTTGCATATTTTTGCTATAATGCTAAGATTTCTATAGGATTGTGGTTTTCTAATATTTAAGGAAGTTTATCACACACATGCCAAGTGGCTCTCCAGGTCGACAGCACATTCCGTGTTTAAATATATGTGAAATATAATAGTTGCAACTTCGGTTTTCACACTGTACAAAAAAATCGATTAATAGTGATAAGCTGAACAAACATAATATGGCAGGATACAGACAGAAATGTTTTAAGAACTAAATAGCATAAAACCGGTATCCCTTTTTGTAGCGTACAATAACGGAGCCATGTTTCCAGCAGTCACATGTAGACACCCGTAACCTGCACCTGCGAGGATTCCACGCAGCTGATCTCAATGACGACCCCTTACCGTTCTGAAGGTGGGGCTCCCCATCCAGCACGCGCTCTCCGTTCACCGTAACATCTCTGTTTTCAGCCAATACGAGGTCTGTACCTAACAAAATCCGGAGAGACTGGAAAGAGAGAAAAAAAAACGAGTCAGGATTTAATAAATGTAGGGTGACCAGATCGTGCGACCTAAAAACCAGAACATTTCGCAAACATAGAGGAAGGACTACAATTTTACATCAATAAAGGGGCAAAGAAAGACAGTGCTCATCCTCATAGGCACACAGAAGAGGCACTAAGAAAATAAATAAAATGTAATTTTTAAAACCAGCATCATACCTGTTAATTAAATTGTTTATTCATAACAGCTGCTAACTAGCCCTGCTTTGGAACACCTAAAAAAAAGCGCCTCTCGCTGTTTTCAGCTTACCCTCTCAAAAAACCGGGACATAAGGCAATTTTTCGGAACTCTGCCGGGACAACTGTTGAAAAACCTCGATGGTCCCATCAAATCCGGGACGCATTGTCACCCTAAATAAGTTACCACTATAATGTCTCTTATGCATGGCTGAACTGATATGCAAACACGAGCGTCCGAAGAAAGACAATTCAACAACGACCTGGCACGGTGGCCATGGATGGGCCACAAGTATTACCAGCAGTAGAGATTAATTCAAGCAGTCCACCCATCACTTTTTTGCATTCCTCGTGAATTTAAAAAAGACCAATAAAATATGAAAATCATATTGGGGCACATGCATCAAGCATTTTTGCCTTCGCTATCGGCCCGTTTGCAAATGCAAAAATTGCTTTTCAGATGCAACAAACCCTATTTTGCGATTAGGAAGGGGCGTGTTTAGGGCGTCCCTTCCTAATACCTAATTGCATCGGTATGTAGGAATGTTTCATGACCGAAATACAGTTGCAAAACATTTGCATTTTACCACAAACGTTAAGTAGGTGGTAACCCGTTCACAAATGGAAAGGGGTCCCCAAGGGATCTCTTCCCTTTTGTGAATGTTTGTTTCAGTGTTTTTTAAGAGCAGGCAGTGTTCCCACGGACCACTGCCTACTCTTAAAAAATGAAAAGAAACTTTTCATTTTACTTTTTGTAAAGCATCTTGTTTTCCTTTAAGGAAAACAGGCTGCTTTACAAAAAAACAGATTGCTTTATTTAAAAGCAATCATGGACATGGTGGTCTGCTGACCTCAGCAGGCCACCATCCCTGTGATTTTTGCGATTCCTAGGGCGTTGCAAATTGCGATCCTCCTCATTAATATTAATGAGGTGGAGCGATTTGCGAACCCCTAGGAATCGCTATCTGAAACTCTTTGGGTTTCAAACATTGTAAATTGCAATTACCTAATTGCGATGCTCAGGAATTCACAATTAGGTATTCGCAATTTACAGTTTTGATGCATCTAGCCCATTGTTTGTTAATAGCGAATGTTACCAGTTAGTGATAAAATTAACACTGTGATTCATTCGGGACCTCACCTTATCTAATCTAAATATATCCTCCTTACTGGAGAAAACTACCACTTTATACTATGTTAGTGGTGTTCTCCACTTGTGTCTTTGATGTAAAAATCAAACCTCACAATGAGCTGCAGCATCTGAGCAGTTTCGTAACACAAAGTGATGCAACGCCCCTCCCCTGCAGAATGTGATAAGGAGCCAGAGTCTCAGATATCTGACAGATATTCAGTGGCCTTGGGATGAATGAAGCCCCTTAAGGGATGGGGGCACCTAGGCCGCAAGAGTTGCAGGGGCCTGTGTTACGCACCTCCATCTGAGGCAGACTTGGCTTTGCATTGCATAGCCCTGCTCTGCGGAATGCTCTGTCATCTACTAAGCTAAGAACTCAAGGATGCGATCCGCAGATAAAGGATGGTGTCAACTGTTAAAGGCTATTGGTGTAGAAATCCTCCATTTTGTAACTGCTTTCTCAGACCCCACATATCTGAATAGGACCAGGGTCTGAGGCCTGAGCTAAGGCTACAGGACATCACAGCGCTCATATGAAAGAACAGCCCACGGGTGTTCGCCTGGGAAAATTGGCCTCAGCAAAATGTTCAACCCATCCTGCTTGGTGCCCACTAAGGTCTACGATAATGCTGTGCCAAGAGAGAATAACAGATGTGGTACTCGGTTAGGGGTGACTGGGAGATGCTTTATCAAGACAAACAACATCAGACCTTCCACAGAACTCACATCGCAACACACCTCAGGGCACTGTACTGGCTCCCAATACATAAACACCCTCAAATCAAACTCCTCGCACATACATTCCAGGCATTACACATCTCAGGCCCAACCTAACTAAACAGTTGCATTTGCTTCTAGCAACCACCTAGACACCTCTGGTCCGCAGGACTCCTCCTCGCACACATCCTTCACATATACAGAACCAGATCAGGAGGACGGGCGTTCTATTACATTGCTCCTAAAGCATAGAACGACCGCCCACTCCACACCAGAGCCTCCTCCCTTCTTGAATTCCGCAAGAAGCAGAGTACATGGCTTTTCAGTTAACCAACCTACCATGGGTAAGGTTAGGCAGACACACCTGCTCAGTGCCAGGATATCCTCGTAGGTGGTAGTTTTCTTTACAAATTAACATAAAATGTAATAACATAATATAACAAAAATGGGTGCACAGTATTTCCGACAAAATCCACCATCTGGTGCATAATCTGCAGATTTCAGCAAAACAAAGATTTAGTTTTTCGCGCAAACGGGTCAAAAGATTCTCAAACCCCAGCAACATGTGTTGCAGCGGAGATCCCTCGTAAAGATTGACTGGTCACCTTTCTGTTGCTTATGTCTGTATTTGGGTGTCAAAGTGGTACTAATGAGGTGAAACATTTACTAGAAATTGTCAACATGCAAATATGCCAGAATAATGCGGTAATACTAACACAAAATGTGCCGCATTACACCGCATAATTTGCCTTTTCTTGCTGCATAATCTATTCAACCCTGCCGCATAATGTGGTCCTCCCCTTCCACATTATAATGTTACTATGTAAGTTAAGAATAAAGAGGTTCTGTACTGGGCAGGTCAACTTTGGATGTTAGATCCTGAGTTTTCATCACTGTTCTTGGGGTGTCACGTGATCATTCATATTTGTGGTACAGTGATTGTGATTAGAGGAGAGTTGAGTGCTCTTCCCATCTTAACCCCAGTGGTGGTAGCAATGCTTATCCCCATTTGCAATCCTAGTAATACGGTGGGGCTGAGGATGTCTATCATTACAGCAGATGTTGCTATTGGTTGAGGTCTCACTGCCAGACTCTGAGTAGAAAGCGAGTACATCAAGTGGCTCTTTGGGACCGTCTCACTATAGGTCCCATAATGAACCAGCCATATGGCTCTTAGTACTGCCAGCGTCTGCTATTGTGAGAGGATGTGGATTACTAGGAGGGCGGTAAGTTTGAGCCAATGCAGGGCATCTGTAGTCTCCAGGCAACAGAAATTGACAAACGGACACATCTCGGAAAGGGTGGTTCCATCCAGTAAATACAAACCATTTCAGTCCTACCTTAGGGCAGCCGCTGGCATGGGCACACGGCACGCTTGACACGTAGATGGCCCAGGTGGCATCCGAGGAAGAGGCCAGGTTATACGTGCAGGCCCCATGGAAATGGAAGTGCTTCCCGTCGAAGCTGCGGTAGTGGAAGCCGGCCCAGGCCATGCAGGTGGCAAAGAGCCTCTGGTTCCGCATCGAGGCACCAATGAGAGCAGTGGAAAGGTAGGGCTTCAGAAGAAAGGGAGACGGCAGGTCCACTGGAAAGGAATGGAGGAGGTCATGAGTAAAGAGAAAGCACTGCGAAGGCGCGGAACTGGAAACAGGAGAACGGGGAGGATGGTTCATCAGTGCAGTTTTTTTCATAAGGCAAATGGCTTCCGGTGCAACTGGAATTCTATCGCTTGCGCACATCAGTCAACATGAACAATCAGAGCTTGGTTGCAGCGCACTACTGAGACATCTTGACTGGTTTCCATTTTTTTTCTATGTTCACGACGGCCCCTAGACTGACAAGAGAAAGAAGGGAAAAATTCGAAGGCCAGTTTGCCTGGCCTTATACATTTGTCCTCAACTGAGCCTGGTGAAAGGTGGTAAGAATTTCCAAAGGATTAACGTACCAGCTGCAAGAACTTCTTCACACAGACGACTAACTAATGACCTTAACTACTTAACTGCTTTTTAAATATAACCCTTAAACCCCCTTCTCATTCGGTGCCATATTATCACTCGATTTTGTAGGGCAGGTGTATGCAGTGGGATTAGAAACTACGACTTGTAGGCTGCACGCAGAGAAACAAGGCTCTTAGCATTCTCAACAATTTTAACAATTAAGGCTACAGCCTCTTTGTGATTACCGTGTTTCCGGTGAATGCATGCTGTGTCACTCACCTGTAGGAGCTACGTAGGAGCAGCTGAAGCAGAGCTCGGAAGTGACGTTCTTCCAGCTGTGGCCCCAGGGGTGGGCGCAGCACTCCTCCATGCTGATCTGAGAGGCGTTCCCCTGGCCAGGCAGGTCCTGGCAGGTCCAGCTGGAGTAGCAGTGTCCCAAGAAGCCGGCACCTTCGAGGAGAACAAGAGAGAAGGAGAGCAGTGTGGTGTGATGTGGGAATGTTGGCGTGGCCGAGTGGGACCAAACGCAGCCCTGGTAAAAACATTCCGCCCAAGCACTGGGCCTACTGAGCTTCCCTTCCACTTCCCCTTTTCCAACTCCATTCTGCCCCTGCTCTGCCTGCAGCAATGAACCGCAGTAAGATTTAGACACTTTTTGTAGGCCCAGTGACGGCCCTGGGCCTACAAGAACCGACCTCCAATGACTCCGGGGGAATGTCCAGAGGGTTGAATGACCAATCCGGCCCTGAATGGTGGTGGCTTAAACTAAGGTGAAAGTAAGGACTGAGAAACTACAAGTACAAAGACAGCCTTGCACGCAGAAGGGCCAGAGGTGGACTGGCCTACTGAGAAATATGTAGCCTTCTAGACAGGCTTAATGCTGGGAGAGAGACAGTCACATCAGCTACTTTCCCTCAGCACTGCAAGCCTTTCAGGGCAGAACATGGCATGTGAGAGCTGGCCTCAGCCCTACCGGTTCTCCAGAGACACCGGTCTTCACTTATTTCACACAGGCCGGCTGCCTCAGTGTCCCAGAATCTCCAGTTTATTTATTCACGACTTTGGGCAGTCTGGCCTGCACCAGCTGGTGAGTCAGGTGAACTTCTTCCGGTAGGAAAGCACCAAGGCATTTGGGTGTGATCCAGAGATCTCATGTTGTTCAACATCTCATGTCTGAGGAGTGTATCCAGTTCTGATTTCATCTGAAAATGGGCAACTTGATTCTAGAGTTTGTGTTTATGAACCTGGCAATGAGACTTGCCCCAGGAGAACAGGAGAACCAGACTTGGTGATGAACTGAGGAGACAGGAGTAAAGTTAACCTTCCCATACACTCCTGCTCTGATTGTGATTCAGAATCTCGGTCAAGCCGAGAGTCTTTTCACCAGTACAGACAATGGACGTACCGGTGACATGGAACTGGACATTTCGGAGCCTATTCACAATGGCATTTTTGAGTGTGGATAATAGTACAACTGTGGTGCTCTTTTATGTTCTCCTGTTGTGAATTGGCTCCACAACATCTAAAATGGTAATACAATTGGAATATTCAGAGAATATTCATATACATTTAATACAAATAGAAAGGATTGTGCCCTCTTTAGGCTTTTGGTAATAGGGAGAAGGGTGTTTTGCGGCCAATTTATAAATGCATGTATGAGAACACACTCAGGTTCTCCTGTAGGGCTACTTCCTATATTTATTGATGCTTTTGATGATTGGCCCCTACGTGCCCAAAAAATCAAGTGCTGGCTGCATCTTATGCCTGAAAATACACAACTGTGTCCATGAGAGTCATATTGGAGCAAGGAAGATGAGATATGTCAACTGTGTGTGGTATAGTGATATGCAGTGAGAGTAAAGAAATGAAATACAACAAGGTGAAGATAAAGTAGCATAAACTTGGAAGGCTCTGATGTCTTGTGGCAACACTTTCGAAAATGGAATTTAATTTGTACTAAAACCGAGGTCTCTTAACAATAGTGGCCACACTGTCTGCAGCCACAACTTAAAATATTCAAGGGTGCATGTCTTCTATTCCAAACCACACTGCTAGGGGTCCATTGTAGGAGATAATAGTCCAGGACACCGGTTCAAAGCACCATTCTTTGAATAAAATACTATATCATGACAGAGGGCTTACTCAAGAGGCTGCCAAGGTGATAAGCTAGCAAACTGAGAACATGAACGGAAACTTTAGGATTCCCAGAAGTCAAATGGGGAACAAAACCTAAATATTAATGACAACATGGCTGCTCAATATGCATCTTCATGTAGTTTGACATTATAGTGCCACACTTCTTTCAAAAGGGCAGACTTAAATCCACCGAAAACCAGCATGCGTTTTACAGTCTCATACTTAGAAGGAAACTGGTGTGTAAATGTTGCAAAGGAGGGGCTTCCACCCCCCCTTGGGCCTCTTCAGATCTGGGTTTGACAGCACAGCTGTCTAAACAGACCTATTGTTTCCAATATAGATACAATGGGTTTTTGGTCCTCCCAGTTCAATCACTGACTTTTTAACCTGTCTCTTTCAGCCATTGGCTCGATATTTTTTCAAACATATTATGGACCAGCTAAGATGCGTATGGCTCTCTCCTAAAGTGACTGGCTGCTTTGGTGTATCCTCATGCCTCCAATGGAGTACATGAACTGCAGTGCAAAAGGGACTATTTAAATCGGTCTGCCACTTCTTCTGTTTCAGCTCATTGTTGCTAATGGATACACAAATGCACAGTGGTGTATGCCTGTCATTACGTGCATGAGCATGTTAGCATATTTCACCCAGATCCCGTTTCTCTGCCAATGCTTGTTGCTTGTAAGCTCTACATGTGTATTTGTAGGCTGAGATATGATTGGTGGTGCTCCCCAGCTTCTCTACCTGTCTACCTGTAGGCTGAGATCTGATTGGTGGTGCTCCCCAGCATCTCTGCATTTCTACCTGTAGCCTGAGATCTGATTGATGGTGCTTCCCAGTATCTCTGCATGTCTACCTGTAGGCTGAGATCTGATTAGTGGTGCTCCCCAGCATCTCTGCATGTCTACCTGTAGGCTGAGATCTGATTAGTGGTGCTCCCCAGCATCTCTGCATGTCTACCTGTAGGCTGATATCTGATTAGTGGTGCTCCCCAGCATCTCTACCTGTCTACCTGTAGGCTGATATCTGATTAGTGGTGCTCCCCAGCATCTCTACCTGTCTACCTGTAGGCTGAGATATGATTGGTGGTGCTCCCCAGCTTCTCTACCTGTCTACCTGTAGGCTGAGATCTGATTAGTGGTGCTCCCCAGCATCTCTACCTGTCTACCTGTAGCCTGAGATCTGATTGATGGTGCTTCCCAGTATCTCTGCATGTCTACCTGTAGGCTGAGATCTGATTAGTGGTGCTCCCCAGCATCTCTGCATGTCTACCTGTAGGCTGAGATCTGATTAGTGGTGCTCCCCAGCATCTCTGCATGTCTACCTGTAGGCTGATATCTGATTAGTGGTGCTCCCCAGCATCTCTACCTGTCTACCTGTAGGCTGAGATCTGATTAGTGGTGCTCCCCAGCATCTCTTCATGTCTACCTGTAGGCTGAGATCTGATTAGTGGTGCTCCCCAGCATCTCTTCATGTCTACCTGTAGTCTGAGATCTGATTGTATTATCCCCAGCAGCTCTGTATGTCTATCTGTAAGCTTAAATACGATTGACAGCCATTGGCACCAGCAGCTCTTCTTGTCTATATGTAAGCTGAGAAATGATTGGTAGGTGTGGTCCGAGTAGCTTTTCTTATTTATCGATGAGCTGAGACGTGATTGGTAGATATGCTCCAAGCAGCTCTACTTCTATGCATATAGGAAGAGATTTGTTAAACTTTCCTAAATACTTTTCCTTACCTCTCAGAAACAGGTGGATATTTCACTTCCGATTTCCCATTTGTTTGGATTGGCTGCGGGGGATGGACATATGTAAGCCAAATCGGTTTAGGGTCTGCCCAACACTGTCAAGGTTTCTGATTTTTCTTTCCATGTTTAAGTTCAAATTTCGCCAATCACAGACTTCAACACAATTGTGTTGTGCTCATTTTCTCCGAGTACTGTGCAGTGATTAAGCTAAGGTATGGGGCAAGAGCCAATGGCAGCCATTGATTTGTCATACTTTAATAAATCTGCAGGAGATGACCCTTCTACCTACCTATTCAATAACCACAGGGAAGCTGGGACAGTGAGCTGATAGGCAGGGCTTAAAGTGGGCGGGGCACCTCCGGGTCTCCGAACCGGCAGTAATTAAGAAAGGACATTGAAACAGGTCCCCATCAGCCCTGTATTTATGACCTTAACCTTCATGTCATTAAACACTCATTGATTTATGAACAATGAATGTAAAAAGGTTTAGGTAATTCATGGCAGCGATTTGGTTTCGGTTTATATTTCACGTTTTACTTAGTACTGCAATCCCTAATAGTGTGCTACTTCCAAGATGTTGTGTTTCTGTTTTTTTTTCCGTTTATCATATTACACTTGTATAGTGCATACATTCAACTGAGTCACCTCCATATATTTTTAACAGGCCACTGCTGAGCACTTTGGAGTTGAGGATGTAGGCAGCGCACGTTTCTCACAGTGCCTGTCAGTGGGTCAAAAAAGTTTTCACAATACACGGTTAGCCAATCCTTGGCCTCTCTGCAGAGTGCACAGAGTAATGGTCTCGGATTTCAGTTGTAATTGTGATTCTGTACAAATGTGTGTGAAGGAGGTACACAGTTGTCAAAATATTGACAAGGTGAAAGCAAAAGAAAATACTATACTTACAAGTGAGGGGATGCGTTATGTGTTACTACATGTACCCAGGGCCTGTAAATTAAATGCTTCTAGTGGGCCTGCAGCACCGATTGTGCCTCCCAATTAAGTAGCCTTTTAAACATGTCTCAGGCCTGCCATTGCAGCATGTGTCTGCAGTTTTTAAACTGCAATTCGACTTGTCAAAATAAACCTTTTGCCAGTCACAAACTTTCCTTTTTAATAGATATAAGTCACCCCTAGGTTAGATCTTAATAGCTCACAGGGCAAGGTGAAGGTTTTTAAAACATTGGACATGAACATTTAACTTTTACATGTCCTAGTAGTGAAAAACTCTTAAATTCGTTTTTTCTAAACTGCAAGGCCTACCTCTTCCATTGGATAACATTAGGTTGCCTTATTGCATTTCATAAGTGCCTGGATCAGTCATCACCTAGCAGGATGTGCGGCAGAGCTGGGCATTGCCCGACTTGCAAGTGAATAGGGCTTGTCACCACTGCATTGTTCATGCAGCAAGCCTGAAAAATTCCCTAGAAAATTCCGCTACTTCAAAGTGGGCACCAGATATCAATATTGGATCCTCATACCCAAATCTTGAGTATACTCCTCGACCTGTAGATACTACAGAAGAAGGACTGCTATGTTGCTTTGCTGCCAGAAGGGCAGACACTCTGCTACTCTGCTGCTCTACTGCCTGCTGCCCTTCTTGCTGAGAGGAAGACTGAACCTGCACCTTTCACTCCAGGCTGAAGTGAATCCAAGTGTCAGCTAGCTGACCTCCTGTTCTGATCTAGACGGACATAACAAGCTGTTGAGACTCCCTGCAACTGCCCAGCTGAACTGCTGCCTGGACCTGCCTTAGAGCTGCTGGCTTCTACGGGAGTGAGTGCCTTATCCCCAAGAGGTACCTCTCAGGTCCTGGACACTTGGTGTGGCATTGGTTGAGCTCTGTCCTCAAGAAAAGGAGAAATCCTGAAGTTTTAAGCTTTTTGCAAAAGCAAATGGGCTTGTTTGCCCAAGATCTTGCTGCCTACCAATGTGAAGTTACAGTGAATCTAACTCTTCACGCCACGGTGACCGCCAACGACGCCCGGCAATGCGAGATCTGCACTTCGCTCTACAGCATCAACAGCTTGCGATGACCACCAATGTGTAGCTGCAGCAACGCCCATCCACAAAGCTCTCCCTGCTCCTCGTGGCCCCTACTACTGCGAACAGAACTCTTCATGCTGGACTTTGAATGTAACTCTTTCAATGGGACTAAACTGGTCCCTGTATCAGGCCCACACACCATCGTGATGGGCCTGAACTTTTGACTTTCACCTGGTCTCGCACTTCCATATAGCCACAAGTGGCACTTTGTGCTTTTAGACACTTTATTTCCCTGAAATGTTTGAAATTGCATAGGTCCAGTTCTACTGATTGGATTTGTGTTGTTTTGTTTTCAAATAATTTATAAAATTGCACTCTATTGTTTTAAATTGGTGTAGGATTTTTTTTGTGTTGTACTTTCACTTTATTGCTGTTTGTAGTGCAGCATACATACTTTGCACACCTACTTCTCTGGTAAGATAACATTGGGTTACCTTATTACATTACAGAAAGTGATTACATGAAATTGGGAGCAGATGGGCAAGTCGAGTTTGGTAGCTAAAGAATTGTTATTAAATGCCCTCTTTAATAGTAAAGTCTGATTTTTAATCACAATACTGAAAATGCCAATTTTAGAAAGTTGGCATTTTCTTGTCCTAACCATTTGGTTCCTGGAGCCTGATCCTGGATCAGATGACTAGGTGCAGCTGGTAGCTGGTCTTTGTGTATTGTTCCCAGGAAGTGAGACAAGGGGAAGATAGGTGTTGGCAGGATGTGCCACTCTAAGTTTATGAGGGGTAGGAGCTGTCACCTACCACACTTGCACATCACAAAGGCTCTGCTGAGCACTCTCACCAAGGGTTTGTTACTAGCCTTTTGTGACCCCAGATAAGCTGGGGCCAGGAAAGGGAGGGGATGCCTGACACATTAGGAAGGTGGAAACCTCAAGAATCTTCCTCTACTTGAGAGTGGGCACCCGGTATAATTATTGACCCTCATACCCTAACTCTTCAGATCACTTCTGGACCTGTGGACTCTTCCAGGAAGAAGGACTGCCCAGCTGTGAAGCCTGCCCTGCCAACCTGCTTTGCTGCCCAAGTACTGATCTGCCGCCCAAGGAATGTTGTTGCTAGACTCTTCTGCTGTGAGCTGCCCTGCTGAAACCGGCCTGCCTGTGTGAAAATGGATCTGTCTTCGTTTGTTACAAAAGTAAAAACATTTCTTTAGTACAGGTTCAAGTCCTGGCAGAGTTGCATGGGCTGGATTACATAAATCGCATTAGGTGGCAATAGTTTAATGCATGAGGGATGATGTTTTGCTCCATTTGCACTGCATAATGAAAAGTGTGTAATTTGCTATTTAGAATTAGCACCAACATATAGCTAACATAACACTTTTGAGAAGTGATGTATTTTTGCCACCCCACAGAGCTAATTTACGAACTAGTGAATGCTTGGCATCTGCGAGCAGGGCCGGGCTGGCTGTAACAGGCACTGGACATTTCCCCAGGGGGCCACCAGGACGGGGGCGGTTTTAGACCCTGCGGGGTGTGTTTATTACCGGGGGCAGATATTGCAGCTTAGCTGCAATATCAGCCCGCAGCAACAAAAACAGCACCAAGCTTCCGTGCCCCCCTTGCCCCTCCCCCCCCCCACAGCACAGGGCCGGCCAAGCACTTTGCCAAGGCCGGTTTCAGTTCCCAGTCCAGCCCTGTCTGGGAGAAACTGGCTGATGCCATGGTCACCTTTCCCACGGTCCTACTGTCTCATTTAAAGGTGTCTGAATTACTACATTTCCAATGGCAGTGTCTCAGTTGTCCCGCCTTGTGTTTCAGAGATATTTGTTTTATTGTCCTCAAAAATAATCCCTAGCCCCACTTATACTTACTTATACTTGGGGGGTTTGTTTCAGAAATACAAAAACATGGTGTACGGCCACTATGTCATATCAAGCTAGCAGGGATCTCTAAATGAAGCGGACAGTCAGAGGAGACAGAGCCTTAATGAGCCCACCATATTGGCTCATCACCCACGAAAGTCAGTTATTTAGTGGGATAATGTGGATGAACATCCCTCATGCTTAAGAACTGGACAATGTTAAATTTTTCTCTATTGATCTAATGATGAAAGACCTCAAACTGGGATAAAAAGTGACAACATTGAAAAGACGGTCCCATGGCCTGTTACTGAGGAATGCCAGATGGTGTTTTTCTCTGCATCCTGTATTACTTTATCGCCCACTATTACTCTGTTTCCTGTATCATTTTAACTGTATATCGAAAATCTCTGAAGTTATCGCAAGACAACACCCAACGTTTTACAACAAACCTCGAAGTAATAAACAACTTGAACTAAGCAAGAAATACTAGGGCTGCATCCTACGTATTCTAAGTGCTTACATTATATATATTTATATGCCTTTTTACTGCATTCGTGCAGATCCCAGCATAAACACTGTTAGACTCCAACTAGTTCTGTGTTGACCTCAAAATCAACATCGAAGTGCAAGAAAGGAGACACAATAAACTTAGATTCCTATCCAGTCTAGTTTTTAATAAGTGTTTGGAACTGGATGTTAGCCAATTTAGCAGATGCAGGATCTGGGGCAGAGGGAGATATATATATACTGAGTGAGTGAGAAAGTTATGATGATGAGTACTCCTGTCTCCTGGTTCAGTAATTTACCACTTATCTCTAGACCATATATTCCGTCATCAGTTAATTGACAAAAATGGTATGTGCCCACTCTGTTGGACCAAGAAACTCTACAGCCACCCGTATGACCTCAGGCATGAAAAGCTGAATACTAGTGTCATCAGGGATTGTGAGATTGACTTGGGACCAACCTTATCCTTACCTTCTGTGCAGTGTGGCCCACTCCATCCCTCACAGCATGCCCTCACTGTTTTGTTCCAGACGTTGGGCCTTGTATCTTCAGGTCTGTACATAATTTAAAAAATCAGTTAAAACCATGGTCTTTTAGTAGAGGTGGACATAGTGTCTGACACCAAAAGCTAAATAATCAAAGAGGACCACCAGGACCACACACATAATATGTCCCAGTACACGAGTACGGTCTCGCTGGCCTGTTGAGTGAATCCTTCTGTGTAAAAGCGGAAACACACTACAAAGGGATTACTCAAGAGGCTGTCCCAAGGATAATCTAGAAACTGGCAATATTAGATGCAATTTACGCATACACAACTTTCAAAAGACCCAACAAACAAGGACAATATGGCCGCTCCTTGTGCCTCTTAGGTAGTTTGACATTGTTTTCCCAAATTCTTCTAAAAGGCCACATTTAATTTCCCTCAGAGGCAAGCATGCCTTTTACATTCGTACACTCAGAGGGAAATTGATGTGTAAATTCTGCAATGGATTTGGCTACATATCACCAGAATGTTTTATACATGAAGGCACTTTGTACTTTGGAGAGCTAACCCATTGTCCTTAAATGCCATTGGCCTGTAAAACCATGAATTCCCCAAAGTGCTTTTTAGTGGGACAGCCTGTGGGAGGTAGGAAATGGTAAATTTCATTTGTTCCCTGTGATACCAAGAAGTCATGCTAACGTAGGATAACCCTATATTGCACACTACATCAACATTACATTTCCCCAAGCTCCTGCACCAAGGTCCCCCAGTACCTACTTGTAGATGTAGCACATGGAGGACGCTCTGTTCTCTGAATAGTATCGGGCTATGCCAGTGTCCCCCCCGTACACCTGCCGCATCCTCTCCTGGTCCAGCTGCCATCCCTCCAGGTTGTACTGGTAGACGTTGGCGCAGGGCACCTGCTGCTCTTGCCGTGGGTTGACAATCTCTTCGTCGGTGACCTGTACTGTCCGGTCGCACCAGCGCCTGTAAGAAGAAACAACGACTAGGATGAGAAACACGCTCAAACTCTGCTCTGCCAATGGGGCAGGGTAAACACACTAGATGGAGGCATAGTTTGTGTGTGCTAATGGACATCTCTTCCGGGCAGTGAAATTATTGACAGGAATGGCCACGCTGCCAACATTGAATTTGTTTTGTACATATTTATGAGTCCATGGACCGCGATTTCAACAAATTCCAAAAAGTGCTCCGGACTCAGATGGGTGGGCAAGCTTCACAGCTTGAGTGGCGAGGGTGAGTTCCACAATCTTTGTGTTGGGAGTGCGTTTACCACAGCTCGGGTGCTCTGAGTGACTTCCACATTTTGCGTCCTGGAAGTGAGTTCCTCGCTCTGGAATGTGTGAGTGAGCGTTCCACGATCAGGTATATGGAAGTGAGTTCCACAGTCTGAGTGGCTGAGGCACATTCCACAGTCTGAGTGTTGAAAGAGAGTTTTGCAGTCTGGATAGTGAAGATAAGTGCTGCTGTCTGGGCGTAGGGAGATAATTAAACAGTCTGGGTGGTGGGAGTGAGTGCCACACTCTCAGCTTTCAGCTAGAGTTCAACAAATTGGCTGGTGGAAGTGAATGCCAAACTCTGGGTGGTGCGAGTGATTTTATTGAAGTCTGGGCATAGGTAGAAAGTTCAGCAGTCAGTGATGGGAGTGAGTGCCACAGCCTAGGTAGTGATAGAGTCTGCAATTACCTGGGCGGTGGAGTGAATACCAAATCTGGGTGGTGGGAGTGAGTTTAACGGTCAGGGTGGTGGAAGCCAGGCTCACAGTCTGGGTGGTGGAACAGTCTGGGTGTTAGGTGTGCCATAAACTAGGTAACTGATGAAAGTTAGCACCACCTCAATGTGTTATGATTACTTCAAAAGGCCATGGATGACAGAAATGAGTTCCTCTTTCAAGTCAGTGAAAAGGGGGCCAAGTGCTGCATTTTACAACACAATTTTACAAAGATTTATCTAGAAATTGATAGGCTTTTCAGGTAGTATCGATGCATGTGTTATGGGGGGATGATATACAAGCACACTATTGCCCACACGTGCATAGTTGTGCATAATCTAATAGACTCATATGGTTACACAGACTTTCAGTGATGTTTCTGTTTAGATGGAGATGCAGCCAACATTTGCACACCCTGTCCCCCTGGACTGGAGCTCTTGTAATCAGTTGTTTGGAGCCAACCTCCTACATGAGGTAGCTCTCAGTGATATGGAATACTTTTTGGTAATTGATTGGCACTTACACTGACCTTTGTAGACAGTACCATGGACAGCTATCCTCTCAGCAGGGGCAGCAAATGGTTAGCAATCTTTATACTAAGAATTATTGAGCTTATATACTGCACTTAAGCTCGAACTCTCTACACTGTCGACATATAGTTATAGGTCTAAAACATTTAGTTGGTGCTTGTTGCCTCACTGGGAGTAACAGGCAGAGTCACTTTCTGCACCTCAGGTGACATATCTGCCAGAATTAGCGAAGGGGGTGGGGTGTATTGGCCATTTTGCTGGCAGAAACACACCCAGGACCACTATGTGAACTAGTATGTACGTATTTGTGACCCACCACCATAGCTGGTGTAGTTCCCCAATGAAAGAATGCCATGAAAATGGCGGCAAACTGTCACTTAACGTTAGCAGAGCATCCCCAGCATGCTGGGAAATGACTCCTTCCCTGCCTGTCAAAGAGACTATTTTAGACAAGATGATACTACCAATTTGAGAGGACCCTCTCTGACTCTTCCCCGTTTTGCACCTCTTCTATAGAGTTGTTCCATTCTAACAAATGACATAGGCCCAACTTCTAGGCACAGCAAAAAGAAGGCATTCATAAAACAAGAATTAAACAAGACTGAAACAATAAAATAGGGAAATGTGTAAGGAAAAGCCTCTTTTCGTACCAAAGTTTTGAATTCTTGCTGCTGGTTTCTCAACTCTGAGAGTGCACTGAGTCCTGCTCTGACCCATACAAGTATAATGTTTGATTGCCTTATACCCAATTGGCATAACTTAACTTACTTATAAGTCCCTAGTATATGGTACTGAGGTGCTCAGGGCCTAAAATTTAAGTTGTCTGTTATGGCGGCAGCATTTATTGTGCAATCCTGAGTGTGACAAAATAAAACATGTTTCACAGGTTGCCACTGATAGAGCAGTCTTAAACTGCTAACTCAACTTTGTCATTTAGACTAATGACAAAGTCCAGACCTTCCTTTTTAATCTATATGTCTCCCCTACAACAAGCCTATCAAGTCCTAAGGCAGGGTGCTGTGTATTAAAAAGTGGGATATGTATATGTCCTAACAGTAAAACCCCAAAATTGTCTTTTTTATTGTGGAGAGGCTAGTGGCCCCATTAGCAACTACTGGGTTACTGGCTGATAGCTTAGCTGTGCTAACTCCTGAATGGGACTACTAAATTTGGTACGTCAAAGTATCAAAATAATCGTTAAATAAAGCCAGATTTTGAGGTAACTTTTAAGTAAAAGGCAATTTGAGAAAGTTACCACTCTGTTGACCAAGTTTTCCAGTGGCCATTCACCAATGCTGGCCACAGGACAGTCTTCTGCCCTCCTGGGGAGACTTGTAAAAATCTTCCATTAAAGGAAACAATAGCTGCCTGCCATTGGAAGAGGTGCCACCTTTCCCTAGCAGGAAGCTACACAGGAAGTGATAAAACGGGCATGCAAGAGAGCGCTTAACACCCCCGTGAGGAGTTGCTGGAAAGAAATAAAAGACATAATTAAGCCTGTCTACCAGTGGTTACTACATTTGACTCCCTGTCTACCAGAATTAGGCAGATCATTAGGAAGCATTGGGCACGGCTGGACACAAATCAGACAAAAATGCCTCCACCCAGGTTTGCATTTAGGAGCATCTAACCTGAGAGACGGTTGGTCCATACCCATCATATCCAACAGAAAAGGGAATCAGGTATACCATCGGGGCACTTCCCTTGTGGGAGTTACACTGTGTGTGATCTCACTCAGCCGTCCAAGAATGTCCAGCTGACGGATGGTAGAATCTGGCATCAAAATTAATTCAGCAACGGTAACACCACAAATGTAATTTACAGACTTGTGCTTGTGGATTGCATTATATTGGCCTCACGTCCCGCAAAGTAAAGGTGAGGATACAACAACATATCAGTACCCTTAAGGCAGGGAAATTGACTACACGACTGGTCCGGCACTACCAGGAGCTGAAACATAATTTCAGGGACCTGAAATGGACAGTGTTGGAGAGAGTAATGGGAGAGGCGCACAGCGTCAAGAACACGTTGATCAGGAAAGAGGTGCGTTGGATTCTTATGGGAAAAGCGGATCAAATAGGCTTGAATGATTGCATTGAGTGGAGTAAGGTGGGCAGATAGGAACCTGCCCTTTCTGGGACATACCCGAGGCTTGGGCATGTGACAGGCTGGGGTGAGATTTGTACTAGTATACGTCTGTACCATATAGGGCGAGAGAAGCAAGAAAAGTGTGGATAAGAATATGTCCCCTTGGAGATAGAATGGAGGTTTCAGTATGGGATGGGCAAGGTGTAGGTATGCATACATCAGTTGGTGTCTGTGTTAGTTTACACCAAGGGCCTAGTAACAAAATTGAGACTCAAGGGTCATCGGCATAGAGAGCTCCTTGTCATGAGAAACACAGCAGTTCTGTACTTACTTTACCACCTGGTTCTAAAAACGGGAGGAGCATCAATAAATCAGGAAATGCAATGTGCGTGGTGTTCTACCGCACTCTACCATCTCTCCCCTGATTACCCTCTTGGGGAGCACCACGTTGTGCACTGAGGTTACCTGCATGGGTCTCGGGGGGTATTGGCTAGCCCTGACCATCTTAGAGGCCCCCCAACACATATCATCTGACATATACTTAGAAAAGCGTAAGCGTCCCAATGCCTACACACCCCCCCTGGCATTTACACGATTGCCTGGGTCTGCATATTTTACTAATGCAATGCGTTCCTTGTTTGGCAGTTTTTTTCAAATAAGAAGTTTTAATACATGATCTGTATCTTGTGGTTTTAAAAAAATATATATATAAAAAATAATGTAGGGTATTCAAATGGTATTGGACCGTAATTACTTTTGCATCCCACACATTGCTCCATCATGAAGCTAACACTCCTAGATGGTGCCCGACGAGACCAGCTTGAAGGTAGGTACTACATAATCGTCTGGTCTCAGGGGATTGGCTGGATTTGGCAGCGGACCCAGGTGAGGGGGCGGGCCTCCCGCTCTCCTTCCGGGGTCCGGGCGCGTATTTCAAGGAGCGCACGAGGTTTCTCGGCGTCTGGACAGTTTCACAGCAGAGACGACCACTATAGCGATAAGAGTAGGGGAACGTGGATGTGTGGAATGGTGCCACCCACTAATGGTTACTCGCAACTCTGTAGGTCCGTAGGCATCGGTGACTACCATATAGTGCCTTGGGAATGGAGTTGGTAGCTCCCAGCAGACTGTAATGACACTCAGTAAAGCCGAGAATGGTTTTATTGCTTGAGGATTATGGTGTGGTACACTTCTTACCAGGATATACTTAAGGACGTGAGTTGGGCACTCAATGGGTATTGGGAGAACAAGGGAGAATATTTGAGGTACTGGTAGTATGTATTACTCAAGATGAATGTCGATGTGTATATATCCACAGGCTGACGATTGGCGGCTGCTATTTCCTGAAGGGGATGCATGGGTAAAATTTGTGTGTGAACCCCCCCATGAGTGTGTTGCTGGTACGAGTTCTGTTGGCAACCAGAGGGTAATAATGGCATAACCACGCATGTTTACCTGCATAAATGTTTTGGCAAAGTTGCCATTTGAATATGTGTTTATGTGTTTGGGTCTCGGGGGGTATTGGCTAGCCCTGACCATTTTAGAGGCCCCCCAACACATATCATCTGACATATACTTAGAAAAGCGTAAGCGTCCCAATGCCTACACACACCCCCTGGCATTTACACGATTGCCTGGGTCTGCATATTTTACTAATGCAATGCGTTCCTTGTTTGGCTGTTTTTTTCAAATAAGAAGTTTTAATACATGATCTGTACCTTGTGGTTTTAAAAAAATATATATATAAAAAATAATGTAGGGTATTCAAATGGTATTGGGCCGTAATTACTTTTGCATCCCATGCATTGTTCCATCATGAAGCTAACACTCCTAGATGGTGCCCGACGAGACCAGCTTGAAGGCAGGTACTACATAATCGTCTGGTCTCAGGGTATTGGCTGGATTTGGCAGCTGACCCAGGTGAGGGGGCGGGCCTCCCGCTCTCCTTCCGGGGTTCGGGGCGCGTATTTCAAGGAGTGCACAAGGTTTCTCGGCGTCCTGGACAGTTTCACAGCAGAGACGACCACTATAGCGATAAGAGTAGGGGAACGTGGATGTGTGGAATGGGGCCACCCACTAATGGTTACTCTCAACTCCGTAGGTCCGTAGGCATCGGTGACTACCATATAGTGCCTTGGGAATGGAGTTGGTAGCTCCCAGCAGACTGTAATGACACTCAGTAAAGCCGAGAATGGTTTTATTGCTTGAGGATTATGGTGTGGTACACTTCTTACCAGGATATACTTAAGGCCGTGGTTCCCAAACTGTACGCCGCGGCTCCCCGGTGCGCCGTTAATAGCAGCCAGGGGCGCAGTGAACGTCTTTGGAATGTGCAAATCATGTTGTGTGCAATTTAAAAATGATGCGTCTTTTGACGCCCTATCTGTCAGCTGGCATCAGGAATCGTGATATGGCCCAGTGTTCTATTATTATCAGTCTCATGCATAGGTCTCCCCTTTTTGTCAATTTCTGCTAAGCTCCAATGAATCAAAGATTAAACCAGCAGCCTTGGCTTTGTCATCAGCCTTCCAGCGAGTGAGCCTTATTTAAATACACCTAGCTGCATATTTAAATACACCCAGCTGCAGCGCAACATACTGGGGAGTTACAAGCGCCACCTGTAAAATCCGAAGTCATGTTTTGGCCCAAGAGTGAACTGCCGTCTTCTGCACGTACGTGTTCACATAGCCTCCACATACACAGGATGACTGTTAAGGGTTATTGCTGCCTGTGTTTTGACACTCCTCTGGGGACCCTCTTCACAAGTTACTTGATTGAATAACTGCAAAGCCAAACTCGTGATCACCAAGCCTGTGAATTTTTAAAGAGGCAATCATATTTACTGCTTTCCAAGGGAGAATAATTAAAAATGAAAATGTGACGGGGTAAATAGGTTAACTTCAAAAATATCTAAAATGTTGAGCACATAATGAGACAGTTATATTTCTCTACATTTGTTGTTAAGATGTACTTGTTATTGGTGAAAAAAGGCAGCGCAGAGTTTTGTCTGGTTCACCTGGTAAAAGTAAACATAACACGACCAGTCTTACCAGGTCCTGGTATGTTAAATTCCGCTTAAAGCTGAGCTCAAAGGTGACATATGCCTATTTTGTTAGAATGTTTAACATACAAGTGATATATAAAATGAGGAGGGCAAGGATACTGATTTGGTATTTCCGCTCCCAAATAAAATTATTATTGTGTAAATAATTATGTGTAATTTTCAGAAATACTGTTATTTTGACATTGACCTTGAAAAATGGGGATTTACTTCAGGAATTGCTAATAATACGGCGCACACATTTGTGTGGCAATTCTCCATTTCCATCCGATTTCTCACCCAGAGACTACACCATTTTTAGCGCATAAAAATGCTGGGGGATGGGTAAACTCCAACAAGAGATTATTCTGTGTAAATTGTAATCCCCATTCAGCCGGTAACTTGTGATGGCCGAATCCTGATTACCACAGCAGAGAAAAACAGGAGCGTCATTTACCCCTCCATGCACTGACATGAAGACAGGCACAGCAGCCCCAGCTTTGTAGCACTCCGAGCCCTCACCCACCCAGCACCTCTCTGGCGTTGCAGCCCTTCATGCCCTCACCTGCCCAGGTTCTGTCTAGGCCTCTGGTGCTGCAGCAGTCCTAGCCCTCGACCCGGGGCGGCACTGGTCTGACTCACGCTATGGCACCCATAGCTCTCACCCCAGCTGTTATCTCTCTACCACTGGAGCAACCTAAGCAGACCTAAAACCGGACCCTCAACATCTCCAGCGCTGCAGCACCCTTGATAAACACCCACCCAGGCTGGCACCTCTCGCACTGCTACATCCTCACCTGAACTCTCAACCGGGCCAGCACTTCTCTAGCGCTAAAGTCTCCTAAAAATCATCTTGTGCGGCACCTCCCTGGCACTGAAGCACTCTGAACTTTCACCCAAGCCAGCACCTCACTTTAGCAACCCTAATCATCACCTTATCCAGGTCCTCTTTAGCACTGCAGAACCCCAAACCCTCACCCAGGTCGGCACTTCTCAGGCACTGCAGCACCCAAAACCCTCACCGAAGCCTGCACTGCTCTACACAGCCTCAGCACTCTGAGGTTCCACCTAATCCAGCACAGCAGACTCTCTTCTCTAGTATTGCAGCAGCCATGGCCAGCATCAAAGGTGGCAGCTCTCTGGCTTGGCAGTATCCTGTGTTCTCGATATCTATCACCCCTCTAGTGCCCCAGC
The DNA here is from genome assembly GCF_964204655.1 of Triturus cristatus. NCBI lineage: Eukaryota > Metazoa > Chordata > Amphibia > Caudata > Salamandridae > Triturus > Triturus cristatus. The sequence continues at coordinate 872,498,606 of NC_140593.1, forward strand.
ACCTCTGGCTACTGCTGCCCTTCAAGCAAATAACTGGAAGTACTCCCGAGGTCAAGCATACATCCCCCCACTGGTAAAGAAAAAGTGTCATGGTGGGGAGCCACGGCCAACTGGGAATTTTGTCAAGGGAGCCACAGGTCAAAAAGGTTTGGGAACCACTGACTTAAGGACATGAGTTGGGCACTCAATGGGTATTGGGAGAACATGGGAGAATATTTGAGGTACTGGTAGTATGTATTACTCAAGATGAATGTCGATGTGTATATATCCACAGGCTGACGATCGGCGGCTGCTATTTCCTGAAGGGGATGCATGGGTAAAATTTGTGTGTGAACCCCCCATGAGTGTGTTGCTGGTATGAGTTCTGTTGACAACCAGAGGGTAATAATGGCATAACCACGCATGTTTACCTGCATAAATGTTTTGGCAAAGTTGCCATTAAACACCATTTAAATATGTGTTTATACGTTTGGCACTATCTTTCTTTTATTGTTTGTCAACCACCATAGATTGTGCTCGAAGTTTCGGAGAGGTGGAGACCGGTCCCCGAGCCCTGATGAAATTGCCAAAAGTGATTAGACAATAAAACATGTTGGCCTTTCTAACTGAAATGGTCTAAACATGCCGTTCTTTTAACTTGAGTGCGATCACTGTGATCAATAATGTATGTACAACTGCAAGTTCAGCTTGGAGAAGCAATTTTTTTCTTTCACATTACGGGGTCCAATTGGTTGAAAAATGACACAAGCATTGACACTACATTCCATTTCCTTCTTTAGTTCCTTTTTCACCTCTTATAAATCTGGGCACAATCTTTTCTTCCTTTGCAGTTATGAAAGTTACCAATGATGATATTGTGAGCAAACTGGTGAGTACCAACCAGCAGCTCCTTTGGTGATGCTTACGTGAGGTACTTTCTGACCTTTCACACCTTTTTTCTGGTTTTGTATATGATATCAGATGATGTTCGGTGAGTTGACAAACTTTTTTTAATTAGAATAGAGGACACTTGGAACTGAGCATTACTGGCAAACTGGTGAAGCCAGCCCTTGGCAGAGATAGATTAAGACTGCCCCAGGTATTCTGAAAGTGCACAGTGGTCATTTATATATTCAGAATATTTTATTGAGTTTTTGATCAAATACAACTAAACAATAGACAACACATAAAATATTATGATTAAGCAATAATACCTAGATAACATTGTATATCATAACCAAAATCATAGAACAAATTATCTTAGGTAATGAGCAAATACATAATCAAAAGAAACCAAAAGGGAGGATAGAAGGAGGGGGAAGGAGGGAACAAATATAGCATTTAACGTATAAGATGCAAACAGAGCTACTATATGCCATAATAAGACTAATCATATTAAGTTCAAATCTGAATTGAAATTATTAATACAGCATTAAATGGATAAATATGCATCAACAGGTAACCAAAAAGATTGATAAGAGAAACAATTATGAGTGATCCCATTCATAGATAATTGAGCACCTCTCCTGGAAAAAATAACCCATGACCACCAAGCATTAACAGATAATACAGAAACATCTTTCCAACAAAAAGTAATGGATTTTAAAGCAGCCGAAATAAGAACATTTAAAAGTTTACTCTCTAAATCATGTATATTTTGTGGAAGAATAGCAGATTTACAAATTATTAACTGATAGGAAAGATCAATTTGAAATTTAAAAATCTTCTTTATGATATCCCAAACTTCAGACCAAAATTTAAAAACCAAAGGACAATCAAAAAGCATATGTTGTAGTGAACCAGGGTGTGATTTACAATGCCAACAATCAGGGGAGGGGAGAAGTTTAGCTTGGAACAAACGTGATGGAGTCCATAAACGATTATAGAGGATATAAGAATTCGTTTGGTAGATTGAAACAGGTAACCACCCAGATATACTATTAAGCCAAATATCTTTCCATGTGTTAGCGGACAAGGAAAGTGAAAGTTCATTATTCCAAAAAGTGGAAATCATCTCTATATTGCTACCTAGAGTATCAGATAATTTTTTATATAAAATAGAAACCCCATGAGATGATTTTGAAACTGTTTGAATATAAATTGCTAAGTCAGCTGAAACATTAGAAGGGATGGCATTAGGAAAGGAGTCTAAAATTGAATTGCACAAATATTGATACTTAATAAAGTCAGATTTAAATAAACCAAAACTTGTTTGCAATGTTTCAAAAGAAATAAACGTATTATTGGAATAGACATCTTTAAGATAAAAAATGCCAGCCTTAATCCATGAAAACCAGAAATTAACATTCCTGTTCAATTTAATAACATTACTATACCATAATGATAATTCAACAGTGTTGTTCATGGGAAAAAGAAAAATTAAGTCAAGATCATTAAATAAAATTTTGGTAGATTTAATAATAACTGACTTTTGAATAAATGGAGCATTCTTATGCATGGACACCAACGTGGGTAATGGAAATGGATTCGTAATTGATTTCTCAATACGGAGCCACGTAGGAGAATTATTTAAAAAGGAGCAATTAAACCATAGTGAACTTTGTTTTAAAATAAAAGCTTTATGATAAAGAAAAAAGTCCGGGATACCAAATCCAGCATTACGTTTAGGAACTTTTAATTTTTTATAAGTAATACGAGGAGGTTTGTTGTTCCATAAAAACTTTGACAAAAGTTTATCAACATCTTTATAAAACTTTAATGGAAATTGAGTAGGAACCATGACAAGGGTATAGAATATTTTAGGAGCTATAGTCATTTTAAGAGAATCCATCCTACCCCACCATGAAAGATGTAATGTTGACCATTTAGAAGTTTTGTCTTTAATATAGTTTAGGATAAAATCACAATTTAGATTGATTGTCGATTGTATGGAAGAGGAAAATAAAATTCCAAGATATTTTAACTTATTCTTTTGCCAAATAATTTCCTGCATGGGAAGCATATCAGGAGTGCAATAAACATTTAAGGGAAAGAACTCAGTTTTGTTAGTATTTAAAGTGTATCCAGAAACTGCAGAATACTTTGTTATAATATCCACTAATGAGGGAAAAGAAGATATAGGGTCACTAATGAATAAAAGCACATCATCCGCATAGGCAAGGGTTTTAACAGTAACATCCTTAATAATGATTCCTTTAATATGGTCACAATTTCTGATTAGGTTAAGAAAAGGTTCAATGCCAATTAAAAATAAGAGAGGAGAAAGAGGACATCCTTGTCTTGTACCTCTAAAAAGTGAAAATTGAGTTGAAACTTGGCCATTAATAAATAGACGAGCAGTAGGGGCAAAATATAAAGCTGAAATCACGCGAATAAAGGTATCTCCAAAATTAAATGAGGACAATGTATGGAATAAAAATTGCCAATTGAGTTTATCAAATGCCTTTTCTGCATCTAAGGCTAAAATTCCAGATGGCACCGATAAAGTAGGACTTTGTTCAATAATATGTAGCAAAGTTCTTGTATTATTAGCAGAGTATCTATTCTTCATAAAACCAGATTGGTCAGGGTGTATAATAGAATCTAATATGGGGCCCAATCTAGTAGCAAGTATTTTAGCATATAATTTACAGTCTTGGTTAATTAAAGATATAGGACGATAATTAGACACTCTGGTGGGATCTTTATCTGGTTTTGGAAGTACTATAATTAAAGCTTCTGTAAAAGAACCAGAAGTAGTTCCAGTGGATCCAAAAAAACGTAAAAAGTTGGTGCAAAAATGGTAAAAGGTGTGACTGAAATTCTTTATAGAATTCCGCAGGGATCCCATCAGGACCCGGAGATTTGTTTTTTTTAAGCGATTTTATGGCTGACAGGATTTCATCTTTGGTAATAGGTGCATCAAGTCTAATTTTATTAGATTGTGAAATCTTGGGTAATTTACAAGATTTTAAAAAGGAGTCCATTAAGGAAACCTCCAGAAAATCTGGTTTATTATATAATGCCGAATAGAAATTCACAAATTCATTGACAATTTCATTGTGAGAGAGAGCAATATTACCATGAGGACCAAGAATTGAGTTGATTTGAGTTTTATCTTTTTTTATGCGCAAATAATTAGCTAATAATTTACCGGATCTATTGGCATTAAAACTAAATCTGGCATTAGCATTAGAAATTTGAATACCTGCTCTTTTACTAAGGATTGAATTAAATTCATAACACAATTTTTGTAGTTTAAATTTATATTGAGGATTGTTGGATGTAATAAAAAGTCGTTCAAATTTCGCAATTTGTTTTTGTAAGTTTTTCACAGTAGCATGAAAGGTTTTATTTTCATGAGCCATAATAGATATTGTTACGCCCCTAATATAAGCTTTGAAAGCATCCCATCTATTTATCATAGAAGTAGACCCTTCAGGATTAAGTATAAAATATTCTTGAATAGCAGCTAAAGGTTTGGGCTTGTTATACTCATTCAGAATTATACCAGTGTTCATTCGCCATCTAGATTGTTTAGTTTAAGTTGACTCCATGTTCAGAACCAAAGAAATCATCGCGTGGTCTGAAATATCAATGTTACCAATATTAGGAGCAGTTACTGAACTAATTAGGTGCCTGGAAACCAATAAACAATCAATTCTAGAATGGGAATTATGAGGGTTGGAAAAGAATGTGTAACATTTTTCTGTAGGAAAGTGTAACCTCCAAATGTCAACTAATTTAGTGGCTTGAATAAATGATTTGAAAGCAAAATATACCTTAGAAGGGCGAAATTTAGTAAGAGATGCTCTATCTAATAAAGGGTCAAAGATAACATTAAAATTACCTCCGACAATTAAAGGGACATTACCAATGTTTAGAACCTCTGTTGTAAGATTAGACCAAAAAATAGGATCATCTGCGGTAGGACCATAAACATTTAGTAAAAATAGAACTGAGTCATGAACTTTAATTTTAACGAGTATATATCTACCATCCTTATCAGAAGATTTACTCAAAATTTGACAGTGTAGCTTTTTTGCAAAGAGAATAGCTACACCATTTTTTTACCATTGGCAGTAGAAGAGACAATAGCATCTACCCATTTCTTCTGCATATAATCTAAAATGTTATCATCTATATGAGTCTCTTGTATAAAACAAACATCAGCTTTGCAACTACCTAGGTAATCTAAAATTTTTGTACGTTTAACTGGATGGCGCAATCCTTTAACATTTAATGAAATTACTTTAATATCATGGATATTAGCCATAGCAGAAGAAAGGAGAAAAGAGTACAAGAAGTGAAAGAGAAAAGAGGATCAAGAAAATGAGAAACAGGTAGCTCCATAGAAAGAAGAAGGAAATGAAAAAACATGGAAAAAACGACAAACAGAAGACATAAATGTGAAATGTGAAACGCACACACGCTGTACAAGCATGACCGAAACCGCTGGAGCCCAAAAAAGAGAATTTTCAGAAATGTGTCAGAAAGAAAAAACATAACCGGCAAAAATCAAGTAGCAGAGTCATTGGTATCCATAGAAAGCAGAGACTGCTGATCCAAAAAATGCTTCAAATCTTCTGGACGTTGAAAAGATTTCGAAAAATTATCCTTCCAAATGCGCATCGTCGATGGATCAAAAAGACCACATTTATAGCCTAAACTGCGAAGTGGCGGGCGAAGAGCAGTGAATTCTTTGCGAGTTGAAACAGTTTCCTTAGCATAGTCTTGATGAATAAATATTTTATTCCCATTAACCATCAATGAAGGGATTTCTCTAGCTGCTTTTCTGATTAGAACCAAATGGTGGTGTCGAAGAACTTTAAAAATCATTTGTCCCGGTTTTGAGTGCTGAGGGTTCCTATGTGAGGGGGTCCTGTGGGCTTTATCAATTTCAAACTTTTCTGAGAATTTAATTTGTAGAAGACCAGGTAATAATTTCTCCAAATATAGTCTACAGTTATCCCTCTCAACATTTTCAGGAAGATTAAATATGCGTAAATTATATTGTCTGTTACGATTCTCCAAATCCAATAATGTTGAGCACATAGGAGAAATTTTTGCCACCAGTGGAGTAAATGAGTCAAGTTTAATCTTATTATCGTTTATTTTGATGGAATTATCTGATATTTTCATTGACAGGCTGGCCATATCTTTACGCACATTTTTTACTTCAGATGCAATGGAATCTGTATTGACTCGAAGTGCCTGAATTTCCTCCAATATTAAAGACAGCGAAGGTTCAGAAGACTCCACTACTTTTGATTTAGCAGGAGGAGGAGAAATTTGCTGCCTCCTTTTATTGACAGAACTCTTATTTTCCATTTTGAAGTAAAAAAGAGTCAAAAATATAATTGCAGACACAAAATAGCGAAGGAGGAAATGAAAGCTGTGGAAAACACCAAGAAATGACTGGTGCAGCAGCTAAAATGCGCTGGGGGAGTGGTTAGGCCCAAGCCAGGCCCTTTCCTACAAGCTTGCTCCGCCCCCTTGACTGAAAGGCTGGCTGTACCTGAATGCTGTGCAGGGAGCAGGAACCAGGCAGCGAAAAAACCCACTTCCGCCGTGCGAAAACGATTGAAATTGTTCCACAGTGCAGGTAAGACCTTCAGAAACACAGCGACCTCCTCCAGGGCACTTTTCTGACAGAAATCGGCGTTTTAAGGATAAAAACGGGCCGAAAACGCACGTAGACTCTCACGCGGCGGCCATCTTGGATCGCGCGTTCGCGCGTCTCCCACAGTGGTCATTTAAAATCAGGTCATTTTTTTGTATGGTTCAGTGAGTGGAGGGCGACCTGGTTATTTTCCCTCTATTGCTCCCCCTTTTTTTTAAAACACCAGATGTGAACCCAAGAGGTGCGCTTCAAATGGGAAACTGCCCTTAAAAGGCAAATGGTGGGCACACAAAAGGGGGATTACCCTTTTGTTCTGGTAGGTAGGTGGGCAACGAGGACAGAAAGGGGAAAACAGTTGTCAAACCCATTTTCTCATTGGGGTGTTGCTCTCAGGTAGCTACACCACTAAGGTGCACTGCCAAGCTCAACACACCGAGAGAGGGTGTCCTGTCATCTTGGGAGTGGGCAGAATTTTGCTCTTTGGGTTAGCTAGTTTCCACATATCACAGGAAGTCATCAGACGGTAAGAGATCTAGTAGCCCATTTGCCATAACAGCTGCATCCCTGAGGGCCCTTTCTGGGAATAAATATGGCACCCAGACCACAGATCACATCTGCAAAGGAGGGAGAATCTAAGAATGACTGCCCTGCTGTTACCCGGACCTGTCAAGAAAGGCTGCACCAGCTGCTGGTCTGCACCTGCTAATTCTTGGGCTAGCAAAGAGAGGACTGCCTGTGGTGCCTGGTTCATGGAAAAGGCATCCCGAGCCCCGGATAGGTGAACTCCATGAGTCAGTTGGCTGACTTCCTGTTGCAGCTACAGGGCCACAAAAGCTGAAGTAGTCCTCCTTTGCAAGTCACTAGCCACAATCGCTTGACCACCACTGACCACTGACCACCGACGTGCAGCTAGAAGGCCAAGTCCCAATGCTCAAAAGTTGCACCCGAGTCTGCTGGACCCAGGAGAGAGGTCAGAGTGCAGTTTGGTTGCCAAGAAGGACACTAGCCTCCACCAAAAGAAACTGCTGGCTTCACTGTGACCGGAGGCTAGTACACCAGTGGTAACTGGACTTTTGCTGCATTCACCAGGACTTCATGGGACATCAACCCTTGTGGCCAAAGTAGCCGCACCAAGACCAGGGACCGCGGTGTAGCCTTAGGAAGCACCCCGTTGAATAACAGGTTTATGTTTACCCTACTTAATGGTACTCATTTGCCCTCTTTTCTCTAAAGAATGCCCATGGATCAGATATATCACTTAGGTGTCCACTGTATTAATTTGGTAAGGTACCCCAGTGTGTAAACATATCTGCTGCATAAAAAAGTCTACCTGCAGGTTACAGATTTGAGACCCATCGAACCTGACTCAGCCTTTCATCCTTCTGAGATTCATATAAGTGCCAGAGGGAACTCTACGGATTACACCAGCTTAAATGCTCTGAGGTGTCCAGCATGATACTCCAAAAATTACCAATAAATAAATGAATGTAACAAGTGTTTATCCATACCTGCCACAACCAGGCAAGTCGTATCAGTCTTTGTGGTTCCTCTTTGCTTTATCTGTCCAATATGAGCTCATTTCTTCTAAATTCATTGGTGATGGTTAAATATTCAAGGCTTGTTAGGTCTTCCTTTAGCCAAGACCATTTGCTTTTACTAAAACTGCATGCATAATATACTTGCACATAGGGGGTTCCAGCCAGCGCTCTTCATTCGGTGGTATGTAATTGTGTAATCCACATGTTTCTTCCACACACTAGAGTATACATTATGAAGCAATGAGTTATCCACTTCAGCCATCAGCTAATTTCAATGTGAATGATAGCATTCTGCCCTTTCACAGGAGCTCATCCACAGACAAAGAAGTTCCCTTCAGTGCCAGGGACTTCTATGGCAATGTGTGCTTTTTGAAACCCCCAAAATAGTTTACTCTCAGTTATTCTTTTAATGACAGGCTTCCCAACAATGCATTTTTGCAAAAACCCTGACAAAACAAATAAGGAATTGACAGAGCCAAAATGCTGGCAGCCAATAATGGGAAACATCCATTACAACGCAGTCATTACATCACACTGCTATTACAACGCAACTGTTACAATGCAATTGCTTTTACATCACATGCCATTACAATGCATGACATTACAACGCATGTCACTGCAACGCATGCCATTACAACACATGCCATTACCACGCATGCCATTACAATGCATTATAAGGTAAGTAATGGAGATTTTTTAGTTTTAGGGTGGATATGGGTTTTGGGGTAGATGGGAATACTAATTTTTACCCCTACACTATCCAACACTTTCCCTACTGTTGCACTCACTGGAGTGGGAATAGTAATTTTATCCCTACATTATCCAACAATTACCCTACTGTTGCACTCACTGGAGTGGAAATAGTAATTTTTACCCCTACACTATCCAACACTTACCCAACTGTTGCCCTAAAAGTATTATGCGTTGTAAATGGTATGCTTTGTAATGGTATGCATTGTAATGGAATGCGTTGTAATGGTAGTTGTTAAATATGCGTTGTAATGGCATGCATTGTAAAATCATGCGATGTAATGGAAGTTGTGATGTAAAAACCGCGTTGCAAAAGCATGCGTTGTAATTGTTTGCTTTGTAATGTTATATATTCGCCAATACTTAGACCTATTTGTGTTGCCAATGCTTGTTTAAAGCTGTGTACTCTTCTGCTTTCTATACAAGGACCTGCCCGCCTCTTCTGGAAAGAGGGCCTTAAAATAAAACATGTGGCCCTGTCTTCGCTATTTTAGAAATGGAGTAAACACAAGCACCACCGAATGAATGTCCACCCTAAGTTTTTGTAGCAAAGCCTGTTTTTAAACCAGAGTTCTGCAAAGTACAAAATGTATTCAGTGCTACATCAGCACACACTATTCGGCCGCTTAATCTCACAGTATCCCCAAAGGGATGTTTTATAGTTGTCCTGAATGAACCGATTTATCTGTCCCAAATGAAAAACAAATACATTGTCCCTAATCGGTTAATATCTTATGGCAGTTTCCCTTCGCAATGCAGCATTCACTTCTCATATACTGCACCTTCACAGTACTTTGTTCTAGACATCCTAAAAGAGGTGCCTGGTGCATAGATGACACATCCAGAACTAACTCATAAGCATTCTACTCAGCCTGAGCAACATGAGGGACCTCCGCACATCAATGGAGCAACTTCATTAATGAGATCCCAACAAAGGCTCTGGGTAGCTAAGCGCTTGACTCAACCATGAGTTCTCTTTTAGTTGAGAGCCATGCCCACCAACCTTTCCATGGATCTGCCACACTTGCTCATAATGCAATAATCTCATTCGTACAGTTATGAGATTTTCCAAATAACAATGCATCGAGGTGTACACAGGTTGAAACTAGGGGGCACAATCACCAGCTGAGATAGGGCCCCAGAACTAGTTTTAGGGTAGGGTGTCATAACACTTCTGATGATGGGACATAAGAAGGTGCTACTCTGGCATTGCAGAACTGGTGACAGCCATCTTGGCAGTGCCCAGGTCTGAGAAACTTCTCACAAGCCTGAATTCTCAACTCTCCTGTTTGTAAACTAAACGAGAGAGCAACTATTCAACATTCTAGAAAGCCATACACTGACCACATTGCAGTACTTTTACATAAAGTTGCATTCTAGAAATCCATCCACTGGCTGCGTTATAGTACACACAGATGCTGTTATGTTCTAGAAGCCATCCACTGGCTGGTTTTCAATACACTTACAGAGTGTTTGATTCTAGAAACCCATCCACGGGCGGCGTAGTGGTACACTTACATGGTGTTCCATTCGAGAAACCCATCCACTGGCTGGTTTTCAATACACTTACATGGTGTTCCATTCTCGAAGCCATCCACTGGCGGCGTAGTGGTACTCTTACATGGTGTTCCATTCTAGAAACCCATCCATTGACGGCGTTGTGGTACACGTACATGGTGTTCCATTCTGCTAAAACTCATCCACTGGAGGCATAGTGGTACACTTACATGGTGTTCCATTCTGATAAAACCCATCCACTCACTGGCTGGTTTTCAATTCACTTACATAGGGGCATATCAACAACAACCGGCGCTAATTATCGCTGAGCGCACTTAGCGCTCGCAGAATTATCGCCGGCTAGCGCCGATTTTTATCGCTGAGATAGCGTGCTATTAGCAACGCTTATCTCATCAGCGATAAAAATCCTAGCGCTAACTGGCTAACGTGAGATTATCGCTGGATACCCAGCAATAATCTCACGTTAGCTAGTTGATAGGGACTCACAAACTTAGCCATGATATCCACCTTCCATAGGATATCATGGCTAAGACAGTCCTGAAGCAGGTATTAGGAAAGTAGCGATAACAGGTGTTATCGCTACTTTCCTGACGCTATGATTCATAGCGTGGGGCTTGATGATAGGAGAAATGACGCTTAGCGACATTTCTCCTGTCATGTCAAGTCAGGAACGCCCACTTTGCATCTCATTAGAGATGCAAAGCTGGGCGTTAGACATTCCCACGCTAAAGCAAGGTTTCACGCGTTAGCGTGGCCTTGCTAATATAGCGATAAAATTATCACCGCTTTTCGGCCGAAAACGGCCGCCAAAGCGGCGATAATTTTTTATCGCCTTGTTGTAAATATGCCCCATTGTGTTTGATTCTAGAAACCCATCCGCTGCCGGCGTAGCGGTACACTTACATGGTGTTGCATTCTAGAAACCCATCCATTGGCGGTGTAGTGGTACACTTACATGGAATTCCAATCTAGAAACCCATCCATTGACGGCGTTGTGATACACGTACATGCCATTCCATTCTGCTAAAACTCATCCACTGGCGGCATAGTGGTACACTTACATGGTGTTCCATTCTAGAAACCCATCCACTATCTGTGTTATAGCACACACATATGCTGTTATGTTCTAGAAGCCATCCACTGGCTGGTTTCAGTGCATCAAAAACGCCTCTGCAAGCCTGATCCTCGACATCCCTCGCCGCAGCCACATCACACCCCACCTGAGAGACCTGCACTGGCTTCCCATCAACAAGAGGATAACCTTCAAGCTCCTCACCCATGCACACAAGGCACTCTACAACACCGGACCAGCATACCTCAACAGACGACTCAGCTTCTACACCCCCAACCGCCATTTCCGCTCCGCCGACCTCGCCCTCGCCACAGTCCCCCACATCCGAAGAGCGACCTCTGGCGGCAGATCCTTCTCCCACCTCGCCACCAAGACCTGGAACACCCTCCCCATCCTCCTACGGCAGACTCAGGACCTGCTCACCTTCAGAAGACTCCTCAAGACCTGGCTATTCGAGCAGTAGCAGCATCCGCCCCAGCACCTTGAGACCCTCATGGGTTAGTAGTGCGCTTTACAAATGTTCTGATTGATTGATTGATTGAGTGTTTGATTCTAGAAACCCATCCACTGGAGGCGTAGTGGTACACTTACATGGTGTTCCATTATGTTAAAACGCATCCACTGGCGGCATAGTGGTACACTTACATGGTGTTCCATTCTGATAAAACCCATCCACTCACTGGCTGGTTTTCAATACACTTACAGAGTGTTTGATTCTAGAAACCCATCCACCGGCGGCGTAGTGGTACACTTACATGGTGTTCCATTCTAGAAACCCATCCACTGGCTGCGTTATAGTACACACATATGCAGTTATGTTCTAGAAGCCATCCACTGGATGGTTTTCAATACACTTACAGAGTGTTTGATTCTAGAAACCCATCCACTGGCGGGGTAGTGGTACACTTACATGGTGCTCCATTCTAGAAGCCCATCCACTGGCTGGTTTTCAATACACTTACAGAGTGTTTGATTCTAGAAACCCATCCACCGGCGGCATAGTGGTACACTTACATGGTGTTCCATTCTAGAAACCCATCCACTGGCTGGTTTTCAATACACTTACAGAGTGTTTGATTCTAGAAACCCATCCACGGGCGGCGTAGTGGTACACTTACATGGTGTTCCATTCCAGAAACCCATCCACTGGCTGGTATTCAATACACTTACAGAGTGTTTGATTCTAGAAACCCATCCACGGGCGGCGTAGTGGTACACTTAGATGGTGTTCCATTCTAGAAACCCATCCACTGGCTGGTATTCAATACACTTACAGAGTGTTTGATTCTAGAAACCCATCCACGGGCGGCGTAGTGGTACTCTTACATGGTGTTCCATTCTGCTAAAACTCATCCACTGGCGGCATAGTGGTACACTTACATGGTGTTCCATTCTGATAAACCCATCCACTCACTGGCTGGTTTTCAATACACTTACATAGTGTTTGATTCTAGAAACCAATCCGCTGCCGGCGTAGTGGTACACTTACATGGTGTTACATTCTAAAACCCAATCCATTGAAGGCGTTGTGGTACATGTACATGGTGTTCCATTTTGATAATACCCATCCACTGGTGGCGTTGTTGTACACTTACATGGTAGTCCATTTTAGAACCCCATCCACTGGCGGCATTGTGATGCACTTACATGCTGTTCCATTTTAGAAACCCATACGCGGGCTGGTTTGCATTCCACTTACATGCTGTTACATTCTGCTGGCGGTGTTGCAGCACTCTTACATGATATTACCTTCCAGAAAGTTACTGATGATGCTGCATTGCACGTACAAAGTGTTCCATTGTAGAAAGCACCTTCTGGCTTCAATGAGGCATGCTTACACGGTGTTCCATTCCAGAAAGCAATCCACTGGCGGCATTGCACTACACACACCTGGTGTTACATTCTAGAAAGCCATCCACTTGCTGCGCTGCCGTACACTTACATTGTGTTATATTCTAGGGAGCCATCCAATGGCAGCACTGCAGTACAAACCCATGGCATTATTTTAGAAATCCACCCACAACTCCATAGAGGTACACTCACATGCTATTATATTCTAGAAATCCTCCCACTGGGGGCGTTTCAGTACACTCACATGGGGTTCCATTCTGGAAAGCATCCACTGGCCTCATCGCGGTACATTCGCTTGGTGTACTATTCTGGAAAGCATCCACTGGCCCCATTATGGTACTCTTACATGGTGTTCCATTCTAGAAAGCCATCCACAAGTAGTATTGAGATGGTGTGGTACACTCACATAATGTTGCGCTCTAGAAACCCATCCACTGATTCCATTGCTGTACACTCTCACGGTGCTACATTCTTGAAATCCTTCCACTGGCAGCGTTGCGGTACACTTACACTGTGGTATATTCTAGAAAACCATCCACTGGCTGCGTGCAGTACACTCAAGTGGTATTGCATTCTAGAAAGCCATCCACTGACTGTTTTGAGGCACACTCACATGGTATTACATTCTAGAAAGCCTCCAAGTAATGCAATGAAGTACGTTCATATACTAGTAGCATATGGGCTGTTAGCAGTTCCATCGCCAGAGCTCTAGCGAGCATGACGACATCACAACCTGTAGCTGTTTTCTAGAGCAGCGCCCTGACTGTGAAGATCACTTCAAAAAGAAGGCAATTATTATAGCAATTACAAAACAAATTGTCTATCACTTGGTCCTGAGGATTACTTACCTCTCCGTGAAAGCAATCTTCATCCATAGAGGCAGAAGGAGGACAACCTTCATCACCGCCATCGCCCTTCGTGAGGGCGAGCCCTCAGCGCTGCACTGTGCTGGTACCAGCTCCCACTGGTCCTGTGGGTGAAAGAATAGACTTTTTTAGTAATGAGCTACACTTATGCTTCTCTTCCACACAACACCACCATTCATCCACCTTTTGTTCATCTCAAAACAATGGTTCATAACATGCAAATGGCCAATAAGATTCTATCTTCAGCTTCTGATTTCTCAGGTAGGTTTCACGGATCATTGGATATATACATATTTAGCCTTTCAGTATACGTGTACCCTTGGAGGAAACGTGTAAGTTTTAAATAATTCTATCAATGAATAATTCAGTGTACTGTTAACTGTTCTTCATATTGTTCCTTTATAAATGCCCCAGTGAAAGAAATCTCATCATATGAGCAGTCGCACAATATCCACATTTTCAGTGTGCTCTGTAAAAGTCAAACCGTTTATATTCCCTGTCCGGTGATCCTGAACAGAAATAATCCATACCATTGATGTCCTGAAGAACTCTATCTGAATCAGTCAAAGATCATTGCTGAAACATGTTGACTTTACACCACTCACAAAGACATTAACGCTGGATCTTCAAAATCCCATGTAGAACATTTTATTGTATTTTAAGTGATTCCACTTTTCACATCAGAATATGTTGTCAATCATATGCTTTTAAACATTGTAGACTGTCCTCTCCTCGCTCACATGAAGTTATTTGTCCTATGTGTTTTGTGAGTAGATAATTGACACAAGTGTGTGTTGGGTATTTTTCTCAAGTAGAGTGCCCCTTTGATACATAATATATTCCAATATATACATCCACCATCGAGATTGACTGCAGGAACATGAATCCAAGTTGAGCTAACAAATACATTCAATCTTTTTTTGTTAATCTGGATGACCTCACGTTCTTATGAAGACCCCCCTTCTTTATCTAGTAGACCAAATACACGACGAGCAATACTAGTTTAGGCATGAGAACTATGGAGACCGACAGCATGAGTCCTAACAAAAAATGTCTGATATCTGTACCGGAAGATTAAATCTGCAGAAATGTCAGCCCATTGGCCCACTGGTAAGTATTTTGGATTTTACTTTTCTCCACTTTTTCCTTGACACTCAATGAGATTTTAGGCTGTGCGGTTTCATCTCACATCCTAGAAAAGGACTCACTCCATCTCAGGAGTCTTGTCAGGAGTGAATCTATAAGTATATCCATGATGAGAATGAGAAAATGAAGCAAGGGGAACTTGTGAGTGGCCACAAACTGACTTATTTGTGGGTATTCACAAACGCTGAAGGCTCAATGCGCCTTGATGCGACCACTCCCCATCCCTTGCTTAGAATTTTCTCCAGAATATTAGGGCCAGTCACAAAGCATTATTAGGTAAGAGTGACAAAGTTTAGGTTGGAAGGTCACTTTTTGTTAATTCACAAATCCTGATATTTCAGTCGGCACACAGTTTTACAAGCACATATGGCTTTGTGAATAATTCCTTGATTTTTGAAAATGAAAGGTTAATAGTTTTTGGACAAGAAAAATAAGATGGTGACAATAGCAATTCAATTAGCTGGAGGGCTAGGCTTTAACTGCAAAATGACTTGTCTTTAAGCCACTCTTATGCAGTTCTGATTTCAGCTGTGCAGGTTAGCAATGCAGTAAGGCCTTGAAAATCTCAAAACAAGGCATCAAGTAGAGTATTAGGTGAGCAGGATGTTCCGCATCTTTTGGGGCTCTCCTGGCTCTAGTTCTGGTCCCAAGAACAGCTAAGACCTCTAGCCCTTCCCCAGCCCCACCTCAGTGCCCTTGCCCTACCCCTCACCAGCGAAGCTGTAGGGGTTGTTGGTAAAATACTGCATCCAAAAAGTCTAAATGAATATCATCATTCAAACATAATACTTTATTCGGTATAAAAATGATACCATAAAAGTACAGAAAAATACATCGTGATATAAAAACAGAACAATTCAACAGCTTAAAATGATACATCTTCAATCCATCCGTAATTAGGGACCCCTCCTCTCACAAAATTCATATTTAGGGCCAATAAGAGACTAACGTCACGGACCACAGCTGTACGGGTAGAATACATCATGATATAAAAACATAACAATTCGACAACTTAAGATGATACATATTCAATCCCTCCACAATTCAGAGCCCCTCCCCTCATCAAGTTCACTTTTAGGGCCATTTGCAGACTAGCATTACGGACCAAATGTATTCACCTAATACCTCTTGTATTTCTAAGTCTGACAGATGCCCTTAAAAACTTAAAAAGTTTACAGTACAGAACAGGAGAATAAGGGATCTTTACCCAGCACGGAGTCGTGCTGAAATGGTACAGCATTTTTGGGCCAGAAAGTATTCTAGTGAACCAAAGAAGAAGGCGTTGGCACAAGACTGCCTTTATGTGGGTCAGAGGACTCAAGCCACTTTCCAGGAGTATGTTTGTAGATGTTCTAGGGTCATTGAAGATGATGGAGGAAGATGAAGGCTCTGAGTGTGTGTGTGAAACATATTCGGATAGTATGCTATGTATTAGTCTAGAAGCAATTTAATGTAAGGTCACTTTTTGGGGGTTTGATTAGAGATGAAATCAGTGATAATGGTTCCCGGTCAAATCTCCTTAAACTTAAGAAGGGGCATAAGGCAGGGTTGGCCCCTGGTACCCTTGATCTTCTCCACGTATGTGAGTATATTTGTAGATAATATTTTCATATTTCTGACGAACCACAGAGGGGATGTGAAGCACTCAGCTCCAGGAGGCCTTCATGGATTCTGTCTTTAGGGTTAGCAGGAAAAAATCTGGGAACCCCCTGGGCATGGACCCAGTTGTGGTCGACAGACTGACTAAAAGGTTTTCCTATTCTTAAGTAAACATTCTGGAGTATATGCTGCAACCTTCATATAAATATCAACTGTTTTTTTATCATGACACACGTGTGTTTTGGTTGAACAATCAGAAACAAAGGAAAAGCAGACAAAAAGGCGTAGAGACTACCACAGTCCAATAAGGAAAGATGTTTTACTTCTATATTTTTGTATTTTTGAAGTAAGAATTTGGAAAAAATCATTTGTTTTGTAACAAATCCATTATCTGTAGTTAAACAATTGATGACAAAGATTTTTCTTGTGTTTATTCTCTGTAGAACCACCAGCCTGACTTCCAATGACACTACAGGCACTTGGATAGTGGCTGCATTACAAATCACAGACTACGTTAAAGGAAGCCCCTGCCTTGTGATATAGCTGGACCTCTCAGCTGCTGTTGTCAGCATCAATCTTCCCGCTCTCATTTCCACCATGAAGTGTTAAATGGAATTCACTGGCAACATCCTCAACTAGTCCTCCTCCTACCAACCGACTGATGCCAGTTCATTCAAATGGGCACTGTGGTGTTGGGCCTTAGGCCCACAAGCCGAGAAGTGACGGACACAGACACTGGTTGGTATGGTGCAGTAACTGGCCACGAGCACATGCACCCGGGCCCTTTTATTGGCGGAGCCACGTCACTGGTGGCACCCGTGATGGATGGGTGTGGGGTGCAAGTGTGTCCAACCCTCGAGGGAGTGGCTGGAAGAACGGCTTTCTGCAGAGCACTAGAACATGTCCTGCAGGACACTACATTCCTTCCCAAATGTATTGAAAAACAAACAAAATGTTAGTCCAACCTGTGGAAACAAAAACAATTAACTAAAACACCACAGGGGCCATCAGTCTTCTGAGACGGGTGGCAGGAAGACGTCAGACGTGGGCTGATGACGGCCTGCAGCAGGACCTTCTCGGTTGGCACCTGTAGGGTTCAGGACACGACCGTTGGCTTGGAGACGTCCGCTGCATAGCGTCAGTTCACTTGTGATGACGTGTCTTACATGTCTTCCCTTTTGTTGACGTCAGTGATGGTCTGTGGTGAATTCAAACAGTTCTTTCAATGGGATACGTCATTAGCATGGATGGAGTTCATGGTGACGGTTCATGGTGCTGATCTTCACCCATGGCATCCGTAGTCAGGAGCAGGGATGCCGTTTGACTTAGACTGCTGACACTTAAGGGTGGACGGTCACCTGGGGAAGCGTTGGGATGATACATGGTTTGCGCTTGCTGCGGCTTATGTTCGGTTCTCCCGTGAGGCTGTATCCAGGGACGCCGGTTGACGCTCACCTGGGGAAGCATTAGGATGAGACTTGGTTTGCGCTTGCTGCGGCTTACTCTTGGTTCTCCCTTGGTGCTGTCTCCAGGGCCGTCGGTCCGCCTTGGTGGCTGTCTAGTGTGTCAGGGTGTGCTCTTGGCTTGCTGTACAAGTCCTCTTGTTCTCCCTTTGTCGGTCTGTTCGGCCCACCTGTGTTCATCCGGTTTCGGGGCAACAGGGCTGTCACTCTCTTCTTTCTTCGAGGGCGTTGCGCTAGGACCTCGAGGCGGCGCCGGCTTCTGCCTTCGTTTATGCGTGCTTGTCCGGACTGATCACTTGGTGTGACTTGCTCCTTGCTTGCTGGGCGACATGACATCCGGGCATGTGTCACCAGTTGTCGGAGCACCTGTCACTGTGGCAGCCTGCCACTTGGAGTGTGCAGCTCCTCTCTTGCCTGTCTTGGGTCCCTGCCAACTCCGTCTTGAGGCAGTGCAAGGTCGGACACTCAGTGTTGCCTTCGGCCCACTGCGGGGCTTTGCTGGGGTGGTGGAGACATGGATGCTCTCCTTCTTGCGTTCAGCAGTGCTTCTTTGTGGCGATGTCTCTATCTCCTGGGTGCCTGTCTGTGCAGTAAGGTTTACTGGCGCGGCTTTCTGCGCGCCTCTCACTTTGCGTGCTCCGTCTTCTTCTTGGACGCTTTTTCTGGCACGTGGTGTGCCTGGGGTGTAGTTCGCGGTGATGCCTGTACACCGGGAGGAGCAAGCGATGCTGTTTCTTCTCCAACAGTGGCAATGGGCAGCCACGTGTGGTGCTTGCTCTGCCTAAGTCCCTCTTGAGCTGTTAGTGGAGACAGCGACCTTGAGACATTGCTGTTCTGGCTGGTCGTCCACTCTTGTTCGTGGGGCTTGTGTTGCCGCTTCTTTGGTGTTGCTGCTTGAGCTTAGTCGGCGCTTGCCTGGGCTGCACTGCCCTGTGTGTCTTGGCACGTTCCTGTGTTGTGTCGCTTTTGGGGACACCAGGCGGGCAATCAGGCTTGCTCTGTTACACTGTCTCTGGAAGGGTGTTCTCTCAAGATTTTCACTCTTCGGGGCACACAGCACTCTCAGCACTGTGGTGGGCTGACAATGCTTTGGTGCGCGCTGGCATGCCTGGCTTGGAATGCTACACCCTGGAAGACAGTTGCAGGAAGGTCTACTGATGTCCGCCTCTGCCTGGTGGCATCCTACTTTGTTAGGCTAAGACTCGCTTCTCTCTGTTCCAGGACAACTGGTGCTCTGCTTCGTCGGGGCTGTTTAATTTTAAACTGTGTATTCCATTAGGTGTGGCATTGCTGCTTGGTGGTCCTAGTCACACATGTTCATTTTGTGTCTATTTGCTTTCCTAAGCGCGTTGCCTCTCATTGGCCACTAGGTGGCGCTGCCAGACTTCTGTTCACCAGCCCCAGCGGCAGTCTTTCCTGAGACTGCGGGCCATGCAGCACTCACTCAGAGAGCTGGCTTCACTGTTGCAGGTGTCCCAGGGGGTAAGTGGTGGCACTGCGGGCTAGTTAGATGTACCAGGCTGCTTGTCCCTTTGAAACGTTTAGCGTGTTGGGTCTGCTTAATGTTAGACATTTAAATAGTGCAGTTCAATGGGCTGCAGGTGCTTCTCTGAACAGGACATGAGCACCATCAGGCGGGAGAAGCTTGCTGGTCACTGTGTCTCTTTTGATGCACGTGCGGTGCTCAGCAGGCAGACGGGGCAGCTTGCCTTTAATACTACGATGCCCCCCCCCCCGGGGCTTCCTTGCGCAGTGAGCTCGTGGGTGCGGTCTATACTGGGGACCGCTAGGTGTTGCTAGTTTCAACTCAGGATGCCGCTGCAGTTTTCGTGGCGCTGCAGGCCTCACTGTGTAATTCAGATGCTGATACCGGGAGGGGGAACTCAAATAGTTGTGCAGTGTTTGCAAACGGCCGAGTTTGGCCGTGGGCAGGAGCTACTTGTGTCCTCATCTTCAGGCACCAGGCAGCGCATTGCTGGGAATGCTTAAGCAGGCCTCCTAGTGCTGGGGGGGGGGCTTAGACATGCCTCGTCGTGGGCATTCCAACTCACGCGGGCAGCATGTAGACCAACGCTAATGCCTCGCAGACGGAGGAGGCACGGGGCCATTGGCCACTTTCTCCTCGCTGCCACTCAGCCTCTGACAGTCTGTTGTAGTGAGCGGGGGCACTCCTCTGTTGTGGCAGTGACCGCCTCGACAAAGGGGAAGCGGTGCCAGTAGCAGGGGGAGGTGTGCAGCAGGGAGCTCCCCCCATGGGCCTTGTGTTCCCTTATCGCCTCACCTTGATGCAATGAAGTCGGTCCTTCGGAGGCTGAAATCGCTCTCCGTTGCTACGGGCCATGCCGCTGCTCACCTTGGATGTGGCCGCAGGCTGGATGTGTAATACATACAGGCGGGGCCTCGGCATCTGTCAGCCTTCATAATGTCTTGCGCCGGTGCCGTTGTGCAGGCTGGAGTTGCGGGCAGTGGCTGGGAGGGGGCTGTCTTGGCGATATGGCAGCGCTTCACCTCCTCTCCCCCACGCCATGTGCAGACCGGCGGTTGCAGGGTCATGCACGGTAGGCAGACTGTTAACGGTGCCTCAGTATACATTATTCCACAAGGCCCGACAGAAGCAGCAGGAGTGCACGCGGGGTCTGGACCCGCTCGTCGCCATTGTGGTTTTGGGCCTTAGACCCACATGCTGAGAAGTGACCGACACAGACACTGGTTGGTATGGTGCAGTAACTGGCCACGAGCACGTGCACCCGGGGCCTTTTATTGGCAGGGCCAAGTCACTCGTGGCACCCGTGATGGATGGGTGTGGGGTGCAAGTGTGCCCAGCCCTCGAGGGAGTGGCTGGAAGAACGACTTCCTGCGGAGCACTAGAATGTGTCCCGCAGGACACTACAGGCACCTCCCATCACCTGCAGAGTCCACCAGCGTTCATTGTATCTCCTGTCTTCTTCAATCTATACATGGTGCTCGCTGGGGCTCTACTCATAAATAAAAACATCAACAGTCACCAGATTGCTGACAATGCACTACTTTGAAAATGTCCTCCACTCCAGATATCTAACGCTGTCTGTACCTCCTACACACCACGATCTCCATCACCTACCTGAAGCTAAATTCCACAAAGACAGACTTCCTGTTCTTCACCAAGAAAACCAAGCAACAACTAGTTCAAACCAGGCTCCGTGGCATGAACCTGGAAAGATTCAAACCCTAACTTTCACCCAATGTCAGGCACTCAGATACTCCCAAGAAATGCGCCTGACCCTCCGGGAGCACATCGCCAAGAAAGCCAAGAATGTCTAGTACCACCTCTCTCTATCGATGAAAGAGATAGTACGCCTTCCAGACAACGACTCCTCAACTGCTGTTCAAATCCTCGTACTCTCGCATCTGGATGGTGGACAAAAGCTGCTCCGTAGCCTCCCAGACCCCACAGTGACACTGCTAAACAACCTACAAGCTGCAGCCCGCCGCATCAAGGGCCTGAAGAAATGTTGGTACCTCACACTAACAAGGGTTGGAGCTCTGCTGGCTTCCTTTTTCGGAATGCACCATCTGCATATCCACAAAGCCACCCCGCCTTACACCCCTGCCTACTTGACTGACAAGCTCACCACCCCTGGCAGTTCTTGGCATTCCTATGCACGTGGTAATTGCTGGAGACCACTGGACCCAGTAGGCCTGACACCATGCCAAACCCTGTCCCCAGCCAGGACACCTTAAAACTAGAGACGAAGAAGTGCAAAAGAGAAAAAACAAGACAACACACAATTTATGCAATCTGGATCCGGTAAAGCATTCCTGTACCTCTCAGGATTGTTCAAACTGTGCACCGACCTAAAGAGCTGAAAACACACCTCTTTGAAGAACATTACATCACAGCAAAGTGACACTCGACCTCCCCCTCAGAACTCTGCTTCCTCTCCAACCCACAACCTATTGAAAGTTTCCCTGCCTGTGACTCTTTGCAGTGCTTCACTCACTGCTTTTTGTCTATGTGCGTCATTCACAAACATCTAGAATTGGTTAGTTGAGCCTAAAAACGTAAGATAAGCAATGTACAGATAAAAATAGCCAAAACGTAGGAATGCTATTCCTTATCCAGTTATTGACATAATTTGGCGAACTTTAGTTATACTGAAAAAATGAATTTCGAATTCCCCAAGGAAAGCATAACATAACATTTACTACTGTGGGGCGATTGCACCAGTATAATGTGTCTGTTTATAAAGAATACATAAATGGAAACTGGAGATCAGGGCTATTGACATTGAGGATTTCTGGTGACACATCAGAATCATAGGGGTGAGTGGTTTAGAAATGTCACCTGAATCAAGTTAAACATGTATTTGTTTTTAGAAGGCATGCTGTTCTTAAACAGGAAACATATTAGGTCAAGACTCCATAATAGTGTGACATGGGCTCGTAGTCAAAGATTTGAGAATGGGCCCCTGAGCCCCCATTTAGGGAGTAAAGGAGAGCCATAGTAGGGGTGCAATAGACCCGGCATGCCCCTGAGCCTTGGTGCCATTGCACCTGCTGCACCAATGGGAGCTGCGCCCTGCCTTGAGTATACTGTAGTATTCGATAATAATTTCCAGGCTTCTGATTGATAAAAATCTGTAATTCACTGGGATAATATCATTTTCGCAAATTATTTAAATAACTAATGGCTATGGCGTCATTCCCGTGAATTATCGAGTTAAGAAACCCCCGCTAAAACACATACATCGTGAATTTTCGACAGTTACATCTATTTTTGCTACCACAGAATCACTTATTCACTGCCCATGCACTCCAAGCATTCGCTGTGCCCAGAACCGATACCTTTGCACTGACTGGCATTGTTGTGCCCAGGAGACCCGGAGCTATGTCCTATGGCCAGAACCCTACATGCAGTATTTAGGGGGCACAGTCTGCAACCGCGCCCTCGAGCAAAACGCGAGCTACTTACATATACTTCCTTCTCCGAGACAGAGATGTTTTAATGGTTGAGGGGAGTGGGCTCTGGCCCAGGGCCCCCACCTTTCTTGGGGCCCCCTGATAGAGCCAGCTCTGTTCTGCAGAGTCTTGTCCTAATGACCTTGAATAGATCTTAAAGGGAGTGCTACCATACCTACCGTTTTCCTTTAATTTCTTTTTTAATATGGGTGATGTGCAGCCGCGGCCCGTGGAGGGAGTTCCGTGGGGCGGTAAGGCGGGGCGGGGGAGGGGCAGGGTGGGGGCTTCTAAAAACCGGAATATGGATAATTGCAGGTAAATTAACAATTAAATAAATAAAACGAAGCGCGCGCTACGAAATTTAATTGTTTACTTACCTGCAATTATCCATATTCCGGTTTTAAACCCCCCCCCCCACCCTGCCCCTCCCCCCGTGGCTGGTGAGCACTGTTGTGTTACAATATTGAAAACACGTCACTATCCCTGAATATTAGATGTAAGCCCATTTAGAATGTGGACGAGTGTGTCCGTGCACTGTCAGTGACCTGGCCAAGAGGACATGAAAGACCGGAAATTGGATCATAAATTTCAAAGTTGTTCTGACCAGGGCCCCCCAAAATACCTTTGGCCAAGGGCCCCCAACATCCTTAAGACGTCCCGGCTCCTAGACGCGCATAAAACGGGGCAGCCATCCTCGGTGCCTAAAACAATAGATTGCAACAGAAGCACGCCGTTGCTTTGTAAAATCTGTGAGTTGAGTAAGGCGAGAAGTGCTCCTGTCCCAAGCCGCTGCTGGAAACCCGGATGTCGTGATCTCAAATCTTCACCCACAGCGTTTGCCTCATATCAAGAAGCATCATTTTGCTGCGTCATGACATCCAGCTGTATATAGGGAAGGGCTTAGCCTCTATAGGATCCTAATAAGGCATTCGATAACATAAGAAGTGTACATCATTAAGGTTCGTTTGACTTCGGAAGAGACAATGTTCATTCAGCGCATGGCTCTTAAAGCCACAGAATAGCAGGCATGATGGCGCTATACAAAATCCAAACGCATGCGTTAACATATGACATATAAAACAGGTGCTATCCTCTCCGGTGACTAAATCGTGGAGTTTGGATTAAAAAGTCCCACTTTTTAATATCGGCCTATCCATTGGATCACGCTGTGTGACTCTGGACAGATTAGTTCCTCGGCCTAGGATTTGTGCTAAAACATCGGGAGCTATCGGAAATATGAGAAAAACCTGACATTATCTTACCTCTAGGCCTCTCTGCTGAGACTGCTTGCGTGGAGCCGATCTCGGTGATTACTGGAGCTACTGCTGCATCTATACAAAAGTGTGGGGGGGGGGCACCTTCTTATACCTGGGCGGGTAACATCTGTGAGTCCCCTGATTGGCGGGCACCGCATCTAAACACAGCTGTGCTGCCTCAGAGAGCCCCTGTCAGGCCCACACCCACGGGCCGTGGCTTTGGAAGATGAGGCCACCGCTCCATCACCGTCATCACCGCGCCCCGTTTAAAGGGATTAAAGCCGGACCAATGAAAGGAGTCTCCGTTTGCACGCGGCCGGCTCTGTTTTAGCAGGACACACGGGTCACAGGAGGCTCGGCAGGGGTGTTTGATTAGGGATGCTTGGGATTGTGGGGTCAAATCTGCCATTCACGGCCTCACACAAAAGAGTTGTTATCCAGCTGAGTGGGGGAAACATTCGGAGCCACCAGCCCCGATGAGCCCGACCTCGGCAGTGTTCGGCTCTAGCTTCTAGTGACTTCCCGCAATTTGGCAGTCCCAAGTCGGCAAGTTCCAAAACCCCTTCGGACACCCTCCATTGGCGGGTGTCCGAAGGTTTTTTGGAATTTGCTAACTTTGGCCTCCTTACCCCATGCCAACTGAGCACCCTTAGCACACACCAGCTGTCACATTTACCTCCCGCTCATCCACTGCCTACTTGGGGTGTGGGGACCATCTCGCCAAATTTTACCCGTCCCCTGAGGCCTCTGATCCCCAAAGAGCCTCGTCTGTCTCGAGTGCTCTTCAAACCCTTGAAACGTTTTGAGCATCCTACTGCCCTCGGTGAAGGTACAAAGTCCCCCCCCCCCCACACACTTCGCGCCCAAGCACTCCTCGACATTCTCACGTGCCTCCGGCAACCTTGACCATCTCAAGCACATTCTGACCCCCATTCCCACCCACCTCGTGACCTCAGCACACTCCAAACACCCAGCAGGGCACGCCCCAAGCACGCATGGATCCCCTTTGCCCGTCCTCTCTTGTACATTCATGGCATGTCCAGAACCATTTTTCCATCCTCTGAGTGCCCAGAGAGTGCCCCAGCACCCTTTAGCCCCAAAACCTCCTGAGTGCCATCTTAAAGATTTGTGAAGTCCCGGGCAACATATAATGTGGTGCCCTCAATCTTTTTCAGATATTTTAAGCAGTAGCTGTCTGTGCTATATCCTGTGTGAGAGAAACCATAGTGCTGCTGCCTATGGTGTTCTATTCTATATGTGAGAGACTGCTGCTATCTGTGCTGCAACTGTTCTCTATGCAAGGGATGGATGTGTGTGTGTGTGTGTGTACAGTAGTGCTGCTGTCTGTGCTGTACCTGTTCTTTATGTGAGAGAAGCTTGCCCTGCTGCTGCCTGTACTGTACCTGTTGTTTATGCAAGGGATGCTTGCACTGACATTGTCTGTGCTGTACCTGTTCTTTCGGTTAATGAAGATTGCACTGGTGCTGTGTGTGCTTTACCTGTTTTTTAGGTTAAGGACGGTTGCACTGATCCTGCCGGTGCTACATCTTTGTGTGTGTGAGAAACCAGTAGTGCTGCTGTCTGTGCTGTACCTGTTCTCTATGTGACAGAAGCTTGCACTGCTGCTGCCTATGCTGTACCTGCTCTCTATGGGAGGGACACATGAACTGATGCAGTCTGTGATATATTGTGTGTGTGTGTGTGTGTGTGTGTGTGTGTGAGAGAGAGAGAGAGAGAAACCAGTAGTGATGCTGTCTGTGCTGTTTGTGAGGGAAACTTGCACTGTTGCCTGTCCTTTAGGTTAAAGAAACTAGCACTGCTGCCGCCAGTGCTGTACAAGTTCTTTAGTTTAAAGAAGCTTGCACTGATGCTGCCTGTGCTGTGCATGTCCTTTAGGTTAAGGAAACTAGCACTGCTTCTGCCAGTGCTGTACCTGTTCTTTAGGGTAAGGAAGCTTGCACTGATGCTGCCTGTTCTATATCTGTGTGTGTGTGTGTGTGAGAGAGAAACCAGTAGAGCTGCTGTCTGTGCTGTACTATTCTCTATGTGAGGGAAGCTTGCACTGCTGCTGTCTGTACTGTACCTATTCTTTAGGTTAAGGAAGCTGTACCTGTTCTCTAAGCAAGGGTAGCTTGTAGTGTTGAAGCCTGCACAGTACCTGTACTCTATGCGAGGGTAGCTTACACTGCTGCTGCCTGTGCTGTAGCAGTTCCACATGCGAGGGAAGCTTGAACTGATGCTGTCTATGCTGTATGTATTCTCTCTGTGAGAGAGGCTTGCACTGCTGCTGACTGTACTATACATATTCTCTATGGGGCGGAAGCTTGGACTGATGCTGCCTTTAATGTACCTGTTCTATGTGTGAGAGAAGCTTGAGCTGATATTATCTGTGCTGTACTATTCTCTATATGATGGAAGCTTGCACTGCTGCTGTCCTGTGTTGTACCTGTTCTCTGTGCAAGGGGTGCTTGCACTGACATGGTCTGTGTTGTACCTATTCGGTATGAGAGAGAGGCTTGCATTAATGCTACCTGTGCTGTACCATTTCTCTATGTGAGGTAAACTTGGATTGATCCTGTCTGTACTGTCTCTGCTCTCTACGTGAGAAAAGATTGTAGTTCTGCTGCCTCTGCCAGGCCTGCTCTCTATGGGAGGGAAGCTTGCAGTGCTACTGTCTGTACCGTACCTGCTCTCTACAGGAGGGAAAATTGCAATTCTGCTGACTGTGCTGTCCTTTCTGTATCAAAGAGAAGCATGTACTTTGCTTTGTGAGGCAAGCTTGTAGTGCTGCTGTCTGTACTGTATGTGCTATCTGTGGGAGGGATGCTTGCACTGCTGCTGCTGCCTGTATTGTACCAGCTCTCTACAGGAGGGAAACTTGCATTACTGCTGCTGGCAGTGCTCTCCTTTCTGTATTGCAAGAGAAGCTTGTAGTTCTCTGTGTGAGGGAAGCTTGCACTTCTGCTGACTGTACTTGTTCTCTACGGGATGGAAGCTTGGACTGATACTGCACGTGCTGTTCTCTATGTCAGGGAAGCTTCAAGCGCTGCCAACTGTACTGTACATGCTCTCTACGGGAAGGTAGCTTGCACTGTTGCTAACTGTACTGTACCTGCAATACAGGGACGCTTGGACTGATGCTGCCTGTGCTACACCTATTCTTTGAGAGGGAAGCTTGCACTGCTACTGACTACAGTGTCTGTTATGTCTGAGAGGGAAACTTGCGGTGCTTTGCCTGCGCTGTATTTATAACGTGGCGATGGAAGCTTGCACTGCCTACTCTCTGCCTCTTTGTGCTCACATCGCAGCACTCTTCTTGTTCTTTCTGCTCCTGCCAAGCCTAAAATACAGAGTTCTTTGCCATCAGTTCACAGCATGTGCTGTACTCTGAATAAAGACCTTATATTCTCCCGCCCAGCAAAAAAGTCTGTTTCCTCTACTCCAGCATCTAGCACCAGTACCTTGTCTTTCCCGTCCGTCACCACAGTCTGGCCCCCACCACTTCAAGCTCCTCCCACATGCTCCCCAAGATGTGAGGTGTCAGAGCTCCTGGCCTCATTACTGGCGACTTCAAAGCACTTGCCAAGAAAACAGAAAACACGCAAGAGATACCAACCCTGTTAATTAGACGAGATAGAAAATGCCAACATTTTGCTAAATATTGTTTTCTGAGCGTTTGAAGCAAATATGTCGGACTTTATGTCTGGATAGACAGACTTGGGGGAGGGGGATATGCCCCCCTCTCAGGCGCCTGACATCTTTCACCCTTTAACAGAGAAAGGGCTTTTGCATATGTACCCTGATTCCAAAGGAGTGTGTGGGGGTGGGGGGGGTGCTCTGTTCATCTCATTCCCAAAACACGTTTAACAGACAGCCGTCCGTCGTTTGCGGGGGGATACGCCGCCTGTGCAGAGCATTCTATGGGGGGTATGGGGGCTATGCTCCAAGTGAACAAAGATGTTATCAAGCACCATTTAAAATAAAACATTGTTTCCATGTATGTAGCAATAAGGATGAAAATGCCCCCGTTTCTGTTATTTTAACGTTTATAAATAAAAAAGAAATCTCTCAACCATTTCATTTTTTTTTTTTTTTAAATATCTTTATTAAGATTTGTATCCCCCATTAACCATGAGAGATCAGTGCAGGTACATAATATATCATACAGCAAACAAATATCCACAAAATAGAATATTCTGTCACATGAGGCAGCTAATAAATCTTGAGAACCAAAAGCAATACATATAACAGCAAGAGAAGGAAAAGGAGCAAGAAGCCGGAGAGAAAAATAGAAAAAAATAATAAAATAAAACACTCCTATAACACATTAAGGGAAAACCTTCTTATCAACCATTGTTATCCTGCTAAACAAAATAAGTAAAGTTATATTGATTCCTTCCATTTTATTAAAGGTGCCCAAATGTTTTTGCCCAGTAATTTCGCTTTTTTCCCCTTCCTTTCATAAATTGCACTTTCTATTGTATATATGGAGAGTAAGCGAGCTAGCCATTATTGAAATGTAGGGGGAAGGGGATCTAACCAGGCAGAGGCAATGTTTATCCTTAAAACCGCCATAGCAACAAAAATAAATTGATAAGCAGTCTTATCTTGATTTGAAGAGCTTAATCCTAACAAAATAATTTCATGGGTTAATATTGTTTTTACCCCAAGTATATAATCTAAGTATTCCATAATTGAGTCCAACAATGCCTGCAGCCGCGGACAGGAAGCAAACATATGTACTAAATCCGCTTCCAGTCCCCCACACCGTGGGCATACAGTCCCTGTAGAACCGCCCCATTGTGCTATTTTGGCCGGAGTATAATATAGGGAGAAAACAGTTTTAAAATGTTGTGCCTGAAGCCCAGCCAAAAATAGAACTGAATGACCTAACTTTAAAGATTTCGCAACTGTTTCCGGGGCGGCCCCAACACGCTCAGCCCACTTACCCTCATGTTTGAGTAAATCATCTTGTTTCAGATTAATCAATTCTGCATAGATTAATTTAATCGTCCCCTTAGCACCACTTCTCATAATATCAATTATACTGTTACTAGCGAACCCGCATGCCCCACCAATTTTCTTACTGAAAAAGCTACGAAGTTGTAAATACTTAAAGAAATTACGGCTTTCCAACCCAAAGTCCTTCTGTATATCTTTGAATTGTCGAAAACCTTGATTTTCTATTATATCCCCGGCCTGACAGATACCCTTACTAGCCCAACCAACCATAACTTCATCCGAAAATACCTCGGGAAGCATTGGATTTTTAAACAAAACTGTGTAAAAATTAAGCCTTCCTAATCCAATCTTTTTCTTTAGCCCCCCCCAAATCTTAAAAGCAGCTATCAGTGTCTTAAATTTTGTGCGTTTGTTGTAGCTAGTTTCTGTAAATTAGAAAAAACAATATTCAGCGCTTTGGCCCAGTAGTAAACTATAAACATCCGGAAGGTCATTTTCCCTTTCCGTTTCCCCAGAGCATAGCCCAACCAATATCCTCATATATTGCAGAGCTGCTGCCCAATAAAAGCTACGAAAATCCGGCACGGAAAATCCTCCTTTCTCCCGTGATAAACACATAAACCGAAGAGCCCGCCTAGTTTTCCCATGTGCCCAAATAAACCTATTAACTAAACCTTCTAAAATAACAAACCAGGATTTTTGAAATTCTAAAGGGATTGACCTAAACAGATACAATACTTTTGGTAAAAACAGCATCTTAATGAGATTACACCGTCCCACCAGAGAGAGATGGAGGTTATTTAATCTAACAAAATCCACCCTCGCTTTGCTGATTACTGGCTCCATATTAGCGGCCACCAGCTTCCCAAGATCTGAAGTGACACGTATCCCCAAATAAACTGCCAAATCAACAACCCGAGCATCTTCAAAATTAATAAAACGATTCTTAATAACTTGAGTCTTAGTTTTATTTAATGCGTATCCTGTAAAAATACCAAACTCACTAGAAATTGACTCCACTCTTTCCAAAGCCAATTGCGGATCCGCTGTGACAATAGCCACGTCATCAGCGTATGCAAGCACTTTAGTTTCTATCCCCTGGCATACAACTGGTCGAATTCCGCTATTAGCCTCAAATAATCGTAACAGGGGATCAATATTGATGGCAAACAACAATGGAGACGAGGGACAGCCCTGCCTGGTTCCCCTCTGTATAAAAAATGGAGATGTATAGTTGCCATTAATCTTCAGCCGAGCTGTTGGGACCAGGTATAATACTTGAACAGATTTAATAAATCCTTCTCCCAACCCAAACCACCTCATAGCCTCCCAAAGAAAATCCCAGGAGACCCTATCAAATGCCTTTTCAGCATCTAGTAATAACACCGACATAGGGTCCCCTGAGATCTCCGTTGCATCAAAGAGGGTGATCAATCGCCTTATATGTTGCGTGGTTCCCCGGCCCATAATGAACCCATGTTGACACGGATGGATAGTTTTTCCCAAGATAGCATTTAATCTCATGGCCAAGATTTTTGAGAATATTTTAACATCACTGTTCATTAGGGTGATGGGGCGATAGGAGCCAGGATCCTTGTCTGGTTTATCCTTTTTCAAAAATATAACATCTGCCCCCGCCCAAGACTCGGGGGTAGAATCCCCCCTTTGTGCCAATAACATAACCTCCACCAAATCCTGTCCTAATAAATCAATAAAAATTTTATAAAATTCCAACGGAATCTGATCTGGACCGACAGCCTTACCGGACGGCAATTCTTGTAGAGCACCCCTTATTTCTTCCTCGGAGAAGACCCTCTCGAGTTCCTCCCTATCTATAGAATCAACCTTCTGACTGGGTATATTATCTAAATATTCACAAATACCACCAGGTATGGCGGTAGGTCCACCGGAGTATAATTGCTGAAAGAATAACCTAAAGACTTCCCGAATACCTACTGCATCAGTAATAACCTTTCTACTAGTATCATAGATTTCAGAAATCGTCCCGGCCGAGGTTTCTTGCCTAGCTCTTACTGCTAGCGTATGGCCTATTCTCTCATTAAATTCATGACAATGCTGTTTTTTAGCCAAAAACGTTTCTGCTGCTTTTTTAGCCAAATGATCACCTATCTCGGCCTTTTTTATAGCCAGCTGTGATAGTATCCTATCTATTCCTTCACCAGTGCTGATGGCTGTAGCTAAAATTCCCTCAAGATGATTTAATTCCTCCCTTATCTCTCTTTCTCTTAATCTTTCCTTCTTTTGTCGCCGTAAACTAAAACTTAAGGTTTCCCCTCTAACCCCTGCCTTAAAGGCATCCCAAACAACTCCAACCCGTGTACTCCCTCGATTAAACTCCCAAAATTCTTTAACCCACCCCTTCATATAGACAATATAGTCTGGATCATATAATAACCTCCTTTCAAAGGTACAGCCAGTATTCTTTTTTTCCGACAAACTGATATTAATTGTCAGAACTAAGGGATTGTGATCTGATAAAATGCGTGGATACTTCTCGATACCCAAATTATTAAGAGGTTGATTGGATACAAAAAAATAATCCAAACGAGAAATAACTTTATGTGGAGCTGAGAAAAAGGTGCCACCTAAATCAGTAGGTTTAAGATGAGCCCAAGCATCTATCAAACCATTATTGTGAACTAGATTATATAGGGCAGTGCTAAATTTATTTTTCCTTCCTAAATAGTTATTCCCTTGACTATCCCATTGTATCCCTAAGCCATTAATATTAAAATCTCCGCATAGAACCACTGGAACAGACCATAATGCCAGTCTTCCATCTAGATACTCTAACAATTCCGGATCGTCGCTAGTTGAGCCATATAGTGAGCAGAGTGTAAATTTGAAATTATTAACCAAACATTCAATTATTACCCAGCGACCCCATTGATCAACTGATTTACGAAGAACTCTTATATCACTTCTCCTAGTGAGGATTGCCACCCCACGAGTTCGAGCACCTTGTGTGGTATATGCAAGCAATCTAAAACCAAGATGCTCCATTAAATAAGCTCTATTACCCTCCATATGGGTTTCTTGAATACATACTAAATCTATTTGTAAAGATTTCAGCCAGATCGCTACCTTATTCCTCTTTCTCTGATGCCAAGACGTGGGTTCCAGGCTCACAGTGCCACTGGATTCAAGCTATCCTGGCTGAAGATGGGTGAAACCCCGAAACCGGCCCTAGGATGCTTGTTTCCGGTCCACGGAGGACCTGGCTTGGCAGTTCGGGCTGGACTGTTCACATGAGGCACGGGGTCAAGACTGATTTGCATATGGCCAGGTCTAAACTGGGGTGGCGTGGTGAGCAAAAGAATGATGGATTTAACCCAGATCTCTTGACAGGGGGATAATGTTTTGATTTGTTCTGCAATCCATCCATCAATTGTGTGTCTTTTGCTTTCTCACCCTAAGTGTCCCGGGTATGCCCAGACATGGTTCCCAAGCTCACTGTGCCACTGGATTCAAGCTATCCTGAGTGAAGAGGGGTGAAACCCCGAAACCGGTCCTAGGATGCTTGTTTCCGGTCCACTGAGGACTTGGCTTGGCAGTTTGGGCTGGACTGTTCCCATGAGGCACAGGTTCAAGATTGATTTGCATATGGCCAGGTCTAAACTGGGGTGGCATGGTGAGCAAAAGAATGATGGATTTAACCCAGATCTCTTGACTTGAGGAGAATGTTTTGATTTGTTCTGCATTCCGTCCATCAATTGTGTGTCTTTTGCTGTCTGGTTGGTCAGCAACGGAGTAAAATACATGGACAATGAAATTATATGGCGGGGTGGACTCATTATATGGCATTGTTGTTTAAATTATTCATCCAAAAAAGGCTAATTATGTGGCTGAAGTGGCACATTGTGTCACATTTTTTAAAACTATTTTGTCACTTTCTACAATGTTAACACTGCCCAGGCAAAGGTCTTATCTCATTACTATGAGTTTCACAACAAAATACAGCAAATCAGAGACTGAAAGGTGAGCTGCCACTCTCCGGGAAAAGGCCTAGCACTGCGTAGCAACACACATTGAAGAGTTTGAGTAACTTTTTGGTTAGTGTGAGTTAGAAACAATTTTTGGGTTAAAATTGAAAAATTATGCACAAAATGATTACTTTTGTGGTAAATACAGCAAATCCATAGGCTGCGTAATCACATAATTCCAGTGGGAAAGGGCAGTCAAGGCTGCCACTTGGAGTCAGTGAGATATTACTGAAGTTGGACGAGTCTGGGGTGTCTCATGGCCACTGACATGAAGGGAGCGATTAGTGATGACATAGACAGCTGGATGTCTCATAGTGGGGTGCTTTTGCTGGCAGATCTTATACAGGAGAGTAAGAAGCATAGTGAACAGGATGGCAGGGAGGCAGCAGCTGGCAGTGATAGGAGTTCAGAATTAAAGGTCAAAAGGGTTGGTGGGAGCAATGGGAAGGGGTAAGTGGAAATGTGAATAAGAGATGTGTGCAGAGGAGGTGTGTTAGGCAGTAACAGAATGTATTGAGCAAGGGGAGGAAACAAGGCACTTATGGGTTGATGGATACGGCTTGGGTGTTTTGCACAGCAAAAATGTAACTGGGAACAGAGGGTTTGTGAGTAAGCTTATATTGGGAGAAAGGGATTAATAGACAGAGGAAGGGCCTTAATACTTCAGTAGGCAATTGAGAAAAATAACATAGTCACCATACATAGGGATTACTAAACCATTAGATGAATATACAATGAGATATATATATAATTCACCTACTGGAGCTTGCTAGTAGGTAGTTATAGTTAGATAAGCATGAGGTTCTGTATTAGACACGAACGAGGGGAGGAGGACGGCTGCCACGTTCGTGAAGCAGAAGGTTTTCAATATTGACCAAAGAATAAAGTCGACCTTCGCACAAATTGATAAATAGTATAAGATAGGACCCAATAAAACTGATTAGATGTGAATTAGAGTATGTAAGATAAGCATCCTCCTGGAAGATTTTTAATATTGACCAAAGAAAAAACCTGATCTCCAGACAAGATTGAAAAATAATATAGGACTGGACTTAACCAAACAAATTCCATGTGAATTAGAGCATTTAAGAAAAGTATTATCTTGGTTGCCACACTGTGGATATCTATAAGACAATTCTGTTTTTAACTAGAGTTCGGAAAAAGTTAATTTATCCTGAAGAAGGTGGCCTTGAATATGGGGTGCCCACCGAAACGTGTCGATGCATAATTAAAACCAAATCTGGAATACACTGAGGAACACAGTAGATACTAATGTTTCATGATACTCTTTGATACAGACAATGATCTAAAAAAGATTGGTTACCATAAAAGACATATGTGATTGTCTGTTGGTTTTTCCCTATCTATGTTTATGTGTTTTTGTATTTTTATAATTAGCAATAAAGAATGTGGCTTATCCTGTCTTTCTTGAAAAAGGAATTAAAATAATGTAATTTTAATGTTTTAATATAGAATAGGATTGAGACATTGTACTGTATAGCTTTTTAAATTATTGATCAAGAAATGAGATTGGATATATATAAATAAGATAATAAAACAAAAAACATTGTTTTATAAAAACATACAGGTGTGGCATTGACCTTAATGCTATCGGGGGTAAATGTAATAAGACCAAGTGAATGCGTAGAGTGTGATTAAAATTGCATTTACAAGCCCAACAGGAATTTTATTTTGACCTTTCAGTTATAGTTAGGACCAAAGTTTCCATAGGAAAACCGTTGTTTGTTTTGGCAATAACTTTGACGCCGCTTAACAAATCTCCACAAGATTTTCACAAAACTTCCCCTTTTTGGTTCAGCTGCTATGTTGGATGTTTCGGGGTGATCTATTAAGCAGGGGCCAAGATAAAAGGAAGGGGTTCCAAAACGAGTTTTCTTCATGTTATGTCTACAGGGATTTTTCATTTTTTGAACACGACTACAGCCCTAACTGCTGAATGGAATTTTACCAAATTTAGCAGAAAGCGTGCTTTTTGTGATTTGGTGTATATAGGTTCAGTAGTTTTAAATAAATTAAAGTTTGAAAAATAAAGAAGTCTTTGCAGTGCGCTCGTGGATCCTACTAAAATTTGATTGGCTGCCAACACTTCAACCAGGAAGTGTTGGCAGAAATCTTCAGACTCAGCTTGAAGCTGAGTCCAGAAAAAAAAGTAAAAAAAAAAAAAAAAAGGGGCATACTCTGCCCACCCCCCGAAATGGCGCGGGGTCCTTCAGGGACCCGCCAGGGCGTATAAAGCATTTTCAAAAAAATATTTTGCCACGTAGTTGCGGGTGGATCCGCAAATCCATGGCAAAATAAAAAAAATAAAAAAACGTCTCTTGTTCTTAATTTACTATAGGCCCCAGCGTGGGCCGGGTCCAGGGGCATTATGAAAATGAGGGGGCCCCCCTCCTTGGGGTATTTATAGCCTGCTGCCCGGGGGACCACCACCTCTCCCAGGCACAAATGTGATAAAATAATGCAGGAGAGGCCCTCTGGGTTCCCCCGCAGCCCTGGAGACCACTACCTCCCCAGAGCAGTAACTTAATTATATGCGGGAGACTGCCACCTCTCCAGGGAACTGTTGTTTTCAAATGCTGGGGGCCTGCTCAGCCCCCCACTGTCCCGGGGACCACCAACTCCCTGGGGCACTGTTTTATAAAAACGCGGGGCCCCCTCGGCCCTTCCGCAGCCCCTGGGACCACCACCTCTGCTGGGCAGTATCATTAACTAATATATGTGGGAAAGCCTTGCGGCTCTCCCGCTGCCCCAGGGACCGCCACCTCCCCAGGGCAGAGATGTACAAATAAAATAATGTGGGGGAGGCCCTACAGCCTCTCCCTTTGCCCCAAGGACCACCACCACCTATAATAAAATAGTACGGCGTGGGGGATCCGGACCCCCTACGCAGACCCGGGGACCGCCAAATCAAACAATGGAGGGGGTCCACCACCTCCCTAAAATTTCAAAAAAGGAGGGGGCCAGCACGTCCCTCCTCCAGGAGCCCTAGATGGCTCTGGGGAGCACCACCTCCCAGGGCCGCCTCCAGCAATGTCCCAGGGTGCCCATCCCAGAGACATTGCAGTTTGCTATTGTGTGGAGGGAGCACCGAGTGCCATAGCATACAACTGCTCTGCTTTCAGTAAGCGAGAGCACAACATGCTCTCGCTTGCTGAAAGCAGAGCACAGCAAGCAGTGAAACAGACACTTTGCTTTAGGACCCAGGGAGGAGCTCCTTGGGTCCCAAAGCAGTGCCGGCTACTGCAAGAGGTGGGGAGGTGCCAGGGACTGCGGGGGCCTTCAGGGTGCCTCCGCAGTCCCCAATGATTTAAAAGTGTGTGCCCTAGGAGGGACCAGAGCACCCACACTACAGGCTGGGTCCTGGGGAATGGGGTCCTGGGGCCAAAAATGTCCCAGGAAGGTGGCCCCTCAGCTCCCTCCCTTAGAATTCTTTAAAAAAAATTGAAAAGTTGGGCCCTGGGGAATGGGGTTCCTGGGTTGAAATCAGCCCGGGACGGGGGCTGCCTGGCCTCCCTCCTTTTTTGCTTATAAAAAATAGAGCAAGCCCCAGGGGATTAGGGCCCCTGGGCCCAAAATGGTCCCGGGTAAGGGTGCCATGGCTCCCCCTTCCTAGAAAATAAAAAAAATACAAAACAGAAAATTCACCAGAGGCCCGGCCCCCTTTCTTCACCTCTCTGCAAGTGTGCCTCCTGGTGCGCTGCTGTTTGGGGGATGAAGTCCCCTTGGCTGCGGAGAGTCAGTAGGGGAAAACAAGACCTCCTGTTACCTCCAGAAAGCCCCACACACTGGTATAGCTGAGAGGTGATCGGATGCCACGTCCCCTTTCTCCACCACTCTGCAAACATGCTCTCAGTGCACTGCTGGTGGGGGGATGAGGTCTCCTTGCCTGAGGGCCTCAGGACTAAAGTCAACTTCTTCCCCCAAGCAGCAGTGCATCAGGAGGTGCATTTGCAGAGTGGTGGGGAAAGGGGACATGGCTTCTGACGATCTCTCAGCAATCCAGCAATCCAGCTGTGTGGGTCTTACTGGAGGGAACAGGAGGGCTAGTGATGTAATATGTGAGGTCATAAGCAGTGGACTGTGGAGCATGAGTTATAGTTAGCTTAGCTAACTAGAACTGCTGAATGTCCTTGGTTTTGTACGAGTGAACCTGAGCCTAACTATAACGCCTCAGTAACCTTTGGATTTTTCAGTGAATTTCTAAGGTTTTTTAAATTCCATTACCTAACGATAACGTCCCTGCAACCTTGTCTTTATATATATTCACTGACAAAACCATAGGTTTCAGGCACGTTATAGTTAGGAATTAGCATTTAAAAAAACTTAGAAATTCAATGAAAAAACCATAGGTTTCAGGGGCGTTATAGTTAGCTGGACTTTTCACTCGTACAAAACCATTGAAATTCCCTCGTTATAGTTAGTTCAGCTAACTATAACTCGCGCGCACGCAATGCACTGCTGATGACGTCACATATTACATCACTCATGACATGGTCAGTGACATCACTCACGACATCACTGATCACATCTCAAATGACATCACTGACAATGCTAGGCAGGTGGGAGGGGAGTGGCAGCTCAACAGGACACTCAGAGTAGATAAGAGTGGCAGGTCCATGGAACATGGTGGGCAAAAAGGATGGAGCAGGGGCATGCACAAAGACAACGGAGGGCAGGGGGAAGGAGAATAGGGGCAGCAATCTAAGCACAGAGGCTAAGCAGGAGGTCAATGATGGGCCATAGAATTGGGCAATGGAGGGCAGGAGGAGTGAACTGGTACATCATGCTAAATGGAGGGCAGTGGCAGCACATCAAACCATGCATGGTAGGAGGGAGGAGGCTAGTCCATGGATTCAGACAACAGAGGATAGGGAGGAGGTGGATGGGGCAGCAAGCTAACGTTTCAGAGAAGGTGGGTATTAGGAACTTTATTGTTTTTAAAAAGTGTCTGTACAAACTACTTAAAATATGAACAAGTATGCAGCATAATCTCACTTTTATTCAGGAAGAAGAGGACGTTTGTGACTGTGACTCCGGGCTCACTTGGCAGAAACACCCCCTGACCCTCCACCCCCATCGCAAAATGTAATGCCCATGAAAAGGGTAGGTGGATGGGGTCCCCAGGGCCAGTAAATTAGAAAAAGAAGGTGGGCCACACTGCCGTCCGTCTTAAAAAAAATAAATAAATAAAAGACCGGCATCGCGCTGGAGGCCATGACCCCTCCTTGCAACACTGTGCAAACGCGCCCCCTGGCCAGTTGTAAGTTGGGGAATTAATTCCCCTTCAATACTGAGGGTCCCTGAGGGACAACTAGCCCAACAGGTATCTCCAGTATGCGCCAGGTATCTGCGTTGCAGACAGGTGTTCTGAGGCCACACCCCTTTTTACACCTCTATGCAACGCAGCTCTGTGACGCTTACTGGAGGTACCTAGTGGGCTAGTTTGACCCTAGGGACCCTTAGGATTCAAGGGGACTTAATCTCTCAACTTATAACGGCCACAGGGCGCGTTTACACAGTGGTGAAGGGAGGGGACTGGGCCTGAGGTGACGTGTGCAAACACGCCCTGTGGCGCGTTTTAAGTTGGGGAAATAATTCCCTTTCACTCCTGAGGGACCCTGGGGGCCGACTAGCCCACCAGGTGCTTCCAGTAAGCGCCACTGCTCTGCGTTGCAGAGAGGTGGTGCAGGCCGTGCCCCTTTTTACACCTCTCTGCAATGGCGCTTACTGGACGTACCTAGTGGGCTATTTTGCCCCTAGGGATCCTCAGGATTCAAGGGAACTTAATCTCCCAACTTAAAAAACGGCCACAGGGCGTGTTTACACAGTGGGGGAGGGAGGGGACGGGGCCTGAGGTGACATGTGCAAACACGCCCTATGGCGCGTTTTAAGTTGGGGAAATAATTCCCCTTCAATCCTGAGGGCCCCTGGGGGCTAACTAGCCCACCAGGTGCTTCCAGTAAGCGCCACTGAGCTGTGTTGCAGAGAGGTGGTCCAGGCTGTGCCACTTTTTACACCACTCTGCAACGCAGCTCTGTGGCGCTTACTGGAGGTACCTAGTTGGCTAGTTGGACCCTAGGGACCCTCAGGATTCAAATGAACTTAATCTCCCAACTAAAAACGGCCACAGAGCGTGTTTACACAGTGGTGAAGGGAGGGTAAGGGGCCTGAGTTAACGTGTGCAAACAAGCCCTGTGGCGCGTTTTAAGTTGGGGAAACAATTCCCCTTCAATCCTGAGGGACCCTGGGGGCCAACGAGCCCACCAGGTGCTTCCAGTAAGCGCCACTGCGCTGCATTGCAGAGAGGTGGTCTAGGCCGTGCCCCTTTTTACATCTCTCTGCAACGCAGCTCTGTGGCGCTTACTGGAGGTACCTAGTGGTCTAGATGGACCCTAGGGACCCTCAGGATTCAAGGGGACTTAATGTTCCAACTTAAAATGGCCACAGGGCGTGTTTACACAGTGAGGAAGTGAGGGGACGGGGCCTGAGGTGACGTGTGCAAACACGTCCTGTGGCGCGTTTTGAGAGGTAGTTGTAATCCCCTGCCCTTTTATATTCTAGGGGCTTACAGAGGAGGTCATTCTGATCACAGGGGGACCCCAACGCATAGTGTTCCATAGTGTATGTAGGCGTTTTCACTGTATTCTGAGTGTCTTTTAACATAGCACTGGCTCTAGGTCAGGTTAGTCAGACTCAGTTACCACCAGTATCCGTCTGAAAAAGTTGAGGGTACAGGATGATTTTGCAACAAGGCTTCTTTCTGCTCTTCTGTTTGTTCTTTCTGCACGTTATCCTTCTTCCTGCACTTTTCTTCGTCTTTGAGGACTTCTGTTGCTTCTTTCTGCATTTCTTTTTTTTCTTTCTGTGCGATTTTTCTTCTTTCTTCACATGTCCTATCTATGTAGGCATAGTTAGAAATTAGCATTTAAAAAACCTTTGAAATTCACTGAAAAAACCATAGGTTTCAGGATCGTTATAGTTAGGAATTAGCATTTAAAAAACCTTAGAAATTCACTGAAAACACCATAGGTTTCAGGGGCGTTATAGTTAGCTGGACTTTTCACTCGTACAAAACCATTGAAATTCCCCCGTTATAGTTAGGTCAGCTAACTATAACTCGCGCGCCCACAATGCACTGCTGATGACGTCACATATTACATCACTCATGACATGGTCAGTGACATCACTCATGACATCACTGATGACATCTCAAATGACATCATTGATGACATCATCCTTGTGATAGCGTGGCAGACCTCCTCTCCCCCTAATATAACCTTTGATACACACATTCAAAAATAGAAACTAAAAGTTTCAAAACAATAGACATACCAATATCAGTCACAACAACCTATTCAGTAATTCTAAGATCCACATACACATCCACTCATTCACCAACAGTCCTATACAGTCACTCATACATGTACTCACTCATCATATGTACTCACACACTTATACATCCTGTTACACAACACCACTCATCCATAGAGTTACTCACACACATAGTCACTCATGCTAATAAAGAATCAAACATCCATTTACTTGCATATACAGTTATACACACACCACCACACTTACTTCTACAGAAACTTACACATACTTAGTCTTTTAAACAATCACTTATAGAAACACATACTTATTCATACAGGAACTCTTTCAATCTCTCACTCTCACATATACTCACTTATATACACCAATAGTCACATATACTAGTTTAAAACATATGTAGTTACTCATAAAGACACTATTGAGACAGTCATTCACTCACTAACACACCCATACAGTCTTCAACACATACAAACAGTGAGTCACTCATTCATGCACCTATGCACTACGTAATACCCCCCACCGAACCATACAGACACTCAGACACTCATACTGATACTCAAAAAAACAACTAATAACCTATATAGACACTCATGTAGCTACTCACCAACTCATGAAGCCACTTATACACAAAGTGAGAGACTGATACAGATATTTACATATTTAAACATTACTCACTAAGCCATGTATTCCCTAAGATACACTTAATCAGTCAGTTATACAATCAATTTTTCAAAAACAAATCATCCATTTAGACACTTATATACCCATTTATTCTTCCATCGACCTTGAGATATACATATATAAAACATATGTAATTTTCAGAAAAACACACATTCACTGGATGATGTCATCAGTGATGTCATCAGTGATGTCATTTGAGATGTCATCAGTGATGTCATGAGTGATGTCACTGACCATGTCATGAGTGATGTAATATATGACGTCATCAGCAGTGCATTGTGGGCGCGCGAGTTATAGTTAGCTGAACTAACTATAACGGGGGAATTTCAATGGTTTTGTACGAGTGAAAAGTCCAGCTAACTATAACGCCTCTGAAACCTATGGTTTTTTCAGTGAATTTCTAAGGTTTTTTAAATGCTAATTCCTAACTATAACGTACCTGAAACCTATGGTTTTTTCAGTGAATATATATATATATATCTCCAGTGAACCTCCTCCAGGGAATCTAGGCACTTTTATAAAACACAATTAACTCGGCATGCAGCATTAAAATCAGTCCCAACGCATTTCAGCTTTACTTCCAAGCCTTGCTCACGGGAAAATAAAAGTTCCCGCTTCCAGAAATGACCATGTGTTTTAAAAGAACCTTAATTAGGCATTCTGTGGAGTCTAAGTATCATTTACATGCGCTTGCGCAGAGAACCTCAATCAGCCCATTTAATGTATTCTGCAGTATTGCAATTCTCTTCGTGCAAAAGTTGCATTTAAATATCGATTCTTTTATGGCAGTTCCATGCGCAAAACTTATTAAAGTTCAACAGATTGCAAGCATGCCAGGGGTTGAGGTTAAAAAGCATACCTTCCTTCACAAAGAATCTGTGAATCTGAAACATTTTAGTTCACTTTCCCTTGCTCGTCTCCACTTAGACTTTTTTATGGAGGGCATTCTGTCTTTCAAAAAGCAGAGGCAAGCGGTTCAGGTCCCCTTTCATCCATAAACCACACAACGCTGCTCTGACAGCCTGAACCGCTGAATGGAATTACACCAAATTTGGCTGAAAGGTGGCTGTTGGTCCAGAAAGTGACCTTTTTGTGAACTGGTGTGAATTTGTTCAGTAGCTTTGGAGATATTAAAGGAAATTCAAATTTGTATATATAGGGAAACGAAGGCTCCGCGAATCCTCTCAATCTCGTGCTGAGATCTGACTGGCTACCAACACTTCAACCAGGAAGTGTTGGCCACCATCTTGGGACATGGATTCAGCCAAGTCCCAGAAAAAACATTGAAATAAAGAATAGGTTAGGAATACCCTGACCCGTTAGCCCTGGTCATGGGCTCCCAAAAGGGCCTCGACATGGCCAAAAAGCACTTTCTCTCAAAATATTTGCTGCAACAGCACAACAGAGCTCCAAA
Source organism: Triturus cristatus (assembly GCF_964204655.1). Lineage (NCBI taxonomy): Eukaryota > Metazoa > Chordata > Amphibia > Caudata > Salamandridae > Triturus > Triturus cristatus. The sequence continues at coordinate 872,541,555 of NC_140593.1, forward strand.
TCTGCAGCAAAAAAAACCAAGCATTGGCATAGCCAATAGGTCTCGCCTTTGGGACCTTGTGTGTTTAGCCAGAACTTTTGGCTATGTTGTAGAGCATTGTGGCTGCTGTGCATCATGCTGAAAAGTTATAATAAAAAGTGTTAAGCAATTTTGTTACTTTTATACAAACCAAGACAACATTATATACAACTGAACAAGCTGATTAAAAAATGATTTTAACATAAAAAATGTCTTCTAGTTTTATTGTAGTTGCACTGCTGGCAACTTCTTCCTGCCTGTTCTCATGTGTAATTATGTGGCACTGAGTGGTATTATGTGAAGTGTATGTTGTATTCAGTCGAGTATAATTATGTGGCGTGTAATTATGTGGCACTGAGTGGTATTATGTGGAGTGTATTTATGTTACATTGAGTAGAGTGTAATTATGTGGTGTGTAACTATGTCGCACTGTGTGGTATTTTGTGGAGTGTATTTATGTTGCATTGAGTAGAGTGTAATTATGTGGCGTGTAATTATGTGGCACTAAGTGGTATTATGTGGAGTGTATTTATGTTGCATTGAGTAAAGTGTAATTATGTGGCTTGTAATTATGTGGTACTTAGTGGTATGTGGGGTGTATTTATGTTGCATTAAGTAGATAGTAATTATGTGGCATGTAACTATGTCACACTGAGTGGTATTATGTTGAGTGTATTTATGTTGCATTGAGTTCAGTGTAATTATGTGGTGTCTAATTATGTGGCACTGAGATGCAGTGGTCATGAGTGATGCTGTTGTTGTGCTGAGTGATGCCTTGGTTGCACTGAGTGATGCAGTGGTTGCACTGAGTGATGCTGTGGTGGCGCTGAGTGATGCTGTGGTGGCGCTGAGTGCTGCTGTGGTAGCACTGAGTGATGCTGTGGTGGCGCTGCATGATGCTGTGGTGGTGCTGCATGATGCTGTGGTGGTGCTGAGTGATGCTGTGGTGGCGCTGAGTGATGCTGTGGTTGCACTTGTTGCTTCACGATGACACACCAGCAGCAACCTAGACATTTCTACATCTAAAAATACACGGTAATGTCTTGTTCATGTAGTGCTCGCCGCCCGTCTTTGTACAAAGCTGCAGCATGAATCCATCACTGAAACTGTAGTGAATGTCAGTCAGTGCGCGCTGTTCTGGCTGTGACAGGCGGGTTCTCATGCCCTAACCCTTCTCCGTGTGCTCTGCTTTCGCTTTATTGCAGATATTAGTGAACATCGGAGGCAACTTCGACTCTGAGCGAAATACTTTTATATCACCCAGGAAGGGGATTTACAGCTTTAATTTCCACGTGGTGAAAGTGTACAACAGGCAGACAATTACACGGAAAGAATGCGTGCTATAGAACAGGCCTAACATCACAACATATGCTGCACGCGCCAGTATTTAATGAGGTGCGATTTAAAAATGTTATGTAATCCGAACTTGTAAAATGTTCATATACCCATAGGGTTTTTGGATGCTAGTGAGGAGACTGAAAGTGACAGCAGTAACAGGGAAAACAAGCGCAGAGTTTAACAACAAAAAAATGCGAGCACCATCTGTTTGCAATTACCGCCAACGCGATAATTGGAAACAGAAGCTACCTCCCGCGGACCCTAGGCCATCGACCAAACATGGCGGGACAATCACCCGCCTTGCACAAATTGCGTGCTGTGTTTTAAAAAATGACAAATGCACAGGCCAATTGTGGGCTAAGAAAAGAAAAGCACACGCACAAGCGTGTGTTCAAAGCTCAAAAGCCCTTACTTAATGCCTCGCTGAGTAGCGCATGCTCGCTGGCTCAGGCGAGACCTAAAAACAAGCATGAGCTCCTGCGCTTCTCTTGAATACAGCCCCCGGGTGGGCCAGGTCCCAGGGCCATTTTTAAAAAAAAGGATGGTGGCGCACGGTCCCCCCCTCCTGAGGTTCAATGAGCACCGGGGACCACAACCTCCCCCAGACTAAAGAAAGATTAATGAGGGAACTGGGCGGACCCCTCCCCTCAGTCCCAGGGGCCACTACCTCCCAGACAGGCTTTAGTGTATTGGGGTTGGGTGGGTGCACTCTGAGAGTGCCAGAAAGTCTGAACTGTGGCACATTTGGTGTCCCAATGCATAGTCCAGCTCAAACCAGTTCCAGGAATCCTGGTACCGGGTAGACCGGTGATCTCCCCCGCCTGTTACTGCTGGGGAGGTATGATTCCAAGGTGTTTGACCCCAAACACGACATGTTTCTAAGCAGCAGTTTTAAAGTTAGCATTTACCGAGACGTTAGAATGCACTTAAGTATATATGGTTGGCTGCATCACAGACAACCCCGGAGAATAGGTTCCGAAGGCTGTAGAGGGGCCCTACTCATGCAGGGACACCCTCTCACACAAAATCTTGCACCCTGCCTTCAGGATTGTTAAGGCCTGCCATAGGGGTGACTGATAGGTTTATGTGTGTAGTGATTTAGAATAGATATAGGGAACCTATATCTAAGTAAGGGGTGCATGCCGTCCTTACACAGGCTGCAGTAGCAGACCTGTGGTGTCAGTTTGAATGGCCTCTCAGGGGTGGCACAATACATGCTTCAGCCCCTGGGAGGCCTTCGGGGTACCTATGCCCTGGGTACAAGGTGTATCATAAACTAGGGACTGATAAGGGTACCCCAGAATCCAATCTGGAGTGTACCTAAAGTACATGCAATAAATTTAAGGGAAAAAGAAGATACAATAGGGTCCTGAATAGCAGGATCCCAGTCTGACTAGTCAAAAACCAGCAAAACACCAGGAAAAAAAGTGGGGGTAACCATGCAGTCAGATTCCACCTTCCTACAAAGCCCACTCTTCAGTGCCTGCCATCTTGCAGATGGCAGGCACTGCCCAATCAGGATTAGGGATTGTGCTCACTCCCTCATGTGGGGTGAGCACACCAAGGGTGTAGTCACCCTAAGGTCAGTAGACCATTGGCTACTGACCTCAAGACCCCTAAAACACGCCCTAAATACAGTATTTAGGAGGCAGTCTTAGGGGCAGCCCTGAACTAAGAAGTAAGACAAGAAACCACAAGAAGAAAAGAAGAAGGACCAAACAGCCGTGCCAAAGCCCACTGACTTGGCCCCAGCAACTACCGGCCTGTCCCACCTCGAACCTGCAGAAGCGAAACTACAGTGTGTCCTGCAGCCAGCATCCTCGAAGACCCCGAGGACCTGCCCTGCCTTCCAAAGAAAAGACTGTCTCCCGTGAACACTGGATTTGTTCTCCAACAGACTCCAGCTCAGGCGAAATCCGCAACTCTGCACCCGACGCCCAAGGCCCGAGTTCGAGTGGCCCAACACCACAAGGAGGTTTCCCCGGCGATCCAGACCCAAGATCCAGTGATCCCTGACCTGCCTCAAGCCTCCAGCCGACACCTGCAGCCTCAATCCGGTAGGTCCACCCAACCACTACCAGCAGCTAGTAAGAAGATCTGACCCTAAAAGACACCCCTGCACCCGACGCCCCACGGCCTTGGGTGGCCCAACCGAAGGAAGCTAACCAACCCGCAGCAACACAACTTACCTCTTAAAGTGGTGGTCGCACCCAGAAGACCTTCGTCCCCGAGCTTGCAGTTTGTTTGCAAACCGGAGAATCCCCATTGAAAGTAACAGGGTACCCGACGACAAAACAGCACACTGCACCCAGCCGCCCTAGTGCCGCTGAGGGTGCACCTTTGGTGCTAACTTGAACCCCCATTTGTCCTGAGCTTAAGTCCAGGACCTTTGCTCTCACAACCTTGTGGCTTGCTCGTACACAGCCACCAACCGGAGGCCCCCTATCCCAATTGGATAACATTGGCCTCAGCACTCTGCACCCGGCTGCCCTAGTGCTGCTGAGGGTGTAACAAGAGTGCATCCTTGACCCTGGGGGACCTCCGAATCTAACCCAAGAAACCCAACTCCCACAAAAAAGTACTTACCTGTTAACCAATAACACTATTTCCTCCCATAGGATAACATTGTCTGCTAAGTAACATCATATATTCCTGTTTTTCTATGAAAATCTCTAAAACTGTAACCAAATAACCAAAAAGCTTTTTCTTACCTGTTTACAGAAAATGTCCCAGTGCACTATCCAGGTATACTACACTGTGTAAGAAAAGTAATCTGTAAAGTAATCTACTTGACATCCTATTGAAAAGTCAATACAAAGTATATGTACAATATTTCAAAGCATTGCATTACCGGTGATTCTACTGTAATCAAACCAAAGTATATATACAACTGCAATTTAAACTGTATTATTACTGCAAAGTATAAATCACTTACCTGTGCCAGGCTTGCTTGGCTCTAGAAAAATAAAATAGCTTAAAGAATATTTTTATACAAACAAAATTGGACTTAGTTCGGTCTTTGAGTGTGTGACAAACATATGCTGATTGAGTGTGTACAACAAATGCTTAACACTACCCTCTGATAGAACCTTACTGCTCGCCCACACTACCACGAATAGAGAGTAAGGTGCTATCTACTTTTACCGCTGCCTACCTTTGGGGTTCCACTGGACTCTGTGCACACTATGCCTCCTTTTGGTATAGTATAGACAGAGCCAGCTTACTACATTGGTGGATCAGCGGTGGGATATACAACTTTGTATTTGTTGGACTAACTTGGTTACCACCTGATCACACGACAGAACTCTTAAATTGCCTTTAGAATTCAGATTTTTGAATTGACAAATTTTTCCAAATTACTAAAAGTCTTGTTAGGGCCTTGGTTAAGTCCCTTTAGAATTTTAGAAAAATAAAAAGTCACTTTAACTAGGGATAAGAGGGGTTAGAAGTTTTTTTTAACAATGTCTCTTAACAAAAACCCAGCTGTTAGTGAAGATAACCACAATGGCATGGAGGAGCTAAACCTCACCCCTTACCTCCACTTATCTTTCAAGGAGGTAAGGTCCCTATGCAAAATTAAAAATATAACTATGGGGTCCCATCCCACCAAACAAAAGCTTCAGGAGCTGTGGGCTGTGTATGCTAAGGACCAGCCCTCTGTGAATGGTGAAGACCTCTCAGATGTGGAAGAAGATGGAGGGGATGAGGAGATAAACCAACCCACCCCCCCCCCCCCCCAACTTCACAGGGAAAGAAGGGCCCCTGTGGCCCTGCATCCAAGAATGAACCTCTCAGTACCTACAGTCCACACAGATGGACCAGGTGCTGCTGAGAACATTGAGGACAGCCTCAATGAGGAGGACATCCTGCTAGCAAGGTTGACCAAAGATTAGACCCAGAGACTTGACTCCTGGCTCTAGAAAAAGAAAGAGCAGAGATGGGCCTAGGACCCATCAATGGTGGCAGCAATTTAAAAAATTTAGAAAAAGAAGGATCCTATGATCCCAAAAGCCCCAAAGGGATTGTCCCTAAATTTGAGGATGGTGATGATATCTCCATGTGGTTAACAGCCTTTGAGAGGACTTGTGAAGCCAGAAAAGTGAAGAAAACTCACTGGGGGGAGCACTCCTTTGGGAACTGTTCTCTGGTAAGTGCAGACACAGACTTCTGACCCACAGTGGGTCAGATGCTGGTTCTTATGACCTCATGAAGAGAACTCTGATTAAGGGGTTTGGACTCACAACTAAGGAGTATAGAATTTGATTCAGGGGGGCTCAGAAACCCCAGAGTCAGCCCTGGGTGGAATTTGTGGACTACTCAATGAAAACACTAGGTGGCTGGTTGACTGGAAGTAAAGTGTAAGATTATGATGGTCTGAAAAATGTGGTTATGAAAGAACACATATTAAGTAATTGCACTAAAGAAAAGTTGCATCAGTACCTCGTAGACCTAGGTCCAATTTCACCCCAAGAATTGAGAAATAAGGCAGACCACTGGGTCTAGACAAGGGTGACTAGGACGTCCACTGGGGGTGACCAAAAGAAAGGGGTTACAAAACCTCCCCAGAGAAAAGGCAGTGAGTCTCTGAAGGATAAAAGTAAGGAGTCCCAGATAGCCCCCCAAAAACCTGTGCAAGAGGGTGGGCGCAAAGACACCTCACAAAATAAAACTGGGTACCAAGGTAAGAGTTGGGATCCCAACAAGGTATGGTGTCACAACTGTCAAAAGACTAGTCACCACACCAAGGACCCTAGCTGTCCTAAATATACAGTCCCTAGTGTAGCTCCAGTGGTTGCCAGTGTAGCTTTGGATGGTGATTCCCCAGATGAGGAAGTCCTTCTAGCCTTCAACTGGAAAATGGGCCCAAAGGGTGAGTTGGAGATTCCAGAGGGGATTAGACATTTTCACCAACTACTGATGAATGGAATGCCAGTCACTGCCCTGAGAGATACCTGTGCCAATCACAATGTGGTGCATAACAGGTTGGTTCTCTCAAACTAGTATGTCCCAGGGAAAACAAAAAGAGTAAGGGCTGTCCCAGGGGATATCACTGTTAGGCCTGCGGCTGTAGTGGCCCTATACATAGCTGGGTCCCTTAGTTGGAGAAAGGTGGTAGTCAATAAAGACCGCCCCCTTGATTGTCTCCTGGGGAATGACCACCCAGAGGTTGATCTGAGCCAAAGAGAGTGCCACACCTCACCCAAGGAACCTGGGGGGCTGAACATGCATTTGGTGCAGCTACGCCCAAAAGAAAAAGAAGATACAGTGCAAGGAAGGTGGGCAACTGTTAGGCACAGTTTCAGTGGGCCAGGGAGATTTTATCCCAAGCAAGGGAGAAAATTGGCACTGGTGAAGCCCCCCATAGTCAACAAAAAGACCTGACTAGTCAGGCAACTGTCCAGCCTGAATTGGTGACTCCTCAGCTGGCAGAACAGAGGGTGGAAGAAGGGTGTTCACTGCAAAGTGTAGTGACCCCCTACCCTAAAACAGCAGACAGGCCACCAGAACCCAAGGAAGCCTGTAAGTTAGCCACTTCACCTACCAGTGAAGAGCTAAGCGTGTGGTTCTGGGCACTGACAGTTGTCAGTAGCCTCTGCTGGGTGTTAGCCTTCATGACAGCACTGTCCTTGGCATGGTGGCCTAGCCCTCTGCCAAATAGCAAGTTAGACCCCTGACCCTATTGGTCATGGTGGGGTTGCTCAAGCTGTGGGTAACCTCTGTGGGTAAGCTGGGTTTTGCCCTAGCTAAGTTAGAATTTGCAGAGGTAGGCACCTCTGAACCCAAACTAAAAATATGGGTAAAGACACTAAAGAGCTAGGAAAGGGGCATTGGGAATTAGGTCCTGAAACTGTTGAGGTAGCCCAGCTCCACAAAGGGACAGTCCTGGACAGAAGGATGTAAGGCAGAGTAGGCCCTGAAACTTTCAAACCACTTCCTCTACTCTTCCTTGCCTGAAAGACTAGAAGGACTCTCCCAGGTGTGGCTGAGTCTCCTGGCCTTTGGGCTGGGGGGGTTTGTGCAGGGAGCTGGGTTTCTTTTGAAGCAACCCCAATACTTTTTGCCAGACTACTGATGCACTTTGACTTGATGTGTCCTGGGTCCCTGCCAATCAGGTTCCTAGGGCCTGTGTTGTTTCCCAAAACCAAACCTTGTACCCCCAATTGGCACCTCTCTGGCCACATGTCAGTCACTTGTAAAAGGCACCAGGGGTATCAAGGGCACTGTGGGCAGGGAAGGCCTCTAAGGGCTGCAGCACTTATTGTGCCACCCTTAGAGTCCCTGTACCATTACACACACACACACTGCCATTGCAAGCTGCGTGTTTTGGTGCAGAACAAAGTGAAGAGTCGACATGGCACACATCTCTGTATGCCATGGCACACATCCCTGTGTGCCATGACTACAACCCACTGGCCTGGCATAGGTCAGCCAACCCCCTAGCTGGGTGCATTATACCAGTGGTGAGGGTACACGTGCATGAGCCCTGTACCCCTACAGTGTCTATGCCAATTCTTAGACATTGTGAGTGTAGTAATACCATTAGAAGTATATGGTGCTGGGAGTTTATCATTATGAACATCCACAGCACCATAATGGCTTTACTGAAACTGGGAAGTTTGGTATCAAACTTCTCAGCACATTAAACCCACACTGATGCCAGTGTGGGATTTAATGAAATATGCACTCAGAGGGCATCTTAGAGATGCCCCCTGAAAAACGACCAGCCTCTGATGGGTTCCCTGACTGGTACACACCAGCCTGCCAACACAAGACATGTTTCTGGACCCCTGGGGTGGGAGCCTTCACTCCCTGAGCCCAGAAACAAAGCCTTTCCTGGGCGAGGTGTTCACACCTCTCCCAAGCCAGGAAGAGGCATCAGTGGCAGGGGAGCTTCAAAGGCCTTGCAGCCTTTGTAATGCGACCCCCAGCCTCTCTTGATCTCAGGAGTAGGCCCCCTTCCTGTCTCCCCTCCTTTTCAGCGGGAAGACAGGTGTGAAAAATTAGCCAGCCCAGAAGGTGTGCCCACCTCTGCCAACCCCACCCCTCAGGTGGGGGAGGTGAGGGGAGGCCCACTCTTCAGTGCCCGCCATCTTGCAGATGGCAGGCACTACCCAATCAGGATTAGTGATTGTGCTCACTCCCCCACCTGGGGTGAGCACACCAAGGGTATGGTCACCCTAAGGTCAGTAGCCCATTGGCTACTGACCTCAAGACCCCTAAAACGCCCACTAAATACAGTATTTAGGGGGCATCCTTAGGGGGCAGCCCTGAACTAAGAAGTCAGACAAGAAACCACAAGAAGAAATAAGAAGAAGCACCGAACAGCCGTGCCGAAGCTAAGAAGAGGAGGATGCCCACTGACTAGGCCCCAGCCCTACCGGCCTGTCCCCACCTCGAACCTGCAGAAGTAAAACTAAGGTGTGTCCTACAGCCAGCAACCTCAAGAACCCCGAGGACCTGCCCTGCCTACCAAAGAAAAGACTTTATCTACCGTGAATACCGGATTTGTTCACCAACAGACTCCAGCTCCAGCCAAATCCGCGAGTCAGCACCCGAGTTCGAGTGGCCCAACAGCACGAGGTGCTCTCCCCGGCGATCCAGACCCAAGATCCAGTGATCCCTGACCTGCCTCAAGCTTCCAGCTCACGCCTGCAGCCTCAATCTGGCAGATCCCCCCAACCGCGACTAGGAGCAGGTAAGAAGATCTGATGCTAAAAGACACCCCTGCACCCGATGCCCCACGGCCTTGGGTGGCCCAAATGATGGTGGCTAACCAACCCCCAGTGTCCCAACTTACCTCTTCAAGTGGTAGTCGCACCCAGAAGCCCTTTGTCCCCGAGCCTGCAGTGTGTTTGCAAACCAGAGAATACCTATTGAAAGTAACGGGGCACCCAACGACAAAACAGCACCCTGAACCCGGCCGCCCTAATGCCACTGAGGGTGCACTTTTGGTGCTAACTTGAAACTCCATTTGTCCTGAGCTTAAGTCCAGGAGCTTTGCTCCCACATCCTTGTGGCCTGCTCGTAAGCAGCCACCAACCTGAGGCCCCCTATCCCCCATTGAATAATATTGGGCCTTAGCACTCTGCACCCGGCCGCCCTAGTGCCGCTGAGGGTGTACCAAGAGTGCATCCTTGACCCTGGGGGACCACTGAGTCTAACCCCAGAAACCCAACTCCCCCAACAAAGTACTTACCTGTTAACCGATAACACTATTTCCTCCCATAGGATAACATTGACTGTTTTTCTATGAAAAAGTTTCAAAGTGTGGAGTTGGAAAATCTATATAAGTCTCTAAAACTGTAACCAAATAACCAAAACTCTTTTACTTACCTGTTTACAGGAAATGTCCCAGTGCAGTATCCAAAAAAAGAGCAATAGGGGTATACCCAAATTACCCTTCTATACCTGGGTATGGGACGTACTTTTATACAAGGGAAGATGGTATTGAAGGAAAAAATACAAAAAAGGATATGAGCAGAGCTCATTTAATTACCCTCTCTCGAATGTTGTTATTCGTATTGAATATATCAAAATGTTTTTACAATAAACAAGGAGGACACTAAAAAGGCAAGGCCTCCTACCACTTAGCCCGAAAAAAGCGTAAAATCCAGTTAAAGAAAGAAGCTTGGGAAAATTTACATCAGGCTTGTGTAAAGGAGGGACAATACTAGCTTTTGGAAAGCTGTAAATGCTCCTTTCTATCAGGATAGAGTGAAAGATGTTATAGATGTGGCCATTACGGGTGAAAGGTGGGTGGAATTCTTTGGGGATCTCTATAAATCTACGGGAGCTGTTTTGGATAGGCAAGCAGTTGATGATCAGGGTGTTTTTCCTCTTGATTTGAATTTTACCCTGGAGGAGGTGATAAAGGCCATCAGGGAGAGTGCGGCAGGAAAGGCACCTGGCCCGGATGGAGTACCAGTGGATGTCTACAGATCAAATATTGACCTCTGGGCACCATTGTTAAAGAGGGTATTAAATAGTAGTTCCGCTTTTAAACTTATCCCTACGTGGACAGATGCGATAGTGGTGCCCATATTTAAAAAGGGGAAACACGAATGAACCTAGCTGCTATCGGCCTATATCCCTCCTGGATGCTCTGTTGAAAATTGCCGGGAGAATAGTCCTTGATAGACTCCAAACCTGGGCGAGTGAGGCAGGATTTTTAACAAACCTACAATATGGTTTTCGTCCAGGCATGGGAACTATGGAGCAGGGATTGAACCTAGTCCTGATTATAGATAAATACACTAAGGCAAAAAGGGGGAAACTTTTTCTTACCTTTGTAGATTTGAGTTCAGCCTTCGATGGAGTTGACCATGGCATGTTGTGGAAAACATTAGAAGATCTTAAGGTGGACCGGGTTTTAATACTGTTTATAAAGGAAATGTACAGAAATGCAGGGGCGAGGGTGTGTTATGGGAATAAGGGGGAATGCTCAGCAAAATTCCCAATTGAAAAGGGTGTCAGACAGGGTTGTATATTGGCTCCTTTTCTTTTCACACTTTATATTAATAGTTTGGGCCAACACCTCATTAGAGATCAAAATGACTACCCGATCATTGGGGGCACCCCCTTCCCTGTTTTACTCTACGTAGATGATGCGGTGATTATGTCAAGGACCCAATTAGGCCTTCAAAGAGCGGTTAATAGTTTTGTCATTTATATGAAAGAGAGGGGCCTAAGAGTAAATATAACAAAGACATTTACCATGGGCTGTGGCAAAAGTAGAGGTACAACATGTAATATTTGTATTGACAATAGAAAGGTAGAAAATACCGGTACCTTTTGTTATTTAGGCATCACTTTTGACAAAAAGGGAATGTGGAAATCAGCTATTAAGGCTAGAAAATTGAATTTTAGCAGAGCAGTGGGGCCAGTTATAAATTTTGCTAAAAACAATAGGAGGAAGACTTGTACAAGAACTCTTGGAAGTCTATAAGGTCAAATGCGTTTCTACCGAGCTGTATGGGGCCGGTTTATGGGGCATCGAAGAACCAGATATTATACAATCTTGTGAAAATGGTTTTATCCGCTATCTTTTGGGAGTCCCTATTTCTTCTGCCACATATAGTTGCCATCAGGAACTGGGACTCTCTTATATATCGGATACCATTAAGATAGCTCCGCTATTACTGTGGCATAAGGTGTGGGTCCCAGATGAGACAGGCTTCAATAGAGAGGTAATCTTGGACTGCCTTAAATTGGAGAGAGCTAAAGATATGGTGTGGTTTAATTATATAAAAACGATAACCAACGCCATTGGGCACCCTGCATATTTTACGGACCCAAGTAGCTTGGAGGATATTTCTAGGAAAGATTTGAAAGTATACTGCCTGAAATTCCTCGAAGATCAAAGATGGTCTAAAGAGAGAGTAAAACACACTGTAATGGCACATCATCTTATCTTGAGTGGCTTGGGACCTCAACAATATTTGCTGTCAGTACAGGATAGTTTTAGCCGTATGCTTTTGGCTCATTTTTGATTTAGCTCCTTTTTTAGAATGGTTTTATTTCCGTGGGTAAATGTCTGGTCACCTGATATATCTGTATGCCCCTGTGATGATGTTTCATTACAATCAACAATGCACTGCACTTTATTCTGTAAATATTTTTCCATACCCAGGCAGATGTACCTTAGACCGATTCTTAAAAGTTGGAATATTAGATATTGCAGGGTAGCATTTTTAAGATTACAGATGTTGGAAACACCGACAACTACCCTGGCTGTAACAACTAATTTTTATTACATTTTAAAACCTTTTATAAACTTTTTAGATGGTATTTTTAAACATAGACCATGGTAAATTATTTATGAATTTCTGTGATTAATTGTTCTCTTATAGTAATATAGTTTTGTATGTGATTATCGTTTTCTTCCCATGTGTATATTCATGATTGCTGCTATGCACTTTTATGATTTCTTCTATCATGAAATCGAATAAAGTAAATTTTGAATTTGAATACAATAAACAATGTCACCCATTCAATGAGAAAGACAAAAAATTTAAAAACACCAAGACATTATATACATCACCATAAACACAATTATACATTACACAAAACCCTACAACGGCCTCCCTACAAAGTAATCGAAAATGCCATGTATGTGGTTACCATCGAGTCACTAGAACGACGAAAAACCACAATCCTAACCCTGCCTTCACATAGCTTACTTGTCTTCGCCTCTGTGTTGCCAGGGAAGAAATCTCCAAGTTTCTTGCCGATCACTATCTTCTTCGTGTGCCACGGCCGCCAAAGTGCGTCAGCTACAGCGCATAGTCGTACTAAATAGAACGAGGGAAATCTCTTGTCCACTACGTCATCACATCCACACGACCGACAAAATAAAAATAGGACTCGAATCCACAAGGACCACTAGACCGGGTATATCCCTATCTTCAATGCGTGCGTGAACCTCAATGGAGGCTAAAAAGGAGCCATAATGAAGGAAAAACCAATCCCTTCCCTTCCTTGCAATATAACGTGTAAACTCCTACAAATCCTTCTAGAGCACAAATCCAAAACGCAATAAATGAAAAAAAGAAGGAAATTTGGCAGTCTAACTCAGAGTGTACATCATGCCAGCTTGCTATACACAAAGGAGGGGTTTCACAGTCTAAACCCACCCCCAAATAAACATCTATTATATACATATGTACAAATATTGGAAAACTTTACTATACATGGTGATTAAAACATGGTATAATGTAAAAAATGTGTAAACAGAAATCACATATATCCTATCACACCTGGATCAATCTCAACTCTCACCTCATACCTTGGTATAATGGTATAACTATATGTATCCTGTTATAATACATCAAAAAGATCTGATAGTATGGAATCAAATTAATGCCCAAATTTCATCGCGGTCATTTAGTCCTACAGTTGACGAATGGTATCTTTCTATCATTCGTGCCTATAAGCGATTCAAATTATTTTGCAATGCTGTTTTATTAGGTGCTTTCACCACCACCAGAACTGACCATGTCAGTTCATTTTCATTGTGTCCATATTCCATATAGTGTTGGACCAGGGGGGCTCCTTGTGCTGGAGTATTCTCAGCTTGACGGCTTGCGTCGTCTGTCCAATATATGTCTTACCACAAGGGCAGGTCACAAAATACACTACATTTTTAGTGTTGCAGTTAGAAAAGCTCAATTGTTTATGTTGCTTGTTGTTTATCACAACGGTTTTAGAATCACTTGTCTGTGGACAAGCGGTGCAACTATTGCACCTATAGTGCCCTGTCACTGCTGGCAACCCCAATAGACCTCTCAGGTCTGTAGGAGGAGGTTGGTGGCGCGGTGCTTTAGCCAAATAGTTTCTCAAATTCCTCCCCCTTCGAAAGGCAAACAAAGTCTTCGGGATATTCAAATGTTCTATTAACAGCAAATTCCTTAAAATGATTTGTTTTACTTTATTAGCCTTGGCGTTAAAAGTAAGTACACATGTTAATTGTTCTGATTCTTGTTTGGTCTTAGGAATAAGGAGGGTTTCCCGTGGGGTGTACCACGCTCTTTTTAGTGCTGCCAACACCAATTCTCTAGGGTACCCTCTTGTGATTAATTTCTCTTGCAGAATCTTCGCATTTTTGAAGTAATCATTTTTCTCAGTACAATTACGGCGCACTCTCAAAAACTGCCCATAGAGTAAGTTGTTTTTGAGGTTACGCGGATGTCCAGATGTGTATTCTAAGAGTGTATTCCGATCTGTTGTTTTGGTATATAAATCTACCTCCAGTCTACCATCTTTGTCAATGATCCACACATCTAAGAAGCTAATATGTATATTGCTAGATGTTTTTGAGAATTTAAGGTCAGTCATCCGGGTGTTAAGCCATAGGTGAAATTGTTCCAGGTCTTCTTGTGTGCCTTTCCATATCATGAACACATCATTGATAAAACTTACCCATTCCAAACTGTGATCTTTGTAAGGGGTCGTTTCATGGAAGAAGTATCTCATTTCGAATTGGTCCATCGCCAAATTCACTATTTCAGGGGCGAAACAGCAGCCCATCCCTACGCCTTTGACTTGTAAAAACAAATCTTTCTTAAAGGCAAAAAAACGTATTCTGTTGAACAGGTGTCCGCCATTCCGCCCTGAAGCCTCGGCCCCTGTTCCCGCCTCTGTCCAAAAAAGGGGGTTGGCCCTTGGGTATTGGTAATAAGGTTAGTATGTTGGGTATGGTTGGAAGAATGGGATGGCTCCCTGATCTGAATGAGACGACGAGTCTGAGAAGGTCAAACATTTGGTCCGTGATCTCCCTCTGTATTGGAAGTTTAGACTGCTAGGGTTATTGTTTTTGAAAAAATCTTCCTTCAAATAAGGATACACCCATTCCAATTTAAAGTTCTTAATGTCGTTAACAACTTTAGAAGTCTTTAGATTCACTGTGTGTGTTTTAAAACCTACCAGTGTTTTTTCTATAGTTTCCAGTAGGGATTTTGCATCTACTATAGCGGTGTCACCCCCAATATCCTCCTCTAGTTTCTTAATTTCTTTAAGTTCCTCCTCGCTGATTCTTAAGGCCGTCTGGATAGATAAAACAATCCAGTCACGCGAGCACTTTGTTCCGACTCCACTAAAGTCTACCAAATACACCTTATCATTTACAAAGATTACTGGGATATTTTTAACCTCCAAGCCTGCAGGTATAGTATTTGACTTGAGATATTCCAATAAAACTTGAGCGTGCAATTGAGTTCTTGTGTTCTTCTTTCTAAGTTGTATAAGTCGTTCTTCCTTATCTGAATTAAGGTTACTTGCCCCTGGGGTCTCGCCACCCAGTAATGACGGGATTTGTTTCAAATTATTTATATCCTCTTCAGAGTAGCTCATCATATACGGTTCTGACATTCTCTACAATCCAATAAATGTACATACAACATGCAACAATACAACCAATCAATTTTCAAGAAACAATATACTCCAAAGACAAGGCACCAATTGTTCATTGTAAAAACATTTTGATATATTCAATACGAATAACAAAATTCCAGAGAGGGTAATTAACTGTGCTCTGATCATATACTTTTTTGTATTTTTTCCTTCAATACAATCTTCCCTAGTATACCAGTGCAGTATCCAGGCATACTACACTGTGTAAGAAAAGTAATATGTAAAGAAATCTACTTGACATCCTATTGAAAAGTCAATACAAAGTATATGGACAATATTTCAAAGCATTGCATTACCAGTGATTTTACTGTAATCAAACCAAAGTATATATACACCTGCAATTTAAACTGTATTATTACTGCAAAGTAAAAAACACTTACCTGTGCCAGGCTTGCTTGGCTCTAGAAAAATAAAATAACTAAAATAATATTTTTATACAAACAAAATTGGACTGAGTTCAGTCTTTGAGTGTGTGACAATCATTTGCTTATTGAGGGTGTACAACAAATGCTTAACACTACCCTCTGACAAAGCCTTACTGCTCCCCCACACTCCCGCAAATAGAGAGTAAGGTGCTATATACTTTTACTTCTGCCTACCTTTGGGGTTCCACTGGACTCTGTGCACACTATATCTCATTTTGGTATAGTATATACATAGCCAGCTTCCTACACAGTGTACAAGGGGAAGAGGGGGAAACACGGGAAGCAGAAATTAACAAGGTCCCTCAGTGTGACCAGGGCAGCAAGAAGTGGTCATTGGGAGATATGTGTGACACTGAAGTACAGAACTAGAGTAAGACCTTGGAAAGGGAAGTGTGTAGCAGGTTGTATGTAACAACTAGGTAAGTGACTATCTTCACTACCTGATTTACCCCCCCCCTCTTCCACCATAATCCAAAAGGATTCCCTCAGGAGTCAAAATAGGTCTGTAGTGAAAAGACGAAATACAAAGACAAAGATAAGCCAGTGTATGCATATCCCCTATGCATTTTAAGAGTGCATGGCAACTTTCTTCCCTTTTTTTTTGTTGTTGCAAGTTTTCAAAAACCTTTATTAGGAAATAATTGCACAGCACAAGTACAGAGTTCCACAATAGCAGAAGATTAGGCACATCAATACATTACAGCAGATCAGAAATAGTTGCACATTGTGGGACAGTAGAGCCAATGCCATGGAGGGTTATCACAAACCCTGTGAGGGGCGAAAACAGACGACCAGGGAAGGCACCGAGCACAGATGGGAAAGGCAGGGAGAGTGGGAGAGCCGTGAATTCAAGGGGAGCAGCTTATGTACTATCACTGGCGGCCGCTGCGGGTGGAGAGCTGGCGGGGAGCACGGGAGCAGTCGCAAATTGCTGGGGGTCATGAATGGAAAGGTAAGTGACGAGTGGGCCCCATATGTCCAGTGGACGAGACTTGGTTGGCAAAAGGTCCCAGAACACAGACAGGAGGGTTTGGCAGCGGGACGCATCTTCGAGCCAGAGGGCCGCCTTAGGCGCAGGCCTGCGACCCTAACACATCAAGATCCTACGCCGCGCGAGGACCAACAGCATGGCAGTCAAACGCCGAGAGGCATCCGGGCAAAATTTGACAAAGCCTAAGAGGCAGATCGCGGGATCGGGTTGGAGAGGTGACAAGGTGATTGCGAAGAAATAATCACACAAACCTCCCGC
Organism: Triturus cristatus; assembly: GCF_964204655.1. Classification (NCBI taxonomy): domain Eukaryota; kingdom Metazoa; phylum Chordata; class Amphibia; order Caudata; family Salamandridae; genus Triturus; species Triturus cristatus. The sequence continues at coordinate 872,558,493 of NC_140593.1, forward strand.
CAAAATGCCGAGACACGGGGGCACAACCAAGCGAGGTGAGCGAAATCAGCCGCGGGCGCGGAGCAGCGCAGGCATCTGTCACTTGCCACAAGACCCAACCTATGAAGTTGGGTGGGGGTGCGATACAGCCTATGTATGTATTTAAAGTGTATAAGACGCAAACAATAGTTGGGGGAGAGGCGTTTGATCTGAGTGCAACAGTACATCCAATCCACTTGAGAGATCTCGGTGCCCAGGTCCTCACCCCATGCAATGCGCGCCCGGTCCGTAGAAATGGAGGACGCTGCTAGTGTTTAAGCGTAGATTTTAGTAACCAATTTCTTGGGAGAGGGAGAGGCATAGAGCAGATCAAGAGTGGCCAACAAGGGAGGAGGCTGGGGAAAGGTGGGGTGAAGCTTACTGCAGACTGCCCGGAGCTGGTAAAACAATAGGGTGTCCATGGGGACGGCGTCGGGGGCAAGCGAAAAGAAGGTGTCCCCAGGATACAGGTCCGAAATTGTGGAGAGGCCAAGGCGAGGGGCGTGTTTAACCATCCCCGACGACTGGAGTGGAGGAAAGGCAGGATGATGAGCAATGGGCAGAGTATTTGCGGATAGCATATCCTAGCCAGGGATCTTACAAATGCTGTCCCAGGCGCAGCGCAAGGTTTCGACCGTATTAATTTCAGTGCGTAGGAGCTTTGCCGGGGCGAACAGTGCGGTTGTGAGCGGCCACGGAGCGGCGAGGTCAGCTTCCACCGCCACATGGGGTTGAAACGGAGTAGGGTGGAGCCAGAAATGGAGAAAACTGAGCTTAAAATCCGGTGCTCCAAGCCCGCCACGCGACATCGGAAGAGTGAGGATGTTGTAAGCGATCTTGGGTTGTCGTTCAGCCCAAACCAGGGTAATAAGCAAGGAGCGACCCTTGCGGAAAAAATGAGCAGTGAGAGGGATAGGGATGTTAATGAAGAGATATAAGAACTTCGGGAGCACCACCATCTTGGCAATTGCTATGCACCGGGCCAATGAGAGCAGTAACCGGTTCCAAAGAGGGATCTTGGACTCCAACCAGTCCACAGCACGGCCAAAGTTGTCTTTCCAGAGTTCATCCACGTTTCTGCTCAACCAAACACCCAAATACCTAGTTGGTTCCGAGGCCCACACAAAAGGGTAGTCAGATTCAAAGGGAGTCGTGGCATCTGTAAGAGGAAACAACACAGATTTTTTCCACTTAACCTGGATACCGGACTAGCCACCGAAATGTATCACCTCATGGACTAGAGGGCTGAGGTTCTCCTGAGGATGATGAACATAGAGCGTGATGTCGTCTGCATACATGGAAACCAGAAGAGCCCGAGCCGCGAAGCCGATGCCTGCCGGAGACGTGCTGCAAGAGGCTCCATGGCGACAGCAAAGAGCATGGGGAGAGCGGGCAGCCCTGTCGGGTGCCGCGCCCGATGGGAATGGGCTCGGAGACCTGTCCGTTGATACGGAGACGAGCGGTTGGGAGAGTGTACAAATGTAGCACCTTGCATATGAAGACCTGACTGAAGCCCAGACGGGGAAGGAGATAAAACAAAAAGGGCCATTCCAAGGTATCGAAGGCCTTGGTAGCGTCGAGTAAAGCTGCCACTGCCGTAAGCGACGGATTAATTTGATGTAGGACGGAGAAAATGGTCCGGAGGTTGTGAGAGGTGGTGCGGCCAGGAATAAAACCAGATTGGTCTGGGCGGGCAATGAGTGGCATGAGCGGAAGTAAGGGGGAAGCAAGCAGTTTGGCAAAGATTTTGTTGTCAGTGTTGATAAGGGAAAGGGGATGGTAGGAATCTCTCTGCTCGGGGGGCTTGAGGAGTAGGGTTAAGAGTGCCTCACGCAGCGACGGGGGGAATTGGCCCGACTCAAAAGACTCGTTATACATAGCTGCTAGGTGAGGGATCAGAAGAGGGGCGAAGGCCTTATAAAAAGAGGCCGGCAGGCCGTCGGAGCCGAGGGCCTTGTCACCCGGCATACTATTTATGGCAGCTAAGATCTCCTCCTTGGAGAAAGGCTCATCCAGGAGTTGAAGAGTATCAAACGTATTGGTCAAGAACATCGCTAGGCGGGACCGATCCGGCTGTATAAAGTTGTGCGTAGAATGCAGTGAAGCGCGCTTTGATTTCTTCGGGGGAGGTGGTGCGGGAAAGGCCGCCATCTTGCACTGCGGTAATATACAATGCTGCACGAGGTCGACTAAGGAGATTAGCCAATGTTTTGCCGGGGCGATCGCCTTCACCAAAACGACACCCTTGCGCCTCCCTACCGAGAAAAGCCAATTCCCTATTCGCCTCGTCGGAGAATTCGGTTAGCTTCTTGCGTATCTGGGCAAGCATATCAGCATTCGGGCGCAGGGCATGAGAGGTGTCAAGTGATTTGAACTCCCTTTCAATCCTGTCCAGAGTGCCACGGATGGAGTGCAGAACACCGGATTGCTTGGAGATGCATTCCTCACGGATAACCGTCTTGAAACCCTCCCAAAGCATGGATGGAGAGTCCACCGACCACTCATTGAGCTCAAAATAGTTTACAATTGCAGTCTGTATCTCATTGCAGAAGACCGAGTTGCGCAGTGCGTTTGGGGGGAATCGCCATGAGAAGGCGCGACAGGGGGAGTGAGGGAGACGGAGGGATAGACTGACGGGAGTGTGGTCAGAGAGAGTGCGCGCCATATGATCTACTGAGGTTAGCCAGAGTAGTGCGTCTGGGGTAGTGATCCATAAGTCCAGTCGGGACCAACAGCCACGAGATCCAGTGACACACGTGTCCTCACACGCCGCAGGGTGAACATGATGCCACGCATCAAAGAGTGAGTTGTCCAGTCGGATGGAGTTGAGGAGTGAGGTCGCGGGCGGATGGGAGACATGGGAACCGGACCGGTTCAGGGCAGCGGACAGAGTCACATTAAAATCGCACCCCCAAAGGAGAGCAGCAGGGCCAAGAAATGAGATGCGGTGCCACAATTGGGACCATATAGTGCTGCAAGTGTCAGGGTGCTGAACCCGCAGGGTGGCGTGGAGTATTACAAATCGCCCGTCAGGGTCAGTGAACACTTGGGAGGTATGCCATGGGAACCCCCTATGCAGCAGTATATACACCCCCCGGGAGTAATTGGAATAAAAGGAGGAGTGGATTTCGCTCCAATGCCGGGAAAGGAGTCTAGAAGCAGTGGGTTGCATAAGATGGGTCTCTTGTAAAAAAACAAATGTCCACCTTGTGGTGAATGAGATGGGCATGCACCAAGCGTGCCTTGCGGTGGTCATTAAGCCCACGGATATTCCAAGTCCAAAGTGTAGTGTTGGTCATAGTGCTATAATCAGGGAAGGGAAATCCAGAAACAGTGGCATGGAAGGCCGTAGCTGCGTGTATGTGCAATGAGCAGTACAATAAGATGTGCGTGCAAAGAGCAGTGCGATAATCAAGGGAACATTTCGGCATAGTACAATCAGACATATCTCATAATCTCTAGAGTAAGCTAGCAGAACAAACAGAACAAACCCCTTGACAAGAATCTGACTAGCATGGGGAAGATACCCGATTACAAAAAGGTCATGAGCAAAAGACTGTGCAAGAACAAACACCAACGCCTCAGACGGAGGCCACAGACCCCAAACCCCAAATACCCTTCCACTGGAACCCTCCCCTAAAACAAAAAATCCCAAGAGAGCCCCCAACCCCGCACCCACACCAACCCCCCAATCAGGCTGAGGTACCATCCGAACCCACTCCAGGGACCCACAACTAGGAGGGAAAGAGTCAGCGTCCGTGATAGGAATTATCCCGTGGGGGCATGGCGATGCCCAGCATACACCCCTGCCAAAGAGACAGGGTGGCCAGGCCGTTAGTGTGAGCAATCAGGAGTGACCCTTAAGGAATAAAGGAACTGCACATTAAAAACAAACAGACTAGTGGAGATGCCTCAGAGGGCCACAGGAACCAGAGGTCTAAGTTAGCATTACCGACCAAGAGGATAAACAATCTAAAGGATGCAGAGATATGGCTCGAGAACAGGTCAGTCATTGTCACTGAGGGTATCAGCAGCGGCAGCTTGGGAGTTGGCTGGCGATGAACGGTGAGACTTGTCAAGTTTTTTAGCAAACGCCAGCACCTCTCTTGGATCCGGGAAGGTGAGAGTCTTTGTGCCTTGTTTAACATGCAGTTTGGCGAGTAGGAGATCTCGTGCTTCTGCAGGATCCGTTTGGCCGGTAGGAACTCATGGCGTTCCGCCTAAACAGTTATGGTGTAGTCTGGGTAGAACGAGAGGTTGTTACCCTGGTGGCAGATGTCCCCTTTTTCCCTGGCCGCCCGAAGGATGGTGTCTCGGTCCCTGAATTTCAATATTTTGGCGATGATGGGGCGGGCCGGGGCCCGGACAAGGGCCAAGGGAACGATGGGCACGCTCAACAATAAAAACTGGTGAGAGGACATCACTGAAGAGCTCACGAACCAGCTGCTCCACATAGTCCTCCATGCAAGAGATGTTGGTGGACTCAGGCACTCCAGTGATACAAAGATTGCTACGACGTGAGCGCGCTTCAAAATCTTCGTTTTTGTCACGGATAACAGCTAGTATCTTGTCCATCTGGAGCAGTTTCTGCCGGTCCTGGTGGGCTGATTATGGGAGAGGAGGGACCACAGTGAGCGAGCAGACCGGCACTATACAGTTGCCACAGACAGACAGCCGACCAGCCAGGGTGAAGGAGGAGCAGCCTGGTCAGGCACAGAAGGGGCTGGCCGGTGTGATTCAGGCAGTAGGAACCGCAACTGAAGTCAGCGCCAACACCAGTGTGGATGTGGCCAAGGAGATATAAGTCATGGGGAACCTCAGCACAGCGGGAGTCAGAAGCACCAAGCAGGAGGCAGGAGGCTGGGCCCACAGGTGGAGTAGAGGCAAGGTGAGTCAGGCACCGGGCTGGCGGCAAAGTGAAGGACAGCACTGTGCAACGTCCGAGTGCACGTATTGGTTCAGCACTGGAACCCAGCCAGGTGTGGTGCAGCAGGCCGTGCCATGGTCTGGTGCAAAGGGTGGGCAGCCCGGTGCCGCTGGGAGTGTGTTCAGGTCTGCAAAAGCCCGAGAGGAGGGGGTTGGCAGGTAGCGGCGTCCGCCACCCACGGCAACAGACGTCGAGCCGGTAGGCGGCAAGCGGGAGCGTAGCGCTCGGCTGCCTCCTGGAGAGGGCCGGCAAGCCCAGACCGCTGCAGCAGGGTGGCCCAGAAGCCTGCAAGGCCAAGTCAAAGAGCCGCCAAATGTCATCGTCAGGGAGCCGGAGGTCGAAGCAGGCGGGGTGCTGCACAGAGCAGGGGAGTCAAGGAAAGCGTGCCGCCCACCTCGCCAGGCCCAATGGAGGAGGCCGGAGCCGCGGGCGCCAGAGCTGGAGAAATGGTGCCTGGGAGTGCAAGGGCCGGGCCGGGCGGTACGACGAGCATGCCCTCAGCCCCGCCGTGAAGCACCCCCGCAGCAGCGGCACCTACCGGCTCCGGTGATCGTGGAGTGAAGGTGCTGCGTTGGGCAAGGATCCGGTCCACGTCGGGGTCCCGCCGTGGGCTCCAGGAGGGCCGGGAGAGACGCGCGCACCACAGGACCAAGGTCCGGGGATCGCACAACGGCAAATCCTGACTTAGCAGCAACGTGGGAAGGCGGAAAAGGTCTCAAAGCACTCCGCAAAAGCCGGTGAGTAGCGAAGGTGCAAGTTCAAAGTGGCGATGAGAACGATGCCTTCAGGATTGTGAAGGATATTAGGCTTGGCCGGCAGAGCCCACTCAGGGTGTGGCCATTTTGCAGCCGGCTAAGCCACGCCCCCAACTTTCTTACCCTTAATGTAGAAAATGGAAAAGAAAAAATATAGCCCAAAATATGATTCTCTTGATACATATAATCAATTGATGTGAATGATACATGTATATTCAGAAGGGCGTAAAAATAAAATATGCAAAAAATATGCAGGCTAATGTTTCCTTAACTGAAAGAAACTATTCACAGATTGCAATACTCAGGTGCAGCCTTCAATGAGCAACAAAAAAGAATACAGATGCCCTTCAGAAAGAGCCACGGAACTTCAATCAGATAAGTTTGAATTTTGCCTTTGTTTTAAGCATTCAGATATTTCCTGTAGTGCAAGCGTGTTGCCACCATCTGTAGAGGCTTTGATCCTTTAGCAATTCTTTCTTTTTCTTTCCACAGGAATAGCATCAGCAGAAGGCAACACTCCCCACCCCCCCACATAGCATGCATGTTTTACGCATAAATAAAACACACCACACAAATTTTTGTTTGGGTAAAAAACTGCTGCAGGTTTATTACAAACACCGTTATGTAATATGGTGGGTTATCTTATGGGCGATCCAAGGGCAGGCAACCATCAGGGCCGCCTGATGAGTCAAGCAGCACAGGGGCAAACCTCATCTGTGCTGCCCCTTCGGTGATCCTCTTCCCGGATCACAGTCCCTTATTACTCATGCCCCTTTCAGGAGCGTAGCAAGGCAAGGCCCCGGTTGTTCAGGCCCACAACCGCCCGAAGGACTAACGCGGCGCTGACACGTTTTTTCAGGAACCTCCCATGAGGCTCCTGGGCTCTGGCACCCCCTATGGTGCCGCGCAGAAGTACCCTTCGGTACCCATTTGCTTCCAGATCGCCCTGTAACTCCGCCTGCAACGAAAAAGAACAACATTACAACATTCTATGTCTCCCCGCTGCTTCCACGCCGGATAAGCGGTAGGGTGGGAGACGGCATGTCCAGGGCACAAAAGAGGAAGGCCAGAGGGTGGGGGAGGCCTATATAACCCCCGTTCCTCGCGCCCCGGAAATGACGCGCCCTGCGCGCCGCAGCCCCTGGCTGCCAGAGTAGGGGGACTCCTCCCCGAGGGGTCCCCATACCTTAAAGAAGGGGGGTGGGCTGGTGCCTTGCTGGCACTAGAGGCCCGCCCTTCTAGGGCAGCCGCATAGCACCAGCAGAAGGCAACACTCCCCACCCCCCCACATAACATGCATGTTCTACGCAAAAATAAAACACACCACACAAATTTTTGTTTGGGTAAAAAACTGCTGCAGGTTTATTACATACACCGTTATGTAATATGGTGGGTTATCTTACGTGCCATCCAAGGGCAGGCAACCATCTGGGCCGCCTGCCCGCCTGATGAGCCAAGCAGCACTGGGGCGAACTCCATCTGTGCTGCCCCTTCGGTGATCCTCTTCCCGGATCACGGTCCCTTATTACTCACGCCCCTTTCAGGGCGGAGCATAGCAAGGCAAGCCCCGGTTGTTCAGGCCCACAACCGCCCGAAGGACTAACGGGGCGCCGACACGGTTTTCCAGGAACCTCCCATGAGGCTCCTGGGCTCTGGCACCCCCTATGGTGCCGCGCAGAGGTACCCTTCGGCAGGGCTTTAAGTGGAATGAAAAAACTGGGGGGTCTCCCAAAGGGGCGTGGCCAATGTAATTAAGGGCGTGGCTTAAAAACAGTACGTTAAAAATCTGTGGTTAGCATAGTGTGCCGCCCGACTTGTATTTTGCTGTTTCTGTCATTTCATCTAGGTATATGATACAACAAGTAACATCACACCTACAAGTCAGGACTATTGGCTTTGTCAATGGTTGTTAGTTGCATAAGATAAATAAGCAGCAACTATGGCTTGTATAGAATATTCAAAAAGCTTACACTTAAAGCACTGGTGGCACCACAACAATGTTGCTGCTCTTGCGTTCCAAAAAGAGAAGGGAAATCCAGAGAGAAAATGACTCTTTAAAGGATTTCCCTTCCCTCTACAACGCTCACCTGATATGATGTCATGCCGTAACTTTCCACTTGTGAGAGTGTGAGCAGGATACATCGATGTGCCTCCTGTCTTGAAACGGGTCTCTAAAGGGCTCTGTTTTGCGCCCTGGCACTTTTTCCGGACTGTCACTACAGTCTGGAAAAAAAACCGGACCGTCTGTGCCAGCGCACAAAACAGAGCCCGATAGAGACCCGTTTCGAGGCCCCCTTAAAAAAACTGCCGGTGCTCCGACCCGGTGAGACCCGGCCCACTTAAAGCCCTGCCCTTCGGTACCCATTTGCTTCCAGATCGCCCTGTAACTCCGCCACAACTCTGGAGGCGGCCACCGTTGCCGCCAGAGCCCCCCACCAAAATAGCTATAGACTTGCCCGCTAACTCTCCTGTCTAGAGTCTCCTGCAAATCTAGATGAAAGAGAACATCCCTACTGGTTATCGATGCCCCATCTATATCCCGATAGCCCTAGACGTTAGCTTGGATCAGCTAGTGTCTGATGAAATAAAAACGCCCTTTATGCCTGTGAAGTTGTGCCAAGCACTATTCACCTCACGCCGCAAAGTTCCACTGCGTCACATGACTCAGCCCCGTCCCACTCAGGGCGGGACAGTTTCAGACACCCTGGCTCACGATGCCCCACCTATTTGCTGATCACACTGGCTGCCGCCCTTCTAGCACCGTGTGTGTCTGGACACTTGTGTCTTCCATCTCTGGGACAGCAGCTCACTTGTTACACTGCAACATGCCGCAGGAGCGGAGCATTTCAGACATTGCGTTTGCATAGGATTCCTGCAGGACTCCAGGGGCTGTGTTGACTCCCACGGGACACCTGTAGAATATCAGAAACCCCAAACAAATTTTGTTTTTTTAAAGTTATAGGGGCTCAGGGTACTCCAACACTGCCCCTTGATATCCTTATTTTTTTTAATTTCAGCACAAAGGGATCAAGTCCCTGTGTCCTGAAAAGGCAGCCACAACATTTTTCTTCATATTCTGGCCATCCAACCGGAGTGCGAGTTGCTGCAGGAGTCTGCTGTAACCTTTCGCTTAGTGGTAGCAAGGCAGCCAATAGGGCAAAAAGCCCCCTCAGTCAATCAGATTGCACTATTATTTCAAGTTGCTTGATGGCAGGACTCTTGTGAGCATTCCCCGAACCAATCCATCCAGATATACAGTTTTTTAACCTTAATTTCTCAAAAAATGTTGAATAGATTTACACCAAATTATGAAAACAATGCTTTCTGTAGCATGATCTAGCTTTCTGCCAAATTTGGTATAATTCTGTTCAGCCGTTTTCGCAGTATCGCTATTCTATTATATTATAGTTAAGTGAAAATGTCATTTAAAACATACCGTTTATTAACAAAACCACTGAAATTCACCAGTTATTGTTATCTCAAGTAACTATAACTTATGACCTAAAGTAACTATAACTTGCAGCCGTGCATGGCACAGGATTGGCTTCAGGACCTGGCTTGCGGCCAGGCCCTGCACCCAAACCCCCGCTGGTGCCCAAACACCATGTTGTGCACAGCGGGGGTGCAGGGCCAGGTGCTGAAAACCCCAAGGGCGCACGCTGCTGACTATGTGATGTTACAATATAAAGCATAACACCATCACAAAATAAAATATAAGAGATGTCATTTTAATAAAGGTAGACCTTCTGACTTTGTCAAATGGTCCGAACAGCAAAATATCAAAGGTGGGCCTATTGGCTTTATGAAGGGGTCAGGATATCAACGTATATAAAGCACATGTATTTGACTTTTTCAAAAAATCACCAATAATTATAATCAAATGTATGTTTAATTAACGCCCACGTGCAATGTTTCATAAAAGTTATTGTCATAAAAACAATTAATACAGTTTTAATTTAAAAAAAAAAAAGCACCAACATGTGTTTGAATCTGTTTTAAACACTTTTCAAGCTATAAAGTGCAGCTATAGAACCGACCCACCCCAGCTGAAGAGCAGAGAGCTCCGGGTAGGAGTGTTTAAAAAAAAATAGTGAGCTCTCCTCGGCCATGGATTTAATGAAGCATAAGACTTAATATTTTCCTTTTTTTAATGTTGGTGAGGGGCTGCAGCACTTTCTTCACCCCCTTCCCCAACATTAAGAAAAATGTTTAGTGGTTCCACTGCCCCTGCTATGGGCACCACTAGGCTCCAAATATCAGCTAGAAGCGCTTGCAGGGAATTTGTATTTTTTTCAATGTTTGGGGTGCCCCAATGCCCAACTGGGACACCCACATCTTTAAATTTAGTTGGAGAGTGCAGGGGGAGCACAGGGGTCCCCGCTGGCTCCTGCAAGCGGCCCATGGGCTGCGAAGGAGCCAGCAGCACTTTTTTTTAAATTACTGGGGTATTCAGATGTTCAGCCGAAGCACACAGATCATTCTTTATTTTATGGGGTGAAGTTGGAACCCCAGGGCCCCAGCAGCCCCGCCGGTGTCACGCCCCAGCGTAGATAGCGGGAGGAACACGTTAGGTATGAATGACAGTGTGTTTGTTTAGCCGTGTCACTGGGGACTACCTTTCCCATCAGCCTGTGGGCCGCGTCATAGCGTCAAAGGCAGGAACGTACTTAAGCACCGCCCACAGGCTGCCAGGTGCTTGCCAATCAATGTACTTCCGGATCGCCTGCCATTGTTACCGGCTGTGCAGACGGAGGTCCGCGTCCCATGTTTCCAGTGGATAACAGTGCCCCAAGGAGTGCTGGTTACGCGGCGAGCCCCGCCAACTTCCTTTTCTTTTTTGACTGCGACATCGTAAGGCGCGCTGTGACCGCGTCTGGACCTGACGCTCAGCTCCTGCCCCCAAGAGCGTTCACTCGTGCGCGCGTTCCACCAGCAACACAGAGGAGCGTGTCGGTGAGCGCTCACGCCCGCCTTTTGTGCTCAGAACACCAGTCCTTCGCTGTGACTTCGTAGTAAAACGAGCCAACGCTGGTCGTGCTGGAGCAAGGTTTTCTATTGAAAATTTATTGAGATTTAAACTCCAGTTTGCGTTATATGTCGTGATTAAAATTACTGATTTATAATCATAAAATACTAACTTTGTTGGTGTCTTTATTAATCAACAATACTAATGAGAGAAAATTACACGCGGGAATGCATAAGTGTTGCTTTATTAATACGTGAACTAAATTGGTGAGCGAATTAATTAAATAAGTGTCGCAAAAGTGTTATATGTTTCGTGTTTGCGCTTTTAAATAACGTGCTCTAATGCTTCTTTGCGTTGCAGAAGGCTAGATAGTTACATACACATAGGGGTATTAGTGGGGATTAACACTGTATAATCATTACGATGTGGTAACGTTGTTTTGTGTTTCTTTTAATTAAGATGGTCCGTTTTGGCCTAAATCAAGATGGCCGCTATTTACAGCCTGCACTCGAGTGACTGAGATTTGACAAGAGGCCTTGCTGAACATGGTTGAAAGTCACCTGACCACAGCCTCTGTCTGAATTAAAAGTTTCCGTAAGGACAGCAGCTCCGGGCTTGCTGCCAAGTGCCCTTGGAGGAGAATAAAGTCACAATGAACTTTGATAGTATGCGGTGGCTCCGCTATGGTTCCAAGGAAGAGCATTCATAAATGTATCGTTCACTCAGCTCGAGTTTCCTTCTTCCGTGTTTTTATTTTTGTGTTTTTTTCTGAGCGGAGGTTTTCTAAATGTTGCTAAGACAACATCCTTTCCTGCTCGCTCTGCTCAGCGGCTCAACGGACGTTCAGTGTTTATTTGTTACTTATATTTTGCTAGTTTTGTTATAAATAATGTTAAACTAGGGAGGGTCTAAGGCCACTTCTTCCTGAACCTATGTTCGTGAGGATCGATGCTGATCGTGAGGACGGCGACTCGGGAGACTTTACTGAGAGACCTGTCCTGACCCATTTTAGCTAGAATAGGTAACTATGAGAATAATGATTTTGCTTTTGATTGACTTTCATTTGAACTAATTTAGATAAACAAGCATTTGTTTGAATTCCAGTGTCGGGTGGTTATTCTTTGTCATTTATTGAGTTTCAGATGTATTTCTTATGTTTTAAATCATGACTCAGGACAATTTCTTTATGGTCGCATTGACCTCGCTTTAGGTGCAGATTGGTTTAGGTTTCTCTCCTATATTCAGTGTGGATAGAGTAATAGAATGAATGTCAGTGTGATGGGCCCTAGCGTATGATGAGTGTATGTGCGTGCGACTGTGGATTTACTCTGTCCGTGGAAGTAGGGAGATTTTATATGCGCCGATCTGCAGCAGTCGGAGAGCCGCTTGAAAGGCTCGGATGCGTCTTAATGTTCTTTCCGTTGTTTTGGGGAATTCGTTCAGCACCTGCTCCAGCAGAGGAAGACTTGCAGGCACTCTAGGACTTTGGGAACTCACCCTAGCGATGCTAGCATCCCTTCCAGCAGGGGGAGACCTCGTGGACATCGCCTAGGAGTGCTCTCAATGCCACAGAGGATCCAAGCTGTCAAGTGACCTGTCTCCTGCTCCAAGGACCTTCCACAGCTAAGTGCCATTCCTGTTTGTGTGTACTGTTACAGGCATTGGTGCGTGCTTTACGCAGGTGTCTCGTTCATTTGTTCTCTTCACACAGTATATCTTGCATTTAGAAGTGTGCAGCAGATCCCCCACGTAAGTGTGCCTTCCTGCGTGCATGATAGCGCGCTGCATCCAGGGGGGTTGTTAGCTTACGTGTGTGTTGTGTCTTTTTGTTTCACTGCAGGGAACACGGGGTAGACAGTTGGAGGTCCAGAACTGAACTGAGGTCCACGCCACGCGTCTTCCCCCCCTGGGTGTGATTTCGCAGCTGCATGTTTTTGTTTCCTTTCATTCCTTTTTTCCCTTTCACCCGTTATGGAGCTGTCTGTTGAGTGACGTCTCTACCTCCTCAACGGCTGCTCCGTGAAGGGGATAGGGTTACCACGCATCATCCCTCGCTCCCGCTGTATCCGGTTTGGAAAGGTTAGTAGCCTGACAGCCGGCAGGAGCCGGCTTCTTTATTATTATTTTTTTAAATAGTGCAGTGCCCCGTGCCCTGGTGCCTCTATTCTCAAATCTACTGTGAATTCACAGTAAAAAAAATGTTTAATTGTTTTTTTAACCAGAGGGGGTCCCTCTGGGACCCCACACCAGGTCAAAGTAGCAGTATATCCCTAACCTGCTCCCTTCGCGGTGTGAAATATCAATATTATTTGAGCTTCCATTTTGCAGGTTTATTAGAGCTATCTATTTGGGGTATGTTTCCAAAATGATAAAAACACTCACTCTTTTAGGCTAAGAAGTCATGAGTTAAACATTACTCCTCATACATGTATGTATCAAATGCATCAGTAATGCATGGACCATTATATGAAGCAAAGTGAAATTATGTCATCGAACAACAACGGTGCTCCATAAAGTTGCACCGGGTGTATATCAACTATATACTTTTAAAGTACAATAATGTTATCATAGATTTTGAATCACACACAGATTTATGCTAGAGAGTACCAAAATTGTTCTGTCCAAGTGTGTTGTTGACATCAAGCGTTGGTCTATGTGCTTTGATGCCCTGGTATTTAGTTACTTGAAAACGGACAGATTTCCTAAAATGAAGCAAACACAAGTAGATGATGGACAGAGAGCTGAAACTTTTCAGACACTCACCCGCTGTCACAGATCTGGGTTGAATCCATCATCGTTCTTTAGCTCTCTTTGCCACCTCTGTCCAGACCCAGCCATATGGAAATCAGTCTTAACCCTGTTCCTCATAGGAACAGTCCAGCCCAAACTGCCAAGCCAGGTCTTTCCTGGACCGCAAACAAGCATCCTGGGTTCCGGGTTCAGTGTAACAGATTTCCTAAAATGCCTGTGTCCAGGTACATCTACAGGCACAGAGTTAGTCACATGTCATGCATTAGGACTGGGTAGATTCAGTCACATTTAAACACAACTCTCTGAACCTGGAATGAGTGAGAGCACTGCCATGCACACCTCTGAGACAGTCAGCCACAGAGCACGATTGTTTGACTAGGGCTAGTAGATTGGACAGAGTCACTCATATGTCGCACTCCCCCCTAAACAGTGCCTAATTTGAGCTGGTGGTTGCAAATGGGGGGCGGGGCACTTTTGGGGGACCGGTACTTGTTTTCCATCCGACTTTTACAGAGAGCAAGAGAGGAAAAAACACACAAAGGAGAAAGACAGAGGAAGAGAAAGACTGTAAGAGGTCCCAAAGCAGAACCCTGCACTAGTAAGATAAAGGGGCAGGTCATGGAGTGTCTGATCAAAGAGGCATGAGGTGGATTTAAGGCTACGCAGACTTGGTATTCCCATACAGACATTTAATTTCACCGGGCACAGGTTTGTGAACAGAGCTCTGGCCACTGGCATTTATTCTTTTGCAAGCTAAGCACTTCTCCTGAAAGCCAAGTATAGCAATTAGGACTGGGAAAAGGTCACTCATATTACCCAAACTGTAGGGCCGGGGATGAATCTTCCCAGAGAAGTCATGCAAAATTATGCCCCCCCCCATATTTTGGTGAGGTGGCCCCGGAGCTCTCATATCTCATGGCTATATATAGGCTTCAGGAGGGGCATAGATGCCATTGGTGCAGTGGCACCGGGGCGCTGAGCCCTTAGGGGTCCCTTGCACCCTTACAATGGCTGCTTCTTACCACCTGAACAGGAGGCAAAGGGGCAGTTTTCCCTGCTTGCACTATGGCCCATGGCATCCCTGCTACGCTACTGTCTGCTTTATGCCCCCGCGTCAGCCATGTGTCCAACTCGACTAGGCAATGTCTAGAGCCAGAGCAGCTAGTCACCTCAGGGTCACCTATGAAAATCAGACAAAACGGGGGAATAGTCACTGTAATGTATTGTATTGAAATCCCTGCTAGGAACAGCTTTGAATATATGATACAGGTTCAGCTCTGTCATGCCCTCTTTGGCCAGGTCCCTGACAGTGCACAGGCACCCTCCTCCAAAATCTAAATGTGTTTACATCTAATATTCAGAGATATTGAGGTGTGTTTTCAATACGATAACACAGCAGCAGCTCAATAATATGACTGCAAGTAATCTCCGTGACACCCTCCCATTTCTCATATGGGAGGTCTTGTTTTGATCTAAAAGAAACTTTTTTATGGATTTTGTGCAACACAAATAAACTGCAAAACGTCTTCTATAGACTCTCACACATCACCAACAATAAAAATGAATTAATGGAAAACGGTATTTAAAACAATCTGTTTAAGAATCATTCAAGGTAATTGGGGCATGGCTCTGCAGATCAGAGTTAGCGCTATCAGCTGGGGCCCTGGACCAAAGCCCACTTTGTCCATGACTTAAAACGACTCTGGGGGCTGGGGGGAAAGAGTCATATCTCAAACAACAAATCTGGGGTCTTGCGAGAAGTGAAAGAGGGCCGTGTGCCGGGAGGTCGCTGCTTGCTCGCATTGTATTGACTTCAATGCATGTTTACCACAGCTTGTGTAACCAGGACGCGAGGTAGATATCCCCGCAGCGGCGGCCGCTCTGCGCCTTTCTTCCCAGACTAGTGTGCACTGACCCTGCCTTCGGTAACCAGGATCTGGCTGAGGGTGGTCAATAGAGACCGGGTTGGATTCTGGGAAGAAATGACACCTCCCGTGGTGTCCTGACTTTTTGTGCGCTCGCCGCTGTGACAACCAGGAACTGTATCCTGGTCACTTACTGATCAGGCACAAGAATTTCCAATATCGCCAGATTCGGCTCAGCTTCTTCCGGTTCGCTGACTTCCCGCCTTTTCCTGTCACGGCTTGGGCACCAGGACAACAGACAAACACGTAACGGGTCATTTCGTGAAGGTCGTGCAAATATGTTCACAGCGGGCGTGAACATTTGGATAATCGAAAGCGGAGCTAGAAACGTGTCCGCCCATGATAGAGTAGGAAAAAATAATGTTACGTCATTTATTGTGTTAAAATATTGACAATTTATACTGTTCATGCCACAAACTGAACTGTGAATTCGTTTTGAAATGGTGCGCGTATTCAAAACACGTAAGAAGGATCAACAACGGGTAAGTCGGCCCTGCTGGCTTCAAAACCGTAACAGAAACTTTACTCGCAGACTTCCTTATCAGGTGCTCAACCCATTAAGCTATCATCCCATCGTGGCAAGGTTCCGTTAAAGTAATAGCATGAAAGGGGCCCATAAAATGGAAAACAGGTCTCAGCACTGGTGCTGCAGATTACAGAGATAACAACATTACCACTGGCGGCCCTTAACATTTTGAACGGGTGCAGCACCGAGCCTTGGATGACACAGTGGCGCGTGTGTGTGTGCGTGCGTGCGTGTGTGTGTGTGCGCACTCCAAACCTTTTCCAAGAGCTTCACACCGGTGTGCTTTTCTGGAGCATAGCTACTTAGGTTGTGGCAGGTTTGCTCCAAACCTCAATGGCCTACTTCATAATACCAGGATGCTGACATGGAATATCACCTACACAAGAATGCTGTCAGAACTCGCACGTTCACTGACTCATCCACCTATACATTCAAGGCAGTGACTTAAGCCCCCACCCCAGAGATCTGTCTGTAACCTACATGTCACTCATGGCTTAACTGTACAGATTGTGTGAGCAGAAAAAGCTAGTACTAGTCTGCCCTGTCGGATCTGCTCTGCGGGAAATGACTGCCTATATTACTTTCTGTGAGAGAAGGAAGCTTACTTCGCTACTGCCATATTGACTGTGTTCTGTGAGGAAGTAAACCATGCACTGCTGCTGTCACGTTTGTACCTGTCCTGTGATGGAAAAGGTTTGTGCTAATGCTATTCTAGCTGTACCTGTCCTCTGAAGTTGGGAAGCTTGCTCTGTTTCAGCCAAAGGTGCAGGGCCAGCTCCTCCGTTGGAGAGGAGGAGCGTCGCCCCACTTAAAATCCCCCGAAACCCCAGGGATAAAAAGTAAAATGGTAATTTATTTCCATTTTATTTTTCGTCTTCATCCGGAACAGAGCATCAAGTCGGGGGCAGGCCACTGCTTAGTGACAGCCGCAGGGAGGAGGGTGGACTGTCTATGCACTGTTTAAAGTACGCATTTATTTTTGGCAGGCCATTTTGCGATGGCTAGCCACATATGCATGTCTTAAGACAGCTGGATTCGAGCAAGTACATTTCTCTAGAGCGCTGTTAAGCACAGAGGGGCATATCAGCAAGGGCCGGCGATAATTATCGCTCTTAGCGTGAGGATAATTATCGCCGGCCAACTCTGAATTTTATCGCGGAGATAGCGTGGTATTAGCAACGCTTATCTCCAAAGCGATAAAATTCTGAGCGCAAGCTGCCAATTGTGAGATTATCGCTGGAAATACAGCGATAATCCCACAAGGTTTGGCGATAGCTTGCTGATAGGGATAGACATACTTAGCCATGATATCCACCTTACATAGGATATCATGGCTAAGTCAGAAAAAAGCAGCGTTAACCGCGGTTAGCGCTGTTTTTTTATCGCTAACAGGGTTAACGATATCCTTGATAATAGGAGAAATGTCGCTTAGCGACATTTCTCCTATTATTTTACTCTAGAACGCCCCCTGTGCATCTCATTAAAGATGCAAGGGGAAGCGTAGAGTAAAAGGGTGCTAACATGCACATTTGCGTGTTAGCACCCTGTTGCTGATAGGGCGCTAGTTTTATCTCTGCTTTTTTGGCTTTTAAAGCCAAAAAAGCAGAGATAAAGCCCTTGTTGATATGCCCCAGAGTGAGGCTGCTCCCTCCAATCAGGGTGATGCTATTATGCTTCATGAGAGCAGCGCCAGGATTGGTCAAGTCAGTTCCTACATCCAGTTCCTTTGGAAAGAAAAGAACTGGAGTGGAGGACATTGCATTTGGTGAGTTTTATTTATTTTACGCACCCATGCCCCTCCTCCACGTAGATGCCAGCCGCCACTGTCAAGGTGTAGCTGTTCTATGAAGAGGGGTCCTTTCACTACTGTTGCCCTATCTTATAAAAACATGGATAGTTTGAATGTCCTTGCAGAACATGCCCCGGTCAGTTAAAAGCTCAAGCCGCCGTCTTCCGTGCCTGCTGCTGCCAGCTGAGGCGACCACATTCCCTGGCATTCTCGGCCCGGAGGGAAGGCCCCAACGCTTCCTCGAGGTGCCTGAGCGCCATTAAACAACAAGAGGCATTCAGCAGCTTGGGACCTTCGCTCCAGCCGCCGTCTTCCATCCCTGCTGTTGCCAGCTGAGGGGACTACACTCCCCAGCATTCCTGGCCCGAATGGAGGGTCGCAACGCTTCCTTGAGGTGCAGGAGCGCCATTAAACAACAAGAGGCATCCCGCAGAGCGGGACCCTTGCTCTAGCTGCCGTCTTCCATGCCTGCTGTTGCTGGCTAAGGGGACCATACTTCCTAGCATTCTTGGCCCGGAGGGAAGGCCCCAACGCTTCCTTGAGGTACCGGAGCACAATTAAACAACAAGAGGTGTCCCGCGCCCGCGGGACCCTCACTCTAGCTGCCCTTTTCCGTTCCTGGTGCCTGCTGTTGCTGGTTGAGGAGCCCACATTCCCCAATATTCTCGGCCCGGAGGGAGGGCTGCGATTCTTCCTCGAGGTGCCGGAGTACCATTAAACAACAAGAGGTGTCTTGCAGCGCGGAAGGCGTGCTGGTCATGCTGAGGCATGGCCCGGGTCAAGAGCAGGCTTGTCTGCGCCCATCAGCGCAAGAAGCTGGGGAGTGCCATCCCCCTCAATTCTGCTATTCAAATGTCCCGAATTTTATGATGTCACTTCCAGCTTATTGAGCTTTTGGCTTCTTGAGACATTGCACTTTGACTTGCACATCGAGCTCTTCTTAGCACTTGTAGTGTTTCCCCTGCATAAAATGCAGCTTAAATTTATGACTGTGAAATAGCGATGCGCTAGCATGTAAAACTAGCAGTACAATCTAGCCTTTATAGGCTTAATCCACATTTGTTCGCTATAACAACAAATACATCTGGCACATGCACACACTGCTGCTTCAGTATCCACCCCTTCCCAATGTATATTACATTTCTGATTAACTAGTCAGGATGGGTGACATATCCTCACTTCCCTCCTCTTTCACATGCCGAGCGTCCCTAAAGATCCATTGTAACCAACCATTATCTCCTCATAAGTCTTCCTCGCCACATTACTTATGTAGTGAGCTTCAGCTCCCCACAGAACCCTCCAAGCAAATTAGCTCTCTAGCCTTCCCATCCCTCCCTCCTTTACCCCTGACCTACTATAAGAGGAGGCACGACCTGCCCCACTTCCTGTTCTACTACCAAGTCTCAGTACCAAGAACAGGAAGCTGATAACCAAACAGGGAAGGGAGGGATGAGAACCCATCTGGCAAGGAAGACTATACTCGGAGTGATGAAGATTACCGGAAAGTAACTGGGACATTGCTCAATTCATATATGGAACACTGAGAATACTAATGGAAAAGACTGGAGCATGACTGCACTAATACGTTGATGATACTCAAGTATGTCAAACAAATCCACAATTGAAGATAGTCACAGTTTCAGAAACTGCCTTATGAAACTAAACAGTAAGTAGGATGCCCTCTAACTTAAGACTAAACCCTGAAAAACAGAATTTACCTTACTTGACCAGCAAAAGGACTGGTGACTGAAGTGATCATAACAGGATCGAGTTTTTCCTGCAGCTATAGTAAAATTGCTAAGTTTTTGGCTAGACCCTTGGAAAACCATGTCATCTCGCACAGAACATGACGTGACCACATGCCCCCCCCCCACATGCCTCCCCCCCATCTAATCGCTAAAATAATTAAAGAATTAAAAGCCATTCATTTGGAATTGTGCCTTGTTTTACACCACTGGTCATCTCTCGCTCAGCTATGGGAGCGCCACCCTTCTCTCAGGTTGTTTTATGAATAGTGAGACACTCTATTTGCTGAACAGCACTCCATAAAAATGTGAAATAAACACGTTTTAGCCTTGGAGCGAAAATGACACTAATGGTGCTAATTCACTCTTTGCAGCTGGTCTGCTTCCAGAGTCTATACTGTGGACAATTCGTGCAGTTTCTCCTTACCACTTCCTTCTAACCAAACGCAGTGCTGGCCTGTGTCTTATTAGTGCTGATCCTCAAGGCTTTGACTTTACAGTAATTCAACAAAATGTCTGCCTGCCCTGGGACTCACAGGCTTTCTATCTGGAGCTACCAGGCCACATGCATAGTAATTCGACAAAATGTCTGCCTGCCCTGGGCCTCACAGGCTTTCTATCTGGAGCTACCAGGCCACATGCATAGTAATTCGACAAAATGTCTGCCTGCCCTGGGCCTCACAGGCTTTCTATCTGGAGCTACCAGGCCACATGCATAGCCACGTACATTAATGTGTGTTGTCAAAATATTTGCAACAAAACAGCACTAGCAGCGAGAGCCTTTTTAGGGGATAGGATAGGAATAAGACCAACCACTGGCAAAGCCAATAGCTCTGGCTTTAATGTGCACACAAGTACAGGCGCGCAGAAATGCTGTTTGCATGCACAACTGGCATTTAGCACATTAAAGCCACACTTATTTGCTGTGCCAGCACTGGGAAAAAGTAGCAAGAATGATTGCTTTCTGTAGGAAATGTGCAATGCAAATAAAGAGCTGAATGTGACAAACAGTGACAACTGAGTGGGCTTTTCAGATGTAAAATAGCTCCTCGTGAAAAGAAATGGGGTTGGAATTTCGAAGAGCGTTTCTCTTGTTTCCATAAGAAACACACAGAGCGGGCATTACACTCAGCAGCAGCGCTAGTTTCCATTGCACACACAAAACAAGCATTGGCATAGCCAATAGGTCTCGCCTTTGGGACCTTATAAGTGTTTAGCCATGCAACAGTTGCATAACTAAATACTTATAAGATCCCAAAAGCGAGACCTATTGGCTATGCAAAGCGGCCGTGCAGCCACGAAAGTGAAAGTGATCGCGATGGCGATCACGATCAAACATCAAAGCGGCCCTGCGGCTGCGAAAGTGAAAGTAATCGCGGTAAAGCGCGGCGCGCGCCCGCGCACATGCACTGTAGCTCTAGGCTGGCCTGGTAGCACTTTTTGGAGCCCTCTCAATAAGTCTCGCCAGACCAGCGCATGCGCTGGGTCAGGCGAGACCTAAACAGGAATAGTGCAGGCAGCAACAAACAGGTATGGTGTAGACACCAACAGTAAGAACCAGCAGGGTAAGCTTCCCACACATACACCAAGGAGGTAGAAATAGCCATCAGCCAGCGATTACAGCGCCCAGAAAATAAATGAGCAAATGTAGGTGGATCAATGTCTTGAAGTAATTCTCATGAGCTAAATAAAACCAAATGTAATTGGCAAAAGGATTTACACAGAGGGGTCTTGCAGAATTAATGGGCCAATTTAGAGATGTCGGTATCATAATATTTTTTGAAAACTCTTCTGAGAAACACATATAATATGCAATTATATCTCTCGCGCGCTCTCTGTTGTGTTTAGGTCAGAGTTTCCATTGACAGGCCATTTTCTGTTTTTGATGCCATTTGCCGAATCTGCGCAAAACTTTCCAAAACAAAAGGTTCAGCCGATTTGGGATGGCACACCTAGTTGTGCGCAGATCCATCAAGGTGAGAGAAAAGGAGTCAAACAGTGGAATTCCGTCAAATTTGGCTTGAAAGTAAAACTTTATTAAAGGAAGTGATTGTGCTTGGTTTGGTGTAAATCAGTTCATTAGCTTTTTAGAATTTAGTGTTACAAAAGTGTGTTGAGCAGGCTTGAAAGATTTAAAAGATTAGAGTTGTCTGGACTGTTAGTCTTGGGATGATATTTAAACCGAAGCTTGTAGACCATTTGTGGATCCAAAGTCATAAAAATATTTGAATTTGATTGGATGAGGAAGCTTTTGTCCTGTCAACCGTTTCAGTGGGGGGGGAGGGCACAGATTTGAAAACCCGAAGCCTCTTATTGGCTGGCCACAGCAGAGACAAATCTGTTGAGGCTGCCAACACAGGGTGTGGGCTCACTGCCACACGCTGAAAAATAAAAGTGAAGGAGCCACAAGGGGGTATTTGAAGCATCCCCTGGACTATAAGATCAGGTGGGCTGGCGATGCGGGCCCAACGGGACACTTTCTCAGATTAAAACTAAAAAAGTCAAATTTGCTGCGAATTTCACAGAAGTTCTGCTCATCTCTATGGTTTGTGTGCCTTACCGTGGGTTCTACAAACCCACGGAAAGGGCTCTCGGGCCTAAGTTGACCCAGGTTTGTGCTCCTAGAATTGAGCTCAACTTGGATGCTTGAGACTCTGATGGTGTGCAAATTGGGGTGCGCAAACCTCCTAAAAATTGTGAACAATAAATAGTAAAATACAGAAAACAAATTAAAAAAAAAAGAATAGGAAGAACCAGCCTTCTCCTCAAGACTGTGCAGCAGGGATGGCCTACAGTTCGGCCCTGTGTCCAACTGCCCCCCCCCCCCCGACGGCCCCCCTCCCCACACTGTCCTAGTCCAAAGGCTTTTCACGAATCTCGTAATAGAAGACCTCTGAATTGAGAGTTTAGCTTATTGAACTAC
Source organism: Triturus cristatus (assembly GCF_964204655.1). Lineage (NCBI taxonomy): Eukaryota > Metazoa > Chordata > Amphibia > Caudata > Salamandridae > Triturus > Triturus cristatus. The sequence continues at coordinate 872,580,818 of NC_140593.1, forward strand.
TTTAAACCCTTTAATCCTGGTTTTGGTTAAACATCGTTTGTTAAAACAAAGACACATGAAACAATGACATGGGATAAACCTTATATGCAGGCGCGCCGTCTAATATGCTATTTAGCACCATTGTTAAGGGAGGGAAGGGGGTCGTGATTCATGTAACAATGATAATACATAGATTAGTCTCTGTGCAACTGCATATGTACTAAATATATATATATTACATATTTAGATCCAATGTTTTATAGATTTGTCCAGCCCTGAAGTCGCCACTCCATGACACTAGCACTGCCATTTTCAGATCAGCTTCATGTGGTGTCAGTTGGTGGACTGACACTGAATGCTATAGCGGGTCTGAGGAGAGTGTGCCTTATATGCTGACAAAGGTGAATAGGGTGCTCTGTCCTCTATTATGAGAGAAGGTTGGTCCCTAGACCATAGGCATCAAGCAAGTAGCAGAGGCCTCTTTAAATATGCAGGTTGTCGGTTTTTTGTTGAAGGGCATCAGGGTCGGTGGATGGCTGAGGTCTGGACTGAGTGAATTCCACAGGTGTGTGACCACCATTCTGATTGTGCATCCTTCGACTTTTTTCCAGTGAAATTAAGTAGAACCATCACTTTTACAATGCTTGATCTGAAGACCGGACTTGATATGTAAGATGAAGTTAGATTTTATAGGTTTATACAGCCTGATCCCTCTTGAGATTTGAATACCATGCATAAGGGTTTGGGTTTGACACTCGGTGCCACCAGGAGCCAGTTAAGGGGTTTAGGTGTGTTGAGATTTATGCATCCTGAGGCAGATTCTCCTAGCTTTGATTCTGTCCTGGAGTTTTTTGTAGGTGCTTCGTATGTACTTAATGTATGTAATAAAAAAGAAGGGTTTTTTAATGACTCGGTAGGTTGCATGTGAGCAGTGCTGACTACCAGGCTGTGTATAGTGACAGCATAGATAGTTAAACAAGCATTGGCAAAGCCAATGGTCTCAATATTCTTACACATGCACTCGCAAAGTGAATAGCCCTGGCTTTTTTAATCGGGGAATTGATTGGTAACAGCTGGGCAACTTAATGTGTGTCTCTCAACTGTCGTACAAAGACAATACCAAAATGAATCAACTTCATGGGCTACAACATAACAGAATCTGGGATTAGTTTCCCTTTGGTGAACAAACTGCAGAGTTAATCTCTACCCTTAAAGCAGTGTGTTATAAAAAGTAATCAGAAGATGGCGTTTGTGTTAAGTGATGACCTTACAAGGCATAATCAGCAAAATATTGCACAGTAGATACTTTTGACAACAGACCATTATTTTTGCTGGAGCTATGTTGGGACAGAAAAGGTCCCTTGCACAGTGAATAAGTGCATACCCCTGCCTTGAGTGACCAACTGTATCTGAAACTGATATCCTAATTTTGTTGGCCCAGCTGATGAGCTAATCTAAAGTGAGCGCTGGTGACTGAAACTCTCCATAGTGATTCCAAGCTCCAGAACCTGTTCTGTAACCTCAAGGGGCACATTAAGTATGCCCTCTTTACTTGCATGAGAATACAATACATGGCCTGGGTTTTTTACATGACGTGGTGGTGGCAGATTACTATTTTTTGTGGCTTAATAACAATGAACAATGCAAAAAGAAAAATTGATGGACAAAATGCAGAACAATGTCACACATTCACCCCAGTGCAGAGATCTGGGCCTAAATCCATCGCTTTTTTGCTCGCCATGCCTTTCCAGTTTGGACCCAGCCATATGCATATCAGTCTTGACCCTGCGCCCAATGGGAACAATCCAGCCCGAACTGCCAGGCCTGGTCCTCCCTGGACTGTAAACAAGGATCCTAGGACCGGTTTCAGGGTTTCACCCCTCATCAGCCGGGTTAGCTTGACTCCAGTGGCATGGAGAGCACGGGCCCCACATCTGGGCATACCCATCCTACTCGGGGTGACAAATACAAAAAGAACAATTGATGGACAGAATGCAGAACAATGTCATACATTCACCCCAGTACAGAGATCTGGGCCTAAATCCATCATTTGTTTGCTCACCATGCCTTTCCAGTTTGGACTCAGCCATATGCAAATCAGTCTTGACTCTGCGCCCAATGGGAACAGTCCAGCCCGAACTGCCAGGCCAGGTCCTCCCTGGACTGGAAACAAGCATCCTAGGACCGGTTTCGGGGTTTTACCCCTCATCAGCCAGGATAGCTTGACTCCAGTGGCATGGAGAGCACGGGCCCCACGTCTGGGCATACCCGTCCCACTCGGGGTGACAAATGCAAAAAGAACAATTGATGGACAGAATGCAGAACAATGTCATAAATGAACAGACCTATATTTCTGTTTTGGGGGAAGGTGGTCTTCCGTTCTCACTCATGTATATTACTGCTTTGATGTAACACCCAGACCCTTGCACTGACATCCTGTGTGCATGCCAAGTGCATGTATATGTGTGACAGATTGTAGCAAGTCAGTGTTGTGGTGAAAGTCTGATTGCTGGGACAAATATGTTCCATTTTGATTATTCCCTGGTTTGACATAGCACAAAATGGAGGATGGGATACAACTTCCACAGACATAGAGGGTGTATTGCCTGCATTCCTGGAGCTGAAGGGAGGAGACCAGGCAGGGGCGGTGACTTCAATGGGGTGTTGGGGAGTTGACCCGCTCATATTTTGGCCCACTTGGCCCCTCAATTGAATTTAATACTAAAACTGTTGTTTTGGCCTGATCTTCTGTGGCCGGGCCGATTAAAGTATTGAGGGCTGAAATGATACCTGGAGAAGCCAGTGTGGGCCTGAGGAGGTGGTGGGCCTTACACTATTGGCAGACTGACTGACAGAGTTAGCCAGCGGCAGTGCATCTGGGGCCCTAGTGCGCATGCCGGGTTGGACTGCTGCAGCTCTCCAGCCAACTCGACATGCACACTAGAGGCCGCTCAGAGTCTCTCCACCAGCTCATACTGAAGCTGGTAGGGACTCACAGCTGCAGCCCTGCGCTCAGTAATGAGCATCTAGGTTGTCTGTCCCAACCAATCTAGATGCTGCTCTAACAGCAGGAGCGGCATCTGGAGTGGCTGAGAGAGGCAGTACGGTAGTTACAAGGCCCTCTAGCAGTGATTGCATGTGACGTCACAGCGCGGGGGGGAGGCTGTGTTTCTCTTTCTCTCCTCGGTGTGGCACATAGACGGACAGGCCACACACATTGCTTGCTTTGCTTTGAAAAGAGCTGCCGTCTTCGGTCATTATCATGTTTCGTGCTTCCAATCCACACACAGGTAAGTTAGTGGGAAGTTTACGCTTTCTTCGTTGAGAAGGGCAGGGCCCTTAAAGGGGCATGGGTAACTCTTGCAAACAAATGGATTGATAACATTGTGCACCATTGTTAGGGATATATCCTCGATTGTGTGCTTGAGTGGTAGCATGCATTTGAGTTTGTGTGGATATGTGTACGCATTTCTATGTGTATGATTCCGCATTTGTGTGTGTGTTATGTGCTTGTGTATGCATGTGCTTCTGTGTCTGTGTCTGCATGTAGGTGCATGTTGTCTGTTCTTTGTCCATCATCATAGCTTAGGTGACGTGCGCACTTATTTGACAATATAGAAGAATTGTGGGATAGGTCCCCATCACTAACCGCCCAAAAATTAAGGTACACCTTGAAAATGGCAGAGACTTAACTATTTCTACAGAAGGGCCTCTGCTTAGCTATGTCACACAAATAACATTTCTAAATGGATGTCTCAGTATTTTGAGGTGTTCATTCTGTTTACCGGCTTCCTTACTCTAGCTCTCTGACACAGGTATAAACATATTTAGACAGACATACTGGATCTGGACACTGGCCTGTGACATTACAGCATGGTATTTTCATTCCATCTTCATTCTGTGTAAATGTCATGATGTGGCATTATGGTAAACAAAAGGCAGTGGCGAGTAGATACTCTGAAGCAAGGTAGTGGAAATAGGCTGTTTGTATTGAGCGGACGTCGCCGGTTCGCCGCTCCCTCCACCGCCCTGGTAGCATCTAGCAATGCCACCCATTGACACAGACAGGCCGAGACCCTTTGTTAAGAACAGTAGGGCAGATTTACAAGAACTGACGCATCTCTGCATCATAGCAGAGATACGTCAGTTTAATTGTGTCACACAAAAAAAACCTTGCACCACCATGGATGTCTCGCATTTACAATGCGGCGCACCATGGCACAAGGATTGAAAGATGCGTCGCGCATCTGTTGGCGCAAAGGTCACGCATTGCTGGAGTCGTGTCACAAGCACGACGCAACTCCAGCAATGCTCAGGAAGGCCTTTACCTATTGTCCTGCATCACTCCTTACGCCTACTTCAAGCAGGCGTAAGGTTTTAACACAGTTGCGTCGTAGAAGTGGCGCAGTGAAATCATGTAGATTTCACTGCATCACTTTTACGAGGCTTTCTTGCGTCGTAAGGCCCACCCTGCATTCATTATACCTGTCACAGGTATAATGTGGCGCAGGGCTTTACAACGTGATGCATCTCTCTAGATGCATCACATTGTAAATGTGTCGCAATATGGCACATTATTTACACCGCTGATGCGTCACAAAAGTGACACAACGGCAGCCCAAAAGCGTCGCAAGGGGCTTGTAAATCTGCCCAAGTGTTTGTTTGAGCTTACTTACTTTCCATGTTCTAAATTGTTGGTTGATGTATGTTATGACAACATGTTGATGCCTGGAACACCAGATATGTAATTGCCTAATCCTTTAAGTATTGTGAGCAACTTTGTTATTCCAACGGTATTTAGGAAGGAGTCTGATTGCGCTGCTCTGAGACTTACTCAGCCCGTCCATGCCTCCATCAGCCTCCTCTGCCTGCATGCTGCCTAAAAGGCAAGAGGATGGCCAGAGCTGCCGACTTTGGGTCCGGGGATTACAACTCAGTTCCAGTCTTAGCATTAACTCAACATCCTGTGATTCTGGGCAAATCACGTAATCTCGCATACTCTGTGACTAAAAAAACAAATGAATGCATCCTTGTGTAATGTAACTGGTGAAACACACAAAAGGCCTTGGGTCCGGAGTCGTGTAAGACGAGTGGTGTGTGGAACAGACTCTGCTAAGAGGATAAAGGGGGGAAGTCTCTTTTTAAGGACGGTTTCCCGCACACACCAGAGATGTCATGCTTCATCATCGGGATACCTTCTTGCGTCACAAACCTAGTGGTGACGCGGGCTACAACCCCCTCGCTGTGAGGGAGGAGCTCTGGGATGTTTTTGATATAAGGAGTGGTCATAAAACCTAATGTGAGTGTAGTGTGTGGTGGAGGGGGTGCAGTGCTGAATAAAAAGTGAATAAAACTAGCTACAAGGTTAGCCTAACACAGTTTATTATTGCCACCTGGTGCTAGGGTTAAAAACAGATAATGAGTAGTGCAACTGCCAGCAGTAGAGGCTGTAGCACTAGACAGTGATCAACATGTTTCAGCCTATTGACCTATACAAGTGTCATGGCTTTCTTTAGGATCTCTTTTGATGTTATAAGTACAGTTTCACAATTGCTTTATTAAACTTCTTTCTTACTCGGTTTTTCTTGAAATTGCAACTTTTGCCCACTGTTTTTTCTAAATTCTCCCGGAGGGGGGGTAGAACCCCCTCAAACCCCCTTATGGTGGTCGGGCTTGCTTACTATGCTCACTCGCCACAGGGTACTCATCCCAAACTTTTACACCTCGCCACTTTCAAATGTCACAAGCTGCCACTGAGACCAAGATATTGAAGTGAGAGAGGATAGACTCAGTGATACCCATAGAAAATCTGCATTGACCTTTTGACGAGTTTATTGATTAATCCTTCCTGAACACTGCCATTTGATGGACGGCAGATGGAAACTCAGCAGATTACATTGTTAAAGGTGAGGAGGAAATTTCTAGGCAGGGCTTGCCCTTTGGTGTACCCCTGATTGCTACTTCAGGAAGGCTGATGCTAGGCAAGTTCAGAGCCTTCACGCTTTGTTGTGCCCACGTTGGATACACCCGTTTGGAGCTAGCATCATCACTACCTGCAGTGAGAGCCTTCACTCACCTTGCACAAAGACAGTGTCTGAATTTTAGTCAGGAAGGTATATTTGAAAGGGAACCACTTCAATCGGGTTCCAAGACTTTAACCTGGGGATCACATCCCATCTGTAACACAAGCATAAAGGTGGGATCCCAAAAATCACACCTTATTTCAGTTCCTAGTTCTTCTTAACCAAAGAAGGGAGTGCTCCGCAGAGAACACAAAGAACTGATGTGATCCAAGACTGATAACTGCTGAAGCTCGCCTGCCATACTATTTCTTCAGCAATATGATTCGATTGGTGGGCCCACTGTCACGACAGTGCTCCCTCTGATGGAGATGCCTCCTGTGTGACTGAGAGTGGCACACCACAACCAGTGAAAAGCTGCACCACATTTCCAAAAACAGGTAACACCTTAGGCCATGTCAATGACTAAAGACTGTGTCGTGTTCTAGAACTGCACTCTGCAAAGCATAACAAGTGCTGAAATAGGCTTTGTGGCAAGATACAAACTGTAGTAGCCTATGGTCACTTTATTGAGAGATGATACATATAACGTCAAACTGTAAATTCGCATTTAGCCAATATCATCTTCAATTTACCTGCATTACTAGAACACTGTTGTAGGTTGAGTGGGTTGCGGCCCTTTGAATGAGGATGCTGTTGTTGCCACGAGAATGAGAACCGTTGGCTTTCACCCATAGTTTTGTAGACCCTTGCAGCAGAGCCCCATTACTAGATAAAGTATTTTGTTTTACTGTGTTATTTAAGTAAGTCTCTGTTTCTAAGAGAAGCCCTGGGCTGAATAGTACACTATTGTATCTATGGGTTGATTTTTAAGTTCTGAGAAGCCCTTGACTACTTGGCCTAGCTATCTAGTGAAGGTCAAGTTCAGAAAGAGCGTACCTGGCCCAGTTTCAAAAGCCATAGTACAACAGACCCCTGGATACCAGAGGCAAATGACTCCAACCACCACAGTTGTGGAGCAGAAGCCCAGCCCCTGCCTGACCCGCGCCCCCAAAAGGTTTCTTTTAAGACATTTTATATGCATGAATGTTTTTACTTCGTGGCCAAAAAATGGAAATTCAACAATTCTATATAGACAAGACAGTAAAGTAAACTAAACGAAGTGGGAAGGGTGATTACTGAGCAGCTCTAGACTGATATAAAAAACAAACAGGCATAAACCAGCAATGAAAACATCATCACGGTAGTAAAGTAAATATATTAAAGACCTCACTGCCTCTGAATTACGAGCTACACGTTATGTTGTATCCGGAGTATAACAAACGGACTACTTGAACACCCTCACCAAAGGAAACACAAATGAGACAATGTAACAACTCACGAACTATAATGGCCTTTGTGGACATCCCATCAAAGCAATGACACATTTTGAAAAAAAGCTGCTACAGGCGAAGGCTGCTGTGAGCTGACCCAAAGAACACCTTCTTTGCACTACTTCTTGCAATAACTTTTTATAGCATGGGTGACATAAGACAGCTAAGTCTGTCCAGAGTGAGACATAAACACGGATGGGATTTCAATAAGATATGTTTAAATAGATGCTGGTGTGTTATCGAAAGAAGTAACTATGGGTATATAAAGATTGACCTGTAAGGAATAATCCTATAAAACAAGGAACTTGAAATATGATGTTATTCCAAGGTTCTTTCTGAATCTCTAATGCTAAAACGTGGACCTTTCCAATTAAAGTAAATAAAAGGCATTGCCATTTACAATGCCAATAGCTCAAACTCTCACAACTGCGAGACCTATTGCATTGCAAATGCTTGTTAAGACTTGGAGTTATTTTATAAATGTCCTTATTTTTCTCTTCGTAGAACCTTTGTACGGTCTCTAACTGCACAGTTACATGATCTCTTATTGCGTTACCCCCTTGCCTGGGAACATTTGGCCCATGTATAGGGAACTCCTCTAAGCTATGAAAGCTTCTGCTGAATCATGAGTATTCTCTGGTTGAGAGCCAGAGGGCAGTGGGAGGGAATGGGAAGGGAACATTTACACAAATGCAAGATAAATAGCTGGTTCCATGCCAACAAGCGATTTTGACTAAACTGAGGCATTGGGATGGGAGAGGGCACGCAAGCACTGTACACTGTACAAGCACTGTACAAATTCCATTATCATACATCAGACCACCCCTTTTCCTGTCTTGGACTTTCATTTGGAAAAAATATTGCATTCTGAGGGTTGTAGTCTTGGCTCACTTCAGTTCGAACCAATCGTACTAACACAACTAAAAGAAATTATTACTAAGAGCAAATCCCAGTTCTTGAAAATGGTGCGCATGGGATATGAATTATTAGAACATTGGAATGTTGGGAGCTCCATTGAAAACAATGGAGTGCTCCGGGCTTATAATGGCTGGTATAAGCCCGGAGCGCCAACATTCCAATGTGTCTTTGTTCACAGCTCTGGCTGTGAACAAAGACTTCAGGGAGCCCGAGGGGATTTGAATCCCCTCGCGCTCCCTGAAGGCTTCGTTTTGTTAGAACATTCTGCCCTCTAGTGGCAGAATGTTCTAATAGCCTTATAGCCCTTCGTAGCAGGGCTATACCGGCTTTTAAAGTCCCACTGCTGTTGTTAAAGTCCCTCGCCTTCGGCTCGGGCCTTTAACGCTGCAGCGGGCCTTTAACAGCCGGTATAGCCCGCTACGGCGGGCTATAAGGCTATAATCCGACCCCCAACACAAAGGGAACGTTTGCAGAGGTTAATCTTCTAGAGCGTTTCTTTGTCTCTGTATTGACAAACACACAGTAAAGCCTTTTCAAAAGATGTAAGTATTTGTGTTACTTAAGGTTGAACTCTTGTTAAAAATGAATAATCCGTCACTTTTAACTTGGGTCATTGGGCCATTATCATGCTGCAAAGAACAATGCACAGCAGAATGGTTTTGCACATTTTCTGCTACAAACATATGTTTTGCGCCCGAAAGGGGTGGGGAGACTGTGGCAAGATATAATTGGCTCGTCCCCTGCTAGGTAAAATGTGTTTTCTTTCTGCCTGATGCTGATTGTTAGGCCTGGACTGAAAGTGCAACTGCTACGTGCCTATCATTAGCATTTCTTGAAAATATACTTAGAACTGCCTTTTGTTCCCTCGTACAGGAGTAGTTCTCGCTCACCTCCTATTATTGTTTGTTTAGTGTGTCATTCTGAGAGAATGCTTTTTAATGCATGCAGGACTATTTTACATCTCAAAATAATTATTTATTTATCTCATAGAGGTATAGATTCACTATTTACAGAAAGCAGTCAGTTTTTTTTTCATTTTAGTGGTGGACTTTTTTTTGTTTTTGATAAGGTAGTAATCAGGGCTCTGAATGCAAACCAGGCCCTTTTGCAGTGCCAAACAATTGTTTTTTGCATGGATCAGTTCGACCATTATACCACAGTCAATAGAACATTGTAAACAGAGGGGCAATTCCATTTAATAATGAATATTTTAGTGGGAAAAACATTCTTGTCGAGAAAATCAGCATTTAAACTGCCTTGTTTAGCACCACACTGAGATAGCCCCCAACTATTTATTTATGATCTTATAGCGCTGTATGCAGTTTTTCTGTAAAATTCTAAGCACATTGAGTAGTCAAAACAGAGACTAGTAAATACAATAAGAAAGACGTGAGCTTGACACGCATTGGTTTTCAAACTATTAAAGTGACTTTTAAAGGGGTCTAATTTCATCCTCTTTTGGAGAGTGGGAAAGACCGAAATGGAGCACCATCACGGAAAGTCAGGGCAGTCACGCGCCTTATGCCATAAATAATGTTATGCCAGGCAGCCTCAAAAAAGAGTCTGGAATTCTGACAGCCAATTTCTGAATATCTGCATTCGCAGTTTTGGAAAAACACACATTGTTCAGCTGTACGTCATTTTCAAAAATGCAGGATAGTTTATCCGTGAGAAAATATGATGACCCTAAATATGGACACTTGTTAAACAAGCATTGGCCGCGCGGCCGTAAAAGTAACGGCCGCGCGGCCGTGAAATCGAAAGTAATCGTGATCACATCGAAAGTGATCGCGATCACGAAGACGGGACGCGCTGTGTGTCAAGCACGCGAGTGGTGCGCGCGCAGCAGTGATTAGCGGCTGTGCGCGTGCACGCTCGCGTGAACGCAAGCACTAGGCCAGCGAGGTCTGGTAGGTAGCACTTTGGAAACCCGTATACTAAATGTCGAGCAACAGCGCATGCGCTGTTCTAGGCTCGACCTAATGAGGCCAATAAAGTGCAGGTTGCAGTGTCTTGTATCCTGTGGATTTCGACTTGCTGTGGATTTTGACTCGCTCAGGACGATGCTGCCCTGGAGTTGCCTATTCTTGAGCCGGATTGCCACTCTGTCAATGACCTAAGACAGGGCAGGCAAATCATGGGAGGATAGTTGGTGTGATGTGCAAAGCAGTTTTCTCATTCTTCGCCAGCCCATACGAATCCAATTTTGCCCACAAAAGATCTTCTATACTGGAATAACCACTGAATAAAGTTCAGGCAAGGGTCAGCATGTGCAAGACGAATTTGTTTAGCTTAGCAAACCCAGATGATTATTAGTTGGTCAGCACTTTTCTTTTATGCCGGAGGGACCAGTGAGGCAAGTAGAGGCAGCATTCTGATTGGATTTGATGAGGTGCATGGTGCAATGACATCTGGAATAATGATTTCGACAAGCTCCATTAAGGCGGAACCAGTAACTTAATTGCAGACTATAGTTTGCGTAAGGTAAAGTGCAAATGTGACGGCATGAGGTGTGTGGGTTTTGGCTTGCTCTAATAGTATGATTCTTCTGGAATGGAGGGAAGACGGCTGTGAATTGACCCGGATAGAGTAGGTCTGCAATGACCCTGCCACTGCGAGCCACACCTATCGCTGCCTCATTGGATGGACATGAGTGGCGCTGCTTCAAGGTAATGGAAGGCCTGGAAGTTCCACTTTTAGCAGCCATCTGAGCACAAGCTTGAGTGCTTCTCTAAAGAATTCACAGATCTGACTGATAGCTGCACGTCAGCTCCACTCAGACATGCAGAAATGACCAAGTTGAATTGTGTTCTGCCCAGGTTGCAGAACAACGGTTTCAGCAGTAGCTCCTTCAGCTCTTTACAGTGGGACAAACACGGACCACATGTGTCAGAGTTTCCTTCCTATAATTATACAAACAACAGTTGTGTTCTGAGGATCCAGTTAAACGCCCACATTTGAGACCTTTAAAGGGAATTAAACAGCATCTCAGCCTCATGAGTTCTTTTTTAAAGGCCATTTTCTCCTGATTATGGCACAAAGTCTCAGAAGTCGGCAATGGCCTTTCGAATAAGCTCTTGTTTATCTTTGTCTCCAGATTTTATTTTAGTAGTTTGGGCCAACAATTCTACAGTTAGCTCCGAAGTCAGATTTTGTTCGAAAATGTTCTGTGCTCCAAGGGATTCGATTGCGTTCCTGACATAGGGCTCCAACTGGAGTTATTTTGATCTTGGATGCCTTGTCCTATCGTTTCTTTGAGGGACCCTGGAGGGGCGTCCTTCAGCTTCATGTACTATTCCAAGAACTGGGCTTTCAGCATATAGGATTGTTTAAAAGGTCGAGTTCCAGCCGTATTTGAGATGACGGTGCAGCCTCAGGGAGGTCTGTAACATCTTGTTTGGGCTGTATCCAGCCATGAGGAAATATGGTTGTTAAATATAAATGAGACATATGTGAGAGTTGGCATACATTTGGCATCATTACATTGCAGATGCCAGTGAAGTCTGGACCAGGCATCTTTAATGCTAATTTTCTGATGCTCATTGTCATGGACAGGGCAGATTCCTTTAGGCTGGAGTGGTGTGTAACAAGGGAACCGCGTTGATTGACCAGAAGAAGCCTTCCCCACAGCAAACAGGAGAACACGTAGCATCATTGACCATTGTTTTGTCATATTCAAATCAAGATTGTGCAACCCAGACTTGTTTTGGACTAAATGTTTGTATGCCCAAGATTGTCTGTACCGTCATTGTGTATTGAGCATTGCACAATCTTGCTGTGTGAGATGGGATGTCTCGAAATAAAAACCCAAACAGCAACGTGATGTCTCCAGAAAACAACAACATTACATGCCATGTGGACAGTTTGTTCCTTTGCAGGAGCCTCAATATTTTGTCTGGTGCCCACCGTGGTAGGTGCATCTTTATCCTCTACTGTTGCCTGATTCTCCTGAGTCAATGATGTACCTGAAGATGGGAAGCGTTGTTACACATGTTGCCAGAGACCCAGTGGAAGGGAGACAAATCAGCGTCAGCACATCAGCTGTCTGGTTGAGAGCTGGTATGACATCTCCTTGAGATTTCATAATGTGTGAAGTTATTTTCTCATTCTGCCTAGGTGTTACATGTAAATCACCAGTCCGGGCGCCAGTGCCCCATTGGTTTGCTCACATCAGCAGACAGTTCCCCAGTGGTTTTCTGATGGAATTACCACCACTGAAGATATATTAAGATAGAGAAGACTTTGTGGCCTTCTAAAGGGACATTTTCCTGTAGGGCCTCTATGAAGTCCATTGGTGTGTCATCTATTCCAGTGACGTTTGAATTTGCGATCCTGGAGTGTTCGCTTCTAACACTCAATGGCTTGAGATTGACCTAATTTTCCTGAAGGTCAGCATGACCTGCAGCCAGACCCTTCTGAAGCATTGCAGTGTGGTCCTGCTCTTTAATAAATCAATCATAAAAATTCAAGATTTGCACCCTGCTTATGTCAGCCTGTGCATTGGATATTTGTGGTCTGGTAAGAGCAGACGCCATTCAATGTTGGTCCTGAATCCCTTTCATCGGGCTGCATGTCATTACCTGTGTTTCTGTCCACATGATGTCTTCTAGCGACAAAGCAATGCTGCTGTCCTCACTGCAGGGAATGTTGGTCATGCTTGACTTTCCAACTTCGTGCTGTGTAGTAGCTTCAGCAGGTATTATCGTAGTACCTATAAAGAAGATATACAATTAGCAATGTCAAGAGTTTTTACACCATTCGTGTCATGTTAAGGGGACAGAATTCTTCTTCGCGTCCTCAAAATATATGGCATGCAATGGAGAGGCAATGGATAGGCAAGGGCATGCTGATTGTTTGCATGGGTGGATTATCATTTTGGTAGTGGGATGTGGGGCTAGCAAACCTGCTTGGGACTGTTAGATGACTAGGCCTGTGTGTAATTTCTGTGATTTTCTCCTCAAATTATCCATCATTTCCCTATAAAATCTTGCGGTATTAGGCAAAATGTCAATTACAGGCTTCGTTGACGAAATGTCCACAAAGCTTTGACTAGTGTGGAAGCTGAACATTTTACGTAAATTTCACCACATAATAATTTTGAAATGCCTTAAGTATTAAACCTGAAAATGCTTAATAAATTAAATGTGAGAAAATGTGTCTTTATTTAACATGCAAATTTGAAAAAGCTGTTTATTTTCTTCAGAAAGCTTCAATTTTTATTGTTCTCCAGTTGCCAGGCTGCACTATTCATTTATTCTGAACTATCTCTTTAAGAAAATAAATGCTTCTCTTAAAATAGTGATTTAACATAATAATCGAACTCTAGAGCTTGACTTTTTGTGAAAACGTGTTTTCATAAAAAATGTATTCTTTCTTTCCTCACACCATAAGTCTTCACTGTAATTAGATTGTTTTCTTTGCCACGTATGCATAATGAACAAGTGTATAAATGAAAATAAAATGTTTGCTCTAGCTTGCATTTTGTGATCTAACCAAGACATGCCAGAATTTGAATGTTTAATTTCAAAGAACAGCTACTTGACTCCAGACAGCTAACAGAGCAGGCTTGCAAAAGGTTCTCACGAGAACCTTCCTAGATGTAACTTTTTGTAATACGTTGTGGACATTTCTAACAGACTTCATGCTGGAGCTGAGATTAACAGTGGGAACTGAGGGTGAAGACGACGTACCATCGAAAGACCTTTCAACATTGGATGATGACATTCACCTTTGATTTCAGCATGTTTAACTGCTTTCTATATAGTATGTGTTCCTAGCTAGAGAGCTTTCCACACTCTTCCATGCATCCCTACCCTGCCAAGCCCCTTGGCACTTTGCTGTGCTATCCCGACTTATCATAAGCTACTGTCTACGGTGATTTCTTTGTTTCCTTACACCTTGTGAGGAGGTATTCCTGTTATAAGGTGATCATAGCTAATGTTGTGATTCCTTCCTTCTCCCTCTTTTAGATGGTTGCGACTGTAATTGTCCAGATAACCTGGCTAAATCTCTAGAAACTAGCCTTTACGGGGAGTTCGTTTTTTTCCTTTTAGTTATCTGAATCTGCTCCGAAATCTACTTGCTCTTTTCCAGAAAGAACTCTTAATGGGTTCTTGTGAAGATAGGATAGGTCCTTTAGCTTAGAATAGGAAGGATACTCTGATTGGAACACACTGTTTTTACTTCTCTATGCTTGTTGTAACCAACTTTATTTTTTAATTTTTATGTAATCAGTTCACCACTAATTTGAATAAAAGAACAAAAAACATCGACTAATCTACTAGAATGAGAGAATCAAGGGCTAAATGTGCAAAAAAGTCTGTTTGCGATTTCCTAATTGCAAAATTTTCCATTTCGCAATTAGGAAATCGCCAACAGCTATGTACAACAGTGTTTCAGACACTGTTTATGATTCCCAATGGGTCGCAAATGAACCTGCCTCATAAATATTCATGAGGCAGGTTGCAATTTGCAACCCATTGGGAATGGCTGCAATCACAGGGATGGTGGCCTGCTGGGGTCAGCAGACCACCATGTCTGTGACTGCTATTTAAATAAAGCAATTTTTTTGTAATGCAGCCCGTTTTCCTTAAAGAAAAACGGTCTGAATTACAAAAATATTTTTTTTCCCCATTTTTTAAGAGGAGGCATTGGTCCGTGGGACCACTGCCTGCTCTTAAAAAATGTTTTCCCCCACATTCACAAAGGGGAAGGGATCATTTGGGGACCCCTTTCCTTTTGCGCATGGGTTACAGCCTCCTCTATGGAGTCGGTAAATTATGAATGTTTTGAGACCGTGTTCTGGTTACAAAACATTCATACATAACAGTGCTCTTCGGTATTAGGAAGGGACTCTCTAAACACGCCCCCTACCTAATACCGAATCACAAAAGCAAAATGCGATTTGGTAACAAATTACAGAGTGGCATTTTGCCGTTTGTACATGGCAAAATGCATTTTACCGGTTGCAAAAGGCCCAACCGGCCATTTGCGACCAGTAAAATGCTTTGTATATCTGTCCCCAACTTTTAAAACTTCACCAAGAATCTCTTTATTGACTGAACATCATATGTAATTATTGATGTCTTTGATGTGTAATGCTCCATTTGATACCGGTGGCAAAGATTCATCGGCCGAGAAAGGAGTGGAACTTCCAGGTTCTCTAAGTAAGTTAGAAGGTGACATCATTTGTGGAAATGTTTGAGAGATGTCCGCGCCAGCTCAAGTATGACATTCAGATGCACATGACATATGAGGTAAGAGTTTTCTTGTTTAGGGAATTTTGTAAGTCCATGGCTGTGTGAATGAATGCAGTTACTTGCAGAGTTTTTAGGTCTCGCCTGAGCCAGCGCTTTAGCGCTGCTCTCGCGAGAGCTTTTGTAAACGCGAGATTTGAAAGTGCAAACTAGTGCTTTCAGGCCGCCAACTACAGTGCATGTGCGCCGGGCGCGCGCACCATTTGGCAGCCTGCGTGATCATTTCGCGGCCGCTTTGATGTTCTCAGTGAGCCGCGCAGCCACTGAGAACATCAAAGCGGCCGCGAAAGTGCACACCATTTGCCACCCTCCCTTATCCCACTTCCTGCTTCCTGTACTGCGGTAGGCATAGTACATTTATTATTTTGTTTCCCATTTACCAGTTTTATTTTCTTAACAAATGATTATCATTTATTTATGTTGATTTTTTTTATTAATCATAGGGAGAAAGGGAGACTCAAACCGTCTCGTAGCCCGCATCAATGCTGTACGGACCCAGGATGATGCCGGTGAATGCTGACCTCTGCTTCAGCATTATGATTGTTGTTGGGGGTCTGCATAGTTTGGGTTACCAGTTTCTTGTGTTTAAGATGTTCCTAAGCTGTGCTCTGGAGTCGTGTGTATTCACTAGTAACTGCATTACTCGGCTTGTTTAAAGGGGTTGTAGTCCCAGACTAAAACGTTCACTGAGGTGACAAAGCTGCTGACTTGCAGAAGTTGGACGGGGTTTGCCCTAAGAGACCTGTGTTAGAGCAGCGTCATACTGAAAGAGCTCTTCCAGCATCCATTGCTTACAGCCCGTAGTGAATTTCAGAACACTCGCAAACTTCGCTGTTTGTCTGAAAGTTTAAGACACTGGAATACCCTGGCCAACTTGTTGGACCCTACTTTCGTATCAAATTCTCGATGCAATCAGAAATTACATTTTGCTTCTTTCATCCAGTAAGTGGCGAAGTGTCGAGTTGAGTTTTTTCATTATTTTACCTTCCATAAGTGTAAATTTAATTATGTACACAAACATTTACGTTTTTGTTATTGTTGATTTTTTTATCCTCTAAAATAATGGGACCTCCATTACCCCCCTTAAGCCACCCCTCTCCCCCCGCACCCACCATATCAGTGGTGGAATTAGATGTAAAATATATTTATACAAAAACGAAGTAGGCTGGAAATATAGTCCTAACATTTTCCAAGTGTTTTTTCACAGCTTCCTTGTTTTCAATGGTAAATTCAGGCGAGAATAGAAAACAATGAATCAGTGTATAAAGTAGTTTCTCTGGTTGTAGAGACTTTCTGCAGATCTGAGCACTCCACTTATTCAGGGAAGGGGCTGGCACTCAAGATAAAGCACATTATTTCTACCCATACAATGAATCTGCTGCACTGAAAAGCGCACAAAGAATTAACTGCAGCGCAGGAACCAAGCTGTACCATTGGTGTACATGTGCAATGCACATGTTTGCTAGCCACATTAATCAATTGTGTTAAGGCTACATATACAAGCATAATTTGCCAATATCATATATCCTTGTGCACCGCCCTGTGTGCGCAGCACTTTTTTCAGTTTTCTTCCAATGCACCATGCTTTCAGAGCTCCCCAGCACAGAGTGGTTCCTTGGCTCCCCTGCACCGCACCATGCGTATTCAGCCTCCCCCTCACCTCCCCCATCAACAAGCATTGGCATAGCCAATAGTTCTCGCTTTTGGGATCTTATAAGTATTTAGTTGTGCAGCACAATATCCTTGGTGCAATAACATCAACTATTGCATAGCTAAAAACGTATAAGGTCCCAAATGCGAGACCTGTTGGCTATGCCAATGCTTGTTTGTGTTTGTTGCTCCTTTTAAAACTTTTGTTTGAGCCCCCTCTGTCCTTTCTAACCCTTTTCTTCCCTTTCTTCCCCGTTTACCTGCATTCCTGACTTTTTTCTCTTTGCTATTTTTTCTGTTCTTTGTTTTTAGCGATATGTTTACAAGTGTGTGAATTTCGTTATTCGTTTGTTTTTCATTTTTACAATCATGGCGGATCAGTGGCTGAGTTCCGGAGAGGACTGCTGGGCTGCCCCAGTGTTAATAGCGAAGGGGTCAAATTGCAAACTTTATTTAGTTATTTATCTAGTCTGCAAACAACTCTTCTGCATGTTATCGCCGTGAAGAAGGCATTAGGCCATACCTCTCCCAGAAAAGTGTCCAGTGGGCATGTGGGCCAGCACATGTGCCTCAAAACCTTTGTCACAGGCTTCTTCTGGCTGCAGCATCACTGAGTAGATGTCATTAGGCTCGAGGGTGACTTCCTGCAGCTATTGGGTTTGAAGGTTCTCGGGGGTAGAGGGTAAGTCATTTTTCTGATTTGTTAATTTAAGAATTGTTGACATTTAAAAAAATGTATATATATATATTTAATACGTTGAGTATATTTATTTGTAGGACAGTGATCTATTGGAAGAATAACAATAAGGAAAGAGGGCGTTGTAGGAAGAGTACAGTTACAGTAAACACACACCTGAGGTTCAGTGCATACTCGGCTTGGTTAGGCTAGTTGGCACTATTAATTAATTACATTCTTTCTTCCCTACTTTTAGGAACTCCAGAGCTACTGGAAGCCCGAGCCAGTACTGTAGGTGGACAGGCAGGGCCACTGAGGATTGTGAATCTCTTTTATTCATTTTTCATTTCATAATTATCAATTAATGTAATACTTTAAATTCACCTGCGGTATGTTTTTTGCAATTCACCTGTAGTATTTTTTACAGAATGCTTCTGCCACGCTTTTAGTGCAATTCACCTGTAGTATTCTTTACATAATGCCTCTGACACGCTGGTAGTGCAATTCACCTGTAGTATTTTTACAGAATGCCTGTGCCACGCTGGTAGTGCAATTCACCTGTAGTATTTTTACAGAATGCCTCAGACCTGCTGGTAGTGCACTTCACCTGTAGTATTTTTTATAGCATGCCTCTGCCATGCAGGTAGTGCACTTCACTTGTAGTATTTTTTACAGAAAGCCTCTGCCATGCAGGTAGTGCACTTTACCTGTAGTATTTTTACAGAATGCCTCTGCCACGCCGGCAGTGCACTTCACCTATAGTATTTTTACGGAATGCCTGTGCCACTCTGGCAGTGCACTTCACCTATAGTATTTTTACAGAATGCCTGTGCCACGCTGGTAGTGCACTTCACCTGTAGTATTTTTACAGAATTCCTCAGACCTGCTGGTAGTGCACTTCACTTGTAGGATTTTCCACAGAAAGCCTCTGCCATGCTGGAAGTGCACTTCACCTGTAGTATTTTTTTACAGAAGGCCTCTGCCACGCTAGTAGTGCACTTCACCTATAGTATTTTTACAGAATGCCTGTCCCACTCTGGCAGTGCACTTCACCTATAGTATTTTTACAGAATGCCTGTGCCACGCTGGTAGTGTACTTCACCTGTAGTATTTTTACATAATGCCTCTGCCACGCTGGTAGTGCACTTCACCTGTAGTATTTTTACAGAATTCCTCAGACCTGCTGGTAGTGCACTTCACTTGTAGTATTTTCTACAGAAAGCCTCTGCCATGCTGGAAGTGCACTTCACCTGTAGTTTTTTTTACAGAAGGCCTCTGCCACGCTAGTGGTGCACTTCACCTATAGTATTTTTACAGAATGCCTGTGACACGCTGGTAGTACACTTCACCTGCAGTATTTTTAATAGCATGCCTCTGCTACGCTGGTAGTGCAGTTCACCTGCAGTATTTTTTACAGAAGGCCACTGCCTCGCTGGTAGTGCAGTTCACCTGCAGTATATTTTACAGAAGGCCACTGCCTCGCTGGTAGTGCAGTTCACCTGCAGTATTTTTTACAGAAGGCCACTGCCTCGCTGGTAGTGCAGTTCACTTGCAGTATTTTTTACAGAAGGCCACTGCCTCGCTGGTAGTGCAGTTCACCTGCAGTATTTTTTACAGAAGGCCTCTGCCACGCTAGTAGTCCACCTCACATGCACTATTTTAAACAGAATACCCTCTGCCACGCTGGTAGTGCACTTCACCTGCAGTAGTTTTTTACAGAATGCCTCTGCCATGCTGGTAGTGCACTTCACCTGTAGTATTTTTTACCAAAGGCCTCTGCCACGCTGGTAGTGGACTTACCTGTAGTATTTTTTACAGACTGCCTCAGTCACGCTGGTAGTGCACCTCACTTGCGGTATATTTTATAGCATGCCTCTGCCACGCTGGTAGTGCACTTCACCTATAGTATTTTTACAGAATACCTCTGCCACGCTGGCATCGCACTTCACCTATAGTATTTTTACAGAATGCCTGTGCCACACTGGCAGTGCACTTCACCTATAGTATTTTTACAGAATACCTCTGCCACGCTGGCATCGCACTTCACCTATAGTATTTTTACAGAATGCCTGTGCCACGCTGGTAGTGCACTTCACCTATAGTATTTTTACATAATACCTCTGCCACGCTGGCATCGCACTTCCCCTATAGTAGTTTTACAGAATGCCTGTGCCACACTGGCAGTGCACTTCACCTATAGTATTTTTACAGAATACCTCTGCCACGCTGGCATCGCACTTCACCTATAGTATTTAAACAGAATGCCTGTGCCACTGTGGTAAATTTTAATTACCTGTACTTAATTTATGCGGTAAAATTCAATAAGAATAACTCAGTAAAAATAAGAGGCAGAATCCGTGGTATTTGAGGTTTTAAAATGGGTTTATTCCTTACAAAGGAATTGGTTCGAACCAGGCAATCGTATTCCGTCACCACGAAGGTTCGGGAAGGGATAGAGCAATACTTTATTGACAGGTTATCATATATATAGTAAATGCATTACAGTAAAGACATATGCAGAAGGCGTGACAGCTGAGAAGAGAGATAAGAATACACATACGTAATGAATAAAGGCGTTACAATAGGCGTGCATGAAGGCGTGCACTAGAAACGTCATTATGATGATGACACAGGTGGGTGGATCCATAAGTGAATCCTGCAAAGTCAGCAGAAATACTTGGCAGAGATGCGCGCACAGTAGCATGACGTGTGATTGACGTGTAACTGGAGGGTGAAGGGGACTTGACATTTAGCCCTACATGAGGAGACAGAAGTCTGGGATGTCAGAACAACCTAATCCCAAATCGTATCTAATATCTTGTGTTTAAGGAACTGTATTATCTGGAAGGAAAGGTCTCTCAGGCAGAGGCTATCCTATACTAACTACTAGTGCGTGTATAAGCGTCTACGTGTCTACATGAGATGCGAGGGGGCATGGGCCTACCATGGCAACAGTAGCCATGAATTTCTTGCACGGAGATAGTAAGGCCGGGCCCTTTGCTCTGTAGCGGGAAGAATGTTTACCTAAACTACTAGACAGGAATGCATTTCTCGAGGAGCGGAGCAGATAACTTGAAGGCTGAATACAGTTTTGGCAGGCAACAGGCCGGGCCAGGCACCGTTAGCCGCGCAGGAAGTAAGACAAAGGTCATGGATACAGATACAGGTCCAGGCTGGAGCATTCAGAGGCAGAAGGCAGGAAAAGCTCGATGGCAGAATTCAGGGCCTACCTTGCCAGAGCTGAAGAACGTGAAAAGTATACCATATAAAGACGGTGGCAAGGCATACTTAGGAACGGAATATTCGACCCATTCATGGCGGATCTGAAAGAGGACATGTGGACGTTGGACACAATTGTATTTGCGTCTTCATAGCTTGAAGTGGAGGGAACATACATGTACTTGTAGCATGTACATGGAGCCGTTGGGGTCTAAGATAGGGGACACAATCGATCATAAAAATTCATATTTCCTCATTCCCTCCTTGTCCCCTACGGACCCTTCATGAGATATCGATCCTCAGGAATCCATCAATCTGTTCATGTAACATCATTTGCTCTTCTTTCTTCTTCCGGGATTTTGAATGAGAACTTGAACGTGGAATACATGATGTGGCACACAGGCCGCAAATCGCTGGTCCACATTGTAGACACAGGCAGCAACTGAATACTATGAGAAGGCCAATACCTAGGAAGGATAGGACTTTCCATCCCCAGGCTGACAACACGCTCCAGAACCAACCGGACCATGTCCAGGTGCCTGGATTCTGATGTATCTGGCTTGCAATCTTGTGAAGACGGGTTATGGCTTTGTATACGGATGGCGCGTTTTCTGGAATGAAAACACAACAACTTGATCCGATGACTCTACAGGCTCCGCCCCTATCGGCCAGGATGACGTCAAGGACAAGACGATTTTGGAGAACAACAATCCGCATCGCAGACTGCTCCTCTGTTAAGTTGCCTAGGGCAGAGGTAGTTTCATTCACTACTGCTTCAAGGGTTCTTGTTAATCTACGTATCAGTTTACTATTAGAGACAACACCTATGTAGGGAAAGAGACCTTTATTGAAGTCTGTATATTGTTCCCATGCTGTTTCAGTGTAGTCGACAATCGGGAGATCTCTCTGGGGTCTATTGTGTACTAGATGGGTGTTTCTATGATAATCAGGAGGGGCTAGGAAAACAGGTGGCAGAAGGAATGCAATGTAACAGGTACCATCCCAATCTAGAGGTAAACGTATATATGCGGTATGACCACAAATGAAGTAGGAATGACGGGAAGCTCTAAATGTAGACTTGCCTTTATCACTGAATTCGATCACAGTAGTACATTTACTATGACCCAGGTATACTGAACCATTCTTTCTTACACATAATTCACCTTTGACTGGTAATACGGACATAGCAGGCAAGACTGGTGCAGTTTCAGATTCGACATTTAGAATCATGAGGTTAAGTGTAAAGTTACCTAATCCATATACTTCATTTTCTAGGTCAGTTCCTGTCCTTTTGGGAAGTCCCTCCTTGTTAGGGTAGCAGGCTTTAAGCAAAACTAAGTTCAGGTTTCCCCATACCCAGTTGCTCTGGTAAACTACGGTATTTGAATCTAAAGAATTAATCAAACTAAACCATGCGCCACAGGAACCATTGTGCGTGAATGGATATGGAAAGAGGGGCAGAACTCCCTTGTATTTCTGATAGGGAGGGAGTCGGCCACATATCCAACAATTAGTAGCGTTGCTGGCCTGATGGGAGTGATGTAACATACTAATGAATGTGTTGTTGCGCAGCGCAAGTCTATAGGGCAACTCATGTGAAGGTAATTCGCTAAAAGAATGTTCGGCAGTAACATTGTAAGCAGAATGAGCACGCTTGAAAATAGGATAGTATATGTGCAACAGTATACTTGCAGCAATAATCAGAAGATTTAGAAAAAACATAATCAATAATGTCACTATACAGTGACTATGAAGTGATTTACAATATGCACGTTTCTTGAGCTGTTTCTGTCTATCTCTCTCTCGATTTTGGTCTAGAGGATACATGTCAGAGACTAATTTAACCGATTCACCTAGGAGAGGACTTAAACAATCAAATTGTCTGACTTGCTAGACCTTAGTTTCAGTTTATAGTTTTGGGAAGCAGTTTTCTCGACCAGGGGGAGTTTTGAATCAGTCTGTGGAGGGGGGCAGGGCTGAGAGTTCAAATCAGAAGGCAGTCCATGAAATTTCTTGATGTGGCTCGAGTGTAGCCAACCCTTGCGACCCTCGACCTTTACTGCTGTCCTCGTGGTCAGGAGTACTAATTTCGGCGTTTGCCAGCGAGGCTCCAGCGGGCTCCTCCTGTCGAAATTTCTTATGAAAACAAAATCTCCGGGAACCACTTCATGGGGCTTCACCTCGGTGTTGTCGGGAAAGGCTGCAGCTACCTGTGAACGGCAAGATTGTAGTGCAGACATCAAGGAAGCAAGGTAATCTGTCAGCATATTACAATCAACATCAGTGATTTTACGAGGTATAGGCGTCCCCCACATATTTGGTGGCCTACCGAAGACCACCTCGTGCGGGGATAGCCCTGTTCGAGAATGTGCTATCATTCTCATGTAAAATAGTGCAACTGGTAAGGCTACTATCCAGTCGACGCCTTTCTCTCTACAGATTTTAGAAAGTCGAATTTTCAGAGTCTGGTTGTGACGTTCCACGAGACCTGCTGCCTCGGGATGCCGGACACAGTGGAATTTCCATTGATAGCCTAACAGGAGTGAAATGTGTTTCATCAGCTCGGATGAGAACGGTTGGCCATTATCTGAGTACACGATACGGGGCAAACCATACCGTGGGAAGAATTCACGAACCAGCTGCTTGGCAGTGGTCGGGGCAGTGTAATCTGAGACTGGATATGCTTCTGTCCAACGGGAAAGAGCGCATACAACTACGAGAACATATTTGAATCCTCGACATCGTTCCATCTGGATATAATCCATCTGGAGGACTTCAAAAGGGTGATCAGGAGGTTGAAATCCACCTTGCTCTACAGGTACGCCTTTACCTGGGTTGAACTGACAACAAATCATGCAAGTACGGACTTTCTGTTTGGCTGCAGCTCGTAAGTGTTTATTAAACCAAATGTTTTGAATACTGTCTAACATAGCTTTTTCTCCTAGATGTGCTGGACTATGTATTGTGTTAATGATAACTTGAACCATTGAGTCAGGGAGAAACCATGTAGATTTTCCCTTCGTCATCCATCCCTGATCTGTTTGGATCCCTCCCAGTTCAGTCCATTTCTTGATTTCCTCTGGTGTAGCATGTGTCTGTATGTCAATTACATCAAGGGCGGGATCCATAACTGTCATGCAGTGTGTCGGTGTCGGAACTATTGTCTTTGTCAAGTCAGTTACATGAATCCGATTCTGTGCTGTTTGCTTAGCTGTTCGGTCTGCTAGGTCGTTACCCTGGGAAATGATATCGGTGACTTTTGTATGAGCCTTGCACTTCATGATAGATATCGAAGTAGGCAGATGTATTGCATCTAACAGAGCTTGAATGAGGGGACCGTGTTGAATGTTGGCACCGTGAGAAGTCAAATAACCTCTCTCTCGCCAAAGGACTCCGAAGTCGTGTACAACTCCGAATGCATAACGTGAATCTGTGTATATGTTGACTCTTTTATTTTTGGCTTGAATACAGGCTTGTGTCAGAGTGATGAGCTCTGCTGCTTGAGCTGACAATGTGTCAACACAATTTGTTTCAATAACTTCAGTGTCTGTCATGACTGCGTAAGCGGCCACTAACTCTCCTGTACTTGTTCTCATGCATGAACCATCCACATAAAGTGTCAGGTCTGGATCTGGTAATGGAATATCTGTCAAGTCTTGTCTGGGTTTTGTCGTAATAGTAATGACTTCAATACAATCATGTGCCAGTGGGTCTGTTCCACTTAATGGCAAAAGTGTGGCAGGATTTAATGTACTGCAGCGTCTGATTTCTATGTGTGGCTGAAACAATGTTAATTCGTAACCTGTCAGTCGTGCTATAGTCAAGTGCTGAGTCTGAGTTCGGTTTAAAAGAACTTCCACGGAATGTGGAACTTGCACTGTCAATTGATGTCCTAATACTATGGAATCGCTTTGTCTGATCGCTAAAGCTGTCGCTGCGACTGATTTCAGGCACGTAGGCAGAGCCTGAGCTACTGGATCTAATGTGCTAGAAAAGTAAGCACACGGCTTGTGTGAACCTGCTTGTTCCTGAGTGAGTACTGACAAGGCAGTACCTTCGCGTTCTGTAACAAAGAGTGTAAAAGGCTTACTGTAACATGGTGTCGCTAAAACAGGTGCTTGACATAAGGCTTTCTTTAAGTCTTCAAAAGCTTGTGTATGTGCCTGAGTCCAAGGGAGGACAGTCGAAGTCGCTGCCTCCTGGGTTGTCAACTGAATGAGTGGTTTTACTAGAAATGCATATTGGGGAATCCATTGTCTACAGTACGAAGTGAGACCTATGAAGGCCCGCACCTCCTTTTGTGTCTTGGGTGGTGGCATGTTTACAATTAACTGGATGCGATCAGGTGTGAGCTGTCTTCCCCCCTTGGACAGCAAGTGCCCAAGGTACACAACTTGCTGAACACAGAATTGCAGCTTCGAAGGGGACACCTTGTGCCCCTTGTCGGCCAGAAAATGTAAAACCGTCAGTGATGCTTTTTCACATTCGGGTTCGCTTCGGGCGGTGATCAGCAGATCATCGACATACTGAAGCAGTGCAGTGTTAACAGGCATGTGGATACTGTCAAGTTGTCTTTTCAGTGCTTGGCTATAGATGCTGGGGCTTTCTGTGAATCCTTGAGGTGCGCGTGCAAATCTGAAGCTTCGTCCATTTAAACTAAATCCGAACAAATATTGGCTTTCCGGATCGATTGGGACGCTAAAGAAGGCGTTCTTGAGGTCAATTACAGTAAAGAACGTTGCTTCTGAATCAATAGCTGTCAATAATGAAGAGATATCTGGAACCACGGGATATTGTGGTACAATGCATTTATTCAATTCGCGCAAATCAATAATTAATCGATAAACTGGAGGTGCATTTGGATCAGTTTGTTTAAGAACCGGAATTATAGGAGAATTACACACATTGGAGTCGGTTTCCACAACCACTCCTTGTGCAATGAGCTCGTCAATGATTTGCAGCAAAGCCACTACAGCATCTGGAGGTAACTTGTATTGTCGAATTCGTGGTAATACCACTCCTGCTTTGAGTGTGACTCGATATGGTGTAATATGCATACAACCTACATCAGTGGGGCCTTGTGCCCATAAATGTGCAGGGACATTCTGTAACCTGTGATCCATGTCTCTAAATACATAGTGACCTTTGAAGTCACGCAAAAATAGTCGTACCCCCTCCGGGGAACAACATATTACAGCTCCTAGAGCTTTCAGTGTCTTTATACCTAACAAGTTTTCTGGGCATGGTTTTGTAAGCAATAGATCTGTAGTCCGTGTCAATGGACCGACTGCAAGAGGAAGAGGTTGCGATACTTCGTTAACAATAGGTTTTCCTGAAAATCCAAGGGAAATATTCTGTGAGCCTGAGAGGGGTGCCCCTGGAACTTTGTCGTGACTTATAGTTGTTCTGCTTGCCCCTGTATCAATTAAAAACTTTCTGTCTTTCCCTAATACTTGACTATGTACATAAGGACCCTCTTGATCTACGGGAACCTCAATAAGGGGTAAGCCAACTTCCCTCTCTAGGCTGTTTCATGTGTATCGCTGATAATCGGGATAGTCATTGTGTGCATACTGGTACATCTGTTGTGTCGTGTTCTGTGTTGCGGCAATAGGCTGTGACTGTGGTACCGCTACGGTCTGTTGTGCAGCTTGCATAGGCTGTACATTCTGGGGAACTTGTTGTTGGATCTGATCCTGTCTAGGTGGACGTGGTCTCTCCTTGGTTTTACCCGTAGAGATATTATGTTTCAGAACTGCACAATCGTTTATATAATGACCTGGCTGTTTACAATAGTTGCATGTCCCTTTAACAGGAACCGCTGAATTACTGGACTGTGTCGCACCCTTTTTATGACTGTCAGCCGGAACTGACTGGGCGACGAGCATTTTCATTTTCGTGTCTTTCATACGTCTCTGTTCGTGTTCTTGTTCTTCTCTAATTCTATTCTGGTGGTACTGTAACATTTGTAACATTTGTGACGGGGTATTAGCTTGCCAAGAGCTCTCTACTTTCAATACTCTGTTCTTAACCTGAGGCAAGGAATTCTCGACTAGTTTCGTTACAAAAAGATGTGGATATGAATCGCTACTTGCTTTCAGGCCGCTATTAATACCAAAACATTTTTCAAATCGGGAATAAAAATCACTAGTGTCTTCATCGGGTTTCTGTTTGCAAGCTGAGATTGCTCCCCAGTCTTCCTTTTTCGTAGTTAATAAACGTGGCAATACTTGTACTAATAATCCTGGTAATGCTTTAGTTTTGTCTCCAAGCCCTACGCCTGCAGTTCGGGCATTTTCTTCGTTTTCTAATGCTGTCCAATCAATCTTTTGTTCTCCCACCTCCCACTCTTTTTCTTTGAGTTTCTCGTAAATACCGGCAGGCAATAATACTTTCAATATTTTCATAATGTCAGGATAGGTATAATCACCCATGAGTAACATGTCTTTTATTTCACGGTGAAAACCTGCTGGATCTCTGTCATGGCTGGGCACTAATTTTTTAATTTCCAATAGTTCTATTTTAGTTATAGGCGTGTACACGAACACGCGTCTAAAAGTATTATCATAATTTCTAACTGGGTGCACTTCGCGTAAGGGATTCTGTCTGTCTATGTAATACGTCTTTCTTTCCATGGAGGGAGCTGGATCATGTTCTGGACACAAAAAGGCACTATATCTGTGCCGATATTCTAGAATTACTTTAATTAGATCGGTACCTAGACCTCTCCATTTATTCATGAGTAGTTCTATCAGTATATCAGGTAGGGGACCAGGATCGGAGTGTTGGCCTTTATATAATATAAGGAGATGTTGTATCATGTATATACCAGCTAAACGCTGTTCGTCTGATGAAAGATTCAAAAACGTATGTACTAGCGCGTCATCACTATATTTATCAGAACTGTCAGCCCATTGTACTGCTGACCTGGCTAATTCTTGTTCATCCATAGAATCGAGTACATGGTACCCCATTCGTTCTTGAAGTATTTTATCAGTAGCCTGAAACAAATGTTCAGGGGTCCTTGGGTTTGACATAGCTGCTTGAAAAATTCTCTTACTTTCTGGACGTATCGGACGTATTGGATTATTGAAGGATCTTCCTTTTCCTACATAAGCTATCGTTTCTCTAGCTGGTAATTGTAATTGTCCTGTTGTCATTTCTAGTTGTTCCTCATCCCCTGAGGACTCGGTTTTATCTGCATCTGTTTCTCTTTCAGGCTGTTCTTTTTCACATATTTGTTCTACTTTTTTCTGATCCTTCGGTACATACTTTCTATACTATTCTGTTTATCATGTTTTCCGTCTGCTATATTCTGGCCCCATTTGTTGAGTGACCTCATTTCTTCCGCGTCTACACCTGGCCTATCTCTGTGTCTTATCAGGCAGTTTATGAAGAAGCGTAACAACAGTTTTTGCGTGTCCACTTTCTGGTATGCCATGGCTTCGCCAATACTTTCAGGACCTTGCCCTGTTTGGACAAAGTGATATATTTTGTCTAGATGGTCAATCATTCCTGGTAGTATCATTAAATAGTTCGCAACTCGTCGTAGACGTACTGATGATAGCATCATTCTGTCGTCTTTACCTGGTACTGGATCATATCTACAATCTGTAAGAGGCTCTTTAAATATGTCATAATTCGCTGTTTGAGGTGTACGTTGGTGTGCTAGATCCCTATAAGTCAATCGACGCACTGATGGCGGCGTATGAAAACTTCCTGTCGCACCTCCTGAGGTGCTAGGTCCAAAAGGATTTGTTGGGTGTAAGGTAGGAAGAATAGGTGCAGGAAGAAGTGGAGGAACGGGTGGAAGATTTGGAACAGATGCAGGAGTATGTTGCTGCAGAAGCGGGGGCGGATTATCTCGGGGTCGAGCACCATTAGCAGGTGGTGTGCGTGGCGGCGGAGCATTAACATATTCGGGGGCTACATCGTCTAAATAGGAAGAAAGGAAAATGTCCTTTGCGGTCTTGGGGTGTAATTTAGTCGGAAGCAATGGAGGTGGCAGATCTTTTGGTACTTCCAGGGTGGCCTTAGGTAAGCCCTCGGCCAGAAGAGGATACATACCATTCATAAGAGTGTTTCGTTGTCTGTCTACTTGTTCTGCTTTTACTCGGATACCTTCCTCAATTAATACATTTTCTCGGGCTTTTTCTGAATCCTCCCTACTTTTCTCTTCTTTTCTGAGCGCTTTCTCTGTGCGTCTATGCGATTCTTTACGCCATAATTCAATGGCATCTTTCTGTGACTGTCTGGCTTTCTTTTTCCATAATGCTTCTTCTACTCTCATGATGCAATCTGCATCCCATGTCCCAGCAACGGGCCATCTCTGATTCTCTGCTAAATCCTTGGTGTAGTCTACCCACAATTCGAGATATAATACGGCATCTAGGCCATGTTTATGGTACATAAAGTACCCTGGAGTGTCCCTAGGTGGAATGGGAACGGCTTCTTCGAGTATCCCTTTTCTAGTTTTTATCTGTCTTAATTTTGAAAATAACGGCATCTTAAACCTTGCTACTTGATTCTTACTCGGACTTGAACACAATTAATACAATAAACACAGTAATGAAGATCGAACAATCACTCATACCACGACATTTAAAACATATTAAAACATTTTAGAACGAACAATGATAATCAGAATAAAGCTAGTTAACTGCATAATACTAGATGTACTGCTAAACAGCACAGATACACTGCTGAAACAGTGCAGACCAGGTCTGTGTACCCAAACCCGTCTTGACCGGCACAAACCAATGTGCACGTCTAGATGCGTCCCCAGCAACGGTACTCACCGGGAAGCACGGAACGGAACAGAAGGCCTCGGAAGTCTGGACTGGACTAGACCAAACTGGACTGGACTCGACTCGTGACTTAGATACTTCGGACTTCGGAATCTGGTGGGCCTCTGTCTACCTCGGATCTTGCTCTCTCAGCTAGGCTCTGGTCGGGATCCTCCGCACTCCTCACCGCCTCGTCTGGGTGTTGATCGCAGCCTCAGTCACCCCCGTTGGCCTGAGGGAGATACAGGAAATCCTGCGGGTACGCGTAGTTGTCCGTCCGGCTGTGGCAGGAGACCGGGTCTGCAACGCACCTCCGGCGCGTGGGGTGTGAGAGGTGTCCCTGTTCGGGCACCAATTTATGTGGTAAATTTTAATTACCTGTACTTAATTTATGCGGTAAAATTCAATAAGAATAACTCAGTAAAAATAAGAGGCAGAATCCGTGGTATTTGAGGTTTTAAAATGGGTTTATTCCTTACAAAGGAATTGGTTCGAACCAGGCAATCGTATTCCGTCACCACGAAGGTTCGGGAAGGGATAGAGCAATACTTTATTGACAGGTTATCATATATATAGTAAATGCATTACAGTAAAGACATATGCAGAAGGCGTGACAGCTGAGAAGAGAGATAAGAATACACATACGTAATGAATAAAGGCGTTACAATAGGCGTGCATGAAGGCGTGCACTAGAAACGTCATTATGATGATGACACAGGTGGGTGGATCCATAAGTGAATCCTGCAAAGTCAGCAGAAATACTTGGCAGAGATGCGCGCACAGTAGCATGACGTGTGATTGACGTGTAACTGGAGGGTGAAGGGGACTTGACATTTAGCCCTACATGAGGAGACAGAAGTCTGGGATGTCAGAACAACCTAATCCCAAATCGTATCTAATATCTTGTGTTTAAGGAACTGTATTATCTGGAAGGAAAGGTCTCTCAGGCAGAGGCTATCCTATACTAACTACTAGTGCGTGTATAAGCGTCTACGTGTCTACATGAGATGCGAGGGGGCATGGGCCTACCATGGCAACAGTAGCCATGAATTACTTGCACGGAGATAGTAAGGCCGGGCCCTTTGCTCTGTAGCGGGAAGAATGTTTACCTAAACTACTAGACAGGAATGCATTTCTCGAGGAGCGGAGCAGATAACTTGAAGGCTGAATACAGTTTTGGCAGGCAACAGGCCGGGCCAGGCACCGTTAGCCGCGCAGGAAGTAAGACAAAGGTCATGGATACAGATACAGGTCCAGGCTGGAGCATTCAGAGGCAGAAGGCAGGAAAAGCTCGATGGCAGAATTCAGGGCCTACCTTGCCAGAGCTGAAGAACGTGAAAAGTATACCATATAAAGACGGTGGCAAGGCATACTTAGGAACGGAATATTCGACCCATTCATGGCGGATCTGAAAGAGGACATGTGGACGTTGGACACAATTGTATTTGCGTCTTCATAGCTTGAAGTGGAGGGAACATACATGTACTTGTAGCATGTACATGGAGCCGTTGGGGTCTAAGATAGGGGACACAATCGATCATAAAAATTCATATTTCCTCACTGGTAGTGCACTTCACCTATAGTATTTTTAATAGCATACCTCTGCCACGCTGGTAGTGCACCTCACCTGCAGTAGTTTTTTACAGAATGCCTGTGCCACGCTGGTAGTGCACTTCACCTGTAGTATTTTTACAGAATGCCTCAGACCTGCTGGTAGTGCACTTCACCTGTAGTATTTTTACAGAATACCTCAGACCTGCTGGTAGTGCACTTCACCTGTAGTATTTTTACAGAATGCCTCAGACCTGCTGGTAGTGCACTTCACTTGTAGTATTTTTTACAGAAGGCCTCCGCCACGCTGGTAGTGCACCTCACCTGCAGTAGTTTTTTACAGAATGCCTGTGCCACGCTGGTAGTGCACTTCACCTGTAGTATTTTTACAGAATGCCTCAGACCTGCTGGTAGTGCACTTCACTTGTAGTAATTTTTACAGAAAGCCTCTGCCACGCTGGCAGTGCACTTCACCTATAGTATTTTTACATAATGCCTCTGACACGCTGGTAGCGCACTTCACCTGTAGTATTTTTACAGAATGCCTCTGCCTCTCGAGTAGTGCCTTTATAAAGCAACTAAGACATGTGGTTCATAACTTCACTTTTGTTTTTCAAACTTTTGCCAGGTTCACCAATTGTGCAGCAGCTGGCAAGATGAAAAAAATAAGTATACAGTAAAAGAGGTGCATCCATGATTGGGTGATGTTTGTGCGCTGTCACTCATGGCAGCGGGACCAGTCATGTGTGGTAGCAAACACATCCCGCCAGCCTGATGTCCACCCAGGGAGCACAGGCTGCTGTGGTATGTTGGTGTCCCTGTCAATTTCATTTGTACGACATGCACCGCAGAACTCAATGGCTTCTATGCAGTGTTCCCATGCGGGCCTCACTTTGTGTGCAGGAGCTCATGGGAGGCCTCAGTGTCCTGGGAAAGGTGACCGCCTCATTACATCAGTGCAATCCGGCAAGTAACATTCTGCTCCTCCGCAAACATGTTTCAGCGCCTCGTCCGGGGTAAGTAGCACTAGAAAACTTGATTAGGAAGGATAGAGGAAATAAAGGAATCCCTTTCTCCACTGAGACAAAAAAGTTGTGGCTGACGCCGATGATGTTTTAATTTTCACAGAAGAAGGTGACAGAGCTGTTCCCTGTATCTCGAAAGTGATTTCGGACTACATGGAATTTTCTGGCTTCTCACTAAAAAAAGAAAAAACCCAATGTCTTTCCCATGTAAATCCTCTGTTCTCAAGGTCTCAAATGGCAAAGCAATACTTTACAGTACCTGGGAATCTGGTTTGAGAAACACCTTGGAGAAATCCTGGCACTAAATGAAAATAAAACGATCACCAAGATAAACGAACTAATTGCACATTGGTCCACCAAATGTATAACTTGGTGGGGTAGATTGTAAACAAACAAAATGATGTTGACACCTATAATTAACTTTCGGATCAGAAATGCTTCTCTTTAAATTCTCACTCGACTTCTTCTAATCCGTAGACAAAATCCTAGTCGAGTTTCTTTTGAAAAACAAAAAAACTAAAATCTTTCAGGAAGCTTAGAATGGAGGGTGGGGTTAAATGCCCAGCTTACCAACGCTACCAACAGTACTTTTGGGGTAGACAAGGTGCTTGGTGGTTTTCTAAAACCACTTCTAATGAACCTGCTTGAGAGCCAATAGAAAGAGATATATCATCGGCCTTACTTTATGTGCGCTTTTAACAATCCTTAATAT
This sequence comes from Triturus cristatus, assembly GCF_964204655.1. Lineage (NCBI taxonomy): Eukaryota > Metazoa > Chordata > Amphibia > Caudata > Salamandridae > Triturus > Triturus cristatus. The sequence goes on from NC_140593.1 coordinate 872,613,983, forward strand.
TAACCAGCTCAGTATACCACACTCAGTATCTATCATTCATGATACAGAAGATACTCATAGATGGGAAACTTCTCCAAAAACTATCCAAATCTGAAATGGCTTCACTATGGTTCAACAAAGAGATTAAAATTGATGAACAAGAAGTCTTCTGGAACAAGTGGGCATCAAAAGGTATTTCCCTACTTAAAGGCCTCCGCACTAAAGATGACCCATTGCAACATAATTACAAACTATCCAATTTAGACTTCTACACCTTTTAAAAAATAAAAGCAGCAATCAGGAGGTTAGAACCCATTCATTCTCCTGCTCTTCCACACCTCCTAGGCAAGTTTACAAAACTTGGCCAAGTAGCATCCACCATATATTGTTTCTCATGACATCTAATGCTCGGGAGACAAGGCACACAGGGAGACATGGAACACAATTCTTAAATCAGAATCTGGTTTATACTTCTACCCCTCTGCATGGCCTAAGATCTGGAGGTTCCCTTTTACAGGGAAAATCAATCCAGATCCTTCACAAATTAGATTATGGATCATACATAATGTGTACTGGACTCCCACAAGACTACATCGGTTGGGTCTCACGGACTTGAATCTTTGTTGGAACTGTAACCTCTAGGAGATAGCACACGCATGTTCTTTATGAGTAAACATATTCATCTCCTTTGACATCAAACACAAAACATGATTCAGAAAATTTTCAAAACGCAATTTATCAATGATACACCTACTCCAATCTTAGGGAGAAATGCGTATCCGCAATTAGACTCTTTACCCAACATCGATATTCACCCCATTGACCTTCTACTAGCTGTAAGTACTAAACTGATCCTTTCTGAATTGAAGAGCTCTTCAAATATCTCATTCCATACCGCGGTATGCATGGATTTGATGCATTAGAAGTGCTGATAATACTTGCTTTCAGAAATCTCACTATTTATCTTCTTCTAAAAACCATGGGATGCTCTGGACAGTTTCCTCCAGAGAAATAAACCTCCACAGTATACCATTTACCCCACATTTGACATTTCCAGAGAGAGAGAGTTGAGGTTTGTTGTCGCTCATTTTCCCTGACTCCTATACACTCTTCTTGACTGGATTCACATACTTTGCAGTTTAACCAGTTATCTCCTCTCCTCCTTTCCCCTCTCTATTTATATTCCTTTATTCTTAGTTTTGATTGTTACGAAAATTCCTATTTATACTTTTCCCATGACGGTACATACGCCTGATGCTTCTAATAAGGCTTGATTGTTGATGTTGTATCATGTTGACACTGACAATTTACCCACATTTTTGGACACTATTAATGTGATTACAATATTACCTTCTCTGTCTTTCGCTTTTTAAGATGTCATTTGCACTGTCAACAGCCTTATTACACAATAGCTGCACTCCTTGTTTTTTGTAAAGTGTACCGTGATGCTTTATTAGGAGTATCTTCTCTCAATAAAAACGTTTGAAATAAAAAATATACCAAAACAAAAGGGAAGGCACAGCCACTGCCATGACGACACTGGAATCCAAAATACAGGATTTGGAAAATGTAGCAAGAGCGCACATGGTAAGAGTATATTCCACCTCCTGTCAGTTTTTAATACATATTTTTATGGGGGGGGGGGGGGTCCTCTCATCTAACTGGAGCTTGAAAAGGCAATTAGACTTCCCACCAGAGGCTGGGAGAATCGATGAAATGGAGAGTGGCCATTATAGTGGACTTGGGCATTACTAGGCAGAGGGAAGAACTGATCGAAGCATCTGCGAAAAGTACTAATTTGGGAAAACCATAAGATCTAGGTCTTCTCTGATCTGTCACACATGGACCAACAGAGGAGACAAGAAATGCAGGTTGTGAAAAAGTAGCTCATCACCTTGGGCCTGACCACATTGCTTCGGCACCCGGCTAGGGTGAGGGTGTTAATGGATGTAGCAGTGCGTATGTTTACGCAACCAAAGTGGCCAAGGGCTTTTTGTCTCCAATAAAAGATAGAGTTGCAGAAGACCAGAGTTCTCCTAGGCCAGAAGTATACCAAGAAACTGAGTTAGGGATGGTCCCCATTTGTTTTACTGACTGGGGTGACTGAAGCTGTGCAATTTTGAGCTTTTGCTACTAGGGGCAAGAGTGTTTCGTGAAATATTTCTGTTGGTTCATGCACTTTTGGTTTTAAAACAGGTTTGCTAATATCCATTAAAATATGATTCACCCCCTGCACCCTTCCTCCGCCATTCCCCTTCTATTTAGACAAGAGTAATTATTATTCAAGTGTTATTGGTTTATTAGTCCATAGATTAAAAACCAAAACGAGATTTCTTTTATTTTTGTAAGATAATATTGAAAGATAGCCATGTGTGTTTCAATCGTCGGAGAATTGATAAAAAGAATTAAAACATAACATCTGAAGGGGACACTGATGTGGGTAGTATTTGTAAAACAGGAATATGAGAAGCCTGAACCGACAGTGCTACGAGAACATCCTTATGGCAACATACGGCTAAACAATTCTCTATTAACATGATATAACATTATCTCCCAACGCTGGTGCTTGCTTTCACTTTACTTTGTAACTTACCATTCTAAGTTTCCAAAATTTCACAATAAAACAACCACCAATTAAATTGAAATGATAGAACTGACGAGAGTTGTAATCACTTCCTCGTTACACAACATTCATCACTTTTACTTCTCCAGAAGAAGAAACCGATAACGGTTATCCAATTGACAATGCTCAACATTTGCACCGAGTCTGCCCACCAAGTTGGGGAATCCCTTAGAAAATGGGAGTGATGTCTAAATTTGCCAGAGGGAGAAGCGTTTCCATGACCCCGCCATTTCGTAAAGTTAGGTCGCTAAGGATGGCAGTAACAGAAGGAATGAGGGAAATAGTCACATTATGTTTATTCCGGATTAAACAAATCCGTAAAATCAACAACAACAATAGAACATATAAGAAACAATATGGCTGAGATGAAAGCTGCAAAATTTCATGACAGTTATAACATCATATCTGATAAAAGACATTATCTAAGTAAGAACAAGTAAAATCAACGGTGAAAGTATAAAATTGACAACATTAAATAAAAGAAGATTCTCAGCATGGTGGAACTACAATATCTAAAAAAACTAAAAATCTTCAATCAGCAAGTTGTACCATAAATCGAGATCTCCTGTGTTGTATTCATCATCAGCAACTTGCCAATCACAGATTAGAGCAAAGATCTCAACAATCGATCAGATTTTCAGGTTACAATTGTTATTCTGGAAATCTGTTTTTATAGAGGGTGGCAGCCTCTATTTAATTTTTGTGGACCTCAAGTCTGCATTTGATCTGGTTCCGAAGGGGAAAACCATGGGCACTCTTACTGGACATGGGTGTTCCATCATATCTCTGCCACCAGTTGGAATGCCTCCATGATGGCAATTACACCCAAATTAGGTTTGGCAAATACGGCAAACTAACCACCCCTCTGCCGGTGGAAAGAGGTGTACGCAAAGGCTGCGTATTGGCACCGACACTTTTCTGCCTCTTCATTAATGGCTTAGTAGAGTCACTGATTGCAGGGAATGATATTGATGCCCCTAAGCTTGCGAATCGCAAAATACCTGCGATGATCTTTGCAGATGACACCCTCCTCCTCTCTAAATCACCTATGGGAATCCAAAGGGCCCTTAAGATCTTCAGCATTTTTTGTAGGAACCCGGGGTTTGGAGAGCAACCTGCAAAACAATAGGTACATGGTATTCAACCCAAGCAATAGTACCCGGCCCAATCCCCGCCTAAAAGGGAACTTGCTAGAGAGGGTGTCCATCTTTGAGTACCTCTGGTTCACCCTCACAGAAAAAATTGACTGGGGTGCGCAAATCCAGAAAGCAGGCTTAAAGCTGGCACAGAGAATGGGGGCTCTTACAAGGGTATTCAGGAGCTGTACCAATAAAATTATAGGTCCGGCAGTGGAAATATATGAAGCACAAGCCAGGGGTGCTGCCCTGTACGGTGCCGAAATCTGGGGCCATCGTCCCCTGGGCCCTCTAGCTAGTATTGAGAATTCCTTTGCCAGGCAACTGTTGGGTCTTCCCCCTAGCCCCCCACTTACACCTCTTTGAATGGACCTGGGGGTTAGACCAATCTCTGATGAAGCTGCCCTTAAAACCCTTTTATTTTGGCGTCGCCTGTGGAGCACCCCCGAACTGGCTGCATATAGGGAGCAGCTGAGTGAAGTGCTGAGTCTACAGGGTGCAGGCAAAATTGCATGGTTGCCACACATTAGGAACACCTGCGTCGCCATGGGAGGGGCAACCTGTGGACCAACGCAGAAAAAACCTGCCTCGCTACTTCTAGGAAGGTTCTGATGGAGAGCTTTAGGGAGTACAAACGAACTCAGGTACTAGGGAGTCCCCTAGTCGGCCGACTAACACTGGAGTTTTTAGAAGTAAAAGACCAATACAGACTAGAATCTGCCCTGGATGATATTCAGCCATTCCTGGGCAAGAAATTATATTTACAATTCAGACATGGGGTGCTTCCATTGCGTGCATTTACTAGAAAGTGGGTGGACTCTCTTGTTTCGGGCTGCCCAGCCTGTAATAACATAGAGGAGACAGAAATCCATGTGATATTTTTCTGTCAAGGATTTCAATGGACAAGGACTTGCTGGCTTAGCCAGTGACGAATACAGGCCCCAGCTAGGCCCGCAGGACACGAGGGTTCGCTCTCCTGTAATGGAATCTATAAGGAAGTTGGCACGGAAACTGCAAAGTACAAAGACAGCATTTATTAACCCTTAAGGGTGGTCCTACAATCCACACAACACTCTTCAGTATTGCATAGAGTAGCACAAAGAACTTGCGTACATGGTCCCCTTTTATACACAATAGAGGGGCTCATAAGTGGGTGGATACAACATGAGGCCGAAGAACATCACCATTTATGGTCATTTTCGATACTGAATCAATATGTGGGCGGAGCTAACACACTCCTTGAGCCCGCGAAAACATGGTCAAGCAAGGCTAACTGATGACAGATGTGGTCAAGTCTAGGCATGCGCCAGATGGACAAAGGAGCTATTTATAGACTGTTACTAGGCAGATTACAAGAGCAACTAACACAGAGGTTGGACTCTTCTCGTGGGGAACACGTGGAAGCATGACAATACAAAATGGAGTCCGAACTTCGGTCAACATAACGGAGAAAACATGATCTAAACTAAGGGAATTAATGTCTTTAGTAAATGCTTAATCACATCGTTGTTTCAATTTACAACAGACGACCCTTTCAGCATTTACTGAAGACATCCGGCTTGTTAGGATAATCATCATATATGTCAATTGTCATCATTTCTTCAACTTCTTTAGCTAAACGTTTCTGGTGAGCAACATCGGCAATAGCTTTCTTATCAGGGATACAGAATGATACACATAATGAGCAGAGCAAGGGACCACATTGAACACAGATACTGCACGAAAACAGAACTGCTACAATAATGCAGAGACCAGTTAGAACCTTCCATCCCCAAGCAGTAATTAACGCCCAAAACCATCCAGAAAAGGACCAAGTGCCGTTTTCTGTATGGATCTCAGCTGCAATTTTATGCAGTTTATTGATGGCATTATAAACTGATGGCGTATGATCAGGGATAAACACACAACAGCTACTTCCAATAATTTTACATGCTCCTCCTCTGTCAGCTAGCATAACGTCTAATACCATACGATTCTGCAATGCAACAATTCTAGTAATTTGCAATTCCTCCGTAAGATTCCCAAGAGCAGCAGCAGTCTGATTTGTCACAGCTTCTACCACTCTTGTTAATCTTCGGATCTTCCTACTGTTCAGGGCAGCTCCAACAAAGAAAAACAGTCCTAAGTTAAAATCAATATACTGCTGCAGACTGGTATCAGTCTGATCTACATCATCAATTGATAAAGTACGTTTATACCTATTTACAGTCACGTTATTCAATAATTTCAGATCCTTATGATAAGATGCGGGTGCTAGGAATACGGGAGGTAATAGAAATGATACATAGCATACCCCAGACCACCCAGCCGGCAGACGGTAATAACCTTTATTTCCACACACAAAGTAAGTATTATGGGAGGCTAAAAAGGGTACTATTGTTCAACCCATCAATGTTCAGAACAGTAATACAATCACTAACACCAACAGGGATAAAACCCACACTCTGGACACACAGGTCCGCTTGAGCTTGTGCTACTTGAATCACAAATTTGTCCTTTCCCACAGTGTCTCTGGTGTTCGTGAAGATGTAGGGAATGGATTCATTGTCTGGTCGGTACTCTTCCCATTCCCAAATTGTCCCATTCGCTTGTGGATACCCATTTTTGTCTTGATGGCATTCTTTATTGAGTCTGAAGAGCAATCGTCCCACTGTCGGTTTCCGAGTGGCAAAAAGCAAAGTATACCATGCTCTACAAGAGCCATTATGAGAGAAAGGAAGTGGTATAAATGGCGTTCCTCCTTTCTTCTGATGAGCTGGCATCATCCCACATATCCAACAGTTCGTAGCATTCGTAGCAACGTGGGTATGATGCAGCATCTGGATGAAAGTGTTGTTCAAGTAAGACTGTCGATGCTTCAACTCTTGATACGGTAATGTATAAAAGTAGTGCTCCTCAGGCACCGGAGTTGTCAACACAAGAATCTTCCGAGCGGGAGTTACATCCTCCACGAACCATGTGGTTATCCCAACAATGGCTACTGTCAACATGAACCCTAATGCACAAAGGATTTTCTTTTTCTCCATGTCAAAAATAAAACCCAATATCTTCCTGAAACTAAAAGTCTGTCAGAACTCTTCCCCTTAGGCAGTGGTTGATTTCTTCACCAGCGGGCCAAGACGGGTGTCGCTACACTAATGCAGGGCTGATCCCCCCCCCCTTGCCTCATCGGCTCTCCGTTTCACTAACCCAAGGGCCGTTCTGACAGTATGTCCCGGTACTGGAAAACTCACTTCCTTGGTCGAAGATGATATCGCCTTCCTCCAGGAGTCGCGTGGTCCGGAAAGAGCTCCTCAGTGGCGTTTGGCTCCGCAGCACGGCCTGTCTCTGCAGCCAAGATTTCTCGTTGATCGTTCAGCACGGCAGGTTCCACCAATCCGGGCGGCACCTTCCTACAGTGCAGGGAATGGATCCAATTCTTTCTGTTGGAGACTCGCACAGCCGTCCTCGTTGCGAGGAGGACCTGTTCAGGACCCACCCATCTCGGTTCCAAGCTGTTAGTTCTGTCAAATATTTTCACCATCACGTGGTCACCAGGTCGGAGACCATGTCCTTCACCGGTAGACCGATCAGGGAGCGCCTCTCGGACCTGTTGATGAATAGAAACCAAGTTATCCGTTAACTGTGCCAGATAATCGTTCATCATTACACAAGGTACATCATACACAGCCTTAGGTTTTGGTGGACCCCAAATATTCATTGGGCGTCCGAAGACAATCTCATACGGTGTAAGGCCAGTTCGAGAGTGCGGTATCGATCTAATTGACAATAATGCCAGTGGCAGAGCGTCTGGCCAAGTCAAGGACATCGAAGCTTGAATTTTAGCGATCTTGAGCTTCAGTGTACCATTATACTTCTCGACTAGTCCTGCAGACTGAGGGTGAAACACGGCGTGGAACTTCTGAGTGATGCCTAGGCCCCTCAAAACGTACTTTATAACATCCGCTACAAAGTGAGGCCCATTATCACTCCACAGAAGTCTACAGACGCCATATCGAGGGAAGAACTCTTTCAGCAGCAACTTCGCAGTAGTCATTGCAGTATTGTCTTTCGTAGGGTACGCTTCAACCCATTTGCTGAAAGCGCAGACCACTACTAGAACATACTTCAGATTATTACAGCGCTCAAGCTGAATGTAATCCATCTGCAAAACCTCGAAGGGTGCAGTAGGTGTCACAAATCCTCCTGCTGGAGTTCGAGTACCCTTTCCTGGGTTATACCTCAGGCAGATCATACAGGTCTGCACCACCCTCTTCGCTGTGCTAGCAATCTCTGGATGCTCCCAAACTTGGGTAAGCAATTTCACAATTGCGGAAGCTCCAACATGTGCTAGCCCATGTGCCATCTGAACCATAGGTTGTACAAAAGCCGTGGGTAATTTCCATCTATCCATCTGCTTATTTCTCCAGCAGCCCTCGTCATCCAGTTCTCCCTCGCTAGCCCATTGTTCCCGCTCTTTGTCAGAAGCGGTCCTTTGCATTTCTCGCACTTCCTCCTTCGCATCATGCCATCTTTCCACCTGTGACTTTACTACATACATAGCAGTAGCACCGGGTTGCATCGCAGTCTCCCGTGCTACTCGATCTGCTAACGCATTCCCTTCTCCAACTTTGTCAACTACTTTCCTATGGGCGTTACACTTAACGATGGCAATTTTCTTTGGGTATGTCAGTGCAGTTAAAAGATTGTGAACTAACTCTCCATGCATTATCTGTACTCCATGTGACGTTAAAAACCCTCTCTCCTTCCAGAGTAGGCCGAAGTCATGCGCTACTCCGAAGGCATAGCGGCTATCTGTATAAACATTCACACACAATCCTGTACTGAGCTCACATGCTCGTGTTAATGCTATCAGTTCCGCTGCTTGAGCTGATTTCTGTGGTATGCGTGCTGTCTCCACTATCGTTTGTAATGTGGTAATTGCATACGCTGCTGAAGTCGTACCATCTGGTAGCTTCAGGCATGATCCGTCCACCCACAGTTCTCCATCCACATCTGGAAAGGGCGTATCCTGGAGATCAATACGACCCTTTGTCTGTTCCTCGGTCACAAGGATACAATCATGTGCTTCTCGTGCCTCAGATCGAGTCTCGGGGTATGGCAACAATGTGGCCGGATTTAACGTTACACACCTTTTCAACGTAATATGAGGAGCCAAAAGCGTCAACTCATATCCCGTTAAGCGGGCACTGGTCAAATGCTGCGTCTTCGTTTGATTAAGCAGGGCATCGACAGCATGGGGGACTAATACCAACAGCTTATGAGATAACACAATTCCCTCACTTTGGCGTATTGACACAGCTGTCGCCGCAACCGAGCGAAAACACCCTGGTAATGCTCGGGCGACAGGATCAAGTACAGCCGAAAAATATGCACAAGGGCGCTGCTTATCGCCGTGCATCTGCACTAAAACTGACAATGCACATCCATCTTTCTCATGCACATACAACGAAAAGGGTTTTGCATAATCAGGGGTCCCTAACACTGGTGCTGAACAAAGGGCCTGTCGTAGTTGCTGAAAAGCAGTATCACACTCATCTGACCAAGGGATTGGGATAGGCGTGTCCTTTGTCAAGAGGGCTAACAATGGCTTAGCTATGTGTGAAAACCCCAATATCCACTGTCTACAAAAAGAAACAAGACCCAAAAATGCACGCACATCCTTCTGTGTGGACGGTCTCGGTGTGTCCAAAATTACTTGGATACGATCCGGTGTGAGTGCACGCCCCTCCTTAGACAAAAGGTGACCCAAATAAGTCACCTTTGGTCTACAGAATTGCAATTTCTTCCTAGATACCTTATGATTGTGGGATGCTAAAAAGGAAAGTAAGGATAACGTACTTTTTTCACACAACTCCAGGGTGTCAGCCGCCAGCAAGATGTCATCGACATATTGAATGAGGGCGACCCCCTCGAGCAAAACAAAGGAATCCAATTGTCTTTTCAAAGCCTGACTGTAAATACTAGGGCTTTCTGTGTAGCCCTGGGGGATCCTACAAAAACGATAAGATCTATTATTTAATGTAAACCCAAAAAGATATCGGCTATCGGGGTGAATGGGAATGGAAAAGAAGGCATTCTTCAAATCGATCACTGAGAACATAGTCGCCGTAGGCGGGACCAAAGTAAGCAACGTCGTGATATCGGAAACCACTGGGTACTGAGGTATCACGATCTTGTTTACTTCTCTCAAGTCAATATAAACCGATAAACTCTGGCATCCGTATCCTTTTTCAGTATGGGAAGAATCGGACTGTTACAGATGTTGTAGGGAACTTCCTCCACTACCCCTACCGCAATCAAATCCTGCACTATCTGTATGAGAGCCTCCTCGCCCTCCTGGGAAATACGGTACTGTGGGAGGCGTGGTAACACCGCCCCCTCCTGGACGCTAATGTGGACCGGTGGAATCACCATTTGTCCCACATCAGTATCCGAAGTTGCCCACAAAGCACGAGGGAGGGTAGCTAACAGCGCATCCTCTGACATCGCACACATCCGTTCTGATCGGGGGTAATTGTCATTCAATATTACCCGCACACCAGCAGGGGAGCAGCGGATCGTAGCCCTAAAATGCTTTAACATATCAAGACCCATAATGTTGTCCGGCGTGTACGGGGCAAGCAGAAACGGACAGGGTGCAGAAAAGGAATCAACCTTAAACATGAGGGGCTGCGAAAGAGGGCTTCGGGAGAGTGTACCGTCAAACCCTACCGATGTGACCATTAAGCCGGATGGGGGAGCCCCCGGAACCAATTGCTTAGACAGTGCACTACGTGTCGCTCCTGTATCCACTAGGAACTGATCAGTAGAGCCCAAAACCTCAGCCGATACATAAGGACCCTTCTGATCAACCGGCACCTCAACTGATTCTAACCCCCATCCAACGCATCCCTATGCATGCTGAGAGTCATGGTACCCCGACCGGTCAATCCCCGACACTTGATACTGATGCTGGCGATCGAAAACATTTGATCTATCTCGGTGCTGCCCAGCAGAGTCAAAACGAGCCTGTTCGGTAGAATTCCCTCTAAAGTTCGAGAAACCCCCTCTACCTCGCGGGCCACCGTGGGTATGCCCCTGACGCGATGCATGTAACACCGGGCAGTCCCTAGCCCAATGACCCGATTGCTTACAATACGCACATTGGTTCCTATTCAAATCAGATCGGCCCGAGGGAGGACCATAAGATCCTCCCCTACCTCTATAACTACCCCGCCGGGGCGGGCCATAAACTTGTGCCAACATCACCTTTGTTTTTAAATCTTTCGATTTCTTTTCCTCCTGGCCCTTTGCTTCATGCTCCTGACGCTCATAATACTGAGTGATAGTCAGGAGGGCCGTCGGTGTTGCGGAAGACCAAGAACTTTCGCTCGCTTTTAAACGGGCCGCAACAGCCGGCAGCAGATTAGCCACATATTTATCCGCAAAAAGGTGGCGGCCCGTATCGTCAGTAAGCGACTGGCCACTAAAATCATGAAACGTCTCCTCAAAACGCGTAAAGAAGTCCGCAACTGACTCGTCAACTTTCTGTTTACATGCAGCTAACATATTCCAGTCAATCTTTTTAGGGGGAATAATTGTCTTCAACTTAGCCACAATAGCGGCAGGGAGATCTAAAATACTCTGGGGCGGCTTCTGCGCGGGCTTCCGCTCCCTATCCTCATCCTCAAGGTCAGACCACCGGGCCTTAAAGGCAACTATATCATCTACCTTTCGGACAGATCGCCACATATCCGGTGGTAGAATAAGGCCAAAGAACAGGTCTATATCTGCTAAAGTCATAACGCAAGAATTCAAGGCCCCCTCGACTTCTTCGTAGAAGGCCGCTGGATTCTTGCGGGGATCAGGCAACGCATTCTTTAATGCCATGACGTCAGCTCTATGCCACGGAGTATAAACCCAATTATACACAAAATATCCCTTAGCATCGGCGGAGGTAATATCCGAGCTAGTCCCCGCTCCTTTAGGAGGAACATACAAAGGCGCCGCCTCGCGCATTGGCTTAGCATGCACTGGATCGCTCTTATCTGATTGAGAGGTGGATGAGTGGCCTTCTGCGGTACACGAATCCGACTGCTTCTCCTCCCCTGCTCGTTGGCGTGCTTTTTCTTTATGGGCCAGCACCGCGTCCCGCAAGACGAACAGCCGCCGAGCCGTATCAGGAGCCTTAGAGGGAGAGAAAACACCATCATGCAATGCTTTAGCATCCGATGTCACTTCTTCAGGCTCAAAGACACTGGAATATTTCCGGAAAGCAGCAATCACTTCCTCAGCGAAATGACTCAGAAAATACAATCTCTCTCTATCCTGCCACGGCCCCCAAGTATGGAACAATTCATCCACGGACACCTTGCCCTTAAGTGCACGGAAGGAAATTTGCCGAAGCTCAGCCATATGCTCAGCCGATAACATGGACCGCGTATCTACCTTACCCGGACCCGGGACAGAATCTTGTGGCCTCGGAGCAGATGCGCCAACATACGGGGGCGGAGAGCGATCTAGTAAATAAAAATCATCATCAAGATTATTAAGGACAGGATAAAGTGGCTGCCGAACAGCATATTGACCCGAGACTTGCAGCCTACGCTCTTTCTCTTGTCTCTCCGTTTGTTCTTTGTCCTCCCGACGCCTCGCTTCCTGTGCTCGCACATGATCATTCTTCCGTTGTTCTTTATCGAACAGCGCTTTCTCACGCTTCTCTCGCTCACGCACCTCCTTCACCCACAACCGCACACACTCAAACATATCCTGACGAGCACGCCGCTTACACATACACTGTTCCACATACTCAATCTTACGTATATCAAACGATCCATACAAAGGCCATCGTAACTCAGGATCTTTTTTAGTATATTTCCTCCATACTGTGCTGTACATTATGGAAGAAAGACCATGCTTCACATACAAATCCCTATTAGGAGTCCCCTCTGGGGGAGCTGGAGCAGATTCCTCGACGTTCAACCGGTTTCCAAAACAGCAACACCACTTACGGAGTGCGCTAAAAGCAGGCATGCTCAGAAATAATGCAAAATATGCAATATTATAAAGAAAATGGCACTTAATCGTTGCGCCGTTCAAGGTTACACAGCTCCGGAGAAATCTCTCCACATTACCTGCCTATATGTGTTGCAACGCATATATTTTCACAAAGACAAATACAAAATATGACTAGTCATCACAAATCAAACTCAAATAGCCGGACCAGGCTTCAAAAACTCGGAGCAAGTACCGTACACCGGTTCTTACCAATCAAGAGTCCAGATTCCAACTGCCAAGCTCCAAAATCGCCCAAACGGCTTTCACGGCAGGACCGACAGAAGAGGTCTCAGTCGAGGACCGGCGCCACCCAGACGGTCAGCTCGGAAGGGAAGGAAGAAAAACCTCGGGATGCCAGGGCTAAGACGCCGCTGGCAGTGATCACGTCCCCGGCCAAATTCCTCACCTTCGTCGCGACCAGTCCTTCGAGCATCCGAGTCGCCGATGAGCCCCACGTGACGGGCGCCAATTGACGAATACAGGCCCCAGCTAGGCCCGCAGGACACGAGGGTTCGCTCTCCTGTAATGGAATCTATAAGGAAGTTGGCACGGAAACTGCAAAGTACAAAGACAGCATTTATTAACCCTTAAGGGTGGTCCTACAATCCACACAACACTCTTCAGTATTGCATAGAGTAGCACAAAGAACTTGCGTACATGGTCCCCTTTTATACACAATAGAGGGGCTCATAAGTGGGTGGATACAACATGAGGCCGAAGAACATCACCATTTATGGTCATTTTCGATACTGAATCAATATGTGGGCGGAGCTAACACACTCCTTGAGCCCGCGAAAACATGGTCAAGCAAGGCTAACTGATAACAGATGTGGTCAAGTGTAGGCATGCGCCAGATGCACAAAGAAGCTATTTATAGACTGTTACTAGGCAGATTACAAGAGCAACTAACACAGAGGTTGGACTCTTCTCGTGGGGAACACGTGGAAGCATGACAATACAAAATGGAGTCCGAACTTCGGTCAACATAACGGAGAAAACATGATCTAAACTAAGGGAATTAATGTCTTTAGTAAATGCTTAATCACATCGTTGTTTCAATTTACAACAGCCAGCTATGTAGAAATTTGGGATTCAGACACTGTAGAGAGGTTTACAGGTTATTGAAATATGATACACATCCACCCATTGTATTTTCTGTTTCACGTTTCTTATTCTCAATGTGGTGTACTCGCAGTGCCATTATAAAGATGTTCCCGTAGTTTTGGGCAACCTACTGCTCTTCTTTTTCAAAGGGCCCCGACTATTGTTTTATCTGTGATATTTTTAAATTGAAAGAAACCATCCCAGGACCTTTTTAATTTTTTTTAAATATAATGTTTTATATAAGTTGTTTTACATTCTTGTTTGTATGACTGTCCAATGATGCTAGATGAGGGCCATTTTGACTGCAACAGAATTGATGAGAAGGGTCTAACGTAATGGTCTTGGTGCTGTTTAGGATCTGCACACGCACTTTACTGAGCTCGGATCCAGAACAATGTAAAAAATATTCGCGATGACCATGTAAAACGATTGTAAGTTTATACCTCTAACGTGCTAGTTGGTGCCTTTCCTCCGGGCAATGGTTATGCTATTGTAATGGCTTTTTGTGCTGTTTAGGATCTGCACATGCACTTTACAGAGCACGGTTTCAGAACAATGAAAAAAATCTTTGCCTCTGATGTAATGCACAAGCACTTTAATGAATTTAATTCCTTATGACTTTTTTTTAACATTACAACAGTGCTCAACTGCTCAAATACTTATTCTATAGAATGTTTACTCAGAATAGAGACTTCTGGTTTTTTCCGAAATAGCCACATTCTGCTTGCGAGCTGGCATTTTATCAAATCTACTTTTTAAAATAATGCAATAGCCCTCGGATTGACTGTATATTGCACATGCACTTTATGATTCCTTCATTCAAATAATAGCACTGGGTTGTGGGGCGAGTTAGTGGGACATTTGAGATGACCATGTAACATGACTGTAAGTTTATACCTCAAATGTGCTAGTTGGTGCCTCAAATGGTCATGCTATTGAGTTGAATGTAATGTATTGTTTTTTATTTGTGCTTGTATGGCCATATCGGCCGAAATAAAGTTTTTCTTGTTGAAGATGAATATCTAAAGACACTAAAAATCTTCAATCAGCAAGTTGTACCATAAATCGAGATCTCCTAATGTTGAATTCATCATCGCCAACTTGCCAATCACAGATTTCATAAGCTTGAAGAATAAACACAAATGCAATCATCAGGTAAAGTGCAACGTGCTATATATTCAGTCACTAGACAACACTTGGTGGAATCTAAAAAGCAACCTGTAGGTCTAAGTATCTGCAGAATATGAAGGACAAAACAATTTCACCAGGTCAATTTATGTTTGCGTTGACAAAGCTTTATGTCTACTAAACCACATCCTGCCCAGACCCCTGGCAACAGACCATGCATACAGGGGTCTAGCATCTGGCCCTAATATTCTTAATGCTGTTGCATAGTTCCTTACACTTATTAATCAGCAGATTGGCTTGATACAGGTTTGTCTTGGGTGTATGCATGCCGTGCAGCCCGGACATAACAATGGCGTCCCTATTTGTGATGCCCATTTAGCCGTAAACACTTTAAGTGGCTAGAAGCCTATTCTGAATTGTATATATCATTTTCCATTGTCTGGGTTAGTAATCCAATTGTTCATACAATGGTCTTGGCTTAAATTGGACAAGACAGAGTCCCTCTGTTGTGGCTATGGGCGTCCGTCTGGGCCACTCTCTGCCAGTATAGTTTCTTAATTTGCTCTCTGGACAGGAATCGCTCTAAGTCCAAGGACTCCCAGATCCTCAACAAGCCCAAACAAGACACACATTTTTAATATTCTTACTACCAGTCGATTTTGAAGAATCTATCCTGCCTAATTACATCTTGAAATGCTTCCACATAATTAACTAGTTCAGGGGTTGTTCTAAGTCTTCTCCAAACTAAAACTGGTCTAAGCGTTGCTTTATCTACAACTAGCTTTCTCCCCATGTTGACATTCAGCAGGTAAGAAGGTGTACTAATGGGTAGGGAGACAAAACTTCTACTGAACCTTTTAAAAAAAAAAATGTATTTATTGAGGTTTTTATAAGAAGTAACACACACAAATCCTACAATCGTTGCAGACATATATATGCACCCTCTAGAAGTGCTCACATCTTTCACCAAAGGTTTCTTGAAAAATGCCGTGTAGATCATCACATTTTAAACATTCATATTTGAATAATATATTAAAAAAGAGCAATGCAGTGTAATGTACGTTGTGTCTACTATGTTAACAAGTATCCACATGACAGGTTACAAAATACATCAACTGGCAGGTAATAGAAAATACATGTCCCTTCCAAAGTGTTCGCGGCCTTACACAGATAACCCGTAACTACCATTATCATGTATTTTCAGCTGCGATATCTACTGGATGAGATAGTAGGTAGTTTTTCAGAGGGTCCCACATATCTTTGGGACGGGATGTCATGGGGAGCAGATCAGCCTAATTATTCAGCTGTTCCTGACAGAATATTAAATCCTTGATCCAGCCCTTGAATTTGGGAGCCCTGTCTCGCCCCCATCTACATGCAACCTTGCGTTTGGCCATCAATAGCGGCAGAGTGATGTATCTGCAAGAGGGCTTGTCTATGAGTTCAGTGTACCCCAATAGCGCTAGTATTGGAGACATTGCCAATGTCAATGATGTTGTCTGTTCCAGTGCTTCAAATATCTGACGCCAATACTCATATATACGCTTGGACAGTTCCATGCTAAATGGAGAAAGTCAGCACTCCCCATGCCACATCTATCACACCTATCGGTGTCCCGTAGTTTGTATTTGTACATTTTGGCTGGCGTATAATATAGACGGTGTAAGAATTTAAAATGTGTAATACGTAGTCTGTTACTTGCTGACACTTGTTCCATCTGTAGGCAGCAGTAAGACCACTGTTTGTCCGATAATTCACATCCCAGCTCTACGTCCCAGCGTGTGCGGGCGAGACATAGTTCTACCACCTGTTGTGTATGTATCGTATGGTAAAGTGTCGAAACATCATGCTCCAGAGAGTTTTTTTTTTTTTTTTTTTTTTTAAAGTTTTTATTGAAATTAGACAAATCAAATAATACAGATCTTGCGGCTGTGTGATACACAAATAACCAATCAGTAGCAGCATTGCGACATTTCCGGTCCTGAGATAAACAATACCACATCATGAATGCAACCGACAATAAGACCCCATCTACCAATCCACCATCAACTCCTGCTCGAACCTGATCCAGGGGGATCCCTGACCCGTGAGCCGTCCCCAGGGTACTAAAGACGTTCCCCTCCCCTGCCCCCATTTCTAACATGGGAAAACGCAACGCGGTGTGCAGTACCCGACCCCAGGAGCTTAATATCCCCGCGTCGACACCCCAGCAGGACCCCTACATCTTCGTAATAGTGGGTTGGTACAACCTACCCCACTCCAGTGGGAGCTATTCCGGGATTTGGAGATGGCGGGGTCGAGCCAGGCAAGCCTGCAATGTATGTTTTATAAGGGCCCCAGATGTCCCTAGGACGCGCTATCGTTGGGAGGAGACTGGAGTAGATCTCGCTATTCGTGCTGCAGAAAGCCAAGGCTGTAAGCCATGTCTTGGACGTGGGAGCTGTCTTCCTCCCCCAGTGCTTTGCTATCTCCCGCTTGGCCAGAAGAAGCCCTAGAGAGGCCAGTTTACGGACATTCTTTGGGAAATTGACCGTATAACCCAACAGTGCGACCTCAGGAGTGGGAATGAGTGTAAGCCCTAGCATCTCTTCTAGGATCTTGTGAACCTGTGCCCAGAATGTCTGCAGTCTCGGACACGTCCAGGCCATGTGTGCAAAATCGGCATGTGGTGCAGCGCATTTCCAGCAGGCGTGCGGTCGCGCGTGATCAATGGCGTGGAGTCTAACCGGGGTCATATACCAACGGCGTAGGAATTTATAATGTAGGAGTTTGTGACGGCTATTCAATGACACTGTGTCGGTGACCTTGCAACATGCCGTCCATTGTTCGTCCGTGATAGGCCTACCAAGGTCTGTCCCCCACTCCTCCCGCGCACGATCATCCGCACAGGGGACCCGCGCCGCGCACGCCTTGTACAGCTTGGAAACAATATGTGCCCCCGTATTGGCGTCAATCAGGATGGTGAGAGGTTCAAGGGAGGCCGGCTCGAGGGGGAATCCCTGAATCTCCGCCCGGGCGGCGCAATAGAGCCGGCGAAGAACGAACCGGTCCATGAATGTAGCGTCACTTAATCGCGCGTCCTCTGACGCCGAGAAAATGTGCCCACCCGGGTACAAGTCCCCGATCCTGGTGAGGTCAAATTTCGTCAACGTTCGTCGCACTAGCGCTTCATCCGTGCCAGGTAACAGCCCCGGGTTGGGTATCGGGAGGGAAGACGAATACAGCAGAGGCTGAGCCAAATAGCGCGAGAGCCTGTTCCATGCCCAGCTGGTGGTAGACACAGTTTGAATGTCCTTTGGGTCCCTGGGGACACCTTTGGGCAACACCGTCGACAGGCGACCCGGGAGGACAAAGTCCGCCTCTGGGCGAAGGAATGGGATCCGAGCATCAGGGTGATACCAGGCATAGGCATGTGCACACTGAGCGACTAGATAGTATAAATATAAATCCGGCACTCCTAGGCCGCCACGATCTTGTGGGAGTGTGAGGGTCGCCCAGCGGATCCGTGGGTGTTTCCCGCCCCAGACCAGCCTAATCAGGAGGGACCGCAGTGTGGAGAAGAAGGCCCGGGTCAGAGGGATAGGGATGTTATTGAAAAGATACAAGAATTTGGGGAGCACTATCATTTTAAGAATAGCTATCCTGGCGGACATAGAGAGCGGGAGCCGCAACCACCCATCCACCTGAGTCTCCAGCCGCGCAATCGCGCGGCCATAGTTGAGGCGGATGATTTCGTCCGTGTTCAAATGTATTTGTATGCCCAAGTATCGCACCGAGTCTGAGCACCACTCAAGAGGGAACTCACATTGCCATGGGGAGGTGCCGTTAGTCAGTGGGAAGATGATGGACTTATGCCAGTTTATGCCCAGGCCCGAATGGCTACCGAAACGAAGGATCTCATGTATCAAGGGGGCCAGGTTGGCCTGCGGCTCCCTGACATACAGGATTGTGTCATCGGCATAAAGAGAGGCCAGCAAGGGGCCCGTCCGAAACTGGAGACCCCTGTGGAGGTGCCGCTCTTGGAAATGCCGAATCAGGGGGTCCATAGCCAAAATGTACAAGAGCGGTGAAAGCGGGCAACCCTGCCGCGTACCGCGCGTGAGTGAGAATGGGCGAGATAGCGTGCCGTTGAGACGCAAACGGGCCGTAGGGCGACTATAAAGGAGTCTGACGGTCGCCAGGAAGTTCGTGGGCATGCCCATGCGCTCCATGACGGAAAGAAAGAAAGGCCACTCCAAAGAATCGAACGCTTTTTCGGTGTCTAGGAGGATCGCTGCAGCCGGAGTGGTCGGGTTAATTCTGTGCAGAACCGTGAAGAGCGTACTCAAATTAAGCGATGTCGAGCGGCGGGGGACAAAGCCGGACTGTGCGGGCGATATAATGAATTCCATCAGCTGGGAAAGCCTGTTGGCCACTATTTTGGCCAATATCTTATAGTCAGTGTTTAAGAGGGAGAGGGGCCTGTACGACCCACACAATGTAGGGTCCTTATTCGGCTTCGGGAGCAGAACAATGACCGCCTCACTAAGAGTTGACGGGAGGGAGCCACGTTCCAAGGCCTCCGCATACACCTCTATTAGCTTGGGCGCCAGCAGATCAGAAAAGGCCTTGTAGAAGTCAGCGGAGAAGCCATCAAGGCCCGGGGCAGAAGGGCCCCGGAGCACTTTGATCGCCCCCCGCACCTCCGCCACCGTGATAGGTTCCGCCATGAACTCCTGCATGCCCCTGTCCAGGTACACAAGAGCGATTTCCGATAAATAGGCCGCACGCGCGGCCGCGGAGTCACCCAACTTGGTGGTGTATAGATCTGTGTAGTAGGCCAGGAACTCGTCCCGGATCTCAGCGGGCGTTGTGCGGAGCTCCCCGTCCGTGCCCCGCACCTCGGCGATCAGGGACTTGCTGTATGGTGGTCGCAAGGCCTGCGCTAGCGTGCGCCCTGGTCTGTCCCCCTCTCCATACCTACGCGCAACCTGGTATTTCCCCAGATACAGGATCTCCCTGTCCGCGGCCTCCCGGAAGTCAGATAACAGTCGTAAGCGCCTGGTAAATACCTCGTCCGCGGGTGCCCGCTGCGCCTCAGTGTCTAGCGCGTCTAGCTGTGTCTCCAGTTGTGTTATTGTGGCGCGCAATACTTTCAGGACCCCCGCGTGCTTAGCAATGCAGACCCCTCTGATGTATGCCTTGAACCCATCCCAGAGCACTGCCCACGAGTCCACCGAGCCAGTATTTATGGTGAAGTAGTCCTCTATCGCCTCGGAAACCTCGTGTACAAAAAGGTCATCCAGCAGCGCCCTCCCAGGAAAGCGCCACTGCCGCTCAAACCCCTCAGGTCGAGGAACGTCTAAGCCAAGCAGGACTGGAGAGTGGTCCGAGTACGTTCTCGGGAACGTCCTCAACGCGCGGAACCAAGGGGATAGGCCCGGGGAGAGGAGCCAGTAGTCAATTCTGGTCCAAGTGTTGTGCTGCCCTGAAAAGTGTGTGTAGTCAGTAGTGTTTGGGTGTCGCCTGCGCCATATATCCGTCAACGAGAATCGACGGCAAAGGTCCTGGAATGCGCGCCTTGCCCTAGGCTTAGAGTCTGTGGCCCCAGAGGTGCTATCCAGCCCCACATCCAGCAACAGGTTTAGGTCGCCACCCAGCAAAACGCCAGCCGGCGCTAGGGTCACCAGTTGGGCCGCAAGCGCATTGAAAAAATCCGGGGAATCAGTGTTGGGGGCATACACGCAGACAAGAGTAACAACATGGCCCATCAAGACCCCCTGTACAACACAGTAGCGCCCCTCCCTGTCCCCCAGAAACGTCTGGCACTGAAACGGGACTCTCTTATGGATCAGCACCGCAGTGCCTCTGGCGTAATTACTGTAATTAGCGAAGTATCGGTGAGAGCCCCAGGAGGCCGCAAAGCGGGAGGGCATGGGGCCATGCAGATGAGTCTCTTGGAGAAAAGCAATGTCCACCTGATGCCGATTTAAGTAATGTAGTACTTGTTTGCATTTACTCCGGTTGTTTAGGCCCCGGACATTCCAAGACATTAACGATAGATTGAGAGGAGCTTCATTCAAACCTATGTGGGCCATTGATGCCAGTCAGCAAGTGATGGAAGCAGCAAAATCGGAATGTCACTGTGTAGCAATAAAGTTCGTTCACACATAGCCGTAGTAGTAGAATCAAAATTGCTTACCCCAATCCCCCTCCCCCCGCCCAGCCAAACCACGCAAACGTGAGGCAATCCCAATTCTGGAAAAAAAGAAGAACATAGCTCTAGGCAGGAATACCCAGTGTAACCAAACAACAAAAAGTAGAGCATCGTAACAGAAAACGATCCCAGCGGTTTCAACCAAAGGGGAGTGACAACGATCCGCAATCAACCCAGCGCAGTAGCACCAATATACTCCAAATGTTAATACGTCCTCAAATAACCAAAGTCAAAACAGTGCAAAGTTTAGTAACGGGCGCAGTCTCAGCCGACACCGGAGGATAAGAACAGGTCCTGGCTGCCCGCCGACCCACTACCAGGGGGAGACCGTCCACCCTCATCTCCCCCCGGCGGGCCCCTGCGCGGCTTGTAGGTACGGCAAAACTCCTGCACCGCAGCGGGATTGTCAAATAGCCGAGCTCGGCCATCAACCTCGACCCGGAGCCGGGCCGGATAGAGCATGCCATATTTAAGGCCCAGGTTCCGGAGCGCCGCCTTCACCCCCGCATACTTACGCCTGGCCTCCTGGACCATGGCGGTGAAGTCTGGGTAGAATGAGAGTCTTGCACCCTGCCAAGTAATCTCGCCCTTCTCTCTGGCAAGCCGCAAGGCAGTGTCACGGTCTCGGAAGTTCATAATGCGGGCAATCAGGGGGCGAGGCGGGAGCCCCGAGTTAGGCCTCGGCCCCAGGGAACGGTGGGCACGCTCCACCACGAAGCCAGGAGTGAAGGAGTCTCTCCCAAAGATATCAGCCAACAGTTGTTCCGCAAAAACATCCAGCCTGCCCGTGGCCGTGGACTCCGGAACCCCAATAATCCGTACATTGTTGCGCCGACTGCGCGATTCCAAATCTTCGTTTTTGCTGGCCACTTCCTTCAGTATGCGCTCCAATCTGTCCACCCTTTTGACCTCCTGTACCGATTTATCCTCCACTGCCGAGATCCGGGCCTCAGCCTCTCCCAAACGCTTGTCATGGGCCTGGATTTTGGCCCCCATAGTTTCCAGTGTCTTATTTAGGGCGTCAAAGCGACCATCCAGGGCTCTGAAGCCGGCACGCATCTCCTTTAGCCAGTCCGGGGCCGGAGCCTGGGTCGTCGAGCCGCCGGTCGCCCCACCAGTCGGGTCCGGCATGTCAGGGGGGTTATCCGTGGGCTGCTCAGACAGTTTCTCAAACTGCAGCGTTTTCTGTTTGGGGTCCTTGCGACCCATTCTCACAACCTCCAGACGTGTGGAGAGCAAGGGAGGCGATGGTGCGATGGAGCGTCCGGCCAATCCTTAGCCAATCTGGTCTGGAGCACTGATGATGGTGGGCCCACCGGGCACCGGACAGATCACATCCTCACTGCGCAGCCGGCAAGAGTCACGACTCCGTGTAGCCAGCTGGGCCCCAATGGAACATCAAGTGCGCCATCGCGATGTGATCAGCAGCCACGACTCGGCGCCGCCGGGAGGGGCAAGGGAGGAACGCAACAACCAGCCGCGGAGCACATGGCAAAACCCGCGAGGGCCCAAGTAACGAGGCAGAGACAACCCGGGCGTCGGGCCCAGCGCAGGGCCCCAACCGCCCCCCCCCACCGCCCGCAGAACCGTCCCGCCACCCCTCCCAGGCTCCCCGACCGGATTAGTCCGGGGCCCCAGAGAGGAGATAACGAGCGAGGCCGCGGCCGAAGCGCAGTGGCCAGAGCCGTGCGCCCGGTCGTCCTCCGGTCCGCAACGGCGTAGGGAGAAAGAAGCGGGCCCCCGCCAGCCAGCACCCCGGTGCTCAATGCCCCCCCCTCCGAGCCCCCCGGGTACCAGTCTCTCGGGCGGCCGCCCTCCTCGCACTCGAGTCCCCCATTCCCGGATCAGCCCGCCATCTTGGGCCTCAGGATGGTGCGCTCATCTCCGGGCGCCCCCGTGGCCCGGGAGGTCCGCTCTGCATCCCAGCGCACTCCGAGGTCTTAGTAGGGCCAGCGGCAGCGTATGGCGTCCCGCGCCCGCATCAGGAGGGCGAGGGAAGCAGGGTTTGCGCCGGGTCGATGGCGGAGCTTCAACGCCGTGCGGCCATCTTAGCCCGTGGCTTGGCCACGCCCCATGCTCCAGAGAGTTGGCTTGGAGCATCGCATGAAGTGGGGCTAATGTCGGGGTCTCTAGTAGGTATGCCGGGGTAATGTCACACATGCCTTGCCTAAGTCTCACGTAAAGAAACACGTCTAATGGCGATGACGGTGTGTTATGAAATATTCACTCTAAGGTGCAAAACCTCCCATTGTAATCTAAGTCCCCCCAGAATGTTATATTCATCTTCACCATGACTTTCCTAAACACAGCCTCTTGTAACAGCTGCATGCGGGGGTGATATGTCAGTGGAAGTAGAGGAGAGTAAAGCATGGGGGCCAGCAGTAGTTTCATAATGCGAATCCAGGCGGTTACTGTACATGTGATCGTGGTAGTATTTATGTCACTGGGATGTGGGACATTGCATATCATGCCTGCCAAAGGAATGGGGTCTGCGAGCCATTGCTCCACTGCTATTTGTGGCATGTATCTGGGTGGGTGAAACCAATAGTACGCATAATGAGCTTGGGCGCATATATAATATAGTTCAAGGTTTGGAACGTCAACCCCACCCTGTGAGTATGGTGTGATAATTACGTCCCATTGTAGCCGTGGTTGCTTGCCCCCCTCCCCCCATGTCAGTCTGATCATTTTCGAGCATAAAGTTGCGAAGAAGTGCCTGCCTGGGTAATATGGAATATTCATGAATAAGTATAGCAACTGCGGGAGAAGTACCATTTTGATAAATGAAGTACGTCCTGCCATAGATAGCGCCAAGGAGGTCCAACGCGTGACACAGCTCGCAATGTGATCTACTGTCCCCGCCGTAATTTAAGCGCATTATTTCCTCCCTATCCCTGGTTATGTGAATGCCCAAGTACTTAACCTCGGAATTACACCATTCTATGGGAAAGTCCAGTGAGAACTGAGTGGCCGCAGGGTGAGAGGGAAAACCTGCGACTTACCCCAGTTTATGTGGTTTCCAGAGAGTCTCCCAAAAATAATTAATTCTCTCAAGATAGGATTTAGGTTTTGCTGCGGGTCTCTTATATACAGGGTGATGTTGTCTGCATAGAGGGAAATGAGCACCTGATGCATGGGGCAACGCAGGGCTTTATCCTGATGGTGCTGCCGCAGTTTTGCCGCAAGGGGCTCAATTGCCAGAGCAAAAAGCAGAGGGGAGAGCGGGCAACCCTGCCTGGTACCCCTGGTGATCGGGAAGGCCAGGGACATCATTCTGTTAATTAAAACTTTGGCAGTAGGTGATTTATAAAGCAAGCCTATCCATGACAAAAAATCCATAGGCATTCCCATGCAGTGAAGTATACCCAGTAAGTAGTCCCATTCTACTGAGTCAAACGCTTTGGTGGCATCTAAAAAGACTGCCACAAGCGCCAGATCCACATTTGGTAATATGGAAAAGAAGGTACAGAGATTGTGGGAGTTCGCTAGTCCCGGAATAAACCCCGCCTGGTTGGGGAGGACCAGTTTTTCCATTAACAAATTTAACCTATTGGCCAGTATCTTAGCCAGAGTTTTAGCATAATTATTAATAAGGGACAGCGGCCTGTAAGAGTCACATTGATTTGCAGATTTTCCTGGCTTCAATAGGGAGGTAATGAGCACCTCTCTCATCGATGGTGGGAGAATCCCATTCGCTTGGGACTCTTCATAAACAGTTTTCAGGATGGGAGCTAACTGTTCAATATATGCTTTGAAAAAGTCTATTGGGAGCCTGTCTAGGCCCGGGGCTTTACCGGACTTCATATGCATAATATATTTGCGTATCTCCTAAAGCACCTCGGCACCCAGATCAGCCCTCCCTTGAGCATTTTGCTCCTCTGGACCTTGACACTCTAAGCAAGGTGGCACGACAAGTAAAATCTGGCTCCCCCCGTGATCCCGCCCCTCCAGAAATTCTATTACAGGCAAGCCCAGCCACTCTGCCTGTCATCCGGGATCTTTTAAATACTTCTATTTCCGCATGCTCAGTCCCCACAGTGTGGAAGCAGGCCATGGTACGGGCGCTGCTGAGGAAGCCCAGCCTGGACCCAAACGACTATTCCAACTACCGTCCCATTTCTCTTCTCCCTTGGACCAGCAAGGTTTTAGAGAAGCATATAAACGCGCAGCTAGTCCAGTTTCTGGAGGACCACTCCCTACTACACACATCCCAGACAGGCTTTAGACCAAAGCATGGGACCGAAACCGCCTTGCTAGCCGTCACCGAAGAAACTCGAAGGATACTGGACCAGGGAGGATCAGTGGCAGTGATCCTCCTTGATCTTAGTGCCGCCTTCGATACGGTCAGCTATACTACTCTGCTTGACCGTCTCCATAACATCGGAGTTTCAGGTGACGCTTTAAGATGGTTCGATTCCTTTTTGTCTGGGAGGTCGTTTCAGATCTTCGACGGAGAGATGGTGTCCTCAAGTAAACCTCTGAGCTGCGGAGTACCACAGGGCTCTTCACTGAGCCCTGTACTGTTCAACATATACATGAGGCCGCTGGCGGGTGTTGTCGAACCATACGGCATTAAAATTGTGTCATATGCCGACGACACCCAGCTTGTGGTCTCGTTGGCCACGAAGAACAATAGGCATTCCGCAGCCGACCTCCTGAACTGCCTGGTGGACGTCAAGGGATGGATGACCAACTCCTCCCTAAAACTAAACGGTGATAAGACGGAGCTTCTGCTCCTAGGCCCTACCTCTCCCGTATCCTTCACTTCTCTGTGGCCCAGCGTTCTGGGCTCCCCTCCCACCCCCAAGGACAGTGTCAAAAGCCTGGGGGTGTGGCTGGATAATAAACTCTCCTTCTCTACTCAGGCCAAAAAACTGTCTTCCACCTGCTTTGGCCTACTTAGGATCTTGAGGAAGGTTCTCCCGCTACTCCCCTTAGAGGCTAAAAAGGTGGCGGTACAAGGCCTCATCCAATCTCGTCTGGATTCGAACAATGCCTTATATGTAGGGGCACCGGAGATAACCCTCCGAAAACTGCAGGTCGTTCAAAATTGTGCAGCCCGCACATTGCTAGAAATCCCGCGTACTCACTCAGCCAGACCTGCTCTGAAAACCCTTCACTGGCTGCCAGTGAGGCAGAGAGTCACCTTCAAGGCGCTGTGCTTGGCGCACCACGCCTTCTGGAAAACAGCCCCAGCCATCAACTCCGACCTTATCATTCCTTATCAACCTAACAGGAACCTTCGGTCGACGGAGGCGTTCCTTGCTGTTGTTCCCAGAGTGAAGCGAGCCAGGTCAGGGGGCAGGCTGTTCTCCTTGAACACCGCTAAACTCTGGAATGCCCTCCCAATCTCACTCCGATCCAACCCTGACCTCTTCTCATTTCGCAAAAATTTAAAGACCCTATTGTTTGCCAAATCCGACTCCTCCTAGACTGCCTCTAGCTCACTCCCTGCTTCTATTCAGCGCTTGGACGCTTTCGGGCAGCAATCGCACTTAACAAGTACTGTTACAATTACAATTACAATTACAATCTCGTTCAGCTCAAAGGGGGCATCCAGAAATTCCCACTGTGAGTTTCCCAGCCATCCTAAGGCCACATCACCCAGGTAGTTGGCCAGATCCATCGAGCCTCTTCTACTAGTAGAATACAGTGTGGAGTAATGAGTGGTGAATGCGGCCAGTATGTCAGCACTATCTCTGCACTGAGCACTATCAGGACCTATAAGTACTAGTACGTAACTAGAGAAGCGGGTTTGCGTATCACTTCCGCTAGAGCTTTACCAAGCCGCTCTCCTTCCCCATATCTGCGGGCCACCCAGTATTTACTCCTAAATCGGGTCTCCCGTTCTGCCGTCTCTCTATACTCTGAGAGGTTTTCCCAAAAGGTACGTTGGACAGTACCATCTGCGCCCGAGTAAGTAGAGTTTCTAATCCCTTGAGTTCGCCCTCCAGTTTCCTCAAGGTGCCTTGGATGTCTTGCAGAACTCCTGAGCTTTTAGAAATGCAAAAGCCTTAAATTGTGACCTTAAAGGCCTCCCAAACCATTTCAACACTGTCAACGGATCCCCAATTCCTCTGAAAGAAATCATTGATTTCTTGCCCTAGTTCACTGCGGAACGCAGTATCCAGTAGAGTGAGAGGTGAGAGTCTCCAGCTTCTAGGGGATGCATCCAAATCTGGAGGGGTCAATGAAAGTCTAACAGGAGAGTGATCAGAGTATGTTCTCGCCAGATGCTTGGATGAAACAATCGAGGGGAACGGGCTGCGAGATACCAGACAATAATCCAATCTAGCCCAAGATGTGTGCAGAGCTGCGTAATTCGTACCTTCAGTTTTTTGTGGGTGGACATGTCGCCATGCTTCTAGTAACCCATTGTCAGCCATCACGTCTCGCAGCAGCTTGTGTGATCTAGTGTAGTGATGTGGTGCTGGATTAGATCTATCCATCACTGGGTTTAGAGTAGTATTAAAAATCACCCCCCCCATATCACATGAGTAGAGCCTATTTCAAGGATTTTCCCCCATAAGGTGGCAAAGAAATCAGGATCGTCCACATTGGGCCCATAACAGCAGACTAGTGTGATGGAGACTGACCCAAACATACCCCAGACCATGCAGTAACGACCTTGCTGATCTTGCGCCGTGCCAGCAGGGGTGAATGGGTTGTGCTTTTTTAATAAGTATTGCTGTCCCTCTGAATATGAGGAGTATGAGGAGAATACACTGTGACCTGCCCATTTGCATGCAAATGAAGGGGAATGACAGGGATCCAAGTGAGTTTCTTGTACCATCGCGACCTGGACATGGTGGCGGTCCAGGTATGCTAGGACCTGTCTACGTTTGCGTGGATCGCCCAGTCCTCTGACATTCCACGTTAAAAAATGTAATTTCTGATTATTTACCGAGCTGGCCATGTAAGAAGTTGTAGTCTTATGTAGATGGCGGTGTGTGATCTACGTCTGCAAATTTGATACAATGCATTTAATAAAGATTCCATCTGTGCTTTGTTCTCTTTTTTGTCGCTTCCGATTAACAAACCCTGTCCCACCCCCGCCCACTGTAGCATCTCAGTCATGCCAGAACGAACATTCCCTCCCCCACCCACATTGCCTGAAACAACAAAAACATCCTGCATTTTAATCTGCAGTAAGGGGTATTGCCCGTAGGGGGGTCTCCTAGGTACATGCACGGTTACACCCTCCTCTCCGAGTTGCAGGATAGTTAAAAAACAAACTCGTTGGGGACATGGGTGCCTGGTTTCAAGTGGCACTTATTCCCAGGGAGGCACTTATCTGTTCGTGATGCTCCAGCCGCAACCCCCTCCAGAGACCGCTCTTCAATGTGTCATTGTCCTGACATATAGCAGGAGGCGGAGGCCGGGGCCGGATGGAGAGACGAAGACGAAATACTATTCCAGTCAAATGAGGCACCCAGGAATAAAGATGTAGTTCGTTTTATTCCATGGCCGGTGACGACGATCTAGGTGACAATTTCTGCGTGGTGTGAGAAGTATTTGGCTGTTTAATGAGCTTCAAGAAGTCATCTACTTGCTGAGGAGTTTTGAAAAAGTGTTGTTTGCCTTGGTGCATCACACTTAGTCATTCCGGGTACATTAGCGCTTAATCTATTTGTGCCTGGCAAAGCTTTTGCTTGGCCAGAATGAATTTCCGCCATTCCTGCTGAACGGTGGTCGTAAAGTTATGGTAGAGGGTGAAAGCGTTCCCCTTGAACGTGAGATGCCTCTTTTCCCGCGATATCCTGAGTGTCACATCGCGGTTGCAGTAGTTAAGCAGCCTCGCGATGATGCGACAAGGCGTGCTTCCTGGTGGCGGCTTGGGGCCCACGGAACGATGTGCCCTTTTCGACTATGAATTGTGAGGACAAGGAGTCAGTGCCAATTGTTTCACGCAGCAGTCTCTCTATAATATTCTTCCATCCGGCCTGTGTTGGTACTTTCTGGGATGTCAATGACGTGGATAATATTTTGTCTGCTGCGCGCTTCAAGGTCTTCATTCTTGGCAGTGATGACTCTAAGTAGTTTGTCCATCTGTGCCATTTGTTTTTGCATTTTTGACGTGTTATCCGCTGTATCAGAGATTCGGCGTTCGGTCTCTTTGATGCGCTAGTCATGTTTGCCCAACTTATGGACAATGGCGTCCATACGAGTGTTCATTGTGTCCATTTTACATTCTATGGAGGCAAGGCTTTGTAACATCTCTAGTAGGAGTCCTTTCACGTCTTCTTCTTGCAATTGTGCCGATCTCTGTGGTTGGTCTTCACTAGTGTGGCCAGAATCCTCCTGTTTTGATCAGGTACCCTTTTGGCCTCCAATGGCAACCGAGTCTGCTTTGCATCCGCCTTCCCCATTCTGCTGATCACACTCTACTTTATCAGCCACTGTTCTAGAGTCCACAGCCCGCTATCTCCGCATGCACAATAACGAAGATGAGGGATGCCACATAGTACTCTAAGAGGGGTGTCGAGGGTTGTTATTGCTGACAGTGCGCACAGTGCTTTCCAACCCCACAGCAACAGGCTGCTAGAGCGCAGAGAAGGCCAACAGTGCAAGCAGTCCTCTATCGCTTTGCTTTGGTGAAGGGTGTACATCAGTTCATGGGCACAGCATAGGGCAGTTCTGTTTATACAGTGCTGACCGCAATACAGCCTGTAGGTAACCTGTGGTCCAGTGGGCAGTCCTGCAGCAGAACTTCTGTTCTCATGTTTGCCAAGCATACAAGACGGGCAAATATGGGCTTTTTGTGCAGTGTCTATAGGGCTGCCAGGGATCACGCCAGATGGGTCCCACGAGCAACAATGAGACAGCGCTCGTGTAGCGTATCCGCATGCGGCCTGCTCTGCTGTGCTACCGCTTCCCGCAGGCGCGAGACGGGAGAATCAGTGGGACACCCTAGGCACTGCAGGGCAACAGTCCGCCTCTGATCGGGGCGCAGGGTTAACCAGTCTCAATTGGGCATATATATTTCCCCAGTGCTTGATGAATTCACCGCCGCAAGGCCACAGTACTCCCCCAGAGCCAATGCGGTTCCGACGCAGCAATCCTATCGCTGCATGTCCCAAACTCACCAAAGAAGGTCCATGTGGGTCCAGCGGGAAGCGCCAATAGTCTCTGCAGGATTGATGCAGAGCAGGCCCCAAGAGCAGCAAAGGGGCCGCGCTCGAGTGTCTCTTCAACACACAGTATGGGCAGGTATCTCGCTGTGCCCCGCGGCCGCAAGACCGGAGGCCCAGCAGGGGATAGAAAGTCTCTCCTGGCCACCAACCTTCAATATGGGAGTGTGTGGGAGGTGTCAGGCACTCGCGGGGGTATGGCTTATTCGCACTCACCGCCACCTCCCTGTTAAAGCGCCAGTCTCTGCCAGGACAGGCGCACGGCCTAGCTTCCACATGGGTGCCGTGGTGCTCAAATACTTCACTCCGCCAGCTCCAGGTCCAGGCATGCCAGACAGCACCACCGGCGTAACTCCGTGGGATCTTCTGCAGCGGGCAGGAGCCTCTGCGGCAACACCTCTAGGCCACCGGGTTTTGTGCTTCACCCCGTTGTGATAGATCTCGTCTTAAGACCTCCTGGGCAGGATAAATGGACGGATTAACCCCTTCGATGCTGCGCAGATTCCGCCGCTGTGCTGACGGAATCTTGCGCGGGCGTGGTCATGACGGAATGGTTCCGTCATGAGCACAGCTCAACCGTGGGTCATGACGGAACCATTCCGTCATGAGCACCGAAGGGGTTAATGGCCCGAGCTGCAGGAGCCTCACAGCAGTGCGGCCATCTTGCTTGTACGCCACCTAGCGCCCCTCCCCCCAAGTTCTACTGAACTTATGTTCGGAATTTGGTTATATCAGATAGGTTGCAAAACCCTCAAAGTTCTGCGCCATACAGTGCTGCGGCCACTGCTTCAGAGTCATGAATCTATAGTGGAGGAGCAATTGGTTTGCTACATGAAGCATGATTGTAGGAGGCTGGCTTTCTATATGGTGCACACTTATTGAAGTGATGCACTAATCCAGGCAACACTTATGGTGATTTTAGTGGTCTTTGATAATCATAAAAAGCTCTCAAAGTGGTAGCTGTGGAGAGCAGCCTTCGGGCTTATCTTGAAGGAGTGTTAAGCAGCTTGTTTTACCAGTTTAATCTGCAGTGTAAGTTAAATGAAAAAGAATCACACAGTGTTTATATAAAAATACTTCAATTTATTACACAATACTCACTAACATATTGGTATATCTCCTACCCGGAGATATCAACAGAATACACAAGAATACTTCAAATGCAATCAGGTAAGTAGCACAAAATACAGTGGTCTCCAGGGTGAGACCAATCCAATCTGTATACTAAAAGAATGGAATGCGAATTGCAAAGGAAAATGAGACTTGGACCAGAAGATCCAGAGGAGCAGGGAACATAACGAACCACCCAAGGTACGTACCCAGGAACCCCACAGATGCTGTGTGCAGAGTGGAAACACAGCAGCATGCCAAATAGAAGTCAGTGGAGAAGTCACAGTTGCAGTTTTGGAGAAGAAGGACCCTTTGCAGAGGACCCCCAAGAACTCCCTTGGAGAACGGAAGGTTGGAGAGCCACCCCACCCCTGGATGCCCCAAGAATCAGGTTACCTACACCAAGGAAGCAGAGGGGACAGAGTCTGTGACACTCTGGAGTGACCAGGAGGCATGAAGACACAATGCCCACCAATGTCGGGAGGTTCGAAATAGTCGTCGGTGACCTTGTCACTGCAGCTGTGAGGACCAGGCGGCGCTGCAGAAGAACAGGAGCCATGCAAGAGCTGTCCCATGTCGGATGTTGGTGACTAGGTGGTTGGTGTCAGGTGGGAGCACCAACAATTCTTGGTAGCCGCAACTGACGTGGAAGATGAAGAAGGATCAACGTTGGGACCAGCAAGGTCAACGGGACTCACCAACAGGTGGCGAGTCAGAGCAGAGCCTATCAAGCAGGGGAGCCCGCTAAAGCAGGTGAAGACCCTCAGGAGGACCCACAGGAGTGGCAAGAGGACTTCGAGCAGCTCACCAAATAATTAGTCCAACTGTGCAGAGGATGTGGTAAGGATGCTCATCTTGTACGGGAGAGATGCTGAAGGGTGGAGCTTCCTGTAACCGAAGACCTCTGTAATGCAGAGCCAACAAGCCTTGGCAACGGCAAGTCAACGTGGTGCACAGGGGTTCAGTCGCAGCGGTTCAGACGAGGGATACTGGCCTCAAAATTGCAGATAGGACAGATAAGTCCTCGAGGGAGTTGCAGCCACAACCTGTGTTGCTGTGCCTCGGGAAGTCCATCAGACGGCAGGAGCAGCAGACCAGTCAGCTTTGTTGCGGTGCCTGCAGATACAAGGGAGTGACTCCTTCACTCCAAGGGAGATTTCTACGGGTATCCTTGATGTCCACAGGTCTGTTGAAGAACGTGCCATAAGGACAAACACAGACAAGGAAGAATTGAAGAACAGCAAGACCAGGAGCAGCAGGAGTCTTCCTTGGTGCAGTCTTAGTTCCAGTCGCAGTCCAACGAAGTCCAAGTGTCCAGGCGGTCGATGAACTACGTAGTTTCAGGGTTGAGTCTTGTCCCACAACGAATCTGAGGACCCACCCACAGGTAAGTCCTTAAGTACCCTAAGGAAAGGGGGGCAGAGCTTGCCTGGCTCAAAGATGGCCGCGCAATAAGGTAGCTCCGTGAGCCACGATATCAATCCATAATGATCCTGCTTCTTCCTCTTCATAATACAACTCCACTTACCCCCTCCCGAGCCTAGCTGTTGCCCCGGATACAAGTGGAAGCCAAAACTAAGAGGAAAATCGTGGCTGCTGGGGCCAACTAAGAACGACGGGTCCCGGCCTGGTGCTGGGGCCTACAGTGCGATGCACGCACTCAAGCACGATCCGCCAGAGGTGCCTGAGAGAGGCGGACAGTCCCAGCCTGCGCTGTGCCAGCGGCTCGGAGTGAGTCTCCCCAGCGCAAGATTCATGCAAGACCCTCACGGTCAGGGGTGAGATACGGGCTCCCGCTGGACCCGCGCAACTGATGCTGCCGATAGCGTGAGGATCAGGGCGACGCTCCGGATCGCGAGCTTGGTGACTGCACTCTGGTGCCTTGGGGCTGCAGAACATGGAGAGCCGTACAGAGAGCAGAAGCAGTGAGTCGACACCTGAAGTGCTGAAGGGGGAGGCCGGAGCAGCCCCCTAACCAGCATGGGCCCAGGCAACTTTACCATTCCTACTGGCTGGCCTGACGAGCAGAGAGTCATTTACACCCAGACTGAGGCCGGTGAAGGCGACACATTTCTCTCGACTGCGGGGGAGCCCTCAGGCCATATTTCATGACGGAAGGGAGTCTTTGCGAATTATTGGAAGGCCGCCACTGGAACAGTCTCTGGGAGAAGAGTGGTCCAAGCTGTTGAATGTACCTGGAGATAGTTGCTCTCCCATAAAGGTAAAGACAGACTCCATATTAATACGCACCGTGGAGCACAGTTGACTTAACAAACACTGTGTGCCTCGAAACGGCGGGTGTGTGTGTGTGAGGGGCGACGGTGCAGACAGTCACACCGGGAGCAGTGAGGTCCTGCTTAGTGATCCTGAGTTGGAACCCAGTCTGTGGGCTCCTAGCTGAAGTCGTCCAACACCACAGGTATAGCCCCTATAGCAGCACAGCACAACGGGAACGTATTGGCTGCTGGTTGTACCTGGATATTTTGACAGTGAAAACTCCCACAGACCCAAGATCCTGCCGTCAAGGAGTCATGGGGTGCACGGAAAAGTCTCAGTCGAAACTTCAACTCGAACCTCACAAAACCCCCAGACAGCAAGACCTGGAGAAGATCTCCTCAGAGACAGGGTCTGAGATGGGAGACACGGCGGCCAACTCAGTCTTGAAGCAGATCCTGACGGCGATGTAGCGCAGCTTAACAAAAATAGACAGGAAGTTCGACGCCCTCACCTTCAGGATGGATAGATTGTCTGAGCGGCTGGACAAACACTCGGAGAGGCTGGATACAGTTGAGGAGAGTTTCGGACACTGAGGACTCCTTGAGCACTACCTTAGGCACGACAGCCAAGCTAGAAAAGCTGTTACTCTCTATCCAATCCAAGGCTGAGGACTTGGAAGCGCGCTTAAGGAGAACAATGTGCGCATCGTTGGAGTAACGGAAACTACAAATATACAGAACATGGAGCTCTTCATTGAACAATTGCTGACAACCCTCCTGGGAAAGGAGTGGGCCCATTGATCTCTGGCCCCCAGGCCTGTGCCGGAGGCTCCACTGCATCCCATCATTGCCAGGGTGCTTAGTTACAGAGATAGAGATGCCACACTCAGAAAAGCCAGACGATTGCAAACATTGAGGTTCGAGGGTATGGATATATCCATCTACCCAGACGTTACGCAGCAAGTGTAGGAGATTATAATATGATATACCCGGCAAAGTTGAGAGTGCGAGCGGATGGGAAAGCACATATTTTCAATGATCCTAAACAGGCACTACATTTTCTGAAAAAGAGGGAAAGCAATGGATAGAAAGGAGGCTCTCCGAGAGCTCGAAAGTCACAGGATGGTGCCAACTAAGACCCTGAGGAACAGTGAACTATGACTCTTTTATAATTCTTGCCTGGGCTCTAAAACGAAGACGCAATTGATTTTCCCTCCAGTGGATGACGGACGCTAGCTGGTGTCTCCTTTTCCACTTGCTAAGGCAAGGGCATGGTTTACTCACATGCAGGAGGGGGACAGTTCTTTGTTTAATGTCTGGACTGAGATTGCCACCCCCTCATAACCTGTCATATAGAGTGTGCGCAAAGCATATGATAAAACATTGAACCACAGTGGTCTGGGAAGCCCCCACAGACAAGAGACTGGAGGAGAGGCACTTGAGGCGAAAAATGCAAGAAGCAAAACAGCGATCTTGTGGCGTGGTCTCAGGAGCATCAAAACCAGGTGGAATGCCAGTAACATCTGCCCCACCATGTAATACACTTGGTTTAATTGGGATTGTTATTGTTCTTAATTGTTTTAAGATTTTTGTTTTGCAGATTAATAGCAGGGGCGGGTAGGTATGGGATCATCTATGCTTAGTTGGGGTTGGCATAGAGTGGGAGGTGGTGGGTTATGGGCAAAGATTTTTACACAATTGCAGAGTGTACGTTCTAGGGCAATTAAGTCACAAGGATATAGTTCGACCGAAACTAAGATTTTGAATGTAAGCGAACATGATTTACGCTGATAACCGATACATGGTGAACAGGAGAATTAGGCTCTGGACCTGGAATGTCCATTGACTAAATGATTACAGTTAACTCCGAAGGGTGGTGGCCACCCTTAAGAGGCACCAAGTCGATGTTGCATTAGTACAGGAAACACACTTGGCACCCCAAAATAAGATGTTGTCCTCGAAGAGAATGTAGGGCTAATTTCATGCAGCAGGCTTCACATCACATGCAAGAGGTGTACTCACCTGGGTTGCCCCCAGATCAGGCATCACGCTGCTGGTCGAGGAGATTGATCCTAATGGCAGGTTCGTAGTAACTAGGTACCGTGCAGAGAGATTTGGAGCCAGATTGGTTAACATTTATGGCCCCAACTATGACGATCCCCAATTTTATCACGCTATGATGGCACGTTTGCTTAAGACGGATGACCTCTAGCAAATATGGGGTGGAGATTTTAATTGTATACTGGACCCCCTCCTTGACAGATCTGGCGGTTAACCCTGGAGGCCGACAGCACCACTTAGCGCTATTATTGATTTGATGGAACAGCTGAGCCTATTAGATGTGTGGAGGCAGCGCCCTAAAACCTCCCAAGGGTTTACACATTGCTCTGCACCACATAACACCAACACCAAAAAATAAATAAAAGTACCCTAAGGGAAGGGTTGGAACAACTCAGGGCTCCCTCCCAGAGGAGGGGTTGGACAGAGGGGAGGCTACCCCCATGTCTTTTGTCCAGTTTCATGCCAGAGCAGGAGCCAAGGGCTCCCTGAACTGCCTCAAAATGGAGTATGCAAGGAGGTCACCAAATGTGCCCTTCAAAGCAGTCTGGTGGCGCTGGCAAGCGCCCCCAGCCCAAAACACTAAGTCCTGTCTGGGAGGTGGTCACAGCTCACAGTGACAGGAAACCTATTGTTCTACTGCCCCCTGCTCGAGCTAAGCTCAGCAGCAAGAGGGAAGAATTGTGTCTATAGTCGGCAGCAGCACTAGCTTGCTTGCAGACCCTGAAAGGCTGTTACCAGGAGTACAGGGGGTTACCCAAGGTAGCCCCCCAGTACATTAGATCAGACTTCCAACACTGGCATCGGTGTTGGGGTATGATTCCAACATGTTTGATACCAAACATCACCAGGTTCGGTGCAGCCACTATAGAGTTAGACATCTTATAATGACTGATGTCCACTATATGTATTAAAATGGCTGAACACATTTACAAAACCTGGACAATCAACTCCGGGGTTTGTAGGGGTGTCCTGCTCATGCATGGCCATCCTCACACATATAACCAAGCACCATGCCCTCAGGACTGAAGAGCCTGCCATAGGGGTAACTTATAGGTTTACAGGGCAGTGACCGCAAGTATAAGGGAACTTATATCTGTCATGAGAAGTGCAAGCACCAACTCACACAGGCTACAATGGCAGGCCTGTAGTCACAGTTCAATTGGACTCCCATGGGAGAGACAATACATGCTGCAGCCCATGGGAGACCCCTGGTGCACCTATGCCCTGGGTACCTTAATACCATATATTAGGGACTTACAAGGGTACACTAGTAGTCAATTGTGGAGCTACAAAAGTACTTACCATGTCAATTTATGGTAGAAAGCACAGTGTCCGGGGTCCTGATTAGCAGGATCCCAGCAGACTAGGTCAAAAACACACTGACACCAAGCAAAAAGTAGGGGAAACCATGAAAGCAAATCCTACTTTCCTACAACCCCCCCTAAACATAAGAACATGAAGCTAACCTTGCTCAGTTGAGTCTTCATTTTCTAAGTGGAAATTTCTGAAAGTCCATCTGCGCTAGCATGGTTACTCTCAGGTCTATGTTCCATTGAAAAGTCCATCCTTTGTATGGAAATAAAACACCTCAAAAGTTTGGGATTTTCACCCTTCATTTGTTTAAGCCATAATAGGGCCTTGGGGTCTGTCTGAACAATGAAGTGAGTGTCAACTGGTATGGCCTCAACTTCTTCAACGCCCAGCCAACAGCAAAGGCCTCCCTCTCAATAGCAGACCAACGCTTCTCCCTGGGGTTTAACATTCTGGTCATAAAGGCTACTGGTTGACCCTGGCCCTCTGTATTAAGTTGTGATAATACTGCACCTACCCCGAAGCATCTGCCTGGACAATACAGGTTTTGGAGTAATCAGGACTTTGCAGAATTGGAGAAGAGCACATAGCTTGCTTCAGGTCATCAAATGCCATTTGACAGCTCGCTGTCCACTGAACTTTCTTAGGCATTATTTTGGAGGTGAGATCATTAAGGGGTTTCAGTATGGATCCACAGCCCTTAACAAACCTTCTGTAGTACCCAGTCAGGCACAAGAAAGCTCTGACCTGAGTCTGGGTAGTAGGAGCAATACGGTCCATGATTGTTTCAATTTTGCTCTCAAATGTTTGAAATTGGCCTCCACTTACAAGATGGCCCAAGTATATAACCTTGCCCTGCCCTATCTGGCACTCTGTGGGCTTGATAGTGAGGCCTGCCTTTTGCAGGGCCTCAAGTACATTTCTGAGGTGGACCATGTTATCTTCCTAGGTGGAGCTAAAGAGAGCAATATCATCTAGATGTGCTGCCCTACAGGCTTCCAGACCTGTTAAGACTCTGTTCACCTCTCTCTGAATTGTGGCAGGTGCATTCTTTAAACCAAAAGGCATCAGAATAAATTGATAATGCCCACTTGGGACTGAAAAGGCTGTTTTTGGTTTGGCATCCTCAGAGTCTGATTTGCCAATAACCAGCAGTCAGGTCAAATGTACTGAGATACTAGGCAGAGGTCAGAGTATCAATCAGCTCATCTACCCTTGGAAATGGATGGGCATCAGTCCTAGTGACTGCATCGAGGCCTCTATAGTCTACACAAAACCTAATCTCTCTCTTACCATCCTGGGTGTGAGGCTTTGGAACAGGGTCTACAAGACTACCACAAGGGCTATCTGAAGGCTCAAAGACCCCCAACTCCAGCATCTTTTGGACCTCTAGGAAAAAAGTCAACGGCGAACATCTTCACTGCACCTCACATAGAGTTCAAAATAGTGCAGCACGGTGCACTCCTCTTCCAATACCAGCCATTGTATGGTATTACTGCAGAGGCAGATGGAATCTTGACAGAACAGAAAGTGGAATGGTGCACCCGTAAGCAAATGAATCAATGAGTCTTTGAGTCCATTAGATAAATTCCTGCTTTATTGAAATCCAGTATTCAAAGTCATAAAATCCAATGAATAAAAGCATCCAGCCAACGCGTTTCGTTCAAGCTGTCTTGAACTTCATCATGGCTGTAAATAATACACATAATGACTCAAAATAAGTACAGACATAAATACAAAAACATACATATATATATATATATATATATACAAAAAATATGTATAGAAACACTAAGACATGACCTTAACAGTGAATAAAAACACAATGAAACAATACAAGACTTCTCAAAACACCATGATAAATAACTAACACTTCCTTGTTCATCATAAAAGATAAGCAGGTCTACATAGAAAAACATCGCAAACATTAAGATCAACGAAAGTCTAATATTCCAATAGTTGGAAGATTCAAAGTTGTTTAAGTTATTCATTTTTTCTCCTCTCAAAGTGACATGTTACTGAGCACTTTATTATTAAAAATGGGTTCCAAATATTCACGCAAGGCGAAGGGAAGGTAATTTCACAAATTCAGACCTGTATCAGGAGTCAACCCAAATTGGTGTGTGGATTGCACACACCCTATATTTCTCATAATCATGCTTGGTTGTTATTTGTGCATCGAAAATGTCACGCTAGTTGTGTGTGTCACATTTACGTGTTGTTTATATCGGTCAATATCATCAAAGTAAAATAAAATAAATCAAGACAAGACATAGTTCCAAAGTAGATGTGGTGCAATGACTTCTTGTATGGACATATGTAACTCCTACATCATCTTCTAAACAAATGCTACAGGAGTGCCACCATATCTCTGTAACAAAAACATACTTTGTATTTGTATGTCATTTAGTGTCAATTTTGATTTGTATTTGGTCAACCAATTATTTTCTCTATTTTTCACTCTGCCTCATGAATGTCTGTCATATTCGTTACTAGTTTACTATGGCGATGATTATTCCCCTAATCCAATACATTCAAAGATAGTTAGAAGAGTTGTAACCCAAACCATTAGCAAATTGCAGAACTTTTGGACATCGGTCCAGATGCAATCTCTGACATGGTCAGGCTGTCTGTACATTTTGCTCTTCACATGCAGACTATAACCTGTGTCCCCTTCATGGGTTCACCAGGTGGTTTCAATGAGTGTCAGAGAAATGAGACTAGGAAACTGATTGAGAACCTGTCTACAATCACCTTGCTGTTGTTCAGTCAGGCTGCCTGCCAGGGCTACTCCTTCAACTGATCCATCAACAGGATTCTGAGAGAGGAGATCAGGGAGAGGGTCACTCTCTTCCTCCTGTCCCTCATCCGTGGCCATGAGCAAGCTCATGGCAGCCCTGTCAATAAAAGGTTTCAGGCGGTTCACATGAAGTGCCCTTTGGGGACTTCATGGAGTACCTAGGTTAGCCAAGTAGGTGACTTCACCTTTTTTTCAAGTATGGTGTGGGGGTCACTCCAGTTGTCCTGGGGCCACAGGCTCCAACACCCACACTTTCTGTCCAGGCTGATAAACAGTCAATACAGCCTTTTGGTCATACCTTTCTGAAGCTCCTGGCTGGCCTTAAGGTTTTTGCTGACCTTGTTCATGTACTCAGACATGCGTGGCCGCAGGCCCAGTACACAGTCAACTATGTCCTGTTTGGTGGGTTTGAGAAGTTGCTCCCATCCACCTTTCACCAGACACAATGGACCCCTAACTGGATGTCCAAACAGAAGTTCAAATGGGTTTTAGCCCGCCCCCATCTGAGGAAATTCTCTGTAGGCAAAAAGGATGCAAGGTAGTAAGACATCCCTTTTTAGCCTAAGCTTTTCTGGGAGTCCCATGATCATACCTTTTAGGGGTTAGTTGAACCTTTCAACAATCCCATTGCCCTGTGGATGGTAGGGTGTGGTAAACCTATAGTTAAACCCACATTATTTCCACATAGCAGTGATGTAGCTAGACATGAAGTTAGTACCTCTGTCTGAAAAGACCTCCTTAGGGAACCGAACTCTGGAAAATATTTCCAGGAGGGCCCTGGTAAGGACAGGAGCTGTAATGGTCCTAAGGGGAATAGCCTCTGGATATCTAGTGACAAGGTCCACCACCACTAGGATGTAAATGTGTCCAAGTGATGTTAGAGGGTTTAAGGGATCTACAATGTCCATCCCTACCCTCTCAAAGTGTGCCCCAAGCACTGGTAGTGGGATTAAGGGGGCCTTTCTAGTGCCACCTGACTTACCACTGGCTTGGCAGGTGATAAGGAGCGACAAAACATCTTGGTATTTTCAGACATGTGGGGCAGTGAAAGTGAGGGACAAGCCTGTCCCAACTCTTGTTTGGCCCAGGAAGTCCTGCAAGTGGAATGTCATGTGATAGGGTCACGAGAATACCCCTACATTTCTGAGGTATAACCAACCTCCCGGTAGCACCAGATTCAGGGTCTCTACTGTAAAAAAACAGGAGCCCATCTTCCCAAAAAGTCTTATGGGACCCACTGACATTCCCTGCCTCCTCAACAGCAGCTTGCTATCTAAGTTGTTCAAGAGAGGACAGGTATTCTGCTCCGAATTTAAGCCTGCCCTGGAAGGTCCCCCTGCTGCCAAGAACTCTGTCTTGTCAGGTCCATGTTCCTCTGGGACAGTTCCTTCACAGGGGCTGAGGTCATCTCTCTCAGGAGACTGATCATCACTGGGAGTCTGGGAGGAAGATAAATCCTTGCCCTTCCTGCTCCTTCTCTTGGGATCTGGCTGGTCCATTCTTTAAGGATCCTGGTTTCCCTCTGTGCCTCATCTCTTAGCTCGAGCCCTAGTGACTGCAAAAGCACTGGCTGAAATGCCCATAATTTCTGCATGTGTCCTGAACTCCACGTCAGACCAGGCTTAAGTTTCGAAAACATTGCCCAGCAGACAGTCCACAGCAAGGTCTGGGGAAACCACAACTCTCTTTGGGCCAGTTACCTCTCCCTAGCTGAGATTAACAACTGCAGTTGCATGATCTGGCCTAACATTGCTAGCATTGGTCCCTTGGTGAACCTGATCAAGTAGACTCTGTTCAGGGGGTACACGTTTCTCTGTCATCATAGTGACTGGTGCAGTTGTCGATTTTGGCAGTAATTGAGGATGTGCTTCTTCATCAATGAATTGTACAGTCCCTCATGGTCATGCACATTGCTTCCACAAAGCCCAGAGCATTAATAGTACTGTCTACAAAATCTATCCAGTCTTGAGTGTGTGCTTTCTGTGTATCCCTAAACTTAACCCTGTATTGCTCGGTGGATAAACCAAAGCCATCTATGAGGGCACTCTTTAAGACAGTGTAATTGTCTGCATCTTCCTCCCGTACAGTGAGAAGTGTGTCTAAACCTTTGTTAACAAAGAAGAGCAACAGGATAACTGCCCACTGCCCCTGAGGGGCCTTCTGTACCTTACAGACCCTCTCTAAAGCAGTGATTCATTAATGGATGTCATCCCCTCCTGGTAAGGAGGGACTATCCTGCTCAAGTTCCTAGTGTCAAAGGAGTGCTCCCTATCCCTAGGTTCACTAGAGCTGCCACCATGGAATCATAATCCCAAATTCTTCCTAGCCTTCTGTACTTCCAGGGACTCCTTATATAGGGCCAACTGTTCCTTCTTTATTCTGAGCTTGGCTCTCTCAAGCTTGAGCAGATAGTATTCCCCTTCTAAGGAGTTCCCCCTCTTGCTAGAGATGGGGGTCCCTATGAACGTGACAGAGGAGTTTGGATTTAGTAAGGAGGACCTAGACCTCCCTTGGACTCTTTGCACCCTCCCAGGAGGAATAAAGGGGGACCTACCTCTAGTGCCTTCCTCGGTGTCAGAACAATTCCCTGGTGGATTAGAGTTTACCGGTGAGGGGTCTTCAGACTCCTCCTGGTGAGGCTTAGGGTTAGGGTCACTGGTGAGAGACACCCCTGACTCTTCTTCTGGAGCCACACCACCCATAACCACTTTGTCCTGCTTTTCTGACCTATCAGGATTCTGGAGGTCAT
Source organism: Triturus cristatus (assembly GCF_964204655.1). Lineage (NCBI taxonomy): Eukaryota > Metazoa > Chordata > Amphibia > Caudata > Salamandridae > Triturus > Triturus cristatus. Next base: position 872,656,566 of record NC_140593.1, read on the forward strand.
CTCGCAGGAGCAACTCTAAGAGATGCTTTGTGCTAGGATTCCTACCTGTCTTGCGTTTCCTGGATGCAGCCAGGGTTCGAAGTTCCTGGAACTTAAGACCACTGTATCTAGAGTGTTGAGCCTCACTAACCTCACCAACTAAAGACATGGTACTATGTATTGTATGGTGTTGCATCTACCTACCGTAGTGAAACTAAACTTCCGAAGATTTGAGAAAGGGTTGAGCTAGACCCTCAACTACCAATCCAAAGAGTTCAGTAGAACATACTAGATTAAAAAGTATTACATGTGCCTAGCTAGTGATGGTTTTTCATGTAACCCTCACCTAAATTAAATGTTAAAACAATGCAGGCTTTAATCCCAACCGCTGCACACCAGTGTAGGAGGATGGTTTAGTATATGGTGCACACTTATTTAAGTGATGCCCCTTTTACTAATCCAGACAACCCGTATGGTGATTTTAGTGGTCTTTGATAACCATAGTAAGCTCTCAAAGTGGTAGCTATAGAGAGCAGCCTTCAGGCTTATCTTGAAGGAGTGTTACGCAGCTTTTTTTAAACCAGTTTAATCATTAGTGTAAGTTAAATGAAAAAGAACCACACAGTGTTTATATAAAAATACTTACATTTATTACACAGCACTCACTAACGGATTGGTATATCTCCTACACAGAGGCAACAACCCAATACATAAGAATACTTCCAAAGCAATCAGGTAAGTGGCACAAAACAGAGTGGTCTCCAGGAGGAGACCAAACCATATACTAAGAAAGTGGAATGCGAATTGCAAAGGAGAACGGGACTTGGACCAGAATACTCACAGGAGCTGCGGACACAATGAACCACCCATGGTAAGGGCCCAGGAACCCCACGGAGGCTGTATGCGGAGTGGAAACACAACTGTGGGCTCAATAGAAGTCAATGGACAAGTTGCGGTTGCAGTTTTAAAGAAGAAGGACCCTTCCCAGAGCACCTCGAAGAAACACAGTGGAAGACAGAAGGTTGAAGAGCCACCCTACCCAGAGATGCCCAAGGAACCAAGTTACCAGCACCAGGGAAACCCAGCGCGTAGGGGTAAATTGACGTCGGAGCCTGCCATAGACAACAATGGAAGACTTCGAAGATGATGCCTCTGAAGAAGACTGCGAAGGAGCCTGGAGGGATCCAAAGGTAGATTCTGTAAGTGCAGAACCGACAAGCAGAGGGGACAGAGTCTATGCCACTCGGATGTGACCAGGAGGCACAGGAACACAATGCCCACCGATGTCAGGAGGTTCTGAAGTAACAACTGTGACCTTGTCGCTGCAGATCTGAGGACCAGTCGACATTGAGAAAGAGCAGGAGATATATACAGGCTGTCCCATGTCAGATGGCGGAGTTTAGGTCATTGGTATCTGGCGGGAGCACCAACAAGCCTTGGTAGCCGCAACTGAGGTGGAAGAAGAAAATGAGAAAACATTGGGAGCAGCAAGGTCCCAGGGAAACACCAACAGCAGGGGTGTCAGAGCAGGCCCTAAGAAAGCAGGGGAGACCACTGAACTAAAGGAAGACCCTCAAGAGGACCCACAGCCCAAAGGCACAGGAGTCACAAGAGGACGTCATGCAGCTCACCAAAGATGGAGGCCCACGATGCAGAGGATGCAGTGAGGACACTGATCTGTGGAAAATGATATGCTGGAGGCTTGAGCTTCTTGTAGATCAAAGATCTCCGGAGTGCTGAGCCAACAAACCTTGACAACGGCAAGTCGATGCGGTGCACAGGAGTTTGATCCAGAGGTTCCGATGAGGGATACTGGCCACCTGTGTTGGTGAGCCTCTGGATGTCTGTAGGCCGACAGGAGCAGCAGACTGGTCAGCTTCATTGCAGTGCCTGCAGATGCAGGGGAATGACTACTGCACTACAAGGGAGATTTCTTCAGGTGTCCTTGATGCACATAGGCCTGTTGAAGAATTTGAATGAAGAACAGACACAGACGACGAAGAAGACTTGAAAAACAGTGAGACCAGGAGCAGCAGGAGTCTTCCTTGGTGCAGTCTCGGTACCAGTCAAAGTCCAACGAAGTCCAAGTGTCTAGACGATTGAAGAGCAACGTAGTTTCAGGATTGAGTCTGTCCCACGACAAATCTGAGGACTGACCCACAGGGGAGCCCTAAAGTTCCCTTGAGAAAGGGTTGGGACAAATTAGGGGTCCCTCCCAGAGGAGAGACAGTACAGAGGGGAGGGTACTCCCGTGTCCTTTGTCCAGTTTCGCGCAAGAGCAGGATCCAAGGGATTCTGAACTAGCTCAAATTGTAGTGTGCAAGGAGGGCACCAAATATGCCTTTCAAAGCAGACTGGTGGTGCTGGCAAGTGCCCCGATCCCAGACCAATAATCTACGTCCTGTCTGGGAAGTGGTCACTCCTCCCTGTGACACGAAACCTATTGTTCTACCTTCCCTGTGCTCAAGCTAGGCTCAGCAGCAAGAGGGCAGAATCGTGTCTGTGGAAGCAGAACTAGCTGGCTTGCAGACCCTGAAAGGCTGCTACCTGGAGTGGAGTCCCCTAAGGCGCCCCCCCAGTACTTGGGATCATACTTCCAAGACTAGAATTGGTGTTGAGGTATGATTTCAACATGTTTGGTAGCAAACATGGCTGGGTTTGATGCAATCATTATATAGTTGGACATCTCGTAATGATTGATGTCCACTGTATGTCTTAAAATGGCTGACCACTCTTACAAAGCCTGGAGAATTGACTCTGGGGTGTCTAGGGGTGTCTTTCTCATGCAGGGGCACCCTCACACTTATAACAAAGCACCCTGCCCTCCGGACTGAAGAGCCTGCCATAGAGGTGACTTATAGGTTTACAGGGCAGTGACCTCATATATAAACAAATTCATATCTGTTGTAAGAGGTGCAAGCACCAACTCACACAGGCTGCAATGACATTTCTGTAGTCACAATTTAAGTGGACTCCCATGGGTGGCACAATACATGCTGCAGCCCATGGGAGACCCCTAGTGTACCTACTCCCTGAATAGCTCAGTATCATATACAAGGGACTTACAAAGGGTACACAAGTAACCAATTGTGGAGTTACCAACGTACTTGCCAAATCAATTTAGGGGAGAAAACACAGTTGTTGGGGTCCTGATTAGTAGGATCCCAGCAGACTAGGTCAAAACACACTGACACCAGGCAAACAGTGGAGGTAACAATGAAACCAGATCCTACTTTCCAAAATTGATATTGCCCCATTGTGGTCCTTTTACACCCCCAACATTCTTCCATATTGTAGAATTCCTCCAGGTGGAACTTTTGTACAAGGCAGGATCGTGCCCCTAAGTAAAACTCCTCTCTTAGCTAGCAATAGGTTTCAGCCACTTTCTGAACTTGGAAGCAATGATTGACGCCGTGGGCATGAGAGTCCTTGTGTTGCCCCTGTTCCCCATGTGCCTCCTGTTCTTCTAGAGTCACTCCAAGGATTAAACAGGGGAAAAGGAGAGGAGAGATTCAGAGAGAGTATATCCATTTCAACAGACATAACTTCCTTGGAGAGGGAATTTTCCCTCCTATGAAACTTCCTTTATTGGCACGGCCACTGTCCTACCGCCCCTTTGTGCACACTTGCATGCCCAATTAACTAGCTGTGGTCACCCCATAGCAGGGCAGTCGTTGTTGGGTATGCCTAACAAGTCTATTGCAGCATTACTAGTAGACGAACCCACTTCACTATTGTTGTCCTGGATTTTTACAGGTGTCAATAGGAAAACCATGAACTCCGAGTGGGGGCCATTTATCAATGCCCATGATATAGTCATATTGCAGGAAATATGGACACTGAAAACATTCTTTAGATCAGAGTATCGTAACTATAGTATAGAAGCCATCCTTGGAGGGGATGGCTTCTATACTATAGTTGCAATACCCTGATCTAAAACATTTTCCCAGTCCCTCTGGCGCCCCTCTGTTGACCTTATTGTGTGTGTTAAGGATTTACTTGGACCTAACAGTTAAGGTATTAGCAACCCATAGTAACTACATTTTGGGTCTCTCTTTGAGAAACCGCAGAGGAACCATGGATGATTTATACAATGTTTATAATCGTTCATCTCCCCCCAATAAGAAATCTCCCACGTTAGACCAATTGGCTTGCCTGTTCACCTCGAGAGATGTTAGCTGTCCGTTGGTTATCGCAAGCAACTTAAATTTTGCCTTCGAGCCACTGGATGGCTCATCGTCTGTTTTTAGCTTGGAAGACGAGGCAAGAGGCATTCCCCCTCTTGAGATTGAATCCCTATCCCCTTGGCCAGTGGCAGAAACGCAAATCTTTACACTAACATTGAATCATGTTATACATGCATGTAATGGGAGGTTTCTGTCAGATCTAAGGTGCACTCACACATTTTCACGGGGTCCCAGCTGCAGCAGAATTGATTATGTTCTTTGGGAATCAGAGCTAAGACATTTAATAGTTGATTTTGAAGTGTTCTCACATACAGACAGTGATCATGGCACCCTGCTGCTTAAACTGAGAAGTTCCTCCCTCTGGAATTCCAATCTTTTGGGTCAGAAGTCTGACACCATATTTAGTCTGAATAACAACAGAAAGTCAATAAAATGGTCTAAATTATCCCTTGACATGACCTCCCTAGCTGGCATCTACAAAATATTCAATGAGGTACCTAATCCACTCATTGATAATTCAAGTAAAGGGTTGCTATTAGATTGCCATCCCACTCTGTTTAGTGTCTTGAAGTCTTAATGCTCCAAGCTCCTTGAGGGTAGAAATATATCTTCACACTTTCAGCCTCCGTCTTGGTACAATAAAGAATGCCGTCAGGCAAAGTACACGCTAATTGAAGCTGTCAAAAGAGGAGACCATGAGGGAACCCGGGTAGCCCGAACAAATTATAAACGACTGACCACCAGCACTAAACAAAACTGGGTGGATGCAAATTGGCAAGGCCTTGTCGAGGCATCCAGTTGTCTTGCTTCGCCCTTCAGATAATACATAGTTCTACAAATGCCACTCCCACACGGTGGCTCAAACACGGCGAAGCAGGAGACATAAAACACAACAACACCTAGAAAAGGGTTTCACTTTGCAAAATGCAAAGACTCTCTTTTTAGAATAAGGCTTGGGGTTTTATTTATGCAATGCTCTCTAACAGAAAGGCTTTCCCAGATGTCAAATGAACAACATTCAAATGTATAGAGAGATATATGTTTATATGCAAGCCATAATAACACACTTGGCAAATGCAACTGTTAAATGCAAGAATAATAATATGAAATACAAGCAGCAAATAATATGAGATGAATTTCAAGAAAATATAGGGGACGTTCTGCAAGAGATCAAAAAGATATATATACACTAAATACATCAAATGATTACTTTGGATGTGCACTCTGAGTCACTCACACAAGTCACTTACACATCATGAAGAAAACAGCTCAAATGACCACAGCCACCGAAACCACGATTTTTTCATGAATAGTATCCTCAAGAGAAGCGCAGGTCTTCAGGGGAGTTATACACTTGGACCAAATAGGTTTTATTCCTGGGAGGCTGCTCAATGAGCTCATGTACCTGATGCTGGGGGTTATAGATATGGCTGTGGTCCAGAATTTGCCTTTGACTGCATTGGCCATAGATGCAACTAAGGCTTTCGATCAAGTACGTTGGGCCTATCTTTGGGAAGCCTTAAGAAACTTCAGATTTCCGCAGAATATGGTGAGGGCGGTGCAAGACCTATACTATCTCCCCAGGGCTAGGGTGTTGGTGAATGGAGAGTTGTCAGATTGGTTTGACATCACTAGGGGCACGAGACAGGGTTGTCCCCTGTCGATGCTCCTATTTAATCTGTACATTGAGCCTTTTGCAAATCTGATTAGAGCAGATCCCACAATCCTCCCCTTTAAATCTGCCGGTCTAGTGGCGAAATTGGCTCTGTATGCGGATGATCTGATTCTCTACACTACCAACCCTCAGGCGGCAATCCCCAATTTAATGGCAAAGACACAGAGCTTTGGTACGATATACAGATACAGGATGAATGTAGAAAAAACTGAAATTATGGAATGGAATCAGGATAAGAATAGCCCGGGGGGAAATTTCAAATGCGTTACCTGGGTGTATTAATCACGCAGAAACTTGAGGATGTTCCCAGTATAAATTGGAAAAAATTCAGCCAGGAGCTAGGGAGCCTGTTCTTAAGATGGGCTAACTTACATTTAAATGTATACGGCAGTGTGAATCTTATTAGGATGATTGTCCTCCCCAAAATTACTTTTCTTTTTAACTCTATACCTCTAACATTTCGGAGAGAAGATATAGCCAAGCTGCAGGTGAAGATGGGCAGCTTCATATGGGCTTCAAAGGGACCCAGGATATCTTGGAAAAAGTTGAGGAGGAGGTTGGAGGTGGGGGGTTTGGCCTTACCGGATTTGCTCGTATACTGTTACGCATTTCATATTTAGAATTTTCGTATGCTTGCTAATAAGACAGATGGGTCACCTATGGGATTACTTTTTGAGGCAATGTTAGGGGATGTGGGTAAAGGCCAGGGTCACTTCCTTTTTAAATATAGAGACCCGAAATACTTTAAAAAGGTGAAGTTGAAGATCCTGAAGTCCACTTTAAGAACGTGGATGTATTTTCAGAAAAGGTTGGGAGTCCCATATTATTTATCTTGGGCGCCGATTTGGGAATCCCCGGGTACCCCCGATTGCTTGATTGATCATCTTAGTCAGCCATTAAAATCCTGGGGGTTATGCTATTGGGCAGAGCTTAAAACGGGATCAAGTTTAGCGAGTTGGGAAGTGTTAAGTAATTGGACGAAGGGACAACTGACGAGGTTTAAACACTACCAACTACCTTCTTGGTGGGCAACACAAGAGTGGGTGGATGAGGAAGATGACTCTTGGTTAGACCAGGTGATGAGAACTGACCCTTTGAAAAAGGAAGTTTCTTTGTGGTATTAGACCTTTCTAGAGGTGGATGATAAGATCGTCTCTGACATTTCTAATCTGTTGGTCGAAGAGCTTGGGGTAGGAGATCCAAAGCAAGCCTGGTATGATTCCTTTTCTATTTTTCGAGCAGTGGTGAAACCAGCTTCGCTTAAGTGAAATCATCTATTTACTACTCATAGTGTATACTGGTCTCCAGCCAAGCTTTCAAGAGTTACAGGGAACTCATATGCCTGCCCAAGGTGTATGCTTTCATCATCATGAGAGAGGGTAGGTTTTATATCATAGGGGGCCCCTGGCCCGTTCTGGCCACACCTGAATTATGAGACCCTTGTCCTTGCCCTGCCAGCCTAATTTGTAGGCCGTATTAAATTGACCAGTGGGTCCTGTGTTGCCATATAATTGTCCTAAGACATCCCTCCCACTTGACCGTACTGTGTAGGCCCTTCTATTCAAAACATAGGCCGTTGTTAAATTGACCATAGTTCTGCCATTTTAGTGTATAGCAGTCTGAAGGCAGGTCTGACCCAAATCATATTCAGCTTCTCTTTCTGCGAGGCCTTCTGCTCCAGACTAGTAGCCCCCACCCTACCCGAGTGCTCAGTTCACTGTATCAGTTCCCTGAAGCTGTCGACATACAGTAGGCTGCATCCTGGACTGGCACTTGCTTCCTGGGCAGGTTCACGCTTTTGGGGAAGTGGCAACCGCAGACGTGTCAAGTTAGAGAATAGAGGAGATTTATACACGTATATATCAAATTCCCGTACAATATCCACTTATTTTCTGCTTGCATTTGCAACTTACGACAAGCGATTGGCCTGAGAAACTGACCTTTTCACCTAGTTTACGGTCAGCATTAAGTGGGTGAATGACGAGATGTCTGGTAAATATTGCAGACATAGCTTTTTTGGGTAGCCTGACGTAGGTAGAAGTGGCGCAAGATGAGGTTATTGTAGGCGCCTCTCATAGCCTAAAAATGATATAAAAGGGGGGCCCACACAGACATCATTGGACTACCTCGCTGTCTGTATGTAGGCAACAGGCTGTGCAGGTTTTTCCCCAAGAGCGAAGAGCTCTTGTCTTGTCCTGCTTAAAAATGTCTAGCTCTGCTTTGCTTGAAGTATCTTGCTTTATTTTACCTATATGCAATGTCATGTTATGTTTAACTATTGTTCTCTTTATTTGTATTCACACAATGTATTCATTGTAATTGCAGGAATGCTTGCTCTAGAGTAAACGCGAGAGTTCCTAGGTGACAGAGTTCTTATACTCTGAAACATTTCTCCTTGGTGTAACCTGATTCTTCAATTGCACTTATAGATGCGTTCTCTTTCTCTCTGACAGTACAATAGTGCAGATACAGAGGGTATCATGATGAGCTCCATGTGATTATCTGAATTCTGTATTCTGTATTTTATGCCTTTGTCTTGCAGTTTCTTTGAAGTTGCATCTTCTCATTAAACTGCCATTGTATTCTGCCTCCAATTCCATGTCTCACATGTCTATTTTCTTCAATTTTGGAGCAAGCGTTCCTAGGCACCCCGGCTCAAATTAAGGTGCCCCTTTTGTCCCTGACTCACTCTCCTGCTCAGTTCTGTGGTGGCTCCCGGGGCTCTGAGTACCGCCCCTAGCTTCCTTGACCCGTAATAAATCTTCCCTTCAACATTCAGACGACCTGCATTTGTTCTTGCAGTGTCCGAAGATCGTTCCCTACTGGACAGCGGTGTGTAATTTTCTTGGGGAAGTAACTGGTGAACAGATCAAGGGAAGCCACAGACTGGTATTTATTGGGCTTTATCAAGAAGGACGTGCACAAACAAATACAGTTATTACTAAATGTATCTTCTATGTGATCCTGTTGGCGAGGCGGGAGATATGTAGGCTCTGGAAATCTGGAAAGGTCTATAGGTATTTACGCCCAGCAGAAAACCATTGCAGTAATCCAGGCGCGACTGGACAGCTGATTGAACTTATCAGTTGGCGGGTGGCAGCGTCAAAGAATCCTAGAATGGGTTTAAACCGCGCAGAAGATCGAAACAGGTACCGGCCACTTTTTTTGCATGAGGCTCAAATGAGAGGGTGGTATCTATCAGGATCCCTAAATCTTTGACTGCGTTTTTCGGTATAGGAAGAGTGCCCAAGGTCGCAGGCCACCATTGGTAGTCCCACTTGTGAGTATCACAACGAACCACGAGCACCTCCGTCTTGGCTGAATTAAGCTGTAGATAGTTGTTTGCCATTCAATCTGCAATAGCCAGAACATCAGCACGAAATTTCAGTTGGTCCTGAGCACGGTTGTTGGAAAAGGTGAATACCAACTGGGTATCGTCCGCATAAGATACCAATTTGATGTTACATTCTTTTGCCAAGAGGGCCAGAGGGCGGACATACACGTTGAACAACGTGGGGCTCAGGGCGGAGCCCTGAAGGACACCACAGCTAAGAGGGTAGTTACTAGACCGGTAGGGGGGCATGTACATGAAAAGAGCGATCTGATAAAAAAGAGGCAAACCAGGCCAGGGCCCTACCTTTGACCCCAATCTCCTCAAGACGTTGAAGAAGAATTTTGTGGGAGACCGTGTCAAAGGCCGCACTAAGATCAGGTAAAAATAGTGCCAATGTATTGCCCTCGACAGCTGCTCAGTGACCGCCAAAAAGGCTAATTCAGTGCTGTGCCTGGGTCGAAATCCATTCTGAGTTCTATCTAAGATCTGGTTGGCCTCCAGATATTTGGTCAGAGTGAAGTTAACATTGGACTCCATAATTTTGGCCAGGTAGAGAAGCAGAGAGATTGGTCGAAAATTCTCTGGCAAAGATGCGTCTAGTGTGGGTTTTTTCAGCAATGGGACGACTTTGGCGTGCTTCCACCACTTAGGAAACACTGCCGACAGAAGTGAGCCATTGATGAACTCCCGGCCCTCAGTCATAAGACGGATTCAATGGAACTCCGCCTCATTTCTAGCGTGTTGTATATACATTCTACCTTATTAATAAAATACCTAGCCAGTGAGTCACATTGAGTGTTGGAAGATATAGTATTACTGGTTCCTTTTAACATATCTTTCATAAGGAAGAAAATAGTTTTGGAGGGGTTGGCGCTATTGAGATCGAGTTGGCATAGAACGAGGTTTTGGCTTTTTGAACTGATTTCAGGAAGGTTTTTATAGCCTTCCTATAGGTATTTTTAGCAACAGCAACAAAAGCATGTCTCCAAGCCCGTTCCAAAATTTTACATTTTTTCTTTTCCGCCCATGGGGTCTCATTATACCATGCGTGCGTATGCGTACGCTTGGCCCCTGTCTGTTTCATCGGAATGCAAAGGTCAAGTGTATTATTAATCCAGCCCCTGAATGCTCTATCAGCTGCCTCCAAGTCCGCAGGCCAGTCTGGGCGGGACGTATTTAAGGCTGATCGGAAAGTAGTTTCATCCAGTTTGTGCCATGGGCGCTTCATAAATGATTGGTACTGGGACCTCGGGATAGGGCCTGCCAACTCAAGACGCAAGGAGATCAGAAAATGGTCAGTCCAAATCAAAGGAAGAGGAGTATTAGCTGCTAAATTTAAGAGATTCGAGAAGATTGGATCCAATAGGTGACCTGCCTGATGTGAAGGTCCTTCCACCAACTGAATTAGTTGGCAGGCCTCCAGATCACCCAGGAAGTTGGAAATCTCTTGGGAATCCCGGCGTTCCAGGTGTAGGTTAAGATCGCCTATAATGTTAAAATTTGCTGATTCTAAGGCGAGAGTGGAGACAGTGTGAACCAGAGCCTCTTGAAAAGCCCTGGCTGGACCTGGTGGGCGATAGATAAGAAGCCCTGTGAAGGTGAAATTATGTGATAAGGTGATTTTAAACAGGGCACTTTCGCAGTCAGGAATAGTTTGTGGGGACAGTGAGCAGTGGAAAGCACCTTTGAATATAACTGCAAGACCGCCCCCTCTTCCGCTAGGCCTGTTCCGAGTAAGCAGCCTATAACCGACGGGTAAGGCTAATGCGGGTATTGCCGTAGAGTCCGTGGTTAGCCAGTTTTCCGTCAAAAACAGTATATCTGGGGCCGAGTCCAGAAGAAGATCAAAGATTTAGGCATGGTGTTTTACCAGTGACCTACAATTAAGGCTGCATATATTAATATGGGTGGAACCTGGGACCTTATGGGAGCATTTAGGGCCTGTTGTAACTTTAAACCCACAATTATTACACTGTTTCTGAGGGGTGTCCTGATGCCATTTGTAGTTTTTGCAGTCCTCTTTGGGTTGCAAGGTGAGCAGCAGCTCCCGAGTATAGAAAAGGTTTTGGGGGAGTCCAGGACCAGGGGTCCTGGCACCTGGCAACGTACAGGCACGGATGGAAGCAGACGGGCTTGCCTCGGCTGGATCCAACACCATCATGCAATCCACCACGCCACCCCACCCCCCACAGCGTATCACCAGACAGACGGGGGAGGAGAAGAGGTGGAGACCGGTGGGAAACCCTTGTGCGCCTGGTTCCTGGCAGCCATACAGGGGTCCAGGAAAGCCCTGGAGAACCAAATTGAGGCAGTGTCGATTGATTTGAACCTCTTCAGAGCAGACCTGTGAAAGGTGGCAGATATGGTAACCGTCGTGGAGGAAGACATCGTAGGCCTGAAGGGTGAAGTGGTAACACTGAAGAGGCAAGTGGCCCAAATGTCTACAGCAATGAAGGCCCTGTAATGCCAGGCTGAGGATGCGGAGGGGCGCGCCCGGCGCAGTAACATCCGAATTTCGGGGTTTCCAGAGAGGGTGGAGGGGGTCCGTGGAGCAGTTCCTTGAGCAATGGATCAGAACACAGCTGCTCCCCCGTCATCGAGAAGGTGCATACAGCCCTGGTGCTTCCTCCCCCCGATAGCACAACCTTGCGCATTTATAGCCAAAGTGCCACATTACAGAGGCAGAGAGTGCATCCTGCACGCCGCCAGGGAATAATGCAACCTTAGCCATGAGAATAATAAAACAACCATATACTCGGCTTATAAAAAAAGAAGTGCAGGAAAGACATTCCTTGGGGTCAAGCGAAAGTAACGGGATATGCAACTCCAAAACATGTTGTTATATCCGGCAAAGCTAAAGGTGTTGGCACAAGGCAAGGCTCTTTTCTTTGAATACCTGGAAGAGGTGTGGGAATGACTAGAGGTTTGCAGAGATCACTTCCTTCTCTGGAGCAAGGGGATCGGAAACGGCAGTGGGGCACCCGAACTGGCAAAGGATCACAGCAAAAAGAACATGTGGCTGGGATCCCTGACACAGAATCAACCGTGGAACAAAGAGTCACAGTGGGTAGGGACGGCACCATACAGCTGGGAAAATTGAAAGAGGGTAGCTGGGAACCGTTGGAGGCATCCATGACGCCATGCCTGGAGGGGCAATCACAGCTGCTGAATTTAACAACTAATATCGTCCCTGAGACATTGGTGGACGCCGAGGCAGTGGCAGAGGAGGACTGAAGGCCAACAAGGCCAGTCTCACTGCTTATCTTGGTCTCTTCTCGTTGACTGGCGCAAGTGATTGAGTTGCATGTGTGGGGTCGATATGCTAAGTCCAGTGAGACTGAAGGATCACACTGAGAACAAATGGCAGTGGTTATAAAAAGAACAATCAGCACCTTCATAACGTTTGCAGAGTATTAGAGAACCTCGTATATATGCGTGCTCAATACAAAACACTGTGCCACTTATCCAGTGTTGCCCCGTATGAGGAAAAATGAGATTCCCCTCTATACATAAATTCAAATTATACAATATAGAGCACAGCAAAATTATTTTTAAAACTGACTCTGTTGTCAGTCAATTTTAATTTCAAACAAGCAAATGGAGAAAAGCAACTCAGTGCGTAGACTAATATGGTCCAGATACAAGACAATGTAGATGGAATAGTGTCCATATATAAAGTGTCAATGAAGCTTATAGCATCGTTGAACTGTAGTAATCACGTGGATGCAGACAGCCGACACGCGTTTCGTTGTGTAGACGACTTCTTCAAGGGTCGAATGCGGGCTTAGTAGACATGAGTAAAGTCCATAGTCCTCTAATCATTTCGTAGAGAAGTATAACTAAACAATGGAAAGAATCGCAGTGTCAAGCGTCAAATATAGAAATAATAGTTCAAGACGCTTGGGAGGAAAAGGCCTCGTATAGTACACAAGATTGAAGATACGTAGCTCGGGGGACACAATACGTATTAGTAGATATCTGAAAGTTATTGATGCCCTTACATGTCAAAGTAGAAACGGGAACAATCCATTCTGTAGATATTGTCCCGCTCAGGTAAGAGAAATCCACAGCTGCTGAACCCAACAACCAATATTGTCCCAGAGACATTGCTGGAAGCCAAGGGAGTGGCAGAGGAGGACTGAAGGCCAACAAGGCCAGTCTCACTGCTTATCTTGGTCTCTTCTCGTTGAGTGATGCAAGTGATTGAGTTGCATGTGTGGGGTCAGTATGCAAAGTCGAGTGAGATTGAAGGATGGTGAAGCAGATGCACAGAGTGAAAATGCAAGGATTAGAGAACCGATGGGTTCTCAGTGGATATCATATCAGACTGGGACCTAGGCGTAACAGAGCTCTAGCACCAGTGAGCATGTATAAGACAAAGGCTGTTCTAGTCAATTGGGCGGGCTGGCCAGGGTAGCCTGCAACTGGGGGGGGACCTATGGCCTCAGTTCGCCTATTTAGGGATTTGGTACATCCTGACAAGAGTACAGGGTGGGCATTAACGCTAGCACAGTTGCACATACAATGTTTGTGGGTGAAAGTAGGGGAGCTATACACTGGAATTGTTATGCCGCAGTTTGTTACATAGGTGTGCAGCGTGGGGTGTCAGCATAGGGTGGTCAGGGATTTGTGATAGGTACAAAAGTGAAGCCACACTAGTATGGCGATTGAGATCAGATTCAGGGGCTTAGGAACATGTATAAAGCGCCATAGGGTGTTAACCTTTCTTAAACTTCATGATGTGTCCATAGCATGCGTTCAGGAAACTCACCTGGATGACCCCGGTAGAGCTAGGTTGGAAAAAGAAGTGGCGAGGCCAATTGTTTCACTCCTTCTCAACATATGCCAGGCGAACCGTGGTGTGGGTCATTCCCGGGACGCCTTTTACCCCCACGTACAGTGAAGCAGATGTGAACGGTCGATTCGTAATCCTCCGGGGAATGTTGGACGGATGAGATGTCTCTATTTTAAACACATATGCCCGAACACAGATGACCCCATGTTTTTTCATACTATCCAGGACCTATTAGCTACTGCACTGAATGCGCCAATGCTATGGAAGGGGGACTTTAACTGTGTGTCAGACCCAGACTTAGGTAGGTGTAGGAAGGTGGAATCTGACTATATGGTTGCCCCCACTTTTTTCCTGGTGTTTGAGTGGTTTTTGACTAGTCTGGCTGGGATCCTGCTATTCAGGACCCCAGCCTATCTGCTTACTCCCTAAAATGATTGGTGTGCATATTAGATGCACTAGTGATTGGATACTGTGGTACCTTGTGAGCCCCTAGTATATGGTACCTTAGGTACCTAGGGCATTGGTACTTCACAGGCCTACCAGGGGCTGCAGCATGTATTATGCCACCCCTGGGAAGCATTCTCAATCTGACACCACAGGCCTGCTACTGCAGCCTGTGTGAGGTAGTGTTAGCACTCCTCACTGAGGTATAGGTTTCTATATCTCACCATACACACACATATAAACCTATCAGTCACCCCTATGGTAGGCCCTATCAATCCCAAGGGCAGGGTGCGTGGTTTACTATGTGAGGGGGTGCTTCTGCCTGAGCAGGACCCCTCTGCAGCTGGCAGAGTCTATTCTCTGCTGCTGTTTGTGGATGCGGTTAAACCATATACTCTTAAGTGCATTATAACCTCCCGGTTAATGCTAACTTTGGAATGACTGCATCAAAACATGTCGTGTTTGGTGTCAAACGTTTTGGAATCATACCCCCACACCAGTAACTGGTGTGGGAGTATGATCCCACCCTACTAGAAGGGACGACATGTACCCACTGTACCAAACGGTAGAAATCTTCTAGAGCCCTGGCATCACAAAATGGATGCCACCAGCACAGACACCGGGCTGCCCTCCTGCTGCTGACTGAAACTCGCAGTGGAGGGAGCTCAACAAAGGGTTTCCTGTCACAGGGAGGTGTCACAACCTTCCAGACAGGATTTAGTGTATTGGAGCTGGGTGGGTGCACTCTTAGAGTGCCTTTGAAGTCCTGCACTGGGGGAGCAGTAGGCTCCTCTGTGCATATGCCAGCTCAAACCGGTTCAGGGGCCTCTGCCCCTGTCCTGGCACGAAACTGGACAAAGGGAAGTGGGTGTAACCACCCCCTACCCTGGCCCTCCTAGAGGAGTGGTCATAGAGCTAGTCCCTCCCATCTTTACAGTATAAGATACCAAATATTGCCAATGCAATTCAGATTACACCTGGACGACGCTCTACGAAGAAGAATCCGGTCCCTTCAACATTCTACTACCTTTCGAAGACCGAAGGATCTCCCTTGGAGCCAAGGAGTGGCTCCCCTGCTTTGCAGGCACCTTAAGGACTGAACAACGGTTGCAAACTTTACCGCTCCCGCCGGAGCCCGAAGTCCCTGCGTCCCCTGAAGTCGATTTCCTGACCTCTCTACGGTCATTTTGAGTCCCCAGCAAAGCTGTGGCGTCTGGACCCCACGAGTGACGAGGAACGACAATACCAGGGAACCGTGCACTGATTTCGAGTGCAAGCCCTGAACGACGAACTATAAACCTGTGCTTTGGACCACTTAATGTCCAAGTCCCGAGCAGGTACTGAACCAAAGATCAGCGGCCTACCCCGTCCCGAGTGACCGTGGGCTGTTGCTGAAGTTTTCCTGCAAAGGCGTCTTCGCGGTTGCTTGCCCGTTGGCTAGTAGCCCTCCTGAAGACATCCTCAACTATTCCAAGGGCTGGCCTGGTTGCTCTGGGCCTACCCTCACTTACCCTCGCTGGGTAAGTCCCTCGGACCTTGCTGGTCTGAGCCATCCACAATCTTCACTCTACATGAGACTTGCAGTTGCCAAGGTTTTCTTGGCTCCAATCCGAGTGCCGACACCGCCAACAGCTGCAGACATCGTGGGACCCTCCAACTCCAGCTGCTGATCATCCTCGATCCCTCCTGGACGACGTGGGCGAAGAGACAAAACACCATCAGCGACGAAAGCGACGCGACAGTTGTGGTCATCTATCCTGAAGGCCACCGGTCACTGGCAAGTGACGCTGAACTCTGTCCCCTCAATTTCTAGGTCGCCTGCAACTCCAATCCATCGTTGGAACCGAACGGACACCTCTCTCGACGACACAAGCAGCAAGAACACCTCGATTCCCATTGAAATCAGCATCGCGACCCGACCCCAAAGGACACCTGTGCACCCGGACTCCCTGGGTGAGGTAACTCTGGCATTACGGTGCCCAAGTGTGCATTGGCTATCGAAATACTTACCCTGTAAGTTGTGTGCTTGTTGTCCACTCAGAAGTGCCCTAGAACTTTAAAATACAAATCGCGACATTTTTGCATTGAAGTCTATGAGAAACTCGCGTGCGTGTTTAGACACTGCACGCGCCTCCTGTGGGCTGATTACTTACCTGAAAACACTACAGCAGTGAAGCCCCAGCGATTCCCAAGGCCCTAGGCCTCTTCATTTTGCTTGTCAAATTTGTTATACCATTTACTTAGTATATGGCCTGGTACGCCCCTAGGGCTATAGTGATTTATGTGCTTAATTTATTGAGAAATGTTGATCTTTTGAATGTTTACCTGGGACTAATCTCATAAAGAGATTAGTAGAGTATATTTAGTAATAAATACATATATATTTCATAAATATACCTGTGTGGTGTCTTTTCATTTGGTAATTCAAGAGATTATAAGGTAAAACAAGCTGCTTTACATTCCTCAGAGACTTAGCCTGAAGGCTGCTCTCCACAGCTACCACTAGGATAGCTTTCTTTTAAAAGGTTGTCTTTAAACCTATCTACCAAGAGTCGAATTGGACTGGTGCAAGGTGGCCACTAGAACTAGTGACCAGCATATGCCAGGCCAACTTCTCACAGTAGGCATCCTAAAAGAACAGGAACTAAACCAAAGATGACGCAAAAGCTCTGGGAAGTCATAAATGGGCATGCGAGATGTTTGACGGGAAGGACATCCTACCCTCTCACTATACACATATACAAATGTTATTCCCTCACACACGATACACACAGTAGGCTGGACAGGGTGCTGGTGTCAGGCACGCCCACCTTCCCTGAAGTAGAGGTGACCCATCCAGCTTGGTTTCTATCAGAACACATTCCAGTGCGATGCTTGGAGATGTGGGATTCTCCGATACTGGGACCAAGATTATGGCGGCTACCGCCTGACCTACACAGCTACCAGGTGAGGAAGGATGCCTTGTCAAAGATAGTGACAGAATACATGGCTTCCAACTTTAGGGGGGCGGCCAGCAGAGCCAATGAATGGGAAGCAATGAAAGCAGTGTCTCGGGAAGCAAGCATTGGTTTGACGAGTGCGGTGCGCAGACAGTTACAGAAGGAGACTTGATGAGGAAGAAAGCATTCTGGCGGAGGTCCAGGCCAGGGACCCGACTGACCCGGATATGAGAGATCGGGAGAGGAGGTCGCGCATGCGAATTGGGGATATATAAGGCAGGCTGGATAAATACACATTGTGTTGGTATCGCCAGAGGCTTCACGCTGAAGGGGGTAAATCAGGGCGCTTATTGACCTGGATTCTGCAGAAGGAGCTGGTAGCACCCTTGGCAACTTGCTTGATGGACGCGGGTGGGAACTCAGTGCACACCAGGGGGAATATTAGAGGTATTCTAATGCCATCTGCAGCGGGAATACACAGCAGAGCCAGCAGTGCACGAGGATCACTATGTCCCATTTCTTAGAGGGTTGCCGTTAACGCATCTCCTGCCCTCTGGGGTTGACGACCTTGACACCAGGATAAGAGTCGAAGAGATCCGAGAGGCATTGCGGTCCGTGCCGGGGGCCAAGGCCCTGGGGCGAAAGGCTTCCGGATGGCATTCCAGCAGGCGTACCAGAGCAGCTCGCACAGACCCTGTTGCAGGTGTATGAGGAGGCGTATGAGTAGGGCTGCTGCCCCCAACTATGCTGGAAGGGGAGATAGTCATACTCCTGAAGCCCAGGGGAACAGCTGGGATCCGGCAGCGTACCGACCCCTCACAATGATTAATTCAGACGTTAACATTCTGTGCAAGATCTTGGCAGTCAGGCTGGCTCCCTATATTTCCCGCTTGATCCACGAAGATCAGTGTAGGTTTAAACCTGCTCGCAGCACAGGTATGAACAGCTGACCTGTATTATGCGTGAGTTGCGTCACAGAGATGAGGAGTTAGCCCTGGTGTCCATAGATCTAGAAAAGGTGTTTGATACGGCCGACTGGTGGTATCTCCTGGAGGTCCTGGGGTGCCGGGCTTTGGCTCTAGGTTTAGCCGTTGGGTCAATCTAATATACATAGCGCTGAGCGTCAGGGTTCGGGTGGGTCAAAGCCGGTCCAAGGGGTGGCTGCTGTAGAGGGGCAAGCCCAGGGCTGCTCATTATCGCCATTATTATTTGCACTGGCAATGGAGCCACTGGTGATCTGGGCGTGTAGGGACCTGGAGAGTTGGGGTATTTGTACGGGCGGGACCACACACATGATATCGCTCTATGCAGACAATGCCTTATTTTATGTTGCCTCATCCCAAGCGGCAGTGCCAGAATAACTGCGGACATTAGAGGACTTCGGCGCCTACTCAGAGTTATGGCTTAATAAGCGTAAATCTTTGATCTTCCCTCTGGAGCGGCAGGCCGGACTTTCCCGGGAGCGACTTCCATGGTTGGGCCTGCAATGGAAGACGGAGCATTTCAATTACCTGGGCAGACAGGTGGCATATGAGGAAGCCCAGATATTGCAGCATAATGTTCTTAAAACGGTGGATGCTCTGAGACGCTCAGTAAGCTTCTGGAATACACTTCTGTAGGAGAGTGGCATCGACTGCATAGTTGCCCCCAACTTTTTGCTGATGTTTTGACTGTTTTATGACACTAGCCAGGCTGTGGCCCTGCTATCCAGGACCCCAGCCTATCTGCTTCTTCTCTAAACTGATGTGAGTACCCTAGGCACCTTCCAATTGGATACTGAGGACACCCTACCAGCCCCTTGTAGATGGTACCCTAGGTACCCAGGGCATGGGTCCCTCAGAGGCCTACGAGGGGCTGCAGCACTCATTGTGCCACCCCTGGGACAGCCATACCAAATGACACCACCAGACCACTACTGTAGTCTGGGTAAGGTGGTGCTTGCACTCCTTACAGGGATATAGGTATCCTGTATCCCACTTAATACAACACATATATCCTCATAGGTCACCCCTAGAGCAGGCCTTGCTAATCCTACAAGGCAGGGTGCTGAGATATGTGTGAGGGGGGACCCCTACCTGAGTAGGGCCCCTCTGCAACCTTCGTAAAATCATTACTGGGTTGTTTGTAGTGTAGCCATACCATATACTCTTAACCGCATTATAAGTATATCGCGACAGCGTGATAACTTGAGGATGGCTAAACAGAACCATATCGTGTTTGGTGTCAAACATGTAGGAATCATACCCCCAATCCAGCCATGGGACTGAGGGCATGATTCCCCCCTGCTAGAGGGGCGATATGGGAAAAGCGGCAGAATTTAGGCACCAATTTAAAAGTGCACACGTAGTACAAAATGGATGCTACCCGCCATCCACACAACTCTGGCTGCCTGTTGCTGGGCTGAACTCCAGCCACGGCAGCTAGGGATCCTGTTGCAGGGAGGTGTTCCCACCTCCCCAAACAGACTACGTGGATTGGAACTGGGTGGGTGCACCATAGGATGCCTTTCAGAGTGGCACGTAGGCTTCTCCAGTGCCTACATTCTGCATACACCGCCTGGAACCGGTTCAGGGGCATCCTGTCCCCTGCCCTGGCGGGAAACACACAAAGGGGAGGGGGTGTAGCCACCCTTTCCCGCCTGACCTCTCATTGGTGGGCTCTGATCTGGACACTCCCCTAATCTTTGGATAAAGGTGAATACTGGGTCCCCAGAGCCTCAGATTATTCTTGGACTTCACAGACTTGAACTTCGACTTGCTGCCGCACAGCTAAAGGAAGAAATCTCCCTTGGGGTAAAGGAGTTACCCCCCTGCTTGGCAGGCACCTGAAACACTGCAAGCGACCCGGTTGGAACCTTGCTGCTCCTTCAGACATCGACGACCATTTTCTACCTTGAGGTGGGTTTCCAAGCATCCCAGAGGTCAGTGAGTATGCACAGCAAAGCTCAGCACCTGAGATCCCCAATACCCCAGGACACCAGCCACCTCTTGCACAGCACCCGACCCCGACAAGTGGGGAAGTTGTGCTCTGGCTCATTATTGCGCCATCCTCTCAGCATCATTTGTGCCAAAGATCGACGCCCTAGCCCGCTCCGGCGACCCGTGGATGCATCTTTACGCACGCCAAATTGCTGCCTGCCGCGGTCCCTTGTCTCTCAACTTGTGGGCCCTAGCGGAGGTCAATCTTCGATTCCAAGAGTTCCTCTGGTTGCTCCAGGCCTGCTCTTTGGTCTCCTTGCTGGAGACCTTGCTCAGACATCGTGGGTCTGCACCAGTAGCTGCTTTGTGTTTCTTGCGGGGGTTGCGGTTGCCAAGGCTTAGTGGATCCAATCCGGACACTAATACCGCAGCGACCCTCATCCTTTGTGGGACAGTTGCGCTCCAGAAGCTGACCTTCCTTGACACCTCCCGGACCCCGTGGCTGACGATCCAAGCTACACCTCTTCTACCTGGAAGCACCCGACATTGAAGGGCTCCTTCCCTTGAGCCCCGTGGCCACCGTGCCGTGACCCAGACTCTATCCCCTCTGCTTTCAGGTCCTTCTCTACAAGATCTACATTTTCATTCTTCACGACAACGACAACGCTTTTGGCTAGCAGCAGTTCTTCACGTTTTGCCATTGAAAATCAGCCCGCGACCCGACATCAAAAACGACCTATGCACCCGGCTTCCCTGGGGTAGGTAACAGTGGTACCTCGGTACTCTCGTGGGTGTGGGCCCTTCAAAAGCTTAACTCTAAAGTGTTGAACTTGAACTCCTGCTAGAAGTGTTTTTAAACTTGTAAAATTCAACCGCGACATTCTCCATAGGCTTTAATAGAGATCCCGACAGTAGCTTTAGCCACTGCACGCGTCTCCCGTGGGTCCCCTTCATCACAACCTTGGGTGGTTTCACAAGGGACCAGCGACCCTAAATGCCCTAGGCATTGTCTGTAGAATTGTCGTGGTTCTTATACCACTTTTTTAATATATGGTTTGGTCCCCCCCTGGGGCCTTGTGATTCCAGTGCTATTTATTGTAATTATCAATGCTTGTTTGAATTGTATCTTCACCTCTAGCCTCATAAAGAGACTAGTGGGGTTATTCCTAGAATAAATACATATAGTTTATATATATATATACCTGTGTGGACTACTCTTTCATTTGGTTATTCAAGAGGTTATCTATGGTAAAACAATAAGCTTAACACTCCTTCAAGACTTCGCCTGAAGGCTGCTCTCCACAGCTACCACTAGTATAGTTTTCTTTAAAGGTTGTCTTTTAACCTATCACCCTAAGAGTCGAATTGGACTGGTGCAAGGTGGCCACTATAACTAGTGACCAACATATGCCACGCCAACTTCTCACATTGGTGTGCAGCGGTTGGATTCAAGCTTGCCATTGTTTTACCAGATAACAAATTGAATTTCTAAAGTGAAAGCCACTTGGTACTAAAGGTACATATAGATTTAAGCTTAGAATACAATAAGTTCTACTGAACTTAGGAGTTGTGTGTAGAGGGCTTAGCACACCTTGACTACAACTCAAGAAAGGGTTCAGTAGGCCACACCTAGTGTAGGTGGATACACCAGTACCACTACACTAGAAATGTCTTCAGGTTCTGAAGCCCATAAGGCCCTGGAAGGACCCTCAAGGGTCCCAGTCAACAAGTATGACAACCTCTCTTTTGCAGAGCTTAGGGAGATGTGCACTACTAGGCAACTGAAGACAAACAAGGGTGCCAACACTCAACGTCTCAGGGAAATCCTGCTCATAGCAGACTTCAATCAGACTCTAGTGTCTGAAGGGGTAGACAGGTTGGGTGGGCATCCTGCTGAAGAGGACACCCAAGTGGTGGACTCTGATGAGGACCAGGAAGAGGAAGTTGAACTTGACCTGGATGAATCAGACCATTCACAACATGGAGGTGATGGCCCAAGAGGCACTCCCTCCATCCCTAATGGGAGAATGTGGATCCAAACAGAAGGAACAGATCCCCCTCAGAGGGGTTTAACCATTCTGAGAGATCCAAAAAGACCTCTGCCTCTTCTCAGAGAAGAGAATCCTCCCAGGAGAGGAAATGCAGACTGATCCAGTTTGAGCAAGCCAAGCTTCAGCTCAGGAGAGAACAGTTAGCATTAGACAGGGAGTCCCTGGAGCTTCAGAAAGCTTCAAGATAATGGGGTCTAGAGACCCCTGGTGGCAGTAATACCCCTAGAGTTGGAGAGAAAGCTCCTGACAATAGGAACCTGCATAAGATTGTGCCCCCCTATCAGTCAGGGGATGATATCCATAAATGGATCACTGCACTTGAGAGGGCCTGTAAAGTTCAGAGGGTCCCAGTAGAGCAGTGGGCAGCAATCTTATGGCTCACCTTTGCAGACAAAGGAAGAGACAAGCTCCTCTCTGTCAGAGAAGAGGATGCAGCTGATTATTATATATTGAGAGATGCTTTGATAGATGGGTTTGGCCTAACCACTGATCAATATAGATTAAAGTTCAGAGATACCCAGAAAGCACAGAATCAAGATTGGGTAGACTTTGTAGATTGTGCTACCAAGGCACTGGAAGGTTGGTTAACTGGCAGCAAAGTAAATGATTACCAAGGATTGTACAATCTCATTATGAGGGAGCAGATCCTTAACAATTGTCAGAATCAGCTCTTACATCAGCACCTGGTGGACTCAGATCTGACCTCTCCCTAAGAATTGGGAAAGAAGGCAGACAACTGGGTCAGAACCAGGATCAAGCAGAAGGTCCAGCCCTTGGGGGGTGCAACTAAAAAGGAAGATGCCAAAAACTCTGAGAAGGGTGGGGAAAAGGGAAAAGACCGGCAGTCTTCAACAGGCCCCCAAAAATCAGCATCTGATAATTCCCAAGCTACTAAAGCTAAACAACCAAGGAAGCCATGGTGTAAAGTCTGTAAACAGAAAACCCATTGGACTTCAGATTGTAACAAGGCCAAAGACTCCACAAGTACCACTACACCTGCCCCTAAGGCATCTATTCCCCCTAGTTCAGCTATAGGTGGTGGTACACAGAACAAGGGCATAGTAGGGTTGACCCTGGGATCTGGAGAGGACTCTGGCCTAGTCAGAACTCCTACTCAGGCTGTATTAGTTTGTGATGGGGACCTGTCCCTATTTGTGAGTCCCAGTGGTCTGTGCAAATACAAGCAACAGCCTAGAATAAATGGAAGGGAGTCTCTAGCTTACAGGGACACAGGGGCCAATGTCACCATGGGTACTAAGGACCTTGTGGACCCTAGCCAGATCATACTTGGAGAAACTTACCAGGTGACCAATGCAAGCAATGTCAGTGCTAACCATGCTCTGGCAGTTGTTAACTTCTCTTGGGGAGGGGTAACTGGCCTAAAGAAGGTTGTGGTGAGTGCAGACCTACCAGTAGAATGTTTGCTAGGGAATGATTTGGAGACCTCATCATGGGCTGAGGTGGAGCTAACTACCCATGCAGCGATGCTGGGTATCCCAGCAGAAGTGTTTGCCCTGACAAGGTCTAAAGCAAAGCTGACACAAACTGAACAGGCCTTGGATCCTGGAAAAATGGACCAAGGACCTACCAAGAGGAGGAGTAGCAGGGGTAAGGCAGTGCCTTCCCCCCAGGATCAGTCTGAGGAGACTCTTTTAGCATAAGAGGATCTGACACCTGAAGAAGGAACTGTCCCAGATGAGCTTGAACCTGATCAGGTTGAGTTCTTGGGGACAGGGGGACCTTCTAGGGCAGACTTGAGCCTGGAGCAGCAGAGCTGCCCCACTCTTCAACCCCTCAGACAGCAAGCTGCTGCTGAGGCTGCCGGGAATGCCAGTAGAACCCATAAGATATATTGGGATAATGGACTCCTGTACTCTGAGGGTCGAGACCCCAAGCCTGGTGCAGCCAGGAGGTTGGTCATACCTCAGAAGTTCAGGGGTTTTCTACTCACACTGGCCCATGATATTCCCTTGGCAGGACACCTAGGCCAAAACAAGACTTGGGACAGAATTGTCCCTCACTTTCATTGGCCTCAAATGAGTGAGGACTGCAAGAGTTTCTGTAGCTCTTGTATTACCTGCCAGGCCAGTGGCAAGGCAGGTAAATCCACAAAGGCCCCCCTGATACCACTACCTGTGGTGGGGGTTCCCTTTGAACGGGTAGGGATTGACATAGTTGGTCCCCTTGACCCACCAACAGCATCTGGGCACAGGTTTATTCTGGTGGTAGTGGATCATGCCGCCAGATACACAGAAGCTATTCCCCTTAGGACCATCACAGCACCTGTGGTGGCAAGGGCCCTCCTGGGAATGTTTTCCAGGGTGGGATTCCCGAAGGAGGTCTTATCTGACCGAGGTACAAACTTTATGAGTAGCTACCTCAAAGCAATGTGGAAGGAGTGTGGTGTCAACTACAGGTTCACCACCCCTTATCATCCTCAATGCAATGGGCTTGTTGAGAGATTCAACAAGACCCTCAAGGGTATTATCAAAGGGCTCCCAGAAAAGCTTAGGCGAAAATGGGATGTTCTTCTGCCCTGCATTCTCTTTGCATACAGGGAGGTGCCACAGAAGGGGGTTGGTTACAGCCCTTTTGAACTTTTGTTTGGTCACCCTGTTAGAGGGCCACTCTGTCTAGTGAAGGAGGGATGGGAGTTACCTCTCAAACCCCCTAAACAGGATATTGTGGACTATGTACTTGGTCTCCGCTCCCGGATGGCTGCGTAAATGAAGAAGGCAACTAAAAACCTTAAGGCAAGCCAGGAACTGCAAAAAGCCTGGCATGACCAAAAGGCTGTACTGGTGGTGTACCAGCCAGGACAGAAGGTATGGGTGTTGGAGCCAGTGGCCCCAGCAGCCCTCCAGGACAAATGGAGTAGACCCCATACCATTTTGGAAAAGAAGGGAGAGGTCACCTACTTGGTGGACCTTGGCACTCCAAGAAGTCCCCACAGGGTACTTCATGTAAACAGATTGAAGCCATATGTGGACAGGGCTGACAGGGGCTTGCTCATGGCAACGGATGAGGGACAGGAGGAAGAGAGTGACCCTCTCCCAGACCTCCTCTCTCACAACCCTGATGATGGGTCAGTGGATGGAGTAGCCTTGGCAGGCAGCCTCACTGCTCAGCAACAGTCTGACTGCAGACAAGTTCTACAGTCATTCAGGCATATGTTTTCACTGACTCCAAGTCAGACCACCTGGTGCACTCATGAAGTGGACACTGGGGACAGTCTGCCTGTGAAGAATAAGATCTACAGGCAACCTGACCATGTCAGGGACTGCATAAGGACAGAAGTCCAAAAGATGTTGGAATTGGGAGTCATTGAGCCCTCAGATAGCCCCTGGGCTAGCCCAGTAGTCCTTGTGCCAAAACCTCACACCCAAGACGGTAAGAGAGAGATGAGGTTCTGTGTCGACTACAGAGAACTCAATGCAGTCACTAGGACTGATGCACATCCCATTCCCACAGCAGATGAGCTCATAGATAAATTGGCCTCAGCCAAATATCTGAGCACATTTGATCTGACAGCAGGCTACTGGCAGATAAGGTTAGCTGAATCTGCAAAAGCCAAAACAGCATTTTCTACCCCTGGTGGGCATTATCAATTTATTGTGATGCCCTTTGGTTTGAAGAATGCACCTGCCACTTTTCAAAGGTTGGTGAACCAAGTCCTCTCAGGCCTGGATGACTTTAGTGCAGCATATCTAGATGATATTGCTGTCTTCAGCTCCACATGGGAAGATCACCTGATCCACCCGAGGAAAGTTTTGGAAGCCCTGCAAAAAGCAGGACTCACTATCAAGGCTATTAAGTGCTAGATAGGGCAGAGTCAGGTTGTGTACCTGGGCCACCTTGTAGGTGGAGGCCAGGTTCAACCACTACAGAGCAAAATCCAGACCATCATGGACTGGGTTGCTCCAACCACCCAGACTCAGGTCCGAGCTTTCTTAGGCCTGACTGGTTATTACAGAAGGTTTGTCAAGGGATATGGATCCATTGTGACCCCCTTAAATGACTTAACCTCTAAGAGGATGCCCAAGAAAGTTCAGTGGACTGTCAGCTGTCAGAAAGCTTTTGATGACCTAAAACAGGCAATGTGCTCTGCTCCAGTGCTCCAAAGCCCCAACTACTCCAAATAATTCATTGTTCAAACTGATGCTTCTGAGGTGGGGGTAGGTGCTGTATTATCACAACTGAATGAAGAGGGCCAGGATCAACCAGTAGCTTTTATTAGCAGAAGGTTGACCCCCAGAGAGAAACATTGGTCAGCTATAGAGAGGGAGGCCGTTGCTGTGGTCTGGGCCTTGAAGAAGCTGAGGCCATACTTGTTTGGCACTCACTTCCTTGTTCAAACCGACCATAAGCCCCTCCTATGGCTAAAACAGATGAAGGGTGAAAACCCCAAACTACTCAGGTGGTCCATTTCCCTACAGGGGATGGACTATAAAGTGGAACCTAGACCTGGGAGCAACCATGCCAATGCAGATGGCCTCTCCAGATATTTCCCCTTAGAACATGAAGACTCAACTGGTCAAGGTTAGTTTAATGTCCCTGCGTTTGGGGGGGGGGGGTTATGTAGGAGAGTGGCATCGACGGCATAGTTGCCCCCAACTTTTTACTGATGTTTTGACTGTTTTATGACACTAGCCAGGCTGTGGCCCTGCTATCCAGGACCCCAGACTATCTGCTTCTTCTCTAAACTGATGTGAGTACCCTAGGTACCTTCCAATTGGATACTGAGAACACCCTACCAGTCCCTTGTAGATGGTACCCTAAGTACCCAGGGCATGGGTCCCTCAGAGGCCTACCAGGGGCTGCAGCACTTATTGTGCCACCCCTGGGACAGCCATACCAAATGACACCACCAGACCACTACTGTAGTCTGGGTAAGGTGGTGCTTGCACTCCTTACAGGGATATAGGTATCCTGTATCCCACTTAATACAACACATATATCCTCATAGGTCACCCCTAGAGCAGGCCTTGCTAATCCTACAAGGCAGGGTGCTGAGATATGTGTGAGGGGGGACCCCTACCTGAGTAGGGCCCCTCTGCAACCTTCGTAAAATCATTACTGGGTTGTTTGTAGTGTAGCCATACCATATACTCTTAACCGCATTATAAGTATATCGCGATAGCGTGATAACTTGAGGATGGCTACACAGAACCATATCGTGTTTGGTGTCAAATATGTAGGAATCATACCCCCAATCCAGCCATGGGACTGGGGGCATGATTCCCCCCTGCTAGAGGGGCGATATGGGAAAAGCGGCAGAATGTAGACACCAATTTAAAAGTGCACACGTAGTACAAAATGGATGCTACCCGCCACCCACACGACTCTGGCTGCCTGTTGCTGGGCAGAACTCCAGCCACGGCAGCTGGACAATAGGGATCCTGTTACAGGGAGGTGTACCCACCTCCCCAGACAGACTATGTGGGTTGGAACTGGGTGGGTGCACCATAGGATGCCTTTCAGAGTTGCACGTAGGCTTCTCCAGTGCCTACATTCTGCATACACCGCCTGGAACCGGTTCAGGGGCATCCTGTCCCCTGCCCTGGCGGGAAACACACAAAGGGGAGGGGGTGTAGCCACCCTTTCCCGCCTGACCTCTCATTGGTGGGCTCTGATCTGGACACTCCCCTAATCTGTGGATAAAGGTGAATACTGGGTCCCCAGAGCCTCAGATTATTCTTGGACTTCACAGACTTGAACTTCGACTTGCTGCCGCACAGCTAAATGAAGAAATCTCCCTTGGGGTAAAGGAGTTACCCCCCTGCTTGGCAGGCACCTGAAACACTGCAAGTGACCCGGTTGGAACCTTGCTGCTCCTTCGGACATCGACGACTCTTTCCTACCTTGAGGTGGGATTCCAAGCATCCCAGAGGCCAGTGAGTGTGCACAGCAAAGCTCAGCACCGTGGACCCCGTGGGTGCCGAGATCCCCAATACCCCAGGACACCAGCCACCTCTTGCACAGCACCCGACCCGACAAGTGGGGAAGTTGTGCTTTGGCCCATTATTGAGCCAACCTCTCAGCATCATCTGTGCCAAAGATCGACGCCCTAGCCTGCTCTGGCGACCCGTGGGCACATCTTTATGCACGCCAAATTGCTGCCTCCCGCGGTCCCTTGTCTCTCGACTTGTGGGCCCTAGCGGAGGTCAATCTTCGATTCCAAGAGTTCCCCTGATTGCTCCAGGCCTGCTCTTCAGTCTGCTTGCTGGAGACCTTGCTCAAATCTCGTGGGTCTGCACCAGTAGCTGCTTTGTGTTTCTTGCGTGGGTTGCGGTTGCCAAGGCTTAGTGGATCCAATCCGGACACTAACACCGCAGCGACCCTCATCCTTTGTGGGACAGTTGCCCTCCAGAAGCTGGCCTTCCTTGACGCCTCCCAGACCCCGTGGCTGATGATCCAAGCTACACCTCTTCTACCTGGAAGCACCCGACATTGAAGGGCTCCTTCCCTTGAGCCCCCTGGTCACTGTGCCGTGACCCAGACTCTGTCCCCTCTGCTTTCAGGTCCTTCTTTACAAGATCTACATTTTCATTCTTCACGACAATGACTACGCTTTTGGCTAGCAGCAGTTCTTCACGTTTGGCCATTGAAAATCAGCCCGCGACCCGACATCGAAAATGACCTATGCACCCGGCTTCCCTGGGGCAGGTAACAGTGGTACCTCAGTACTCTCGTGGGTGTGGGCCCTTCAAAAGCTTAACACTAAAGTGTTGAACTTGAACTCCTGCTAGAAGTGTTTTTAAACTTGTAAAATTCAACCGCGACATTCTCCATAGGCTTTAATAGAGATCCCGACAGTAGCTTTAGCCACTGCACGCGTCTCCCATGGGTCCCCTTCCTCACTGCCTTGGGTGGTTTTGCAAGGGGCCAGCGACCCTAAATGCCCTAGGCATTGTCTGTAGAATTGTCGTGGTTCTTATACCACTTTTTTGATATATGGTTTGGTCCCCCCCTGGGGCCTTGTGATTACAGTGCTATTTATTGTAACTATCAATGCTTGTTTGAATTGTATCTTCACCTCTAGCCTCATAAAGAGACTAGTGAGGTTATTCCTAGAATAAATACATATATTTTATATATATACCTGTGTGGACTACTCTTTCATTTGGTTATTCAAGAGGTTATCTATGGTAAAACAATAAGCTTAACACTCCTTCAAGAATTAGCCTGAAGGCTGCTCTTCACAGCTACCACTAGGATAGCTTTCTTTAAAGGTTGTCTTTTAACCTATCACCTTAAGAGTCGAATTGGACTGGTGCAAGGTGGCCACTATAACTAGTGACCAGCATATGCCAGGCCAACTTCTCACAACTTCACTCTCCTTAATGGGTAGGCTGGTGGTGGCCAAGATGGTAGAGCTGCCCCGCTGCCTATACGTGCTACAGAATTTGCTATGTCCTATCCCCTTGTGTGTTTTCAGACAGCTAAATTCTATACTGGTGGATCTCTACTGGGCCGGCTGACGTAGCAGAGTGGCCCTGGACACTCTGAACCAGTTATACGAGTAGGGAGGTTTGGTGGCACCAAGGCTGGACCTCTACAGCACACCTCTTGTTGGCTAGATAAAGGGGACAACTGGGAGAAGAGGGTGCTAAGGGGGAGGGTCCCACCGGATAGGCTTCCAACGGCCTTGATGGAGGGGGCGGGTGTCTCCGACGATGTACCATTTGTAGTAAAACAGACCGTGAGCGTCTGGCATCTTGTGTGCAGGTTTCCTCCTTCTCCGCTCCCACTTCTACACTGCCCTCCACTTGGTGACCTGCACAGTAGAGAGGCTCAGTTGCCGAGTAGTGGATTGTTGGTCTCGGGTTATGCCCCATCTTGCCTTGGTTTCCTTGTGCACTGGTTGGCCCCCCCACGAAACAGCTGAGGTTTGGTTTTCTCGCCTCCTGGCAGGGCAAGAGTACGGTTTGGCAGCGGGGGACAAATAAGAATGTGGAACCTATCTGCCGCCTTCAAGGCTGTCGAGCCGGGTCCCGGTCGTGGCGTCCGCAACATCCTCTGAACCGGGGTAGGTCACGTGGTACTCTGTGTCTGGCCATAGCAGATTGCAATCAGACAGAAGCGAGTAGTGGTGGCGCCCTGCAAACGGTCCAACAAGTTTACGCCTTGGAGCATGCATGCAAGTAAGCAGGCAGACACTCCTCACCCACGCATTGTTGCAGGATGTGGCTCATGGTCAGACTTCCCTAGTGCTTCCTACCAGATCGGTAATGGCGTATTCCGGTTTTACACCATTCGGGTGTACGTTTTGCCGCCGCTGGTCTCTAATGTAAACTAGGTAGCCGGTCCTTGGGGGCCACACTACACGCACTGTGCGAGGTTAGCAGTGAGCAGTTTTAAAGGACACCCCTCGCACTCGAGTTAGACCAGGAAAGCATCCGGTCCTCCACTGAAGAATTCAAGTGCCTCCTAGCTGCCATGTATGCAGTGTACACGCTCAGGGTGCACAGACTAGATTAACACTGCAAGAAAGTTGTAGTTTTGAGAGTTTTGGGATTGTGATGTAACTTCAAAGTGACTCATTATAGATCTTGCACAGCCTCATCATTCCAGAATTGAAGCATTTTCAGTATTTTTACATCAAAGCCATAGTAGTTGCTTATTTACCTTATGGAGCTATTGTAGGACTTGGCCTTTTTGGCTAAAGTTTTTGCTTTCCCCCTAGACCGTTTTCCTGACATAGAGTTGCCAATTTAGATGCTTTGGTTTCTTTGCCACTGCTGATCAGTGTCAAAGTACAAGCGTTCCCTGTGTAAAGTGTGATGGTAATGGTTGGCCATGATTGGTATGTTTGCCTTATTAGTCAAGTCCCTAGTGATGTGCACTGTGTGTACCAGGGCTAGTAATACAAAGGTGCGCGGAGAAGGGAACTCAGGCCTGCAGTGTAGGGCCTGCCCGCAACTTGCTAAGTTAGCATGTTGTCCTGACAAGTGCAACCACTTGTCAGGTCTTACTTTCCCTTTTGCGCACACAGTGGGCACCCCTATGGAAGGTCCCGGGTAACCCCTGGGCAGGGTGCAGTGTGAGTAAAAGGCAGGACATATACTGAGGTGTGTGCTATGTCCTGACAGTGAAAAACACTCCATTTCATTTTTCACTGGTGAAAGGCCATCCTGCCTATAGGACAGAATGGGGGGGGCTGGGTATTGTGTTTGTTAGCCTAGTTTCCCATAGGTTTAAAATTGAGTGGTGAATTTTAGTATGTATGAACTCACAGTGTCATAACACATCTTTCTCTGAAGGTGGTTTTGTCACTGTGTGTTCAGAAGCCAATCTTTTACAAAGTGTGCTTTAAGCATCTCTGTGTGATTCTGTTGAATGTGGATTGACTGTCTGGATCTGAGAGGTGAGAGGAGCTGGGGGAGGTCTTGACCCAGGGAGGGGTTGAGATGGCACCAGGCTGACCGGCATCTGGAGAGTAGGGGGAGGAGCAGCCCGGGAGGTGAAGAGGCCAGGGTTGCTGCAATAAAACAAATGACCCATCTCCTGGTGAGTGATTAAGGATCCAGGCCCCCAGTACAAAAGGGAGAAAGGTGACACTGGGAGGGAGACACCCAGAACTGATTTAGGCTGGTGTCAGGGACCGCTGAGCACAACGAACTTCAAAGACAATTAGGGGTATAACTATGAGAGCTGAGACCCCTGAACGTTGGAATAGAAATGGATTGAGACTGAAAAAGCTTAGACCCGTTTTGTGGTCAAGAGGAACCTCTGCTAAGGAAGGAGCAACTGAAGAGACTGCTGGGAAGGACAGACCCTTGCTTCGTGATCTGGGGCTGGTCTGCATTTTGCTGTTTTAACCAAGGAAGAGGCTGTTGGTACTGTGCTTTGTGCGCTGGGTCGCCCTGCTAGAAGAAGACTGTGCTTTGTGCTGTGTCTTGTTACCCCAAGGGCCAGAGGTGAGCTGGATCCCTGTTTGGAAACACAGGAACATAAAAGTTTCCGGAGAAGTTTTAAGCGACGTGGTGGGCGCGTTTTGTGGCAGCTTGAGACCCTCGGAAGGTGTGCCCTGTGATCTTGGACACTCGGAGGAGAAGTGAGACTCGGACGCGCTGGGTGCGTGTTGTGGTGCACAGGAGGCGTTGGTGAAGAGCACCTAGTCAACGTGTGCATCGAAGGTGAAGTGAGTCTCGGACACGCAGGGTGTGTGTCATGGTGTACCGCAGGCGTTGGTGAGGAGCGCCTGGTCAGCGTGTGCATCGGAGGAGAAGTGAGACTTGGACGTGCAGGGTGCATTTCATGGTGCACAGGAGGCGTTGGTGAGAAGCGCCTGGTCAACGTGTGCATCGGAAGTGGAGTGAGTCACGGACACGCAGGGTGTGTGTCGGGGTGCACCGGAGGTGCTGGTGAAGAGCGCCTGGTCATCGAGTGCACCGGAAGAGAGGTGAGGCTTGGACACGGTGAGCGTGTCGTGGAGCGGCCGAAGGCATTGGTGAAGAGTGCCTGGCTATCGGGGCACCGGAGTTGAAGTAAGTCTCAGTGAAGCAGTGTGCGTGCTTTGGTGCAACCTGGGACTGTGGAGGTGATCGAATGATCATCGTGTGCACCGGAAGAAAGTGAGTCTCTGTAGCATGGTGTGCGTGTCTTGGTGCCAATTGAGACCGCAGGAAGGAGTGCCTGGTGAACGTGCACTTGTAGTTGACATGAAGTCCCATCAGCGTTGTGTGTGTGGGTTCGTGCCAGAGGAGACCCGGAGGGTGCTGTGGTGAACGTGCACCCGAAGTAACATAATCTCAGGGGAGTGGGGTACGTGTGCCCTGCAGCCGCCTGAGGCCTTCCTAACAGTCGGGGCCCGGACTGGCAGCCCCGGAGGAGCAGAGTTGCCAGGCTGAGCGGCTGAGGCCCACTGAGAAAGTTCTGCACGGAAGGCCCAGTTTGCTGAAGGAGGAGAGGCGAGTGGGGTCGTGCCCCCAGGTAACGTGGATCACTACTTGCGCGGGGTGCGGGCTCGGAGGGACACTTTCTCGGCCTCTCACTCCTTCAGGCGATGTGAGCCTTTGCTTCATCTCAGATTGGGGCCTGTACTGACCAAAGGAGTGGCCGTACTAGGGCCAAAGTGAGAAGCTGTACTTTATGTCACCGTTGATACGTGTGGGGGGCAACTGTTATCGAAGAGGCTGATTGTCATAATACACCACGCCAATATTGCTGCTAACGAACTGCCGGACTGTCTTATGACGCCTGACATTATTTCTGCATAACGAAGTTCACGATTGTAGCGCTACGCATTGCATTATTTCTCCATTGCAAAGTACATGATTGTAGCGGTGTGCATTGCATTATTTCTTCATTGCAAAGTACGTGATTGGGGTGTGACGCATTGCATTATTCCTTCATTGCGCAGTACATGATTGTAGCAGTGAGCAGTGCATTATTTCTCCCATTGCAAGGTACCGGGGTGTATCGCTACGCATTGTATTATTTCTCCTTTGCCAAGCACAGGATTGTATCGTGACGCAGTGCACTATTGTTTGTCCATTGCAACGTGTGTGATTCTACCATTACGACCAGCATAACATTTAGAAAGCGGTGGTTGGGATTTGAACCTACCAGCCAGCCGGAACGAATATTACCCTTTATTATATGTTGACTTTTGTATTGTGTGGTCTGAACGTATATCTTTTTATAAAAAGTTTATACTTGTTTTATCAAACTCGTGTGGAGTCCATTTGTGGTGTCACCAGTGGGTTGCTGTGAGTGTGGTTGCACATACTGTACACTAGTGCCTTGGAGATAGGCCTGGCTGCTCGTGCTAAGCTACTAAGGGGGTGAGCAGGGCTATTTCAAACGGTGTCCTTACTTGGCCTAACGTTGAGTGAGGAATCCCGGGTCTCGCATTTGGTGACAGCGGTGCAAGACTGGGACTCCGGCTTCCAACAGCTATCTACCAGTGACTAAGTCAATAGTCCTGGCTTGCTGTAGGTGTAATGTTACGTGTTGATCATATAGCTGGATGCAATGACTGAAGAGGCAGAACTATGCACCACACTATGCTAAGCAAAGATTTCGGCGTAATTGTTTTAATCCAACGCCGAAGTGAGAGCCTCAAGTACCGGGCCAGAATTATTAAGCAACTGGGCTGCACGACCAAGGACTTTTAAAGGCACATGTGAAAATTATGCATGCATAGTCAAATGGGGATGATCTGCACAATAGATGAACATGCTTGTTTTAATCAATACTTTGTTTCAGTAGAAGGGGCGATTAGCTTGGCAGGTGAGGGGTCTAGAAAGGACACACTTGACTTGCATGGCCTGGGTATGGCAGGACAAGCAGTCAGTCAGGGTGACTGGGTGAGGCTGGACTCCCGGAGGTGAGGCGAACACCAGAACAGCAGTGCAAGGGCTGTTCAGTCCAATGATGAAATTTAGACAAATTTGACATTTTTAATTTTTAAAGAAACAATGGCCTATGAATTCTGTCCTTAAGATGGTTCCCCCAAAACGTGTTGAGTTTATATAGCTCCAAATGTATTCATTCAAACAAGGAAAGTTGGATATTAGGAATTTGGAGTATTCGAGAAGATTTCAATGAATTTTTTTGCCAAGATTGATCCCTTCATATAATGAGTACCACTGGCGTGGAGGGTACAGGCTTCTTTGCGGATGTTTCCTAGGAGACATGGGAGTACACAGGTTGGATGTCTTTTAATGGGGATGCAAGTGAGCTGTGCAACAAAGCCATAATTAGTGCTTAGTTATCTTATGCAACTAACAGGCATTGACAAAGCCAATAGTACTGTAAGCTTATTTTTGTAGGGTATAACGGGGCAATATTTTTACAGCTAAGCCATAAGTTGTTGCTTATGTACCTTATGCAACTAACAACCATTGACTAAGTCAATAGTCCTGAATTGCTGTAGGTGTAAGGTTACGTGTTGAGTAAATATATGGATGCAAGGGCAGAAGAGGCAGAACTATGCGGCAGTCTAGGCCAAGCAAAATTTGTAAGCTAAAATGTTTTCATCTAATGCCAGAGAGAGAGCCTCAATTGTTCGGGCCAGAATCATCGGGCCACCTGGTGACACGAAAAAAGTACATTGAACCTGCAGATGGCACAATTGAAAAGGGTGCATGCTAAATATTCCTTAAGGTCTACTTTGTGCCAGTCCAATGGGGACGATTGGTACAATAGACGAACAAGCTTGGTTAAATCAATACTGTGTTCAGTTAGACGGGATGATTTGTCTAATTCAGATATGCCCCCTGACAATTATTCTTCGACTTGTAATTTGTTCAGGTCCAGCTTGTCTAAGTTGGGTGGGGCTGAGTTACCCAATAGCTATTATGTAGCTTTGACAGTTTGGATGGCTCGTGGAGCAAGGGATGGCTGCTCGCATGGGCAGGTGATTTCTTTGCGGGCTAAGCCTTGCATGCTACCCTGCATTTGGTTTAGCTGACCAGGGTGATGCAATGGAATTGTTACAGGCATGCACCGAGAGATGGGTTTTAAGATACCATGCAACACCATAAACTTAACCAGGTTGAGTAATCAGGCCAAGGAGTGGCTGTGTGACTCTCGGGTGCTGGAGATGGTCAGTTTGTAGGCATGCCTTTCTAGATGTTTGTTGCAAGCTCACACGTTTTTGTGGTTCCTTTCACCTATGGTAACATCTTTAATAAAACAGCTGGATGGACTTGTTCTTTAATGTAGATAACAGAGCAACATCACTGTGGCCAGGTGGGCCCAGCGCGAAAGGCTTAGAGTTCTCACAAATCATCTACACAGGCCTGGGTCTCTGAGGTATAATCACCATGAACTGTGGTTCAAACCCTATAACATTAGGTGTTTTGTACTCCCCACCTTTCTAAATTTGAGGTAGTCACCAACAGCCGTCCACCTTCAATTTATAATTTATAAAAACTAAGTCAAGAATTTTACTTCCGGCAATCCCCCTAGTGGACCTCTCAGTGTAAAAACTCACACGTCAAATACACCGGGTGTTTTTACAATCCTATGAAAAAATGTGAAGAAGCAAGATGACACCTCAAGTGCGCAACACCAATTGAGCTTGCTGATTGGTACTCACCAGCTCTGCCCACTTTTATCATCATCGGTTGTCATCTTGCCCCAAAAATAAATAAAGTGTCCACAAAGATAAACCCAAAATGTGAAGGTAAGTGGTGAGAAAATCACATACCAAGATGCGACTGAATAGTGAAAGTAAAGAATGAAGAAGATGCACCTTCTATAGGTCAAACTTTATTCCTCCTTAGATGTGCACCCAATTCAAAGCTTAAAAAGGTTGCTTAATATGCATACCATTGTACTGTGCCAACATGTTTCATCGCCAGAGGTATTTGTAGCGATTTCGTCAGGGCAACTACAGTCGCTTGGCACTAGTCGGGGACACTTCTTAAAATTTCATTCGGGGACCTTCTTGAGCCATGGCCTCGCGTACCAGCTCGTTTTTACAGGTCACAACACGGGCTCCATATATGAGTCCTCGTAGTGGTTCCGCATTCATCTGTAATGCGACTCACCCAAAGCCTCACGGAGCTCCTTGTCTCCACCAGTGGCAAAGTGAGCAAGGGACCCACGTCTGAGCATACCTTGCCAACTTATGGCGAACAAAGCAAAAACCAAAGCCGGATCTGTTGACTGGGTGTGAGTGTTTGATTGGTTCTGATGCTCCGTCCATCACAACCCCCTTTTGTACCGCTTTGTTCGCCATAAGTTGGCAGGGTATGCTCAGACGTGAGTCCCTTGCTCACTTTGCCACTGGTTTCAAGCAAGCCTGGCTGAAGACGGCTGAAATGCCAGAAACCAGTCCTAGGAAGCTTGTTTCCGGTCCAGGGAAGGCATGGCTTGGCAGTTCGGGCTGGACTGTTCCCATGAGGCACAGGGTCAGACTGATTTGCATATGGCCATGTCTGAACTGGGGTGGCAGAGTGGGCTAAAGAACGGTGATGGATCAAACCCAGATCTGTTGACTGGGTGTGAGTGTTTGATTGGTTCTGATGCTCCGTCCATCACAACCCCCTTTTGTACTGGTTAGTCGCAGCTTCAGCCAGCTGATACCATTGAGAGTTTCAGAGGCTGAGGGGTTGTACTTCTATTCAATATGTTTCAAGTTCAGGTGCAGGGGGGAGCAGATTTTGGGGCAGGTTAGCATACCTCAAAGGTGTATCTGTGGGTTTAATGTATGTGTATCTCTGGTTTTATGGCTGTGTAGAGCCATTCTCATTTTGCACAATGCCTGTGTCTTCTGTTCTTTGGCCACCCCACCTCTGAGACATGTATAGGTATGTCCGTGGTAAATGTTGTGCTTATTAAGGTTCTCAGGACCAAAGTGGCTTGTGGGATCTTTGCAAGGGGAAGAGATATAGGTTAGGTACCTAATCGCTTACAACCTAGCACATTAAGGTGGGCGGTGTCAAATTTGGCAGTGAATATTTTTAAGTTACAACTGGTAGATCCCCCCATTAATGTCAGCAACTGCTCGCATTGCTAGCAGTTAAGCAGCCTGGGAAGTCTGGGGGCAAACACCACAGATTAAACTGAACAGGCAAAATTCCTCTCAGAAAGGAGGGATACATGGCAAGTACAGGAGGACACCCTTGCATAATATCACATATTTCTAAGCTCATCGGACAGTTGAGCCTTTACCCATCATAGTACAATAGTCACCACCGTGGAACAGGCTATTGGGTATGCCTTGCCAGGACATTGAAACACTTCATACGAACTGGAGCCTCTATAAAGGATAAATGCTGAAAACACGGACTGGGGTACGTTTGGCTCAAAAACCCTTTTCACTAAGCTACAGTGCGTTATGTTGTTGCCAAGTGTCTTTTGAGTGACAGGCAAGTCCATTAAGGGAGCTGTATTAAGTAACAAGGTTACATGTAGTGAGGCAGTGGGGTCCCAGTGGACCCACAAAAGGTGGGCTGCGGCAAAATATGAAACTGGGAATCTTAGAGTCCGACATTATCTTTGGTTTAATAATACGCAAAACTCTCTGGCTTTGTGGGTAAAAAATGTGTTCCAACATGAATTACAAGGTGATTAGAAGTTGAGCGAAACTCAGCTTTGATTCTGTGGAGGGCAATCAATTCTGGGGATAACGAAGTGAACTAGGTCTATTGCTGGATTAAACACCCAGGGTCACAGCTGGTTAGCAGGTAGGGTGTATCTGTGATCAGGCTGCAGTTAAGCAAGCCTGGTGAGCTGCGTAAGTTGTCACTCCAAATAGGGTGCGGTGACTGCAACAGTGAGCGCAATACAAACATTCACTCAAACCAGATTTGACACCATTAATGTGTTGGACATGGTTTAGCAATCAGAAAGATCTGTGCAGTTGTCTGGTCAAATTCAGCAAAGTATGTCAACTCTGGAACCGAGGGCACGTTACGGTTTGCTTCAGTTAAGCAATATATTCTCTGCCCTGATAGACTTAGTATCTAGGCTGGTAGTGGAAGCTGTCATCTATCAAGTGTGATGCTGTCTCAAAAGTTGGGGAAACAAGGTGTCAAAGCACAAAAAGGCTACAATGTATTAAGAACATTTTGCATGTCCATTATTCAAGAAAAGGCAGGTGTCTGTACTTATCGTTCCCTCCAGTCCCCATCCACTTGTCTGCTCCATGGTACACATTAGCAGAAATTGGGAAGTGCACGACTTGCGCTGGGCGGGGACATCAGCATGGCGTCACAGCAGCCAAATATCGCAGTTAGCAGGTGATGGGCTGGCACGCAATATGGTCATGTAATGAAGCAGAATACAGGGGCAGGCGCGATGCTATAGGCGTTGCATTGTCCATACACGGGCAGAAGGGTACAGTGCCAGGAACCCACAAATAGTGGGTTTTTTAGAAAGGAGTCGCGTAATTGTGCCATTCCAAAAAAGTGTGTGCTGCGACTCCAATGAGGGGGAGAAAGAAGTGTTTGATGCAGTTATGGTAACAGTTACTAGACACATCATGCTTTCAAATTTGGAAGGATAAAGTAAATTTCCACTGCTGGTGCGGTACATGGTGATCAGTTTGAACCCCCCTTTATGGGAATAATCAAGTATGGGGTAAACAAGTGCTTAATTAACCCTAAATGTAAGGCACATATGGCACGCAGTGGACAATGGATTGAATCAGACATGACCAGGGTTACGAAGAGCAGTAGTTTTGCATTCCCATTTGGGTAAGAATTATGGCCGGCGTGGCACTCCTATACAGGAGAGGTCAGCTAGCAGACATAATGGGATAGTGTTGGCCACAAACAATAACTTGTTATCAAATACAATGTGGGTCTGGGAGGCGAACTCCAATATGTTTTTCAGCATTTTCTGAAATCAGTGACTGGGTGGTGATGAGTAATGCATAGCCCAGCAATACCTAACAAGCAGGCCCGTATTGGCACAGTGCACCATAGGGATTTCACCCTGAACTGCTGTCAAAGCGGAGTGCAGTTGTTTCAATTCCGGGCAGGCCATCGAACAAGCCTGTGGATGGGTAAATAAAACTATGGTTAGAACAGAACAGTAGTCACCAATTTAAGTGGAGGCCAGCACCCTTGCCTTCAATGGGGTAAGTAAGCTTTGCACAAGCCCATCAAGCAGGAGGGCTTGATGCAACTTTAATGCAAAATCAAATAAAATAACAAGGTCTTGGTAAATAAGGCGTGGTCTCTTGAGTGGATACGCCACTAGGTTGCCCCGATAGGGATGGAGTACACCTGCAGAGATGAATGAGAATTGTCCAGCTAGAAGGACTGGGAAACTTTAGAGGTAGATGGGAAGTGTAATCACACGTTGCAGGAGGTTATGAAGCCTGCCATGGTGGGGTGGGGGCCCTGGATATGACGACGGCCACATCCAGGGCTGTGGTGGACCTACAGGGCGATCCTGATTGGTACGAGGGGTACCCTTTTAGGAGCACAATAAGGGTGCATTATGCCAAAATTCAAAAGTCTTTACGGCAGGACCCTGGTTGAGAACGATGGCACCCTGCTAGTCCCTTGGGCGGTTGTAAGCCTGAGCAACCTGGGGCTTGCCTGGTTACGCTCCACCCCTAAAAAGGCGTGAGTAAAACGTATGGACTGGTGATCCATGCTATGTAATGGGTATAACCCCCACAAAATGGTAGCACTGATTGGATTGGCCAAAGTGCAGTTGGCTCATCAGGTGGGCAAGGCAGCTTAGGTGAGTCACCGCTGCCTGCCCTTGGATCGCCCGTAAGTTAACACATCAAGTTGGGATACTCCTGGTATGTAATAAACCTGCAGCAAACTTTTCCCAACAAAAACTTGTGTTGACTGCATTATTTTGCACAGCGTGACTATTTACTGCTTAGCGGGGGGTTGCCGATATCGGCACTATGCAACAGGCCCACGCATACTCGGTCTACACCTCCTCTGGGGAACGAATTCCCACTACAGCCAAGGGCTGATTAATGAGTGTGGCAGGAACAAGCATGAAAAGTGTGTCTCTTTTCAATAAAGCTAGTCTTGCCAGAATAAAGACGGAGCCTGATTGCACAGCCAAGGGGTGTGACCCAGCCCTGACACTGACAGGGGCAGGGCAGGCCGGCCTTGGCCCGGGCTTCGCCTGCACATGTCCCATACAGCGGGTATCTCATAGCGCTACAAAGCGCATGATAGCGCCTCCTACAAAATGCAAGCGCCTCCTACCACAATTGAAGCTAGGGATGTGAGTCGGCAACACTAGCAGCTGGTATCTCGTAGTGCTATAAAGCTTGTGGGGGGTGCCTCCCCCTGACAGCAGAAAGCAAGCACCTCCTGGCGCGATGGAAGCTGTGGTTTTGAGTCCCCCTCTTGCAACACTAGCAGCAGGACCCGAGCAGCGGGTATCCCGTAGGCGCTATAAGGCATGTGGGGGTTCCTATCCATGAAAGCAGAGAGCAAGGGCCTCCTGATGCGATGGAAGCTGAGACTTTGAGTCCACCTCTGGCAACACTAGCAGCGGGTCCCGAGTATTATGTTGGTGGACTTTTCCACCTACAGGGTACTATCAGGAGTGTTTAAGATACAGACCCTTGTCTCTGCAGGCAATGCTTGGTGCCTGCAGGGGGGAGGCGTCAAAGCAATAAAAGAGACCCAGGGACCTGCCTTGTGGTTCTTGACCCCTGCCGCACCTCCGTGTTTGTGTCATCCACAACTCACTAGGCCTATGCCACCAGACAACCCAACAACTGGTGACGCGGGCGGTCGAGCCGGGTGCCTGCCTGCGCCCCCACCCGGGTTTCTTGATGTCCTCCAGGTCCCGTGATCGGCCTCCTGCTTGTCTCGTCTCCCGGATGGAAGGCACATGCTAGTCATCATTGACAACTTCTCAAAGTACCCGGAGGTGGAAGTCATGGACTCAATGACAGCGAGTAACACTATTCCGCGCCTGGAGTACATAATGGCCACTCAGGGGCTCCTGAAGGAATTGCACACTGACAATGGCCCTCCTTTTTCCAGCAACGAATTCACAGAGTACTTGCGGTCTTGGGGCATTCAGCATCACAAGGT
This sequence comes from Triturus cristatus, assembly GCF_964204655.1. Taxonomy (NCBI): domain Eukaryota; kingdom Metazoa; phylum Chordata; class Amphibia; order Caudata; family Salamandridae; genus Triturus; species Triturus cristatus. Next base: position 872,698,375 of record NC_140593.1, read on the forward strand.
CACACCACACTGGCTGCAAGCCAATGGAGAGGCTGAACGCTTCATGCGTACTTTGAACAAGGTCCTGCGGATAGCATTGGCTCACTGACAGAACATGGAATGTGCCTTATACACCTTCTTGAGGGAATACCAACTCACACCTCAATCAAAGACCCAAGTCAGCCCTGGCTCACTGTGCATCAATCGACCCGTGGGTGACGTCATTCCCCAAGTGGACCAGTTGTCAGATCTGCAGACGCAGGTAGCGGAGAAGCTGAGACAGTATCAAGCCAGGTATGATCACATATCCCGAGTTCTTGGAGCCAAGCCAAAGCCTCTTGCAGTTTGTGATTTGGTCATTGTAAAGAATCGGAATTCACGAAGCAAATTCATGCTCCTTTTCAAGGTTGATACCTGGCGAATCCAAGCTGTAAAGGGCACAATGATCACCGCCCAGAAAGCAGGAGAGATTGTTACAAGGAATGAGTCCTGTATCAAACAGTACTGCGCTCCTGTTAGTCCGTCTGCGGAGGCACCATCTGGGAACGTGAACAGTGAAGTTGGGCATAGTGGTAGCTGTGTCCCTCTGGAATCACTCTTGGGCAGGGAGTCTACACATGCTGCCTCCGACCTGGGACATACTAAGGCTGCAGAAACTGTCATTCATCCTCTAATAGAGCCAAGCCCCCAGACGTTTCCTACTGTCCATCCGTGCCCACCAGTGGGCTGGCGTGGAGATGTTTCAGATGATGGTGGTCATCAAGGAAATGGGAGGTACCTTCTCAGACCACGTCCTGAAAGGTTTTCTCGTCTGAAGGACTTTGTGTTGGTTTGAAACATAGTAAAGTGAAATGTCTTTCTCTATCTCTCTCTCTCCCTCTCTCCCTCTCTCTCCACCTTTCTCTCTCTCTCTCTCTCTCTCTCTCTCTCTCTCACACAATCTCTTTGTCCTTCTCGGTTTTCCATTCTTCTTTGTCTTCCTTACCTGGGGGCACCTGTATCTGTTTTATCACCCGTGTATGGGAGTTTTTGTTGAAAATAAAGGAAGAATGTTATGTTGGTGCACTTTTCCACCTCTAGAGTACTGTCAAGGGTGTTTAAGATACGGACCCTCTTCTCTGCAGGTGATGGTTGGTGCCGGTAGAGGGGAGGGGTCAAAGCAATAAAAGAGACCTGAGGAACCTGCCTTCTGGTTCTTGACCACTACCGTACCTCCGTGTTTGTGTCAACCTCACTAGGCCTACGCCATCAGACAACCCAACACTGAGCAGCGGGTAACTCGTAGGTGCTTTAAAGCGTGTGCGGGCTCCGACCCCTAACAGCGTTTCCTGGAACGATGGAAGCTGGGCGTTGAGTCCCCCTCTGGCAACACTAGTCGCGCGACCCGAGTAGCAGAATCCGAGCAGCGGGTATCTCATAGGCGTAATAAAGCATGTAGGGGCTCCAACCCCTGACAGCGCCCCCAGGCGCAATGGCAGTTGTGGCTTTACACATCCATTCTTTAGAGTCAATCCCGAGGAAGACCTAACACTTTTCAAAGACCAGGGGTGGCTGGCATGACTCGTGGGTGGGGTGCGGGTGCGTGGGCCGTGGGTGTCATGGGGGTTTGTGGGGGGTGTCGCACAGGGGGAAGGGAATGGGATTTAGAAATTTACAACAAAAAAACTTACCTTGAGGCCAGGTCCCGCGTCACCTGTGCTCCTGCTCTCCTTAGCCCGCTTCCAGGAACAGGAAGCAGGCAGCCAGTCTCCCTCCCCTAAGCCAATCCCAATGCTGGGTCTGAGCGCCGTGACACAGCGATCAGCTAGGGGCTGTAGGGGTGGGCATGTACTCCATGCAGGCTGTAATGCAGCCTGCATGGAGAACAGAGAAGTGCAGATGACTGCTTCGGGCACCCGAGAGGAGCAGAGCATCCCCAGCAAAGGAAACATAACATGATAATAACTGAAAGTTATTATCATGTTTCTAGTTCTAGTTCCTAGTTTCAGGATTTATAGAGCGCATGGCTGCCCGGGGGCTTCCCAGAGCTAGTGTGGAGTGCTGTATTGTGGACGGAGCCTATCAGTGGCTGAAAGAAAACAGCCCGGTTTTGAGTTTTTGTCTGAATGCAAGTTCATTTTGTAATGCTCTTAAGTCAGGTGGGAGCTCGTTCCACAGCTTTGGAATCGTGTGTGCGAAGGATGTTGTTTCCCATCTAGTTCTTTTGATTCTGGTTGTGCGGAGAAGGTGTTGTTGGGAGGATCTTAGTAATCTAAAGGGCGCGTAGGTGGATATCAAGTTTCTGAGTTTTTCAGGGCCTTTGTTATTTATTGCCCTGTGAGTGATGCATGGGCATTTGAACCTGAATCTCACGGCGATTGGCAACGAATGGAGTTGTTTAAGGGATTCTCTAACAGAGACATGGCTAGGGAACTTGTGCAGGACCCTTGCTGCTGCGTTCTGCACCACCTGAAGTCTCTTTATCACATATTTTGGTGAGCCTAGGTAAAGGGAGTTGCCATAGTCAAGGTGTGAGACTATAAGTGACTGCATGACAGTTTTTCTTAGCTGTTCTGGGATGAGGTCCAATATCTTCCTAATCATTCGTAAGATCCCGAAGCATATTCCAGACAGTTTGTTTGCCTGGTGGTTCATTTCCAGGGTACTACCCATCCAAATATCATTTTTTTTTATAAATGGTTTAGGGTCTGGTGGATTACCCATACAAGGAGGTCAGCTATACCGTGGCCTGGGTATGGCCATGTTGCCTAGTATCATTAATTAAGTCTTTTCTCCGTTCAATTTTAGACAACAATTCGACATCCAGCAAGACAATTTGTCCAAGCAGGGAGCCAATTGTTGGTTTACTTGGCTGGGGCCATTGGACAGAGAGACAATCAACTGGGTGTCATCTGCGTAGGAAACCACCAAAATGCCAAACTCCTGCACGGTAGTGGCAAGCTGTCTCACGTATATATTCAATAACGTAGGGCTAAGGGGAGGACCCTGTGGTACCCCACAGTTAATTGGCAGGTGCTCAGAAAAACAATCCTTTTCCATCACTTGGTAAGATCGGTCTTCCAAAAAAGAGATAAGCCAGTCCAGCACTATATCGCGGATTCCTATTTCCCTGAGTCTATTTGTTAAGATGGCATGATTAACAGTATCAAAGGCCGCACTGAGATCTAACAAAATAATGGCGGCAGACTCTCCATTGTCTAATAGAGCTTTGAGTTCCTCGTTAACTGTCAGGAGGGCTGTTTTCGTGCTGTAATGGGCACGGAAGCCCATCTGCGTTGGATGGAGTTTATTCTCCTCCAGAAAGTGGATTCATGTTTGATTGACATGTTTCTCCAAGAGTTTAGCGAGGAGAAGGAGTAGAGATATAGGTCGCAAATTACTAAGTATATCTGAATCTAGGTGGGTTTTTTTCAGAATAGGTCTGATTACATCATGCTTCCAAAGTTGAGGGACCATGCCGGACTCTAGAGAATTATTAATTAGCATCATTTGAGGGGGAAGAATAACCTCTGTCACCTTGAGAAAGGCCTGAGGAGGTGCTGAGTCTAAGGGCGGTCCTGATTTAGTAGACTTTAACAGATTGAGGACAGCGTCTTCCTTGAGTTTGGAGAAATGTGATATGCTTGGGGCTGTGGCTGAATCACTGACCTTAACTAAGCCCTCAGGGGTTGGATCAGCGCTGTTCTGAAAAAGGCTATAAATGTTGGTCCTTTCTTATGAAAGAAGGATGCTATTTCATTGCATCTTCCTTTAGAGGCCTGAGGAAAACCCTTATTTTCAGGAGGGGTGGTCAGAGTTTTGACTCCTCTGAACAGTTCCTTCAGAGAATTCAGAGCCTGAGTGATTTAATCTTCATCAAATTTATCCTGTGACTTTTTTAATTCGCTGTGATAGAATCTAATGGAGGTTTTGTATTTAACTTTAAGGTCTGGCTTGAAATCCTTTCTCCAGTCCCTTTCCAGTCTTTTACATTGTTTTTTCAAAGTTAACAGTTGGTTGTGCCATGGAGCTTTCTTAGTCTGATGTTTTTGATTAGGTATTTATTTTCAGTTTTCATGTTTCCTCTTCTCACACTGCTTGAAAGCAGTGAGGCGACACTCCTTAGCCATAGCGGAAGAGCCGCCACTGAGCACCACTCTGGTCATTCATTCATAGCACGAAAACACCTCCTATCTAGACCACACTTTTATTCCAAAACTTACAACCAAGCAGACCCAAGGAGGGCTGATGTAGATTCGGGACCTAATTAAAAATATACATATATGCCAACATCCCCAATTCGGAAGGAGGACTCTGCAATGATGGGACATTGTTTTGTTTGTCCTTCTTTTATTTCCCCATCTTCCCCTCCTTGTGGTGTTCTGGAATTGTTATTAATTGTACACAGCTGTGCATGCGATATGCGTTTGCTATTTTTTATATATGGCCTGTGACTGTGTTCTCGTCGGGTGTGCTCTGAATGCTACTGCTAGGCAGTTGCAGACTGAGAGGCACCAGATGGGGACGCACTCCTGTGGGATTCTGTTTCCTATGGAATAAATGTAAGAAGAAAGTAATTTTTTGCCTCAGCTTCTTCATTTCACCTACTTTACAGACTCGCGATTTTTAAATCCAAAAATGGCTTTATGTTACCTTTCGAATGTGAGTAACAAGGACCCCCTGATAAATTGGTAAGACAATTCCTAGGACAGGATAAATATACAGTAGAAAATAAATTCCTAGGCAACTAATGTGTTAAGAGCAAACAGATTGATATATTAAACAATGGTAGTAAACTCAGTGTAAAAGATCAAAATGCACAGATATATTTATATGAAATTATTTAATCTCAAATTCTCAAATTCAATGTTAATATGAAAACATTCATTATTCTACAGTACAAATATAGTGACATTAAAAACAATATTTTAATAGTTATTCAGTACATAATTGATATTCATAAAATTACAATAAAAACCCTAAAAGTGGCAGAGATTATTCTGCAAGTCGCTGGTGATGATACATTCACCCGATTATTAGGTCCAGCATAACTGATACCATCGTGCTTGCGCTGTTGCTGCGAGGGTTATTGTACACAGTAAAGTGTTTGGGGCACATCCGTTACTTACCATTGGTTCACTCCATCTTCACTCTTCTGTGCTGCCTTTTAATTGGGCAGCAGAGGCCATGCAGTCAGTTCCGTTCCTTCAGCAGAGAATGGACAAAGTTCCGATTAATTAAACTTAATTAGAGTCCGTCCGCAGCTTGCGCTCTGATTCAGCACTAGTTAGTTCACTACTACCACCTGGTTTCTTATTGCTTTACCATTGTTCACAGTCTGTAATTGCTCCACCCACATTGTCGCTGCTACCACCTCCAGCGTCATTGCTCGTTTTTAGGTCTCGCCTACGCAGCGCGTAGGCAAAAGACCTTTAGTCATCGGCACAGCTTTATAGCCAAAAACGTGCATGTGTTCCATTGCCTTCAATGGCAACGCATGCACGTGTGGCGATTCCCTTGCGGGAGCGAGCTTTGGCGACATATGTTAGCTAGCTCCCGCTGGCAACATATATTTTCTCGCTCCCGCAAGGGAAGCGCAGGCCCCCTCCTCTCTCCCCTCCCCCTGCTGCCTCCTTTCAGCGCGAGGCGCCCGCGCTTAGTTTGTTGGTGGAAGAATGTTGATTATGAAAAAGTCATTTTTCGATTTTTTTTGTCGCAGTGGAGGCGCTCTAAGGGCTCCAAACGGGCTTCGCGAATGTTGCTTGGCGTCTCCGGCTGACTTTCTCGGGGTCTCGCGCTGCCATCCTAACATTTCTTGTTCTTCCTGATTTCATACACTGCTTGCCACTGCTCCCGTCAGTCCGCACAGAAGAGCACGCTTGCCCCTTTAAATCGCAGGCAGAGACTGCTTAAGTCAACGCGGGCTGTACCAAGTACGTGCCTTCTGTCGCCCCAAACCAACCCTCTATGTCCTTAGACCTCCTGGGTTTCCTTAAATGTCCGTCTTGGTCTAAATATGCTGTGCAGCGTGATTTTCAGGCTGGGTCTCATAAGTAAACAACACATCTCCTGGCAAAGCGGCTTTTGTAATCCGTTTTTTGTTGGTGGAAGAATGCTGATAATGAAAAAGTCATTTTTCGATTTTTTTTTGTCGCAGTGGAGATCAGGCAGAAACAGTCTGTGTGTGTCCTTACCATGCCATGTAGTGATGCTTTCCTCCTTCTCCTACTTACCTGCAGGGGTTCAGTGCTGTGAAACAGGTTCTCTATAAACTTCCTGCGACTCGCAAGATTGAAGAGTTCAAACTTCTTCTTGAACCAGTGAATTCCACAAGACAGCATGCACTGGGTCCGTGAAGATATGTTCTTGCCAAATGAAACTTCATAGAATGGTAATTGGCTATTTGCATGGCCATTAGAATCAGGGCAGGCTCTAGGGCAGTGCGACGGGTGGAGCCGCACCTGGCACTCACCTACCTGGAGTGGGGGTTGCATTTGTTTTTAAATTAACTTATGGGTTTAAAAGTATGCTCTGCAGAGTTCCATGTGTGTCGAGCAGTTTTCAGGTATCAATTAAAACGTAACTGGTGATTAATGGTCCTGCTGGGAAGAGATCTTTTGTCTAGTGGAGGTTTTTACTCATCATAAAGTAGTGCAGAGGGTTAATGTGCCTGCTGCAAAGAACGTGTACCATGCAGATCAAAAAACTGAGTGTAAGTGAAATATGAGTAGTGCCATAAAAAAATGAAATCTATTTCAGAGAGGGGCTATGGAGAGATGAGGGGCACACTTGGAGGGAAGTAGTGAGAGAGTTTGTGGAAAAGAAGGTCATGGCGGGCAAAACAGATTGGCGCACTGGGTGGCATCAGCGCTAAAGCCGCTCTGATTGGAATTATTATTAAACGCTAACAAAACTGAGGTCCTTATTCTGGGTAAGCAGAAGGATCTTTGGGGCGCATGTCACTGGCCGAACGAGTTGGGTACTCTTCCTCGTCCTGTCGATCATGTCCGTAACCTGGGTTTCTACATTGATGACTCCTTGAAAATGCACCATCAAGCTATCAAAGTTGCAGGCACCTGTTTTACCATCTTGAAATGGTTACGTAAAATTATCTGGATGCTGCCCAAAGACACCCAAAAAACCGTAGTCCAAGCTCTTATTACGTCACGGCTGGACTACGGAAACGTTCTGTTTTTGGGTGCAAATAAGGCGGTATCCCGTAGGCTACAACTTGTGCAAAACTCTGCTGCCCGACTTTTATGTGGGGTTCCTAGATGTTCTTCTGTCTCCCATCATCTCCGTGACCTACACTGGCTTCGAGTTGACAAGCGGATTGAGTTCAAGGCTCTGACCTTTATGTACAAAATCAAATGGGGCTTAGTACCGGACTATTTACAGACCCTTGTCTGTCCGTATGTTCCAACTCGTCATCTTCGCTGCGCCTCACTTGAAAAATTCCATGTTCCCAGGTTCAGACTCTCTAGAATGGGAGGCAGATCCTTTTCCGTCTTGGGTCCCTCTCTTTGGAACTCAATTCCTCTTGCCTTACGTAGGGAGCCATCGTATCCCTACTTTCGTCGTTCATTGAAGACTTGGCTTTTTAATCAATAATTTCTTCCCTTTTCAGTTTTCGTGTCTAGGCGCCGGGAAACCCTTTTTGGGTAGCTGTTGCGCCATATAAATTAAATAAATAAATAAATACAAATAAATATTATGTGAAGGGGGCGACCAATTTTTGTGACAGATTTGACTAAAATGGACTGCAACAGAAGAAAAATTAGGCGGCGTGATGTGGTGCAGTTTGAAGCACTATTTACTATTTTGCCATTTTTACACGTTAATAATGTATGGGTGAATCTTTCACCTATTGGCATCAGTGTAACACCTAAATACAGCAATCATCTACTGAAAAGTGATCTTCCGCGTGACAAAAGGCCTGCCACTGCTCTGCAACATGCATGGTAGCTTTTTCAATAATTTTTTATATGTTTGAGCTAGAAACATTTTTTGTTAAAATCTGCAAATTATGCAAAAGGAGATGGATTATGTGACAAATGTTGCAAATTCGTAAATATTTGGAAAACGATGCAGAATTCCAATGACCTTGCATATGTGTAACAGAGTAGTGGAATCTTGCATACCTTATATGTGGTCTTATAGAGGGTGTCAGTAGGCCTTTGGGCCAGGGCCCAGTTTTGGGTAAACTAATTTTACAGTAAAGTACTAAAAATTAGCATTGCTTGTCTAATAAGATATCTAAATGCGCTGAGTTTGTAAGAACAATCAAATAGTCACTGCCTGGGGCTCTGTTGAGATGTTCTTTGTGTATGGTTCAACTCTCTGTTGACCTTTCCCGGAGAGAAAGTCTTAAAATAACATACTTAAAGGTTGGGAGTCATTCCATTTCTTCTTTCTCTAAATGCTTCCATGCCTAAAGCGTTGGACCTGCTGCATTCTACCTCTAAAACCAAATGGTAGTCTATAGTTGTGTGATATACCCTGAAAAGTTCTGAGGATCTACATTTTTAAGAGATTGGGAGTTGTGAGTCAAAACCTGGGAATGGTAGGAGGAACTCGGGAGAAATATGAAATGATTGAAAACAACTTATATGCCAATTTTAGACTAGTTGCGAGTTGTGAAATCTGAAAATTATGTTTTATGTACAATTCAATCTGTGGAAGCCTCTGGTTTCCTCTCTCTTGTTTTAGGAGGTATTTTGGTTTTCTGGACTAAAAGGGAGTTTACTGAAGCTTTGGTTATGGCCTTGTAAAAGGTCATTTGTAGACACTAGGAAGAGATGTTCGAACTCTGGCAATGTCTGTATGATAGGTTTTCCATATACTCGGGCGGTGTAAGAGATGGTTCCACAACAAGTCTTCCATACACATCATCTCTAGGGATGTTAATATGTTGGCTGTGCTCTTATAATGAGCCTTCTTGGGCTGTGCGAAATCTAAATCATAGATGTGGAGATGGCTAGAGTCCTGCAGACTCATGGGCTGTGAAGAGAATTATAAAAAGATCTTCTAAAGATTGGAGATGTTGTACCATATCTATGATTTTATAAAGGACTTGTAGAGATTAAGGGCCTCTGGAGAGATTATCTTATTACAAGACTTGTTTAAACAGTGTGGCTATTTAGAGGTCAAGTGATTTTTCGTGCGCATTTTACCATTAAGGTTATGTTATTCGTTTTAATGTTTTTTGTGAAATATTTATTGTTTATCAAACTCTTAGGGTGGGTTTCTGTTAATCAAGGTTCGTTTTTGGGTGAGCCACGTGTCTGGGGAGGGCATTATGGGATTTGTAGTTTACGTTAGGTCATTTAGTATAGCTTCGGTTGACCGTTAACAAGGATGGATAACATAATCAGGAAGAGAGAGGAGTATGAAGAGGTTAGGCTGCAGACGGAGACTCGCATAAGGTATGTAAGATGAGTCTAACAATTATGGGAGACAAGCTCAGTTGCCTTAAGTGAGGGTGGATTAAGAGTTGAATTGGGAGATTAAATAATGTCATTAGTTTTGAGGGTTGCACAACATGTTGGTTTAATTTTTTTTGTTTTTTTTTGTTGAGTAGCAAACATTGTAGTCAGGAGAGAGAGAGGGAGGGACAGGGATGTGTTTGGTTTTGGGAGCACTTGGGTTTTAATACATTAGAGATAGAAGGTGAGGGGGAACGAGGGTAGATGGAACCACACAGGAATGTTTTGTTTGGTTTTATATTGTTTGTTAGCAGTGAATGGATAGCTGAGTTGTGCCTTTTTTGTTACAGAGACCCCTGATGAAGAGCCCGTGAGGCTCGAAATGCATTGGGCATAAGTAATGAGTCATCTTTGCTGAAAGATATCATCTTGATCTTTGTTTTAACGTGTTACTGTGAAATACCTAAGAGCACTCAGTGGACATATGAAAAAATGAAATAAAGAAACAGGATTGAATTTCGCTGTCTCTGCAGTGATTTATGAAGTTCGGAAGAGCAATGGAATAACGCATTGAATAATGTTTAAGTTTAAGATGGTTCTAATATGGAGAAAATGGATAATTTTACAACAAGTGTTTGACATGAGGGAAGATTCCCACAGAGCAGTGCGACATAAGGGTGCGCCAGTTTGTCCCCTATTTTTTCTTCTATGTAGAGGTCTTCTCATAACAGACACTGCTGTAGAGGGATATTCATATCTTGTCTGTGGCCTCACAAGGTGACTCGAGAGATGCTAGCCCTTTGGAGGGAAATTAAATTGAATGACATTGACTTTTGTATATACTTAAACTCTGGAAAGAATTATCATATGATTTTTGTAGAACCTGAGACTGCTGAGACACTTTGTACTTTGACTGTAGTCTTACAACACGGCTTGTGTGTTTGCTGAGGCTGTGGATGGATGACCACCGTAGAACAAGATCTTATATCTTGAATTGAGTGGACCATAGTGGGCATGGTAGAGATACTTGGATAAGTAGACTTGAGAAGACAATATTGATGTAAAAGGATGTTGGCTAACAAGACTACTACAGATGCTCGAGCTGTGGAAGGATTTTCTTATATGGGTACCAAATGCAAAAACAACAGTTGATGGACAGAATGCAGAACAATGTCATACATTCACGCCAGTACAGAGATCTGGGCCTAAATCCATTGTTTTTTTGCTCACCATGCCATTCCAGTTTGAACCCAGGCATATGCAAATTAGTCTTGACCCTGTGCCTCATGGGAACAGTCCAGCCCGAACTGCCAAGCCAGATCCTCCCTGGACTGGAAACAAGCATCCTAGGACCGGTTTCGGGGTTTCACCCCTCTTCAGCCGGGGTAGCTTGATTCCAGTGGCATGGAGAGCACGGGACCCACGTCTGGGCATACCCGTCCCGCTCGGGGTGACAAATGCAAAAACAACAGTTGATGGACTGAATGTAGAACAATGTCATACATCCACCCCAGTACAGAGATCTGGGCCTAAATCCATCGTTTTTTTGCTCACCATGCCATTCCAGTTTGCTGTAACACTTTTCGTATATGGGTAGGTTGACCATCTCCCCCCAGGTAATTATAGACATCATCTCCGTCATTAACTTTATATCTACAAATATGGTTTTCTTGTATTTTTGTCAAGTTAGTTTAATGCAAGCAAAACTAGACTGCAACACTCAGGATGCATTGAGTTGGGACTTGACGGTTCAGGATTGAAACCAATGTCTGCAATGACCTGGAGGGAGGTAGGCACCATAAATGGGTAACATTCTTGTTACAGGAATTACCATTATACAGCTGAATGTAGTGTGTCAAAGGGATATTGCTCTTATGGCTGTAGCGCTCTTGTGAAAGGTATTCCAACACACTTCTCAGTGTATGGTAGGTAAAAGCAACTGGCGAAAATGATTGATACGCAAACAAAAGCTGGAATTAAAATCTACACATCACGGTGCCCTCTTATAGTCAGTTGACTTCTAGGCTCTGCTGTTATGTTCTGTTATAATGAACTTGTGAGCCATGCCTTCTTAGCGCTGCACAAGTCCACCTTATGGACTTACAGCGTTGCAGCTTTATCTGCTTCCTTGATCTCAAACGTCCAGTGGGCTTATGCCGCCTGAAAATCTATTTTTGATTTTCGTTGCAAAGGGTCCTTTTATACTTAATAAAAGCGAAAGGACGTGGTGGATCTCTGCAGAGGACGTCTGCCAGAGCTCTGCAATTTAGCCACAAACTAATGAATTCCAAACTTGGATCTGTATTCTCGTTTGCCCTCTTCTGTGTATTTTTGCTGGAGGTCTGGAACACATTTGACTGCTAAACTTTTCTCCTGAGCTAGTGTGATACTTTCTACGGCTTCCTGTTGGGAGTTGAGGTATTTGCAGTAAATTTTGTGTTGGCGTAGGCAGCTCGCGATGTTGCGCTCTCCATCGGTTGCCCCGTCGAGTTGTCTGTATATTTTTTTATATCCGTTTTAAAGTTGTATTTGCATTTTTCTCTAATTGGAGAGGTTAGCTGTCACCTCGACCCGTGTGAAGAGCGTTTCATGACATTAACTAGCATTGAAAATGCAATTGGTCTCGCCTTTGATTAAGTTAAAGCCATTTGCTTTGCTAATGGTATTGTATAGCAAAGCAAATGGTTTTAACTTAATGAAAGGCGAGACCTATTGCATTTTAAATGCTTGTTCATCATACTGTCAACATTGAATTTTTCCTTGGAGTGATGTATTGTCCCGGATTGACTGACCCTTTTCAGAGTGTTATCGTAGCTCTTCACTTTTTAGCCTACACTACAGCAGGTTAGATTGAAACTGACAGTAGTAGTGACATAATTGTTCATGTTAGCTTTTACAACACTGATTATCAGGCCACGGCATCCAAAGAGGCTTTGTGGAGCAGAGCACCATCCAGGCAGTACTTCTGCCAGTGCTTTCCTTTTCTGAGGAAGGGGAGTAGAGAGAAAGCAGTAGGCTAAGTGAAGTGACTCCGTACGTATTGCTCTATGTGGTCTCTGGGAGCTTTGGGGCTTGTAAACGTAAAAAGACAAAGAATGCTGGTACTTTGAAGATTTTTTCTGAACTGTTTGCTGTTGTTTCAGATCTGTGGCGTGTCGCCGGTCTTTCAAAACTTCACCTTCGGATTTATCAACCTTAACTACGATGTTTTAAAATGTGTTGCCTCCAATTACCTTTAAAAAAAAAAAAAAAAAACATCTTGATTATACAGAGGCAGCGTACATAATCAGCAGAGACCAGGCGCATTTTTAAAGTGAGGCACGCCTTAACTTCGTAGCTACTGAATCCATGCAGTGATCACGTTAATCGATAGGTTGCCATTGGGTTCCACATGTTGCTATACACTAAACGTTTGTCTTAACTTCTAACCATTTAGTGTTGCTTATATGGATAGGGATCATAAGAAAACACAGTGAGATTTGGCAGAAAAAGTCAAGTATGAATGATTGAATGATATTAGGATGTGCAAGTGTTCTAAAGTAATTCTCCGGTATGTTACTTCAGTTAATGTTCCAGATTGTGTTTGCAGGAAAACAGGTAGCTGGACTAGAAATGTTGTGGTGTTTTCTGACCAGTCACAAATTTACCGGAGAAGCAACGTAAAAGGAATAATCTCCCAGCTCAGATATCAGGATCCAGTTGGTGCCAGGTGAAGCAACTCCCCTACAAGAAAACATTTATTTTCACATGTTTCTAAAAGAAGAAATAATTTACAAAGTCTCATTGAAGAGAAAACTGTGGCTGGTTTTATGCTGGTCTCTATCACAGGGTCACGCCGGAATGGCACAATAGATAATAGAGATAAAGCTGTAATGATTCTGCAGTTGTTTGACATTGTTCATGTCCTTAACTGTATAGCAAAACGCCTGATCGATTGCTCGACAGTGACTGTAAAAAACGTTTAAGGTAATCTATATGGGTTGCAATCCGTTTTAAAAATTCACATGTGTAACTTCTTCTTACATTCGCTAAGAGTATTTGCAATATTTAAGACTTAATGCGCCTGTAGTTTTGCATGCTACATATTGTTGAATGACTATTGTATAGTGCACATTTTTAAATGAGTCACCCCCTGGTGTCTGAGTAAGGTTAGGTTGTGGGTAGAGTGCTAGGGAGAAAGGATCAGCACATTTAGCTAAACACTGAACCACATGGATTAGTTTACACTAGTGCTTGGTTCTGAGACACGTACTTCCAAGCACTGTTTGAGGCCCAATGCAATTATTTTTAGGTTTAGCTTGAAACAGGGCATGTGCTGACACTTGCGAGACATTTTGTTTTTCAAAAGGGGCCCCTCAGTGCTTACCATTTATTGACACTCTTATTTGCTGCTTTCTCTTTGGAGAGCTCGTGCTGGTTTCACTTTCTCCTCTTCTGTGGAGCATAGACTAAGTACTGATTGCTTCGTTTTGATTAGTGTCCTTCTGCAGATTGCAGTGTGCTTGAGGTAATATTTTTTCCTTTCTTCTTCCCCTCTCATCGTTCCCTTCCATTATGCATGTTGCTTGTTCGCTCCCACTCTCTTGTTGTCTGTGTTGCTTGTTGCCATGCTGCTGTACAACATGGCTAAAAGACATTGTCAAAGCCAAAAGCTCTCATATAAGCAAGACCTATTGGATTTGCCAATGCTTGTTTTCTAAAGCTCCCTCTTTCCAGTTTCCAAATGTTGGCATGTCTGAATAAAGGAAATGCTCTTGCTTGCGTACGTTTGCTTTGCGCTCAATTGCCTTCCTATTCGAAGTACAAACCTCTGGAAGAAACAGAACACAAAAAGAGCAAGAAATACACTTTTCTCTATGGTGCAGTCTGTATGTGAGATTAATAATTGCAATCGCCAATAAAACTACAATCCCCGGTATGCACAGCGCTGAGGGGTCCTAACGGAAAGAACAAGACCGATTTTGCGTTGCCTGAGATAATTTTATCCGGTTTATACGATATGTCAGGAAGAAGTGGGGGAGGGGAGGCTTTTACTGTCACCGTACAAAATGTATATTTACATTCTTCGCTATCCCGCCGTGAAACTATTTTCAGCGGCTCTTAAAAAGAGCCCGGCAATATTATTTATGCAATTAATGTTGTTTGTTGATCCATTTCAGAACCGCAGTATGGAGATATCATCCCAGCATGCACCAGGAGTGAAAGGGGAGTCCATGCAGTGAGTGTAGGGGCGGGGAGGGTCGCGCTTCCCTGCCAAGGGGGTAGCAGCAACTCTAGCCCCCTGAGCTCTGAAGGCACTGTGCAGGTGGGGTTATGCCCCCCCTTCCCCCCCATCCCCTATAGTGTACCCCTACTCCGCTCTTCTCTCTATCCAGATATTTTTGGTTTCACTCCCCCCATCCTAACGACTCCCCACGAGCTGACCTCTGACTTCCACCCAAAGCACTTGGTCCTGACATAATTCACTCTCCGCATGTCTGTCAGGCTCGTCGTTCCCAACAGCTGCTCCCCTCTCCCCATGCCTTCTATCTATTTATATTTTATGTAAATTAAACTGTAGTTTCTCCCTCCTCCCTCCTGGAGTACAGTCGGGTCACCTCACCTGGACAGTTCGATACAGAGGTGCATGGAAGCCGGGTGTGAGAGAGTTGATGATGGAAGGCGCTTCTTTTCAGGTAGAGTTGGGGGCATGCGCCTCATGGCTCAACAAAACAGCTGTATAACACTGCTACCTGTTATTATTTGAAGGACAGCGCTTTTGGAAAACATGTTTGACGTTTGGTTTATTCTATCCTCTTGCTGTTTCATTATTTGTATTTCATCCGTCTCCTTTATCCATACGTTTGATACACGCCCCTTAAAAATGCACGTTTTGTTTCTCTCTGGCTAGTTAGATGTACACACACACACCCTTGTGTTCATGTATTTTATACAAATAGTTGGTTGCATTTTGTCATCACAATACTGCAGCGTGTTATAAAATAATATACTGTTCCACGCTCAGCTTTATACATTTCCAAAACAGATATTTCTAACGTTTCCCACATTAATCAATGCTATATACAATGAGTATCGTATATTATTATTTACCAGCTGCAGTACTCTTTTCTGCGAACGTAGAAAGGACGAACTGCGCCTCGCCTTTCTTGCTGTGCCTTGCTACAGGTCCTAGCTGGTCAATATGTTTTCCGTTGCAACGTAGGCATGATGCATGACACTACATCGTGGCATCCTTGTTGTCGCTTCTGTTGTCTTGACTGGTGTTTTCTACCATTTGTTGTATTGTTTTATTTTCACGTTTAATCAGAATATTTTTTTTATTATTAAAAAAATCGTATTCCGAGCAATCTGATATAAACTGGCTTTATGTCCACACCTTGGATGGCGAGGGAGGAGTTTGTCTTGTCCCTAATCAGTGACATGGAAAAAAGGAAATTAGTTATCTGTATTGTTTTATCCCAAATTAACTGCCATTACATCCGCAGCCATCTTCTTAATCCAATTACCTACTAAGGAGATGGTTCAACACCTCAGTCACCCCACTTCTTTGTATATTTTGAAAACTTCAAACCGATTTTACTCAGTCCCACCAAAATTGTCCTCAGCAGTGTCTTTAGGAGATCAGTGGGCACTACCTCCTGCCATAGTTAACGTTTTAAAGCAGCGGTTCTTATCCTTCCTGGGGTCCGTGACTGTTTTACAAAATTCAAATATTATAAAAATTAATCAATAAACATTAAGAAAGTGTGTGTGTGTATATATGTATATATCAATATATCAATATATATATATATATATATATATATATATATATATGTGTGTAACACTGATAATTTGACATTTGTTCTATTTTTGAGCTTCTGTTTGTTGTATACTTTTATTTGTATTTTTGTGCATTGCTTTGAGGTCCAACTCATAAATATATATTGCTTAGCACGGGGGTCATCAGTTTCCAAAAATGACTCTGTGAGGGTCCCCGGATTCCACTAATGATTCAGTGGGGGTCCACAGAAGTCAAAAGGTTAGGAACCCCTGCTTTCAAAAACTCTTCAGAATTGAGTGAGAGAGGTATAGTAACTACTGGCACTTGAAAGATAGACTCAGAAGTGATGAAGATAACGAGTGCCTCTTGGGACAGCATCCGTGCCAAATTCCTTAGTCATACTGCCATAACCAAGAATTTTATCTTTGACCGATTAAAAGAAAATTCTCCTAGGCACGCTAGCATGTTGTATCACATGCGATTCTCTTCACTGAGAACGGTCCTTTGCATCATCAAACTGCATGAGCGTTAGCAAAACCTTAGTTACAATCTCGCTATCTCCAAGTGTATCGGAGCACTGGGGAAGAAGTGGAAAAATTCAATCTAAAGATAAGATTTATGTGCCACAGATTTTGCTTTTAATAAAGGCCGCATCAGGAGCTTTCTTTCGGGTCTGGACCTTTGCTCATCTTCTTGAGGAGGTCTCCTCCTGGCTTCCTTCTTCATGCAGTCTCTTTCTTGTCCTTTGTGGCCTTTAAGGTCTGTCCATCCTCTCGCACACAGAGCACCCTCTTTCTTGGTATTACTTTGCTTCCTCTTTCAGCTTGAGACATTTAGCTTCTAATGTCTGCTTGTCTGGCTTATCCATAAGAATAGTGCCACACTTCTGACCACTTTACTCACTTGATCGCTGAGCAATCTCTTCAGATGCCTCCTAGTTTTTCCTTTGAGAAAGGCCCAGAGGGTACTTTAGATATCTTTTTCTTTTTTTCATGCTAAAGGCGCTAGAGGACGATACAGTTCATATCTTTATGATGGACACAGTACACTGGAACATTTGCAGAGGTTGCACTCCAATCTCTCCTAGATTTTCTAAAGAACAAACATTTGTAGTAAGTGTGCTTTGGTACCAAAGTCCTGGATGTTCCAGTATAATTTGTTAAAGTGCATGGATGCCCCAGGTAGTCTAAGGAATAAATCCATGGAATGTTTCGTGAGGTATAATCATATTGAAAGTAGCTCTCTTTCAATTCTTGTTTTTTTGCTTGCAACAGCAATTGCTATTTTTTATGTCTGGGAAACAGTTGAACTCCAGATTTACCCTTCGTGCTTCTTGTACCACAAAGGACTGAAAGCTGGTGTATGTGTGTTCTCTGTCAGTTAGTCTCATCAACAATCTATCAATTGTTCCTTTTCTGATGCAATGCTTTTTAGCATGTAGCTCATTTCAGTTTTTTTTTAATTCCGTGGCGATGCTTGTGTGGCCACGTAAACCCCTTTTCTGTCGTGGATGAACTGTTCACTAAGAGTGGGCGGAATTTGCGAAATTGACTTTTGCAAATTATCGCGAAATTGCGCAAAATCTCCAAGAGCATGCAAAACTTTCGTGAAGATTCGGTGATTGCTTTTCCCGCCCGTTCGCGATGTGTTTTTGCGTGCTCGCAGGGAAATATATCTCCAACTTGGCAGTGCGGTCGCTAATGGGCGCGGCCACCTTGCTCGTGATGCTTATTTCCTGTTCGCGATCGCAATGACGTGTTCGTGATCGCAAACTCTCGCGGGATAGCGCGACCGGCTACCAACAATCCAATATCTTGTGGTGCGCGCGAACGGATAGGAAAACTCGTCGGCGAACGCAGGGACCCGGTAAGTCGCGAGAATGCATTTTTAAAGCGCAAACAAGAAAAATACTTCAGTTTCGCGGCAGGTTGAGAAAGTTTTTACATTTTTGCGCTCTCCGCGGAATGCAAAAATGTCAAAATATCGCAAATTCCGCGAGCGGAATGAAATTTAACACCCAGGCCTACTGTTCACGTACACCGCATCACTTCTGTAGTGTGGTAGACATGAACACTGCGTCCACCACACTAAATGAGAAAATCCTTCTGATGCAAGCACCAGAAGCATTTTCGTTTTAAGAATAATATCATAACTTGAGGGAAGAGTTTCCCTTGTGTCCTGAGATAATTTTTTTGGGGGGGATCAGTGTGACACAGCTCAGTGATGTCACATTGATTGGAAAAATAAACCAGTCTACTGGCTTCACTTTGGTCGTCACTTGGGGGGACACATTTCAGCACCCCCAGCATCAATCTGAGAGGGAGAGATGCAACAGGAAAGGTAACATTGTCCTCTTTCCAGCAATACCACTCCCTAGTGAATCCCTTGTTGTAGACCCCAACAGGACTATGATCCCCAAGGAAGCCAGGGAGGAAAGGCGCATTCCCAGGCATGGGCAAGTGGTCCTCCAAATAAAAATAAAAAAGTGTTTCTGCCACATAAGGGGAGTGATAGAGACGTTTTACCCAATTATCCATACAGTTTTTAGAAAAAAACATGGACTCAGCCAGCCCACCCAGTTATCAGGCCCACCGCACCCCTAAAACTATGATAGTTTTCTGTCCAATTGCTTTGCTGGAGGCAGATTGGCGAGTTTACCCTTAATCTGCTCCTCACATTTTTTTAAAAGAAAGGGGTTACCCACCCATTCGGCAACAGGCCCTGCCCATAAAGCTCCAACAATCTTTTTGTCCCCTCTTCTCCTGGAGATGATGGAAAGATTTACCTGCCATCTGTCCCAAGGTGAGGGTCACAAAGCCCACTAGACTCCACCAGTATTTAAAAACAATTATGTGTGGTCTGCTCTGTCCTGACATTAAGCTGCATCATCGCCTGTAAAGCCCCAACAGTCTTTCTAGACTCATGGGTCCTGGAGCATCCCCATGTCATATAAGAGGACATTTTGGGAGCAGGTTTGTTATCTATATAGGCTCGCAGATACTAGGTAAATCCCTATTTCTTCTCACTTGCCATGGTGAATGGCTGCGCTGTACGAGGCCTTACATTTCCGGCAACCAGAGAACCCTATGAAACTGGGCAATTCTGAAAATTAGAGATCCAGGCAAATCCAGTATCTCTAAGGTGTGGCTTGCATGCATTCCACTAGATTTTCTAATCCCGAATCCCCTGCAAATGTCAACCTTTGGTTAAGTGACACATTTTCTTTACATTTATCTGATGGAAAGTTCCAGAAACTGCAAAACTTCTACCACCCAATGCTCCCATATTGCCATAGTTTAAAACAGTCCCTCGCTGGTGTGGCAAAGGCCTCAAAACGCAACGTGGTGACATCCAGGTTTTGCCTTGAGAATGAACCAAATCTGGCTTTGTTGGTAGCTGCTATATTTTGTCAGGGGCTTGGCTGCCTCACAGGGAAACCTACCAGACCGAGGCATTTCTGAAAACTGGGCTCCCAGAGGAGTCAATGGTGGTGTGGCATGTGTAGATCCCAATTCGTTTTCTTGCCCGGAAAGGCTGGCAAACATTAGCTAAAATCATGAATTTTCCACACATTTCTGTGAGAGAAAGTTCGGAAATCTGCAGGACCCACTAACATTTTTATCATCCAGCATTCCCATGCTATCCAAATAAAAACTTACCGACCTTGTTTGCCTGGGTCTGTTTCTTGAGACCAGCTCCTCTTTCCACCACTTGAGAATCTTCCCTTTCAAGCCGTGCCTCTCCCATGTTTGGGCTTCCAGTGGGCCAAATGTCTTCAGCACGCTGTATGGCACACTGATTTGAGTGATGGGGACGGAGGGTCCAGCAATGTCATAGAAGCGAGTCTGCGTTGACCCTTGAGTTTTCTTTAGTTGGTGGAAGCCAAATGCCACCCTGGAGGATGAGACCTTCGGATCCTCCTTTTTACAGAATTAATGGAGAGGACATAACTAGTTTATGTGGTATACCTGGATATGTCATGGAGTTGAGTAGCAAATGAGGGGCTTATACTATCAGCATGTATCAATAACTGCAGTGATAAGGAATATATTGAGTATTGGCATATGATTGGGGTGGATGTGGATGGTTGGCATTTATTTATTACTAAAAAATGAAAAGACAATAGTTGGGGCCAAAATTAGTGCAGTTTATAGAAATGGCTAGTTGGTGGCATCTTGAGTTTATTTTTCATAAATGACATTGAGTGTACTTCTACAAAATGACAAGCTGATGTCTAAGTCTGGAATAAATTAGTTTAGTTACTATAAATTATATATGGCGTAGAGTGAAATGGAGTGTCATAGAGTAGAGTGGCGAACAGTGAAGTAGTTTTGTGGAGAGGAGTGGCGTGGACAGGAGTGGTGTAGAGTGGAGTGGCATAGCGTGTCACAGAGTGGTGTGTTGTAGAAGGGAGTAGGGTGTCATAGATTGGATAAAGTGTCATGGTGTACAGTGAAGTGGTGTAGAATGTAGTAGAGTGGAGTGGGATAGAATGTAGTAGAGCGGAGTGTCGTAGAGTGGAGTAAAGTGGCATAGAGCGTGGTTGAGTGGAGTAGAGTGACGTGGATTGGGGTGTCGTAGAGTATAGTGGCAATACGTGCAATAAAGTGGGGTAGAATGCTGTAGTATAGAGTTGCGTAGAATGGAGTGGCATGGAGTAGTATTACATTGTGGAGTGTTGTTGGATGAAGTGGCATAGAGTGGAGTAGTGTTGTGTTGTGGAGTGATGTAGAGTGTCGTAGCACAGAGTGGAGTACAGTGTTGGGGAGTGGCGTAAATTGGCATAAGTGGAGTAGAGTGTCGTAGTATGTAGGGTCGCAGAGCGGAGAGGCATAGAATTTTGCAGAGTGTCGTGGAGTGACATACAGTAAAGTGTCATAGTGTGGAGTAGAGTGTCGCAGAACGGAGTGACAGAGTGCAGTGGCGAACAGTGAAGTAGTGTTGTGAAGAGGAGTGGCATAGAGTGTCGCAGAATGGAGTGGCGTAGAGTGTCGTAGAATCAAGTAGAGTGTCATAGAGTGGAAGACAGTGTGGTTGTGTAGTGGGAGTAGTGTCATGGAGTGGAGTGGCGTAGAATCAAGTAAAGTACAGTGGAGTATCATATAGCATAGAGTGGAGTAAAGGAGCATAGAGTGTTAGAGTGCAATGGAGTAGAGTGGTGTAAAGTCGAGTTACGAAATTTGGGAGTAGCGGAATAGCGTAGTATGAAGGAGAGTGATTAGATTGTCAGACTGACACTGAGTGGAGAGGCATAGAGTGTTGTGGAGTGGCGTAGAATGGAGTAAGAGGGTGTGGAGTTGCTTAGAGTGGAGTATAGTGTCACAGGGCGGATTGTGACAGGGCAGAATGTTGCACTGCGGAATGTCGGAGAGCAGAGTGGTGAACAGTGTAGTGTTGTGGCGTAGAGTGTTGTGGAGTGACGTAGAGTATCATAGAGTGGAGTAGGATGTCATAGAATGGAGGAGAGTGTAGTGAGTGGCGTAGAGTGAAGTAAAGTGGCATAGAAGGTCATAGAGTGGAGTGCAGTGGAGTGGTGTAGGTGGAGTGGCATAGAGTGGAGTAGTACTGTGGAGTGGCATAGAGTGGAATACAGTGTTATGGAATGACATAGAGTAAATTAGAGTTTTCCAGAGTGGAGTGTTGTAGAGTGAAAGGAGTGGAGTTGTGTAAAGTAAAGTGTCATAGAGTGGTGTAGAGTATCGTGGAGTAGAGTGTCAGAGGGTATAGGAGTGTTGTGGAGTGGCAAGGGGTAGAGTGGAGTAGAGTGTCATTGAGTAGTGTAGAGTGTTGCAGGTTAGAAGAGTGTCGTAGACCAGAGTGTTGTAAAGCAGAGTAGAGTGTCATGGCATACAGTATAGTGGCATAAAATGGAGTTAAGTGATGTGTAGTAGCATAGAGTGTAGTATAGTGTTGTAGTTTGGAATCACATAGAGTGGAGTGGCGTAGAGGGAAGTGGCATAGAGTGGAGTGGTTTGGAGTAGAGTGTCATTGTGTGGAGTGGTGAAGAGTGGAGTAGAGTGTAGTAGGGTGAAGTGTCATAGGGTGGAGTGTCATAGCGTAGAGTGGAGTAGCGTAAAGTGGAGTAGAGGTGGTGTGTCGTAAAGTAGAGTTGTAGATTGGAGGGGTGTTTAGTTGAGTAAAGTGTCATAAAGTAGAGGGACGGAGAGTGGAATAGATTGGAGTGTTGTTGGATGGATTGTCGTTGAGTGGCTTAAAGTACAGTGAGGTAGAGTGGAGGGATGTAAAGTGTCATAGAGTGGTGGGGCATAGAGTGGAGTGACGTAGAGTGGCTTGGAGTAGAGTGTTATAGAGTGAAGTGGCATAGAGTGCAGTATGCATGTTGTGGAAGCGCATTCCCATTAGACAACTCATTTTCAAATGAAATTGCATTTGCACAGACATATGCTTTTACTGATAAAACTGCACAGTGCACAAACGATAATGGGTGCAAATCTTCATCATCTAGTGTATTGATTTGTTTTGATTGTATTAAAATATTTGTTTCCTCCACACTCGGAATTACAAAAAAGTGACATATTCTGAAATATTGGTACAGTTCATTTACTGACTTTTAAATGTTGTTTTGTGCTAGAAAAAGTTAACATCCTACAGCCTTTTTCACCCCCAATACCCAACAAGATTGCCATATAAATCCTTTCATTTTGTAGTCAGAAAAAAGAAAAGTAAATACCAACCTCCCTCACACAACAGATTCTAACATTTGACCTCCGTGAATGCACAGCAAATGTGACAGGATAAAAACAAAATCTAAAGACTTGTTTATTGCTCATTTACTTCTGAACTCCAGCATGGTTATTTTGGGGGTGCTTCAGCACCCCCCACTGCTCTACTTCCAGCGTTTATGACATGGGCGTGAAATTGAGGACGTTTCAGTTATGCTATTAGTAAAGAGCACTGATCAAAATAAACAAGCTTGTAGACAGAATATTGTTCCGCCCAGGAATGCAAGATTGATGATCATAGTGGAAAAGATAAGTAGAATCAATCAAGCAAAAAGATGAGACAGGAAACCTCTTCCAAGATATACAGCACATTGTGTTCCTCACAAAAAATGAACAAAAGAGTTCCCAGAAAGCAAGCACCTGTGGAGGAATGTAAGGAGCTAGTTAGCGAGGTGGAAACGGGCTATGCAGAAGAGACAAAGACATGCTGGACAGCCTAAAACAAATAAAGCTGGCAAATAGAAAACAAGCAAATGTGAGTCAAAAAACCCAAAGCCAATGGTTTTTAGAATGTCCCCAAGAAATCTTTTGCAACCAGACAGCTTTGCTGTTTGTTAGGCTTCAACCTAATGAAAGGAAGTTGAAGATAGAAGCGAAAGGAAGTATTTTAATCTTGTTTTTTGAAGGAAGGCTGTTACTCATATTGGATACTCAACATATGCTTTTAATCAATTTCTTTTCAGAATCCTGCCAGAAAATCATTACTCGTTCTTTTGTGGTTTTCTTAATTGTTTTTTTGAGAAAAGCCTAATGTCAACCACAATACTGATGGGATAGGTAGGGCATGCGCTGCAGATAATGAAGTCTAGAATGTTTCATGGGGAACAACCTTTACAACGCAACTATTACAACGCACTACACTTACAACGCATTTTTTACAACGCATAATCCATTACAACGCACTACACTTACAACGCATGACACTACAACGCATTTTAAAAAAATACCTTTACAACGCATACCATTACAACGCCTACCATTACAACGCATAATATTACACTACACTATCCAACACTTACCCTACTGTTGCACCCCCTGGAGTTAGAATAGTAATTTTTACCCCTATACTATCCAACACTTACCCTACTGTTGCACCCCCTGGAGTTAGAATAGTAATTTTTACCCCTATACTATCCAACACTTACCCTACTGTTGCACCCCCTGGAGTTAGAATAGTAATTTTTACCCCTATACTATCCAACACTTATCCTACTGTTGCACCCCCTGGAGTTAGAATAGTAATTGTTACCCCTATACTATCCAACACTTACCCTACTGTTGCACCCCCTGGAGTTAGAATAGCAATTTTTACCCCTATACTATCCAACACTTACCCTACTGTTGCACCCCCTGGAGTTAGAATAGTAATTTTTACCCCTATACTATCCAACACTTACCCTACTTTTGCACCCCCTGGAGTTAGAATAGTAATTTTTACCCCTATACTATCCAACACTTACCCTACTGTTGCACCCCCTGGAGTTAGAATAGTAATTTTTACCCCTATACTATCCAACACTTACCCTACTGTTGCACCCCCTGGAGTTAGAATAGTAATTTTTACCCCTATACTATCCAACACTTACCCTACTGTTGCACCCCCTGGAGTTAGAATAGTAATTTTTACCCCTATACTATCCAACACTTACCCTACTGTTGCACCCCCTGGAGTTAGAATAGTAATTTTTACCCCTATACTATCCAACACTTACCCTACTGTTGCACCCCCTGGAGTTAGAATAGTAATTTTTACCCCTATACTATCCAACACTTACCCTACTGTTGCACCCCCTGGAGTTAGAATAGTAATTTTTACCCCTATACTATCCAACACTTACCCTACTGTTGCACCCCCTGGAGTTAGAATAGTAATTTTTACCCCTATACTATCCAACACTTACCCTACTGTTGCACCCCCTGGAGTTAGAATAGTAATTTTTACCCCTATACTATCCAACACTTATCCTACTGTTGCACCCCCTGGAGTTAGAATAGTAATTGTTACCCCTATACTATCCAACACTTACCCTACTGTTGCACCCCCTGGAGTTAGAATAGCAATTTTTACCCCTATACTATCCAACACTTACCCTACTGTTGCACCCCCTGGAGTTAGAATAGTAATTTTTACCCCTATACTATCCCTCACTTACCCTACTGTTGCACCCCCTGGAGTTAGAATAGTAATTTTTACCCCTATACTATCCAACACTTACCCTACTGTTGCACCCCCTGGAGTTAGAATAGTAATTTTTACCCCTATACTATCCAACACTTACCCTACTGTTGCACCCCCTGGAGTTAGAATAGTAATTTTTACCCCTATAGTATCCAACACTTACCCTACTGTTGCACCCCCTGGAATTAGAAAAGTAATTTTTACCCCTGTACTATCTAATACTTACCTTAAATGCAATTAAATATTATGCATTGTAATGGTATGCGTTGTAATGGTAGTTTTTTAAAATGCGTTGTAGTGTGATGCGTTGTAAGTGTAGTGCGTTGTAATGGATTATGCGTTGTAAGTGCATGCGTTGTAAGTGCATGCGTTGTAAAAGTGTGCGTTGTAACGTCATACATCCATGTTTCATGAGTACATTATATGTCCCTGGGGGTGAACTAGAGTTGTAATATGTCTGTGAATGAGGCTATATCCCCAATTCATGTTTTTGTTTAGTGTCTAAGGTCTCAATAAATGTATAGTAGGGCTGTGGGTTACAATCAAGTTTAAATATATTAAATGACCACTATTTCAGAGTTCTTTTCAGAGTTCTTTTACTTCTTTACACTAATGATGGTCTGTGATGTGCAATAGTTTGTTGATTTTAAATGGTGACGTATTGGACAAAAACCCATACCATCCCACTCACCCAATGCATAAATATTTTCTATGGAATGCCAAACTGTAGACCTTTATTCATAAGTATTACTGCTGTCAGAGTTCATTCTCAACCGGCTCTGTAGGGAATACCACTGCTGGACATTCATTTAGTGACTGAAATCTGCTCTCTCCACAGATGGTGCTTAACTTTGATGATGTCATAGTGCACTTCTCAGAAGATGAATGGAGTGGTTTGGAATTATGGCAGAGGAACCTGTACCTAGAAGTGGCTAAGGAGAACTATGACATGCTGGTTTCACTAGGTAAGGAATAGCAGCCTTACTGTACTGCCAGATTTGGATGCCGGAGAGAGAGGTGTGATGGGCTTATAAATTGAATGATCATTGAAATGTGTGGAAGATGGAGGCAGAGGGAATGATGGGTTTATTTGGCTGGACAGGAGATGGTTAGAAAGGTGATGGAGAGATGAAAAGATAGATGAAATTATGCCCCTAGCAAAGTCTGCTTTCTTCCACTTTTTGTTCGATTAAGATTCTTAGGATTTCCTATAACCACTCCTCATATTGGCATAGATCGACCCAATTGCATATGGTCATTTAAATTATTAAATCTGGCACAATAGTTTTAAGTTCCTGCTGCCAGCCTACATTCCTTTGGTCTGCAGGTTACAAATTCAAGTCCACGCAAGGTCAGCTTAGCTTTCCATCTTTGGCTGGTAAATGTAGTACCTTTGTATTGGAAGACAGAAGTGGGAGGGAGAGGAGGTGTTCCACTTCCCGGGTCTGATTTTAGCTTTATAAACCTCAGGAATGGACAAAAAAAGAAAAGCGTATATAGAAAGACCCAGTTTGTCTGTAGAGGCCTAAGGCCTACAAATGGGGACCTTGAAGTTGCTTACTAGAACTGGTGACCCTATAGAAACCTCAGTTTGTATTATGGTACCCTTGTGCTACCTGCTTTAGCAACAAATTGATATGTAGTAGCACGAGGTGTACCTAAAAGAACCACCAGCTTTCAGCACATCAAATCAAATAATGCACATATTGACCTTTATTCAGTATATAGAAACAGTGTGTGTCAGAAGACTCTTTTTCATGTGGGTGTGAGACAGAGAGAGAGAGGGATTTCATATTTAAGGGAACATGCCTGTGTGTGCATTTATTGGCCTTGAATAAGACAGTTGTAGCTTTGAGTCTACTCCTCAACACTTATTCTGCCTTTTGGAACATAAATCAGCCTATAAAAGCCTTGAGTCTCTTTGGAGGAACCTTAAGCCTGCTCAGGAACCTGAGCCTGCAGATATCTCAAGTCTACTTAAAGAAGCCTCAAGGAAATCAGACATGGCTATAAAAACCTTTAGAGGCAGTTATTGTGTTATAGCACAATGCAGTGCAGCAAACAAAACTGCAACTTTGGTTACAGTATGGGATGAGGGCATTGCAGAACCATATCTATTAAAATAATGCACTGTTGCGTTCTTCCCCAACGCCTGTGCACAAACAGGCTGCCCAGCGCCATGCACACACCTTGGCATCATAGTGCAGTGGTGTGCGTGTGTGTGAGATGTCTAGCATAGGTTTTGTACTGGAATGGTACAGTACTGGTATAAAATACTATGTGTAGACTAACTTTAACACTTTTCACATATTGAATGTGTGCTGTGCAGTCTAGCTCTGATGTAATTTGTGTAACTTTAGGAGAAATTAAAGCATTTCTCTTGTTAACATCTGCCTCAAAGAGGTGTTGCTTTTTGGCACAAAGAGCTGTCTACCAATTGTATTAAAAACCGTGTATGGTAGCATTCAAATGCTCATGTACCACCCATGGGACATTCACTTGACACATACCAATTGAAAGTACCATTTGAGTTAATTTGAGTGCTACTTTCCAGCCCAAAAATGTTATCAAGACTTTGCATCACTTTGCAATGGCACAAATTGTTGATAAGTCTGCCCCACGGTTTGCGCCCGCATTTACCTCAAACGAACATAAAGGACAAACACATCTTAGAGTGTTTGTGTGTGTGTGTTTTTATACCATTAGTACGTTTTTATTGTCTGCGCCTTTTTCCATTTTTTTTTATCATTTCTTAATTCTTACAGAAATGGAAACAATCACAGTCTTTGAGAAAGGTCATATAGCAAGACTGCAGCACTTATGCTTGATAAATGTATGAATTAAATGCATAGAACACTTCATTACTAAAATTATAAGTCCACAGAACGACAATAATGTTTGAATGATACTTTAGCAAACCACTGTTTCTCTTCACACCAGACTACCCATTGGTTACTGCTAGGGTTTTTTGAGTAGCCTTTGTGTATCACCACACCTCAGAGTTCAGCAGCACCTGGTGCAGCGTCTTAGCGGCAATTTTCTATTTTCTGTATGCTGCGCTTCATTGTCATCTCATGTCTGTGAGAGACAACGCCCTCCTTTCTTTGTACCAAGCAATTAAAATACAGATGTCTTCAAATATAGCGCTATCTGAATATATTTCTCTTAGTTCACTCATTTCTTGAAGCTGCCCTTTTAATAACAATTTACCAGGCCCATTAATGCATGGAGTGCATTAGGCCAATCACACCAAATATTAAACCCATTAATGCATGAATGGCGTGCGACCACCAATACCCGGTATTTAGGCTGATCGATGCATGCTCTGCAATGCCAATGATGCCCATTTCAGGGCCTGTTAACACATGCACTGTGTGGTGCCACTGACATCGGTCAGTAGGCGCCCTGATGCCAAAGCTTGTGTGCAACCACGGTTTCTAGGCCCACTGATACCTCTCATCACTGGACCACTGAGGTACATTGATGTATGCAGTCCATGCAGCCAATGATGCATGTTGCTACGGTCATTCTTTCGTCTATTGGATGGGTCCACTGACAGTTACTAGCCCCTTTGATGTTCTCTCGCTGTGGGGTACGGAAGCCTCTTACGTGACCCAATAATGCATGCACTGTAGGGATCAGTTAACCACTACTAGGCCAGTTGATGCATGCAGTGTTTGATAACTCTTATTATTCATGCACAGAATGGGGTCTGGTACCCTGGTTACTAGACTCATTCATGCATGGACGTGTGGGGCCACCAGCACTCTTTACTACTCCTATTCATGCATTCCCTTTTCGTGTCCACTGATACCAGGTTCATTGATGCATTAGACTGGACATTTCTAACACTGACAACAAACCGTACACACTTCAAATAAGCCAGATCTATTGTTCGATAGTATTGATAGGTAAATGTGGAGTTGTGGTGACTTGCCCCCCCAAAAATGCTCCCTACTCTTATTTGGAGAAGATAATTCAACTAGACAAATACAAATGTGTTGCTATATTTTTCTTTTCAGTAGCTTACGTTTAAAGTATTGTGACACTGCTCCCCCAATTTAGTATTAGTAATGGGCTTTTTTCCATTCAGGCCAGTAATCCTGGTACGGGTGCAAACAAGAGGTTGTACCTGAATCTGGATTACAAAATGTGTGTGAAATTACTGGGACATTACCCGACATGGCACTTTTTATCCTGACAAATTTTACACGGTTAAAACCTATCAAAATTTTGTGTGTGGGGAAAAAAGTGGATAGCGGAGGGGAATAATTTACTATTCCCACTCCAACAGGTGCAACAGTAGGAAAAGTGTTGGATAGCGGAGGGGAATAATGCACTATTCCCACTCCAGCAAATTAATTAGCATTAATTAACAAACTATTAATCAATTAAAAATAATTTACCTCACACCATATTCCCCTATAAATGACACCCCCAATGTCGTAAAACATGACACAATTAACATCATTAATTAACAATTAATTACTCAATTAATAACAATTAACAAGCAATTTATAAACAATTATTAATAAATTAATACACACAATTAACACTATAAAACAACATTAGATATTTTTTTTAAAATATTGAAAAATTATTAAAATTACATTACTTCCCACCCTACTCCCCTATCAACCCACAGCCCGCTGCTAAAAAAATGACACAATTAGCAATAAATGAATACAAATTAATAAAGAATGAATAACGAATTAATACATTATTTACCACAATTAAGACTATAAAATATGAAATACATGATTAATAAAAAATATTAATTATAAATAAAATACTTCCCACCCTATTCCCCTATAAACCCACAACCCACCCCAAAAAACATAACACAATTAACATAATTATCAATTAATTAATAATAATTAATAACCAAATAATAATTGTTTAATAAAAAATTATTTATAAATACTAATAAATAGCAATGATTAATTACCTTACTATAATTAAATTACTTCCCACCCTATTCCCCTATAATCCCACAACCCGCTAGGGAACTAAAACGCAAAATTTATTTCAAATAAAATTAATATTCAATTTATTATAATTAAATTACTTCCCACCCTATTCTCCTATAAACCCTCAACCTGCTACGGAACTAAAACGCAAAATGTAATTAACGTTAAAAAAAATTCACACAATCATGGAAAAAAAAACAATACTTATACAAAAAAATGAAATCACATTTTTATAATACATACTAAAATACATCACACTTATATAAAAATCGATATAATAAACAACAATGTTTTTACTAACGATATTACTGACTTCGATATTAACAAAAACGATATTTCTTACCTTACTGTCGATATTCTGGACCATGATATTCTTGCAGTCGATATTCTTGCACTACGAAATTTACAACTCGATATTATGGTAGGTCGACATTTACAACTCAATATTCTGTCTGTGCACCCATGAGGATAATATCGGTGCATGCGAGCAGTTAACTGAGAGACCGTCCCGATGTATGCAAGCAATACCGTCTCCTGGTCTATCGGATCTGTCTAATCTGGTGATATCATGGTTTGGGGGAACCAGTATGTCGGGGATAGGCGTAGACGACCTGGCAGAATAAGAGGCTTTCCAGAACGATAGCATAGGTTGGCAATGACTAATAATTAATTCACCCTCCCAGCTATGCAAACCCATTACAAAATGAACGATTGAGTTCATGTTTCTAAATTTTATTTTGATAAACTAGGAACTGTTATTGGGAGTTTCCTTTTGGGCAATGAAAAAGCTAGTGTGTCTTGTGCAAAAAAAGCACATTTTGTGGAGCAAGAGAGAAATGGCTACACCCAATTTCAGAAATTATTTTAGGGATGCTATGCTAGACAAGATATCATTTCTGCTAATCCCAGACATGGTATCCTGTGACTATTTTTGATAGTTTTTATTTATTTCAATGATCCAACTGGGTTTTCCCAGGATT
Source organism: Triturus cristatus (assembly GCF_964204655.1). Classification (NCBI taxonomy): domain Eukaryota; kingdom Metazoa; phylum Chordata; class Amphibia; order Caudata; family Salamandridae; genus Triturus; species Triturus cristatus. The sequence continues at coordinate 872,729,393 of NC_140593.1, forward strand.
TCTTGTCTAGGGATAACATTGTGTGGATATATTTGTCTCTCTATCATCCCGCATGTGATGGTGCGGTAGAGCACTGTAACAGTCATTATTGGCAGAATCCTCATGGAGATTGGAAAATACAAGAACTGGGAAACAAATTAAAAAATTGTTGTCTGCATATCACATTTCTACTGTGATGAGAAGGTACACTTCAATCAAATTGCTTAGCGGTAGGGACTCCTGCTCTAAGGACAATGTGTCATGGACGAAAAATGAGATTCGGAATAAGTGGGCTTTGGAAAAAGTAAAAGAGAATATCCTTAAAGCAAAAATCTGCTATAGGTCACATTATGATTTTAAACACGGAGTAAAAGAAGTGATGCTGAATGAATGTGGGAGAATGGGTCATGATCAAAGAATCATGTATGAGAAGTAATGGTTTCAGGAAAGGTATGGGACTTTTACAAGTAATCAAATGGTTCACCAATTCAGCGAAGGTGAGTGATGAAAATATCTGGCATTTTGTGAGTGATGGAAATATCTGGCATTTTAGTAAATTGGCTAAGTGTACTAACAATTTTGAAAATATTGGAAATGATCCCTGTTTAAAAGTTGGCAAGGGGTGTTTGATGGATCATAATAATGGTGATATGTGTAATTCTAGTGGTGAGAATTCTACAGACGTTTATCTAAATGATGGAGTCCACACTATGTACATCAGGGATGTTGGAAGAGTTGGGTTGCTCATCAGGAACATCTGGTATTGCAGAAGTGACTCACTCCTCAAGGAAGTCTAGTCCCTATTGGTTCAATTGTACTAATACTAAAAAAAATAAAGAAGGCAACTACCAAATGCGCAGGAAGATTCATATTCCGGAAACAAATAATGACTTTGTTGTTGGTATTGTAAAATAAAACTGTCTTGTTATAATTTGTTCTTTACCATTGTGTTTGGCCATGTGTTATATTGCCTTGGTTTTAGTGAGAGTTAGGTTTTAACAGGTTACTTTTCCACTTCCTAGTTGTTCATTTTCCTTTGGTTATTTTGTTTGCACATTATTTTTTCTCCACCGGTTGTCTTTCTGTTCAACCATATTCTAATCATGTTATGTTTTAATTCTGTGCTTCGGGGAAAGATGTGTTGCGTTATAATGTACAGTGCCTTCCTTGCTATATGCTGGCTGACGTTCAGATATTCTAGAACACAGCACAAAGAGGAAGACGTGAATGTGGTGGTTACGCCATCTAATTTAACTGACCATTGGCTGGGGTTTTTACCTAGATAGTAAGGTATTCAAATCGACTCGCACTGACTCGTATTAAGAATTTTCTCTCTGCGTTCTTAGAATTGTGATGTCTCACATGAATTGGCACACACGTTGTAAATAAGCTTTTGTCAATAAAATCATAGTTCAGCTTTAAATACATCGTTTGGTGTGACATTTTAGCATCTTGCCACAGCCTGCTTTAGCTGTGTGTTACTGAAGGCAAAGGCCATTGATCATCTGTGCAGAGCACTGGCCTATCGGGAAAAGTTACTACTTTACACACTGTGCTGTTGAGTTTACAGCATGACTTTGTTGTGACCTAAAGTAGTGCCCTTAATTTAACATGCATAGATTAATGATTCTACCATGGGGCAAAAAATATGAATTGCAGGCATTCAATAAGAATGCAAACCGGGTGCGTTGCGTTTGCTAGTGTTTGTTTTCATTGCTTGTATTGTGCATAGCATGGCCACCTGTCCGTTATTTACAACGACAGTCCGTTATTTAGGGCAATTTTTAATTGGCCATAAATTATGCTTTTACGCAGAGCTTTAAGTGGGCCAGGTTCTGCCGGTGCTCGGCACCAGCAGTTTTTAAAAGCAGGTGCGGAGAAGGGTCCCTATCAAAAAACCTTAACTCTGCAGTTGTACAACTCGTCTCTGCCTTTGATGTAACTTTAGAGAGAATCTTTTTTCCAATTTTATATAGTGCAAATTTGGAGTGCTTTACATGAATACCAGTTACATTACACAAAAGCATATTGATTTTTTGAATCGAAGGACATCATGTTCGAACCTGTTTCCTCAGCTTGAAGGTCGGCTGTTTTAGCTTTAGCCACAACCTCACCCACAACAGCGAGTTGCATTTTCAATGCTATATACAACTAAGTGATAGTTGTTGCTTATTTATCTTATGCATCTAAAAACCATTGACAAATACAATAGTCCTGGCTTGTTGTACGTGTAATGTTACTTGTTGTGTTATATAGCTGGATGAATGGACAGAAGCAGCAAAATGCCAGTGGTGCGGCGCACAATGTTAAGCACAGATTTTTAGATTAAGTGTTTTAAGCAATGCCCTTAATTACAGTGAACATTAAAACAGGCAGTTTTACAAAGTAAGAAATGTAAATTACAGTTGCACAGAAAAAAGGGGAGACACTTAAGATTAGTATAAACCATATATAGCAATCTGTATTTAGAAGAATAACTATACATCATTAGTTATAGCAGCACTATTCCCAATATATGTGGGTGTAACCCAAACAGATGTGTGCACATACGTGCTTGTGCCGGAGGTAATCGGCACAAGTGACACGTGAAATAATGTGAAAAAACAGCGGGGGAAAAAGGTGTAGCAGATTTGAAAACAAAAAGAGATGCGCTGGAGGGTCGACTGCGTTTCGACCTGTAATTACTTCAGGTCGTCATTGGTTTGAAGTACGACTCGTAATTGACGCATCGACTCCGTTGCGCCCCAGACTAACGCTGGGTCCTCTTCCAGGCTTGTTTCCTGACATGGGCACTTGTTCTGCTGCCCAGAATATCGACATCCGCATACCAATCCTCTCCAGGTGGCGGCCCTGATTCACACTTTAACTGGCCAGCTGCCCCAGCGCTCTATGCCGGACTCACCCATCGGCCCTTAATACTTCACCCGTCTGCATCTTGTCCGCTCCTCCCATGACGGGGCCGTTTACAGAGAAACTGTGTGCGACTCCCTACTTCACAGCTTTCCAAACTTTTCATGTTGGTGACGCACTTTTTGGAGAGACATCATTTTGGGACACAGTAAGGCAGTGTAGTGAGCGAGCATAGCGAGCGAGCCCGAACAACCTATGGGGGGTTCAGGGGGATTCTCCCCGGAAGAAAATTTTGAAATAAAAGTGGGCAAATGGTGCATTTTCAAGCACATTTTGAGAAAGCAGGAAGGTTACTAAAGCAACTGTGAATCTGTTCTAACAAAGACAGTGACTGGCAAAACTGGGTGTAAGGTTAGGTTTGTGCCTGAAGCAAGAATATAATCATGCACACATTGACACATGCCCCACTGATTTATGGCACAAAGAGGGCTGGGTCACGCACGGCCAACCCTTTCAACCATGCACAAAGTCCGCCTGCTGGCGAGTGAGCCCGAACCACCCAAGAGGGGTTCGGGGGGGTTCTTCCCCCTGGAGAAAACGTTTGAAAAAAAAAGTGGACAAATGGTGCATTTTCAAGCAAATTTGAGAACACAGCAAGGTTAATAAAGCAATTGTGAATCTGTTCTAATAAAGACAGTGACTGGCAAAACTAGGTGTAAGATTAGGTTTGTGCCTGAAGCAAGAAAATAATCATGCACACATTGACACATGTCCCAGGGATTTAGGGAACAAAAAGGGCGGGTGCACGCATTGCCAACCTTTCCAACCATATACAAAGTTTGCCTGCTGCCTTGCTGAATATGAGTTATACAAAAATCCGTTCAGGAAGGGGAAATTGTGAGTGGTAAAACAATCATGCAACTTATCAGCTGGTCTCTGCGCATTGGAGTCAGATGGGACCGCTCTCCATTTCTAAGTGCTGTAATATACAGGCAATATAGTTACTAATGTTTTGGAAGTATGGAAGGGTGAGTCAATCTTGCTGTAATTCTGACTGATGTTTTCAGTCACAGAAAGACACTGCACCAAGAATGTCCTGAAAACCTGACTTCACCCCATTTCCTAGTGAGATTTCTCAGTGAAGCAGGATAAAGTGCTATGGATTTTCCTGATTAACCATGGACCATTCTCTTGTGGGAAACCTGATACAATGTCCAGTGAGTGACAGAGTAACACGACTAAACAGCATTATGTACAGTTGAATACCACATTCTTCATAAGTCATAGCGCTTCTTTCCAATAAAAAGTCTTATTCTAGTTATAATAGTTCCTCCAGCATGCAGGACCCCCACACAATACCAGTAAGGGCCTACAATAGAAGATACATTGAATGGTTCATTGCATGAGAAAAAGAGAAATGTCCGAACAGTCTACTAATATCTCCTTTATAAAGGTCTTTACAAGTTTTCTTATTTTAAAATGGGAGTAACAATGTTCAACTATTATTGGCTCACAATGAACTATCGCATCTGAAATCATAAAAACTGAATTCCATCCCAAGGCGATGCTCGCAAACAAAACAAACTCACCCTAGTGACCTGGCTGTCAACCGAAGCCTTCACTTAAGAATACTCCAGAAAAAATAGATACCAAACAGAGGGGTATTACAAGACAGCCCCACAAGCTCTACCCTTGACATCCTCATCCAAATCCAAGAGGAAAAATGCTTCTTTGCTACACAGCTTAAGACCAAAGGATTGACATCACCCAAGCAGGCAAATAACATAAAATGCATTCTGAAAAATGATATGGGCGAAAGCAATAAAACGGATGGCAACATTCAGAACATGAACATACGCTAGTAATGCACTTAGAGGAGAAGGAAAGTACTCTATGAACCCAAGATGTTAAGCGTTATTCCTTCTAAAAGCACAAACATGTTGAAAGTTACAAAAAAGGCCACACATTTGTGGGGGAGGGGACGGGGCTAGAGCAAAAAAAACTGTGCCCTCTCTATCTCTCTCTCTCCCTCCCTCCCTCTGTCTCCCTCTGTCTCACTCCCTCTGTCTCCCTCTCTCTCTGTCTCTCTCTCTGCCTCCTCCCTCTCTCTCTCTGTCTCCCTCTGTCTGTCTACCTCCCTCTGTCACCCTCTGTCGCCCTCCTCCCTCTGTCTGTCTCCCTCTGTCTGTCTGTCTCCCTCTGTCTGTCTCCCTCCCTCTGTCTGTCGCCTCCCTCTGTCTGTCGCCATCTGTCTCCCTCTGTTTCCGTCCCTCTGTCTCCCTCCCTCTGTCTCTGTCCCTCTGTCTCCCTCTCTGTCTCCCTCTCTGTCTCCCTCTCTGTCTCCCTCTCTCTCTCCCTCTCTCTCTCCCTCTGTCTCCCTGTGTCTGTCTCCCTCTGTCTCTCTTCTCTGTCTCTCTCCCTCTGTCCCCCTCTCTGTCTCCCCCTCGCTGTATCCCTCCTTGTCTCCCTCTCTCTCTGTCTCCCTCTGTCTCTCTACCTCTGTCTCCCTCTCTCTCTGTCTCCCTCTCTCTCTGTAATCCCTCCCTCTCCCTCCCTCTTGTCTGTCTCCCTCTTGTCTGCCTCCCTCTATCTGTCTCCCTCCCTCTGTCTCATCCCTCTGTCGCCCTCCTCCCTCTGTCTCCCTCCCTCTGTCTGTCGCCCTCCCTCTGTCTGTCGCCCTCTGTCTGTCACCCTCTGTCTTCCTCTGTCTCCATCCCTCTGACTCCCACCCTCTGTCTCCCTCTCTCTCTCTCTCCCTCTGTCCCCCTCTCTCTGTCTCCTTCTCTCTCTGTCTCCCTCTCGCTCTCTGTCTCCCTCTCGCTCTCTGTCTCCCTCCCTCGCTCTGTCTACCCCGGACTCCATCCCTGTGTCTCCCTTTCTCTCTGTCTCCCACTGTTTCCCTATCTCTCTGTCTCCCTTCCTCTGTCTGTCTCCCTCTGTCTGTCTCCCTCCCTCTGTCTCCCTCCCTCTTTCTCCCTCGCTCTGTCTACCCCGGACTCCAACCCTCTGTCTCCCTCTCTCTGTCTCCCTTTCTCTCTGTCTCCCACGGTTTCCCTCTCTGTCTCCCTTCCTCTGTCTGTCTCCCTCCCTCCCTCTGTCTGTCTCCCTCCCTCTGTCGCCCTCCTCCCTCTGTCTGTCACCCTCTGCCTCCATCTCTCCCTCCCTCTGTCTCCCTCCCTCTGTCTCCCTCCCTCTGTCTCCCTCCCTCTGTCTCCCTCCCTCTGTCTCCCTCCCTCTGTCTCCCTCCCTCTGACCCTCTCTGTCTCACTCTCTCTGTCTCACTCCCTCTGTCACCCTCCCTCCCTCTGTCTGTCTCCCTCCTCCCTCTGTCTGTCTCCCTCCTCCCTCTGTCTGTCTCCCTCTGTCTCTCTCTCTGTCTCCCTCCCTCCCTCTGTCTCCCTCCCTCTGTCTCCCTCCCTCTGTCTCCCTCCCTCTGTCTCCCTCCCTCTGTCTTCCTCCCTCTGTCTTCCTCCCTCTGTCTTCCTCCCTCTGTCTTCCTCCCTCCGTCTTCCTCCCTCAGTCTCCCTCTGTCTGTCACCCTCTGTCACCTCACCCCAGCTTCCTGGGCACACACACAGCTGCACCCGAGCACTTCACAGGTCTTTAAAAGACCATTTACTTGTTAATGAGGCTTTGTTGTGAATCGCCCGGCCCCGAAAGAGCAGAGTGTCTAGGAATGCCTCTTAATTAGCAGCAGTTATATGCTAAGTGCATTTGCCGGCGACACAGTACTGTGTCGGGACACACAGTTTGGAAAGCTCTGGCCTAGACCATCCTGTAGTCTTTCTTAGCACGAGACTACTCCCCAGGGAACAGAGGTGAAGTGCTTTAGAAAGAGAAGCTTTTGCTGTGGTCTGGGAACTGAAGAAGCTAAGGCCCTACCTGTTTGAGACTCACTTCCGAGTCCAGACAGACTACAGAACCCTCAGATGGTTGATGCAAATGAGGGGTGAAAACCCAAAACTGTTGAGGTTGTCCATCTCCCTACAGGGATTGGACTTTATGGTGGTACACTGCCCTGGCACAGAACACGCCAACACTGATGGTCTGTCCAGGATCTTCTACCTTAGTGAAGAGAACTCCCAGGAGGGTGGGTATTTGGAGGGGACATGTGTTAGACTTCGCATCTTTTGGTGTGTTTCCCTGTCTTTTTGCTATCTGACCTCCCGGTTTTGACTCTGTTTTTGCTGGTTTAGTGTCTCTGCGCACTTTATCAATGCTGTTCAGTGTTAAAGTGCATGAACTCCTGTTGTAAATTGAGTTATGGATTGGTGTTTCCATGATTGTAATATTAGATATACTAGTAAGTTCCTAGTACAGTGCACTGAGAGTGCCAGGGCCTGTAAATCAAATGCTACTAGTGGACCTGCAACACTGATTGTGCCCCAACAGAAGTATCCCTGTAAAGGTAACTCAGACCTGCAAGTGCAGAGTCTGTGCGCAGTTTGTAACTGCCATGTCGACCTGCCAAGTGCATCCACTTGCTAGGCCCTAATCTTCCCTTTTCTTACATTTAAGTCACCCCTACGGTAGGCCCAGGTACCCCTGTGGGCAGGGTGCTGTGTATGTTGAAAGTAGGTCATGAACTGGTGTGTGTGGCATGTCCTGGTAGTGAATTACAGTGCATTTCGTTTTTCACTATGGAAGGCTATCTGTCCCATAGGGTAGAATGGGAGTTTTTGCTTATAACATCTTAGAAGCATAACTTCCCACTGGGACAAGATGGGGAAATGGAGTTTAGTATTCCTGGACTCAGAATGTATAAATGCATCTTTTAGTAAAGTTGATTTTTATGTTCAGTGTTTGAAAATACCACTTTTAGAAAGTAGGTATTTTGTTGCTTAGCCATTCTGTGTGCCTCTGCTGGGTTTGTGGATTCACTGTCTGGCTTTGGAGTGACAGGGGCTGGGGATGTGCATTCTCTTCAGACAGCTACTGGGGGAGGGGGTAGAGTTGTATCCTGCCTTTCCTGGACGAGTCATGGCTGGGCTGAATAGACCTGGGCTGTGTTTAGGGTAATGGAAGGAGATTTCCTTGCACATGAATGGGCCTGGTCTGTTGTAGACAATGCTTTCTCCGCCTCCTGCTGGAAAACTAGGTCAGAGAGGACCAAACTGCTTTGGACTAAGCACAGACACTCTCTGCCTGAGAGAACAAAGGAATTTTGAGGATAAATATTGGGGCCCAGACCCCAGCACTTTGGAACTCTTTTGGAACCAAGAAAAAAAGCTGAAGAAGCTGTGAGGAGGGACTTCCACTTTGCTATGTGCTTTGCTGTGTTGAAATGAAGTGGCTGCTTCTGTCTTGGGCAGTAAAAGGACTGGACAGAACTTTCTGCAACTTCCTTGTGTGAGCTTCTCCAAGGGCTTGAGGTAGAGCTTGCCCCCTGTTCAAGAAGTCTCAGGAAAAGCAAAGTCTTCAAGTTCATCTGTTACCAGCACTGGGGACTGTGTGTTTTGTGCTGCAACAGAAGAAAAAGCAACCCAATGCGTTCAACAATGCCGCTGCTGACTCCGTGTCCTGAAGGCACCGCCGTACTTTGCCCCTTAACCGTGGTCTCAACAACGCTGCACCCCAGCCGCTGCTCGTGTACCTGTGGGCATCGCATTCTGCACCGCCTCGCTTCATGCCACGGCCCTGGTATCACCGACAGCCTCTCCACGCCGACATTGATGCCGCAGCTTGCACCGTGGTCCGAGGGCACCGCTCGTAAGTTACACGGTGCACCGTGCTCCTCCTGCACAGCAGCCTTGGGCTACCGATGCTGGTGCCATCCACTCCAGTTCGTCAGCCAACGACAGCGCTTCAGCAACGATGACAACGCTGCTTGCACCGTGACCTGCCAGTACCGCAAGGAGCACCGCATCACTGCGCACCGCAGCCCTGGTCCCACCAATGCCGCTGGACGACCATCACCGAGTTTCTTCCTGCACCGCGATCTGAGGGCACCGCATGCTGCACTTCGCACCGTAGCCCCAACGCCTGCTGACGCTCCCGACTTCAAACGCAAGTTCGATCTGCAACGTGTGTGACTTCAAGGGCCCGATGACTCCTGCATCAACGCATGCGGATGCCTGCATTTCTAAAAGGTGCTGTTTTGCGGGTCTTCCCGACACCGTAGATGGCCGGCAATGCCGCGGTCAGCCAGAACTGTTTGGATTAGGTGTTCAGGATGCTGTGATAGCCCCAGACGGAGCTATCGACTTCAAGGAACTGTATTTTAAGTCTATTTGGATTATTGATGATTTTTGAGAATTGAAGGTGGACTTTTATCATTTTTGGTCTTGTTTTGGACATATCAAAATATTGGATATTTTTCTAAACTGGTGTGGTGTCCTTTGTAGTGTTTTCACTGGATTACTGTGGGTTATGTTCAAATGCTTTACACACGGCCCCTAAGATAAGCCTGACTGCTCATGCCAAGCTACCAAGGGGGTGAACAGGGGTTATTTTAGGAGTGTAACTCCCTTATACAGACTAGGAAGAAGGGTCCCTACTCGGACAAAGGTGCAAACCATTGCCAACTAGAGATCCCCATTTCTAACACCCTTAGCAAGTGACATCTCCTAAAAAAACTCTGTTGGGCAAAGCAAAACCTGGGACAAGGCTGTCCCAACCCTTCACTGGCCCCACATTGCTCCAGACAGACAGGATCAACCAGAAGCTGTAAGCAGCATAGGGATAAGTATAGGGCAGTCATAGAGGAAAGCCTTTGTTGTGACCAGTGCTCTGAGGAAGTTAAGATCAACCCTGTTAGGTCCTCACATACCTAGTCAGACACCCCACACGCCCCTCTCATGGCTCAAACAGTTGACAGGTAGACACCCCAAACCTTTGAGAGAATCCAAGCCCCTACAGGGGAGGAACTTCTCAGTGGACCATAGCCCAGGGAGTATCCACACCAGTGCAGGACCTTCCCTATATGGCCAATTAGGGAATAAAGACTCAACTGGGCAAGGTTAGCCTTATCTCCTTTCATTTGGGGGGTTATGTAGGAAGGTAGTATCCTTCTGATATGGTTATTCCCACTTTGTGCCAGGTGTTATGCTGTTTCTGACTAATCTGACTGGGATCCTGCTAATCAGGACCCCAGTCTCTGTGTGTCTCCCCTAAATTGGACATGGTGAGTACTTAGGCACATTCCAGATTGGCTACTGGCATACCCTTGTAAGTCCCTAGTATATGGTAGTAAGGTACGCAGAACATAGGTACACCAGGGGTCTCCCATGGGCTGAAGCATGCATTATGCCACCCATGAGAAACCACTCAAATTGTGACTACAAGCCTGACATTGCAGCCTGTGTATGCTGGTGCTAGCACCACTTACGACAGATATAAGTTTGCTTATATATGAGGTCACTGCACTTAAAACCTATAAGTCAGTCCTAAGGCAAGCTATCAATCCTGAAGGCAGGATGCTCGGGTGCCACTGCATGAGCAGGACACCACTACAATCCACGGAGTCCATTCTCTTGGGTTGTATGTGCATCAGCCATTAATACATATAGAGTGGGCATGCATCATTACGTGATGACCACCTCTAAACTGGCTGTAACGAACCCTTTCGTGTTTGGTATCAAACATGTTGGAATCATACCCTCACACCATAAACAGTGGGGGAGGTATGATTGTATGCACTGTAAAGCTCCTCCTGGAGGCCCTCATTGCTCCTGTATTAGTCTTCTAGACCCAGACAGCCAACTTCGGCTGTTGATGACCAGAGACACAATTCTGCCCTCCTGCTGCTGAGCCACACGCAAGCAGAGGAAGACAGGACAATAGGTAGCCTGTCACAGGGAGGTGTGACCACCTCCCAGACAGGGCTTCTTGTATTGGGAGAGGGTGGGTGTACTGGCCAGCGCCACTCAGGCTGCTTGAACGGCACATTTGGTGTCCTTCGTGCATACTCCAGCTCAAACCAGTTCAGGGAGCCGTTGGCTCCAGCTCTGGCAGGAAACTGGACAAAAGACATGGGAGTATCCTCTCCATTGCCCAGCCCGTCCTCTGGGAGGAACCCCTAAATCGTTCCAACCCTTTCCTTAGGGTGCTTTAGGGTTTACCTGTGGATGGGTCCCTAGATTCATTGTGGGACAAGATTCAGATCCAATACCACTTCAACTTCGACCAACTGGGCACTCTGGACATTGCTGGACTTTGCTTTGGGATCCGAGACTGCAACTGGGAAGACTCCTGCTCCTCCTGGTCTCGTCGTCCTGCAAGTCTGCTGCAAAGTCTGTGCATGTGCTCCATACAAGTTCTTCACAAGGCCTGTGGACATCCAAGACCCCCGAAGGAATCTCCCTCGGAGAGAAAGAGTCACTTCCCTGCATCTGCAGGTACCACAATAAAGTTGATTGGTCTGCTGTTCCTGAGCTTCTACGGACTCCGAAAGGTCCAGCAACACAGGTAGTGGTTCTGCAAAGGTATTCAAATCGCCTCGGACTGACTCTTATTAAGAATTTTCTCTCTGCGTTCTTAGAATTGTGATGTCTCACATGAATTGGCACACACGTTGTAAATAAGCTTTTGTCAATAAAATCATAGTTCAGCTTTAAATACGTCGTTTGGTGTGACATTTTAGCATCTTGCCACAGCCTGCTTTAGCTGTGTGTTACTGAAGGCAAAGGCCATTGATCATCTGTGCAGAGCACTGGCATATCGGGACCAGTTACTACTTTACACACTGTGCTGTTGAGTTTACAGCATGACTTTGTTGTGACCTAAAGTGGTGCCCTTAATTTAACATGCATATATTAATGATTCTACCATGGGGCACAAAATATGAATTGCAGGCATTCAATAAGAATGCAAACCGGGTGCGTTGCGTTTGCTAGTGTTTGTTTTCATTGCTTGTATTGTGCATAGCATGGCCACCTGTCCGTTATTTACAACGACAGTCCGTTATTTAGGGCAATTTTTAATTGGCCGTAAATTATGCTTTTACGCAGGGCTTTAAGTGGGCCAGGTTCTGCCGGTGCTCGGCACCAGCAGTTTTTAAAAGCAGGTGCCGAGAAGGGTCCCTATCAAAAAACCTTAACTCTGCAGTTGTACAACTCGTCTCTGCCTTTGATGTAACTTTAGAGAGACTCTTTTTTCCAATTTTTGTTTCCTCAGCTTGAAGGTCGGCTGTTTTAGCTTTAGCCACAACCTCACCCACAACAGCGATTTGCATTTTCAATGCTATATACAACTAAGTGATAGTTGTTGCTTATTTATCTTATGCATCTAAAAACCATTGACAAAGACAATAGTCCTGGCTTGTTGTACGTGTAATGTTACTTGTTGTGTTATATAGCTGGATGAATGGACAGAAGCAGCAAAATGCCAGTGGTGCGGCGCACAATGTTAAGCACAGATTTTTAGATTAAGTGTTTTAAGCCATGCCCTTAATTACAGTGAACATTAAAACAGGCAGTTTTACAAAGTAAGAAATGTATATTACAGTTGCACAGAAAAAAGGGGAGACACTTAAGATTTGTATAAAACATATATAGCAATCTGTATTTAGAAGAATAACTATACATCATTAGTTATAGCAGCACTATTCCCAATATATGTGGGTGTAACCCAAACAGACGTGTGCACATACGTGCTTGTGCCGTAGGTAATCGGCACAAGTGACACGTGAAATAATGTGAAAAAACAGCGGGGGAAAAAGGTGTAGCAGATTTGAAAACAAAAAGAGATGCGCTGGAGGGTCGACTGCGTTTCGACCTGTAATTACTTCAGGTCGTCATTGGTTTGAAGTATGACTCGTAATTGACGCATCGACTCCGTTGCGCCCCAGACTAACGCTAGGTCCTCTTCCAGGCTTGTTTCCTGAGATGGGCGCTAACTTGTTCTGCTGCCCAGAATATCGACATCCGCATACCAATCCTCTCCAGGTGGCGGCCCTGATTCACACTTTAACTGGCCAGCTGCCCCAGCGCTCTATGCCGGACTCACCCATCGGCCCTTAATACTTCACCCGTCTGCATCTTGTCCGCTCCTCCCATGACGGGGCCGTTTACAGAGAAACTGTGTGCGACTCCCTACTTCACAGCTTTCCAAACTTTTCATGTTGGTGACGCACTTTTTGGAGAGACATCATTTTGGGACACAGTAAGGCAGTGTAGTGAGCGAGCATAGCGAGCGAGCCCGAACAACCTATGGGGGGTTCAGGGGGATTCTCCCCGGAAGAAAAGTTTGAAATAAAAGTGGGCAAATGGTGCATTTTCAAGCACATTTTGAGAAAGCAGGAAAGTTACTAAAGCAACTGTGAATCTGTTCTAACAAAGACAGTGACTGGCAAAACTGGGTGTAAGGTTAGGTTTGTGCCTGAAGCAAGAATATAATCATGCACACATTGACACATGCCCCACTGATTTATGGCACAAAGAGGGCTGGGTCACGCACGGCCAACCCTTTCAACCATGCACAAAGTCCGCCTGCTGGCGAGTGAGCCCGAACCACCCAAGAGGGGTTCAGGGGGGTTCTCCCCCCTGTAGAAAATTTTGAAAAAAAAGTGGACAAATGGTGCATTTTCAAGCAAATTTGAGAACACAGCAAGGTTAATAAAGCAATTGTGAATCTGTTCTAACAAAGACAGTGACTGGCAAAACTAGGTGTAAGATTAGGTTTGTGCCTGAAGCAAGAAAATAATCATGCACACATTGACACATGCCCCAGGGATTTAGGGAACAAAAAGGGCGGGTGCACGCATTGCCAACCTTTCCAACCATATACAAAGTTTGCCTGCTGCCTTGCTGAATATGAGTTATACAAAAATCCGTTCAGGAAGGGGAAATTGTGAGTGGTAAAACAATCATGCAACTTATCAGCTGGTCTCTGCGCATTGAACTCAGATGGGACCGCTCTCCGTTTCTAAGTGCTGTAATATACAGGCAATATAGTTACTAATGTTTTGGAAGTATGGATGGGTGAGTCAATCTTGCTGTAATTCTGACTGATGTTTTCAGTCACAGAAAGACACTGCACCAAGAATGTTCTGAAAACCTGACTTCACCCCATTTCCTAGTGAGATTTCTCAGTGAAGCAGGATAAAGTGCTATGGATTTTCCTGATTAACCATGGACCATTCTCTTGTGGGAAACCTGATACAATGTCCAGTGAGTGACAGAGTAACACGACTAAACAGCATTGGAATACCACATTCTTCATAAGTCATAGCGCTTTTTTCCAATAAAAAGTCTTATTCTAGTTATAATAGTTCCTCCAGCATGCAGAACCCCCACACAATACCAGTAAGGGCCTACAATAGAAGATACATTGAATGGTTCATTGCATGAAAAAAAGAGAAATGTACGAACAATCTACTAATATCTCCTTTATAAAGGTCTGTACAAGTTTTCTTATTTTAAAATGGGAGTAACAATGTTCAACTATTATTAGCTCACAATGAACTATCGCATCTGAAATCATAAAAACTGAATTCCATCCCAAGGCGATGCTCGCAAACAAAACAAACTCACCCTAGTGACCTGGCTGTCAACCGAAGCCTTCACTTAAGAATACTCCAGAAAACATAGATACCAAACAGAGGGGTATTACAAGACAGCCCCACAAGCTCTACCCTTGACATCCTCATCCAAATCCAAGAGGAAAAATGCTTCTTTGCTACACAGCTTAAGACCAAAGGATTGACATCACCCAAGCAGGCAAATAACATAAAATGCATTCTGAAAAATGATATGGGCGAAAGCAATAAAACGGATGGCAACATTCAGAACATGAACATACGCTAGTAATGCACTTAGAGGAGAAGGAAAGTTCTCTATGAACCCAAGATGTTAAGCGTTATTCCTTCTAAAAGCACAAACATGTTGAAAGTTACAAAAAAGGCCACACATTTGTGGGGGAGGGGACGGGGCTAGAGCAAAAATAACTGTGCCCTCTCTATCTCTCTCTCTCCCTCCCTCCCTCTGTCTCACTCCCTCTGTCTCCCTCTCTCTCTGTCTCTCTCTCTGCCTCCCCCCTCTCTCTCTCTGTCTCCCTCTGTCGCCCTCCTCCCTCTGTCTGTCTCCCTCTGTCTGTCTCCCTCCCTCTGTCTGTCTCCCTCCCTCTGTCTGTCGCCCTCCCTCTGTCTGTCGCCCTCCCTCTGTCTGTCGCCATCTGTCTCCCTCTGTTTCCGTCCCTCTGTCTCCCTCCCTCTGTCCCTCTGTCTCCCTCTCTCTCTCTCTCTCCCTCTCTCTCTCCCTCTCTCTCTCCCTCTTGTCTCCCTGTGTCTGTCTCCCTCTGTCTCTCTTCTCTGTCTCTCTCCCTCTGTCCCCCTCTCTGTCTCCCCTTCTCTGTCTCCCCCTCGCTGTATCCCTCCTTGTCTCCCTCTCTCTCTGTCTCCCTCTGTCTCTCTACCTCTGTCTCCCTCTCTCTCTGTCTCCCTCTCTCTCTGTAATCCCTCCCTCTCCCTCCCTCTTGTCTGTCTCCCTCTTGTCTGTCTCCCTCTATCTGTCTCCCTCCCTCTGTCTCATCCCTCTGTCGCCCTCCTCCCTCTGTCTCCCTCCCTCTGTCTGTCTCCCTCCCTCTGTCTGTCTCCCTCCCTCTGGCTCCCTCCCTCTGTCTGTCGCCCTCGCTCTGTCTGTCGCCCTCCCTCTGTCTGTCGCCCTCTGTCTGTCACCCTCTGTCTTCCTCTGTCTCCATCCCTCTGACTCCCTCCCTCTGTCTCCCTCTCTCTCTCTCTCCCTCTGTCTCCCTCTCTCTGTCTCCTTCTCTCTCTGTCTCCCTCTCGCTCTCTGTCTCCCTCTCGCTCTCTGTCTCCCTCCCTCTGTCTCCCTCCCTCGCTCTGTCTACCCCGGACTCCATCCCTGTGTCTCCCTTTCTCTCTGTCTCCCACTGTTTCCCTCTCTCTCTGTCTCCCTTCCTCTGTCGGTCTCCCTCTGTCTGTCTCCCTCCCTCTGTCTCCCTCCCTCTTTCTCCCTCGCTCTGTCTACCCCGGACTCCAACCCTCTGTCTCCCTCCCTCTGTCTCCCTTTCTCTCTGTCTCCCACGGTTTCCCTCTCTGTCTCCCTTCCTCTGTCTGTCTCCCTCCCTCCCTCTGTCTGTCTCCCTCCCTCTGTCGCCCTCCTCCCTCTGTCTGTCTCCCTCTTTCTGTCACCCTCTGCCTCCTTCTCTGTCTCCCTCCCTCTGTCTCCCTCCCTCTGTCTCCCTCCCTCTGTCCCTCTCTGTCTCCCTCTCTCTGTCTCACTCCCTCTGTCACCCTCCCTCCCTCTGTCTGTCTCCCTCCTCCCTCTGTCTGTCTCCCTCTGTCTGTCACCCTCTGTCTCCCTCTCTGTCTCCCTCCCTCTCTCTGCCTCCCTCCCTCTGTCTCCCTCCCTCTGTCTCCCTCCCTCTGTCTTCCTCCCTCTGTCTTCCTCCCTCTGTCTTCCTCCCTCTGTCTTCCTCTGTCTGTCACCCTCTGTCACCTCACCCCAGCTTCCTGGGCACACACACAGCTGCACCCGAGCACTTCACAGGTCTTTAAAAGACCATTTACTTGTTAATGAGGCTTTGTTGTGAATCGCCCGGCCCCGAAAGAGCAGAGTGTCTAGGAATGCCTCTTAATTAGCAGCAGTTATGTGCTCAGTGCCCGCAACACACCCACCATTTGCAGGCGACACAGTACTGTGTCGGGACACACAGTTTGGAAAGCTCTGGCCTAGACCATCCTGTAGTCTTTCTTAGCACGAGACTACTCCCCAGGGAACAGAGGTGAAGTGCTTTAGAAAGAGAAGCTTTTGCTGTGGTCTGGGAACTGAAGAAGCTAAGGCCCTACCTGTTTGAGACTCACTTCCGAGTCC
The DNA here is from genome assembly GCF_964204655.1 of Triturus cristatus. Taxonomy (NCBI): domain Eukaryota; kingdom Metazoa; phylum Chordata; class Amphibia; order Caudata; family Salamandridae; genus Triturus; species Triturus cristatus. Next base: position 872,745,994 of record NC_140593.1, read on the forward strand.
AGACAGACTACAGAACCCTCAGATGGTTGATGCAATTGAGGGGTGAAAACCCAAAACTGTTGAGGTTGTCCATCTCCCTACAGGGATTGGACTTTATGGTGGTACACTGCCCTGGCACAGAACACGCCAACACTGATGGTCTGTCCAGGATCTTCTACCTTAGTGAAGAGAACTCCCAGGAGGGTGGGTATTTGGAGGGGACATGTGTTAGACTTCGCATCTTTTGGTGTGTTTCCCTGTCTTTTTGTTATCTGACCTCCCGGTTTTGACTCTGTTTTTGCTGGTTTAGTGTCTCTGCGCACTTTATCAATGCTGTTCAGTGTTAAAGTGCATGCGCTCCTGTTGTAAATTGAGTTATGGATTGGTGTTTCCATGATTGTCATATTAGATATACTAGTAAGTCCCTAGTACAGTGCACTGAGAGTGCCAGGGCCTGTAAATCAAATGCTACTAGTGGACCTGCAACACTGATTGTGCCCCAACAGAAGTATCCCTGTAAAGGTAACTCAGACCTGCAAGTGCAGAGTCTGTGCGCAGTTTGTAACTGCCATGTCGACCTGCCAAGTGCATCCACTTGCTAGGCCCTAATCTTCCCTTTTCTTACATTTAAGTCACCCCTACGGTAGGCCCAGGTACCCCTGTGGGCAGGGTGCTGTGTATGTTGAAAGTAGGTCATGAACTGGTGTGTGTGGCATGTCCTGGTAGTGAATTACAGTGCATTTCGTTTTTCACTATGGAAGGCTATCTGTCCCATAGGGTAGAATGGGAGTTTTTGCTTATAACATCTTAGAAGCATAACTTCCCACCGGGACAAGATGGGGAAATGGAGTTTAGTATTCCTGGACTCAGAATGTAAAAATGCATCTTTTAGTAAAGTTGATTTTTATGTTCAGTGTTTAAAAATACCACTTTTAGAAAGTAGGTATTTTTTTGCTTAGCCATTCTGTGTGCCTCTGCTGGGTTTGTGGATTCACTGTCTGGCTTTGGAGTGACAGGGGCTGGGGATGTGCATTCTCTTCAGACAGCTACTGGGGGAGGGGGTAGAGGTGTATCCTGCCTTTCCTTGACGAGTCATGGCTGGGCTGAATAGACCTGGGCTGTGTTTAGGGTAATGGGAGGAGATTTCCTTGCACATGAATGGGCCTGGTCTGCTGTAGACAATGCTGTCTCCGCCTCCTGCTGGAAAACTAGGTCAGAGAGGACCAAACTGCTTTGGACTAAGCACAGACACTCTCTGCCTGAGAGAACAAAGGAATTTTGAGGATAAATATTGGGGCCCAGACCCCAGCACTTTGGAACTCTTTTGGAACCAAGAATAAAAGCTGAAGAAGCTGTGAGGAGGGACTACCACTTTGCTATGTGCTTTGCTGTGTTGAAATGAAGTGGCTGCTTCTGTCTTGGGCAGTAAAAGGACTGGACAGAACTTTCTGCAACTTCCTTGTGTGAGCTTCTCCAAGGGCTTGAGGTAGAGCTTGCCCCCTGTTCAAGAAGTCTCAGGAAAAGCAAAGACTTCAAGTTCATCTGTTACCAGCACTGGGGACTCTGTGTTTTGTGCTGCAACCGAAGAAAAAGCAACCCAATGCGTTCAACAATGCCGCTGCTGACTCCGTGTCCTGAAGGCACCGCCGCACTTTGCCCCGCAACCGTGGTCTCAACAACGCTGCCCCCCAGCCGCTGCTCGTGTACCTGTGGGCATCGCATTCTGCACCGCCTCGCTTCATGCCACGGCCCTGGTATCACCGACAGCCTCTCCACGCCGACATTGATGCCGCAGCTTGCACCGTGGTCCGAGGGCACCGCTCGTAAGTTACACGGTGCACCGTGCTCCTCCTGCACAGCAGCCTTGGGCTACCGATGCTGGTGCCATCCACTCCAGTTCGTCAGCCAACGACAGCGCTTCAGCAACGATGACAACGCTGCTAGCACCGTGACCTGCCAGTACCGCAAGGAGCACCGCATCACTTCACTGCGCACCGCAGCCCTGGTCCCACCAATGCCGCTGGACGACCATCTTCCTGCACCACGATCTGAGGGCACCGCATGCTGCACTTCGCACCGTAGCCCCGACGCCTGCTGACGCTCCAAACTTCAAACGCGAGTTCGATCTGCAACATGTGTGACTTCAAGGGCCCGATGACTCCTGCATCAACGCATGCGGATGCCTGCATTTCTAAAAGGTGCTGTTTTGCGGGTTTTCCCGACACCGTAGATGGCCGGCAATGCCGCGGTCAGCCAGAACTGTTTGGATTAGGTGTTCAGGATGCTGTGATAGCCCCAGACGGAGCTATCGACTTCAAGGAACTGTAGTTTAAGTCTATTTGGATTATTGATGATTTTTGAGAATTGAAAGGTGGACTTTTATCATTTTTGGTCTTGTTTTGGACATATAAAAATATTGGATATTTTTCTAAACTGGTGTGGTGTCCTTTGTAGTGTTTTCACTGCATTACTGTGGGTTATGTTCAAATGCTTTACACACGGCCCCTAAGATAAGCCTGACTGCTCATGCCAAGCTACCAAGGGGGTGAACAGGGATTATTTTAGGAGTGTAACTACCTTATACAGACTAGGAAGAAGGGTCCCTACTCGGACAAAGGTGCAAACCATTGCCAACTAGAGATCCCCATTTCTAACACCCTTAGCAAGTGACATCTCCCAAAAAAACTCCGTTGGGCAAAGCAAAACCTGGGACAAGGCTGTCCCAACCCTTCACTGGTCCCACATTGCTCCAGACAGACAGGATCAACCAGAAGCTGTAATCAGCATAGGGATAAGTATAGGGCAGTCATAGAGGAAAGCCTTTGTTGTGACCAGTGCTCTGAGGAAGTTAAGATCAACCCTGTTAGGTCCTCACAAACCTAGTCAGACACCCCACACACCCCTCTCATGGCTCAAACAGTTGACTGGTAGACACCCCAAACCTTTGGGAGGATCCAAGCCCCTACAGGGGAGGAACGTCTCAGTGGACCATTTCCCGGGGAGTATCCACACCAGTGCAGGACCTTCCCTATATGGCCAATTAGAGAATAAAGACTCAACTGGGCAAGGTTAGCCTTATCTCCTTTCATTTGGGGGGTTATGTAGGAAGGTAGTATCCTTCTGATATGGTTATCCCCACTTTGTGCCAGGTGTTATGCTGTTTCTGACTAATCTGACTGGGATCCTGCTAATCAGGACCCCAGTCTCTGTGCGTCTCCCCTAAATTGGACATGGTGAGTACTTAGGCACATTCCAGATTGGCTACTGGCATACCCTTGTAAGTCCCTAGTATATGGTAGTAAGGTACGCAGAACATAGGTACACCAGGGGTCTCCCATGGGCTGAAGCATGCATTATGCCACCCATGAGAAACCACTCAAATTGTGACTACAAGCCTGACATTGCAGCCTGTGTATGCTGGTGCTAGCACCACTTACGACAGATATAAGTTTGCTTATATATGAGGTCACTGCACTTAAAACCTATAAGTCAGTCCTAAGGCAAGCTATCAATCCTGAAGGCAGGATGCTCGGGTGCCACTGCATGAGCAGGACACCACTACAATCCACGGAGTCCATTCTCTTGGGTTGTATGTGCATCAGCCATTAATACATATAGAGTGGGCATGCATCATTACGTGATGACCACCTCTAAACGGGCTGTAACGAACCCTTTCGTGTTTGGTATCAAACATGTTGGAATCATACCCTCACACCATAAACAGTGGGGGAGGTATGATTGTATGCACTGTAAAGCTCCTCCTGGAGGCCCTCATTGCTCCTGTATCAGTCTTCTAGACCCAGACAGCCAACTTCGGCTGTTGATGACCAGAGACACAATTCTGCCCTCCTGCTGCTGAGCCACACGCGAGCAGAGGAAGACAGGACAATAGGTAGCCTGTCACAGGGAGGTGTGACCACCTCCCAGACAGGGCTTCTTGTATTGGGAGAGGGTGGGTGTACTGGCCAGCGCAACTCAGGCTGCTTGAACGGCACATTTGGTGTCCTTCGTGCATACTCCAGCTCAAACCAGATCAGGGAGCCGTTGGCTCCAGCTCTGGCAGGAAACTGGACAAAAGACATGGGAGTATCCTCTCCATTGCCCAGCCCGTCCTCTGGGAGGAACCCCTAAATCGTTCCAACCCTTTCCTTAGGGTGCTTTAGGGTTTACCTGTGGATGGGTCCCTAGATTCATTGTGGGACAAGATTCAGATCCAATACCACTTCAACTTCGACCAACTGGGCACTCTGGACATCGCTGGACTTTGCTTTGGGATCCGAGACTGCAACTGGGAAGACTCCTGCTCCTCCTGGTCTCGTCGTCCTGCAAGTCTGCTGCAAAGTCTGTGCATGTGCTCCATACAAGTTCTTCACAAGGCCTGTGGACATCCAAGACCCCCGAAGGAATCTCCCTCAGAGAGAAAGAGTCACTTCCCTGCATCTGCAGGCACCACAATAAAGTTGATTGGTCTGCTGTTCCTGAGCTCCTACGGTCTCCGAAAGGTCCAGCAACACAGGTGGTGGTTCTGCAAAGGTATTCAAATCGCCTCGGACTGACTCCTATTAAGAATTTTCTCTCTGCGTTCTTAGAATTGTGATGTCTCACATGAATTGGCACACACGTTGTAAATAAGCTTTTGTCAATAAAATCATAGTTCAGCTTTAAATACATCGTTTGGTGTGACATTTTAGCATCTTGCCACAGCCTGCTTTAGCTGTGTGTTACTGAAGGCAAAGGCCATTGATCATCTGTGCAGAGCACTGGCATATCGGGGCCAGTTACTACTTTACACACTGTGCTGTTGAGTTTACAGCATGACTTTGTTGTGACCTAAAGTAGTGCCCTTAATTTAACATGCATAGATTAATGATTCTACCATGGGGCACAAAATATGAATTGCAGGCATTCAATAAGAATGCAAACCGGGTGCGTTGCGTTTGCTAGTGTTTGTTTTCATTGCTTGTATTGTGCATAGCATGGCCACCTGTCCGTTATTTACAACGACAGTCCGTTATTTAGGGCAATTTTTAATTGGCCGTAAATTATGCTTTTACGCAGGGCTTTAAGTGGGCCAGGTTCTGCCGGTGCTCGGCACCAGCAGTTTTTAAAAGCAGGTGCCGAGAAGGGTCCCTATCAAAAAACCTTAACTCTGCAGTTGTACAACTCGTCTCTGCCTTTGATGTAACTTTAGAGAGACTCTTTTTTCCAATTTTATATAGTGCAAATTTGGAGTGCTTTACATGAATACCAGTTGCATTACACAGAAGCATATTATTATTATTATTATTATTATTATTATTATGTTTCTTATATAGCTCCTGAATCGACCCCCGAAGGGGTATCTCCGCGCTTGCCTTGGGAACCCGTCCTGGCTTTTCCCTGTGAGATTGCCCCTACAGGGCATCCCCAAGGTGAAAGCCAGGCATCCCGCCGCGGGGAATCGAAGGACATCATGCTCGAACCTGTTTCCTCAGCTTGAAGGTCGGCTGTTTTAGCTTTAGCCACAACCTCACCCACAACAGCGATTTGCATTTTTAATGCTATATACAACTAAGTGATAGTTGTTGCTTATTTATCTTATGCATCTAAAAACCATTGACAAAGACAATAGTCCTGGCTTGTTGTACGTGTAATGTTACTTGTTGTGTTATATAGCTGGATGAATGGACAGAAGCAGCAAAATGCCAGTGGTGCGGCGCACAATGTTAAGCGTTAAGCACAGATTTTTAGATTAAGTGTTTTAAGCCATGCCCTTAATTACAGTGAACATTAAAACAGGCAGTTAGAAACGTAAATTACAGTTGCACAGAAAAAAGGGGAGACACTTAGGATTTGTATAAAACATATATAGCAATCTGTATTTAGAAGAATAACTATACATCATTAGTTATAGCAGCACTATTCCCAATATATGTGGGTGTAACCCAAACAGACGTGTGCACATACGTGCTTGTGCCGTAGGTAATCGGCACAAGTGACACGTGAAATAATGTGAAAAAACAGCGGGGGAAAAAGGTGTAGCAGATTTGAAAACAAAAAGAGATGCGCTGGAGGGTCGACTGCGTTTCGACCTGTAATTACTTCAGGTCGTCATTGGTTTAAAGTATGACGCGTAATTGACGCATCGACTCCGTTGCGCCCCAGACTAACGCTGGGTCCTCTTCTAGGCTTGTTTCCTGAGATGGACGCTAACTTGTTCTGCTGCCCAGAATATCGACATCCGCATACCAATCCTCTCCAGGTGGCAGCCCTGATTCACACTTTAACTGGCCAGCTGCCCCAGCGCTCTATGCCGGACTCACCCATCGGCCCTTAATACTTCACCCGTCTGCATCTTGTCCGCTCCTCCCATGACGGGGCCGTTTACAGAGAAACTGTGTGCGACTCCCTACTTCACAGCTTTCCAAACTTTTCATGTTGGTGACGCACTTTTTGGAGAGACATCATTTTGGGACACATTAAGGCAGTGTAGTGAGCGAGCATAGCGAGCGAGCCCGAACAACCTATGGGGGGTTCAGGGGGATTCTCCCCGGAAGAAAAGTTTGAAATAAAAGTGGGCAAATGGTGCATTTTCAAGCACATTTTGAGAAAGCAGGAAGGTTACTAAAGCAACTGTGAATCTGTTCTAACAAAGACAGTGACTGGCAAAACTGGGTGTAAGGTTAGGTTTGTGCCTGAAGCAAGAATATAATCATGCACACATTGACACATGCCCCACTGATTTATGGCACAAAGAGGGCTGGGTCACGCACGGCCAACCCTTTCAACCATGCACAAAGTCCGCCTGCTGGCGAGTGAGCCCGAACCACCCAAGAGGGGTTCGGGGGGGTTCTTCCCCCTGTAGAAAATTTTGAAAAAAAAGTGGACAAATGGTGCATTTTCAAGCAAATCTGAGAACACAGCAAGGTTAATAAAGCAATTGTGAATCTGTTCTAACAAAGACAGTGACTGGCAAAACTAGGTGTAAGATTAGGTTTGTGCCTGAAGCAAGAAAATAATCATGCACACATTGACACATGCCCCAGGGATTTAGGGAACAAAAAGGGCGGGTGCACGCATTGCCAACCTTTCCAACCATATACAAAGTTTGCCTGCTGCCTTGCTGAATATGAGTTATACAAAAATCCGTTCAGGAAGGGGAAATTGTGAGTGGTAAAACAATCATGCAACTTATCAGCTGGTCTCTGCGCATTGAACTCAGATGGGACCGCTCTCCGTTTCTAAGTGCTGTAATATACAGGCAATATAGTTACTAATGTTTTGGAAGTATGGAAGGGTGAGTCAATCTTGCTGTAATTCTGACTGATGTTTTCAGTCACAGAAAGACACTGCACCAAGAATGTCCTGAAAACCTGACTTCACCCCATTTCCTAGTGAGATTTCTCAGTGAAGCAGGATAAAGTGCTATGGATTTTCCTGATTAACCATGGACCATTCTCTTGTGGGAAACCTGATACAATGTCCAGTGAGTGACAGAGTAACACGACTAAACAGCATTATGTACAGTTGAATACCACATTCTTCATAAGTCATAGCGCTTCTTTCCAATAAAAAGTCTTATTCTAGTTATAATAGTTCCTCCAGCATGCAGAACCCCCACACAATACCAGTAAGGGCCTACAATAGAAGATACATTGAATGGTTCATTGCATGAGAAAAAGAGAAATGTACGAACAATCTACTAATATCTCCTTTATAAAGGTCTGTACAAGTTTTCTTATTTTAAAATGGGAGTAACAATGTTCAACTATTATTGGCTCACAATGAACTATCGCATCTGAAATCATAAAAACTGAATTCCATCCCAAGGCGATGCTCGCAAACAAAACAAACTCACCCTAGTGACCTGGCTGTCAACCGAAGCCTTCACTTAAGAATACTCCAGAAAACATTGATACCAAACAGAGGGGTATTACAAGACAGCCCCACAAGCTCTACCCTTGACATCCTCATCCAAATCGTAGAGGAAAAATGCTTCTTTGCTACACAGCTTAAGACCAAAGGATTGACATCACCCAAGCATGCAAATAACATAAAATGAATTCTGAAAAATGATATGGGCGAAAGCAATAAAACGGATGGCAACATTCAGAACATGAACATACGCTAGTAATGCACTTAGAGGAGAAGGAGAGTACTCTATGAACCCAAGATGTTAAGCGTTATTCCTTCTAAAAGCACAAACATGTTGAAAGTTACAAAAAAGGCCACACATTTGTGGGGGAGGGGACGGGGCTAGAGCAAAAAAAACTGTGCCCTCTCTATCTCTCTCTCTCCCTCCCTCCCTCTGTCTCACTCCCTCTGTCTCCCTCTCTCTCTGTCTCTCTCTGCCTCCCCCCTCTCTCTCTCTGTCTCCCTCTGTCTGTCTACCTCCCTCTGTCACCCTCTGTCGCCCTCCTCCCTCTGTCTGTCTCCCTCTGTCTTTCTCCCTCCCTCTGTCTGTCGCCCTCCCTCTGTCTGTCGCCCTCCCTCTGTCTGTCGCCCTCCCTCTGTCTGTCGCCATCTGTCTCCCTCTGTTTCCGTCCCTCTGTCTCCCTCCCTCTGTCTCTGTCCTCTGTCTCCCTCTCTGTCTCCCTCTCTCTCTCCCTCTCTCTCTCCCTCTCTCTCTCCCTCTGTCTCCCTGTGTCTGTCTCCCTCTGTCTCTCTTCTCTGTCTCTCTCCCTCTGTCCCCCTCTCTGTCTCCCCCTCGCTGTATCCCTCCTTGTCTCCCTCTCTCTCTTTCTCCCTCTGTCTCTCTACCTCTGTCTCCCTCTCTCTCTGTCTCCCTCTCTCTCTGTAATCCCTCCCTCTCCCTCCCTCTTGTCTGTCTCCCTCTTGTCTGTCTCCCTCTTGTCTGTCTCCCTCTATCTGTCTCCCTCCCTCTGTCTCATCCCTCTGTGGCCCTCCTCCCTCTGTCTCCCTCCCTCTGTCTGTCTCCTTCCCTCTGTCTCCCTCCCTCTGTCTCCCTCCCTCTGTCTGTCGCCCTCCCTCTGTCTGTCGCCCTCTGTCTGTCACCCTCTGTCTTCCTCTGTCTCCATCCCTCTGACTCCCTCCCTCTGTCTCCCTCTCTCTCTCTCTCCCTCTCTCTGTCTCCTTCTCTCTCTGTCTCCCTCTCGCTCTCTGTCTCCCTCCCTCTGTCTCCCTCCCTCGCTCTGTCTACCCCGGACTCCATCCCTGTGTATCCCTTTCTCTCTGTCTCCCACTGTTTCCCTCTCTCTCTGTCTCCCTTCCTCTGTCTGTCTCCCTCTGTCTGTCTCCCTCCCTCTGTCTCCCTCCCTCTTTCTCCCTCGCTCTGTCTACCCCGGACTCCAACCCTCTGTCTCCCTCCCTCTGTCTCCCTTTCTCTCTGTCTCCCACGGTTTCCCTCTCTGTCTCCCTTCCTCTGTCTGTCTCCCTCTATCCCTCTGTCTGTCTCCCACCCTCTGTCGCCCTCCTCCCTCTGTCTGTCTCCCTCTCTCTGTCACCCTCTGCCTCCATCTCTGTCTCCCTCTGTCTCCCTCCCTCTGTCTCCCTCCCTCTGTCTCCCTCCCTCTGTCTCCCTCCCTCTGTCCCCCTCCCTCTGTCTTCCTTCCTCTGTCTTCCTCCCTCTGTCTTCCTCTGTCTGTCACCCTCTGTCACCTCACCCCAGCTTCCTGGGCACACACACAGCTGCACCCGAGCACTTCACAGGTCTTTAAAAGACCATTTACTTGTTAATGAGGCTTTGTTGTGAATCGCCCGGCCCCGAAAGAGAAAAGTGTCTAGGAATGCCTCTTAATTAGCAGCAGTTATGTGCTAAGTGCCCGCAACACACCCACCATTTGCAGGCGACACAGTACTGTGTCGGGACACACAGTTTGGAAAGCTCTGGCCTAGACCATCCTGTAGTCTTTCTTAGCACGAGACTACTCCCCAGGGAACAGAGGTGAAGTGCTTTAGAAAGAGAAGCTTTTGCTGTGGTCTGGGAACTGAAGAAGCTAAGGCCCTACCTGTTTGAGATTCACTTCCGAGTCCAGACAGACTACAGAACCCTCAGATGGTTGATGCAAACGAGGGGTGAAAACCCAAAACTGTTGAGGTTGTCCATCTCCCTACAGGGATTGAACTTTATGGTGGTACACTGCCCTGGCACAGAACACGCCAACACTGATGGTCTGTCCAGGATCTTCTACCTTAGTGAAGAGAACTCCCAGGAGGGTGGGTATTTGGAGGGTTCATGTGTTAGACTTCGCATCTTTTGGTGTGTTTCCCTGTCTTTTTGCTATCTGACCTCCCGGTTTTGACTCTGTTTTTGCTGGTTTAGTGTCTCTGCGCACTTTATTAATGCTGTTCAGTGTTAAAGTGCATGCGCTCCTGTTGTAAATTGAGTTATGGATTGGTGTTTCCATGATTGTCCAATTAGATATACTAGTAAGTCCCTAGTTCAGTGCACTGAGAGTGCCAGGGCCTGTAGATCAAATGCTACTAGTGGACCTGCAACACTGATTGTGCCCCAACAGAAGTATCCCTGTAAAGGTAACTCAGACCTGCAAGTGCAGAGTCTGTGCACAGTTTGTAACTGCCATGTCGACCTGCCAAGTGCATCCACTTGCTAGGCCCTAATCTTCCCTTTTCTTACATTTAAGTCACCCCTACGGTAGGCCCAGGTACCCCTGTGGGCAGGGTGCTGTGTATGTTGAAAGTAGGTCATGAACTGGTGTGTGTGGCATGTCCTGGTAGTGAATTACAGTGCATTTCGTTTTTCACTATGGAAGGCTATCTGTCCCATAGGGTAGAATGGGAGTTTTTGCTTATAACATCTTAGAAGCATAACTTCCCACTGGGACAAGATGGGGAAATGGAGTTTAGTATTCCTGGACTCAGAATGTAAAAATGCATCTTTTAGTAAAGTTGATTTTTATGTTCAGTGTTTGAAAATACCACTTTTAGAAAGTAGGTATTTTGTTGCTTAGCCATTCTGTGTGCCTCTGCTGGGTTTGTGGATTCACTGTCTGGCTTTGGAGTGACAGGGGCTGGGGATGTGCATTCTCTTCAGACAGCTACTGGGGGAGGGGGTAGAGGTGTATCCTGCCTTTCCTGGACGAGTCATGGCTGGGCTGAATAGACCTGGGCTGTGTTTAGGGTAATGGGAGGAGATTTCCTTGCACATGAATGGGCCTGGTCTGCTGTAGACAATGCTGTCTCCGCCTCCTGCTGGAAAACTAGGTCAGAGAGGACCAAACTGCTTTGGACTAAGCACAGACACTCTCTGCCTGAGAGAACAAAGGAATTTTGAGGATAAATATTGGGGCCCAGACCCCAGCACTTTGGAACTCTTTTGGAACCAAGAAAAAAAGCTGAAGAAGCTGTGAGGAGGGACTACCACTTTGCTATGTGCTTTGCTGTGTTGAAATGAAGTGGCTGCTTCTGTCTTGGGCAGTAAAAGGACTGGACAGAACTTTCTGCAACTTCCTTGTGTGAGCTTCTCCAAGGGCTTGTGGTAGAGCTTGCCCCCTGTTCAAGAAGTCTCAGGAAAAGCAAAGACTTCAAGTTCATCTGTTACCAGCACTGGGGACTGTGTGTTTTGTGCTGCAACAGAAGAAAAAGCAACCCAATGCGTTCAACAATGCCGCTGCTGACTCCGTGTCCTGAAGGCACCGCCTTCACTTTGCCCCGCAACCGTGGTCTCAACAACGCTGCCCCCCAGCCGCTGCTCTTGTACCTGTGGGCATCGCATTCTGCACCGCCTCGCTTCATGCCACGGCCCTGGTATCACCCACAGCCTCTCCACGCCGACATTGACGCCGCAGCTTGCACCGTGGTCCGAGGGCACCGCTCGTAAGTTACACGGTGCACCGTGCTCCTCCTGCACAGCAGCCTTGGGCTACCGATGCTGGTGCCATCCACTCCAGTTCGTCAGCCAACGACAGCGCTTCCGCAACGATGACAACGCTGCTTGCACCGTGATCTGCCAGTACCGCAAGGAGCACCGCATCACTGCGCACCGCAGCCCTGGTCCCACCAATGCCGCTGGACGACCATCACCGAGCTTCTTCCTGCACCGCGATCTGAGGGCACCGCATGCTGCACTTCGCACCGTAGCCCTGACGCCTGCTGACGCTCCCGACTTCAAACGCGAGTTCGATCTGCAACGTGTGTGACTTCAAGGGCCCGATGACTCCTGCATCAACGCATGCGGATGCCTGCATTTCTAAAAGGTGCTGTTTTGCGGGTCTTCCCGACACCGTAGATGGCCGGCAATGCCGCGGTCAGCCAGAACTGTTTGGATTAGGTGTTCAGGATGCTGTGATAGCCCCAGACGGAGCTATCGACTTCAAGGAACTGTATTTTAAGTCTATTTGGATTATTGATGATTTTTGAGAATTGAAAGGTGGACTTTTATCATTTTTGGTCTTGTTTTGGACATATCAAAATATTGGATATTTTTCTAAACTGGTGTGGTGTCCTTTGTAGTGTTTTCACTGCATTACTGTGGGTTATGTTCAAATGCTTTACACACGGCCCCTAAGATAAGCCTGACTGCTCATGCCAAGCTACCAAGGGGGTGAACAGGGGTTATTTTAGGAGTGTAACTCCCTTATACAGACTAGGAAGAAGGGTCCCTACTCGGACAAAGGTGCAAACCATTGCCAACTAGAGATCCCCATTTCTAACACCCTTAGCAAGTGACATCTCCCAAAAAAACTCTGTTGGGCAAAGCAAAACCTGGGACAAGGCTGTCCCAACCCTTCACTGGCCCCACATTGCTCCAGACAGACAGGATCAACCAGAAGCTGTAATCAGCATAGGGATAAGTATAGGGCAGTCATAGAGGAAAGCCTTTGTTGTGACCAGTGCTCTGAGGAAGTTAAGATCAACCCTGTTAGGTCCTCACATACCTAGTCAGACACCCCACACGCCCCTCTCATGGCTCAAACAGTTGACAGGTAGACACCCCAAACCTTTGAGAGGATCCAAGCCCCTACAGGGGAGGAACTTCTCAGTGGACCATAGCCCAGGGAGTATCCACACCAGTGCAGGACCTTCCCTATGTGGCCAATTAGGGAATAAAGACTCAACTGGGCAAGGTTAGCCTTATCTCCTTTCATTTGGGGGGTTATGTAGGAAGGTAGTATCCTTCTGATATGGTTATCCCCACTTTGTGCCAGGTGTTATGCTGTTTCTGACTAATCTGACCGGGATCCTCCTAATCAGGACCCCAGTCTCTGTGCGTCTCCCCTAAATTGGACATGGTGAGTACTTAGGCACATTCCAGATTGGCTACTGGCATACCCTTGTAAGTCCCTAGTATATGGTAGTAAGGTACGCAGAACATAGGTACACCAGGGGTCTCCCATGGGCTGAAGCATGCATTATGCCACCCATGAGAAACCACTCAAATTGTGACTACAAGCCTGACATTGCAGCCTGTGTATGCTGGTGCTAGCACCACTTACGACAGATATAAGTTTGCTTATATATGAGGTCACTGCACTTAAAACCTATAAGTCAGTCCTAAGGCAAGCTATCAATCCTGAAGGCAGGATGCTCGGGTGCCACTGCATGAGCAGGACACCACTACAATCCACGGAGTCCATTCTCTTGGGTTGTATGTGCATCAGCCATTAATACATATAGAGTGGGCATGCATCATTACGTGATGACCACCTCTAAACTGGCTGTAACAAACCCTTTTGTGTTTGGTATCAAACATGTTGGAATCATACCCTCACACCATAAACAGTGGGGGAGGTATGATTGTATGCACTGTAAAGCTCCTCCTGGAGGCCCTCATTGCTCCTGTATCAGTCTTCTAGACCCAGACAGCCAACTTCGGCTGTTGATGACCAGAGACACAATTCTGCCCTCCTGCTGCTGAGCCACACGCGAGCAGAGGAAGGCAGGACAATAGGTAGCCTCTCACAGGGAGGTGTGACCACCTCCCAGACAGGGCGTCTTGTATTGGGAGAGGGTGGGTGTACTGGCCAGCGCCACTCAGGCTGCTTGAACGGCACATTTGGTGTCCTTCGTGCATACTCCAGCTCAAACCAGTTCAGGGAGCCATTGGCTCCAGCTCTGGCAGGAAACTGGACAAAAGACATGGGAGTATCCTCTCCATTGCCCAGCCCGTCCTCTGGGAGGAACCCCTAAATCGTTCCAACCCTTTCCTTAGGGTGCTTTAGGGTTTACCTGTGGATGGGTCCCTAGATTCATTGTGGGACAAGATTCAGATCCAATACCACTTCAACTTCGACCAACTGGGCACTCTGGACATCGCTGGACTTTGCTTTGGGATCCGAGACTGCAACTGGGAAGACTCCTGCTCCTCCTGGTCTCGTCGTCCTGCAAGTCTGCTGCAAAGTCTGTGCATGTGCTCCATACAAGTTCTTCACAAGGCCTGTGGACATCCAAGACCCCCGAAGGAATCTCTCCTCGGAGAGAAAGAGTCACTTCCCTGCATCTGCAGGCACCACAATAAAGTTGATTGGTCTGCTGTTCCTGAGCTCCTACGGACTCCGAAAGGTCCAGCAACACAGGTGGTGGTTCTGCAACTCCCTCGAGGCCTGCACTGTCTTCCTAGCAAGTTGGAGGCCAGTATCCCTTGTCGGAACCGCTGGAGCAGTTCCCCTGTGCACTGCGTTTATTTGCCGTTGCCAAGGCTTGTTGACTCTATCCTCCAGATATCTTCAGGCTCCTCGAAGCTCCTGCTTCAAGAACCTCCTGCAGCCAAGATATTTGCCTGCACCGCGGGCCTTCATCCTTTGGTGAGCTGTTCAAGGTCCTCTCGCGAATCCTGTGCCTTTGGCCAGTGGGTCATCTTGAGGGTCTTCTTCGATTCTCGTGGGCTCCCCTGATTGCTTGGGCCTGCTCTGACTTACTTACCTGCCTGTGGTGAGTCACTTGGACCTTGCTTGTCTTGACACTGCACTTTTTTCATCCATTGAGTCTCTTGCCGCTGCCAAGGCTTATTGGTGCCATTGCCGGACAATGACACCTTGGCTCTCGACATCCGACGAGGGACATCTTGTGAACGGCTCCTGATTTTCCTCAGTGTCGCCTGGTCTGTACAGGTACACCTTTAACGGTACTGTCAACTCTCCTGGATTCCCAACATCGGCGGCCATTTGTCTTCTGTTCATCCCTGAATGGCATAGACTCTGTCCCCTCTGCTTACAGGTACCTCTCATCTTGAATCCGCCTTTGGGTTCCACCAGACACTTTCACCTTCCTCGCAAGCAGCATGTTCCAGAAGTTCTCCATTGTGGTCTACGGTGGTTTCTGACGTCACTTCGCACCTATGCACCCGGCTTCCCTGGTGTAAGTATCCTGGTTACTGTGATATCCACGGGTGGGGTGACTCACCAACCTTCCATCTTCCACAGGGTTTTTTCAGGGTCCACTGGGAAGGGTCCTTCTTCTTTAAAATTGCAGCCGCAACTTACCGATAGACTTCCATTGAGTATGCAGTTGTGTTCCCACTCTGTACACGGCTTCCATGGGGTCCCTACATACTCACCTTGGGTGGTTCCTTGGGTCCCTGGCTCCTCTGCGTCTCCTGGGTCCATTCTTGACTGAAGTCGTGATTTGCATTCCACAATTTAATTAAAAAATCTTTTTTTATTAAGAAAATCAACATCAATACAACAAACAAGTGCATCACAGTGCAGTCATCAACATTGTCAGGTAATCGCGATACATTAGTACAATAAGGACAAATCGTAGCACAGGGTCTACAGTGCAATCACGTGTGTCATGTTCCATTGTATTCACAACATTAAATGTCCTCATTATCAAACACAGTCGTTGTCTGTCACCTACGTCGTCCACCCATTTTGCACGAGTTTTCTCCTGGCTATCCGGCGCGTTATTCAGGATTTTACGGGAGATCAATGAAATGGCTTTTTCCTGGAGGTAGTCGTCTAATAGCCTGTCTTCTAGTGGTGAGGAGACCGACAAGTCTGTCCCTTTAGTGATCTTTCTATGTAAAGCGTTGCAGTCCTGGAGGTAGCGAAAGGTTCCCCCCCTGCAACTGGTAGTCTCTCTGTAGGTCGCTGAAAGGAATCACCTTCCCCCCCCCCCCCCCCCCCTCCCCCGAGTTCCACATATCCCCGACCTTCGAGAGGCCAATCAGGTCCCATTTATCAAACCCTGGTTGCTTGGACAGAATGCCCAATCGACAAGAGACAGGGGTGTGGCATTTAATAAAATATCTACTTGTCCATGGACCAGGTTGCCTCATAGATCCACTTGTCCCTTTTGTGCCATGTAGTGCATCGACAACTTATGGCAGCAATTACAAAATTTAAGAGCTCTAATATAGCCTCTCTGATTATTCCAGGGCTCATACCATAGTAGCGTTTGAATACTTTCAATCCCCCTATGTTGCCATGTTTCTGCAGATCTACATACTGGGGCTGAAGGTAGTGGTAAGCAATAGTTCCAGGGTTAGAATGCCCTTTTGAGTCTGTGCAAACCTACTAACATGCATGTTTTAAGGATTTTCTACAACTCTTCTCTAATCGTTTCCCATATTGAGAAATGTTGTACATTTACTCCTGACAATGCCAGACGTAAACCTTCTTCCAGAGTTGGGAAAAAAGTGGTTGGAGGGAAACTGAACTTGCAAACACCCAGATTTTCGCATGAGCAAATCTACACATGCACATTTGCCCATGCTAAAATGCAGTTCACAAATTTTTTTTAGGAGTACTATTTCTTGTCCTTCTGTAAATTCTTGGGAATTCACTAAACCCGTATAGCTGCACTTAATGCAAGGACAAATATGATGGGTGCACTTTTGAGACTTTCTCTAATAATTGGGCCCCTAATTAGGTCTGGTGTTGACCATGACCTTTTGCGTTTATTAAAATTCAGTCTCTCTCTCTCTCTCTGTATCGGCTGGCTTCACTGTGAGTGACAGCATCCTGCTCTTTCTCAAGGAGCATATCGGCACACAAATTAGTTTTGTTCAGGGCCAGTAATAACTGTGGCAGTGTGTGCTTTTTGGGACCAAAAACAATTTTTACTTTTGCTTGTTATAATGGTGAGGGCCAAGCAGCTTCCACACCAATAAGGTTTTATAAAAACCATGCCAAAACAATTCACACATTGACAAAACTAAAAAGCTGATCACCAGTTTCAGACCTACTGGCTTTGCCAATGCTTGTTTATTTTTGTTTCCCATATTCTTATTGTAACTGGTTACACTGATTTTCCATTATGAATATTTTTGGTAAATGCTAGCATGAATCACCACGTTTCTAAATGATGCTGCAAAGGAATGGTACCTGAAAATTTACAGTAGTTTAGCAAATTCTGTTTTCCTGCTTTCATATTTTTTTATAAACATTTTATTTTGAAACCAAACAATCATCAATCTTGCTTTCAAGCTTCTGCAAATATTTGCATCAAATCAGAGAGCATCCTGGGAGCATTATACATAGCCTCATATTGCTCAACTTTGAAAACGTGTGTACATATTTTCATACTGGAACCACTGTCAGTAGTGTAGTCAGAGCTTACAACATTTACTTAGAGCACTTACCCTAATAACAAAGGCTTTCAATTAATGAACCATAAGTACAAGTTTGAACAGCATTAACATATGGACAAAAATATTACCTTAACTGCAGACAGTGCCCTTCCCTGATTCATAATGTGGTACTGCAAACTGGCAGCCAAATGGTTTGTGCTGCAGGGGGTTGGGCCCACTTGTCCCAAGGACAAAATACACATCAAAACTTTTTGCCCTCGACCCCAAACAATATGCCTTGGGCGTCGGGCCATAGGAATTCCACATCCCTGAAGAAAAAAGCAACGGAGTGACTTGCGTAATTTTATCTTTCCATCCCAGAGCAGCTGTCGCCTTGTGCTATATGGCGACCGTGGTGGAAGTTGGGGTGAGTCTAGGCGCGTGCTTTGCGCCACCATAAAGTGCCCCTAAGTAATTACCCAGAAGCATGTTGTGCCTGTCCATCCTATAGGCAGGATCTGCAATGGGTCGAAGCACCCACTGGTTCAGGACCAATCAGTCAATCAATCCATTTGTATAGCGCACTACTCACCCGTGAGGGTCTCAAGGCGCTGGGGGGGGGGGGAAGGGGGGGTAGCAGCTGCTGCTCGAACAGCCAAGTCTTGAGGTGTCTCCTGAAGGTCAGCAGGTCCTGGGTCTCACGCAGATGGGTGGGGAGGGTGTTCCACATCTTGGCGGCAAGGTAGGAGAAGGATCTACCGCTGGTGGTGGTTCTGTGTATGCGTGGGACGGTGGCAAGGTCGGCGGAGCGAAGCTGGCGATTTGGGGTGTAGCAGGTGAGACGCTTGTTGAGTTATGCTGGTCCGGCGTTGTGGAGTGCTTTGTGGGCATGGGTGAGGAGCTTGAAGGTGATCCTCTTGTTGACGGGGAGCAAGTGCAGGTGATTCAGGTGGGCAGTGATGTGGGAGTGGCGGGGGATGCCGAGGACGAGGCGTGCGGAGGCGTTCTGTATACGTTGCAGTCTTTTATGGAGTTTGGCCGTTGTTCCAGCATAGAGGGCGTTGCCTTAGTCCAGTCTGCTGCTGACGAGGGCGTGGGTGACCGTCTTTCTGGTTCCGGTGGGGATCCATCTGTAGATCTTGCTAAGCATGCGGAGGGTGTTGAAGCAGGAGGAGGAGACGGCGTTGACTTGTTGGGTCATTGAGAATGATCAGTCCAGGATAATTCCCAGGTTGCGTGCGTGGTTAGTGGGCGTCCGTGCGGCTCCCAGCGCAGCCGGCCACCAGGAGTCGTCCCAGGCGGAGGGGAAGGAGCCGAGGATGAGGAACTCCATCTTGTCTGAGTTCAGTTTCAGGCGACTGTTCTCCAGCCAGTCGGCGACGGCCTTCAGTCCTTCGTGGATGATCGTTTTGGCGGTGGCGGGGTCCTTGGTCAGAAGAGGATCAGCTGGGTGTCCTCGGCGTAGGAGACGATGTTGAGGTTGTGTGAGTGGACGATGTTGGCGAGTGGAGTCATGTAGACGTTGAAAAGGGTAGGGCTGAGGGATGATCCTTGGGGCACATCGCAGATGATCTTGGTGGCTTCCGAGCAGAATGGGGGAGAGGTGGACCCTCTGGGTTCTGTCGGTGAGGAAGGAGGTGATCCAGCCCAGGGCCTTGTCGCTAATTCCTGCGTCGTGGAGGCGTGTGCGAAGGGTGTGGTGGCAGACGGTGTCGAAGGCGGCCGAGAGGTCCAGGAGGATGAGGGCAGCGGTTTCACCGTTATCCAGCATGGTCCTGATGTCATCTGTGGCAGCGATGAGGGTAGTTTTGGTGCTATGCTTGCTGCGGAATCCTGATTGGGACGGGTCCAGGATGTTGTTCTCCTCGAGGAAGTGGGACAGTTGCTTATTGATGATCTTTTTGATGACTTTTGCCGGGAACAGGAGCAGGGAGATGGGCCGGAAGACTAACTGTGAGCTCCAAAAGTAGGATCTAATGGCGGGCAGGGCAATGCCACCGTCATACCAGCCCTTGGTGAGCTTAGTGAGGGCAATAGGGGGGGAGTACCATGGTTTCAGTGCAAAGCACATACCTCAGAGTCAATGGATTGAAAGTATTTAAGAAGAAACCAAATGTGGCGTGTTCTGTAGGGCATATAGAAAACATGGAAGCGCCGTCATCTTGTAGAGGGCAGCTTTGCCTAACAGTGTAAGGGGTAGCGTTTTCCAGTGGTGCACATCCGCTCAAAGGCAGCGCAGGGGGGGCACAAGATTTCGAACATAGAAAACTGAGGAATCGAGCACGATATAAAATCCTAGGAACTCAAAGCCATCTGTGACTATTTTGGCTTGGCATCCTGCGGGTAGTATTGGGCAGTCTCCGCTCAAAACGTAAATCAGTGACTTATCCCAATTTATAGGGAACCAGGAGTATTTTTGGAAGAGAGTAAAAATATGTAGTACTCTGTGGATAGAAAAAGGGGTTTGGCTAAATAGAGAGCGATATCGTCGGCGTTGACGGAGATTTTATCCATCCAATCCACCGACCAATTGAGTCCCCTAATGAGGGGTTCCCCCTTATCCAGATAGCCAGCGGTTCAAGGGCCAAAGCAAAGAGCCGTGGAGAAATGGGGCTGCCCTGTCTCGTACCCTCCCCCAACGCAAAGGTTGCCGACTGACCTCCATTTACTGCAATCCAAACTGGGGGCTTCGAACAAGGAAGATGCACCAAGGACAAAAACCGACCTCCGAACCCGTATCTTTCAAGTGAAGCAAACAAGAAGGGCCATTCAATCATATCAAATGCCTGTACCAAAACCCCGTAGAGGCGACGGAGATTTAGCGCGGTGTTTCTGCCAGGTATAAAATCGGACTGGCCCGGATGTACCAACTTGTGAAGATAAGGCAAGAGGCGCAGCAACAGGATTTTAGCAAAAATTTTGACCTCTGGGTCTAAGAGGGAAATAGGTCTGTACGAGCTACATTGCTCAGGGGGTTTACCCTTTTTATGAATGACTACAGTAGTCGCTGCGTCTCAGGAAAGACCCCCCCTAACCGCGCTCTCTTCATACATCCGGACAAGGAATGGGGCAATCATACAGGCATTGGATTTGTAAAGTTCAATTGAAAGGCCACTGGGGCCCATGGCCTTACCAGACTGCAAAGCACCAATCGCCTTGGACACCTCTTTGGTTGTCAAGGCAGTATCAAGATCCTTAACATCCTCAGGATCCAGCAGAGGCAGAGAAGCTAGCAGTTCCGTCGCCTCCACTTGGGTGGATGACTGTGTAGTGGTATAAACCCATTCGGAGTGGTAGGGGAATGCCCTCGCAATCCCAGCTCTATCATGTAGTGTTACGCATCCTTGGTCTGTGATCTGAGCCACCCACCTATTGGCCATTTCCCTCTTGTCAAGCCACGCTAGCAATTTACTGGCCTTGTTGTCTATATCGTAAACATGATGTTGAGTCGCTCGATGTTGGGCCCGGATAGCATCCTCCGCAATGTCCCTATACTCTTTTTGTTTTATAGCTAACTTATGCGTGGTATCCAGTGTGCCCGATGCTTCAAGTTCACCCTCGAGAAGGGCAACCTCTTTCTCCACCTCCTCCAGTTGTTTCCGTTTTTTATGACCTGCTATCCCAGCGACCCCACAACACCGGATCACCGTCTTGTAGGCCTCCCATAGTGTTACGTCTGAGTCAACTGAACCGTCATTTTCAGCAAAGTAATTTTTGGTGGCCTCTGCCAGTTTGTCTCTTATCGTCAGCACTTTGAGGTACCAGGGACCAAGAACCATTTCATGAAGACTGGGGGTGGAACACCTCCATAACATGCCATAATCGGGGAGTGGTCCGAGATGCCCCTGGGAAGAAAGGAGACCGCCGAACATAGGGAGCTAGGAGGCTTTACAGAAGAGATAATCTATGCTGGACATACTCCTGTGTACCCCAGAGTGGAAAGTGTATTGTTTGGTTATAGGGTTGCAAATTCTCCATATATCTATCAGGTCCAGTGCCCCCCAGAAAGTCTGCCAGTAGTTTCCCTGGTGGTTACCCCCGTTTGGGCGGCAGTTGGTCGAGATCTCCATGAAGAGCTGCATTACAGTCTCACCCCACCAATATGTCACCCTCAGGCAAATTCAACATATGCGGACCCAGGTCAATCAGAGTAGGAGAATGAAGTCTAGGGGGTACGTATAGGGAAGTCAGATTTAGGGGCCTACCCTCCCACTGCCCGAGGCCATGACAAACTTCCCAAGTGGATCCCACGTAACCTTTTGTACTTGAAATGGGAGGGAGTTACGTGCTAGAATACCCACCCCTCTGGACCCCTTAGCATAGCCCGCATGAGCCACTAACTTCTATCCCCATCTATTGAGTGCGCAGTAGGAGGTTCCCTAGATATGAGTTTCTTGTAGTAATACAAGGTCAGGGGCGTGTCGTTTCAGATATTGCAATACTATTCCCCGCTTAATACGGTCACCCAAACCATTCACGTTCCAAGAGAGTAATTTAAGGCGGCCCAATATTGGAGCCGCACCCTGGTCAGTGCTCATTAACACGTGGGGCAAGGGGCCCTTCCTCACGAAGGACAAAAAACAAACAATAATGTAGGCCAATCTTACCTCCCCCGACCAGTGACAACAATGGAGACCATCCATATATGGTATGTGGACAACCATGAATAACATTGCTGACGACCCAAGGTGCTTGGAAGGCAGCACCATCTACTAGACTGCACTGAACACATAAGCAAAAACTGCAACAAAACCCGTGAAAACACCCTGGAACCCACTCCCACCCTGCCTCCCTGCAACGCGGACGTAGAACTGCCTACCCCCCAATTTTGCAGAGCGCCTGTGTACCCAAAACAAATATACTATGTGAAGGGAAACACTACACAGCCAAGACTACCCAAGAGTGTGGCCTCATTCCCCCCACGATAACTATTGCGTGAGCCCAAAATAAATCGTGCTAGGAACAATAAACCCTACCTAATATGAGCCCAGATAACCTCAACCGGCAGTCCCACCCCGACAGTTGCTAGTGGCAGTACGTCCTGTACCAGAACTTTGCCAGGATGTTCAATCCAAACACTGTATGCAAAAGAAAGATGCAAATAACAAACATTGTTCGTCACAGTATAGTCACTCCTACCCTTGTGGGGCCGTACAATAGCCAAAGTTACTGCTGTACAGCGGTGGATTCCGCTGATCATAAGAGGTGGGTCGAGCCACAGCTGTGAGATAGGTCCCATAGACGATCAAACACCTTCACCTCGGTCGACCCATTCTAGACGGCCATCTTGCTTCTGCATTCGACTGGGAGAGGAATGTCTCTTCGCACCAGAGGATCGCCAACCTTCCAACCAGTCCCAGGCTTCCTTTAGAGTTTGGAAAAATCTCGATTTCCCCTCTGCTTGCACCCGCAGCTTGGCCGGAAAGAGCATTGCATAATTCAGATTTTGATCACGGAGAGCCCACTTAACTTCCAGAAAGGATCTGCGTTTTTGTTGTACCCTGTAGGTGAAGTCAGGAAAGAATGTAATGGTAGAGTTCTCGAATTTGAGCGGTGGGGCAGTTCTCACTGTTTGGAGGATAATATCCCTGTAGCAGAAGTTGAAGATCCTGGCCAGTATGGGACGCGGAGGGGGGTCCCCGGGTACTCTGTGAGCACGCTCCACCGAGAAGTATTGTGAGAGGGACAGTGGCTGTAGGTGGTTCTGAATTAAGTACCCCCAAACAGATCTGTAGCTTGCCCTTCAGATCTCCTGGGAACCCCCAAAATCTGCACGTTATTTCTGCGTGCACACCCCTCATAATCCTCCAGTTTCGCCTCATAGTCGGATGTTTGGGCCTGTCGTCGCTGAACCGTTGTTTCAAGTGTTTTTGTGGAGGATTGAAGCGCTACGACTTAGTCTTCAGTCGTCTTGACCCTTTCTCCCATATTGCGGAGGTCTGCGCATATAAGGGTGACTTCAATCATCACCGTATCAATCTTTTGCTCCAGCGCCGATCGGACCCCCTAAATAGCCTCCATGACGTCCATTAGTGTCAGGCCCCTTCGTCGATTTTTTTTGCTTTGCTTCAGGTCCGTCGTGCTTCTCATCCGCCGCGTCAGGCTTAGAGTGGGCACATTTTGCAAATTTCAACAGGTAGGTCTGTCTGGAACCTTTTGCGGTGGCCATTGTGTCGGTGCCAAGTATTGACGCAAGACCACAGGTACTAGAGATAGCGAGGGCGCAGACGTCAGGAAAGGATGCGGCCAACAACCAGGAGGAGGTACAAATGAACCATGTTCCACCATCAAACACCTGCTGTGCTCCACTTCAGCAGGGGCCCTGGGGATCCAAGTTCAATTTCAGCGAAGCGGTCTCCCAATCATTCACCACATCGCTCGTGCCCACAGTTCTGCACCTGCACCCCTAAAGTACGGTCCTGCAGTGGTCTTAGGGCTATATTGGAACAAGCCTTGGGCCCTCCGTCAGTACCTTGACCAGCGTTGTGTCAAAGAGCCGTCGCGTGTGAGGGGGTCGGGCTGGTAACAATCTCTCCTTGCGCACCTTCCAAGCAGTGCAGCAAGAAGGCCTCACTCGGGCCCGACGTCCCCCGTAGGGGAGGGGCGCAGTGTGGAGATGCAGCGCTGGCCGTTAGGGTGAGGAAAGTCCGATTACCCCAGGTGCCGCACACTCTTTGTGACGGCGGTATCAATGCGGGGAGGGGGGAATCCAAGACTGCCCCCACTCACCACACCAACACTGGAGTTAGGCCAGTGGCGCCCGAGGTGCCTCGACGGTGTCTGCGTGCGCCGGAGCCCAACCGGCACGTTGCTGCGTCCGCCGCCAGCTGGGAACCCACCGGAGACATGCAGTAGACGAGCGGCAGGGGTACACCAGGAGCCAAGGTATGTCCCCGGCCGAAGATAAGCTGGGACGTCCATGGGGGATACACTCCAGGGCCTACGGGCCCGCTTCCAGGCAGCTGAGCTATAGTAGCAGGGCGCCTAACACGGTCTGTGCCGGACCTCCCTCCTCCTCGCGGCACACGGTTCTGGCGCCGATATCGCTGGATGGGGTTAACGGATTTTCAGCGCTGGGAGACTGGGTAACTCCTGAACTCAAGGACCCCCGGTCGTGAATTATGGCGGGCTCAAACAGATCATTTTAACGGATGGGGGAGGGGGGAATTAGAGATGTGGCAGTCGGACCTCTATTCCAGTGTGGCCATCTTGGGTGTTGGCTAGCCACGCCCCCGCATTCCACTATTTTAGCATATAGTTTGGCCTCCCCCCTGAAGACCACTGTGTATTCGGTGCTATCTACGAATTCTAGTAACAAAGTATTGTGAGTATTGTGTTTGTGTCTCTAGGTAGGAGATACTGCAGTGTGTTAGTGTTAAATACATATGTTTTATAACTACACTGTGTGGTTCTTTTTCACTTAACTCATACCATAAGATTAAGTGCTGCTTCAGCATGCTGCTTTACACTCCTTCCGGGCTAAGCCTGAAAGCTGCTCTCCACAGCTACCACTTTCTCAGGAGTGTAGCACCTCTATATTCAACATAAGGGCTGTCTGGATTAGTGCAGGGTGCTACACTTACATAAGTGAGCACCATATACTAAGCCAGCCTCCTCCAATCGAGGAGTTGCTATCTCGTTGCCACAAATGCTGTGGTAATCCATTGAAAGAATATGCATACGCCAGATAGGATTGACTTCTCTTTAATAAGACAAATCCCCCAGAGCAGCCTGACGCTCAACTTCTAAACTCCACATTATTTTTTCCAATCGAACTACAATTCCTCACGTGTGTAGTTTTACGCACGCAAGCAACTGCAGAGGATTACAAATCATAAAAATAATAATGGTATCCAGAGTGATGTCACAAGAGCACTTAACATCAACATACAACACTCAGTTATGGTGTTCTTGATATATCACGCAAAGCGCCGTCAGCACCGTCACTACTCAACCGAAGTTTCCGTGCATTCACGCAGATATTTTTTAGAGAACGTGACTGTATGGTCAAAAGACCAGGTCCGTGCCTATAGCTTCTCAAAAGCACACCTAGCGAAACTAGTGTTTCACCAGGCTCTAGTGCATTTTAGCTGAAAACGAACTGAACTAACTAGGGAATCCACTAATACCACATGGGAGGGGTTGGGAACATGACCCTGTATTCACACACTACAGCACAGCTTTCCAAACTTTTCATGTTGGTGACACACTTTTTGGAGAGACATCATTTTGGGACACAGTAAGGCAGTGTAGCGAGCAAGCGTAGCGAGCGAGCCCGAACAATCTAAGGGGGGTTCAGGTGGATTTTCCCCGGAAGAAAATTTTGAAATAAAAGTGGGCAAATGGTGCATTTTCAAGCAAATTTGGAGAAAGCAGGAAGGTTACTAAAGCAACTGTGAATCTGTTCTAACAAAGACAGTGACTGGCAAAACTGGGTGTAAGGTTAGGTTTGTGCCTGAAGCAAGAATATAATCATGCGCACATTGACACATGCCCCAGTGATTTATGGCACAAAGAGGGCTGGTTCACGCACTGCCAACCCTTTCAACCATGCACAAAGTCCGCCTGCTGGCGAGTGAGCCCGAACCACCCAAGAGGGGTTCGGGGGGGGGGGGGTTCTGCCCCCCCCCCTCCCCCCCGGAGAAAATTTTGAAAACAAAGTGGACAAATGGTGCATTTTCAAGCAAATTTGAGAACACAGCAAGGTTATCAAAGCAATTGTGAATCTGTTCTAACAAAGACAGTGACTGGCAAATCTAGGTGTAAGGGTAGGTTTGTGCCTGAAGCAAGAAAATAATCATGCACACATTGACACATGCCCCAGGGATTTAGGGAACAAAAAGGACGGGTGCATGCACTGCCAACCTTTCCAACCATGCACAAAGTCTGCCTGCTGCCTTGCTGAATATGACTTATACAAAAATCCGTTCAGGAAGGGGAAATTGTGAGTGGTAAAACAATCATGCAACTTATCAGCTGGTCTCTGCGCATTGAACTCAGATGGTACTGCTCTCTATTTCTAAGTGCCGTAATATACAGGCAATATAGTTACCAATGTTTTGGAAGTATGGAAGGGTGAGTCAATCTTGCTGTAATTCTGACTGATGTTTTCAGTCACAGAAAGACTGCACCAAGAATGTCCTGAAAACCTGACTTCACCCCATTTCCTAGTGAGATTTCTCAGTGAAGCAGGATAAAGTGCTATGAATTTTCCTGATTAACTATGGACCATTCTCTTGTGGGAAACCTGATACAATGTCCAGTGAGTGACAGAGCAACACGACTAAACAGCATTATGTACAGTTGAATACCACATTCTTCATAAGTCATAGCGCTTCTTTCCAATAAAAAGTCTTATTCTAGTTATAATAGTTCCATCCAGCATGCAGGACCCCCACACAATACCAGCAAGGGCCTACAATAGAAGATACATTGAATGGTTCATTGCATGAGAAAAAGAGAAATGTACGAACAATCTACTAATATCTCCTTTATAAAGGTCTGTACAAGTTTTCTTATTTTAAAATGGGAGTAACAATGTTAAACTATTATTGGCTCACAATGAACTATCACATCTGAAATCATAAAACCTGAATTCCATCCCCTGGCGATGCTCGCAAACAAAACAAACTCACCCTAGTGACCTGGCTGTCAACCGAAGCCTTCACTTAAGAATACTCCAGAAAACATAGATATCAAACAGAGGGGTATTACAAGACAGCCCCACAAGCTCTACCCCTGACATCCTCATCCAAATCCAAGAGGAAAAATGCTTCTTTGCTACATAGCTTAAGGCCAAAGGATTGACATCACCCAAGCAGGCAAATAACATAAAATGCATTCTGAAAAATGGATATGGGCGAAAGCAATAAAACGGATGGCAACATTCAGAACATGTGCATATACGCTACTAATGCACTTAGAGGAGAAGGAAAGTACTCTATGAACTCAAGATGTTAAGCGTTATTCCTTCTAAAAGCACCAACACGTCGAAAGTTACAAAAAAGGCCACACATTTATGGGGGAGGGTGCGGGGCTAGAGCAAAAAAAACTGTGCCCTCTCTCTCTCTCTCTCTCTCTCTCTCTCTCTCTCCCCCTCCCTCTCCCTTCCTCCCTCTGTCTCCCTCTGTCTCACTCACTGTCTCACTCACTGCCTCACTCACTCTGCCTCCCTCTCTCTAACTGTCTCCCTCTCTGCCTCCCTCCCTCCCTCTCCCTCCCTCTCTCTCTCTCTCTGTCTCCCTCTGTCTCCCTCTGTCTGTCTACCTCCCTCTGTCTCCCACTACCTGTCTCGCTCCCTCTGTCTCCCTCCTCCCTCTGTCTGTCACCATCTGTCTCCCGCTCTCTGTCTCCCGCTCTCTGTCTCCCTCTCTCTGTCTCCCTCTGTCTCTGTCCCTCTGTCTCCCTCTGTCTCCCTCTGTCTGTCTACCTCCCTCTGTCTCCCTCTATCTGTCTCGCTCCCTCTGTCTCCCTCCTCCCTCTGTCTGTCACCATCTGTCTCCCGCTCTCTGTCTCCCGCTCTCTGTCTCCCTCTCTCTGTCTCCCTCTGTCCCTCTGTCTCCCTCCCTCTGTCCCTCTGTCTCCCTCCCTCTCTCCCTCTCTCTCCCTCCCTCCCTCTCTCTCCCTCCCTCTCTCTCCCTCCCTCTCTCTCCCTCCCTCTGTCTGTCTCCCTCTGTCTGTCTCCCTCTGTCTGTCTCCCTCTGCCTGTCTCCCTCTGCCTCTCTTCTCTGTCTCTCTCCCTTTGTCTCCCTCTCTGTCTCCCCCTCTCTGTCTCCCTCTCGCTGTATCCCTCTCTCTGTCTCCCTCTCTCTCTGTCTCCCTCTGTCTCTCTACCTCTGTCTCCCTCTCTGTCTCCCTCTCTCTCTGTCTCCCTCCCTCTCCCTCCCTCCATCACCCTCTGTCTCCATCTCTCTGTCACCCTGTCTCCCTCTCTCTTTCTCCCTCTGTCTCCCTCTCTCCCTCTGTCTCTCTCTCCCTCTGTCTCCCCCTCCTCTGTCTCTCTCTGTCTCCCTCTCCCTCTGTCTCCCTCTCGCTGTATCCCTCTTGCTGTATCCCTCCCTCTGTCTCCCTCTCTCTCTGTCTCCCTCTGTCTCTCTACCTCTGTCTCCCTTTCTGTCTCCCTCTCTCTCTGTCTCTCTCTCCCTCCCTCTCTCTCTCTCTCTGTCTCCCTCTGTCTGTCTACCTCCCTCTGTCTCCCTCTATCTGTCTCGCTCCCTCTGTCTCCTCCCTCTGTCGCCCTCCTCCCTGTGTCTGTCTCCCTTTGTCGCCATCTGTCTCACGCTCTCTGTCTCCCTCTGTTTCCGTCCCTCTTTCTCCCTCCCTCTGTCTCTGTCCCTCTGTCTCCCTCCCTCTGTCTCTGTCCCCCTCTGTCTCCCTCTGCCTATCTCCCTCTGCCTGTCTCCCCCTGTCTCCCTCTGTCTCCCCCTCTATGTCTCCCCCTCTCTGTCTCCCCCTCTCTGTCTCCCCCTCTGTCTCCCCCTCTCTGTCTCCCCCTCTCTGTATCCCTCTCTCTGTCTCCCTCCCTCTCTCTCCCTCCCTCCCTCTCTCTCTCTCTGTCTCCCTCTGTCTCCCTCTGTCTGTCGCATCTGTCTCTCGCTCTCTGTCTCCCTCTCTCTGTCTCCCTCTGTTTCCGTCCCTCTGTCTCTGTCCCTCTGTCTCCCTCCCTCTGTCCCTCTGTCTCCCTCTTTCTCCCTCTGTCTCCCTCTGTCTGTCTCCCTCTGCCTGTCTCCCTCTGCCTGTCTCCCTCTGCCTGTCTCCCTCTGTCTCTCTTCTCTGTCTCCCCCTCTCTGTCTCCCCCTCTCTGTCTCCCCCTCGCTGTATCCCTCTCTCTGTCTCCCTCTCTCTGTCTCCCTCTGTCTCGCTACCTCTGTCTCCCTCTCTGTCTCCCTCTCTCTCTCTGTATCCCTCCCTCTCCCTCCCTCCGTCACCCTTTGTCTCCCTCTCTCTGTCAACCTATGTCTCTCTCTCTCTCCCTCTGTCTCCCTCTCTCTCTCTCTCTGTCTCTCTCTCCCTCTGTCTCCCTCTCCCTCTCTCTCCCTCTGTCTCCCTCTCCCTCTGTCTCCCTTTCCCTCTCGCTGTATCCCTCTCGCTGTATCCCTCTCGCTGTATCCCTCTCTCTGTCTCCTTCTCTCTCTGTCTCCCTCTGTTTCCCTCTGTCTCCCTCTCTCTCTGTCTCTCTCTCTGTCTCTCTTTCCCTCTCCCTCCCTCTCTCTCTCTCTCTCTCTGTCTCCCTCTGTCTGTCTACCTCCCTCTGTCGCCCTCCTCCCTCTGTCTGTCTCCCTCTGTCTGTTGCCATCTGTCTCACGCTCTCTGTCTCCCTCTCTCTGTCTCCCTCTGTCTCCGTCCCTCTGTCCCCCTCCCTCTGTCTTCCTCCCTCTGTCTCCCTCCCTCTGTCTCCCTCTGCCTGTCTCCCTCTGCCTGTCTCCCTCTGCCTGTCTCCCTCTGTCTCCCTCTGTCTCCCTCTGTCTCTCCTCTCTGTCTCCCCTCTCTGTCTCCCCCTCTCTGTCTCCCCCTCTCTGTCTCCCCCTCTCTGTCTCCCCCTCTCTGTGTCCCTCTCTCTGTCTCCCTCTCTCTCTGTCTCCCTCTGTCTCACTACCTCTGTCTCCCTCTCTGTCTCCCTCCCTCTCCCTCCCTTTGTCACCCTCTGTCTCCCTCTCTCTGTCACCCTCTGTCTCCCTCTCTCTCTCTCTCTCCCTCTGTCTCCCTCTCTCTCTCTCCCTCAGGCTCTCTCTCCCTCTGTCTCCCTCTCCCTCTTTGTCTCCCTCTTTGTCTCCCTCTCTGTCTCCCTCGCTGTCTCCCTCTCGCTGTCTCCCTCTCTCTGTCTCCCTCTCCCTCTGTCTGTCTCCCCCTGTCTGTATCCCTCTGCCTGTCTCCCTCTCCCCCTCTGTCTCTCTTCTCTGTCTCTCTCCCTCTGTCTCCTTGTCTGTCTCCCTCTCTCTGTCTCCCTCTCGCTGTATCCCTCTCTCTGTCTCCCTCTCTCTGTCTCCCTCTCTGTCTCCCTCTCTCTCTGTCTCCCTCCCTCACCCTCCCTCTGTCACCCTCTGTCTCCCTCTCTCTGTCACCCTCTGTCTCCCTCTCTCTCTCCCTCTGTCTCCCTCTCTCTCTCTCTATCTCTGTCTCTCTCTCCCTCCGTCTCCCTCTCCCTCTGTCTCCCTCTGTCTCCCTCTCCCTCTCCCCTGTCTACCTCTCGCTGTATCCCTCTCGCTGTATCCCTCTCGCTGTATCCCACTCGCTGTATCCCTCTCTCTGTATCCCTCTCTCTGTCTCCCTCTATCTCTGTCTCCCTCTGTCTCTCTACCTCTGTCTCCCTCTCTGTCTCCCTCTCTCTGTCTCTCTCCCTCTCCCTCCCTCTCTCTCTCTCTGTCTCCCTCTGTCTGTCTACCTCCCTCTGTCTCCCTCTATCTGTCTCGCTCCCTCTGTCTCCCTCCCTCTGTCACCCTCCTCCCTCTGTCTCCCTCCCTCTGTCTCTGTCCCTCTGTCTCCCTCTCTCTCCCTCTGTCTCCCTCTGCCTGTCTCTCTCTGCCTGTCTCCCCCTCTATGTCTCCCCCTCTATGTCTCCCCCTCTATGTCTCCCCCTCTCTGTCTCCCTCTCTGTCTCCCTCCCTGTCTCCCTCCCTCTCTGTCTCCCTCTCTCTGTCTCCCTCCCTCTCCCTCCCTTCGTCACCCTCTGTCTCCCTCTCTCTGTCACCCTCTGTCTCCCTCTCTCTCTACCTCTGTCTCCCTCTCTCTGGCTCTCTCTCCCTCTGTCTCCCTCTCCCTCTGTCTCCCTCTCTGTCTCCCTCTCGCAGTATCCCTCTCGCTGTATCCCTCTCTCTGTCTCCCTCTGTCTCTCTACCTCTGTCTCCCTCCCTCTCCTTCCCTCTCTCTCTCTGTCTCCCTCTGTCTGTCTACCTCCCTCTATCTCTCTCTGTCTCGCTCCCTTTGTCTCCCTCCCTCTGTTGCCCTCCTCCGTCTGTCTGTCTTCTGTCTGTCACCATCTGTCTCCCTCTCTCTGTCTCCGTCCCTCTGTCTCCGTCCCTCTGTCTCCGTCCCTCTGTCTCCCTTCCTCTGTCTCCCTCCCTCTGTCTCCCTCCCTCTGTCTCCCTCCCTCTGTCTCCCTCTGCCTGTCTCCCTCTGCCTGTCTCCCTCTGTCTCCCTCTGTCTCTCTTCTCTGTCTCCCCCTCTCTCTCTCCCCCTCTCTGTATCCCTCTCTCTGTCTCCCTCTCTCTCTGTCTCCCTCTGTCTCTCTACCTCTGTCTCCCTCCCTCCCTGTCTCCTTCCCACTCTGTCTCCCTCTCTCTCTCTGTCTCCCTCCCTCTCCCTCCCTTTGTCACCCTCTGTCTGTCACCCTCTGTCTCCCTCTCTCTCTCTCTCCCTCTGTCTCCCTCTCTCTCTCTCCCTCAGGCTCTCTCTCCCTCTGTCTCCCTCTCCCTCTTTGTCTTCCTCTTTGTCTCCCTCTCTGTCTCCCCTCTCGCTGTCTCCCTCTCTCTGTCTCCCTCTCCCTCTGTCTGTCTCCCTCTGTCTGTATCCCTCTGCCTGTCTCCCTCTGCCTCTCCCCCTCTGTCTCTCTTCTCTGTCTCTCTCCCTCTGTCTCCTTGTCTGTCTCCCTCTCTCTGTCTCCTTCTCGCTGTATCCCTCTCTCTGTCTCCCTCTCTCTGTCTCCCTCTGTCTCTCTACCTCTGTCTCCCTCTCTGTCTCCCTCTCTCTCTGTCTCCCTCCCTCACCCTCCCACTGTCACCCTCTGTCTCCCTCTCTCTGTCACCCTCTGTCTCCCTCTCTCTGTCACCCTCTGTCTCTCTCTCTCTCTCCCTCTGTCTCCCTCTCTCTCTCTATCTCTGTCTCTCTCTCCCACTGTCTCCCTCTCCCTCTGTCTCCCTCTCCCTCTGTCTCCCTCTCCCCTGTCTACCTCTCGCTGTATCCCTCTCGCTGTATCCCTCTCGCTGTATCCCACTCGCTGTATCACTCTCTCTGTATCCCTCTCTCTGTCTCCCTCTCTCTGTCTCCCTCTATCTCTGTCTCCCTCTGTCTCTCTACCTCTGTCTCCCTCTCTGTCTCCCTCTCTCTGTCTCTCTCCCTCTCCCTCCCTCTCTCTCTCTCTGTCTCCCTCTGTCTGTCTCGCTCCCTCTGTCTACCTCCCTCTGTCGCCCTCTCTCTCTGTCCCTCTGTCTCCCTCTATCTCCCTCTGTCTCCCTCTGCCTGTCTCCCTCTGCCTGTCTCCCTCTGTCTCCCCCTCTATGTCTCCCCCTCTCTGTCTCCCTCTCTCTCTGTCTCTCTCTCTCTCTCTGTCTCCCTCTCTCTCTCCCTCCCTGTCTCCCTCCCTCTCTGTCTCCCTCTCTCTGTCTCCCTCCCTCTCACTCCCTTCATCACCCTCTGTCTCCCTCTCTCTGTCACCCTCTGTCTCCCTCTCTCTCTACCTCTGTCTCCCTCTCTCCCTCTGTCTCTTCCTCTGTCTCCCTCTCTGTCTCCCTCTCGCTGTATCCCTCTCGCTGTATCCCTCTCTCTGTCTCCCTCTGTCTCTCTACCTCTGTCTCCCTCCCTCCCTCTCCTTCCCTCTCTCTCTCTGTCTCCCTCTGTCTGTCTACCTCCCTCTATCTCTCTGTCTTGCTCCCTCTGTCTCCCTCCCTCTGTCGCCCTCCTCCCTCTGTCTGTCTCCTGTCTGTCACCATCTGTCTCCCGCTCTCTGTCTCCCTCTGTTCCCTCCCTCTGTCTCCCTCCCTCTGTCCCTCTGTCTCCCTCCCTCTGTCTCTGTCCCTCTGTCTCCCTCTCTCTCCCTCTGTCTCCCTCTGTCTGTCTGCCTGTCTCCCTCTGCCTGTCTCTCTCTGTCTCCCTCTGTCTCTCTTCTCTGTCTCCCCCTCTCTGTCTCCCCCTCTCTGTCTCCCTCTCGCTGTATCCCTCTCGCTGTATCCCTCTCTCTGTCTCCCTCTCTCTCTGTCTCCCTCTCTCTGTCTCTCTACCTCTGTCCCCCTCTCTGTCCCCCTCTCTGTCTCCCTCTCGGTCTCCCTCGCTCGCTGTCTCCCTTTCTCTGTCACCCTCTGTCTCCCTCTCTCTCCCCTGTCTCCCTCTCTTTCCCTGTCTCCCCCTCTCTGTCTCCCCCTCTCTGTCACTCCCTCTCTGTCTCCCCATCTGTCTCCCTCTCGCTGTATCCCTCTCTCTGTCTCCCTCTCTCTCTGTCTCTCTACCTCTGTCTCCCTCTCTATCTCCCCCTCTCTGTCTCCCTTTCTGTCTCCCTCTCTCTCTATCTCCATCCATCTCCCTCCCTCCGTCACCCTCTGTCTCCCTCTCTCTGTCACCCTCCTCCCTCTGTCTGTCTCCCTCTGTCTGTCGTCATCTGTCTCCCGCTCTCTGTCTCCCTCTCTCTGTCTCCCTCTGTTTCTGTCCCTCTGTCTCCCTCCCTCTGTCTCTGTCCCTCTGTCTCTCTTCCCTGTCTCCCCCTCTCTGTCTCCCCCTCTCTGTCTCCCCCTCTCTGTCTCCCCCTCTCTGTATCCCTCTCTCTGTCTCCCTCTCTCTCTGTCTCCCTCTGTCTCTCTACCTCTGTCTCCCTCTCTGTCTCCCTCCCTCCCTGTCTCCCTCTCTCTCTGTCTCCCTCTCTCTCTGTCTCCCTCTCTCTCGGTCTCCCTCCCTCTCCCTCCCTTTGTCACCCTCTGTCTCCCTCTCTCTGTCACCCTCTGTCTCCCTCTCTCTCTCTCTCCCTCTGTCTCCCTCTCTCTCTCTCTCCCTCAGTCTCCCTCTCCCTCTTTGTCTCCCTCTCCCTCTCCCTCTTTGTCTCCCTCTCTGTCTCCCTCGCTGTCTCCCTCGCTGTCTCCCTCTCGCTGTCCCCTCTCGCTGTCTCCCTCTCCCTCTCTCTGTCTCCCTCTCCCTCTGTCTGTCTCCCTCTGTCTGTATCCCTCTGCCTGTCTCCCTCTGCCTCTCCCCCTCTGTCTCTCTTCTCTGTCTCTCTCCCTCTGTCTCCTTGTCTGTCTCCCTCTCTCTGTCTCCCTCTCGCTGTATCCCTCTCTCTGTCTCCCTCTCTCTGTCTCCCTCTGTCTCTCTACCTCTGTCTCCCTCTCTGTCTCCCTCTCTCTCTGTCTCCCTCCCTCACCCTCCCTCTGTCACCCTCTGTCTCCCTCTCTCTGTCACCCTCTGTCTCCCTCTCTCTGTCACCCTCTGTCTCTCTCTCTCTCTCTCCCTCTGTCTCCCTCTCTCTCTCTATCTCTGTCTCTCTCTCCCTCTGTCTCCCTCTCCCTCTGTCTCCCTCTCCCCTGTCTACCTCTCGCTGTATCCCTCTCGCTGTATCCCTCTCGCTGTATCCCACTCTCTGTCTCCCTCTCTCTGTCTCTCTCCCTCTCCCTCCCTCTCTCTCTCTCTGTCTCCCTCTGTCTATCTACCTCCCTCTGTCTCCCTCTCTCTGTCTCTCTACCTCTGTCCCCCTCTCTGTCCCCCTCTCTGTCTCCCTCTCGGTCTCCCTCGCTCGCTGTCTCCCTTTCTCTGTCACCCTCTGTCTCCCTCTCTCTCCCCTGTCTCCCTCTCTTTCCCTGTCTCCCCCTCTCTGTCTCCCCCTCTCTGTCACTCCCTCTCTGTCTCCCCATCTGTCTCCCTCTCGCTGTATCCCTCTCTCTGTCTCCCTCTCTCTCTGTCTCTCTACCTCTGTCTCCCTCTCTATCTCCCCCTCTCTGTCTCCCTTTCTGTCTCCCTCTCTCTCTATCTCCATCCATCTCCCTCCCTCCGTCACCCTCTGTCTCCCTCTCTCTGTCACCCTCCTCCCTCTGTCTGTCTCCCTCTGTCTGTCGTCATCTGTCTCCCGCTCTCTGTCTCCCTCTCTCTGTCTCCCTCTGTTTCTGTCCCTCTGTCTCCCTCCCTCTGTCTCTGTCCCTCTGTCTCTCTTCTCTGTCTCCCCCTCTCTGTCTCCCCTTCTCTGTCTCCCCCTCTCTGTCTCCCCCTCTCTGTATCCCTCTCTCTGTCTCCCTCTTTCTCTGTCTCCCTCTGTCTCTCTACCTCTGTCTCCCTCTCTGTCTCCCTCCCTCCCTGTCTCCCTCTCTCTCTGTCTCCCTCTCTCTCTGTCTCCCTCTCTCTCGGTCTCCCTCCCTCTCCCTCCCTTTGTCACCCTCTGTCTCCCTCTCTCTGTCACCCTCTGTCTCCCTCTCTCTCTCTCTCCCTCTGTCTCCCTCTCTCTCTCTCTCCCTCAGTCTCCCTCTCCCTCTTTGTCTCCCTCTCCCTCTTTGTCTCCCTCTCTGTCTCCCTCGCTGTCTCCCTCGCTGTCTCCCTCGCTGTCTCCCTCTCGCTGTCCCCTCTCGCTGTCTCCCTCTCCCTCTCTCTGTCTCCCTCTCCCTCTGTCTGTCTCCCTCTGTCTGTATCCCTCTGCCTGTCTCCCTCTGCCTCTCCCCCTCTGTCTCCTTGTCTGTCTCCCTCTCTCTGTCTCCCTCTCGCTGTATCCCTCTCTCTGTCTCCCTCTCTCTGTCTCCCTCTGTCTCTCTACCTCTGTCTCCCTCTCTGTCTCCCTCTCTCTCTGTCTCCCTCCCTCACCCTCCCTCTGTCACCCTCTGTCTCCCTCTCTCTGTCACCCTCTGTCTCCCTCTCTCTGTCACCCTCTGTCTCTCTCTCTCTCTCTCCCTCTGTCTCCCTCTCTCTCTCTATCTCTGTCTCTCTCTCCCTCTGTCTCCCTCTCCCTCTGTCTCCCTCTCCCCTGTCTACCTCTCGCTGTATCCCTCTCGCTGTATCCCTCTCGCTGTATCCCACTCTCTGTCTCCCTCTCTCTGTCTCTCTCCCTCTCCCTCCCTCTCTCTCTCTCTGTCTCCCTCTGTCTATCTACCTCCCTCTGTCTCCCTCTATCTGTCTCGCTCCCTCTGTCTCCCTCCCTCTGTCGCCCTCCTCCATCTGTCTCCCTCCCTCTGTCTCTGTCCCTCTGCCTCCCTCTCTCTCCCTCTCTCTCCCTCTGCCTGTCTCCCTCTGCCTGTCTCCCTCTGCCTGTCTCCCTCTATGTCTCCCCCTCTATGTCTCCCCCTCTATGTCTCCCCCTCTATGTCTCCCCCTCTCTGTCTCCCCCTCTCTGTCTCCCTCTCTCTCTGTCTCTCTCTCTCTCTGTCTCCCTCTCTGTCTCCCTCCCTCTCTGTCTCCCTCCCTCTCTGTCTCCCTCTCTCTGTCTCCCTCCCTCTCCCTCCCTTCGTCACCCTCTGTCTCCCTCTCTCTGTCACCCTCTGTCTCCCTCTCTTTCCCTCTGTCTCCCCCTCTCTGTCTCCCCCTCTCTGTCACCCCCTCTCTGTCTCCCCATCTGTCTCCCTCTCGCTGTATCCCTCTCTCTGTCTCCCTCTCTCTACCTCTGTCTCCCTCTCTATCTCCCCCTCTCTGTCTCCCTTTCTGTCTCCCTCTCTCTCTATCTCCCTCCCTCTCCCTCCATCTGTCACCCTCTGTCTCCCTCTCTCTGTCTCCCTCCTCCCTCTGTCTGTCGCCATCTGTCTCCCGCTCTCTGTCTCCCTCTCTCTGTCTCCCTCTGTTTCCGTCCCTCTGTCTCCCTCCCTCTGTCTCTGTCTCTCTGTCTCCCTCCCTCTGTCTCTGTCCCTCTGTCTCCCTCTCTCTCCCTCAGTCTCCCTCTGCCTGTCTCCCTCTGTCTCCCTCTGTCTCCCCCTCTCTGTCTCCCCCTCTCTGTCTCCCCCTCTCTGTCTCCCCCTCTCTGTCTCCCTCTCTGTCTCCCTCTCTCCCTGTCTCCCTCTCTCTGTCTCCCTCTGTCTCCCCTTCTCTGTCTCCCCCTCTCTGTCTCCCTCTCTCTGTCTCCCTCTCTGTCTCCCTCTCGGTCTCCCTCTCTCTCTGTCTCCCTCCCTTTCCCTCCCTCCCTCACCCTCTGTCTC
This sequence comes from Triturus cristatus, assembly GCF_964204655.1. Taxonomy (NCBI): domain Eukaryota; kingdom Metazoa; phylum Chordata; class Amphibia; order Caudata; family Salamandridae; genus Triturus; species Triturus cristatus. The sequence continues at coordinate 872,783,179 of NC_140593.1, forward strand.
CCTCTCTCTGTCACCCTCTGTCTCCCTCTCTCTCTCTCCCTCTGTCTCCCTCTCTCTGCCTCTCTGTCTCTGTTTGTCTCAGTCTCTGCCTCTCTCTGTCTGTCCCTGTCTCTGCCTCGATCTGTCTGTCCCTGTCTCTGCCTCTATCTGTCTGTTCATGTCTCCCTCCCACTGTCTCCCTCTCCGTCTCTTTGTCTGTCTCTGCCTCTATCTGTCTGCCCCTGTCCCTGTCTTTGTCTGTCCCTGTCTGTCCCTGTCTCCCTCCCTCACTCTGTCTCCCTCACTCCCTCACTCCCTCTATCTCTCTCTCCCTCTCACTCTGTTTCTCTCTCTCCCTCTCTCTCCCTCTGTCTCCCTCTGTCTCACTCACTCCGTCTGTCTCCCTCTCTCTCGCTCTGTCTCCCTCTGTCTCCCTCCCTCGCTCTCCCTCTGTCTCCCTCCCTCCGTCTCCCTCCCTCCCTCCGTCTCCCTCCCTCCTGTCTGTCTCCCTCTACTATCTGTCTCCCTCTATCTGTCTCCATCCCTCCGTCGCCCTCCTCCCTCTGTCGCCCTCCCTCTGTCTGTCGCCCTCCCTCCCTCTGTCTGTCACCCACCCTCTGTCTGTTTCCTTCCCTCTGTCTCCCTCCCTCTGTCTCCCTCCCTCTGTCTCTCTCCCTCTGTCTCTCTCCCTCTGTCTCTCTCCGTCTGTCTCTCCCTTTATCTGTCTCCCTCTGACTCCTTCTCTCTCTGTCTCCCTCGCTCTGTCTACCCCGGTCTCCATCCCTCTGTCTCCCTCCCTCTGTCTCCCTTTCTCTCTGTCTCCCACGGTTTCCCTCTATCTCTCTGTCTCCCTTCCTCTGTCTGTCTTCGTCTGTCTCTCTCTATCTGTCTCCCTCCCTCTGTCGCCCTCCTCCCTCTGTCTGTCTCCCTCTGCCCCCTCTCTGTCTCCCTCCGTCTGTCTCCCTCCATCTGTCTCCCTCCATCGGTCGCTGTTTCCTTCCTCTGTCTCCCTCCCTCTGCCGCCCTCCTCCCTCTTTTGCCTTCCTCCCTTTGTCTCCCTCCCTCCCTCTGTCGCCCTCCTCCCTCTGTCTGTCTCCCTCTGTCTGTCTCCCTCTGTCTGTCTCCCTCTGTCTGTCTCCCTCTGCCTGTCGCCCTCTGCCTCTCGCCCTCTGCCTCTCTCTCTGTCTCCCTCCCTCTGTCTCTTTCTCTCTGTCTCCCTCCTTCTGTCTCCCTCCCTCTGTCTTCCTTCCTCCGTCTCCCTCTGTCTGTCACCCTCTGTCACCTCACCCCAGCTTCCTGGGCACACACACAGCGGCACCCGAGCACTTCACAGGTCTTTAAAAGAATATTTACTTGTTAATGAGGCTTTGTTGTTAATCGCCCGGCCCCCGTATAGCAGAGTGTCTAGGAAAGCCTCTTAATTAGCAGCAGTTATGTGCTAAGTGCCCGCGACACACCCACCATTTGCAGGCGACACAGTACTGTGTCGGGACACACAGTTTGGAAAGCTCTGCCCTACTTCCTCACTTGGGCGTGCTGGTGATCCAGCGTCACACCAGCAACAGATACTCCAATAGCATATACTCCCCTGGGCCCATAAACACACATACATACACAGGCTAGTAAAACCGCTGGAGTCAAAGTTGAGGTTGTTTCTTACTTCAAGATTAGTTTCCTTTCATTCCTAATTAATCTTTTCACTGATCAAAAAGTTCTTTCCTCTGGTTGATGGACCATTAGTTGAACTAGTTGATGGTGAAATGACATCAATAATTTCTCCTAGTACCAATGAAATAACCCCAGGCTCAGGAAAGTTTTAAGTCTTTATCTAATCTTTATCTTTATCTAATAGGAGAGAAGATTCAATTAATCATTCAAAAAACACATACTATTACACTTTCAATGACTTCTGCTCAGAAAGGAGAGGACAGAGAGAAAAGAACATCTGCACATTCTCGGAAAATAATAGTTATCTAGGATGGTGTGAAAACCAACCCCCTGGCCAAAGGGCTGGTAAGGGTCCCCTGGGAAAGATCAGGCGAAAAAGGCTTCAAGGCAGGATAGATGACCTCTCTAACACCGACGCTTGCGTAGTACCCCTCTCTGACACTCTCTTCCTCCTTGAGATTCTTCCACGATCATCTTCTAAATTAATTTATCTTAGATTGATGGATCTACATTCGATTCTTCATCAGCATCTCTTGTCACTCTGACAGCATCCCAAGCTCTGCTGCAGTCAGCAAATATCCGTCTGACTAACTAACTAAAGCTACCTCAATTATACCTTTCTATATTCATGTACCACCCATTAATGTTTCAATATCGTAAAAAAACGAACTCTGATTGGACAGACCAGGGGAGGAAGATCATCACACCATGCTTATACCTCATTTTAGTCTATCATTTCATTGTTCATAAATCTAACCCCTTAATTTTTTATTCCAAAACTTTATTCCCACCTGTATTCACATCTTATTAGAAACAAATGTTTATTTTGTCATAAATATCCATTCATCCAGAGGTCTTCAGTGCTTGTTCCCAGGGTATGTAACTTTTGTGTCCTTGGATCGGATTCAAGAATATCTTCACTCTTCTGGCTCAGTCTCACCAGGCATGCGCGGAGGTCATGTGACTAACAGACTCTGGACTCATACGAGAGGCCCAAATGCGCACTAATAAAAGAGTCAAAAAGAAAAATATTATTTTCAAGAATAAATGGTTTCACTGTATACCACCTATCTCTATTCTAACCCCATTTACTTATTATTGCTTTCCCTGCGTTAGCATTAGTAGAATAGCGTGGTTTAGTTTCAGCAAAGCAGATGCTAAGCATGTGAGCTTTCTAGTCGCCATTTTAATAGCGTCTGCTCATGCGCAAGAAATTCCCTCCAAGCGACAGCTCGTTATACTGCGTAGATGCAGCTGACGCATGTGCAATAAAGATCTCCCATTAGCGGCCATTTTAGAACTTCGCTCGAGTTACTTATGTTAGTAAACACATAGGCAAGCTTCTCTGTCTCTTATATTCAATGTGGTGCGTATTAGTTTTGTACAAAACGTAATTAATACAATGTTAGGAGTTAAATGAGAGAATTGCTTCCAAGCAAGTCTCTTTTCTATGAGTCCTTGCTCCATCAATCCCCTCTCTGATGGCATTTGTGCCATCACAAATCACCCATTCTAAGCAGATGCCAACTTTAGCACATCTCAATTTCCTTTCCACTCTTTTCATTCTTGTCCTCATCTTTGTTCTTCAAATCTTTCATTTGTTCATATAATTTCCCTTTCATTTCCTCAAGTTGGATCTCTTCATACTTTCTTTTCTTTCCCTTTCCATTCACTTCATATTTTCTTCCTTTCCCTTTGTTTCTGCAGCATTTGCACCATACCATTATCGTTAGAACTCTTATTGGTATACCAACTAATGGAAAGACTACTGACCTATAATACCTTTACCAAGATTAGTGAACCACGTCCCTACTGAAGAAATACTCTTTGTTAGTCTCTCCCATACACTGTCAACCTCCAGTGGTTTCAATTCTTCTTGAAGTTTTGTAATATTCTTAATATATCCTCTGATTTATTTGCTTTTATCCGGTATGTAAGTGCAACAATGTTGCACTTTCAGCATTTTACAGACTCCGCCTTCTTTTGCCAATAACATATCAAGCGCAATTCGATTTTGTAAAACCATAGACCTAATTGCAACGATTTCTGTATTAATCATCAAGAAACCCCCCAGCAGTATCCGTCGAAAGACGATCAACTACTGTTGACAATTGACAGATTCTATGTGAATTCAGAAGGATGCCCACTGAAGGTATCAATGCACCAAAAATGTCTCCTATTATTGCTGAAAAACTAGCTCTCTTTCTTCGTGTTAGTTCATTAGTGTTTTCATTGCTACCAGTGATTCTTTTTACATGATATATCTTCGGAAATACTATTCCAAAGTAGCAACTCTCGTACTCTCGTGCAGGCAGCTTATAGTAAGCCTTATTTCCACACACGTAGTAAACCCCAGGAAATACTGGATCAGTTCCCCCTTTTAATCCCCAACCTCTGAAAATCAGGAAGTTATGTTCACATTCACTGGAACCAATAAATATGTTATTATATTCTGTCTTTAATCTATGGAGGCAGATCTTCCCTGTCTTTACAAAGTCTAGGGACATCGCAGCGTGTGCTTTGCCAGCTGTATAAATTCCCTCTTACTCAGCCCACAGTGGAATATGGGTTTTCTCTTCAGCAGCTTTTCTTTGGAAATCCGGTCTCCTTTCTTCACCTAAATTCAAAAACACTTTCTCTTCTTCACGTAATGAGCATGTTAAATTATTCTTGTGTGCCTTTACTATATCTATTCACTTCATTGTTAAGAAAATTTACCCATAAACTGTGCATCTGGACTACTAAGCACTGGATTCATATTCTTTCAAATAGGAATTTCTGAAAATACTACATCTAAATTTGAATAATAATACTGAAGTTTTCCTGTTCTATAAAATAGACATGTCAGTACACTACATGAAATGCCATATGTTAAAGGTAAATGATGGTATGTGACTCCTTCTGCCACTGAAGCTGGTAATTTCATACAAACATAACAATCACTAATCTCCATTGTATCTACATAGTGAAACAACAACTTTGTGAATACATTTAAAGGTGTGTCATTATTTGATATTGTGTGATGTAAATCTATCTCATCTGCTGCTTCTAATCCTACTCGATCTCCTTTCATGGTAGCTATCTTTTCGTTAGTATCTGTATCATTCTTTGTGTCTGTTATCATGAGATAAGGAACTGCTACTGATAGAAATAGCCATACTATGATTGCTAATAGAATGCTACCTATGCAAACCCTACAGCATTTCTGAGTACAACTTTGTATTGGTCTTTCAGCAACCCTGTCTTCAGCCATTTTAATCTAAGAAGATTTCTCTTCTTTTCTTGAGAACTCAAATCTTTGGTGCTTCAAGGAGGTCTCACTTTCCCTTCGTCAATCTGTTCAGCATTTATTTCTTCCGCGTCTTCTCCTCATTCAAATCCAAATTTTCAAACTCTTCTAGAATCACGTAGGTCCACTCAGGACCCTTGAACTTACTGTTCAAGACTCTCAATCTCGGGCTTCTTCGAATATTTTTCGCAATTGACTGCGTAGGCTCAGTTTGACTAGTAACTTCATTCACCTGTTCAGGTTATTCACTTGTTTTTCTCAAACGGTATATTAAACTTTTAACTGCACCTGGCTAGTCATCATCTTTTCTGACCCTTTTAACTTGCACTGCACTATCAACTTGTTTGTCTCTCTCAAGAGCTCTTTTATTTTCATTATTTTGTGGCACAATCCGCTCTCCCTTTTCTTCAGAGTCACTCTCTATCTGTTCTTGTTCAGGTCTTGTTATTGTGACTTCACCTGCCTGAACTCGTTCTTCTTCCTCTATCTGTTCCTGTTCGGGTCTTATTTCAAATTGATCTTCTTCCTGAACCTGTTCTTCTCCTACCGGGTTCTGTTCAGGTCTTAATACAATTTGTTCTCCTGCTGCCTGAACGTGTTCTTCTATACCTGTCTGTCCCTGCTCAGGTCTTTTGGTTGATTTACTTGCCTGAGTATGTTCTTCTTTCCCTGTCTGGTCCTGCTCAGGGTCTCAAGTAGCTTTGTTCACTTCTTCCTGAGCATGTTCTTCTAAACCTATCTGGTCCTCACTAGTTTCTTGCCTTTCCAATCTTGTTCTACTTCTTGTTTGAATAACCACCTCAGGTATGTCAACTACTGGTATCCAGCTTTCCTTACTTGTGCTCGGTTGTTATTTGTCAGTCACTTCAAAATCTGTTACTTCGACTGCACAACCTTTAGCGGTCTCAACCGTTTCTGTCAGTTGTGATTTCTTCGCAGGAGGGGCTGGTACCTTTTTCGTGTGGCTTGCATGGATCCAATTGGGCAAACCTGTACACTTCACTGCTGTAGTAGTGACCAGTATGACTTGTCGTGGATTATCCCACCTGGGTGCTAGGCACGACTTTCTGGTGCGCTTCTTCACTACCACCCAGTCTCCAGGATTCAAATCATGCACCTGTGCTGGCTGCCTGGCAACTGCGTCTTCTCCAACCTGGTGAGAGACAGAACGCACTAGGTCAGCCAATTCTTTACAATAGTCCAATATCAGATCATCAGATATATTCAGCAATTTATGTCCTGGTATAATTGCTTGTCTCATTGCCCTTCCCATGAGTATCTCATAGGGACTCAATCCTGTATTTCTGTCAGGAATACTTCGGAGTCCCATTAATACAAGAGGCAATGCGTCTGGCCAACTCAGTGATGTGAATGCACACTTCTTTGCCAGTCTCAACTTGATTGTGCCATTTAATTATTATACCACTCCAGAAGCCTCTGGGCAGTACGCACAGTGCAGTTTTTGTTCCAATTTTGAATGCTTCACAGATTAATCAAATTATTACATTATTAAAATTAGGTCCTCTATCTGATTCCAAAGTTACTAGAAAACCAAAACGAGGGATCAACTCCCTCAACAGCAATTTAGCAACTGTTGTACTGTCATTTCTCCTAGTGGGGTATGCCTCCACCGATCGTGAAAACAATCACACTATGACAAGGATGTACTTCACCCTATTGCTTGGTGGTAACTCTATGAAATCAAGCTGTAGTCTTATGAATGGTCCTTCTGCCTTTCCAATTTTTCCCCAACTGACTACTGTCTTCCTGCCTGGATTTATTTGTTGACAGACTAAACGTATCTGACAAAGACTTTCTGCAACTACCCTAAACCTTGAGTTATACCAATCTTGTCTGAACAGTCTGATCATAGCGTCCCTGCCTACACGAGTGTCTCCATGATACATTCTAGCCATTTGAGAGAGCAAGCAGTCTGGCATAACTGGTCTGCCATCAGGGTATACCCACACGTCATCTCCTGCACACCTTTCACAACCTGATTTTATCCAGTTTTCTTTTTCGCTTATCTCTACCACATCCTGCAACTGTCTCACCTCAACCCATGTTTCGAAAGCTGAGAGTAACAAAAGTTGGCAGCTGATTCCACGTTTCAATTTTCTTATTCAATGCCACATTATTTCTGGCACAATATTGGGCAATCTGGTCAGCATATCGATTACCGGCCGCCACATAGTCATTTCCTGACTGGTGAGCAGCACACATGACCACTGATATTTCTTTTGGCAATCGTATTGCTTCCAACACTTCTTTCACAAATTTCCCATTTCGTATGGGGGATCCTGAAGAAGTCAGAAATCCCCTCTGCATCCAGAGCTGGCCAAAGGCATGCACAACCCCGTAACCAGTACACATCTCAGTCAAATCCAAGCAATCATGATCCACTTCATCTTTCATTTCTTCACAACACGGATCTGGCAATAGTGTAGCAGGGTTTACCATTGTGCACCTAATCACTGTCACATTTTCTGCTCCAAGAATTACTCTCTCATATTTAGTCATCCGACTAGGGGTAAGGTTCTTGTTAAGAGATTCTCGACTGAATGTGGAACATAAACCTTTACTGGATGTCCCATCACAATTGACTCACTTTGCTCCAGACTCATACAAGTAGCAGCTACTGCCTTTAAGCAGCCAGGTAAGGCTGAAGCCACTGGATCCAAAGTAGCAGAAAAATATGCTACTGGAAGTCGGCTTAATCCATGTCTTTGGGTCAAGACTGAAAGCGCACTACTCTCTCTCACAACAAAACAGTGCAAATTCTTTTGTATAATCATGCATACCTATCACACAGACAATTTCGCAGTTTTACAAATGCTTCCACACTTTCATCATTCCAATCAATAGGACCCTTCACTCTTTTTCTTGTCATCTGAATCAATGGTTTTGCCAACAAAGAAAATTCTACAATCCACTGCCGACAGTACCCAACCACTCCGAGAAACATTCTGATTTCTCTTTGTGTCTGCGGTAACTGCATTTGCTTGATTATTTTAATTCTCTCAGGGGTCACCTTTCTCACTCCTCTTTCTTCTTTTGTGACCCAGGTACGATACTCCTGTTTGACAAAATTGCAATTTCTCCGGAGACATTTTGTGTCTCCCGTCAGCCAAATGGTTCAGCAATGCAATTGAATCAGCAACACAATCTTCTCGAGATTTCGATGCCACAAGTAAGTCATCGATATACTGTACTAGAACTGAATTTCTAGGCATAACTAATTTTATCTAGAAACTTTTTCAAAATTTGATTGAAAATTGAAGGACTTTCTGTATACCCTTGAGGAACTCGGTTCCATGCCAAAATACGATCTTCAAATTTAAAAGAAACAAGATACTGGCTGTCTGGATGCAAAGGAATGGAGAAAAAGGCTTGGCACAAATCAATTACTGTAAACCATCCTGCATTCCAGGGTATTTGATATAGATTCACTGCTGGATTTGGCACTACAGGACAACAAGGCACTACAATTTTATTAATCTTCCTTAAATTCTGCACTATCCTGTATTTTCCACTAGGCTTTTTAAGTCCTATTATAGGTGAATTACAAGGAATACTCATTATTTCTTTCAAAATGCCCTGTTTAATCATTCAGTCAATTTCTGAAGCTACTCCTGCTTTCACTTCTGGACTCATTTTGTATTGTCTAGTGTTGGATAAACTGCACCTTCTTTCACAGTCACCTTTACTGCGTCTACATTTGCCATTAGCTCTATTTATTTCGTTTCCAGTGAAATCCCATACTTCTGTATTCACTGTTGTTTTCAGTTCTTCTGGTAAGTCATCTTTTGTCATTAAAGAGTACATTTCATCTGTCTCTGTACCCTGTTTTGCAAGCATTATCTTATATACAATATCTTTGTCAGGGATTTGTAAAGCAACAACATCCGGTGTGCAATAAATTGTGCAGTTCATGTTTCACAACAGATCTCTTCCTAATAAATTCACTGGACTAGAATCGCAGACTACGAATCTGTGCATGTCTTTAAAATTTCCGATGTGCACTTCCATGGGTTCTGTAATTTGGGTTCTAATCTGTTGATTCAAGACTCTGACTACTTGGATTGCTTCTCCCAAGAGGGGTAGGTTTGGGATGTCTGCTGTTCTCACAGTAGAACGGGTAGCACCAGTATCCAACAGAAAAGGGATATCATTGCCTTCCACTTTCCCATCAATGAATGGACCTGACTGATCTACCGGTAAGGATGCGCCAAGTACGCACTCCTCTTCCTCCCCCCTCAGGCACCGTCATTGCTCATGTTCAAATTCATTATCATTCTGTAAAAAAGGTATTGTGAAATCACAGTATTTTTCTTACCACTTCCTCCTTGAAATCCGGCGTCCGCACTGTACTTTTGCTGGTTCACAAAAGTTGACATAGGCGCAGGTGGCACCTGACACTGCTGATTAACTACCTGCTGCGGCTGATTCATAAGCACCTCATTCTGCGTCTGTGGATTTAAATTTTGGTTTGGCCAATTATTATTCTGAATATTCTTGCACTCGTTTTTTCAATGTCCAAGCTTTCCGCACCCATGACAAGGAAACTTCTTCTTTGCATCCTCTCTATTCATTCGTCCTCTTGTTTTACCACCATTTGCCACTTGATCACTCTGATTCTGTTCTTTCATCTGACCATCAGCCTGACTATCCAACTTAAGCTCCTGTTGTTCTGCCAATTTCAATTGTGCCCACATCATGTTCTCTTTTAGCTTTCTATGTCTTGCCTCAATATCACAATACTTTGCATATTTAAGAATATCATCTATAGTTTTTCCTTGCTAACACAACATATGTTGTTGAATCATTTGACTAATCTCTGGTCTCAAACCATACACAAACCAATACACAAAATGACCCATATCTTTATCTCCAATGTTCTCGAATCCACTATTCTGTTTGAAAACCTGCAGCAATCGCTCATAGCACGCATGTACAGATTCATTCGGTTCTTGAGTTGTTCTATCTATCTTTACCCAGTCTGTTTCTTTGGGAGGGACTTTCCCTTTCAAGAAGGTAATCACTTGATGATATTTCTTCATTACATCATCTCAGGGTGCGCCTGTTTTGGGATCTCTTGGATACTCTTCACTTGGCCAATCAACTGTAATTTTACATTCCGTCCATAAATCAGCAGGCACCATTATAACAAACAAACCATCCAGATCCTTCAACAAAACCTTCGAAACTTTAACAAACCTATCAACCTGTTTATACCGTTCAACTGGTTTCTCTCTTAATCTAGGGAAGTCGTTAGTAAATGACAAAATATCTTGTTGACTCCATGGGACATGAACATATCCACCTCAAGGTACCCCTCTCAAGGGACACATTCTTTCTACCTTTCCTGATTCCTTTAATAAATATGCAGAGCACACTTCCTTCGCCTGTGCTTCCTACTCCTTCTTTGTCCAACTTGTCCTCCATTTGTCAATGTCTCCCCACTTTTACAAAATATTCATCAACTTCTTTACCTGTCAGTAAACTCCACTCGATTTGGTTGCTGTAGCACTTCTGATCTCCCTATATCTATTCCCATCTCTGAAGCAAGCTCTGTCAATTTCTCATGAAACAATTTTGCATTCCTTGTTAAAATCCTGCATATAAACAACAACTCTTGCTCACTGTAAGTATTCAATCTCTCTATTCCCACATTTCCAGCTATCAACTCTTCCAATTCCACTTTCAGTTTATAAATATCCAAAATCTTTGGGGTTGAACTTTGTTTTTCTATTCCCAGTGCCCAACTCTCCAGATCTTCTGGAGTTACTGCTGTTGAACTTCTGGTTCTTGTTGTTACCACAGACTTTCCTTCTTTTGAACTGCTAGGTGTAACTCTTTGTAGGGCTTCACTTTCTGATTCTCTTATTGGTAGATCCATTAATGAAATCACTGAATCGCACTCACTGGCTTGATCGTCAGTTATTATAATTTCTTTTCTAGGATTAGTCAAAAGAATTGTTACAGCTTGTGGTTTCGAGCAATTTACTTTGTCTCCATACAAAGGAACAACAGAACCTATAGTTACCGGTATCGTCAATGCTTCAGGATTTAAATTTAATTGGCTTATTTTCTGTATTAATTCCTCTCTGTTTTTATTTAATGCTTCTTTTTCTTTATCTTGAAGTACCCTACTAACTGGTAGATCATGTAATATTTGTGGAACTAAAGGTGTTCCCATGACTGGTGCACTTGGAGTGACTCTACTGGGTCCTTCCTGATACGGCGGAGGGTTTTTAGTTAAAATGACCTCCACAAATTCATCATCTGATTCACTATACCCTGTCACTTTCATGTGTTTCGTTTTCTCTTTACAATTGCCTCATGACTGTTCCTCAGCCATTAATACTGGATATAAACCCTCTGATACCATTGCTCTTCTCCATTGCTTCATCTGCCCCTCACGTGACTCACGTAAATATCGGGAAAAATGTTCCATATATTTTACATTCCTGTTTTTCTGTTGTTCATATGCCTCCGTCTCCCATTCTTCTAAAGCCTCATACTGCGTTACCCTAAGTCTTGGATCTAAATCATTCATCCACATTCTTAAATTCTGAAGAATTCTCCCATTAAACGTACCATGCTCAGGAAAAGCTAAAACACCATCACACTTTGTGTATTCTATTCAATTCTCCATCCATACACATGTATGTTATCCTCACTCCATCACCATAAATGAAGCAGGTGTTTTTGGTGGCGGAATAGGAATTCCCTCTCTAGTCAACACAAGTTTATCGTTCTTAAAGAAATGTTTACTTTTCATTATAAATGACATTTTTCTCCTTTCACCATACATTCTAGACACTCGATGTAGGAAACAATAATCCGCAAATCCTCGAGCCTTTCTCTCTGGGCGACTCACTTCAAAAGGCAAATATGAATCAGACCTACATATCTTCGTCAACCAATCCTAAAACAGCTTTTATTCAATCACCCAATCAGATTCCAGCTCACGCTCGTGGTCTGACCAATACCAGCGTGGCTTTTTTGATGAAGTCAGTTCTACTCCTTACTACTGACTCCTCCTTTACAATTCTCGTCAGTCACACGCCCACTATTTCAACCTATCCCAGTGTGGCTCCCTGTGACATCAGTGCAACTCCGGCAACTGACCCTCCCTTTACAAAGTAATACGAAAACTTACCTTCTTTAAATTTCTTTAAATGAAATTCGTTATTAACAACATAAAAACATTTGCTACTCTGCCGGTTCCGCTAAACAAAGGATAGATTATTTCTTTCCACTGGGAGTTAAACCTTCCGCTTACTCTTCATACATTGCGAGTAAAAACCTCTGTTTACCCTTCATTCAAGCTCAAGAGAACCTGCTACTCCTTCAGTGTTACCCTTACTAGGTGATATAAGACCAAAGTTTCACCAGCGACCCTTTCTGCTATCACTGACACTCAACTTTTATACGAAATAGTCCCTAATTTAACACTGCCAGCCCTGCATAGCTTCTCAGTGCTATTCCTACAGACGAGTAACCTCACTGCAGTTTGGCTTCTATCACCACCCGCTATTCATTCCCCAGGAATTTTCCAGACAACATAAAACAAGACGCTAACTCTTTTTGTTTAACATCAACAAACAATAAATCAAAAATCAATACTTATCACCAAACTAGTCAATAATAACCATAGCTCTGCTACCAGAAAACAGATCCAGCGGCTCACCAGAAACAGATACTCCAATACCATATACTCACCTGGACCCATAAACACACGTACATACACAGGCTAGTAAAACCGCTGGAGTCAAAGTTGAGGTTGTTTCTTACTTCAAGATTTGTTTCCTTTCATTCCTGACTGATCTTTTCACTGATCAAAAAGTTCTTTCCTCTGGTCGATGGTTCATTAGTTGAACTAGTTGATGGTGAAATGACATTAATAATTTCTCCTAGTATCAATGAAATAACCACAAACTGGGGAAAGTTTTAAGTCTTTTTATCTAAATTAATTTGTATGTGAACCATCTCAAAGTGCAGCACAATCACCGTTACTCATAGAAGAGAAGATTCAATTAATCATTCAATAAACACATACTATTACACTTGCAATGACTTATGCTCAGAAAGGAGAGGACAGAGAGAAAAGAACATCTGCACATTCATGGGAAATATTAGTTAGATTAGGATGGTGTGAAAACCAACCCCCTGGCCAAAGGTCTGGTAAGGGTCCCCCGGGAAAGATCAGGCGACAAAGGCTTCAGGACAGGATAGATGACCTCTCTAACACCGACGCTTGCGTAGCACCCCTCTCTCATACTCTCTTCCTCCTCGAGATTCTTCTGCGATCTTCTTCTAAATTAATTTATCTTAGATTGATGGTTCTGCATTCGATTCTTCATCAGCATCTCTTGTCACTCTGACAGCATCCCAAGCTCTGCTGCATTCAGCAAATCTCCGTCTGACTAACTAACTAAAGCTACCTCAATTATGCCTTTCTATATTCATGTACCACCCATTAATGTTTCAATATCGTAAAAATACTAACTCTGATTGGACAGATAAGGGGGGGAAGATCATCACACCATGCTTATACCTCCTTTTAGTCTATCATTTCATTGTTCATCAATCCAACCCCTTAATTTATTATTCCAAAACTTTATTCCCACCCGTATTCACATCTTATTAGAAACAAATGTTTATTTTGTCATAAATATCCATTCATCCAGAGATCTTCAGTGCTTGTTCCCAGGGAATGTAACTTTTGTGTCCTTGGACCGCATTCGAAAATATCATCACTCTTCTGGCTCAGTCTCACCAGGCATGTGACTAACAGACTCTGGACTGATACGAGAGGCCCAAATGCGCACTAATAAAAGAGTCAAAAAGAAAAATATTATTTTCAAGAATAAATGGTTTCACCGTATAGCACCTAGCTCTATTCTAACCCTAATTACTTATTAATGCTTTCCCCGCGTTGGCATTAGTTGAATAGCTTGGTTTAGTTTCAGCAAAGCAGATGCTAAGCATGTGAGCTTTCTAGTCGCCATTTTAATAGTGTCTGCTCATGCGCAAGAAATTCCCTCCAAGCGACAGCTCGTCATACTGCGTAGATGCAGCTGACGCGCGCGCAATAAAGATCTCCCGTTAGCGGCCATTTTAGAACTTCGCTCGAGTTACTTATGTTAGTAAACACATAGGCAAGCTTCTCTGTCTCTTATATTCAATGTGGTGTGTATTAGTTTTGTACAATACGTAATTAATACAATGTTAGGAGTTAAATGAGAGATTTGCTTCAGAGCAAGTCTCTTTTCTACAAGTCCTTGCTCCATCATTAGCACGCCTTGACTCCTTGACAGACCTTTCCTGATCTAAGGACCCCACTACTACCCCTGCGGATTATTTCCTAAACCACAGCACTCACTGAATCAACAGTAACCCGGTCCTAATGATGACCTGAAGTAATTACAGGTTGAAAGGCCGTCAACCCTCCAGCGTATCTCTTGGTGCTTATGTGTTTCCTTTAAATAGTGGATAATTTTTGTACTTCTAATATACTGTGTTTGTACCCATTGTTTTCAAATCTGCTGCGTCTTTTTCTCGCTGTTTTTTCACATTATTTCACGTGTCACTTGCGCCAATGACCTCTTGCATGAGCATCTATGCGCACCCGTCGCTTTAGAATACACCCACATGCATTGGAAATAGTGCTAATATAACTATTGATGTATATTTAACCTTCTAAATACAGATCGCTATATATAGATTATACAAATCTTGAGAGTCTCCCCTTTTTTCCGTGCAAGTGTAATTTACATTTCTTACTTAGTAAAACTGCCTGTTTGAACGTTACCTGTTGAGAAATTGTTGATTGCTATAATTGATCTACCCAGGTCTCAACTGGGTTTATGGGTTGTTCTCCTGTGGTTCTTTTTGTTCTTAATTATAGTGGCCACGCCTCTATAAGAGACCCACCAGTTTTCTCATCCCACTTAAAGCCATGCTTTTACGGACAGCATTTGTCCATAATTTCTGCGGGCCTTCTGACAGACCATCATGAGGATGCACACAACCTCAAATGTCCAATTACGGCCCGGTGCGCCTCTTCTGCCAAAGGCACGCCCTGAGATGTCCACTGTGGGCTGTGAGGTCTGCTGCCAGCACCCTGCACTGAAGCTCAGCCTGAGATTTGTCTTTCGCCGACTACTGAACATCCCAAGTAGACCTTCACCTAGCAGAGCTGGGGGAACCGCATGACGGCATCCCTTGCCCGTCTCTGTTTGCGCATATTTAATTACATCTGCAGCCATAGGGGAGCGGGTCGAGTGTGAGGGGGATGAATACAGCTACCCATGATAAAAATCTATGCATGCAATCCAGTATTTGTATGCAACTTCTAATGTATGTCACTCTCTGCCCTGTCGCATTCTTTCCTCTAAATCATCATAGGCAAAATGTGTCATTTCAGATCACTTATTATGTCTGCATTATAATTTCATTTCCCAACTTTTCTACAGATACTTAAGTGCTGAGTAGAGAATGTTTGGCAACCTCTCCTAGAGTACTTATTCTTTTGCCTGGTGGTTTGCTTTATGCACTCTTGTACACAAGTTTGAGAGCTTGGGGCAAATTGGATGCCAATAGTCTTGAATCCACTCTTACAAATTCAATGTATCAGCTTCCGCTGGACATTGAGGAGGCAACAACTCTTTACAACAGATGGCTTGCTTAGGCATGTGAACAATTAGTTCCGCCTAAAAAATGGACCCCTAAACGAATCTCTCCCACTGCTCCTTGGTACTCAGGAAAGCTTAAGGCGAAGAAATTGATATGTAAACACGCTGAAAGGAAATGGCGTAAATACAATGCAGAATCTGACAAGGCAGAGTTCAAAATCGCTATCTCCAACTACAAGCAATCTCTTTACAAATGACTAAGGCCGAATCCAATTCTAAAGAACTTTTTAAAACTGTTATTAAATTGTCTAGTCCCAATATGCCCAAGAATGAAAAATTTCCTAGCTAACGTAACGGAAAGTTTCAATTCAATTAAGGACTCGGAGGCGAGGATTATGCTCTATCTTTCTTTAATTTCAATAGCAGCACTTCAAAGTTAAACAAAACCACTGTTCCCATGAACCATAGGGAACATAGTACAAAACAATAGAGAGTGTCCGTGGGCAGATAGTCCATCATCCATGCACCAATCACAGGGCTCCTGGGGGTATGTAGTCCTCTGTCCTTATCTATTCCTCCTCTTTCGATGCTGTAGGCCAGCCAGTCCCAGATCCTCATGAATCTTGTTTGCCAGAATCGCCTGTAGAAGCAAAGGACAGCGTAAGCGAGAACCTTGGCTAAGGCTTAGCCCTGCAAGGAAAGAATGTCGGTACATTGAACAGGTACAAGCAAAATACAAATCCAGAAGAAGACCTGTTACTTACCCCAGTACGAGGGTGGGAAAGGTATCCCCAGAACCGATACCCTGGGTGGGATAATCCTCGCCTCCGAGTCCTTAATAGAATTGAAACTTTCCGTTACGTTAGCTAGGAAATTTTTCATTCTATGTCAGGACCGGAGGCGAGGATTATGCTCGTTTAAAGCTTGCTCACCACCAAATGTGCCATATCCAGCACTGGTTTGAAATAAAACCGTTTAAAGGTGGAGTCCGAAGACCAATCTGCCGCATTGAGAATGTCTTCTAGACGAGCTCCCAGGGTAAACGCTTTAGAAGCCATGGCCCCTCTAGTAGAGTGGGCCCCAAAAAGACGGAGGTCAATGCCTGCTTCCTGCATTACCCAACGAACCCAACGGGCTATCGTGGGGGAGGAGACCGCCCTGTGCGGTTTCCTCAGCGCGATAAGCAACTGACGCTCTCCGGGAGGACGGAACTCGTCCGACATTTCCTCGTAAGCCTTGAGGCAGGACACTACGCAAAGTTTAGGAGAGTCCGGAAAAGCCGGGTAGGAAATGGAGGTGGTACCGCATTTCGTTCGCCTTCGGATAGTGAAAGTAACCCCAAAGGGGGTAAAAATCCTTCCTGAGACATCCAATGCCCGCACATCCGACACTCGTCGACAAGATACGAGGCAAAGAAGCATAGCCAATTTGGCCGAAAGCTCCTTCCGAGATAAGTAACGGTTCGGTTGCCAAGACAAGAAAAGATTTAGGACCTGGTTCACGTCCCACAGCTGGGAATAATGAGGCTCCGGTGGCACTGAAAGACGGATGCCCCGGAGAAGGCGACAAACCCAAGGGTGCTCTCCCACCGGGGAGCCGTCCACTAAGGAGTGTCCGGCCGAAATGGCCGAGCGAAAAGTATTGATGGTTCTATAAGCCAACCCGTCTTCAGCCAAAGCGGCTAAGAAATTTACGATTGAGGTCACATCAGCCGCCACGGGATCGAGATTCCGTCGCACACACCAACGCACCCAACGTCTCCAAGTGGATCGGTATCGTTTGACCGTACCATCGGCCCAAGCCCTTGACATGAGCTTCTCAGCTGTTCCCGAAAGGCCCGGGATCGCCCATCGTCCCCGGTAATCCGCCAGGCCATCAGGGCAAGGGAGCCCTTCGCTATGAGCGGGTGAGGAAGTCCGTCGGGATCGAGGAGAAGAGTCGGGAAGCGGGGTAGTAGGATTGGAAAATCCCAGGAAAGTTCCAGAAGAACTGGAAACCAAACCTGAGATCTCCAAATCGGAGATATCAGCACAATGTCCGCCCCCTGGCGACGCACCTGCGCTGAAACTCTCGTTAGCATGGAAAACGGGGGGAAGGCATAACCCGTGTCCTGACTCCAATCCTGGAGAAAAGCGTCCGTGCTTGTCGCCAGAGGGTCCGGACGCCAACTGAAGAAGCGGGGCAGTTGATGATCCAACCGGGATGCAAATAGATCCACCGAAAACGGGCCCCAGAAGCTCTGGAGGTCCGCAAACACCCCCGGATGAAGTTTCCCCACAGACTCACGTCCTGAACATGCCGAGAGTGGAAATCCGCCACTTGGTTGCTGTGGCCCGGAAGGTATTCCGCCGTGACGGAAACATGATGGTCGAGGCAATACTGCCAAAAATTCGCCGCCAGGTCGGATAGCGCTCGAGAGCGGGTCCCCCCAGGTGGTTGATGTAATGCACCGCGGATACGTTGTCCATCCTGAGAAGGACGCAAGAACGGACCGAGTCCTTGGTCCAGCATTTGATCGCAAAGGACCCTGCCAACAGCTCTAGGCAGTTGATGTGAAGCCGCTGCTCTTGCGGTGACCACACACCTCCGGGAGCATACTCGCCACATCGTGCGCCCCATCCGGACCTGCTGGCGTCGGATTCGATGACGATATCAGGCGCGGAACCAAAGATCGCCCGCCCATTCCAGGCTTCCATATTGGCAAGCCACCACTGCAATTCCTCCCTGGCCTCGGCCGAAAGGAGGACTTTCCGGGAGTACGAGAGGCCCCTGCGAAGGTGCCGTGCCTTCAGGCGTTGTAAAGCCCTGTAGTGCAATGGGCCCGGAAAAATCGCTTGGATGGAGGCTGAGAGAAGACCGACTATGCGGGCCAGTTGGCGGAGAGAGAGGCGCGACTGAGCGAGGGACCTTCTGATCTCGTGACGAATCTTGGTCATTTTGCGAGAGGGCAGGCTGAGGGTGGCTGCCACCGAGTCGATTACGAATCCTAGGAACGTCACTTGTTGGGCTGGAAGCAGGACGGATTTCGCTTCGTTGATAATGAAGCCTAAACTCTGAAGGAGATTCACCGCCGATTGAAGGTGTTCCGATAAAACCCGAGGACATTGAGCCATAATCAAAATGTCGTCCAGGTAGACGATCATGCGCAAGCCGGATGCCCTCAAACGTTCGATCGCGGGCCGAAGAACCTTGGTGAAGCACCAAGGGGCGGAGGACAGACCGAACGGGAGGGTGGTGAACTCGTACACCGTGTCCTGCCACTGGAATTGCAAAAACCTCCTGTGAGGGGGAAAAATCGGAATCGCCAGGTAAGCGTCCTTGAGGTCCAGACGCGCCATCCAATCGCCGGGCCTGAGGAGATCGCGCAAAAGATGAATGCCCTCCATCTTGAAGTGGCGGTAAACCAGCCACTCGTTGAACTCCCGCAGATTGATAACTGGACGCTGAGTCCCGTCGGCTTTGCCGACCAAGAAAATATTGCTGAGGAAACCTCTGGAGTGAGGCTGCGCCTCGACGTTAGCGTGTTTGTCCAATAAGGCGGAGACCTCTAGGTCGACCAACGCCATGTCGGCGGCCGAAAAAGAAAGAGGGCGAGGGGGAGCCGACTGGAAAGGTTCCCCATGGAATTCTATGTGGAACCCTCGGACCGTTTGCAGTACCCACGCGTCCCCCGTGACAGAAGTCCAGGCCTGGAAAAAATGCGCCAGACGGCCCCCCACTCTTAGAAGGGAAGAAGGGAGAACACTCACCGGACGAGTTGGAGGCTCCACCGCCTCGACCGCCTCTGCCTTTTCCTCTGCGACCTCTTGTCGGGTAGAAGTTTCCGAATCTGGCTTGATCCTGGTAGTTGCCATTACCGGAGCCTTGCCCTCTGCCCTGATTAGGACGGCCGGACGAGCGGCCCCTGCCTCGTCCGGCCCCCCGGAAAACACGGGGACGGAAAACTTTCCTAATGGTAGAATGGGCTCTATCCAGTGAGCTGAAGGTATTGACAAATTTACCCAATTCCTTAATAAAGGGCTCTCCGAAAAGGCCTCCCTGGGCCACGGAGCCCGCCTCAGAGTCAGCGAGGTCGCCAAGCTTGGGGTCCACCTTGATGAGTAAGCTACGGCGTCTCTCTGTAGAGAGCGCGCAGTTAGCGTTCCCTAGGAACACCACAACGCGCTGAGCCCAAGCAGAGAGGGTGTCAGGAGAAATGAGAGAGCCTGATACTTTGGCGTCTTCGGCCATATCAAGAATTTTGGTGGCAGGCCCAAGAACATCAAGGAGTTTGTCCTGGCAAGCTCGCCAGGACCTGTCAATACCCCGCTTAGGGTCCTTGACAAATTTTTGCAAGAAAGTCACCATGCGTGGGTCAATCTCAGGTGTAGCAGCAACCTTGCCCTCCAGAGAAGGGCGGGGGCATTCCGCCCTAAGACAGCTCCTGGCTGTGGCCTCTAACGGCCGACGGATTCTGCTGGCGACATACTGGGCGACTTTTTCTGAAGGCGCCCAGTCCGAGGAGCGGGGATGCAAAATATCATCAGGGTCTAGCATGTCGGCGCAAAGATTTTGCGCCTCGGTAGTCGGTTCTGGACGGGACGGCCGCCAGGGACGGGATGGACCAGCCTCGTCGTCAGCAGTGTCTGCGACCTCCCCCGAAGGTGCGGGAGTTGCCGGTGTGGGGTTACTCGCTAGGAACGCCTGCTTAAGGCGAGCAAAAGCATCCACATCCACTCCAGTCTCTTTAGGCCGTTTGGCAGGAGGAGGCTGAGTATCCCCAAGAGTACCACCGGAAACGGAGGAAGGCGGAGGAATATTCTGCGCCCTAGCTAATGCCTGCTCTATTCTACGGGAAAGGCGATCCTCCAAGGGCCCCATGGCCTGCTCAACCGCCCTGTGGATAGAATCATCCACCGCGTCATAATAGTCCTCCTCCCATTGTAGGTCAGATAAGGGATCCTCCTCCCACTGACCGTCCTGCTGATAAGGCTCCTCGTCGTAAGACTCCATGCCTGAAGAGCGTCAAGCAGGTAAGTGGGGCAAAAGAGGGTAACCTCTATAGTGTAGGGGGCCGGGTGTCAGCCTAAATAAGGTGCGGGCAGTGCTCGCGTTTTAGAAGGGAACAAGCCCTGGGATCCACAGCCCTGGTGCGATGGAAAACTTAGGGCACCCTGCCAACAATATGGGACCCAATACTGGCTCTGCAGAGCGTTATTTAAGGAGGTACAGACCCCCCCAAGGCGATTGTAATCGTCAAGAGACTTGCTGCCTAAAGGCAGGTAAATACTTACTGCCTAATGGCAGATACAGACTCGTCAAGCGAGCGTTCAAAAGTTTACATAAACACTGCCTCAGGGCAGGAAACAGACCACACGGGTGTAGAAGGCAGGGCAGGCTCTTCGGTGAAAACGTCTCTGGCATTGAAAAGCGGGCGAGGAATGCGCAGAATGCCAGACGTTTCGCCGATGAGGCGCGCGCCAGGCGCCCTCTAGCGGTAGGAGGAGCACCGCGAGCCTGAGCACCAAAACAACCGGCCGTTAGGGAGGAAGAACGCTCCCACGGCCGTGCGAGCGAGGGAAACCGACTAGCGGCTCCCTCGCACAGCAGCTGAAGGGAATGAAAATACAATCTGCACAATAAGAACGAAGTTGTGAGGAAAAAAAGAGCGCGCTACAAATGAACGCGTTAACAAAGCCAGCTGATTTAATTACATTAGCAGACAGCGCGCGTGAAGCGCGAGTGAAATATTAACTGTCATCACAAGAAAACATGACATTTCCCACACCCAATCCAAGGAAAGGGAAACAACACTTATCTCAGGCTGCCAGCATTAAAGAAAGAGGAGGAATAGATAAGGACAGAGGACTACATACCCCCAGGAGCCCTGTGATTGGTGCATGGATGATGGACTATCTGCCCACGGACACTCTCTATCTATCAAGAAAATGAGGTTCTTCCTGTCTGAGAGGGGCCTGAGGACTGTGGTGACGGCACTCATAATGTCGCGTCTCGACTACTGCAACAGTTTATATCTTCATGTTCAAAAACAACATCTGAACAGGTTGCAAGTGGTCCAGAATGCGGCAGCCAGATTGCTGACCGGAACACCCAGGTTCGTCTCAGTTAAGGGAGTACTCAAGAAATTGCAATGGCTTCCAGTTCTTTTGAGATCTCGCTTTAAAGCGCTTTGTATTGTCTTTAAAGCTGTGAATGGAACAGGTCCTGAGTTCCTTAAATCCAAGTTTTCATGGTATATCCCAAACAGAACACTAAGGTTAACTGGCTCCAAACAAGTAAAAACTCCCCCTTTTAAGAAAACAAACTGGGGAGGCAGAAGTTTTGTTCATTGTGCCTCTAAGGCTTGGAATGAACTGCCTTTCCAACTGAGAAATGTTCCAGATCTCATTTCTTTTCGGAATGATTTGAAGACATTGTTCTTTTCCCATTTTTAGGCCTTACGCTCCTCAGGTAATCGGTGCTTAGCGCCAGGACACCCTAGGGTAATCGAACGCTCTATAAGCATAAATAACATAACATAACATAAGTAATTTACTTCTATTTATTCAAGAAAATAGTGATGCATCCTAGCAGTGGCGTAGCCAAAGTGTCATGAACTCTAGTGGAATGAAGGAAATGTGTCCATGATTGGGTTCAATGCAGCAATAATTAGGATTAAGTAGGCTTCTCAGGCCTCTGGATCCTGGTGCCACTACACCCTCTGCACCAGTGGTAGCTACTCTCTTGCATCTGAGCCAGTGCCTAATTTGTGGAAAAGTAAGTGCCGGGGTCCACTTCACAAGGCCACCTCTGCTTGCACCTGCCCATTGCTCCTGTCAGCGCCACCTAATTATTTAGGGAGTTTTATCTAGCGCATATAGGATCCGTCCGGGTATCGGAGCATTGTACAAATAGCAAACCAAGTTAAACACAGAAAAACCAAGCAACAAACAAATAAGAATACAGTTAGCAATATGTTCTACAACTAGCAAATAAGTAGTGTCAACAAAAGAAACAAGCATTGGCATAGCCAATAGGTCCCGCCTTTGGAGCCTTATAAGTATTTAGTTATAAAGTACAATATCCTTGGTGCAACAACATTAACTGTTGCATGGCTAAACACTTATAAGGTCCCAAAGGTGAGACCTATTGGCTGTGTCAATGCTTTTTTTTTTTATTACATTGTGCACACATTCAGTTTTGAAAAATGGAATTCCACACACAACTTTTTGCGAGATTGTCACGGGTGGAGGGCGACCCCGTTGGCGCACCACAGCCAGAGAGTTCATGGCGTGCACCTGCATTTAACAATAACACCTAAAGCATTCTTTGCCACCTAAGTGCTAGTAAACTACCTGTTAGATTTGGGGGTCTCTAGTTGGCACAGGTATGCACTTGTGACAATTTCGGAACCCTTGCCTCTAGTCAGGGTAAGGGGGTACACTCCTAAAATAACCCCTGCTCACCCCCTTGGTAGCATGGCACGAGCAGACAGGCTTATCTTGGAGGCAGTGTGTAAAGCATTTGTGAACACATACAGTAATCAAGTGACAACACTACAGATGGACACCACACAGTTGTATATTAAAAATAAGTATTCTTTATATAGATTTACCACAAGACCATAAACGACAAAAATCCACAATACTGTTACTTAAAAATGGTAGTTTTAGCTTAGTTCTCTTTAGTTCTTAAAATGCGACACTCTTAGTTCAATGTACCTTTAGATGCGACACGCAGGGCAACGAAAGTGTTGCAACGATGGTGATGCGATGAAAGTTTGGTACAAAGAAATAAAGACGTGAAGATCTTCCTGATGCGTTGTAAATGCGACAATATCTCAGCAGGATATATTAGAATTATTTAAACTGGTATGTACAAGACATTACAAGAAGCTAACAAAAGAGAGGAGGCTTGAGGTTGTTCTTTCAAAGCGCCAATAGGCGTGTCAGAGCGTAATTTGTTTTTCACAGAGCACTCCCAAAATAGGCGACCCAGGTCCTGAAGATGATCCTAAATTGACAGGATCGAAACGCCGTCGACCACTATCCACCAGCTCAAATGTCTTTGGCGCATGCTAACCTGGTTCATTGAAATAATGAAAAATACTAATTATACCAATGAGTAAATTGCTATATGAACCTTTTTATTGTATATATTGCTTATTCTTTTGCGCCGTTTGCTGTGGTTTGTTCACGTTGTCACTTGCGCCGTTGTTTCACAAGCACGAGCACTTTGTACACCTTCTCCACTAGGGTTGCCTTAGTGTTTATACCCTGTTGTGCTCTTACCACTACTGTTTAAAATTCATTTGATCTTCTAAATATATGACGCCTATTGGCGCTTTGAAAGAACAACCTCAAGCCTCCTCTCTTTTGTTAGCTTCTTGTAATTCTAATATATCCTGCTGAGATATTTTCGCATTTACACAGTATTTACCCAATCTCAGTTGGGTCTACGGGTATTACTCCTGTGATTGTTCTAGATCTTCCTGATGCGGCACGCTTATCCAATGTTGCGAGAGATCTCGGCTCGATGCGTCAGCTGCAGCGGCGACACGCTTGTCCAGTGATGCGACGACAGCGGCTTTGGTGGCGACACTCTTGTCCGACGATGCAAGACGCTTCCGCTCGATGCGTCAGCTGCAGCGGCGACACCCTTGTACAGTGGTGCGACGGCAGCAGCTCCGACGGCGGCAAGCTTCTCCGTGGATGCGAGGCGCTTTTCTTGATGCGGTGCAATGCGACAGCTCCAGCGGCGACACCCTTGTTCAGAGATGCAGCGGCTGCGACGGCGACACGCTTCTTCGGTGTTGCGGGACGCTTCTCTTGATGCGGTGCAATGCGTCAGCTACAGAGGCGACATCCTTCTTCAGAGATGCGACAGCAACGGCTGCTCCTTGCGACACGCTTCTTCTCCGTGAGTCGCGCTTCCAGCTCCTTGCGACACGCAGTCCCTCAGATGGCCCAAACAGAAGCAGGCACTTCCAAAGAATTCTGGGGAGCTGGTGGTTGAAGTCTGTTGTCCCTGAGACTTCAGCAGGAGGCAAGCTCTTTTCCAAGCCCTTGGAGATCCTTACACAAGTTGAATGAAAATGCACACAAAGTCCTTTCTCCTTTCTTTGGCAGTCAGACAACCACTGCAGGCCAATCCCCCAAGCAGCCATTCAGCTTAGGGATAGTCTCTCCTCAGTTTCTTCTGGTTCCACTCCTCAGCAAAGGTTTCTTCTTGTTTCCCAAAGTGATCTAAAGTTCTTGTGTTCGGGTCCCAATATTTATACTAAGTTTTCCTTTGTCCTCTGGAGGCAGAGAGGCCTTTGCCTAGTCCAAACCAGTTCTTGTCAGTCCTGGAGCACTTTGTTTACATGACTCCTTCTTTCCTTTCAGACTGCAGGGCAGAGACATCAGACGCACCACAGGAGGTGGAGCCAGCACTGTGGAGGGAAGGCACAGCCCTATTCAGGTCCCAGGTGCAACTCCTCCCTCCCATCTAGATGCAGATCTCTCTATTCACCACTGGGCTGCCTCACCCTGTCTCCTGGAATTCCCCAGCCCTGTCACTCAAACTCCAGACAAGGAATACACAGCCTAGCAGAGGCAGGTTTGAATGGTTAGACAAGAAAATACCTACTTTCTAAAAGTGGTATTTTCAAACACAGAATGTTAAACCCAACTTCACTAAAATATGTATTTTATCATTTTGAGTTCAGGCATACTAAATTTGAGTTTCTACCATGTATCCTGAGTCAGTTAGGATTATAAGATGTAATAATCAAACTGCCCATTCTGGCCAATGGAGAACAGGTAGCCTTGCAATAGTGAAAAAATGAAAATGGCTGTAATTCACTATTAGAACATGCCACACACACCAGGGCATGTCCTACCTTATACTTACAATGCACCCTGCCCTTGGGCCTACCATAGGGGTGTCTGATATGAAGAAAAAGGAATGTTTAGGGACTGGCAAGTGCACTTGCCCAGTCAGTATGACAGTAACAGACTGCACACAGGCTCTGCAATGGCAGGCCTTAGACACACTTTTACAGGCTGCTTCTGCGGGTGGCACAACCAGTGCTGCAAGCCCACCAGCAGCATTTGGATTTACCAGCCCTGGGCACTCTTGGTGCACTGTACTAGGGTCTGACAGGTAAACCAAACAAACCAATAATGGAATCACTAATTCATACATCAATTTACAATAGGGAGCACTTGCACTGTGGCACTGGACAGCAGTGGCACAGTGCCCAAAGCATCTAACACCAGCAAAAACACGAGGCAACAGCAAAAAATGGAAGGGAGACCCACGCCAAGGTGCCAGGTCTAACACTACCCCAGTAGTGCCTCCCAGTTCAAACCTGAACATTAAATATTCTTCCAAGCTTGCAAAACAGCTCATTAATAGTGGCAAAAACCAACACTTAAACATGTTTCCTTCCTGTCATGAACCCCTTCTACGTCATCATATAACTAATTCACATGCTCTACCAACTTTTTGTGCACGGACCGCCAACCACTGAGGGTGGTTTACTAAAAACGATGGCATTTCTCTGCATGTCTTTGAAAGGGGGTTGGTGGGTAGCCAAGCAGGAACACAGGGTCACCACAGCCCAACATTCAAAACAGATGGTGCCTCCGCGTGCCATTTAGGGGGAAAAACGGATTTGTAAACACGCCGGGCTATTGCACAAGTAGGGAACACAAAAGCACAGAATTAAAAAAACATACGTGCCCCCAAACTCACCCCATCAACTAGTGCATTCTTTAAATCTCTTTTACGCACTTTCAGTTGAAAATACAAACAGGCAGTACCCGCATACGTATATTGTAAAATGTTGCCACATGCGCCATAAATCTGCCCTGAGGAAAGCGCTCCACGTTGTCTCTGATAGACGAGTGTGGCGTGTCTGCCCTCTCAGCTGCCCAGGTCACCAGCCCGTTCCCCGAGTGCGGCGTGTCTGCCCTCAACAATGCCCAGGTCACCAGCCCGTCTGGGAACAGTTCCAAACTCCGACGGGGGGAGGGAGGGAAAGCGAAAGCACGCCGCCATGCACGCCTACGGACACAAAAATGCGCGCGTGTGCACATCTCTACGCTAATTAAAGTAAACAAATATGGCGTCAGGCTGTCAACATGCGAGTGCATTTTTTTGTCTGTACGCGTGCATGTTTAGCTTGGTGAATGGCGAGAGCAGCCATCTTTGTCCATCTGTACGCGTGTGCATTCAGCTTTGGCTGAAATGATCGCAAAAGGTCCTCTCAGGGCGAGGGCAGCGCATGTGCTGCTTTTGCCAGGCGAGATCTAAAAAAGAATAGGCCAGAAACAATATGTATACAATGTGAACAAAACTACTTAAAATACACAGGATACAGAGATGAATATAGGAAGAGTCAATCAGTCAATCAGGGGGTTTAACGCGCACTACTCACCCGTGAGGGTCTCAAGGCGCTGGGAGGGAGGGGGTTGCGAGCAGCTCCGTAGATCATTCGAAGAGCCAGGTCTTTAGGTCCTTTCTGAATTGGTGCAGAGGTCTTGGTCACCAGGTAGGAGAAGATGTGCCACCTGCTTTGGCCCTGTGGATGTGGGGGACCGTGACTAGGGCGAGGTCGGCAGAGTATGATGCCGAGGTTGCGTGTGTGGTCCATTGGGTTGGGTTGGTTTCCAGGGTGGGGGGCCACCAGATGTTGTCCCATGCGGAGGGGGTGGAGTTGAAGATGAGGACTTCTGTTTTCTCAGAGTTGAGCTTCAGGCAGCTGTTGCTCATCCAGGTTGCGACGTCTTTAGTCCCTTCTTGGAAACTGCACCTGCTGATGTTGGGTTCCTTTGTGAGGTAGAAGATGAGCAGGGTGTCCTCGGCGTATAAGACTTTGTTGAGTCCGTGTTTTCTGACGATGGTTTGCGAGGGGGGCCATGTAGGGTATTCCAACTTGGCGAAATCTGGACTCATGGACCTGCTCAGTAACTAATGCTGACGGTATCTATTCAGCAACAGCTTTTTAAATTCTCGTTTGAAGGAGGTAGGCGAAGGATTAGATCTAGTTTTAAGAGGAACTGCGTTCAATATTCTGGGGGCAAGACCCGAAAAGGAGCGGTTCTAAGGTTTCTTTTAGTTGAACTTTTGTGGCTTCAGTAACACAGAGTTAGAACTTCTTAGCGAGCGACTCCCTCCCGATAGTTCACGTTTTTTAGCCAGGTAGATAGGAGTGTTGTGATGAAGAGCCTTATGGGTAATGTAGGCAATCTTAAATTAAATTCTAGCTTCAAACGGGAGCAGTTTGAGATGTTTCAGGTCAGGTGTCGTGGTCGCGTTTGCTAGATCCCATGATGAGCCTAGCTGCTGAGTTTAGTGTCCTAGCAGCTGAGTTTAGTGTGGCCCTTAACTTAGTCAGCCTGGTGTGGGTAGTCCTGCAAGGGTGGCACTCCCGAAGTCTAGGCGGGAGATGACTAGGGATTGAATTGCTAACTGAAATTCACCTGGAGGTAAAAAAAAGGTTTGATTTTTGCTTATAGTGTTCAAATTGCAATAGTTTCCTCTGGTAGTTGCAATGATATGATTGCATATTCAGGTATTTGTCCAATGAAAAGTCTAACAATCTAGTAGAATCAACATGTGGAGTGCAGTTGAGCGCTGTAAGCTGTTTGAGCCATTCATTTGTTGGAATAGAGAGACTGTAGCGGGCGATAAGGCGAAATTCCGTCTTGAGTGTGTTTATCATAAGGTGGTTCCGGGTTAACTATTGTTGGGTTTTCAGTAGGGTGCGGTTAAACGTTTTTATATCTTCAGGTGAGGAAATTTTCAAGTACAACTGTATGTCATCCGCTTTCATGAAGGTACTCAATCAATCGATCAGGAGTCTGTATAGCACAGCTACTCACCGTGAGGGTCTCAAGGCATTGAGGAGGAGGAGGAGGGGCCGCTGGTTCAGTTGAAGAGCCAGGTCTTGAGATCCTTCCTGAAATGGGTCAGCGGGAGTACAGTATATTTGAGTGTGTAAGAATTGTGGTAAGATGTTCCAAGAACAAATTGAATAGCATGGGTGACAGTGTGGATCCTTGAGGTACTCCAGGGGATACCGGAGTAATATCAGACAGGTTTTGATTGACTTTGATTTGTTGAGATTTATCATGAAGGAACAAGGAAAACCAGCTTAAGACGGGACCAGATAAACATATCCTTTTCTCCAAAATGTCTATCATCTTGTCGTATTTGACCGTATCAAAAGCAGAGGAGTGGTCAAGGAATACAAGTAGGCAGGGCTTGTTTTGATCAAGTAGTCTCAAGGCATCATCTACAATGTGTGTCAGAGCCGTTTCGGTGCTATGGCCTGTTCTAAAGCCAGATTGGCAATGGTCACGGTGCTGAAACTGTACGATGTGGTTGCAGAGTTGTAAGAGTACGGATTTCTCAAGTAGTTTTGCTAGTGTCATAGTACTAGTAATAGGATGGAAATTGTTGAGGTCAGACAAGTCGACATTTGTGGTTTTTTGGGACTCTGGTAATTTGCCCTATCTTTAGGCAATTGGGGATCATACCCTGGGAGAGAGATGTACTGATACTCCTAGACCAAAGTGGTAGTATGGAGGATTTAACCTCTCTGATGGCAATTAGAGGATCTTTAAAGTGGTTTGAGGGATTAATTGCTATTAGTGTTTTGAGTATCTCAGCTTCGTCAGGAAGTTTTAAGTTAGTACATGCAGCATTATTTTTTATGGTAAATTAGCGAGAAGGGACCACATTCTGGGAGGTATAGGGAGGAGATTGAATTGGGCCTGGCCTAGTGGATACCAAGAGGAAAAAATAGGTCTGATTCAATCTTCCTCATGTTTTTCAGTGAATGAGCGGAGAAATCGTCACCACTTGGAAATAGCAAATTATCTTTGAAAAGTTGGTTAGATCTGCTCCTAGCTTGCTGTGTAATGATTTTGAAAAGATTTTTGGGTCTGTTTTTGGCGTTGTCCAGTTGCTTCCTAAAGTAGTTTGCTTTAGAGCTACTTATGAGCTTGTTATAATAACATCTTATTGACCTCAGAAGCTGTAGGTGTGTTGTGGAAGGAGAGATTCTCCATGCTCTCTCAGCGAGCCAGCACACCCACCAACTATAGAAACCTACAAGTGTGACAATTCAGATTATTCTGGGCCCCAAAAGTTGTAGCAATGGCTTGGAAGGCTGGCAATAGCTATTTTAAGGTATATTGAATTAATAAACAACTTTTGTGCTTGTCTCTACATTAGACAAACAGCATCACCATGTGACAGACTGTCATAAGCGGTAAGTGCTGATAATTAAGTGATGACACCAAGTACAAGAAACCACCGGCTCAAATAGGGCACTTATCTAAATGTGGTGAGAGAGTTAAAAATGCTCACTGCATCGGCATCCAGAGCTCATATTTAATAAAGAAACAAAAATGTACGTTTTCATGCATCAAGTTAAAGCTGACATTAAACACATAAAATAGTAATGCGTAGAAGAAAGCAAAATGTATTTCCAGTGAACATGGCTGATCAGGTCCAGTCTACCATACAGTGCAAGCAGTCTGGTTGTGAAAAACCTTTCCTTACCAAGAACATACGGGGGCTTGAACTTCCTTTCTTCCTTGTTGTGTAAGCACTCTGAGAATGTGTATGTTTACTAGCTGTCTCCCCTGTGTCCCTTTCTCCTCCCTCCCCATTTCTTTCTCTCGCTCATGTTATTCTCTCCCACACCTGCAATCGAGTTGGTCTCTCTGTGGCTAAACATTATGTGTTAATAGTTGTTCCCCATGTGAAAGAAACGCCTGAGCTATACGGTAGTTTATGGGAAGCCGCAATGTGTACCTTCCCTAGGTTGAATTGTAAAATTTTCACATGCTCCTGGTGGGCCTTTTGCAGTTATTAAGTTCCATTGCTTGGTGCCAGGCTGTCCCCACCACCTTGTTTGTGGGGTTTCACCGATCCCTCCATCAACAAGGGAAATCTGGTATGGTGTAAAATTGTCAACTTCCCCTGATATCGGTAGTCAAATTCTGCTTAGTGTGTGTATGTTGGATCTTTATTTTATTCCTTAAATAAGTCGAGCTATATGTGAGTGTTTGATATGTATCATAGAAACCAAGGAGCATACACCTATTTTAACTTGTACATGTACCAGCCGTCTATTTTGTAATTGCTCAGCCTCCTCAGCTGTGACCATAAAATTTCTCTTCTGTCCTGGATATTTGTCCTGAATTTTGACCCCTTGTCTTGAATATTTTACAGTCACTGACCAAAACTCACTTCCTTGCCAGGTGATCACCTTAATTGTGCAAGATTGTCTTATAACCACTCATTGTTCTAAGCAAATGAATATATTGTGCACTTTTGCAAAGTTGAGAGGTTCGGATGCATTGCCCTAATGTAACAAAAAATCTCACCCCAGGTTGATGACAAACAAAGCTAAATTGGAAACCAAATAGTAAATCTTGGGAAGAAGGGATTACTTCTGGGCAGACAATCTCCCTGTTAGGGCGTGTGTGTGACCTCTGTGTTATTGTGGTAGTATGACTATTACCTGCATAGGTGGTCATTGTATTGAATTCTGATCAAATAGCTTGAACCCTTCAAAAGAGGGAAGAGCAAGGCTTGAGAGGCTTACTCAGTGGGCAAATAATCCTGCCCTGTGTGTAAACCCAGGTGGGATCTATATTATCTGCTGTGGCCAATTACATGCCCTGTTTCTACGTGCTTTTAAATACATTTTAATTCTGCAGTGTATTTTTTAGGAGCCTGGTGGCTTCTCAGCAAGACTCTCTCATGTCCCAGGCAAACCTCAGGGTGTTTATGTAATGCAAAATTAAAATATTTTCTGTAAAATGGGACCTTCACTTTAGGAACACTGTCTCCGTCTCTCCCATACCAATTTGTGCATGAACCATCATCCAGGGGAATAGAGTTATTACCACTGATGCACTGTCGGACTACCACCCACCATATTTAGAGCGGTCTGCCTTCCTGGTGAACATTTCGGTGCCTTCAGAGGAGATGCCGCCAAAGCGGCTTTTTTGAAGGCATTCAAAGTCTAAGGGGCTGCCATGTTTGGTGAGGCCACTCAGCAAACTTGTTTGTTTTTGTTAAACATAAAAAAATTACGCTAACACCCTAGAGTTTTCTCCTCAGGCTCGGGGATCACTTTTCTTTTTCCCTCTTTTGGACCACCGGGTATTTCCTGGAAGTCCAGCAGAGAAAAGAAGTACATCAGGCCATCCTCTCCTGATGGGGAAAATAGTCTTATGTAATGCACCAATAACCAAAAGTCCATTGGTCTGTCAGTATAACATTTGTCCCAGCAGAAACATGATGGTTTGCCTCACTCTAAATAGAGCAGGCAGACCATCAGTTTGGCACACTAGCTATTCTGCAACATTTATAGCAAAGTATCCTGTCCACCAAACTCTAAATGAGGTCAGTTGTCCTTATTGGGGAGGGGCAAAGATCTTGCCCTGTACATGACTCTCTACTTCCATAACATCTACTCTATTGATTGAGTGTGTCAGTTCACCTGTGCTGAGCTATGTTTACAAAGCTCTCCCTAATTGTTTTTGTCATCAGTGACTTCTTAGATTTTCAGTAGTTAAGATTAAAGAGGATTGGGACTAAGAGGACATTAACTCATTAATGAATATACATAGGCCTTGATCTAGAGTTTGTACTAGTTGAGGAATCTGCCCTCATTAAGGCAGTGTATAAATTCAGGCTTGTTATTAACCTTCCTGATGATGATCCCAATATTTTGCTAAAGGGGATCGAAACGTTGTTGTTTTTTAAACAAATTTGCACATTAAACCACTGAGTTAAAACTAGTGTGAATATTGTTTTCTGAAAGCTTGCCCTACCTATCACCATTGGCCACAAGCTTCTTCCTTTTTGCCTGAAATGCTATTTGTTCAAATGTAATTGTCTTAGTTTGTATGTAGGACGCAGGACTGTGTCCCACTCTATTTATGTGCTCCTAATATGCTTAGCAATTCTTGGAATCATTAAATTGTTTGTCCGGCTGGACATCCTTAAAATTTAGTACTGATCCTAGTCTATATTCATTATTATTATAAATTGTTCTTTAAGGACCTGTGTTTGTGATAAAAAGTTGATACCCAAGGTCCTTATTTACCTTGCGGGTTCCCTTGTTCACCCAAAAACGTGATCTAGAGCTTGGCAGACGGGTTACTCCATCACAGAGGTGACAGATGTCCCATATGCCTTATTCAATCTTATCCTATGGCATTTATAAGAAGTTCTACAGGATATCCTTCATGTTTCTGACATAATAACGGCCCTCCAGGGTCTAACTCAGACCCTTAAACTGCATAATATTTTCATCCTGGCTACTTTCACTGCAGACAGTTATATTAAGAAAAATGGTAGAAGAGTCAGTATCACTATCAGGGTGTCCTGTAGACCTAGAGTCACTGCTGTCCCTACCTCTGTAGTGAGTACCCTGGGGCTGTGACTGGCTCTGGGAGAATGAACTGCTCTTTCTAGGGGTAATAAACGTCTGGATTTGGAGGCCATAAGCTTCTTCTCTTGGGGGCAGAGAGGGTTTTTTTTGGAGACCTAACACTGAATCTCATAGAAGTCATGAACTTTGGCATTAGGATTCCTGAACTGTTGGTTTGCAGATGTAGAAACTGCTTGTTTAGGGGCAAGAAATCATTAGTTTGAAGCCCTCTGCGGCTTGTCTTAGAGGCCAGAAAATGCTTGTTTGGGGACCATGAATTACCAGTTATTGGTTCATAAATTCCGCTGGTTTAGGGGGCAGGAATCTGTTGTTTTGAGTGCTGTTGAGCATCTCTTTTGAGACTATTAACTTCATGTTTGGGGACCAGTAACCATTAAATAGATTCTGTTTACATTTTTTTCTTGGGGAGTTTCTTTAAGGGAAGTAATGCCCGACCAATTACTAAAGAAAATCAGGAGTTGGTGGTGGGATGTGTGCAGACCCACAATTGATAGAGGTGGAAATTGATGTAGACCCATATTAAGGGGAATCTCGAATATATATTAACATTTTCATCAAGGATGCAAGTACCAATCCTTTTATCTGGGAAATCTCTATTTCTTTGGAGTCAACAAATCCTACAATAACTTTCTTTGTTATACTCAGGTTATCCAGTTGTCAAGCCTCCATTTCTTCTGCACAATGAAGAAGATGACCAATTGTCGAATGATCACCCTCCTGGTGTAATCAGCACATGTGAGTGAATGGGTTTCACTTTGCAGACATCCCCTGAGATGCTTAGTGGAGAAAGGGATTGTGTTTTGATGTCACATTGTGGGAATATAGATCACTGGTTCCAGAAGCTATATCTAAGTGATGTGCAAGAAAGTACTTGGACAAAACCCTCTGATATCCCTACATTGTTCTTCTCCATCATTACTAAGCTGAAATTGGCCTGTATTGTTAGGGAAAGGTGTTTGGTGCCTTCCTTCCTATTGACACTGATGTAGGCAGGAGAGGCATGACTAGACCCAAACAGCTGAATATTATTTCACTGCCTCTGTTAGATCAGGGTTCAAAAAATATTCTTCTACAACGCAAAAGAGCAATGTTTAGTCAATGTTTCTCAAACAGTTATCCAAACGTGTGTTTTAATACAGTAGGTGGTATTGTGTAGTGTACAAAAAGAAACTTTCTGAAGAAAATGTGTTTTGGACCCTCTCTGTTGCATCCAGGTTCTCCAGTCATTAAAACTCCAGTTCACTTGCAAAATGAAGAAGATGAAGAGCCAGTCAGCAGTGTAATTCCTGAAGCCAGCAGCAGCACATGTGAGTGTTAGTCGCAATAAAGCATGTCCCTCATTTGTTGGATGTAGGAAAGTAGGATCTGCTTTAATGGTTAGCCCCACTTTTTGCTTAGTGTCACTGTGTTTTTGACCTAGTTTGCTGGGATCCTGCTAATCAGAACCACAGCAACTGTGCTTTCTCTCCTAAATTGACATGGTAAGTACTTTGGTACCTTTACAATTGGCTACAGGTGTACCCTTGTAAGCCCCTAGTATATGGTACTAAGGTGCTAAGTGCATAGGTACACCAGAGTTCTCCCATGGGCTAGCATGTATTGTGCCACTGACACTGACTACAGGCCTGCCATTGTAGCCTGTGTGAGTTGGTGCTTGCACCTCTCACGATAGATAGAAGTTTCCTTATATCTGACGTCACTACACTTAAAACCTTAAAATCACCCATATAGCAGGCTCTTCAATCCTGAGGGCAGGGGCTTGGTTACAAGTGTGATGGTGCCCCTGCATGAGCAGGACACCCCTACAAAACCCAGAGTCGATTATCTGGGCATTGTAAGCGCAGTCAGCCATTTTAAGACCTATAGTGGACATCAGTCATTACGAGATGTCCAACTGTATATTGACTGTACCGCACCCAGTCGTACTTGGTATCAAACATGTTGGAATCATATCCCAACACCGATTCCAGTGTTGGAAGTATGATCCAATGTAATGGTCGGGCCCCTTAGGGGACCCCCTTGTACTCTTGGTAACAGCCTATTCTTGTCACAGGCAGGTGTGACCACCTCTCAGACAGGACTTAGTGTATTCGGCAGGGGTGGGGGCACTTGCCAGCGCCACCAGACTGCTCTGAAAGGCACAGAGGGCGCCCTCCTTGCATACTCCAGTTTGAGCCAGGTCGAGAACCCTTGGTTCCTGCCCTGGTGTGAAACTGGACAAAGGACCAGGGAGTATCCTTCCCTCTGTCCAGCCCCTACTCTGGGAGCTACTCCAAAATCGTTCCAACCCTTTCCCTAGTGTACTTAAGGGCTCCCCTGTGGGTGGATCCTTAGATTCCTCATGGGACAAGACTCAACCCTAAAACTACATCGCTCTTCAATCGTATGGTCACTTGGACTTCCTTGGACTTTGACTGTAACCGAGACTGCACCTAGGAAGACTCCTACTGCTCCTGGTCTCACTCTTCTGCAAGTCCTCTTCATCGTTTGGGTTTGTGCTTCATCCAGGTTCTTCAACAGACTTGTGGGCAGCAAGGACACCCGAAGAAATCTCCCTTGAATTTGAGGCGTCACTCCCCTGCTTCTGCAGGCACCACAGTGAAGCTGACCGGTCTGCTGCTCGTGTCGCCCTACAGACTTCCTGAGTCTCAGCAACACAGGTGGCGGTTCTGCAACTCCCTCAAGGCCTGTCCTGTCCTCTCTGCAATTTTGAGGCCAGTATCCCTCTTTGGAACTGCTGGGACGAAACCCCTGTGCACTGCCCTACTTGCTGTTGCCTAGGCTTGTTGTCTCTGCACTCCAGAGATCTTCAGGCTACAAGAAGCTTCAGCCTCCAGAACCTCACGTTCTGAAGATCAGTGTCCACCCTGCAGTCCTTGCATCGTGGGCCTCCATCTTTGGTGAGCTACCTGAGGTCCTCTTGTGACTTCTGTGCCTTCGGGCTGTGGGTCCTCTTGAGGGTCTTCCTTTGCTTCAGTGGGCTCTCCTGCTTGCTCGGAGCCTGCTCTGACTCTCCTGCTGTTTGTGAGTCCCCTGGACCTTGCTGGTCCCAACATCATCATCTTTTCACTTTCTTCATCATTTGCGGCTACCAAGGCTTGTTGGTGCTCCCGATGAACACTGACCAGCTAGACACCGGCATCCGACGTGGGACCGCTCGTAAACTGCTCCTGGTCTTCCTCATCGTCTCCTGGTCCTCAAAGCTGCAGCGACAAGGTCACAGTCGTCTCTTCAGAACCTCCAGACATCGGTAGGCATTGTGTTTCCATGCCTCCTGGTCACCTCCAAGTGGCATAGACTCTGTTCCCTCTGCTTGCAGGTTCTTCCCTTCCAGAATTCACATTTAGATTCCACCGGACTCCTTCGGAGTCTTCTCCAGAGGCATCTTCTTCGAAGACTTCCAGTGTTGTCCACGACAGGTTCTGACGTCACGTCACCTCTATGCATCCAGCTTCCACAGTGCAGGTAACCTGGTTCCTGGGGCATCCACGGGTGAAGTGGCTCTCCAACCTTCCGTCTTCCAAAGTGTTTCTTCAGGGCCCTCCGGTAAGGGTCCTTCTTCTCTAAAACTGCAACCGCAACTTCTCCATTGATTTCCATTGGGCACGCGGATGTGTTTCCTCTCTGCACACAGCCTTTGTGGGGTTCCTGGGTACTTACCTTAGGTGGTTCATTGTGTTCCCGGCTCCTCTGGGTCTTCTGGTCCAAGTCCCGATCTCCTTTGCAGTTCGCATTCCATTTTTTTAGTATATGGTTTGGCCACCCCTCGGAGACCACTGTATTTTGGGCTACTTACCTGATTGCTTTTGAAGTATTCTTGTGTATCGTGTTGATATCTCCGGGGAAGAGATAGACGAATGTATCGGTAAGTGTTGTGTAATAATTATAAGTATTTTTATATAAACACTGTGTGGTTTCTTTTTGTATAACTTACACAACAAAATAAACTGGTAAAACAAGCTGCTTAACACTCCTTCAAGATAAGCCTGAAGACTGCTCTCTACAGCTACCACTTTGAGAGCCTACTTTGGTAATCAACGACCACTAAAATCACCATAAGGGTTGCCTAGATTAGTGTAAGGTGCACCACATGCATAAGTGTGCACCATATACTATGTCAGCCTCCTACATTTGTGCGCAGCAGTTGGGATTTAAGCCTGCACTGTTTTTCCATTTAAGCTAGGTGAAGGTTACACAAAAAATCATCACTAGCTAGGCACATATAATATTTTGTAATCTAGTAAGTTCTACTGAACTTTTTGGATTGGGAGTTGAGGGCCTAGCACAACC
The DNA here is from genome assembly GCF_964204655.1 of Triturus cristatus. Lineage (NCBI taxonomy): Eukaryota > Metazoa > Chordata > Amphibia > Caudata > Salamandridae > Triturus > Triturus cristatus. The sequence goes on from NC_140593.1 coordinate 872,820,497, forward strand.
CTTTCTCCAATCTTTGGACATTTAGTTTCACTAGGGTAGGTAGGTGCAACCCCACACTACACCTAGTACCATGTCTTTAATTGGTGAGGCCAGAGAGGCTCAGGAACTCAGGACCCTGGCTGCATCCAGGAAACTTAAGACCGGTAGCAACCCTAACACAAAGCAACTCATAGAGTTGCTCCTGCAGAATGACCTCCAGGATCCTGATAGGTCAGAAGAGCAGTACTGTGTGGGTTTGGGTGGTGTGGCTCCAGAATAAGAGTCAGGAGTGTCACACCCCTGTGACCGCAATTCTGAGCCTGACTAGGAGGAGTCTGAAGACCCATTATTGGTGAACCTTAATCCTCCAGGGCATAGTTCTAGTGACACAAAGGGAGGCCCTAGAGGTAGGTCCCAATGTATTCCTCCTGAGAGGGTGCAACAAGTCCAGGGGAGGTCTAGGTCCTCCTTTGTAAGTTCAGCCTCCTCTATCAACTCCATTGGGACCTCCATCTCTAGCAAGAGGGAGCACTCCTTAGAAAGGGAATACCATCTCCTCAAGCTTTGGAGAGCCACGCTCCGAATCAAGAAGAAACAGTTGGCCCTAGATAAGGAGACCCTGGAAGTTCAGAATGCTAGGAAGAATTTGGGATTAGGATGCCATCGTCCTCTCCTTGTGTTTGCTTTGTTCACCCTAAGTTGACAGGGTATGCCCAGTCGTGGGTCCCTTGCTCACTTTGCCACTGGATTCAAGCTAGCCTGGATGATGAGGGGTGTTACATCGAAACCGGTCAAAGGATGCTTGTTTCCAGTTTAGGGAAGACCTGGCTTGGCATTTCAGACTGGACTGTTCCCGTGAGGCACACTGTCAAGACTGATTTGCATATAGCTGGGTCTGAACTGAGGTTGCAAAGTCAGCTAAAGAACGATGATGGATTCAACCCAGATCTGTGACTGGAGGTGAGAGTTTGAAAAGTTTCAGCTCTCCGTCCATCATCTCCTTGTGTTTGCTTTTTTCGCCCTAAGTTGGCAGGGTATCCCCTTGCTCACTTTGCCACTGGATTCAAGCTGGCCTGGCTGATGAGGGATGTTAACCCGAAACTGGTCCCAGGATGCTTAGTTCCAGTTCAGAGAAGACCTGGCTTGGCAGTTCGGGCTGGGCTGGGCTGTTCCCATGAGGCACAGGGTCAAGACTGATTTGAATATAGCTGGGTCTTAACTGAGGTGGCAAACTGAGCTAAAGAACGATGATGAATTCAACCCAGATCTGTGACTGGGGGTGAGTGTCAGAAATGTTTCAGCGCTCCGTCCATCCTCTCCTTGTGTTGGCAGCACTAGTGAACCTAGGGTTAGGGAACACTCCTTTGACACTAGGAACTTGGGCCGGATAGTCTCTCCTTACCAGGAAGGGGATGACATCCATAAATGGATCCCTGCTTTAGAGAGGGCCCGTAAGCTACAGAAGGTCCCTCATGGGCAGTGGGCAGCTATCCTATGGCTCTCATTTTCTCTGTAAGGGAGGAAGATACAGATAGTTACAGTCTTGAAAAATGCCCTCATAGATGTGGTTGGTTTAACCACTGAACAATACAGGGTTATGTTTAGGGACACACAGAAGGCACACACTCGAGACAGGTTAGATTTTGTAGACCATGCTATTAAGGCCCCAGAAGGCTGACTACATGGAAGTAATGTGCATGACTGCGAGGTACTGTACAATTTATTGATGAGGGAGCACATCCTTATTAACTGTAAAAATCAACAACTGCATCACTACCTGATGGACTCGAATCTGACCTCTCCCCAAGAATTAGCAAAGAAGGCAGACAAGTGGGTCCGCACCAGGGTGATGCAGAAATCTCATGGTGGTTGTGACCAGAAGAAGCAAGATTCTTCTAAGGCCCAAAAGAAGGGTGGGGAGAAAGGTAAAGACAAGAAAGAATCTTCACCATGTCCCCAAAAATCTTCCTCTGGGAGTGGGTCCCAAACCTCTTCTTCTTCCAACAAAAGAAAAAGGCTATAGGACAAAATATGCCAATTGCTCTAAGTCTAGCACAAAGGATACTACTACTACTGCTCCTAAAGCACCTAGCGCCCCTTGTACCAGCACTGGAAGTAGTGCCCCCAAGGGTTTAGTAGGGTTAACCTTGGGTACTGACGTGAGTTCTGGCCTAGTCAGGACACCCATTCAGGCTGTTTTAGTTTGTGATAGTGGCATGGAACCTGCCACTTTACTTGTAAGTCCCACTTACTTCGGCAAGTACAGACAACAGCCTCTCATCAATGGTCAGGAAGCTGTGGCTTACAGAGACACAGGCCAGTATCATTATGGTGACAGAGAAACCTGTGTCTCTCGAACAGATTCTACTTGGTCAGGTTTATCAAGTGGCCAATGCTAGCAATGTCAGGACAGATCATTTCTTGGTCGTTGTTAATCTCAGCTGGGGAGGGTTAACTGGCCCACAGAGAGCTGTGGTTTCCCCAGACCTACCTGTGGACTGCCTGCTTGGCAATGCTTTAGAAACGTAAGCCTGGTCTGAAGTGGAGTTCAGGACACATGCAGAAATGATGGGCATTTCAGCCAGTGCCTTTGCAGTCACTAGGGCTCAGGCCATGAGATGAGACACAGAGAGTGTCCTGAATCCCGAAAAAATGGATCAGGCAGCTCCCAAGAGAAGGAACAGGAAATGTAAGGATTTATCCTCCTCCCAGACTCCAAGTGAGGATCAATCTCCTGAGGAAGATGGCCCCAGCCCCTGTAAAGGAACTGGACTGTCCCAGAGAAACTTGTGCCTGACATAGCAGAGGTTTTAGGTGCAGGGGGACCTTCCAGGGCAAACTTGAGTCTGGAGCAGAAAATCTGCCCCTCTATTGAGCACCTCAGACAGCAAGCTGCTGCTCAGGATGCAGGGAATATCAGTGGGAATGTCATATGACTTATTGTGAAGGAGGGCTCCTGTTTTCTGAAAGTAGAGACCCCAAGCCTTGTGCCACCAGGAGGTTGGTCATACCTTAGAAATTCAGGAGTTTTCAATTAACCCTGGAACACGACATTCCCCTTGCAGGACATTTTGAGAAAAACAAGCCTTGGGGCAGGCTGGTCCCTCACTTTCACTGGACCCACATGTCTGAAGACACTAAGGAGTTTTGTCGCTCTTGTCACCTGCCAAACCAGTGGCAAGTCAAGTGTCACTAGAAAGGCCCCCTTAATCCCACTGCTTGTGGTTGGGGTTCCCTCTGAGAGGGTAGAGATAGACATTGTAGGTCCCTTAAACCCTCCAACAGCATCTGGAAACAGTTACATCTTAGTGGTGGTAGACCATGCCACTAGGTATCCATAGGCTAGTCCCCTTAGGACCAATACAGCTCCTGTTGTGGCTAGGGCCCTCCTGGGAATCTTTTCCAGAGTTGGGTTTCCTAAGGAGGTCTTATCAGACAGAGGCACTAACTTCATGTCTAGCTACATCACTGCTATGTGGAAGGAATGTGATATAAACTACAAGTTTACCACACCCTATCATCCACAGGGCAATGGGGTTGTTGAAGGGTTCAACAAGACCCTAAAATGTATGATCCTGGGATTCCCAGAAAAGCTGAGGCTAAAATGGGATGTCTTACTATCTTGCCTTCTCTTTGCCTTTTTAGAGGTTCCTCGGAAGGGGGTGGGCAACAGCCCATTTGAACTTCTGTTTGGACATTCAGTTAGGGGTCCATTGTGTCAGGTTAATGAGGGATGGGAGCAGCCTCTCAAACCCCTTAAACAGGACAACATCGACTATATACTAGGCCTGTGTTCCCATATGGCTGAGTACATGAAGAAGGTCAGCAGAAACCTTGAGGCCAGCCAAGTGCTTTAGAAAACTAGGTATGACCAAAAGGCTGTACTGACTTTTACCAGCCAGGACAGAAATTGTGGGTGTTGGAGTCTGTGGCCCCAGCAGCTGTCCAGGACAAGTGGAGTGGCCCCCACACCATACTTGACAAAAAAGGTGAGGTTGCCTACTTAGTTGACCTAACCACTCCAAGAAGTCCCCATAGGGTACTTCGTGTGAATCGCCTGAAACCTTTATTGACAGGGCTGACATGAGCTTGCTTATGGCCACTGATGAAGGACGGGAGGAAGAGAGTGACCCTCTCCCTGATCTTCTCTCTCAGGACCCTGTTGATGGATCAGTGGAAGGAGTAGTCTTGGCAGACAGCCTCACTGGTCAACAGCAAGCTGATTTTAGACAGGCTCTTAGTCAGTTTTCTAGTCTCTTTTCTCTCACACCCAGTCAGACCACCCGGTGTACCCATGGTGTGGACACTGGTGACAGCTTGTCTGTGAAGAGCAACATTTACAGACAGCCTGGCCATGTCAGAGACTGTATTGTGGATGATATCCAAAAGGTGTTGGATTTGGGGGTCATTGAGCCTTCAGATAGCCCTTGGGCTAGTGCTGTAGTCCTTGTGCCCAAACCTCACACCTAGGATGGTAAGAGAGAGATGAGGTTCTGTGTCAATTACAGGGGACTTAATGCAGTCACTAGGACTGATGCCCATCCAGTCCCTAGGGCAGATGAGCTTATTGATACCTTGGCATCTGCCAAGTATCTCAGTACATTTGACCTGACTGCTTGTTATTGGCAAATCAGAGGATGCCAAACCAAAAACAGCATTTTCAACCTCCAGGGGGCATTATCAATTTATTGTGAAGCCTATTGGTTTGAAGAATGCATCTGCCACATTTCAGAGGCTGGTCTACAAAGTCTTAACAGGTCTGGAAGCCTATAGTGCAGCATATCTAGATGATATTTCTGTCTTTAGCTACACCTGGGAAGATCATCTGGTCGACCTCAGAAATGTACTTGAGGCCTGCAAAAGGCAGGCCTCAATATCAAGGCCACCAAGTGCCAGATAGGGTAGAGCAAGGTTGTGTACTTGGGCCACCTTGTAAGTGGAGGCCAAGTTCAACCATTGGAGAGCAAACTTCAGACCATCATGGACTGGATTGCTTCCATGACCCAGACTCAGGTCAGAGCTTTCCTGTGCCTGACTGGGTGCTGTAGGAGGGTTGTTAATGGTTATGGATCCATAGTGGCACCCCTTAATGATCTCACCTCCAAAGGAATGCCTAAGAAAGTTCAGTGGACAGTTAGCTGTCAGAAGGCATTTGATGACCTGAAGCAATGTATGTGCTACGCTCCAATTCTGCATAGTCCTGATTACTCCAAAACCTTTATTGTCCAGACAGATGCTTCTGAGATAGGGGTAGGTGCAGTATTATCACAACTTAATGCAGAGGGCCAGGATCAACCAGTAGATTTTATAAGCAGAAGGTTGACCCCCAAGGAGAAGCGTTGGTCAGCTATTGAAAGGAAGGCCTTTGCTGTGGTCTGGGCCTTGAAGAAGTTGAGGCCATACTTTTTAGGCATTCACTTAATTGTTCAGACAGAGCATAAGCCACTCTTATGGCTTAAACAAATGTAGGGTGAAAATACCAAACTTTTGTGGTGGTACATTTCCCTACAGGGGACGGACTTTTCAGTGGAACATAGACCTGAGAGTAACCATGCCAATGCAGATGAACTTTCCAGATATTTCCACTTAGAAAATGAAGACTCAACTGGGCATGGTTAGTCTCATCTCCTTAGGTTTTTGGGGGGTGGGGGTGTAGGAAAGTAGAATCTGCTTTAATGGTTGCCCTCATTTTTTGCTTGTCAGTGTGCTTTGACCTAGTCTGCTGGGATCCTGCTAATCCAGACTCCAGCAACTGTGCTTTCTCCCCTAAATTGACCTGGTAAGTACTTTGGTACCTCCACAATTGGCTACTGGTGCAAGTCTGTAAGTCCCTAGTACATGGTACTAAGATACCCAGGTCATAGGTACACCAGGGGCCTACCATGGGCTGCAGCATGTATTGTGCCACCCTTAGGAGTCCACTTACACTGTAACTACAGGCCTACCATTGCAGCCTGTGTGAGTTGGTGCTTGCACCTCTCACAACAGATATACGTTTCTTATATATGCGGTCCCTGCACTTAAAACCTATAATTCCCCTCTATGGCAGTCTCTTCAGCCCTGAGGGCAGGGTGCTTGATTAAAAGTTTGATGGTGCTCCTGCATGAGCAGGACACCCATACAAACCCCGGAGTCAATTCTCCAGGCTCTGTAAGTGCGGTCAGCCATTTTAAGACGTTTAGGGCCATATGTAGGTAGGCCAGAAATACCGATTCCTAATTACCGAATTTTACCGAATCGGTATTTAGAAATCGTTATTTGCCATGTACCAAATGGTTCGGTAAAAATTACCGATTCGGTAAATGAATACCGAATCCACAATACCGACCGGAGTTTCGAATCGGTAATTACCGAATCGGTAAATATCGAATTGGTATTTACCGAATCGATAAATACCGAAGCGGTATTTACCGAATCGGAAATTCAAATACACATCATTTGATGAATCAGCCAATCCTGTGCAAACCCAACCCCACCCAACCAGGAAGTGGCCACACCCAGGCAGGTGCACACAATCAGCAGACTCTGGAGAGGCTGGGAGTGCAGAGGAGAGGAACAGAGCCAGTGCCTGATTGAGCACAGGAAACTGACACAATGGCCAGCCAGGACACAGATGGAGGGGAAAGGAAGAGAAAACTGACATTCAGCTAAAAGGAACTGCAGGTACTTGTGGAGGAGGTGGTAAAGCAGCACCATAAGCTGTTTGGTAAACAGTCACTGCAAGTGGCTGAATCAGAGAAAAGGAAGATCTGGCTGGGAATCCAGGCGCAGGTGAATTCCATTGGAGTGACCCCCCGGGACATTGATGTCCTCAAGAAGCGATGGTACGACCTCCGTATCAAGAGGAAGATGGCGGAACTGAAGAAGGAGGCTAGCCGGACAGGAGGAGGAAGGAACAGGGCACCTGCCCTGACAGACCTTGAGGAGCTCGTGGAGACTACAATTGAGCCTGAAAGTGTGGTGGGGATTGGGGATGCAGACAGCTCTGGCAGAGCCGCCACAAAACAAGGTAAGACGCATGCACAGCATTGTGCCCCCCCCCTACCCCTATCCCAAATCCCCAATTGGGCAATGAGAATCCTACTCCAGTACAGGTGTTAGTGCAAACCAGCAATGCATTATGGGAGATGTAGTCTCGGAAACCCCAAACATGACATAAATTGCGCAGAACAACTAGACATGTGACACACATGAGCGATAAGCAGGCATAGGACAATGAGAGAGTGTTACAGGAATTTATTATGATGATAGCAATGCAGGGCTGCAGGTACACTGAGCTGATGTTGAATTTCTGTCCACAGGCGATACTTCGCGCAGGACTGCACAGGAGAAGGGAGAGAGGGCACCCCGGAAGGACAGCTCTGAGAAGACCACCACGAGTTCTGGCCAGACAACAGCACCACAGCCAGCCACACCACCACAGCCAGCCACGCCACCACAGCCAGCCTCGCCACCACAGCCAGCATCGCCACTCCAGCTGGCATCACCCGCATCTACACCACCTGCATTGTTCAGGTCTAGGAGGCGTGCTGTTGCCAGAATTCATGTCTCTGAGTCCTCTTCAGACGAATCGAGGGGTGCTGCGGAAACATCCACTGTGCCACTGGATAGTTGCCATGCCGGTGTGCACTCCGCCTCGGAGGGAGCACACACAGGTGCCAGACGTCGCCGCAGGGCTCGGGTGCAAAGTCCACCTCCACAGGGTGAGAGCCAGTGGGTGTTCTTAGGGCTGGAGGCCACCATGGTCAAGGCCCAGCGCCTACAAGGAAAGGCAATATTGTCAGTCCAGCGCCAAATGAAGGGCCTCAATGCAACAATGGGCAATATTGACAGGGGCATAAGCCAGTGGCTGAGGGCATGAGGGAGATGGCTGCGGGCATGCGGGACATGTCCCAGTCCGTCATGCTGCTGTGCACGAAGATGGATGAGGACAGGGCTGCACGGCACAGGGAGAGGCAAAGGAAAGATCACAACACAAGGGCAGTGAACCGCCTGGCAACTGCCACTTCGCTGCTCTGCAGGCGCTCCGTGGCAATGCAGGAGGGGCTTGCGCACTGCAGCAATGACGTGTCAAGGGGGATGGTGAGGGTGACCAGTGCACTTGAGTTGCTGCTAACCAGCCAGTCGGCCACAACTGGTGCTGTTGATGCTGGGGACAGTGAAGTCACCACCAGTAGGAGCAGCATTACCTCCCTGTCACATACACACGGAGGAGCAACAGACGGCATGGGGCTGCCACTGGTCCCACAGCCAGTGAGGAGACTCAATCCCTGGCATCCAGCACTGTAGTGCGTGGGCGCAGACACTGATGCTGCACACAATTGAAGGACACAGTTGGGTGAAGTAACCCTTAACTTCAAACTCTTGTTTTCACATGATTGATAGGGCCATTTATGGCGTTGTGTTGTGGCGTGGTGCCGCATGATTAAAACTACGTCATGGCATGCAACTACTGGCTGTGTCCCCTTACTTACTTAGAAATAGTTGCATGTGATCTCTGCCCGTCTCTCTCTCCCATCTGTTGCTGTTGCCACTCCTGCTGCATTGGGCTCTGGCTGTGCAGACTCATCGTCATTGTACTCAAAATCTGTTATGTCCACCTCTGTACCTGTCTTCGTGGCAAGGTTGTGCAGCATTGCACAAGTGGCAATTATCTTGCAGCAGATGATGGGTGTGTACTGGCGGGCGCCTCCGCTTTTGTGAAGGCAGCGGAACCTGCTTTTCAATAGTCCAAATGTGCGCTCCACCACGTTGCGTGTTGATTTGTGTGCCACATTGTATCGTCTTTCACTCAGGGTTGATGGGTGTAGGTAGGGAGTGAGGATGAATGACCGCACGGCATATGCACTATCGCCTAAGTGAGTAAGAGAGTAGCATTAGTCACATGCCTCAATACACATTCATTTGCGATAAGTATTGGGGAGTGTCAGTGATTTACCTAGCAGGTATCCTTCTCCAAATTCTCCGGCAACCAGTCGTGTGTAGATCCCACTGTTCTGGAAGATGAAGAAGTCGTGGGTGCTCCCAGGGAACTTAGCTACGATATCAGTGATTATGTTGCCTGCATCGCAGATTACCTGCACATTAATGGAGTGGGTGGACTTTCTTTTCCTGTAGATGTGCTCAGTGGCTGCTGGTGGGCAGATTGGAATGTGTGTGCCATCAATACAGCCTATGACATGCGGGAAGTGTGCCATCTGGTAGAAGTCTGTCTTTGTTTTCTGCAGTTCAGCCTGTGTGTTTGGAAAGCTAATGTAGTGTTGCATTCTCTGCATCATGGCATCCAGGAACTTCCTGAAGAAACGGGACAGGCAACTCTGGGATACCCCGCCCGCCTACCGCAGCTATCACCCCCTGGTAACTGCCAGATGCGAGTAGATGTAGGCTACAGAGCACATGTGGTGGTATGGCATGCGCCCTTGTTGTTGACTGGTCCAGGAGTGGGTGCAAGTCCCTTATCAGGTCCATGATGGTTTGGGGGTGTAGCCTGTACCTTTCATGTATCTCAGCCTCAGTCTGTTGGAAGAGTGTGATGCGCTGTCTGTAAATGCATACCTCCCGTCTCCAAATCCTCAGACCTGCTGCCTGTAGACGTAGGCGCCTTGCAATCACATACAGAACGGCCATGGTGTCCACGCTGGTGCATTTTGGGATTGCTTATATGCACTGTGGCTGTTTACCACCTGATTTCACTCTGTGTTAATTACCGACTCTTAAATACCGAATTTCATGGAATTCGTTAATACCGAATTTACCTACATCTCTTGTGTCGTTTTACCGAATTCATATTTACCGATTCGGTAAATATGAATTCGGTATTTATGAATCGGTATATTTGGATTCGGTAAAGGTGAATCGGTATTTACTGATTCATATTTACCTAATCCTTCTTTTTGGACTCCTACATCTCAATTGCCTAAATACCGGTCGGTAACGGGAAATTTACCGAATTTCGTCCGTTACCGACCGGTATTTAGCTACCTACATATGGCCCAGAGTGGACATCAGTCTTTACGAGATGTCTAAATATGTATTGGCTGCACCAAACCTGGTTATGTTTGGTATCCAACATGTTGGAATCATACCCCAACACCGATTCTAGTGTTAAAAGCATGAACCCTTGTACTGGGGTGCCCCTTAGGGGACCCCCCTGTACTCCTGGTAACAGCCTTTCAGGGTCTGCAAGCAAGCTAGTGCTGATGCCGACTACAGACCCAATTCTGCCCTCCTGCTGCTGAACCAAGCTCGAGCAGGAGAAGGTAGAATAATAGATTTCTTGTCACAGGGAGATGTGACCATCTCCCAGACAGGACTTAGTGTATTGGGCTGGGGGCGCTTACCAGCGCCACCAGACTGCTTTGAAGGGCAACGATGGTGCCTTCCTTGTATATTCTAGTTTGAGCCAGTTCAAGGAACCTTGGATTCCGCTCTGGCGCAAAACTGGGCAAAGCACAGGGGAGTATCGTCCCCTTTGTCCAGCCCCTCCTCTGGGAGGGACCCTGAGTTGTTCCAACCCTTTCCCTAGGGTACTTAGGGGTTCCCCTGTGGGTGGGTCCTTAGATTTGTCATGGGACAAGACTCAACCCTGAAACCACATCGCTCTTCAATCGTCTGGTCTCTTGGACTTCGTTGGACTTCGACTGTAACCAAGCCTGCACCTAGGAAGCCTACTACTGCTCATGGTCTCGCTCTTCTGCAAGTCCTCTTCATCGTCTGGGTTTGTGTTTCATCCAGGTTCTTCAACAGACCTGTGGGCAGCAAGGACACCCGAAGAAATCTCCCTTGGAGTGAAGGAGTCCCTCCCCTGCATCTGCAGGCACCACAACGAAGCTGACCGGTCTCCTGCTCCTTTTGTCCTACGGACTTCCAGAGGTTCAGTAACACAGGTGGTGGTTCTGCAACTCCCTTGAGGCCTGATCTGTCCTCTCTGCAATTTTGAGGCCAGATTCATTCGTTGGAACCGCTGGGACCGAACCCCAGTGCACCCTGTCGAATTGCCGTTGCCAAGACTTGTTGGCTCTGCACTCCAGAGGTCTTCTAGATATAAGAAGCTCGAGCACCTTACTTCCTGGAGATCAGCATCCTCCCTACCGACCATGCATCGTAGGAGTGCCTGAGGTCCTCTTGCGACTCCTGTGCCTTTGGCCTATGGGCCCTCTCAACGTTCTTCCTTTGCTTCACTGGGCTCCCCTGCTTGCTCATGGCCTGATCGCTCTCTCCTTCTGTTTGTGAGTCCCTTGGACCTTGCTAGTCCCAAGGTTTGCATCTTGTCATCTTCCAAGCCAGTTGCAGCTACCAAGGCTTGTTGGTGCTCCCGCCGGACACCGACCACCTAGACACTGACCTGGGACAGTTTGTGAACGGCTCGTGGTCTTTTTCACTGTCGCCTGGTCCTCACAGCTGCAGGGACAAGGTTTCCGGCGTCTCTTCAGAACTTCCCGACATCGGTGGGCATTGTGTTTCTGTACCTCCGAGTGGCATAGACTCTGTCCCCTCTGCTCGCAGGTTCTTCACTTCCACAATCCACCTTTGTATTTCACCGGACTCCTTCACAGCCTTCTCCAGAGGCATCTTCTTCAAAGTCTTCCATTGTTGCCTATGGCGGGTTCCAACATCACTACACCCCTATGCACCGGCTTCCCTGGTGCAGGTATCCTGGTTCCTGGGACATCCATGGGTGGGGTGGCTCTCCAACGTTCCGTCATCCATAGGGTTTCTTCAGGGCCTTCCAGTAAGGGTGGTTCTTTTCTAAAATTGCGACTCTATATTGACTTCCATTGGGCACACAGCTGTGTTTCTACTCTGCATGCAGCCTCCGTGGGGTTCCTGGGTACTTACCTTGGGTGGTTCCTTGTGTGCCCAACTCCTCTGGATCTTCTGGTCCAAGTCCTGTTCTTTACAATTCTCATTCAATTTGTTTGGTATCTGGTTTGGTCTCCCCCTAGAGACCACTGTATTTTGTGCCAGATACTTGATTGGTTTTGAAGTAAACGTGTGCCAATGATATACCAATGTGTTAGAGAGTGTTCTGAAATAAATAGAAGTATTTTCATATAAACACTGTGTGGTTTCTTTTTGTCTAACTTACACTACAGATTAAACTTGTAAAACAAGCTGCTTTACACTCCTTCAAGATAAGCATAAAGGCTGCTCTCCACAGCTACCACTTTGAGATCTTTCTACGATTATCAAAGACCACTAAAATCACCAAAAGGGTTTTCCTGGATTAGTACAAGGTTCACCACCTGAATAAGTGTGCACCATATACTAAGCCTGCCTCCTACATCAGATCAGGTCTAGTGACCTGAGGAGACAGTGATTGTGTACTAATACACATTTCAGCATCTAGATCCCTAACTGTTGAGGCTGTTCCTTGAGTTATGTGTCAAGAGGTTTGGAGCAAGGTTCTTTAAATTCTCTAGCCAAGACCTTCCTTAAACTTACCAAGCTCTTGCTGGTTGGAATTCACAGATTGTGTATTGGAGGAAGGGGGGGGGGGGGGGTAGGTAACGGGAGGGGGGGGGGGGGGTAATGACGACGTATTTGGGCCCTAGCAGTCAAAGAGGAGAGTAATATTCTTTTATGCTTTGACCATTGGAGTGTGAGTCGACGCTAGAGAGCATAATCTTCCTCATTATTGTAGAACATTTGTCCGCTTTTCTGGTTTTAACCATTGGGCATTATTTATTACATACAAAACTCTGAGCGTAGAAGGATTTATGGACACAGCGTTTTGCAATGTTTATATTTGTCTTTCTCTTTGATAGGTTATCAGGTTGTTAAATCTCCAGTCCGAATCCTAAGTGAGGAAGAGAGTGAGCCAGTCAACAATAACCTTCCTGGAGTCCACAGCACATGTGAGTAATAATCATAGCAAATAATGGCTTTGTTGGCGCACTGACCTCCTTAAACACAAAGCCAAACCTTGGCGCCTGCGTTTGTGCCTCGACAGTTATGTTGGGAAGCTCTGAAGCAAGACCACCTTCGTCCCCTTAGAAGACCTTCCACCCCATGTTGACATGTAACCATAGTAGAGGCTAGTAATCGACTAGGAATATTGCGCAGCCCTCCGCTGTCATCTCTGCTATTCCCAGAAGGTTTTACGTTGCAAGCTTGAGCACAGTCTATGATTTCAGCAGTGAAGGGGCAAGGTACATCATTATAACTACAGCTTTGAATCTGAGTCCAGAAGCATTTATGCTATAATGCAAGTGAAAAATGTAATGCCATTTCACAGATAAGTGTCCAGTTTCTTGTTCTTATAGGTTACATGGCATGAATTGCACCAAGCCATTTACCATTGGGTTCAATTTTCTTTGGTACCCAACCATTTGCAGTCAGTGTGCGAGTAAATCCCACCCTCCTGTGCATGGCCCTTTCCACAGCAACAGGAATACCTGGAAGAGACAATATGTATAACTAGGAGGATGAACAATTTCACTGTCTCTTTACAAGTATTTTATAGCGCTCAATCGGAAAATAGATAATGAAGCATAAACAGTGTTCATTAAAACCTCTCAGTAGCAAAAAAGCAAGTTAAACCCAGATGCTTTGCCGATAACTTATTGCTGGCAAATTTCCACTGTTGTTCATGCTATTGGTCCCTATGACTTCCTCCTCCTGTGTCAATGTGCTTGGTGTGTGTGGCTGGGTTTTGTTTGGTAATCTACGAGCAGGGGTTGGCCCAATACACCAATCGGGAACCAGTGGCTATTAAACTAAACTAGTACAGCGAAACGACAGTTCGCTGCAGACTTAATTAAATCATAAATTCAGCATTATGTGGATGAATAATTCGTCCAACAGAAGAAATAAATCTTCAAAACATGTTCAACAACCAGATACACATTGATTGAAGTACATTTATTAGGATATATGATACGTATTGACAGATAAGTGCTCTGAAAAGCAATCACACATTGTTGCAAACGTGAAGGAGTGTGGTGTCATACAGAGAAGAAAAAAAATGACGACGCAAAGAAGATTGTAAAACAGGGTCAGGTAGTCTATGCAGCATTATTAAAAATCTGGTCTTTTTCTTTGCTATACAGAATCATGTGTTTCTCTGTGCACCATTCATAACTCAGCTCCACTGGAGCCTATGCAATTAATTATTTCCTCTCTTTACCAGTGCTCATCTCCGACATCGACTTAGCTTGCTCCCAAAAGTCTATCTATCGTAGGTCCAGTCTCCTCTTCCTGCAGTATAAATTTTCTGCCTTTATCTCATATGGTCTTACATGCCAACACTAACAATCTCATTTGAATGAAGTACACCATTACACAGGCTCCTATCAGACCATGCAGCCGCTCTCCTTTAATGCGTATGTTACTCGATGGCAACTCGCAAGCCCACATCATCCTGCAATAGTCAGTCTCTAATTACTCATTACTAACTATCATTTCGAACTGTTGTGCCTCACACAATCGTGGCTTAGTCTTTTTGAAGCCATCAACCACTCGTTGGTCTCAAGAAGATTATACTTGCTGAAAGGCAATATAAACAAGGTGGTAGCATTACAGATGTTCACAGCAGTTCACTCAATTGAGCACACATCGCCACAACAGCCTGTGGCACCCATGAATGCATACAAATTGTCATCACACTATCTCCTTTAACGCTATTTGCCTACACATTATCACGTGTCCAAACTCAAAGCTAATTTCACAGTACTACAGTATATATTGTCCCAAACCAAATACTAGCTGTCAAAAGAATCCTTTTGTGGAATTCAGTGTTGAGTGGGGCAGTAGGAAGTTCAAATCATGCGATACCTGTGGTATCTAGTATTCAGTGCCATGTATCTTTCCTACTTCTCTGCCTTGCTGCTCAGCCAGAGTGGATGTGTGTGGAATGCTGGTGCATCTGAGGTAATGGAATGTAGGGGATGCCTGGTGGATGACTGTCAGTTGGGAGTATGGGCTGAGCAGCAAGGGAGCTACTCCTGGTGGGGCTCGCATTATAATCTACAGGCTCACCTTATGATCTACAATAAACCTTCATCATCCATCTACACCTCGGCTACATGGACTCATTTACCATTACCACAGTACCCTTGAACATTTTCTACACCTTCACAACCTTCAGCATCATGTCTCCCTGCCAACTCAAACCAAAGGTAGAATATTCATAATTGCTCAGTTTGCATGCATCTCACAGATAGATATCAACTCAGCACTTTTCCATTTCTTTCCACTTCCTTTATTCACGTCAACTATGCTCAACAGCGTCCTTGCCTCGTAAAACTATATCCACCCATTTGCAAAACTTGTTACCTGCGTCGCTGTAAGACCACGTCCCTCCACAGACCAAGCAACTTTGTTTCTGCTGATAGCACCAACATTGTTTGGCTATATTAGCACCATATAGGCAAGGGTTGACTTTGTGATCCCACTTCAACTAAAGAAAACAAAATACATTCCTGGCCAGCCTTAGCTCAAACATTATTGGAAGCACTAATAATGAATGGTTAAATACTATGCCTCTATTTTTATAACCAAACTATGGAGTATGAAAAGGCAGTATAACCATGCCATTCTGTCTACAAAACCTAGCTACAACCTAAAGCAAGTCAAAACATTGCATTTCCCGGTGTAATGCCACTTTTGGCATATTTGCTCCAGAACTACCTTCCCTTCAGAATCCATACTGTCTCTCTCACTCTTTTAAATATGAGGAGCTCCTCACTAATTTTACTAACAAGATCAGCTCCATTAAAGAGACGATCCGACGCCCCTCTTCCTCAGTGAATGTCCTCTTCCAAAATTGATCGGGTACTCCTTCACTTCCATTACCGACAGTGATCTCTTCTTTGTCAGCGGGTAGCTCAAACTGACAGACTGTTATCTAGACCGCTTGCCAGCAAACGTCTTCAAACCCCACTTTCACTTTTGTACATCGATCTGACATTCCTTGACAATGTATCATTAATTCCACAAATCTTTTCCTTTAAAAAAAAATATATAAACACAACTTCAGTCTGAACTGGCTCTCCAACTTCTGACCGGTATCACACTTTACCTTGTTGGGAAAAGCTATGTACTAATTTGTCACAAATCAATTGAAAACGTTGCTAGGAAATATCGGCTTGAGGATTGTCAGCCTGGCTTGGGTAGAGTTCAGTTTGGGAAAAGCCTCATCGAAGGTGCTGAACATGTGAGCTTCTGCGGAGAGATCCTAAGCTGGTTCTCTTTCTTTCTTACCAATTGACATCGTGTTGAAGATGGGTAAAGATGGAGAAGTTCATAATGGCAATACCTGCACTGCTCTCCAGGGCTCAGTTCTAGCCCTTCCTCACTTTAACCTTCACATGGCGCTACTGAATTTTATCTTAGATGATATTGCTGTCTCCATACACCAGCAGGCAGAGGACATAGCAGATTGCACACTAACTTAAAATCTTCGTCCATTATTGACGGTTCTCCCCCTCCGCAGTCGCCTTGAGTAACTTCATTGCTGGATGTAAGAAAACTTCCTTGATTGTGTAGTCCACAAAAAACAGAATTCCTCATTACATCGAACAGATTTGACCCCTTGTTTTTAGATGTACAGAAAATGGAAGGCTTCCACCCATTGCTCTCCCTCAGTTAGATCTCTATGATATACCCCAGATTCCATTCTTACTTTCATTCCAAAGTAGGCTTGAAAATATTTTTAACTTTAGAGAAAAATGTGGCCCTGCACTTTAAAAATAACATTTTGTATTCCTTTTTCCACTTGCTCTTCTGGCTTTACTATTCACATACCCATATTTTTAAGTTTGTAAAAGTATAGCCCGTTCTCCATTAGTATTTAGAAATTTTGTGAATAGTGGGTAAGATATATTAGATCTCTGCAGCATCGTACTGTTCTAAAGTTGAGATCAGTGTGTAAAAATGGACCCACAGAAAACAAAGTGTCTTATTCGTAAATCAGTTTGCACAACTAAGTGAAACTTAGATGCACACGATCTTTAGTAGGTCAGTATCATATACGATTTGTCAGGAATAATTCAATTTTGACCGCATTAATGGAATTTACTTAAACAAAAAAACTAGTATAGTAAACTTTACTGGTGAGCAAATCCACTCTTACTGGCAGGTTTTTGGCTGTTTCGTTTTTTATGGACTCACCTTAAAAATTGTTTATCGTTATGTTATTGGTTATTAATTGAGCGCACATTCACCGGTTAGGTCTCTTGGCGATAGGTAATGAAAAGTCAGGGATCCCTACTTTTATAAGCCTGTGTAAACAACCACGTCTTTAGAAGTTACCTAAATTTGGTGTAGACAGATGCCTGCCTCATTTCCAATGGATGTGTATTCCAGAAGCGAGGGGCTGTGATAGAGAACCTACGACCTCCAATCCTGAGTTTCTTGAACGTGGGGGTGACCAAATAGTGAGGGTGACCTGATCGCAGTTCTCTTGTCCTTGTCGGACAGTATTTTACAATGCGAGCTTTCGCAAAGCCTGGGCATTTCAAGGGCAGCGCCTTGAACACTGTGCATCTTGCCTTAAATCTGCATCTCTGTGCCACCCGCAGCCAGTGTAGGTCCCTAGTCACCCGCGTGATAGAACCCCCTCTTGGAAGCTGAACTAGCAGCCTGGTTTTGAATTAATTGAAGCTTTCGCAAAAGGGATTTTGGGAGGTCCAGATAGAAAGAATTCACGTAGTCCAGTCTGGACATAACCATTGCCAGGATAACTTGGATCAAGGCCTCTCTCGTCAGGAATTTCCTAATCATTTTTGTCCGGCGTAGTTGCAGAAAACAAGCCGAGGTTACTGCACTGACCTACCGTTTACATAATAGATCCTCGTCGATAATCACACCCAAGCTTTTTACTGCCCTTTTCGGAGAGGGAGGGTAGCCCATCTCACTAGGCCACCACCCTGGGTTCCAACATACCGTTCTACTCTTAGTGAGGACTATCTCAGTTTTATTTGAGTTAAGTTTCAGTTGGTTCTCATTCATCCATCCCCTGATGAATAGCATGGTGTTTTGAAAGTGCAGTCTAGCTGCATCACTGTCGTCAATCGCGAATCGCAGTTGCATATCATCCGTGTAGTTGAAGATGTTTACTTCAATCATCTTAAGGGATCTGACCAAAGGTTGGATATAGATGTTGAATAGTGGGGGGAGTGAGAGGACCCTTGGGGCACCCCACAGCTCACCTTAACCTCTTTAGAGGAGTACGGAGCAAGTTGCACTGATTGGGATCTATCCTCCAGGAATTATGTCATCCTACTCAATTCAGAGCCCCATATCCCCGCGGCCCAGAGACAGTCGGCCAACAGAGTGTGATCCACTGTGTCAAAGGCTGCTGACAAGTCAAGCAGCACTAAAGCCTGGGTGTTGCCTTTATCTACCTCCCTTCGCAATTCGTCCAACACCGAAGTAGCTACTGCTTTCGTGGAGTGTGCTGGGCGAAACCCTGCCTGACACTGGTCCAGAAACTCTTGATTTCTCCAAGAAATCGCAGAGATGGTGAGCCACATAGGCTTCCACGATCTTGGCTAAATACGGTAGACGGGACACTGGGCGAAAGTTCTTCATGTCTGAGGGGTCTGCCTCCTCTTTCTTCAGGAGGGGTATGATGACTGCTGTTTTGAAGGATTTAGGTACCAGGCCTGAGGTGATAGAATAGTTAAGAAATTGTCGGAGACTGTTCCCACCAGAGGTTGCCACCTCTCTAAGGACTCTTGGAGGACAGATGTCATTAGGTGACCCTGTTTTATCTTTCGTCATAAGTTCCATCAGGTTTTCCTGCGATACATTATGGAAGTACGTAAGCGTAAAGCTATTCATGTTTCCCTGTGGGGGGTCGGGAGCAGACAAGCCCAAGGGGATGCTCCTTTTTATTGCGGCAATCTTGTCAATAAAGAATTCATTTGGAGTATCACACAGACTCTGTGAAGGTGTAATAGGGAGGGTCACCCTTTCTAGATTAGATAGTTTGTTGATGATTCTGAAAATTTCCTTGGATTTATTAGATGCCTCAAGGATTTTATTCGTAAAATGGCAAATTTTTGGTTTGCTTTACTAGAGCCTTATACATTTTAAGTAGTTGGACATAACTGGTTCTCAGAGCTGGCGAATACTCCGTGTGCCATTTTCTTTATGCACGTCGGAGATTCAGTTTCGCTGTACTCAGATCTACGGAGAACCATTTGTCAGCCTCGTGGTTCCTTGTCTTGTTAGAGCTGTGCCTGCGGGCATGGGTATCACTAGTCCCCTTCAGCCAGTTAGACACGTTTAGCTCATAGTCCTGAATGTCTTCACTAGGGACCAGAGGACATTTCACCAGGTCCTCGCAGAACTCCATGAGGTTAACCCGGGCCCAGTTCCTAAATGAGACCCCTGGTACCCTAGGGGGGCTTAGCTCCTTTGGTCTGGTCACTGGAAAGGAGATAAGATGATGGTCTGACCACCCAAAGGGGACAATGCTCAGGTTCTTCATGGGTAGTTTCGAGGTCCAGATTTGATCTAATATGTGGCCTTTGATATGGGTAGGTGAGTTCACCACCTGTTCCAGATTCAATTCATGTAAAGTAGTGGTAAGGTCCAAGGCTTGAGGTCCCCTATCTTCATCATTGATCCAGTAATTTAAATCTCCAACCGGGAGAACATTAACATGGTCTACTACTAGCGGAGCTATTGCTTCCGCAAGCGCCTGAGCAAATTCCTGAATATAGTTCGGAGGCCTGTAAACTAAAACACACACAAAATCCTCAAGCTTGCAAGTTTGTGGGTATGCACCAAACATTTGCAAATAGTCTCCCACTCTGAATAAATTAGTTTTATTTATTCCTGACATAAGAAAGAGTAAATTCCCGTTTTGGGGAAGAAAAATTGATAAATTTGTTGCAGAGGGGATTGGGCACAAGGAAATCCATTTTTCGCACCACTTTGAAATTTTTGTGTGTTTTCCATTTATTTTCACCCATTAGCTTTATCCATCTTTCTGTCATCCCTGTCTTTGTCAGGATGTAACTACCCTTTCCATTGGTACTTGCAGTTCATAAATGCATTACTTTTGTTAATTTATACAGTGACAGATCTTTATAATTGTATTTTCAGTTATATTAATATACTGAAGTTACAGCTGATCCCTCAAAACAGAAGCCTTGTGCTGAGCCCAGCTATGAGAACACAAGCTGCTTGTTGTTTTTGAGAAGTTACTAATCTGCCTAACTCAAACCATTCTGAGTATGACCCTGGGTGTGCGACCAGGCTAGCTCAGACTTCAGAGTCCCACCTAGATCCCAGATTCATAGAGGGTAAGGACAATTCTTACTCCTTTGTTTGTTATACACAGGTTATTCAATCGCTAACTCTCTAGTCCTTGTGCAAGGTGAAGAAGAAGAGGAGCCACCAGTCAGTGATCACTGTCCTGGCAACAGCTTAGGTGAGTAGAAATACGAACCATGAGCAGGTTTCACTTAGGGAAGTATTGAAAGTTCTCTGGAGCTATTTAAGGCCAGAGACGCTCCAACAAAACTGTTATCTGAACAATGACTCTTTTTTTGCCTGTAATTCAGAGAGAAGGCTTATACAACGGACTTGGAATTGTTGTGTGATTGGCTCTTAGAATTCAGTGGAGGCAACAAGGATGTTTAAGTAGCTGGTGTTACAATAAGTGCTTTGAATGGAATGTTGGGGGAGTTGGGCAGCTAATCAGAATGCTTTATTTTCAGTCAATAACTACTGTTTTGTGGCTTCCAGTTCCCTCACATGAAGTGTGCTGATAAACCCTTTCTTGGTGAACTCATGCTCGACTCCCACCTGCCACTCTGTAAAAAAGAAAAATATCCCGCAAGCCCTTGCTTACTTGAGTTCTACTATAATAATCAAACTGGAGGAAGAAGGAAGAGCTTCTGATCCACTCAGCTTCCTTGTCTCAAGTATCCAAAAATCAATAGGGGAGTGGATCACTAGTCCCAAATGAACCAGGGTGTGCAAAGGCAGTATAAGGTGCTGTTAAAAAACCCTCAATCACGTTATACAGAGATCGATGTTAGCGGTATATTTTCATTCTCCGCTTCGTTGTTTGTAACGTGACAGCATCATCATCGGGTTTACTGTAATGCTTCCTCCACCTGGAGAACGTACCACTGGTTGTATTGGTAGTGATCGTAGATAAAAAAGGGAGTGAATTCTAGTGAAGTGACAAGTAGTGAAAAAGATATATTTAAAAATCCCGCAGAGCCAGTAAAAAATCTTTAATTGCACTGGATGTAGGAAGATTTTATAGGTCTACAATGTGCACTCAAAGGGTGAATTAGGACCCTGTGCATTCTAAAAAAGTGTCCATAAAAAAAGGTCGACATGTTTCAGCCTTTCTTATGCCCCGGAGGGTCAAACGGGCTTTCTTCAGGACCCAAGTAGTGAAAAAGACCCTAGTATTCACAGGGTCTTACGGTGAGGAGAGAAGGGTTAATTGATCCCAAGAGTAACTACTACTACCGGGTCATCGAGGGCAGAGTCAGCACAGAACGACCGTTCGACGCCGAAGAGAGCGTGAGCGACCGCCCTAATAACACCCGCTGTAGCCTACAATAACGGGATACAGGTTCAATTGAACAGTTACTCTTGGGATCAATTAACCCTTCTCTCCTCACCGTAAGACCCTGTGAATACTAGGGTCTTTTTCACTACTTGGGTCCTGAAGAAAGCCCGTTTGACCCTCCGGGGCATAAGAAGGGCTGAAACATGTCGACCTTTTTTATGGACACTTTTTTAGAATGCACAGGGTCCTAATTCACCCTTTGAGTGCACATTGTAGACCTATAAAATCTTCCTACATCCAGTGCAATTAAAGATTTTTTACTGGCTCTGCAGGATTTTTAAATATATCTTTTTCACTACTTGTCACTTCACTAGAATTCACTCCCTTTTTTATCTACGATCACTACCAATACAACCAGTGGTACGTTCTCCAGGTGGAGGAAGCATTACAGTAAACCCGATGATGATGCTGTCACGTTACAAATAACGAAGCGGAGAATGAAAATATACCGCTAACATCAATCTCTGTATAACGTGATTGAGGGTTTTTTAACAGCACCTTATACTGCCTTTGCACACCCTGGTTCATTTGGGACTAGTGATCCACTCCCCTATTGATTTTTGGATACTTGAGTTCTACAGCAAAGAGAAGGGTGGCTCCATTAGTCCGTCTTAATAAAGAATGGCATTTCTGTTCTGGTGCACAGCTCCACATTGCTGTCTAAGTCGTTTGCTGACTGGAAATACTTTCTTTGCTGCAATGGATTGCCATCTGTGACAGCCTTATGCATTGGTTCCGGGGTGCCAAGAAACAGAGGTGCATACTACCCAGTACCAGAAGAGAAAAAAAATCCTGGGGCTTTCCCCTGCTACATTACCCATCTCAAAATCCTCTTCTTACTTATTTTATCTCCCCGCACCCTTGCATCTTTTGGGCTCTGATGGCCAAGGAGGGCACACTAGGGCTGAGCTCCTCCGGTATTTGCATTTTTTAGGTTTCGCGTAGACCGCTCATTTGCAGTCGCTAAAAGAATTTTGTTTGAATACAGTGGGCTTACAGCCTACCCATAGCTTACTATTTGTTAGTTTCAGCATCGCTCTTATTTGCTTTGCTCCCGTTTGCCATGGCATGGGGGAGTTGTGACCTCCTTTTGTGTTTGGCCTTTCCCTGGAGCATAGACCTAGTACTAGTGTCCATTCACTTCTCCAGTTTATGGAGCTACTTTTTTCTTTGCGTTCAGTTTCTCCATATGAGTGTTTGTGTTTTCAGTCATCTCCCTCTTCCATGTTGCTTATTTTCCCTCTCACCCCCACCCTGTATTCTACACCACTGCACTCTACGCCACTGCACCCTGTTCAACACCACTGCACTCTACTCTGCCCCACTACAGTCTACACCAATCTGCTCTTCTCCGCACCACTGTACTCAATGCCGCTCTACACTGCACTTTACGCCACTGTATTCCACTCTGTACAACTTCGTTCTATGACACTCTACTCTGCACCACCTCACTCTAAGCCACTTTCTCCAGTATTGGGGTGTCTTTCATAGATTCACATGCTTGAATATTCCCCGTCGTCGGAGTGGGAGTCCCACGGTAAATAATATAGCAATATATACAGCCATAATATATATATATATATATACATATACATAAGTAATCATATAAAAACAGAGATATAAGTAAGTAATAACATCAAGAATGTCCCTATATGAAATTTCCATAGAGATACATGGAAAGAGAAAAAAAGACATTCGTAGTCTATCTCTGTCATTATGTTAGTCCAAACTACGGCCAATCAGGCGCCAGCTCCTCTTTAGAACCTTCTCCTCAGAGCTTCTCACCTCAAATTTTCTACCGCACGTCGTGTGACAGGGAGTCTCCCTGAGCTCTGCTCAGTTTTTTTTGTCAGTCAGAATGTCTTCAAGTAAGAAATCTTTGTTTAGACCATGTTCTTCGTGTGGAAAGCTGCGTTTATTTTCTGAGGACCCACACAGTAAGTGTATTTACTGTTTGTACCCAGATCATGAAGTGGCAAAATGTAAATTTTGTAGAACTTTTTCTACAAAGACTTTAAAGGACAGAGAAGGCCGTCTCTTAATATGGCTTCAGAGACTGAAGGATAAAGATGACCCAGTGTCTGACATGGAAAGTCTTCTTTCTGGCCGTTCTCAGACAGCCTCTAAGCGCAGTAGTGTGCAGGAGTTACCATCTCCTTTCCTCAAGAAAAAGAAACTGTCAGCTGCCACTTCTGCAGTCTCACCTACTGTTTTGTCGCCTTCGGGACATAGTTCTCAGGCTGTAGAGGCGTCTATTTCCCAGTCCTCAGGAAAAAGACTGTCCGCCTCGTCGACGATGCTGCCGACGACGAGATCTGCTGTATCTGGCTCGTCGACGGTGACTCTGACGACGACATCGGCTGCTTCGTCGTCGACGAGTGTTCTGTCGACGTTATCCTCGTCGACGGTGACCATTAGTACTTCAAGGGCAGTGACTTCTATTTTGCCCATTACATCGTCGTCGACGAAGAAGGTAAAGGTACCGTCGACGCAACCCGTGTCGTCGACGAAGGCGTCCTCGATCTCGTCAGCGTCCACTTCGTCGACGAAGAAGAAGAAGATCCCGTCGACGGGATCGTCGACGGTGGCTTCGTCGACGGTGGCTTCGTCGACTAAAGCCTCGTCGGCGACGGCTCCGTCGACGACGATTTCGTTGGCACAGATTCCGCCGACGTTTATTCCGTCGACCAGCGTTCCATTATCAACAGCTCCGTCGACGAGGCCTTCGCTGAAGACGTCCACAGTGCATACCATGCAGCACTCGACGGCAGGTTCTTTCATTAGGATAAAGGTGAACAAGATATCGTCTGCCCAAAGGTCAAGGAGGGAACAGCTACCTCATGCAACTTCAGCCTCGCTTTCATCATTCACTGAGGTTCCTTTGACACCATTACCAACTGGTTCTAGCCTCGATAGGCAGGAAGAGATTATTCCTGTAGGGGATGCGCAGCCTCCCTCCCCTTTATTTGCTACGGATTCTGATCAGGAGTCCGAGGGTTTACCGGAGTCCTTTGGAACGGCGCAAAGCCCATCCGACTTGATAATTAAATGCCAGGATGACAGCAGTGAGGGTGAAGACCCAGTTTACATACAGCAAGTGCCTGTGAAACATGCAACGGCGACTCTTCCATTGTCGCTCATAACTAATCTCCAACGCATGTTGGACGACTACAATCAACGCTTTCCTCTATCTCCACAGCGTTCTGAGGTCCCGTTAACTCCTGTGGTTCCAACAACTATACCACCGATACCAAATGTAAATCCTTTACCTCTGCTACCGTCTGCACCACCAAGACAGGTCCCAGAGAGAGTGTTGCCTCACTATGAGCCTCCGCAGGAAGTCCCTCAAGAAACAGAAGAGGGTGAAATCCCAGATGATAGTGGGGATGTGGATAACGATGACGATGATATGGCGGAGTGGGACAATTACCAAGCACAAACTCCATCCCCCTCTCAGATAGTAACAGGGGATTCACCTCCAGTGGACATAGCGAATTTTCACCAACTAATGGAGAGGGCGGCGCAACGTTTTAAACTGACAACGGAGCGCAGAGAGGAAGATTGTTTCCTGTATGATTTTAAGAGTCAACCTTTTAAACAGACTCATGCTATTCCTATTGTGGAATTTATTTGGGAAGAGGGCAAGAAGTTGATGCAAACACCGAATACCTTGCCGGCACAGGTGCCTAGATTAGAGAAGAAATATAAGGCACCAATAGGAACCCCAGCATGCCTCACGGGACAGGCTAAACCTGAGTCAGTCGTTACGCAGGCAGCGCAACGTAAGGCAAAAAATCCGGCGTCGACTGTCACCGCACCACCGGATCGTGACGGACGTCGAATGGATGCCATAGGGCGTAAGTTCTCTTCAATGGCCTCTACTGTGGTTAGAGCAGCTAATGCCTTGGCCATTTTGGGTCGCTATGACCGACAAGTGTGGGCTGATATTTCAGATGTGCTGCAAGAGTTGCCGGAGCCATCTAAGGCAGAAGCAATGAAGTTGCTTCAAGAGGGAGAAGCAGCATCGGCGGAGATAATTGATTGTGCAGTAGACATCGCCTGCATGGGGTTCCGTCAGCTTGCCGGAGCGGCTGTTCTACGCAGGCAAGGATGGTTAAGATCAACATCCTTTCGACAGGAGGTACAGTCCATGATCCTTAACATGGCTTACGACGGCGAGGCGTTATTTGGAAGTCACATTGATGAGGCACTCCAGTCCATAAAGAAGGATACTGAAACAGCTAGATCCTTAGGAAACATACAATTTCAAAGGCAAAATTTTCGTGGTACACGCGGACGCGGCACCTCCTCCAATTTTCGAAGGGGTAGTAATCAATACAGACCCTATAATCAAGGATCCAACCGATATTCGAATGGCCAGCAACAGCAGTCTTCACGACAGCAGGCCTCCAAGTCGTATAGAGGGAAATCCTCATACAGAGGAAACGCATCTAAAAGACAGTGACTCTTTCCGGACATGCAGGGTTGGAGGTCGAATCTCTCTGTTCTTTTCTCAATGGTCCTCCATCACAAGGGACCGTTGGGTTTTGGACATTGTGAAAAAAGGACACGCCTTAGAGTTCACCAAATTCCCTCCTCCCACACCACCCTCCGGACCACCACCTGCTCACATGAAAGAACTTTTGCATCAAGTTCGACTTCTAAAGCAGAAGGGAGCTGTAGAATCGGTGCCAGTATCTCAAAGGGGAAAGGGTTTTTATTCCCGATTCTTTCTGATCACGAAGAAGAACGGAGAGTGGAGGCCCATCCTCGATCTAAGGGCACTAAACAAATACCTAAAGAGCCAATCCTTTCGTATGATGACGCTAGTAGACATCTTGCGTCTACTCTCGCAGGAAGATTTCATGGCAACTATAGATCTCCAGGATGCCTATTTTCATATTCCTATATTACAAAGGCATCGCAAGTTCCTGCGCTTTCGAGTGGGTCAACACGATTACCAATTCAAAGTGTTACCGTTTGGTCTGCGCTCCGTCCCTCGTGTGTTCACGAAGGTACTAGCTCCAGTAATAGCGTTTCTGCGAATTCAAGGAGTGCAAATTTTTCCATATCTGGACGACTTTCTCCTGATATCTCAGTCAAGCATTCACCTAAGACAACACATACTTCTATGCCAGAACGTGTTTCGCTCATTAGGTCTGTCCATCAATGCAGCGAAATCCCAACCTCATCCTGCTCAGCAAAGGGATTTTCTGGGAGCAACTCTGGAAACGGTATCAGCAAGAGCGTTTCTTTCCCAAGAGCGTCTGCAAAAGATTCTACGGCTGGTCGCTTTGATCAAGTCAAAAGAGTCAGTTTCTGTGAGGTTGTTAAAATCGTTTCTGGGGATGGCGTCATCCTCCATTGCCTTAGTTCCCCATTGCAGGCTGAGAACACGTCCTATTCAGGAAGCACTGGATGTTCAGTGGCGTCAAGTAACGGGCTCTTTCCACGACATGGTACGTGTCACAGATCAAATGAAGTCAGCACTCGCATGGTGGGCAAATCCAGCCAACTTGACAGAAGGCACGTCTTTTCTGTTGGTGCCGCCGGACTGGACAATCACGACAGACGCCTCCTTAGAGGGATGGGGCGCACATTTGGAGGATCTCTCAGTAAAAGGGAGATGGTCAACACACCAAAGAACTTGGCACATCAACAGGTTGGAGTTGATGGCGATTTATCTCGCTCTAAAGTCCTTTCTGCCCTTGATCCAAGGAGAATCAGTGCTAATACAGACAGACAACACAACCTGTATGCACTATGTGAACAAACAGGGCGGAACAAAATCCCCAAGTCTGTCCAGGTTAGCTCAAAGAATTTGGGACTGGTCTCTCAGTCATCAAATCATGATTACAGCAGTACACCTGCCAGGAGTATCCAATGTCCTAGCGGATTCCCTGAGCAGGTCCTCCTCGTCGACCCACGAGTGGGAATTACACCAACCCACTCTAGAGAGGATATTCCAACTATGGGGTCGTCCGCAACTGGATCTTTTTGCTACGCCGCAGAACCGGAAATGCCGGAATTATGCAAGCTGGCATCCCCACAAGGAGTCGCTGGGGAATGCCCTTTTGATAAACTGGTGCAATCTATTTGCGTACGCCTTTCCTCCAATTCCCCTCATACCTCGGGTCCTTTGGAAGATGAAGAGACAACCTTGCCACCTGATTCTAATAGCCCCACGCTGGCCCCGACAAGCGTGGTTCTCAGAACTTCTCCTGATGTCCCAATGTCAACCAATCCTCCTGCAACATCGGACAGATCTGCTCACAATGAGCGAAGGGAGAATTTGCCATCCGAATCCCTCCTCACTGAGCTTATCGGCCTGGAACCTGAATACCATGAGTTCGCCCATCTAGACATCCCGCAGGATTGTAGGGATATTTTGGCCCAAGCAAGAGCACCCTCTACAATCAGGACGTACAAGTTCAAATGGAAAAGATTCTGCCACTGGTGCGTTTCTAACGGAGTCCACCCGATACACTCCACGGCGCATCAATTACTACCTTTCTTCCTGCACCTAGCTAATTCTGGACTGTCTTATGCAACCCTACGGGTTTTCCTAGCAGCAATTTCCCGTTTCCGGCAGGATGGATCAAATTCCCTTTGTTCCTCAAGAATAATCCGTCAATTTTTTAAAGGTTTGTTTCGGAAATTCCCGCCAATTCGACGCCCTCCTCCGTTGTGGCATCTTAACGTTGTGTTGGCGCAATTGATGAGACCTCCGTTCGAGCCCATTCACAAGGCCGACTTAAAATATCTAACTTGGAAGGTCGCACTACTTCTGGCATTAACGTCTTCACGTCGTGTCAGTGACATTCATGCTTTTACCGTCAAACCTCCGTTCCTGCAGTTCAAACCGGATGCTGTAGTGTTACGCACCAATCCATCATTCCTACCCAAGGTGCCTACTGATTTTCATATTAATGAACCAGTAATATTAAAGACCTTCTTTGCCAATCCTCAGACACCTGCAGAGCAAAGATTGCACTCTTTGGACGTGAAGCGATGCCTAAAATTCTACATCAGTAGGACAAGTTCGTTTCGAAAATCCGATCAACTTTTTATAGCATATGGACGTTGTCATAAAGGACGTCAGGTTACTAAGCCGACGATTGCACGATGGATTTCGGCAGCTATTGTTTTCTGCCACCAAAAGGCAAACAAACCCCTACAGTCTTCAGTGAGAGCGCACTCCACTAGGGCAGTATCATCATCTACTGCCTTATTTGCTGGAGTACCTTTGCAACACATCTGCAGAGCAGCTACGTGGTCGACCAGACACACGTTTACTAAGCACTACTGCTTGGCAACTTTAAGCGAAGAGGACGCTGCAGTAGGACAGGCAGTGCTACGCAATCTTTTTAAATAAGGTGAGCCTCTTCCTCCCGCCTCCATATTGTTTCCATTTATAATTGACATATGATGCATTTATACAATTACAGTTATTCAGTACTGTCATATGCATAAGAAGATTGATTATCATTATAATTTCAAAGCTCTGTGATCATGGAAACAATGATGATTGTTACTGCTAGCTATTCTATATTCAAGCATGTGAATCTATGAAAGACACCCCAATACTGGAGAAGAACAATTGTTACTTACCTGTAAACAGGTGGTTCTCCAGTATTGGTGTCTTTCATAGATTCACATGCGACCCTCCCTCCTCCCTTCAGAGGCTCTCTTCTCCTCATACACTCTAAGGTCACTTTGGTGCTACGAAAATCTGAGGTGAGAAGCTCTGAGGAGAAGGTTCTAGAGAGGAGCTGGCGCCTGATTGGCCGTAGTTTGGACTAACATAATGACAGAGATAGACTACGAATGTCTTTTTTTCTCTTTCCATGTATCTCTATGGAAATTTCATATAGGGACATTCTTGATGTTATTACTTACTTATATCTCTGTTTTTATATGATTACTTATGTATATGTATATATATATATATATATTATGGCTGTATATATTGCTATATTATTTACCGTGGGACTCCCACTCCGACGACGGGGAATATTCAAGCATGTGAATCTATGAAAGACACCAATACTGGAGAACCACCTGTTTACAGGTAAGTAACAATTGTTCTTACTCTGCACCACTGTCCCCCCACTCCACTGCACTGTACACCACTCTCCTCTACAACACTGCATTCTGCGCCACTGCTTTCTACTCTACTCTAGTTTACACCACTGCGCTCATTGCCACTATCCTCGAACACTGCATTCTACTCTACGCCACTCTACTTTGCACCACTCTACTCTATGCAGCTGCACTCTATGCCACCTCACTCTCACCACTGCCCTTTACGCTACTCTACTCTACACTCTGCTCCACTGCATTCTACCCCTAGGCACTATACTCCACTCTATTCTCCACCACTGCACTGTATGCTACTGCACTCTATGGCAGCCTACTCTATGCCACTTTACTATGTGCCACTCCACTCTTATGCAATTCCACAATATGCTACTTCACTTCTAACCACTCTACTCTACACCACGCACCTCCACACAGTGCCAGTCTGCGCAACTCTACCCCACTCTACTCCACTCCACTCTACTGTATGCCGCTCCATTTTATTCAACTCCACACCATTCTACATCATGCCACTCCACTCTGTTGTACAACATGGATAAATGACATTGGAAAAGGCAATTGCTCTTGCGTAGGCGATACTTATTGGCTTTGCCAATGTTTGGTTTTGTTTCTCCTTGCTTTGATTGGTGCACAGAACAGTGCTTAGGCATGCAGAGCTAGAGTAATGGTTGTTAAAATCCCTGGAGATAATTTTTGTAGAAACCAGAGGCTTACATAGCTAGTTTTTGTAGAAACCAGAGGCTGACATGGCTTCTCCTTTGTAGAGTGCCCCGTCAGCTTTCTCTGCAGTGCTGCCAGGTCTTTCTGGAACACAAAATCACAAAGTTTAAAACCATTTATTGCTAGCAGAGAGAGGCCCTAGCAAAACATTCAACCGCGGTCTCTGTCTCTTTCACTAAATACAAGGGTGGAGAAACACAGTAGAGGGAAAATGGAGAGCTAAACAAGTGAAAGGCTAAAGAAGGTAAGGGAAACAAGAAAGAAAGGGCAGTGAAGTGAGAGATCTTTTTTTGATGAAGAGACAGAGACTGGTGCGTGGCAGAGCAGCTGATAAAGACAGGTGTGAAGGCGAGACTGGAGAGATAAAGCGTGTGGTTGGAGATGCAGACACAGATGACCTGAAAGTGGGAGAAAACCAAGATGATGAGTCACCAAAGCGAGGGGGGAAAGACAGGGAGGAGGAAAGAAAGGGAAGGAAAGAGAAAGACAAGATAGAGGGGTGAGATGAGAAGCATAGCGAGATGCAAGAGACAGGGTAGAGAACAATCCTGCCACATGAGACAAGAGAGGAGAGAAACAGGGAGAGTAAAAAATATAGGAGACATGGGTGTAGCTGTCATTAGTGTAGTAGTTGCAATGGTTCAAAGGCCTTGAAGTTTGGGGTGCCCACTGCACCCTAATAATGCATCTCTTTTGCTACTGAAATGGTGGGCCATTTTTATTGATTGCATTAGGGTTCATGTACTCTTGCTACGTTGCCGGGAAAGCAAAACAGAGGAGGGGAGAGGGGAAAGGCTGAATAAATAGTGACACTCATGTTATAAGGAATATATTGTTATCCAACATGGTAGTATGCAAGAGTTCGAGGGTTTGAACAGCAGACCGCATATTGGTGAATTTTGATGATGGTTTTTGTGAGTAGAGCCCCAAAGGGCTCCATGTAAAGGCAGAAGATGACGGGACAGAATTGAATACAAGTCCACAGGTGAAAGGGATCTCTCAGGAGCTGGAAGTTCGGTACAACTGACATTAATACATGTAATGATCTATTCAGTCAGTCAAATTCACTTTATTCAGTTAATTAAAACCATAAAAGCATACTACTTTAAAAACACAATACATTTTAAATTATCACAAAAAAACAATCACAAAATACACATAAAACGAAATCTAGATCATCAATATACACAGAAATAATTCATTGTATTTAAAATGTACTAATTAATAGCAGTCTTTCTCTTTTTCCTTATTCTGACCTATTAACAGGCTGTGCGTTCTCTGTGGGTTAGATATGTAATATAAATCTAGAGCCAGTTGGTTTGCACCATTTGTGGCCTAGCTGGACTTTGTGAGGCATCATGAAAAGAGGAGGTGGGGAGAGAAGGGTGGAAAGCGGGTTTGTTGTGTAACACTTTACCATACCTTTGTCGGGGGGTCCCTTAAGCTTCTGTTACACCACTGTAATGAACCCTGACATCTATGGCGTCTCTCTACCAAAGCCAAAAGCTTTCCAACCCTGAGCCAGTGGGATGTTTCCTGTCCTGAGAAATAAAAAAACTCAATGTATGCACTAAATGATACTGGTTATGTTTTTAATGTTTATGAAGCTGTCATCCTATTTTAGACAGAAATATGTGAAAGCAATCCTACACACAAACAAGCTTTGGCAATAATTGTTTGTAATCTCGCTAGGTCTGTGCTTATGTTTTTCTTTGCATTATTGTTAGAAATGGGGGTCTCTAGTTGGAAATATCTTGCACCTTGTCCAAGTAGGGACTCTTCCTTCTAGTTAGGATAAGGGAGTTACACACTTAGCTCTGCTCACCTCCTTGGTAGCTTGGCACGAGCCGACAGGCTTATCTCAGAGACGATGTGTAAAGCATTTGTACATAACACACAGTAACACAGTGAGAACACTACAAAAGGACACCACACCAGTTTAGACTAAAAGTATCTTTATCGAAACCAAACAAGACCAAAACAACACAAATCCAACATACACTTATTAGAATATCCCTTTTAAAAGGTTTTAGCAATTCTGTCCATAGAAATCTATGGAAGCGGATGCTTTTGACAAAATAACTTAGGATGTGTAAAAATTCACCAAACAAAGCAGCCGCTGATGAGCGAGGTGTGTGAAAACACAGCAATGCATTGATTCCTGAGTCCGCGGGGAGGCGATACGTTAGTTCTGTTGCACGAGCAGAGAAGTGTTGTGTCAAATCCAGACTGTAAGGAGAAGCGATGCGTCGATTTCCAGACAGCTCAGGTGTGCGGCTGTTGAACTTGGCAGACAGGTGCGTTGCGAGGGAAAATCCAGCTGCTGCAGGTCGATGCAGCGGTGATCCGGGCGCTGTGCCGATTTCTACAGCTGCAGACAGGTGATCCGTCGATTCTTCCAGGTGTAGGGCAGGCTTGAGTTGGAGTTAGAACGGGAGTTTCAGACTTTGGAGACTCGGTGCTCGGGACTGGTGCTGTGACGATTTCTCAGGCTGCACACAGGCACTGTGTCGATCTTTACGGACACACCTTGGCGATGCTTGTGTTTTTCAGCCACATAGCACTTTGTGATTAGAAAAACGGCGCTGGAAGGGCGATGTGTGGATCTTCACCAGGAAAGTCACCAAAACAACCTCCAAGGGCCCAGAAACTGGATTAGGCACCACAAGGCAGGTCAGAAATCCCAGCAGTAAAGTTCAAGGTTGCTGAAGGTGAAGTCTGGTGTCCGGAGACTTCTTAACAGAAGGCAAGCTCTACATCAAGCCCTTGGAGAATCTTCTCAAGCAGGTTTTCACAGCAAAGTTCATTCTTTGTCCTCTTTAACTGAGAAGCAGCAACTGCAGGCCAATCCAGCAAAGTAACACACAGCATAGGGGCAGTACTCCTCCTCACAGCTCTTCAGCTCCTTGGCAATGGTTCTTCTGGATCCAAAAGTGTTCTGAAATCCTGGGATCAGAGCCACAATACCTATACTACTTTTTCCTTTGAAGTCTGTGTTGAGAAAGTCTCTCTTGCTCAATAAAACCAGTTCTGTCCTTCCTGGTCCAGCCACACTACAGGGGGTGGAGACAGCATTGTGCAGGGCAGCTACAGCCTATTCAGGTGCTAGTGACAACTCCTACCACCACTCAAGCCCAGGATGGCTCATCAGCATATGCAGGGCACACCTCATCTTCCTTTGTGTGAGTGCCTGGAGTAAATGCACAAACTTCCCCTCTCAATTAAAAAAAAAAGACGGTGAATCCACAAGCAGGCAGCAGCACACAGAATGGTTAAACAAGAAAATGCCTACTTTCTAAAAGTGACATTTTCAAACACATAATTTAAAATCCACCTTTACTAAAAGGTGTGTTATTAAATTCTGAGTCCAGAGAGTCCAAACTCCAAATCTCTAGCTGTTCCCAATTAAAAGTTAACCTTGTAAGATGTTACAAGGCTACTCCAATGATAGCCTATGGGAGAGATAGTCCTTTCAGTAGTGAAAAACAAAATACACAGTATTTTACTATCAGGAGATTTAAAGAACACCAGTACATGTCCTACCATTCACATACACTGCCCCCTGTCCCTTGGACCTCCGTTACGGGTGCCTTACATGTAAGAAAGGGGAAGGTTAAGGCCTGGCGAGTGGGTGCACTTGCCAGGTCAACATGTCAGTTCAAAAGTTACCTGTAAATCAAATATGCCAATCATGGATAACCAATCATAATCACAATTTACTCAGGGAGCAGTTTCATTTTGGTACTGATCAGCAGTGGCAAAGTGCCAAGAGCATCTAAACCAGCAAAACAAAATCAAGCACACAGTCAAAAATACAGGAGGTAGAGGGAAAAGGTCAGGGGAAACCACACCAAGGATGCTAGGTCTAGCAGTTATCATATTTGCACCTGTGCCTTTAGAATTGAAAAATAAAAGCATATGTACAAGAACAGCGTGAACTAGCCACGTCTGACCTACGGAAATGACCTTTGTGGATCTCACATTTTTGCACACTCCACCATGTGTAACTGCTTTCTGCACTGTGGCTTGAAAATGTTCATGTCTGGCAAGATAGCTAGTGCAATCGTTGTTTTAAAACCATGTTCATTCCACTGTCTGTCATCTTGCATTTGTAAAGGCTTAATTAAATTGGAAGTTCACCTGACCAGAGCAAAGAAATGAACAGGGTGTCATGAACTATTTATAATGTCAATAGAGTTAAGATTACACTACTGCTAGGAATATCAATATATGAAATCATCGAACACATCTTGTGCTTTTTTTCTACACAATTGTCCACTTTCTTGTTCACAAATGTCCAGTTTTGTATATTGTATGAGCAGAAATACTAATTAATAATTATTGACTGAATACAAAGTAAACACTTGTTTTGTTATGCATAGGTTATCCAAACAAACCTCAAATTTTCGTTAAAAGTGAAGAGGCAGATCAGTCAATCAGTAACCAGGATTCTGACGTCAGCAGTGCAAGTGAGTAAAGAACAAGAGAATGCTTGGAGTTTAAATGTAATGTTTCACTGGCTTAAGGAGGTGATTAAAGATTTCTCCTTTGGGATTTATTTATTTTTATTTATTTTATTTATTTATAAAGTTTTATATAGCGCAAACATGATCCTGAAGGATATCAGAGCGCTTTACAATATGTGGGAAGGAAGGTAATACATTGCAGTGCCGGCATCAATAAGAATAACCAACATAACAGTTACAAAACAAAGTGGTCAATAGAAAGTAATACAATAAGTAGTACATAGTGAGCAAGAGGGGAACAAATGATAGACTAAATAAGAGTATCACCCAGTGCAGGTCGTAAAGCTGTAAGTCCAATGACTTAGAGCAGATGATCCTAAGCCATTTAAGGTAAGAACTTGTACATAAGTAATCTTTTAGCTTCTAATTTGAAAGCAACCGTGGAGGAGATTCTGCGTACTTCTGGTGGAAGAGAGTTCCAGATCTTCGGGGCAGAGCCGTAGAGAATGCACGGTGACAGGTTCTCTTTTTGCGAAAGATCTGTGGTTTCTAAACCAGCTCCCTAGTGCCATAAGTTATTGTTAGAGTGATTTGTGAAGAAGCTCAGGAACAATAAAACAATCACATGCATGGACTTTTTGTAGTCACTGATTTTAACATGAGCATACTTATATGAATGTTTTTCAGGAGTAGAGAGAGAGAAGGTAAAATTTATATTTTCCCACTGTTTCTAAAAACTTTGGCATCTGTGAATAAACTCAAACCCATGCCTTTTAACAAAACAGTTCACTATTTTCTTGTTGTATACTTTGATTGGTGTTTATATAAATCAGTAGACAAACAAATCTCTGCCTACAACGATTTCTGAATTTGACATGCTGTTATTCTTGATTTTTATGTTATGCAGTATATCCAGTCGTTAAACCTCTAGGCTTCATAAAAAGTGAAGAAGAGGAGCAGATGATCAGTGATCACCTACTTGGATTCAGCAACACATGTGAGTAAAACCAGGCAAAAGCTTTGACTTCAGTAGTCACATTGTACTTGCCAGGTAGGAGTGGTATTTTGCAACTCGTGTAGACTCAAGAGGCTATCTGAGTAGTGCCTGAAGAATATCTGGAAAAAGCCCGCCTTACCTATTCCAACCTTTCTCAAGTAGTGAATGGTCTGGTACAGTCACTGGTGTATTCAAGAATGATATTCGTAATTGAGGAAGTATCATAGTTGTTGGAGTCAGAACAGCTAAGGCGACAAAAACCACATGTTTTCAGTTGCTGCATGGTAGAAGCTGGGACTTCTGCTATGGCATGGTTGTTGTTCTAAAGCTAAAATTCAGTTTGTCCCTTACTTTACAGTGAAGATGGTAGCTCTATCCGCCTCATGTGCCAGTAGTTGGCAATTGTCACAAGGCGTCAGCAACACATGAAGTTCATACTGCTTCCAATAAAATGTGCTAGTACTGGGTGGTGGCAATGCCAGGCCAGGCACACCATAGAAACAGTGCGTGACAAGTAATCACTGTCACAGTGTTTCTTCAGGCACATAGCCATCCCTGACCCTTGTACCATGTAATTGTATAAGAGGGGGAGAACAGTCATGTGTCAGCCTCCTAGTAGTACAGCTGGACTTCATTGATTTCCTCCCTTGTCCCCTTGTCTTTCTTTTACATCTTCCTTCAGTCTCAACTTCAGTCCAGTCCTCCTTATACTCTCCACTCTCTTTCTCAGGCCAGGATCATATCTCCACCGATGTTAATGTGAAGATTCAAATGAAATTGTGTTTTCTTCTCCTTCTTACTTAATGATGGGGTTTCTAGTTCTGCTTAAAGGGCCTAAGAATTGAAGCCCAGGGAAGGATTTGACTCATAGCTCCTTGAGCCCTGTGGTTAAGATGGGTATATTAGACAGTTAGCTCATGAGCACTCTTGGCCTGTCTAGTTCGCATGATGAATAATGTCCAATTGCAACTGAAATACCATGTGGCAACGTCTTTTGAATGTAAAAGTATTGTGTTGTTGTCTATTTTGTAGAGAATTGTCTCATGGCTTCCCTTTGCCATCATTAGTGTCTGTGGGTGAGCCAACAAAAAAAGCAAGTTTTCCCTATAGCCAGTCACCCAATGTTAGAAATGGGATTTTTGGCAGGCTAGGGCATGTGCCAAAGCCAGGCAGAAACCACAATTCTAGTCAGGATAAGGGAGTTACACTCAAAGCATTTGCACATAACTAACAGTAATACAGTGTAAGTACTACAAAAGGACACCACACCAGTTTAGAAAAATATCCAATATTTTTATATACTTAAGACAAGACAAAAACTATTTAAAAAAATCCACAATACAGTACTAAAAAATCTTCGGTTATCAAAACATACTTGAAAAACAGTTCCTTGATGTCAATAGCTCCTTCCGGGGCCATCACTGCGTCGTGAGCAAACAAATCCAAACAGTTCTGGCTGACCCCTGTGTCACGGGCCAGCTACGGTGTCTTGAAGACCCGCAAACAGTACCTTTTAGAAATGCAGGGCGTCGGTGACCTCTCATTGAGCTTCCAAAAATACGGCGTCTGTTGGCGTCCGTTCCGGAGGTCGGTGCAGGAGTTGTCGGGGTCTTCGAAGTCACACGCGTTGCAGATCGCACTCTCCTCTCTGTTGAAGTCCGGAACGCTGGCGTCGGGTGCTGCGGTGCGGCGTACGGTGCCCTCAGGTCGCACTGCGAGCAGCGGCTCAGTGGCGGCATCAGATGGTGTCGTTGGTGAGACCAGGGTCGCGGTGTGAAGGGAATGCGGTGCGGGCAGGTCGAGGTGCAAACAGAGGCAGCGGCGTTGCTGAAGCACTGTCGTTGGCAGACTAACTGGAGTCAATGGCGCTGGAGTCGGTAGGCCAAGGTTGCGGTATGGGATGAGAGCGGAGCGTTGTGTAACTTTAAGAGCGGTGCCCTCTAACGATGGTGCAAGCAGTGGTGTCGATTTCGGCATGGAGCGTCGTCGTCGGGGATACCAAGGCGTTGTCGTGAAGCGAGGCGGTGCGGAGTGCGGGGCTCAGAGGTCGCGGAGCAGCGGCTCAGTGGCAGCGTCAGCAGGCGCCGTCGGTGAGACCAGGGTCGCATTGCGGTGGTACCTTCTATGGTGCCTTCAGGACAGGGAGTTGGCCACGTCGTCGTAGGGTTGCTTTTTCTTCTGTTGCAGCACAAAACACACAGTTCCTAGTGCTGAGGGAAGAACAGCTTGAAGCCTTTGCTGTTCCTGAGACTTCTTGAACAGGGGGCAAACTTTACCTCAAGCCCTTGGAGAAACTCACAAAAGTAGATTGCAGAAAGTTCAGTCCAGTCCTTTCACTGCCCAAGACAGAAGCAGCCACTGCAGGCCAACACAGCAAAGCACACAGCAATGTGGTAGTCCCTTCTCACAGCTTCTCCAGCTCTTCTTCTTGGCAGTCTTCTTGGTCCAAAAGAGTTCTAAAGTTCAGGGGTCTGGGCCCCAATATTTATATCCCAAAATCCTTTGATCTCTTAGGCAGAGAGTGTCTGTGCCCAGCCAGAACCAGTTCTGCCTCCTCTGGTGTGACTTCCTGGCAGGAGGTGGAGACGGCATGGTCAGAGGCAGACCAAGCCCTTTGAGGTGCAAGGAAATCTCCTCCCCTTCCCCAATTGCAGCCCAGGTCTTTTCAGCCCTTTCTTGATCCACCTAGACTATCTGGAGCCACTCCTGCTCCCCAGCCTTCTGTCATCCAAAACCCAGACAAGCAATCTACATTCCAGCAGAGGCCTACGGGATGACTGAGCAAGAAAATACCTACTTTCTAAAAGTGGTATTTTTTTTAAACACAGAATGTAAAAATCACCTTCACTAAAAGATGCCTCTTTAGATTCTTAGTTCAGGCATACTAAACTGTATTTTTCTCCCTAATTCCCTGGTCCAGTTATGTTTATAACTGGACCCCATTCTATCCTATGGGAAGAGGTAGCCTTGCAATAGTGAAAAATAAAATTGGCAGTAACTCACGATCAGGACATGCTACACACAAGGGCATGTCCTACGTTTCACATACACTGCACCCTGCCCACAGGGGTACCTTGGGCCTACCTTAGGGGTAACTAACATGTAAGAAAAGGGAAGGTTAGGGCGGGGCAAGTGGGTGCACTTGCCAAATCGACATGACAGTACCAGACTGCACACAGGCTCTTCAAACTGTTTATGTGGATGGCACAATCAGTGCTGCAGCCCACTAGCAGCTTTTGGTTTACAGGCCCTGGCACACATGGTGCACTGTACTAGGGACTGACTACTAAATCAAATAGCCAATTATGGAAACACCAATCCATAACTTTAATTTGAGCACTGGCAATGAACAGCAGTGGCAAAGTGCCCAAAGCATCTAGACCAGCCAAGCGGAGTCCGACATTCAGCAAAACCACAGGAGGCAAAGGCAGAAAATGCAGGAGAGACCCACGGAAAAAGTGCCAGGTTTAACACGTGTACCCTCCAGCTGAAATGTGGGGAGAACTACTCTCCATCTTCATCAGTTCTCTTCACTAAGGCCGAAAAATCTAGACAGACCATCAGCATTGGTGTGTTCTGTACCAGGGCAGTGTTCCACCATGAAGTCCATCCCTGTAGGGAAATGAACCACATCAACAGCTTTGGATTCTCACCCCTCATCTGCATTAACCATCTGAGGGGCCTGTGGTTGGCCTGATCCCGGTAGTGAGTCCCAAACCAGTAGGGCCTCAGCTTCTTCAGCGCCCAGACCACAGCAAATGCCTCATGCTCAATTGCACTCTACCTCTGTTCCCGTGGAAGTAACCTCCTACTAATGAAGGCTACAGGTTGGTCTAGGCCCTATTCTTTCAGCTGTGAGAGCACAGCCCCCACACCATGCTCTGAAGCATCTATCTGCACAATGAATTCCCTTGAGAAGTTGGGCGCCTGAAGCACGGGCACCATGCACATGGCAGATTTCAGGACATCAAAAGCTTTCTGGCAGGCGTCAGTCAGTTCACTTTCTTAGGCTGTTTTCTGGAAGTCAGCTCTGTCAAGGGGGCAACAATGGTGCCATCCCCCTTGACAAATCTCCTGTAATACCCTGCGAGTCCTAAAAAGGCTCTCACCTCTGTCTGGGTGTTAGGGGGTTCCCAAGCCAGAATGGTATCAATCTTGGGCTGAAGAGGTGCCACTTGGCCGCTCCCTACCTGGTGTCCCAGGTACACCACGGAACCCTGCCCGATCGGGCACTTACTCACCTTGATCGTGAGGCCTGCCTGCTGTAGAGCCTTCAAAACTTCCCAGAGGTGGTACGGATGTTCCTCCCATGTGGCACTGAACACTGCAGTGTCATCCAGGTCGGCGGCACTAAAATCCTCCAGTCCAGCCAACACCTGGTTGACCAACCTCTGAAAGGTGGCAGGGGCATTCTTCGACCCAAAGGGCATCACCCGGAATAGGTAGTGCCCCTATGGCATTGAGAATGCTGACCTCTCCTTTGCCCCATCAGTTAAGGCAGTCTGCCAGTACCCAGATTTTAGGTCAAATGTGCTGAGGTACCGGGCAGCTCCCAACCGATCGATGAGCTCAGCAGCTCTGGGGATGGGGGTGCGCATCAGTCCTGATGACCACATTGAGCCCTCGGTAGTCCACACAGAACCGAAGTTCTGGTGTGGCACCGGGTGCGGCAGCCTTTTGGACCAAGACCAATGGGCTGGCCCAAGGGCTGTTTGAGGGCTCAATGACCCCTAGCGCTAACATCTTGGAGACCTCCTCCTTGATGCAAGCCTTGACCATGTCAGTCACTCTGTAAATGTTATGCTTTACAGGAGGACTGTCCCCAGTGTCAACATCATGGATACACCATTGAGTGACACCACGGGTCAGGGAGAACAGAGGAGCAAACTGTCCCAACAGTTTGCGACAGTCACTCTGCTGTTCAGGAGTCAGGGCGGGGGAGAGTGATGCACCGTTCACTGACCCATAGTGCTCTTTTGCAGACAGGAGGTCAGGAAGAGGCTCAGTCTCCGCTTCCATTCCAGCATCTTTTGCTAGGAGCATGCCCACTTCGGACCTCTCCAAATGGGGCTTCAGGCGGTTCACATGCAGGACCCGCTAAGGGTTCCTGGGAGACTGCAAGTCTCAAGTTGCTCTGGCGCTCCACCACCTCCAATGGTCCAGTCCACTTATCCTGGAGTGCACAAGGCTCCACTTGGGCCATGATCCATACTTTCTGTCCAGGCTGAAACTCTATCTGAGTGGCATTCTGATCATACCAATGTTTCATCTCCTCCTGGCTGGCTTCCAGATTCGCATGAACAAGTTGTCTGAAGCGCTTAGTCTAGTTTCTGAGGGCCAGCATGTAGCTATATACATCCTGGGGATGTTTACAGGGAGCTTTCTCTCAGCCTTCTTTCATCAGATTCAGAGGTCCTCTTATTTAGGCCTCATGGGTTCACCAAGGCCCATAATCATGCCCTTCAGGGTCCGGTTGAATCTCCCAACCAGCCCATTACCTTGGGGGTGGTAAGGAGTGGTGAACTTGTATGCAACACCGTACTCGTGCCACAGGGACTTCATATACTTTGATATGAAGTTGGTACCACGGTCAGACACCACCTCTTTGGGGAAACTGACACAATAGAAAATACCCATCAACGCACGACCCACCACGGGGTCCGTCACATTCCGGAGATGGATGGCTTCCGGGTATCGGGTGGCATGGTCCACCAAGACCAGGATGAACCTGTTTCCCATAGCTGTCTTGGGATCCAGAGGCCCCACAATGTCAATACCCACCCTCTGAAAGGGGGTGCTGATCACAGGGAAAGGTTGAAGAGGAGCCTTATACTTCCTCCCACTCTTACCACTTGCCTGGCAAGTCTGGTATGACCTACAATGAGTATCAGAACTCTTGCGCATTTGGGGCCAGTAAAAGTGGATGACAAGCCTTTCAAAGGTATTGTCTTGTCCCAGATAAAGGCACATCATGAGCCAGACCCAGTAGGAAGTCTCTGAAGCGCTGGGGTTCCACCAGCACACAGCTGACCCAGGCTCAGCAACGTTATGTTAAAAGTATTTATTAAGCGTACAAAGGGGACGCTGCATTGACGGGACAATTACCTTACTGATAAGCTTGGGAAAACAGCCAGGTCTTAAGCTTTTCCTGAACTGAGCATAGGGGGTCGCCGACCTCACTTCCACGGGAAGCGAGTTTCAAAATTGCGGGGCCAAGACCGCCAATCTGAGCCCTCCATGCTTTTTGCGTTTGAATGGTAGAGTGGTCAATAGGTTTAGATTGGAAGAACGCAGTTCTCAGGAAGGGATATACCGCTGAATCTTTGAAGAAATAAAAGCTGGGCCATTCCCGGCAAGGGCTTTAAAGATGGTACATCCCAGCGTAAAGGCGCAGCGTTTGGCCACTGGAAGCCAATGTAGACTCTTCATCAAAGGTTTGACATGATGTCGGCTGGGCTGACGGGCGAATAACCTGGCCGCGTGGTTTGGCACCAACTGGCAACGGTGTATTTGATATGCTGGAATACCAACATATAATGAGTTGACGTAATCAATACGCGAGATTACCAAGACTAGGACGACCAAAGTCAACGCCTCAGTGGTGAAGAATCTACTGATCTTCCAGATTCTGCGCAGGTGGAAAAAGCAGACGGCGACCAATATGGGCTTTCATGGACAGATTCCTCCTAATCACAATCCCAAAGCTCTTAATGGAGCCTGCTGGAAGTGGGGAGCTACCCAGAAATGGAGGCCAAAAATTAGAGTTCCACAGGTTAGCTGGTCCACCTGTCAAAATGAGCTCAGTTTTATCAGGACTCAATTTCAGTTGATTGTCATTCATCCAATCACTGATAAAGCTCTAGGTAGACAGGAAATTGGACACTGAAGAAATGGAAGAATTGATATCAAACACCAGCTGCAGATCGTCAGCATAGTTAAAAGTTTCAACCATTCTTTCACATAGTGACCAGATCAAAGGTAATAGGTACAAATTAAAAAGAAGGGGCGACAGGGAAGAACCTTGAGGTACCCCACAGGTCAGTTTCATTTAGTTGGATGAGAAATTGACAAGGCGGACTGCTTGAAATCGGTTGCTGAGGAAGGAGAAAATCCACTTCAGTGCCAGACCTTGTATCCCGGCATTGCTGACACGGTCGATCAGGAGACCATGATCGACCGTGTCAAAAGCAGCTGATAAATCAAGGAGTACCAAGGCCTGGGTGAGGCTCTTGTCAGCCCCCCTTCTGAGCTCATCCATAATTGCGAGGATAACTGACTCTGTTGGGTGTGCAGGTCTAAATCCTGCCTGATGAGGATCAAGGAAGTGGGAGTGTTCAATGAAGGAACTAAGACAATTCGCTACATGAGCTTTCAAAATTTTTCCTAGGTAAGGCTCGCTAAATAGGAGACCATTATGCCAGTATATCCAGTGTGATCCAGACTGATCACCTGCTGCCTGGTCTGCACCCTGTTGCCGGAAACCAACAAGAGAAGGGCACTCCTGCTGCTCCTGGCAGAATTCCTCCCTGGTGAGGCCTCCTTCCTGCTGCCAATGGGTCAGCTCAGGTAGGTCCCCCAGTTCAGCCACTTGTTTCCCTATAGGCTCCAGGGCATCCCCCTCAAGGTTTGCCTCCTCCTGGACCATGGGAACTTCGGGCCCGGTTTCCCACGCCCCCTGCTTCTTCTCTTTCTGGCAGGCACCTGGGCCATTCTTTCAGGCTTCAGGTCCTCTTGAATGCCCTTACCGACTGTCATTGACCGTGTGGTCACGCATGCCTACTCAGGCAGACCCAACATCTCCAAATGAGACCTCCGCTCCATCTTCACCCAAGGGGAGCTCTCCAAATCATTTCCTAGCAGACAGCCAACAGTCATGGCTGGCCTCACAGCTATTTTCAAGGTACCTGAGACACCTTCCTCCACTCAAAGGGAACCTGTGCCACTTTGCAGAGGCACTCTGAATTTTCAGCTGCAACTACTGGGTAGAATGCGTTGGGGACCGCCTGCTCATCAGACATCAGCCGACAACTGACAGCTGTCACACTGGCTCCGGTGTCTCTCAGAGCCTCCACACTATGGCCATTGATGGTCACCCAGTGCCTGTACCTGTTAGTGTTATCAGGCAGATGAGCTCTTGGGACCATCTCACTGTCTGCTAATGAGGCCAGGGACATCTCATTCCTTACCGAAGAGGTGGTGATACGTCTGTTTCTTACTGCGTGGGGAGGTGATGCGTCGGTTTCTTACTGCGTCCCCCAACGATGCAACAGACTTGGCGCCTCGATGTGATGCGCCAATCCGGTGATGATGC
This sequence comes from Triturus cristatus, assembly GCF_964204655.1. Taxonomy (NCBI): domain Eukaryota; kingdom Metazoa; phylum Chordata; class Amphibia; order Caudata; family Salamandridae; genus Triturus; species Triturus cristatus. Next base: position 872,864,617 of record NC_140593.1, read on the forward strand.
GTGAACTCATGCAGCCGCATAGCAGGCCTTGCATCAAACTCGGTGCGATGATCGCAGACTTTGGAGATCGGTGCACTCAATGCAGCGTGTGGCGATCTCTCGAGCCGCGGCAGGCGCTACAACGGTTTCTTCGGCGATACGTCGGAAACAGGTGCGGATGTGTCTCGCCTCTTCGAAGTTGCCCCGATTTTCCAGCTCCCAGCGGAAAACATTCTCTAGAGGTCCAGAACAGCAGCGGGTACCTCTTAGCAGATTAGAATTCCCAGCAAGGAAATTCAGAGGAGCTGGTGGTAAAGTCTTTGTGCCCCTGTGACTTCAGAACATGAGACTAGTTCAGTTTCAAGCCCTTGGAGATCTTCTTTCAAGCAGGTGACAAAGCAAACAGCAAAGTCCTTTTCACCTTTCCTTGGCAGCAAGTAGCCACTGCAGGCAAACCCCAGACAGCAAACCGCACAGGGTCAGTATTCCCCCTCAGCTTCGCCGGCTCTTCTCCTTGGCTAAGGTTCCTCTTGATTCCCAGAAGCGATCTAAAGTTCTGGGGTCTGGGTCCTGTTATATTTGGGGGTCTCTAGTTAGCAATGGTTTGCACCTTTCTCCAAATAGGGACCCTTGAGTCTAGTCAAGGTAAGGGGCTACACTCCTAAAATAACCCCTGCTCTCCCCCTTGGTAGCTTGGCACGAGCAGGCAGGCTTATCTCCGAGGCAGTGTGTAAAGCATTTGTGAACACATACAGTAATACAGTGAAAACACTACAGAAGGACACCACACAGGTTTAGAAAAATAAGTATTCTTTACCAGACTTAACACAAGACCAAACGACAAAAATCCACAATGCTGTAATCAAAATAAGACTTTAAAATGGTAGGAAATAGCTCAGTTCACTTTAGATTGCAAATGCAACACGTTACTCTCAAAGTACCTTAGATACGTAACGCAGAACAAACAAAAGGGTAGCAGGGAAGATGATGTGTCGTGTCAGGTTCCTCCGTTCCGATGTCCCCGGGGCTGTGTTGATGCTCTAAAGGGGCCCACCTCTGGACAACCCCAAGTCCGGCTTGTAAGTGAACACGGACTGTTGGGGTAATCGAGCGGGGGAAGGAAAGGGTGGGGACTGCAGGGAGGGAGATCTGAAAACAAGAAAAGACAAACACCATATGAGACCCTTGTCTATATTATATGATATGAGCTGTTTGACATGAAAACCAGCATTACCTACTCTGGCGCGCCATCTCACCTGTATAGTAAAGAAGGTACGGCTTAACTTATAGGGGAGAGCAAGAGGCAGTGGCAAGAGGTTTCAGGCAACTAATATGAAACAAAAGAAACAAAGACCACACATATGGGAATAGCACTTCAGTGAGAAGAACACATGGAACACGACATGTCTTAGTACTTTGTGTTTGCAGATACCCACTTGCGTCTGAACCACTAGTCTCAAGCCCAGCGGGTATGGCACCACCCCTTCTTGTTGAGGCTCTCTCCTATGAATAATAAATGGAACAGAAGAAAAGAAACAATAATGAGGACTGGCTGCGGGAACGTGCCTTTCTTCACGTCTTGCTTCTGCCAGTATATGCAGGAAACATGCATCAGATATCCCACACACGTCTATGCACACCAAGTGATGGGTTGTCTTTACTGCCTCACAAGACAGTGAATAAACGATAGAGAACTTTGCAACAGGAAGCTGCTTGTCATGGAGCTCTCAAGCCACTAGAGTAATGACAGGGCTGAAACTCACTCACGCTCTCTGATGGGTGAGTGGCCGTAATTTTGAACCGCTCCTCTCCATGCGACCGGCCGGTCTCTCCAACAGAGGGGCGATATCGTTCAAGAGTTAAGTTGCCCAGGGAAACACCCCAAACACTCCGGTCTGATGAGACCCTTTGGTCTCTGAACTTGGTCCTATGAGGAGCCTCAGCAAGAATCAGCGACAACACGCCTACCTCGGTGGTTGGAAGTCTCCGGGGGAGAATGCATCCCTCGCGCTTCCTGATTCCTTCTGCCTCCGTGCTCCTCTCTGCCAAACACCGTGATATCTTGGGCGCGTCTACTCCAGAAGAATTATCGGCTCCGAAGGAGTCGACCTTTGCCCTTTTTACGTCCTCGACGGGCGTTGCGCGAGTCACGTGATACATCTCTCGCAACGCCCGCCGGGACTTGTAGTCTTGGAGCGGACGGGTTCTGAACTTCCGCGTGTGCAGTTTGCAGCAGTCGGCGCGCTGGCTATCGGATCCTGACAGCACATCCCCCTTCCGGGGTTCATCGACTGCCGGATGGCTTGTGCGGGTGTAACCGATGAAACTTAGCAACCAGCCTGGGCGCATGGACCACCGAAGCAGGTTCCCACGAGTCATCCTCTGGCCAATACCCTTTCCAGGAAATCAAGTACCATAACCTACCCCGCACTATCTTGGCATCTAAGACGGCCTTCACCTCATATTCCTGCTCTTGTTGCACCCAGATAGGTGCTGGACGCTGCTTCATTGGCTGTCTCGATGGTTTCAGAAGGGAGACATGAAAAATCGGATGTATGCGGAAGTGCGCCGGTAACTGCAGCTTCACGGCTACGGTATTTATATGCTTTATGACCCGATAAGGTCCAATATATTTAGGGTTGAACACGCTGTGTTTCCTAAATCGGATGTGCCTGGTAGACAACCACACCCGATCCCCACGCTTGAATACGGGACCTGGCCTGCGATGCTTATCAGCCTGTGTTTTATACTGGTCCTTAGCTTTCAGCAAATTGGCCCTAGCCTGCGCCACGATTCTCCGCATAAGCACTAGTCGGGTGTCAGTGTTAGGTAGGATCAAAGGGGTGAACCTGGGGTGGAACCCGTAAGTACAGAAAAACGGGGTGTGTTTAGTTGACGAATGTGTGGCGCTGTTTTAAGCAATTTCAGCGGCCCACAACCACTCCACCCACGCATCAGTAGTGGTATTCACATAACACCTCAGGTATTGCTTCAAAGTTTGGTTCAGCCTTTCGGTTTGGCCATCCGTTTGGGGATGGAAGTTCGTAGAAAGGAAGGAGGTGACGTGGAGCTTGGAACACCAAGCCTTCCAAAAGCCTGCCGTGAACTGGGCCCCTCTGTCTGACACTATAACCTGCGGAAGTCCATGAAGACAGACTACGTGAGTAAGTAGTAACAGGGCCAACTGTCCTGCGGTGGGTGCCTGTTTACAGGCTACAAAGTGGCCCATTTTAGTTAGGTAGTCTATCATCACCATGATGGCCGTCATTCCTTGGTCTCGGGGGAGTCCCACTATAAAATCCACTGATATCCTTTCCCAGGGTCTCTCGGGAGTGGGCATCGGCTGCAGCAATCCCTGGGCTGATTGGTGGTCTGCCTTCATTTGGGCGCAGATGGAACACTCCTGCACCCACGTCTTGATATCCGGACGAATGGAGGGCCACCAAAAGTGTCATAACACCCTTTCTAGGGTCTTTTCACGACCGGCATGTCCTGCACAAGGGAGGTCGTGACACCACGTAAACGCCATTTTTCTCAGGTTTTTGTTGGGGATGAGTACTTGTCGGCCTTTCATGGGGAGGCCTTGATGTAACCTCCATTCTGGATGGAACCGAAGCCATGTTCTCCACTCTACAGTCCGTATCCCTCATCTGATACTTTCTAAGAAGCTGTCCGTGGTCACTACCCCCACTACTCGGATAGGCTCGATGATGGCTTTCTCTGTAACCGTATCCTTGGGCTGAGGGCTTTCCTGTCGAGTGAGAGCGTCGGCCTTCTTGTTGTTAACACCTGGGCGAAAGGTCACTATGAAATCAAACTCGGCAAAAAAAAGCGTCCAACGGAGTTGCCTAGGTGTGAGGTGTCGAGCTGCTCGTAAAAACTGAAGGTTGCGATGATCGGTATATACTGTGATCTGATGTGCTGCCCCCATGAGCCAATGCCTCCATTCCAGGAAAGCATCTTTTATAGCCAAGAGTTCCTTTTCGGTGATAGTATAGTTTTGTTCCGCCGGGTTCAATTTCCGGGACATAAAGGCTATGGGGTGGAGGTACCCCGTGGTTTCGTGTCTCTGAGACAGCACTGCTCCCACCGCTACTTAGGATGCATCCGCTTCTACAAAAAAGGGCAACTCCGGTTTAGCATGAACAAGAACAGGAGCGGAAGTAAAAGCCTCCTTTAGGCAATCAAACGCCTCTTGGGTTTCGGTGGACCATATGAACGGTACCTTTAATCTGGTCAACTTGGTCAGGGGTGCCACTGTGTTGGAGAAGTTTTTTATGAATCTCCTATAGAAATTTGCGAACCCCAGTAGACTTTGGATGTTTTTAACGTTTGTGAGGACGGGGCCACTCCACGACGGCCTTCACCTTCCTCTCTGCCATGACCTGTCCAGAGGGGGTTAGCATAACCCCGAGGAATTCCACTGTGGTTACGTGGAACTCACATTTTGTGAGTTTACAGAATAGCTGGTTTCTTTGTAAGGCCTGTAACACTTGCCGCACATGGGAGATGTGCTCCTCTTCAGTTGTTGAGTATACAAGAATGTCGTCGATATACACGACTACAAAGACGTCCAAAAATTCTCGTAACACCTCGTTGAGGAAAAATTGAAATGCGGCAGGGGCGTTACAGAGCCCAAAGGGCATCACCAAATACTCAAAGAGCCCGTACCGCGTTTTGAAGGCTGTCTTCCATTCATCGCCTTCGCGCATCCGCACCAAGTGATACGCCCCTCTCAAATCCAGCTTGGTGTATATGTTCGCAGCTCTCACCTGCTCCAGGAGAACCGGAATTAACGGGAGTGGGTATTGGTTTTTTACCGTGATGGCATTTAATGCCCGAAAGTCTATGCAGCACCTCAGTTCTCCGTTGGCCTTCGGAATGAAAAAAAGAGGGGAGGCTGCAGGAGACCGCGAAGGACGAATGAACCCTAATCCTTGGTATTTGTCCAGGTAGGTTCACAGGTGTTGGTTTTCTGGTACGGTCAGAGCATATATCCGCCCGCAGGGTACCACCGCCCCGGGAACCAAATCGAACTCCTGATGAGGAGGGAGCTCTTCCGCCTTGGTATCGCTGAATACCTCTGCGAAGGGGCGGTAACAGTCAGGTAACACCACTTCTTTCTCGGCAGCGGTCGCTATTCTGTGCACGGTGGCTAACACCTCCGACGGGCGGGTCGGCTCCAGGTTGCGATGCTTCTGGCAGTACACTGACCTCAATTGTAAGGTCTTAGTTGCCCAGTGGATGCTGGGTTCATGTTTCTACAGCCACAGGAGCCCCAGGATCACTCCGTACTGGGGGGCTTGGATGATGTTAAAAGACACTTATTCTCGGTGATATCCCTCATACGTGAGTTCGTACTCCGGAGTGTGGTGATGTAGCGGTCCTGATACCAACTCCTTGCCATCCACCGCGTAGACCAATTCCGGGGTGGGTTTGAGGAGGAGCTGAACTCCTAACCTGGCTGCCTCTTTTCTGTCCATAAAACAACCGGTAGCACCGGAGTCAACCATGGCTCTGATAGGTCTTCCTACTTGATTTATGTCGATGTGCATCGTGATAAAGAAATGTTCTGTGTCCCTAAAAACGGCGTAATCCACTGAAGGGATGGTACGTCTGCCTGAGAGCCTCTCTTCAACCGTTCTCAGGTGCGATAGTTTTCCTCCCCCTTGTCCGTTGCCACCGTCGCCATCTGGCCGGGACGAGAACGACCGTACGCGGGTTTAACCGGACACTCCCGTATGAAGTGCCCTTTCTTGGCACAATACAAACACAATCCCTGTTTGCGTCTATGGTCTCTCTCGCTCAGAGTTAACGATGCCCTCACTGCTCCGATTTCCATAGGTTCTGGCTTGGTTGGAGTTTTCTCTGGGAGCCCTGTTCGCTCGCTCCATGGACTGGACCTCTCCTTTCTTGCGTGCTCTCCTTTCCGTTCTTTCAACCGATGGTCCAACCGGAGCGTCAGGTCAATGAGGGCAGCACAGGTGTTGGGTTGTGGATCGATTTGGGCCAGGACGTCCTTCAGCTCTTCTATGAGGCCGTGGTAAAAGATGACTGACTGTTTGGTTTCAGGCCAATCGGTTTCTGCTACCAATCTTCTGAAGTTGTTTAGGTAGCTGACCAAATCCAAGGATCCTTGCCGGAGCTCGAGGAGGTCTTTGTCCACCGAGAACGTTTCTGCTCGCCAGTCAAACGTCTTCTCGAAAGCTGCTCTGAATGTATCCCAATCGTATAGCAGGGGGTCATCATTCCTAACTATAGGGACTGCCCACTGGGCGGCTTCCCCCCCAAATACGAGATCAAAAAGGCGACTCTAGCTTGGTTTGTAATGAACATTTTAGGCTTGCAGGTGAAATGGAGCAATACCTGGGTCATGAACACTTGGACCTTCTTTCTATCCCCATGGAACCTCTCGGGTGGGGCCAAGGGTACTGAGGAGGGTACTTCTACCACCACCGATGTCGGGTGTGAGGGGCCTCCCACGCTAAACGGGTTTTTCTGCATGTAATCTACGCAGGAATGTAAGGCCGCTGTCTCCTGTCGGGACGCAGCTAGCTCTGCCTGCATCTGCGCTAACGCAGCCATTACGTCCTCTAAGGTAGCCATCCTTAGCCTTCAACACAACCAGGAGGAAAAGAGAATTCTTGGGCCGATAATTCTGTCAGGTTCCTCCGTTCCGATGTCCCCGGGGCTGTGTTGATGCTCTAAAGGGGCCCACCTCTGGACAACCCCAAGTCCGGCTTGTAAGTGAACACGGACTGTTGGGGTAATCGAGCAGGGAAGGAAAGGGTGGGGACTGCAGGGAGGGAGATCTGAAAACAAGAAAAGACAAACACCATATGAGACTCTTGTCTATATTATATGATATGAGCTATTTGACATGAAAACCAGCATTACCTACTCTGGCTCTCCATCTCACCTGTAAAGTAAAGAAGGTACGGCTTAACTTATAGGGGAGAGCAAGAGGCAGTGGCAAGAGGTTTCAGGCAACTAATATGAAACAAAAGAAACAAAGACCACACATATGGGATTAGCACTTCAGTGAGAAGAACACATGGAACACGACATGTCTTAGTACTTTGTGTTTGCAGATACCCACTTGCGTCTGAACCACTAGTCTCAAGCCCAGCGGGTATGGCACCACCCCTTCTTGTTGAGGCTCTCTCCTATGTCTAATAAATGGAACACAAGAAAAGAAACAATAATGAGGACTGGCTGCGGGAACGTGCCTTTCTTCACGTCTTGCTTCTGCCAGTATATGCAGGAAACATGCATCAGATATCCCACACACGTCTATGCACACCAAGTGATGGGTTGTCTTTACTGCCTCACAAGACAGTGAATACACGATAGAGAACTTTGCAACAGGAAGCTGTTTGTCATGGAGCTCTCAAGCCACTAGAGTAATGACAGGGCTGAAACTCACTCACGCTCTCTGATGGGTGAGTGGCCGTAATTTTGAACCGCTCCTCTGCATGCGACCAGCCGGTCTCTTCAACAGAGGGGCGATATCGTTCAAGAGTTAAGTTGCCCAGGGAAACACCCCAAACACTCCGGTCCGATGAGACCCTTTGGTCTCTGAACTTGGTCCTATGAGGAGCTTCAGCAAGAATCAGCGACAACACGCCTACCTCAGTGGTTGGAAGTCTCCGGGGGTGAGTGCAGCCCTCGCGCTTCCTGATTCCTTCTGCCTCCGTGCTCCTCTCTGCCAAACACCGTGATATCTCGGGCGTGTCTACTCCGGAAGAATTATCGGCTCCGAAGGAGTCGACCTTTGCCCTTTTTCGTCCTCGACGGGAGTTGCGCGAGTCACGTGATACGTCTCTCGCAATGCCCGCCGGGACTTGTAGTCTTGGAGCGGACGGGTTCTGAACTTCCGCGTGTGCAGTTTGCGGCAGTCGGCTCGCTGGCTATCGGATCCTGGCATGTCGGTTCCTTACACTCAGGGGAGTGGATGCGTCGGTTCCTTACTGCTGCGCAGGGAAGTTGATGCTTGCTTCCTTACTGTGTGGGGAGGTGATGCGTCGGTTTCTTACTGCGATCCATAGCGATGACGCTCTGGTCGATGCGACAAAATGGCGTCTTGGTTACGGTGCGGCAACGTAGATGCGATGCGTGCACGCCCAACTGCGGTGCGGCGATTCGGCGATCTTCTGAGCCGCGACAGGCCCTGCGACACGCTTCTCCGGTGATGCGACCTCTGTGGCGGTGGCACGCTTCTCCAGTGATGCGACGCGCTTCGGCGATGCAATGGTGACAGCAGCGGCACGCTTACTCAGCGATGCGACGGCAACTGCTGGGGTGGCGACATGCTGCTTGTCGTTGAGTCGCGCTTCCAGCGACACGCAGTCTCTCAGAAGGCCCAGCACAACAGCAGGCACTTCATTTCCTAGCAAGAGAATGCAGGGGGGAGCTGGTGGTGAAGTCTTGTATCCCTGAGACTTCAGGCAGGAGGCAGGCTCAAAGTTCAAACCCTTGGAGATCTTCCACAAGTTGATGAAAAGCACACTCAGTCCTCTTCTCCTTTCTTTGGCAATGAAGCAACCACTGCAGGCCAACCCCCAAACACACAGCACAGGAGTAGTCTCCTCCCTCAGCTTCTCTGGTTCTTCTCCTCAGCAAAGGGTTGTCTTGATTCCCAGAAGTGATCTAAAATTCTGGGGTCTGTGTCCCCCTTTTTATATCCACAAATCCTTTGTCTGTACCTAGTCCAAACCAGTTCTGGGTGCATTCTGCCAGTGCACAACTTCTTCCTTTGTCAGTGGGGCCAAGGTCATCACACACCACAGGAGGTGGAGCCAGCATTGTGGAAGGCAGGCACAGCCCTATTCAGGGCCAGGTGCTACTCCTCCCACCACTCCTCATGCAGATAGGTCTATTCAGCCTTGTGCTGACTCACCCTGTCTCCTGGAGCCCCCCAGGGTCTGTTACTCACAAACCAGACATGGAATACACAACCCAGCAGAGGCAGGCTTGGATGTTTAGGCAAGAAAATACCTACTTTTTAAAATTGGTATTTTTAAACACAGAATGTTAAAACAAACTTCACTAAAATGTGTATTTTCATGCATACTAAATTAGTTTTTCTACCATGTTCCCTGGGACAGTTATGATTATAAGGTGTTCTAATCAAACTGCCCATTCTGGCCTATGGGGACAGGTAGCCTTGCAATAGTGAAAAACGAAAATGGCTGTACTTCACTATCAGGATATGCCACACACACCAGGGCATGTCCTACCTTTTAAATACAATGCACCCTGCTCTTGGGCCTACCTTAGGGGTGGCTTACATGTAGAAAAGGGAACGTTTAGGGACTGGCAAGTGGGTGCACTTACCAAGTCAACAGGGCAGCACTGGGCTGCACACAGGCTCTGCAATGGCAGGCCTGAGCCATAGGTTACAAGCTGCTCCGGTGGGTGGCACAATCAGTGCTGCAAGCCCACCAGCAGCATTTGATTTACAAGCCCTGGGCACACACGGTGCACTGTACTAGGGTCTGACAAGTAAACCAAATAAGCCAATCATGAAGTCACTAATCCATTACATCAATTTAACATAGTGTGCACTTGCACTGTGGCACTGAATAGCAGTGGCACAGTGCCCAAAGCATCTAGACCAGCAAAACATATAGCAAAAACACAGGAGGCAACAGCAAAATATGGAAGGGAGACCCACGCCAATGGTGCCAGGTCACAATATTTATACTACAAAATACTTTGTTCTCTGGTGGCAAAGAAGCCCTGTGCTTGGTCTAAACCAGTTCTGTCCTCTCTGGTGCAGCTTCCTGTCAGGAGGTGGCAACAGTATTGTGGAAGGCAGACCAGGCCCATTCAGGTGAAAGGAAATCTCCCCCCCTACTCTAAATGCAGCCCAGGTCTCTTCAGCCCAGCCTTGACTCATCAGACACTCTGGAGCCACTGCTTCTCCCCAGCCCCTGTCATCCAAAGCCAGACATGCAATGCACAAACCTAGCAGTATTTTCAAACACAGAATGTAAAAATCACCCCCACTAAAAGATGCATTTTACCATTCTGAGTTCAAGCATGCTAAACTTTATTTTCCTCCTTGTTCCCAGGGGTAGTTAGGTTTATAAGATGTTATAAGCAAACTCCCCACTCTTTTCTTTGGGAACAGTTAGCCTTGCAGTAGTGAAAACTAAATTGGCAGTAATTCACTATCAGGACATGGCACACACACCAGGGCATGTCCTACCTTTCACATACACTACACCCTGGCCACAGGGGTACCTTGTGCCTACCTTAGGAGTGACTAACATGTAAGAAAAGGGAAGGGTACAGCCGGGCAAGTGGGTGCACTTGCCAAATCGACATGGCAGTACCAGACTGCACACAGGCTCTGCAAAGGCAGGCCTGAGTTACATTTACAGACTGCTTATGGAAGTGGCACGATCAGTGCTGCAGCCCACTAGCAGCATTTGATTTACAGGCCCCGGGCACACATGTTGCACTGTACTAGGGACTTACTAATAAAGCAAATAGCCAATCATGGAAACACCAATCCATAATAGTAATTTACAAAGGGAGCACTTGCGCTTTGGCACTGAACAGCAGTGGCAAAGTGCCCAAAGCACTAGACCAGCAAAACAGAGTCAAACATACCACAAAACCAAAGGAGGCAAAGGCAAAAAATGCAGTGGAGACCCACGCCAATGGTGCCAGGTCTAACACTCCTAATATATACACTCCTGATTATTTTCATGCCTTGATGGGGATTCTTGATAGGGTAGATATGAACCACCTCATGATTAGGGGAAACTTCAATTTATTTTTTAATCCGGCGTTGTACTCCACATTGGCTGCCCCAAGCAGAAAACCTCATGCCACGCACATACTGCTGGATATGTGTACTTTGTTTACTCTTAGAGATGCATGATGCCATCAACATACTCATCTCCTGGGCCATACTTTCTATTCTGCAACTCATGGCCCATGGTCCCATTTAGACTATTGGTTCCTCTACCTTTCAGTTCTTCCTTGGTTGGGTGAAGTGGGGTGCCAACCTCGCACATTGTCGGATCATGGTTAGGTTTGTGTGGTTCTGAGTGCTCCGCTGTGATGTCTCCTCCTCTCAGACCCCGACCTCCTCCTGGGAGGTTCGAGTCTGCTGCCCATGCATGCTGCCTGCCATCAGCCACCTTATAACTATATCTTCTGCTTTTACTTTTGTAAAGCGCTGCGCCACCCCTGGTTATTGTGTATGTCATTTTGGTTTTGATATTGATTTCCCACCACTGTTCCGTTTTGTGCCTGTGTCTGCTCCGCCGCTGCTTACGTTGCGACCCCTGTCCCCCCGGACAGCCCCCGCTCCCCCCTCCCAGCATCTCATCCCACCCCCCTTCCCTACTTAATGGTGGCCGCTGCGCAGTCGCACCGCTGGCACGCCAAAGGCAAGCTCGTCTGCGTCCTGACCTCGACCAGCCCCAGAGACCCAGCATCTCGTCCCACCCACGGCTACAACACATCCGCTCTCCACGCACTCAACCCTGGAAGACTCAGCGACTGCCAACAGGCCAAACCAAACACGACCCACAGTCACTTCTCCTGCCTCCACTGCCGCCAGACCTTCACCACCACCCTGGCCCCCAGCTCCGCTGACGCAATCACCGGCGACACCCTAAGATGCATCCTCCTCAACATGCGCTCTGTGCACAAACACGCAGTAGAGATCTGGAACCTACTCGACTCCCTCTTGCCTGACATCGCCTTCTTCACGGAGACCTGTACCAACCCCTCCTCCGTCCCTGACATCAACACCGCCATCCCGGATGGATATAAGATCCAGAGGAAGGACCGCCACAACCAACCGGGAGGGAGCCTTGCCATCGCCCACAAAAACACCCTCCACCTCAAGCTAAAACTTCCCCTCTGCCGAACACCTGCACTGCCAGATCCGGACCAGCTCCAACTCCACACTTCGCTGAACCCTCGTCTACAGACCCCCCCGGGGCCCCTTCACCGCCACCATCACCGACCTCATTGCACGCCATCACCTCAATTAACTACATACTCATTGGAGACCTGAACTTCCACCTCGACAACCACAGCGACCCCAACTCCACCACCCTTCGCGACAACCTCGCCAACATCGGACTCAAACAACTCGTTACCACACCGACCCACAGAGCAGGACACACCCTCGACCCCATCTTCGCACCAGGAAGCAGCGTTCACTTCAGCCACACAATGCAACCCCCATGGACCGACCCCTACTGCGTACACTTCACCGTCAAGAAACCCAAGACACCTAAACCAGCCCCACGCCCACCATAAAGGAACTGGAGCAAGGTCACCGACGAGCAATTGAACTCCGCCCTCACCCAAAACAACCACATCTCGGCATCCGACGCCAGTGTCGCAGCCAGGGAACTCCACACCAGGATCACCACCTGCACAGACGATCTTGCCCTGCTACGCAACTCCTACAAACAGCGCCCCAGGAAAGCCACCTAGTTCACCACCGATCTCCAAGAAGCCAGACGCACCTGCAGACACCTTGAGAAGAACTGCAGAAAACACCAAGACACCCGAAAACCACACCACTTACAAGAATGCCATGACGGACTACCACAACCAAATAAGAACCACCAAGAGCACTTTCATCCACAACAAAATCCTCGCCAACTCCACCAACTCCAAGGAACTCTCCAGTGTCATTCAGGACTTCATGAACCCCCGCAGCGAAGCCACAGACATCACCCGTCCCAAGACCTCTGCGATAAGCCCGGAACCTACTTCCACCTCAAGATCAAAAACCTTTACGACAACTTCGTCGACCATTCACCGGACGCCACAGACGGCCCGCCCCCAGATACACAAGTCAGCCCACCATCTCCTCCTGGGCGCCTATCACGACCGAAGACACCACCTCAACCATGAAAGGCATCCACTCAGGGGCCCCCACCAACCCCTGCCCTCCAAACATCTATCACAGAGCCACCACTGCCATCGCACCCGAACTACAACGCACCATCAACACCACCTTCGAAAAAGGCACCTTCCCAGATGACTGGAAACGCGCAGAAGTCAGGCTCCTTATCAAGAAACCCACAGCTGACCCTACTGACCTCAAGAACTATCGGCCCATCTCGCTCCTCCCCTTCGCAGCCAAAGTCGGAGAGAAAACAGTCAACGGGGAACTGACGCGATTCATCGAAGACAACGCCGTCCTCGACTCGTCCCAATCTGGATTCCAAAGCAACCACAGCACCGAAACTGCCCTACTAGCCGCCACAGACGACATCCGCACCCTCTGGACCAAGGCCACTCCACAGCCCTTATCTTACTCGACCCATCAGCAGCCTTCGACACCGTCTCTCACCGCACACTCGTCGCCAGACTACAGGACGCCGGCATACAAGGAACAGCCCTAGACTGGATCCGATAATTCCTCACTGGAAGAAGCCAAAGAATTGGACTGCCACCCTTCCTCTCCGATCCCACCAAAATCACCTGCAAAGTCCCACAAGGGTCGTCATTAAGCCGAACCCTCTTCAACATCCACATGGCCCCCCTTTCCGCCATCATCTGACAACACGGCCTCAACATCGTATCCTACTCTGACGACACCCAGCTCATCCTCTCCCTCACCAAAGACCCCACCACTGCCAAACGCAACTTCCGGATTGGAATGCAAGACGTCACAGTGTGGATGACCAACAGCTGTCTAAAGTTTAACGCCGAGAAGACAGAAGTCCTCGTCCTGGGACTCAACCCTTCAGCAGGGGACAACACCTGATGGCTAACCGCCCTAGGAAGCCCACCGACCCCCTCGGACCACGGCAGAAACCTCACCATCGTACTCGACTCAGCCCCCACTATGAACCAACAGGTCAACGGCGTCACCTCCAGCTGCTTCAACACCCTCTGCATCCTCCTCAAGACCTTCAAATGGATACCCCCCGAGTCAAGGAAGACTATCACCCACGCACTCATCACCAGCAGACTGGACTATGGAAACGCACTCTACGCTGGCATAAACAAATCCTTACTCTGCAAACTCCAGACTATACAGAACACCACCGCTAGACTCATCCGGGGCATCCCCCGGCACAAACACATCAGCCAACATCTACGGAGGCTTCACTGGCTCCCGATGAAGAAATGAGTCGTCTTCAAAATCCTCACGTACCCTACAAATGCCTACACAACACTAGACCCAAATACCTCAACTACAGAATCAACTTCCACGTACCCAAAAGGAACCTCCGATCCTCCAACCTCGCGCTAGCCAATACCCCGCCCATCCACAGAGCCAGGGCAGGCAGAAGATCCTTCTCTCACATTGTGGCCAAGACCTGGAACGAGCTCCCGGCGGACATCAGACGCGCCCCCTCCCTGAGCACCTTCAGGAAGACCCTCAAGACCTGGCTCTTCGGCTAAGCAGATCTGAGCCCCAAGCACCTTGAGACCCCAATGGGTGAGTAGTGTGCTTACAATCCCCTGATTGATTGAATGTGGCGCTCTCTTAGTCAGTCTCTCTTACATTCGGCTTTACACAAGGAACTTTGGACTGCCATCACAGACTATTTTTAACTCAATTAAGGTATGGTGGCCACACAAGCCTCTCTTTGGGAGGTTCTCAAGACGTACGTTTTCGGTGTAGCTATAGCTAAGAAGTGCGGCATATGGCGCGACATACGCCACTCCTTGGAGCGGGTGGAAGCTACCCTTTGGCATATTGATTCCACCTCCTCAGGGGGTTTTGAAGATGACCAGCTCTTTCTTCGAGCTAAGGCAATGGAGGAATTTAGTGCACTTGATGACCGTGAGGTGCAGTTCCTCCAGAATTATGCTGTGATCCATCGGTACGGTGAGGGTGAGCGTCCGGGTCGCATGGTGGCGAGATTGCTGTGTCCACAGAAGGGGAGTGATTACATACTGGAACTCACTCTTGAGGATGGTATCCATACTTCTGATGGTGGCAAGGTCTTTGCGGAATTGCTACCGTATTACACCCAGCTTTGCACCTCCCGGTACGTGGAGGAAGGTAACGATTTGGCAGATTACCTATCGGAGATCACCATGGTTTAGCTGTCCTCTCTGCAGCAACAAGTCCTTAGCAAACCAATAATGTTTGAGGAAATTTATCCCCGCAATTGACTCCATGAATGGGTCAAAGGCCCCCAGCTCTGATGGGCTCACAGGATACTTATAACATCTTCTTGCTCCCAGTTTGTTAGAACTCTATGCTGAATCCCTTGAAACTGGGGTGCTTCCTTCCACGCTACGCAAAGCGATTATAACTCTGCTGTAAAAACCCAGTAAGCAACCACTACACTGTCAATCTTATAGGCCACTGTCTTCATTGAACTTTGATGATAAAATTCTTGTGAAGGTATCAGCTACTAGATTATCTCTCCATCTTGAAACTTTCATCTCTCCTCTCCAGTCGGGCTTTGTTCCGCTTCGGTCTACCTCCATAAATCTATGCACGTTGTTTTCTGTGTTGAGCAGGATAGCTCCTGATGTCCCTGCAGCTGTGGCCTTACTTGACATGGAGAAGGCCTTTGATTCTCTTGAATAGCCTTTTTTACAAGCAACATTGCAGAAACTTGGCCTCCCGCGTGGGTTCACATCCTTAATCAAGCTTCTTTATTCTCAACCGACAGCTCACATTCATGTCAACTGATCGTTAACCTCTGCGTTCACACTGGCTGGAGCACAAGACAGGGGTGTCCACTTTCCCTGCTTTTATTCATCAGTCATCATCAAGTCCCAAGATGCTTGTTTCCGGTCCAGGGAAGGCCTGGCTTGGCAGTTTGGGCTGGACTATTCCCATGAGGCACAGGGTGAAGACTGATTTGCATTTAGCTGGGTCTGAACTTGAGTGGTGAAGTGAGCTAAAGAAGATGATGGATTCAACCCAGATCTGTGACTGGGGGTGAGTGTGAGTGTTTGAAAAGTTTCAGCTCTCTGTCCATCAACTCCTCGTGTGTGCTTTGTTGCCCTAAGTTGGCAGGGTAGGCCCAGACATGGGTCTCTTGCTCACTTTGCCATTGGATTCAAGCTAGCTTGGCAGATGACGGGTCTTACCCGGAAACCGGTCCCAGGATGCTTGTTTCTGGTCCAGGGAGGACCTGGCTTGGCAGTTCGGGCTGGATTGCTCCCATGAGGCACAGAGTCAAGACTGATTTGCATATAGCTGGGTCTGAACTGGGGTGGCGAAGTGAGCTAAAGAACGATGATGGATTCAACCCAGATCTGTGACTGGGGGTGAGTGTCTGAAACGTGTCAGCGCTCCATATATTATCTCCTGGCATGTGTTGGGATATGTACATGATGTCCCAAAGGAGGTCCGACGGTTTGTCGCGATTGCACTTCTCCTTGCAATGCATGAGTGTCGCCTGGGCGCTATGCTCCCCTGTCTATAGGAAGGACCCCAAAAGACGACGTAGGTGTAGTAAGGTTTTATTTCTTTTGGTTGGGACAGTTTCTTGGTATTTCTTCTTCTCCTCTGGTTGTTTTGGTCCCCCTCTTCTCCTCGGTCTGCGGAAGTCTGTGTCTGCCCGAAGACTCCGTGGAATATGTAAAGAAGGGAAAACAATACCAAAATTTAGGGGACCTTTCTCGCCTTCTCGGGTTCTGAGGGGGAAAGGGGAGTGAGGAGTCACCGGGGTTCCAGCACCAAAATAACACTCGTGTGAATAGAAGTCAGTAGGTGAGTGAGGGCTCTCTTGATATAACAAAACGGCCACAGCCCAGGTGCCCTCCCAACAGTGAACAACCTCCCCTAACGCCCTCCCCGTGTATTTAAGTAGCCCAGGATACGACTCCGTACCTTTCCCAGCCACGCTCCTCCGGGCGCGTGGCGGGGCGAGACGTGGTGTAGTTGGCCTCCTGGCTCAGCAACTCTCTCCGCTCCTCTCCAGTCCTCCGACTCTCGTGCTCCTCTCTTCTCCGTCGCCTCTCGTGCTCCTCTCTTCTCCTCCGTCCTATTCGTTTCACTCTCCTCGTCTCCTCCTCGGGCTTTCGCGCTGGTTTCCTTTCCGGCTTCCGTCTTAGCGTTGTCGCTGTTCTCCGATTGGCCCGATATCCGTGACGTCGTCGGGGGCGGGTCCGTAGTTGCTCCCAGCCAGTCCACGTTAAAGGGACCGCCAGCACCCTGCATGAAAGGTTGAAAGGAGCCGTCAGCGAGGGATTGAATGGAGGACGCCTCGGGTTCCGGGAATCGCTGACACATCCCATCCCCCGGATTTTCACGATCGGGGGAAATCGGATATCTGGAGAGAAAGTCTGCGTTCCCTTGGTCCAACCCCTTTCGATGCTTAACCTCAAAGCGGTAGGGCTGTAAGGCCAGGAACCAGCGGAGGATTCGCTCATTATGGCCTTTGTTACGCTAGAGCCATGTGAGAGGGGCATGATCCGTAAAAAGGATGAATGAACGACCTTCCAAATAGTAACGTAGTTTCTCCACCCCCCAATGGACGGCTAGACATTCTTTTTCGATCGTGGAGTAAGCCTGCTCTCGGGGAAACAGCTTCCTGCTGATGTAGAGAATTGGGCGTTCACACCCCTCAGCATCCTCCTGGGAGAGCACTGCCCCTATCCCAACACCTGAGGCATCTGTCTGTAAGATAAAGGGCTTCTGAAAGTCAGGGGTCACTAACACAGGGGAGGATGTGAGAGCGTCCTTGAGAGACTGGAAGGCCTTAGCCTCTAAGTCCGTGGGGGCCCGCAAGCGGGGCGAAGCCTGGGTTTTGCGGAGGAGATCCGTCAGGGGTCCAGCTAGATCGGCAAATTGCGGGATGAATCGTCGGTAATAACCTACTAATCCTAAGAATGCCCTTAGGTCTCTTTTGGTTTTGGGGTAGGTCAACGCCTGAATAGCTGCTACTTTTTCGTTCTGTGGTTTTAGGGTCCCGTCCCCCAATAAAAACGCTAAATATTTTACCTGATGATAAGCGAATCGGGATTTCTTGGCATGGATATGAAAACCTGCCTGACAAATGCTGTCTAAAACCCTGGTCAGGTGTTGTATGTGTTCGGGCCAGGTTTTGCTGAAGACTACAATGTCATCCAGGTAAGCAGAGGCATAAGGAAGGTGGGGTTTCAGAAGGGAATCCATGGCTCGTTGAAAGGTGGCAGGGGCGCCATGCAGCCCAAATGGGAGGACAGTGAAGTGGTATTGCCCTGAGGGTGTTGAGAAGGCGGTTTTCTCCTGGTCCCCAGGAGCCAGTGGGATCTGCCAGTACCCTTTTGTGAGGTCGATAGTCGTTATGTACCTGGCCTCCCCAAGGCGTTCCACCAATTCGTCCACCCGGGAAGAGGATAGGCGTCCTGTTTGGACACCCTATTTACAGCCCTGAAGCCTATACAAAACCTGATGCTTCCGTCCGGTTTCGGCACCAGGACCACCGGAGAACACCAGTTGCTATGAGACGGGGTGATAACTCCGGTTTGTAACATTTGTTGTATTTCGGCTTGAAAGGCCGCTCGTCGGGCCTCTGGTATCCGGTAGGGTTTTTGCTTGACAGTGATACCTGCTGGGGTAGGGATGGTATGTTCTGCTAGGTGGGTTCGTCCTGGTTGGTCGGAGAACACCCCCGCGAACCGGAGTAGAAGAGCGTCTAGATCACCCCGTTGACTGGTAGAGAGATTGGGATTGATAGGTACCTCCTTGACGGTATGACACAGGGGGACGGTGAGGGAGACGTTTTGGGAAGAAACCGGAGGTTTTCCAAGCCACTTCTTTAATAAGTTAATGTGGTACAGCTGGGTTTTGTTTCGGGACGTCTGTACCACGTAAGTGGTTCTACCCACTTTTTTCTGTACCTGAAAGGGTCCTTGCCACTCCTTCCTCATCTTTTGTGTGGACGTGGGTAACAACACCAAGACCCAGACACCCACCTATAGGTTCCTCCATTTTTTTCCTTTATCGTAAAAGGATTTTTGTTTGTGTTGAGCGATAAGTAGGTGTTCGTGGGCTAGGGTTCTCAACTTGTGCAGCCGGGATTGTAATTGGCGGGTGTAATCAAGCAGGGCCTCGGCTTCCTGTTTCCCTTCTGTTTCCCAACTGTCTTTCTGGGTTTCCGCCCAAAGAGGAGTTCAAAAGGGGACACTCCTAAACTAGACTGGGTTTGACTCCTTAGTACAAAAAGGGCTAATGGTAACAATTGGTCCCAATTCTTCCCATCCCCAGACAGAAGTTTTTTGAGGGTTAGTTTGAGGCTACCGTTGTAGCGTTCAGCTAACCCATCTGTCTGGGGGTGGTATACTGAGGTTTTTATGTGTCGGATGTTGAGCTGCTGGCATACTTGTTTCATAAGTTTGGACACAAAGGGGGTACCCTGATCAGTGATTATTTCTCTAGGGAAGCCCATCCTCGAGAATACTTCAACTAGACGCTGTGCAATGGTAGTAGTGGTGGCTGCCCTAAGGGGGAAGGCCTCTGGATAGCGGGTGGCGTAATCCACCAAAACAAGGGCATATTGATGTCCTCGACTGGATTTGGGCAAGGGTCCAATGAAGTCCATGCCTAACCTGTCGAACGGTTTGCCTATGATCGGGAGAGGCTGTAAAGGGACCGCAGGAGGAGTGTATGGATTGCGCCGCTGGCATATGTGGCATTCTTGGCAATATTTCTGGACCTGAGCATATACGCCGGGCCAGAAGAAATGTTGGAGGATGGCTTGTCCGGTTTTTTCAGCCCCCACGTGCCCTGCCAAAAGATGGGCATGTGCAAAGAAAAGAATTTGATCTCTAAAGGTGGAGGGAACCAGTAGTTGGGGAATAGCGTCTTCCTTTGCTAGCCGGTATAAGAGACCATTACGCTCAACGAAAGTGGGATACGTCTTATTCCCTTGGTTTAGTTCTGTTCGGGCTTTGTTCCAGGCATGGACTAGGCTGGCATCTTTCAATTGGGCCGTACGAAAGTGGGTGTCTTTCGCCCAGGGCTCTGGGGTCAACACCGAGACAGGACAAGGCTTGAGGGTACCTAACACTTCGTACATCATTGAAGTAAAACAGGGATTGTCGGTTCCTATTATAACAGGTTCGTGGAGGTCTGGAAGGACGCCCACTATCGCAGTCATGGTAGCCCCTGCTGGTGTTTGTAGTTGGATGGTGGCTAGAGGGTAGTCCCTGACCTCCCCATGCACACACCTGATTCCCACCCTCCGGCCTGGTAGAACCCAAGAGGAGTGGACTAGTTCTTGTCTTGCTACGGAATGCTTGCAGCCTGAGTCAAGTAATGCCCTAACTCCCTTTCCCTGTATTTTGACACTTACGTAAAAGACAGGGCCTGTTTCCTGAGCGAAGAGAAGGGAATGGGGTGCGTAGCTCACATCCATGGGCTCCTCCTTTTCCCTCTTCTTCCTACAATAGCGAGCCAGGTGTCCCCACTCCCCACAGTCATAGTACTGGGGACCGGAAAAGGGTGGGTTTTCTGGCCTGGCTCCTCGGGGTCGTACTGGCTCAGGGGGGGCTTTAGTTGTCCTGCGATCTCCTCTTCCCGGGACAAGAGGCTTGGTTGAGCGTTCGGGTTCTTTAGGTGGGGCTCGACCTTGGGCTCTGACATACGAGGTGGCCATGTCCACGGCCTGTTCTAGGGTTAAGCCGGCATGTTGTTTCAGCCAGCGTTGGCTGGGATAGGGAAGTGCTTCGAGGAATTGTTCCAAGTATATTTTTCCCATCACTTCCTCCATAGTGGACTTGTGGGGTTTCAACCACAAATCTGCCGCCTCTTTTAATTTAAAGAAGAGAGTCTTGGGTAGATCCCCGGAAGCGCCACGCTCCTGTCGAAATCGCAACTGGTGTGCCTCTTCGTCCACTCCCAGTCGATCAAGAATGTATTGCTTCACTAGGGCATAGGGGGCAGTTCCGTCCTTGTTCACAGTCTGATATGCCGCCTGGGCCTCCCCTACCAGCAAAGGTGCAAGATAAAAGGGCCATCGCTCCCCTGCCCAGGCACTAGCGCGGGCGGCCCGTTCAAAGTTGAGAAAGAAGGCCAACGGATCTTCTCCGGGTGTAAGCTTTTGGAGGGGAACCACCGTTCCTGGAGGGGCGGGGGTTCTAGCCTGCCCTAGAGAAGCCATAAGGAGATTTTGTCCTTCGGTCAACTTCACCAGATTCTCCGCTTGTGCTTGTATGGCTGACGTGAAGACGGCCCTGTCGGCTTCGGCTTGCGTGGAAGTCCGTTTTATAGCCCATTCCATTTTAGCCTGTCCCTCTCTCATTTGGTGAACGAGCGCTTCCATCCTGTGTCGGGTGGAGGTTACCCGCGGCTCCTATCTGGCTCGCCACTTGTCGCCTGGGCGCTATGCTCCCCTGTCTATAGGAAGGACCCCAAAAGACGACGTAGGTGTAGTAAGGTTTTATTTCTTTTGGTTGGGACAGTTTCTTGGTATTTCTTCTTCTCCTCTGGTTGTTTTGGTCCCCCTCTTCTCCTCGGTCTGCGGAAGTCTGTGTCTGCCCGAAGACTCCATGGAATATGTAAAGAAGGGAAAACAATACCAAAATTTAGGGGACCTTTCTCGCCTTCTCGGGTTCTGAGGGGGAAAGGGGAGTGAGGAGTCACCGGGGTTCCAGCACCAAAATAACACTCGTGTGAATAGAAGTCAGTAGGTGAGTGAGGGCTCTCTGGATATAACAAAACGGCCACAGCCCAGGTGCCCTCCCAACAGTGAACAACCTCCCCTAACGCCCTCCCCGTGTGTTTAAGTAGCCCAGGATACGACCCCGTACCTTTCCCAGCCACGCTCCTCCGGGCGCGTGGCGGGGCGAGACGTGGTGTAGTTGGCCTCCTGGCTCAGCAACTCTCTCCGCTCCTCTCCAGTCCTCCGACTCTCGTGCTCCTCTCTTCTCCGTCGCCTCTCGTGCTCCTCTCTTCTCCTCCGTCCTATTCGTTTCACTCTCCTCGTCTCCTCCTCGGGCTTTCGCGCTGGTTTCCTTTCCAGCTTCCGTCTTAGCGTTGTCGCTGTTCTCCGATTGGCCCGATATCCGTGACGTCGTCGGGGGCGGGTCCGTAGTTGCTCCCAGCCAGT
This sequence comes from Triturus cristatus, assembly GCF_964204655.1. Classification (NCBI taxonomy): domain Eukaryota; kingdom Metazoa; phylum Chordata; class Amphibia; order Caudata; family Salamandridae; genus Triturus; species Triturus cristatus. The sequence continues at coordinate 872,886,597 of NC_140593.1, forward strand.
CCAGGTTAAAGGGACCGCCAGCACCCTGCATGAAAGGTTGAAAGGAGCCGTCAGCGAGGGATTGAATGGAGGACGCCTCGGGTTCCGGGAATCGCTGACAATGAGGTTGCAATACGTTGGGGAAGTAGACAAGACCCTACTATTGCACAGTGGCATACAGTCTTTATTTTTTTGTGATGCAACTAGCGAGCTATATGCCCAGATGCAGCCACCAACGTCTCATCCAAGAGATATCTAGCAACCCCTGCACACTTCACTCTAGCATGACTGACCAGGACTGACTCTGTGAGATATATGCTGCAATATTGTATTAATATTGCGAATGCCACTATTGTATGTTGGTATGCTGGGCCTTGATGAGTTTTGTCTCCTTCTAGATCCACCATGGCCGCTACAGCCCCATTCATCCTATGGTGTTGTATATCGGCTGGGCACATGAGCATTTTCTCTCAGACATTGGTTTGGACCATACTGTACGTCGCGTCTTCACACTACTCTAGCACAACATAAATGCGATTCCTCCTTAATTTGTTACAATTACGATTTGTACAACTGTCACTAAATGGGGTGTTCTTATATTGAAAATGATAAATAAAATTTTACCAATAAACAACAACAACAAAAAACAGTCTTTTTAGTGGCAATTAACTCTGCCAGAAGGATGAGTGAGCAGCAGGCTTTATTATCCAAGCCTCCCTTCTTGGCAATATTCCTTGACAAGTTGGTGCTTCGCACTAAGGCCTCTTGCCTCCCGAAATTGGTTACACCTTTCTATTTGGAACAATCTGTCACCATGTCCACTTTCTACGCTGCTCTGCATCCCTCTAAAGAAGAGGAGTGACTCCACTGTCTGGACCTAAAAAAAGCATTGTGGTTCTACCTTGACTGCACAAAAGAGTTCCGGGTGGATGACCAACTCTTTGTGGGGTATGTTGAAGCAAAGAAGGGTCAGGCAGTGCAGAAGAAGACCAAGAAGCAGCCTCCTGAAGGCTTAAGGGCTCATTCCACCAGAGCTAAGGCTGCTACCACTCCATTAGCACGTGAGGTCCCAGTCCAGGACATCTGTCAGGCAGCAAATGTGGGCATTCCTGCACACATTTACCAAACATAACTGCCTTGACAATCAAGTTTGCAGGAACTACATTTTCAGCTGTTCAGGACTGCAGGATTTCCTAGCCTGAACTTCTCCGCTGTCCCTCCTCCAGGGATGGTATTGCTTAGGTATCTGTTCAAAAGTAGGGAATCTGTAGCTAGATGTCTCTATCATATGGACAAGTTACTTACCTGCGGTAACTCCATATCTGGTAGAGACGTGATCTAGCCGCAGATTCCTTACCCACCCATCGTTCCCGCACTGCGGACAGGTTTCTAGATCAGGGCTGATCTCTTTCAGGGCCCTAGTTTTTCAAACACACCAATGTGAGTACACTTCATGGCTCAGCGCTTCTTCCGTGGAAAGTCGTGAAAAAGTAACTGACATCACGCACCGAGGTGGCACCTTCATAGGTGACGCGAATGTCATTTCCGGCGCATATGATGCCATGTGTATGCAACTGACGCCACCTACCCCGCGCAGGGATATTACTTGAAGAAAAATATTCCGGATTCAGTCTGATGCCTGGAAAATTCAAAGGCAAGGAATCTGCGGCTAGATCATGTCTCTATCAGATAAGGCATTACCGAAGTAACTTGTTCATTGAGTATTTGCTTGCTAATGTTCTAGCTTTAAAGACCTTTGTTCTGGTAACAAAGGCACAATACCTGTACATGCAGATGTGGTAGGAATTGGTGCTGTTCTTTGTCATACTATTGTATTTCCTTTAAGAAAACTACAAGCGGTTGAACAAAGATATAGTACAATAGAAGATAACGCCTTATATTGCACTTGGGGCATAGAAAATTCAAAACATATGTGTGGGGCATGCTCTATGTTCTTTGTACTGACAACAAGCCTTTAATTGACCTTTTGGGAGAGAAGGGAACAGGGTTTGTATCATCTAGGCTCATTCGTATCTCATCTTAAATACATTAGCATCATTTTGATGTTCAGGACATTGAAGGTGGTGCTAATGTTCGAGCAAACTTCTTGTCTGTATTACCTGTTAGAGATGAGCAAGCAGCCTATAAAGGTGATGCTATGTAATGTATAGTGGCTATACTGAATGTTGTCCTGTATTGCCAGGATTTGATGGCTCAAGTGGAATGGAGGGGAAAAAAATGCAATTAAATGTGTGCAGCATGGTTGGCCAAAGATCAGAAATCTTAAGGCACGATAGAGTTTTTGCCAAGTGTCTTCACTGGTGATCATTAAATCAGGGTTTTGCTTTGGGGCAATACGTTTGTTGTTACTGTAAGTTTATGTGATAGGATTACTGGTGCTGCACTTTATGATCATTTGAGTAGCACCTCAACAAAATAACACGTTAAGGCAATCTTTTTGGTGGCCTGCTATGGATAGGCAAGTATAGGATTATATGAACAAGTGTGAAAAATGTTGGTTATCCAGTAAACATTTGAAAACTGAAGACACTCGTTTTATTGTCTATGCCTTTTTCCTGCAATAGTTGGGACAAGTTGCTTTGGAGTTTGGACCTTTAACTGTTATGCCTTTGGGTATGCATCATTTGCTTGTGTGGGTTGATTACTTTTCAAAATGGGCATTTTATGATTTTCTGGAGACCTTAACTACGAAGGTGGTAATTGAGTTTCTATCGATGTTTCTGTCGAAGATCCTTGCTCCGGAGGGATCACACAAGAGTTTATTACTGATAATGGTGTTTAACTTTTTTTTTAGGAAACTGGATGGTAAACCTTATGCTGTTGCCCTTTATAGCCCACATTCCAATGGACCTGAGTACAGGTCAATCAAATGATAAAGGAAAGCATTAATCTGCAGTTATTTGTAGAGTTGATGTAGTGGAGTTTTTCAGAAAGAACATTTAGGCGTATCATAATAGCACTCCCAGTACAACTGGTCTTTCTTCTTTCAGTCTAATAAGGGAACATAAGGCTAAAAAGTGGCTTAGTGAATGGCCGGAGGAGAAAAAGGGTGAACGGTCATCTGACAGAACTACCAACTTCAAGCAAATGTTTAGAATTAGATAAGACAGTACAAGCAGAAGTCACACCATGATAATAATAATTTGTGGTCAGGGAGTTTGTCTATGGGTTCTTGGGAAACATTGAGGCATACGAACTCTCAGAGATTAATTTTGTTGGACCATTTATGGGTGCTAAAGATGCCTATAGCACTGTCAACTTGGCTGATGACAGGTGGTGGGCTATGCGTAACTTGATTTTGCAGGATGATTCACTGAGAGGTTTTGGAGAAGCCCACTTAGGTCCTGGGAAACATGTTATGATCTAAGTGTGTGTGTGTGTGTGGTAGATCTTGCCTGCAATTCAGCTGGTCAGTCGAATACTGCTTCTTTGTTGTTGGATTGAGCTAGTCTTGATGTTTTTCCTGAGGCTACAATGCACAGAATTTCGTTCATGTGTAAAGGTAGTGATTGTGGTTTTCTACATGAGAATCAGAACGTGTACCTCTAATGCTGACAGTAGAATTGAGACCCACAGTGTTTGCGTTTCTTTGAAGCCAATTCTTTTATAAGATCATGTGGATTGATGTTTTTTATGTTGTTTTGTTGGGGAAGGGGGCTTTTGTATCCTTGTCAACCTGTATATTTTGTTTACACATTAGTTCTATTATTATTATTGTTTTACTAGCATGCAGTTTAAGGGATTGAGCTGTGTCACACGGCTTTTCATTGTATGCCTGCCGTGAGTTCTGGAGACTGCTGTCTTTGAAATTGTTGACTGAAATCGGTTTCCACAGGATACTGGCGGGTGGGCCGTATTTCAGCCGTTAGTTAAAGCAACAAACAGATCCTTAACCAGCCCTCAGAGGCTCTCATTACCCGAGAAAGCCCGTAGCTGGCCCTCAAATGCATATTTTTCACTGGACCTCTAACAATAATCTTACAGTTTTAATAGCAGTATTAAAACACATTCTGCACAGCACGGCATGCAACTTGCAGGTCTCGTGTTCAGATTTTAAAAGGCAGTTGAATGGGTTCATACATTTGTTGCAGAGGTCTTTTTGTAACTTGTATGTCACAAGTTGTTATTCTTGCAAATAGTTGCAAATAACTAGGTATGATCTTTTTGACATATGTTTCAATCCTTTTGGGACGGAGGAAAACTTTGGATATTGATAAAATGGATATATCGCCTAATTCCAGTCTATATTCTGACTTGGCCACAGCACCCAAATAATCAATCTGCTTGCCCTTGCTCATAACTGCATCGCAAAGGACAACCTTTCGTCCTTCCCCCTCCTACAACTCGCTGACCTTTACACCCAGGACCATGGTTGTACGTTACGACTTTGATGTCCATTATCTCAACCAACCACTATATCCGAGCCAGTACTTTGATCACCATTAAATGGGAAGGTACATATTTCATGTCATATTCCACTACTTACATTGTATTAAAAAAAACATTAAATAACATTTAATTTACCATTGCTTGCTGCTAATACCAATCCAGATGTAAATGCTACCTTAATTTACATTAAAATTACTTATGTTGACTTATACTAAATAGTTAAAATTAACAAAATTGTAATACCAACCGTAGTTCTAATAGATGTCCTTTACCCATTATGCCAGTGTTTGTTGTAGAGTTGATTACATTTTATAATTAATCTTAACCTAAGCCTACCCTAACCCTTTAATTCCTCGTAATGTACTTGTATTGAAACTATAAGTGATATAATGTAACCCCAATGTTAACTGTAACTTTCATTCCAACCTTAGCCTCACCCTACTGCTGACCCTAGCCTTGAATTACATTGAATAAATTACCTTAACCTAGCCCTAATGCTAACATTTGAACTTACCTTCTTGAAAGTAGTGATAGTCTTAGTTGTGACATAGTGATACCAGTTTGCTGGCACCTCCCTGTCGTCAATTTGAAATTATAGGGTTGCACCTGGACTGTACATCTTGATGGAAAGCATGTTAGGTTAATGAGCGTGCTACTTCAGCGCCTTCTTCCAAAATGGCCATGCAGAGAAGATGCACACTGCTGTGACTGATGGGAATAGGTACGTTTACCAGGATACATGTCCTAAGAACCCCCATTCATACCAAATCATCCTCACGGGGCATTTCAGCATGTATGCTGTGCTCCCTAGCTATACCGAAAAGTCTAAATTGATTAGACCTTTTTCATCCATGTCCGCAAGTAATGACATTGTCCATCATTCTGAATGGCGCTTTCCAAAATCATGCAATCTTATAAAGACTGGATGATTGATGAAAGCATCTCACCATGATTATGGATTTCACTGTATAAATATATAAGCGAATCCTGGATTATGTGAACTCTGAATCCCAGTCATAATGGAAATTGTTCATTCCAAACCTCTTTTTCCTTTTTTTGCAGCAGTTCCAGTAGTCAACGGCGACGAGCTTGTGCGTCTTGTGAAGCAGGAGCCGGAAGAAACTGTTCTGGAAAATGGGAATGAGGACATTTTGCGGTTGCTGGTCACAGCAGGGTTTGATTGCAAACCAGAAACCGAACAGTTGCAGGCCCAGCAGAAACTGCACGAAAATCTCTATCTAGGTGAAAACGATTTTGTTCGACTGCAGAATGCCAAGGAGCACTGGGAGAACCTAGCCTTGGGACGATCATGCAGTTGTCCCCATTGTACACTGTCCTTCAGCGATGATAAAACTTTGAAACCACCACTGAAAAAGCGGCGAGGTAGGAAGAAAGGTCAAACTGTAAAGAATGAAGACACGTTAGACCCAACATATCATCCAACGAAATACCAGCCAATCTTCATGGGGGTTAAACCCCATGCTTGTAGCAAATGTGGGAAGCGATTTAACCAGAAAGGCAATCTTCATGTGCATCAAAAGATTCATACGGGGGAGAAACCGTTTGCATGTGGTGATTGTGGTAAACGTTTTAGCCAAAAAATCAACCTGACAACACATCAGAGGTCTCACCTTGGCTTGAAACCCTTCACCTGCACAGAATGTGGAAAGCATTTTACCTGTGAGCAGTCCGTCAGAATGCACCAGAAGATTCACACTGGTGAAAAGTCATATTTCTGCACTCAGTGTGGGAAAGGATTTATTCAAAAAGGTAATCTTAGCACTCACCTGAGAATCCATACAGGAGAGAGGCCACATGTGTGCACACTATGTGGCAAAGGATTTACCCAGAAGGGAACTCTCGTCACCCATCTGAAGTCCCACACCAGACAGAGGTCATTTGCATGTAGAATATGTGAGCTACGGTTTGATGACAAGGAGAAGCTTGCTGAACACAACAAGATCCATGGAAATGGGTTCCCTTTTTCATGCCATTTGTGTGGGAGGCAATTCAATCTTAAGGGCAACCTTAAGAAACACCTTATCATTCATGCTAGACATGGCTCGTATCCCTATCCAGAAATGGACGGTGACAGTAAGAAGATATTACAATTTATTGTTGCAGAAGCATTTCTATATAATCCAGTAAAAGAAGAGGCTGTTGATGGCGGAATCATGTTAGGTGAACCTAATCAGGGGGATAACTATTTACTCCAACTTGCAAGGTTTGCTCAACACCAGGCCAGTCCCATTCTGGGAAGTCCCTGCACCTGTCTTGAATGTGAGACCTTTCTGAAGAACAAGCATATCCCGAAACCACAGCATGTGATTCGACGAGGAAGACCTCGTTCCCAAATTAAATTTGAGAATATCTTCAACCCCTTTTTTCCTTCTGCACAGTACCGGCGAATTCTCAAAGGAGAAAAAACCCATGAATGTGATCAGTGTGGGAAAAGATTTAACCAGAAAGGCAATCTTACTGTCCACCAGAAGACACACTTACCAGAAAAGCCTTTCAGATGTAATGAGTGCGGTCGAGGGTTCTGCCAGAAGATCTCCCTAATCACACATGAAAGGACACACTTGGGGTTGAAGCCATATGGCTGCACTGAATGTGGAAAGCATTTCACATGTGAACAATCTGTTAGAATGCACTACAAAATACACACAGGTGAAAAGTCCTATTTTTGCCCCCAGTGTGGAAAGGGTTTCATACAGAAAGGCAACCTCCGGACACATCAGAGAATTCACACTGGGGAGAAGCCCTATACTTGCACATTATGCGGGAAAAGCTTTGCCCAGAATGGAACACTCAAGGCACATCACAGATCCCACACCCGGGAGCGATCTTTTTCCTGTGGAGTATGCGACAAAATGTTTTCGGACCAGGCAAAGCTTAAAGTGCACAGCCAGATCCATGGGACAGATTCACTGTTCGTCTGCCATCGTTGTGGGCGAAAGTTCAGTCAGAAGGGCAACCTTAAAACCCACCTGAAAATCCACTCTGGAGAGAAACCTCACAAATGTTCCCAGTGTTGGAGGAGCTTTCGTCAGAGACAGCACCTTCTCAAACATCAGCTCTGTCACAGAGGTGGCAGAAAAATTATATTTCGTGGCCGAAAGCCAGCAAGCACCAAAGACACAAACACAACAGGTGATTTTGTTGCTGTCCAGGGCAGCCAGGGGCATGAGATGACTGCATGAGGAGCCTCAGTGTCCGTAATCCTACAGCTTGACAGTGGTCTATAGCTATTCTCCTCCCTAAACAGAAGCTATTCCTTCAGCAGTTGAAAGTTGCAAACTATCTTCAGAATTACAGTTGAGAAACAAAGTTGTATTGTGTTCTGGTGCTGGAGAGTGGAGTTGCATACCCACCACTACATCCAACCAAAGAGAATGAAATACTTGTAGCATCACTGATGCATCAGGATTCGTTTAATATCTCTTTATCTTCAGCAGGAACCTCATAAGGAGTAAAGGATCGAGTGCTGATGACCGGTAGAAGGAAGAAATTAAGAATAACTGCAGTCATAAACAATTAAATACATGGTAGACATTGCATTTGTAAAGGTCTGAAGCCAAACGTGTCCTCTCTAGGTCCTTCAAACAGCGTTGTCATAATCAAACTAATGTTAGAAACCGAAGAAGCAGCGTGACAAAAGGGGCAGTCACTTCCAAACTTTGATTATGTTTTGGTTTTTTGCCTGTGTGACTTGTTCTACCCAGTTATATAGTTTGGGGAGTGGGTCTATCAGCATGTGGTGCACATTTAAAGACAGTCCCCTTTCTCTCCTTCTAAATGTCATTGTAGAACTGCAACAACAATGGACTTGGTGGGAAATGTGTAAGCAAAGTAACCCTCCCAGTAGTGCTTGATCATGGGAGTACATGTGAAGCTAGTGAATAACTGCATTACATATCCGCTACAATACCTGTGTATAGGTGGTAAACTGAAGGGCACCATTGTGTGTTTATTTCCAGAACGATCTACATCCTAAGGACTGCCACAGGTGTGGAGTAGCGGGTCATTCAATGTTTGGGAAGCAACCACAGAGACCAGCCTTTCATTTGTAGGGAATTACTGATTCACCCATTTAGATTATCCTCCTCAATGCAGCAGGAATCACTGACATCCCGTGGGAGTAGTCAGGCCCATTAGCTCCTGTACACTAGGCGTGGAAGGACCAGGAATCTTGAGTAATTGAGAAGTTCATTTGGTGAGCAGCAGGTGTAGGCAGGAAACATTGTTCTGAGCTTTTGCAAACATAGTAAAGTGTCATATCGCCGCGAATAATTGAGAAACAACACACCTCAGAAACACAACAGTGTTGTCAGCAGAAGTGAGAAGGTTGGGTTTGCTTGTCATAGAAAAGTTCCTAACACAGATATTGTGATAACCTTGTGCAAGAGGGCTCCTCCTGGGTGCAATTCCGACTTGGAAACAGAAAAAAATAGCACCTTGAAAGATGGCATGAAAATCAAGAGTGCATAAACATCTTGTTTCCAACTATCTAACTGCAAAAGTTAGTACAAATGACCATGGAAACAAAGCAGTACATATATAGTGAAGCCATTGGCTTTTAGAATTCTACCCCAATTATGCTAACACTCAGAAACCAGAAAAAGTTGTTGAATGATTAACTGAAGGATATAATTGTTTGTAAGCCAAGGTCTCAAGATTCAAGAAAACTCCTTGTAGTCTTCAACATTCAAAGAGGTCAGCAATCCAGATCTTAAACTGAGATTTCCTTTTTATTTCTTAGTCTTCTTATTGACCCAGAAAAAAGAAACAACACAGGCAGTAAAAACAGGTATCCACTCATAAAATCCAATACACATTTATTTGTCTTTTGAGAAATATACATTTCCCGCACATAAATAACAGGTATGAAAACCCGTATTCCAATCTTCATGTCACTTCTGGGTTAGAAAAGACCTCTTTTATGTCAAGGACTTAGGCTCTAACTTTGTGCAAGTTTAAAGTCTTAGCACAACCTAAAATGATGCCTTTGTAATCTGTCTAGAATAGAAAGGTGAAAAGGTGGAAGCATTTGACCAATTTTTTGATTTCAGAATACACTTGAACCTACCTTTAGGAGTCGTGGCTTATGTTAAAAAATTAGCTGCGACCTTTACGCATGCATCACTGCATCCCACCTATTCTACTTGCAGGCTCCGCAACCAGCTAAGAGTGTTCAGTTAAACAGCAATGAAAACCTAAATTGGTGCTTTCACAAGCTGCACCTAACATTGGGACTCAAGATAGCCTGGTGCTAAAACGGTGAAATCCGTCAGAAGATCCAACCTATTCTGTAATCCATTGACCGAATCCCTAATCCAGCGTGTCCACCTCAGAACAAAAACTGATATTAACATTCTTTTTCTCGTATCTAAATAGCCCCATATCTAGTTTTGCAGAATCTCAAGCAACTCCTCCACATCAATTGGCTCCAATATACATAATACCTGCGGGAAGTTTGAGTTCACAAAAAAAGAAAATAAACTTGTGCTTCATTTGAAACAAACACCCCTTCATGAAGATGATGAATCCACTGCATGTCCAGACAGATAGCGGTACCCTCAACCGAGCCCAAGACTGTGACAGCCAGAGCTTGCCACAAAGCAGATTATTCAGGCAGTGCATGCTCCCCTCCCCACAGTCGTACCAATCTACAGAGGGAACCTTTAATCCTGCAACAATCTTAGAAAACCTATGAAAAACTCTTCAAAGTCGTCCCACAAGCAAAACACCATGGCCGTGATTTCAACCATTTCCTTAACTGAATCAAACCATCTCACTCACGGTTCATATACAAATAAGGTAGTCAAACACCAAAGATGTTATTCTCATTTACTTAAGCACATTTTCCTTTCATACAATCCTCATACTGTTTGAAAACTCATCTAAAAACAAGAGTGAAAAAGCAATTAAATTGGCGTTTGCAATAACAGCATGCTAGAATGCAATGGTTACAGTTCTGTTTCCATGGTAACTTTTAATCACTATGGCTGGTGGGAGAGTAGGAATGAAAATTGTTTGCACACATTAAGGGCCTTTGCTCTTGACATATAATCACATCTTGAAGAGGTGGATGTGTCAATAGATGCAGTGAGAGCACTGTGGCTCCAGTTACCCTGATCTCCCAGTCAGCTTCTTCCTATTGGTGAGATGTCCAAATACAGTAGGCCATTCAAGAGCGCGTGCCTCAGACTTTCTCTCATATGCTACTAGCATGCATGCCCAGCATTTCAAAGGTCCCTCACTTTCTCAACTTCCATGCCTAAACTTTCCTTCTTACTAATGTTCCTTGCTAAATGTATATATAGTTTTATATCTATAAGATTACTTAGGCCCTCCTCTGGCTGAATGAGGTGCTTGTGCTCTATAGAGCCCTTTGTGATTGCACAGTCCTTTGAAAGGAGATTTTCCCTGAGCTCTCATTTATAGAAGCTTTCTCTGGGCTGCCATCTTGTGTCTCAAAAGTCAGTGTTCAGAGACTGCTGGTTCTACAAGTTTCAGATCCCTTCCCACACTGTCTTTACCAGCTAGGTCATAGTCATCCATATATGTAACCTATGCACTTCTCTGTAAGGGCCCACTAAATGCTTACTTTGCTGTATGGATCTGTTTTGTTTGAATAATTTAGGAAAGTCTATTTAGGGGCTTATTTAGCTCTTAGCAGGCTATACTTCATGCTAGCAGAGCAGTGAAGGGATGTAGTCCACTGTCCTGGCAGACTACAGCCTGCCACATTTAGAGTAGAGATCTCTGTGCCTTCTGAGGTCCCATCACAACGCTGCCTCCTACGAAGGCACTAATGCTTTGGTGTGCATGTTCAGTGCTTCCACACAACAAAGTTATTTGTTTTTCAAAAACAAACTTTCAAAGCGGAAGTTTATTTTTGAAAATACATTTCTCTGACATGCCGGGAGTTTTCCTTTTCCAGACTGCCAGGCTTTCCCTGGCATTCCTAAACAGGAAAAAAGTACATCTGAATGTCCACCTTTTATAGGCTGGACCTGCTTAGGTACTTTGATGAACTACCCAATGAGAGTCACATCAACAGTGAAAGGTTTCCACAACAGAGCCAGCAGAGGCTTTTGGGAAAGAAGCATGATGGTGTGCCAGACTATGAATAGAGCGAGCAAACTGAGATTTGGCAGACAGGGTACTGAGCAGTGTTTGTGGTGGAGCATCCTGTTCGTCAAACTCTAAATAAACTGAGCATTTTCAAGGCTAGCTCCCTAAATTACCTCTTCATTAAAGATATCAACAACCATATGATCTTGCTTCTGCAGTTGACCACTACGTTGCCACTTAGCTCTAACATTTGGATCTTCCTAGTTGTGCCCTTCAGGCCTAATTCCAGTAGCAGCAATAAAGAACATTTGAGCTCATATTTAGGGCAATTCTGTGATACCTCCTATGCTAACACTGGGGCTCTTAACGGTGCTGCAGCCAAATCTGGCGACTTCTCCAGGTGTGCCCCCAGGACTGAAGGAACTGGATTCCTAATTACAGCCAATATCATCCTTGGCTGCACCAAATGTTACCATTGTTACTGGCACAAGTTAATTCAGTGTCACATGCACTGATATCTGCCTTAAAGTTTCTGGTATGGCTCCTTTATTGAGCAGCTGCCATACTTGTAGGTGCTAAAGGATCAGAAGTCTAGCTGTTAGGCTTTGGCGCTGGTTCGCTGTTATTGGATAGCAGTACTGGACTTCATTGAGCCCTACATGCAGGACTGAGGTTGAGAGGTCTCCTCCTGGAAGTGTTTGACTCGCATAGGGCACCCTCTTGAAGATTCAGGGCGCCCAACAAATACTTTACAGAGAGGCCTACCTTGAAGATCAGTAACCTATAACCTGAGGCATCTGTACGTACCTGCAGTTTAGGCAAAGTCACCTCACGTATCTGTATCTTGTTTGACGAACATGCATTGGTAAAAAGCATGAATGTGTTTTCCTCCAGTCCCCTCCTGGAGACTCTGGCTAGGACTGGGCAGTGCCACACTCCGTAAGCAAGACTGTTTTGTAGTAAAGGGCCCTTATCCCTCCGGGTTGTTGTAGGTCCAGAATAAAAATCAGAGGAACCACAAAACACAGGGCGCACTGGTACTTTCTCGAGTGAAAAATACAGCCAGGAAGGTCAAACTCAGCCGTTCCTCGTTTTAAATGAGTTTCCATCTCAGATTGTTATAAAGAATTATCTTATTATTGAGTTGGGCCATTTTATTGATATCTCAGAGACACCACAAAACACAGGGCGCACTGGTATTTTCTCGAGTGAAAAATACAGCCAGGAAGGTCAAACTCAGCCGTTCCTCGTTTTAAATGAGTTTCCATCTCAGATTGTTATAAAGAATTATCTTATTATTGAGTTGGGCCATTTTATTGATATCTCAGAGACATGACCTAGTCTGGTGCCAAATAGTATTTTAAGAATCAAAGGTTATGAGTTAAGTCATCTGAGGTAAGACTGATTCGACCATAACATAGTCAATGTGCAATCAATTTTATGATTCACCAGATAATTATTTGTGTCTTTTCACACCACCTGCCCAATAGTTCATGATATTGATTGGACACCTGAGTATAGGGAATCGTCTGGCTTCTTCCAACAAGTGAACCTTCTTCCCAAAGGCTGAGTTTTTCTGTGTTTCCTGTTTTTTAATGACACTATTATTTATTCACTCAAGAAATTGTTGTCTACAGTATTCATTTACCAAGAAAAATGGCTAAGGCCCCTAGATCACATGCTGGGTTAATTGTTGGTTTACACCCATCTTCAGGATTGCGTGCTCGTACTGGTAGGGCCAGTTAAACATTTCAGAGGCATTTACAGATAGACAATTGTAAGCTAGGCAACTGGGCCATGGAAGAATGCTGCATACTTTCTGTAGACGTTCTGCAGTAGATGTCCCTTTAGGTCTTGTTAGAATAACACTTATTGTTCAATCAGCACTTCACGTTGCAGCTGCCACCCCTATAGGCCCGTCATCTTTGGTAATGTCCTGATGCATAGAGATAAAGGGGTTGGATATTTAACAAGTACATGTTAATTACTGTAGTAACAGTGGAATCCTCAGTCCTTCAGTCACAGGCTTGCAACCGATCTCTTCTACTCCAGTGGATTACCATAAAATTACACTTGACTTTCAGATCTCTAGATTTCATTGACGAAGCTGTATACACTAAACAGGCCTTCTACGTACGAGACAAGCTCATTATAAAAAATAGATCTGCTTATCCATAAGAGTCTATACCCTCGTCCTTTCCTTTCCCAAATTCCACAAAACGACCTTGGGAGGCAGCTCATTCAAAGGCGAGAACAAAATCACTAGAATGTACTACCTTCTAATATTCAACAAATCTCTTAAGACCCACATGTTGCATATCAAGCCAGACTCCCCACACCCTCCCTTTCTTGAAAACACACCCATCTGTTAATATCCAGAATTCATAGTTCATCTGAAGCACAGCCTCAGAAAATCATATGGCTTTGCGAAATATACAGCAAGTTTGTATCACTCAAGAAGGAAAGAGTATTGTGTAATATGAACTCCACCAAAGCGTGTTGATATTCCTGGGGTATATTGTGAATTACAAAAATGTCTACAGATATTTTTATCCACAGTAATCAGTAGGGTATCTAAAAAGAAGAGAAACTGGTGCAAGGAATGCTAGCAGCACTTGCTGTGATCTAGGCTTGGGCACAGATGGGGCCAAAAGTGGTGTGGTCTAATTTCACAGATAAATGCATATGATCTGGTGTCATGGAATTTGACGTCCCTTGAACATGACTGAAGATGCTTAAATACGTAGGGCCTCATTTACTTTAATTGACGCACAGGCAGCGCAATGGGCTTGCCCATATTTACAAGCCCACATAATGTCACACGGCGTGACATGTCATGGCCTTGTAAATATGGGCCCTTTTCAGGCATTACTCTGCGTGAAATGGGCATTCCGTGGGTGTTGCTGTGGATGTTCCCTCACAACATCCATGGAACCTGCCACATTCCCAGATGTACAACATTTTGTAAACCTGGGGATGTGTCAGAATCCTACGCCTCCCCAGGGGAGGCATAGGAGTGGTGCAATGAGGACAAATACTTTTAGTTCTCCTCGTTTTTCCTCTTTCTATGCACTCTGCATTCTGCACCAAGCATAGAAAGAGGAATATCCATCCCCACAATGCTGCCCCCTGCACCATGGCGCAAGGGTGTCTGCGTTGATGCACAAATGCTGTTTGTGCGCCGGTGCAGAGAAGAAGGACTGGAATGGGCCATAACTTGTAAATACTGCACATTCCTGCCCTTTTATTTTGGCACACGGCTGCACAGCAGGAAGGCTTACTGCGCTGTTGTGCGTGAGAATATAGTAAATGAGGTCCGTAGAGTACCAGAATTATGATGCTGAGTAATATATACTGTTTCTTAGGCACCTTGACTGTATCTCAAACAGCTGCTTCATTTCCAGGGGCTTCAATCTGTAATATATTTGTGGTTTCACCATGCAGGGATTGATATTTAAAATAAATATTAGTGTTGCGTTGTGGTCAGTGACCTTGGAGATGTGTTTATTTTCAGGTTAAAACATTAGCTCTACCTATTGTACAAGCAACCCTATTTCAGATAAAATAATCCAACTGTATTATTGAATTATGTAACATTCAGATAAGAAGCCAACATATATTTACATTTTAGAGGGGCTCAAGATTTTGCAGCATCTTCAAAATGTCTGAGTAACTTTTTTCAGTCTTGGGATAAGCTTTAGTGACACCTTGCTTCCCCTAATCTGCCTTCTTACCAACATGGGCACACAGTTGCTGGCAGGATTTGTCATTACCTGCTTCACTGGCAGTCCATAACATCAAACAAGTGGGTTTTGCAAATTGTCTGAAGGGGCTACTAACTCCCTTGCGTGACAACTCCTCCCTCCATGCTATCATCTCAAGACTGGCTGATGGATCATCTGTGCCTTCTCCACCTGGAAGTTATGGCTCTCTTGGCCAAGGGTGCCATAGAGAGGGTGCAGGCGCCAGAAGTCGGTCATGGTTGTTATTCCTGCTACTTCCTGGTGCGCAAAAATGAAGAAGGCCTTCATCCTATCCTAGACCTACGGCTCCTCAACTTCTCAACTACTTCCTTAAGAAGGAGAAGTTCAAGATGCTCACGTTAGTTCAAGAGCTGCCTGTTCTGGACCCAGGAGTCTGGATGGTATTGTTGGACTTGCAGGACGCTTATTTCCACATTCCCGTCCTGCCTGCCAACCAGCATCACCTGCAGTTCACAGTAGACCACAAGCGTTTTCAGTTCTCATGCTCCCTTTTGGCCTTACCAGCGCCCCTCAGTTGTTCACCAATGTGTTTCGGTGGCCGCAGCTCATATGTGGGGATCAGGGGTGGCAGTCTTCCCCTATCTAGGTGACTGGCTGTTGAAGGCGGGCTCTCCCCAGACTGCCGTCTCTCACCTCCAGACTACGGTGAACCTTCTACACTTGCTGGGGTTCATCATCAACATGCCAAAGTCACACCTGACTCCCTCTCAGAGGCTTCCTTTCATCTGAGCTGTTCTGGACACAGGCCAGTTTCAGGCTTATCCTCCTGAGTGGCGAGTCCAGGATATTCAGGCTATGATTCTGATGTTTCAGCCTCTATCCAGGATTTCGGTTAGGCAAACCTTGAGGCTGTTGGTACTCGTGGCCTCCTGCATCCTGTTGGTTACTCATGCCAGATGGCAGATCTCACAGTAGTGACAGAACTGTCTCTCCTGGGATGGAGCAGCCATCTGGGAGAGGTGAGAATCAGGGGAATCTGGTTTCCGTCGGAATCCGGACTCTACATCACTATTGGAGCTCCGCGCGATTGAAAGCCTTTCTATCCTGCATAAAGGGAAGGCTAGTGCAGTTGTTCACGGACAACACCATAGACATGTGGTACTGCAACAAACTGGGTGGGGTGGGGTCGTGGACCTTTGTCAAAGAGGCCCTGCATCTTTGGACATGGCTGGAACATCAGGTCATATCCATGGTGGTTCAACACTTGGCATGCTCTCTGATGCCAGGGCGGATAAACTCAGCCATCGATGCCTAACAGATTAATAATGGCTTTGCCATTCGGAGGTGGCGCGAGGTATCTTTCAACAGTGGGAAGTACCTTGTCTAGATGTGTTTGCCTCCGCCAACAATGCCCAATGTCAACTGGTTTTCATGCGGGAGTTTGCAAGTCAGATCTCGCTCAGAGATTATCATCTCGAGTGGTGCTCAGACCTTCTCTTCATCTGTCTGCCCATACCATTCCCACCCAGAGTTCTCAAGAAATCAAGAACGACCGGGCCCAAGACTTTCTTGTGACTCCGGAATGGGTACAGAGAGTCTGGTATCCTGAGCTACTGAGCATGGTCATTGATAATCCAATCCGACTGCCCATTCAGGAGAATC
Organism: Triturus cristatus; assembly: GCF_964204655.1. Classification (NCBI taxonomy): domain Eukaryota; kingdom Metazoa; phylum Chordata; class Amphibia; order Caudata; family Salamandridae; genus Triturus; species Triturus cristatus. The sequence continues at coordinate 872,903,432 of NC_140593.1, forward strand.
TTCTGTCGCAGCAGCAGGGAAGGGTTCTCAACGAGAACCTACCCAGGCTCCGCCATCTTGTGTGGAGATTGAGCAGGAGCAGTTTACATCTTTCAATATCCTCCCGAAGTCTGCAACGTCATCTTAACAGCCAGACGCCCCTCCACCAAGACAGTATATGCTTGCTATTGAAAAAAAATTGTAGTATGGTGTGCTAGGAAATCCATTGATCTCCTTTCTGCCCCCTTTCTGAGGTTCTACTTTTCATTCTTTCCCTAGCCCAGCAGGGCTCTGCACTGGGCACTATTAAGGGCCATCTCTCTGCTCTTTCTGCTTTTTTGCGGTTACCTGACCAACCCTCCCTTTTCAAATCCCCTATTGTACATAAATTTCTGAAAGGTCTTGTTCTTCTTTTCTCTCCTTCGCCATATATTATGCGTCAGCGGGTCCTTAATCTGGTCTTAACATTATTGATATGTGCGCCTTTCGAGCCTCTCCATAACTGTCCCAGCAGGCTTGCTACACATAAAACAGCATTCCTTGTGCATATTACATATGCTCGAAGAGAGAGTGAGGTGCAGACCTTTTCATCCAAGCCACCCTATCTCTCAATCTATCCTGACAAACTCGTGCATCGAGTAGGATCCTCCTTTCTACCGAAGGTGGTCACTCCATTTCACGTAGGCCAATCCATCACACTGCCTACTTTTTACGATCTTCCACATCCCTCCAAAGAAGAGGAGTGTCTCCACCGTCTACTTCAGAATATAGTAAATGAGGTCTGTAGAGTACTAGAATTACGATGCTGAGTAATGTATACTGTTTCTTAGGCACATTGACTGTATCTCAAACAACTGCTCCATTTCCAGGGGCTTCAATCTGTAATATTTTTGTGGTTTCACCGTGCAGGGAATGATATTTAAAATAAATATTAGTGTTGCGTTGTGGTCAGTGACCTTGGTAATGTGTTTATTATCTGAAAGAAACACGTTAGTTAGATTCCTCACCTTAGAATATCCCCAGGCGTCAGGCTGGATCCGGAAAGATTTTTGTAGCAATACCCCTTGCGGCTCCGCGTCCGTCGTCTGCGTCGTGCGCCGGAATGACGTAGTCGGAGTACTTAGACGCCGCCCTCGCGCGCTGACGTCAGTTCTTCTTTTTTCCGCGCCAGTAAGCGCCGATCCGGGTAGAGCTTACCCCTAGTCAGTTTTTGACTAACTTGTTTGACTTCTTTTGGTCTATCGACTCGACTCTGGTGCCGGTAGGATGCCTGGTTTCAAGGCCTGTGACGCCTGTCATCGCCTGATGTCGGTGACGGATCACCATCGCCGGTGCCCTTATGACCATGACGCGGAGTCGTGCCTCGATTGCCAGGCCTTGACGTCGAAAGTTAGGCGGGAGCGGTCCCGTAAGCTTCTCGAGCTTCGGCACTAGGCTCTGCGCCGCTCTCGGTCCCGGTCCAGGAGGAGGTCCAAGGACCGATCGCGGAGCCGCAGCCATCGTCATCGCTCGTCGGGGTCTTCGGGTAAGTCGAAGCACTCCAAGAAGTCCAAGAGACGACATTGCTCTTCGGACTCCCCTCGCCGGTCGCGCGACTCGGCTGAGGGTCAGGGTGGTCCCACCCCCGCGGCTCCGTCGGAGCCGCAGAAGCCGCATCCGTCCCCATACCCGCCGGTCCCTTGGACTGACGCGACTCCGGTGGAGGTCAGTGCCTTCCTCTCGGCCATGAGGGGCCTGGCTCTGCCGTCGACGCCTGTAGGCGCGACTTCGGGCCCCGCAGGTTCGACTGGGCGACCTCGCGTGCCGGCGGCTCCGGCCCCGGCGCCGTCGACGACTCCGGTCCCGACGCCGCAGGTCCCCTAGGGATCCAGGCCTGGATCTCGGTCGGCGCCGGTCGACCTCACGATGCCTCCTCCGCCGGCGCCGACACCTGTTCCGTCTCCGGACGACGCCGTTCCCCGGTTTAGCCCCTGTCCGGACCTGGCGCCGCACCCGACGTCGATGGATGACCGTTTCATTCATCGACCCCTCCAGGGTCAACTTTCACAGGACTGGGCAGACGAACTGGGGGATGCCAGCGGTCTGGATATTTCCCCGGACGCTGGTTTCATTTCTCCTCCGACTGTGGCCTCGGAGGAGGGTGCAGCCTTTTCAGTGGTGCTGCGCAAGGCGGCCGAAGCCCTAGGGCTGGAGTTGCCTGCTGTGGCCGTGAGGACTAACGTCCTCACAGAGGTCCTTTAACCGACAGCAAGCTCTCCTGAGCCTCTGATGCAGTTTAATGAGGCCCTCATAGACATTCTGCAGGGCACTTGGTCCAAGCCCTCCACAGTTCCTCCTGTGGACCGGAACGTTGCCCGGCGCCACCGCCCTGCTCCGGGCGACCCCAGTTTCCTCTCCCAACACCCCACCCCGAGACTCTGGTTATCCAGGCCTCAACCTCCCAATCCTCCTTCCCGTCCGCTCCTCCGGATCGGGAATCCAAGAGGTTGGAACAGTTTGGCAAGAAACTGTTCTCGTCCCTGAGTTTGAGACTGCGGTCTTTAAATACCGCTTGCCTTTTGGACCGTTATTCCCACTCTCTGTGGGATACGGTGGAGGACGTGCTGCCCTTGTGCCCGGTGGAGGCCCGGGCACGACTCACTCAAGCACTTGCTGACGGTCGAGATGCAGCACGGCACGCCATGCGGTGTGGACTTGACACCATGGACTCGCTGGGTCGGGTGATTTCCACCACGGTGGCGCTTCGGCGTCACGCCTGGCTGAGGTCCACGTCATTTTCGGGGGATGTCCAGAGTTCCCTCATGGACATGCCCTTTGATGGCACTCGCCTTTTTGGTGAGAAGGCGGACAGTGCGCTGGCTCGGTTCAAGGACTCCCGGGCCACGGCCAAGTCCTTGGATCTTTCGGCCCCGCGGCCGCAAACTTCCGCCTTTCGTCTCTTTCGTGGCCAAGGAAGGGGCGCCTCCTCACGTCCGCCCAGCCACCGGCCGCAGAACCAACCTGCACGCGGTCGCGGACATGGATTCCGCCGAGGCTGTACTGGAGGTCAACGTGCCGGTCAGTCCACATCCACCCCGGCAGCATCCGCCTCAAAGCCCTCCTAGTCCGAGCTTTCAGGCCCATTCAACGTCAGTGGGCGGCAGAGTTCGCCATCACCTGCTCCACTGGTGCTCCATCACGTCGGACAGGTGGGTGCTGCAAATCGTCCGAAGGGGCTACTCCCTCCCCTTTGAGACGACCCCTCCAGCCATGCCGCCGCTGAACCACCGTATGTCAGGGGATCATTTGCATCTTCTACGAGAGGAAGTTTCGGCCCTCTTGGCCAAAGAGGCCGTCGAGCGCGTTCCTGGTCCAGAAGTAGGTCGTGGTTGTTATTCCCACTAAGGGCAAAGGGGGCCTACGCCCGATCTTGGACCTCGGGAGCGTGAACTCCTTCATCCGGAAGGACCGGTTCAAGATGCTCACTTTAGCTCAGGTTCTGGCTGCCCTAGACCCTGGAGACGGGATGGTAGCGTTGGACTTGCAGGACGCTTACTTCCACATCCTGGTCCTGCCGGCCCACCGGCGTTACCTGCGGTTCATGGTGGGTCAGGAGCACTTTCAGTTCACCGTGCTCCCCTTCGGCCTCACCAGTGCCCCTCGGGTGTTCACGAAAGTGATGGCGGTGGTCGCAGCTCATCTGCGCCGATCAGGGGTTCCAGTCTTCCCCTATCTCGACGACTGGCTGTTGAAGGCGGGCTCGCCCCAGCAAGTCGTCTCCCACCTCCAGACTACGGCCGACCTCCTGCACTCACTGGGGTTCTCCATCAATGTGCCGAAGTCGCACCTGAGTCCCTCCCAGAAGCTCCTTTTCATTGGGGCGGTTCTCGATTCGGCGCAGTTCCGGGTCTATCCACCGGAACAGCGGGTCCGGGACATTCAGGCCCTGATTTCCATCTTCCGGCCTCTGTCCTGGGTTTCAGTCAGGTTGGTGCTGCGGTTTCTGGGGCTGATGGCCTCCTGCATCCTGTTGGTACCTCACGCCAGGTGGCGGATGCGGGCTCTGCGGTGGGACCTGAAGTTTCAGTGGGCCCAGCATTGAGGCAACCTGTCCGACCATGTCTTTATCTCGGAGGGCACTGCGAACCAGCTGCAGTGGTGGCTCACGAATCGCGATTGGGTCAGCGGCAGATCCCTCTCCCTACCCCAACCGGAAAACTGCCTTCCTGGTGGCTATCACCTCCGCTAGGCGGGTGAGTGAGCTCCAGGCTCTGTTAGCTAAGCCTCCCTTCCTTTCGGTTCATCCGGATAAGGTTGTCCTCCGGACACGTCCTTCTTTTCTTCCTAAAGTCGTGACTCCCTTTCACATCGGGCAATCTGTCACACTGCCCACCTTCTTTCCGCCTCCGCATCCTTCAAAAGATGAAGAGAGGCTCCACCGTCTGGACCCAAAACGTGCGCTGTCCTTTTATTTGGACCGCACAAAACAGTTCCGGGTGGACGACCAACTTTTTGTTGGATATGTAGGTGCTAAGAAGGGTAAAGCTGTGCACAAGAGGACCATCTCGCGATGGGTCGTGTTGTGTATTAAACTCTGCTATTCCTTGGCGAAAAAGGTCCCTCCTGTTGGGCTGAGAGCCCATTCCACCCGGGCCACAGCGGCGACAACTGCCCTGGGACGGGGAGTCCCCTTGCAGGACATCTGTCATGCGGTGACGTGGGCTTCACTGCACACGTTCGCCAAGCACTATTGCCTGGACAGCCAAGTCTGGAGAGATGGCCGCTTTGGCCGTTCTGTTCTCCAGGACTTTATGGTGTGATCTTGGTTCGCAGACCCACCTCCGGGGTTGGTATTGCTGGGGTATCTATTCTAAGGTGAGGAATCTAACTAACGTGTTTCTGTCAGATGAACAAGTTACTTACCTTCGGTAACGATGTATCTGTAAGAAACATTAGTTAGTTAGATTCCTCACCGACCCACCCAGCCTCCCCGTTCTGCGAACCGACATCTAGGGTTAAGGTTCTCCCTTTCAGGGCCCTAGATTTTTTGGCACCAGTGTCGGTCTCTTGCATGGCTCAGCGTCCCTGGCGCGGAAAGCTATGTATAAGAACTGACGTCAGCGTGCGAGTGCGGCGTCTAAGTACTCCGACGTCATTCCGACACACGACGCCGACGACGGACGCTGAGCCGCAGACGACACCTACCGACGCGCAAGGGGTATTGCTACAAAAATCTTTCTGGATCCAGCCTGACGCCTGGGGATATTCTAAGGTGAGGAATCTAACTAACTAATGTTTCTTACAGATACATCGTTACCGAAGGTAAGTAACTTGTTCTTCAGGTTAAAACATTAGCTCTACCTATTGTACAAGCAACCCCTTTCAGATAAAATAATCCAACTGTATTATTGAATTATGTAACATTGAGATAAGAAGCCAACATACATTTACATTTTAGAGGGGCTCAAGATTTTTCATCATCTTCAAATTGTCTGAGTAACTTTTTTCAGTCTTGGGATAAGCTTTAGTGACACCTTGCTTCCCCTTTGTAGTGCTAAATCTATCCAATACAAGTTTTGCTGACTTCATTTGTGACATTCAAGCATATATTAGCCAATCAGTTTTAAGAGGATCAATTTTAAAGTGCTCTTCAAGTTTGCGTGGCCGTAGGCTTCAGTTGGCCTCAGTTGAAAAGATGATGGTCACAATGTGATGCAACTGTGGAGATCAGACTATCTTTAGATTCTTCTTGAAGCAGTGAGGTTTGGCTTGACCCTTGTGCTACATTCTGGGAAATTCCAATTCAAGGTCCCTGCATCCCTATGGCTTTGTCTCAAAGCTTGTTCATCCAGTACTGGCCTGGAAGATTGTCTTGGTACTGTTGGATCTAGAGAGAGAGAGTGAGTGTGTGTGTTTGACAATAGTCTTTACAGCTTCAAAGAAATTGGAATATTTTAGGACAGTGACTGCCGGCAACAAGGAATAATCACTACCCTTGTCATGGTGAACCCTCAAACTCACTAAAGTACCCTGAGGTCAAACCTCTGGTAACTTTGGCACAGAGCAGGCAGGCTTAACTTGAGTAATGTGTAAAGTGTTTATGCAGTACCAAAACAGTAATAAAATCGAAATACAAAACAATAAAAATCCTAAATCAAATACAAATATTTAACAAACAAAATGACACAAGAATTGCAAAAACCCAGTAAGGGGAACCAGAGATATACATGTTTATCTTTTAAGTAGGAATAGCGCCAAGAAATGTAAAGTGTCAATGGTCTGGGACCAAGGTGCAATTTGATACTGATCTCGACACAGCGTGGGACAGATACACAAACTAGGTTCATCCTGGTCAAAGATTTTTCCTTCTGACTTAAGTCCCAATCCATGACGGAAACACACTTCTGAATACCCCAGAACTTCAGGGTAGGCACTTAGAGACCCACCGGGTGTCAGACAGAGACCAAACAGCTGGGTCCAGTAGTCACTTGTCAGTTGGGCAGTTGCAGTAAAAGGTCTCTTGTATCTGGTTATGTTCCTGTAGCTTTAACAGGAGTCCAGTTTGTGTCCTGCGTTCAAGAGAGAGCAGGTCCAGTCCTTCCAGGGCTCTTCGCAGATCTCAGATAGCAAATTCAGTCCTCTTCTGTCCTTCCTTGGGTCCAGGATTACGTGGACTGGACCACTTCATGTAAGTCAGAAACACCAGCACATCATCCGCGTCTAATGTCATCCTGTCTTCTACTCCGGGTGTCCATTCAAATCCCTTAATTTGAGCATCCATCCTAACCAATAGCACCAGAGGCCCTATAGCTAGCGGAAAGAGAAGGAGGGAGAGGAGACATCACTGTTGAGTACTTCGATGATTGTAAAGACTTTGGAAGTGGCCCTCTTATTCCAGACATGATCTCCCACTTCTGTGTTCAGGAATTTGACATACTGGCAGAACCTAGGGCCAAATTAAGTTGCTCCAGCAAAAGGAACATGTAGTCCCAATAACTGTTATTAGGATCTTGGCCAATACTTTCACTTCTATATTTATTAAGGAGATCGGGCAGTAGGATGAGCACCACTCCCACTCCCTTGGTCACCCTGGTTTATGAATGACCACTATCTCTGCCATGTGGAGATCTGCAAGTGGGAACCCCTGTGTCGCTGCCTCTGCCAACATAGCTGTCAAGGGTGGGATTAATATACTGGCGAACAGTCTAATGAACTCCGCAGGGATCCCATTGGGCCCCCGGACCTTCTGGCATTCAGCTGTCCCAATGCCAAGCAAAGCTCTTCCGCCATTATAGGATCCTCTAAAGAGGCTCTCTCCACTGGGTCCAAGCTGTTAGTAGAGAGGTCCCTAATAAAATCTGCATGTCATCACATGACTATTGTTCTGTGTAGAATTATGACAAATTCTTGAACTATGGCCTCATCCCCTCTGAGCATGGTCCCTTTCTGCATCTCAGTGGCTGCTGTCGGTTTCTGCGGCAGCACATGTGAGCATAATCAATTTAGTGTTTTGATCGGTATTTTGCCCTATTTGTTGATGCAGCTCTGGATCACTCTCCAAGCCTGCTTGACCTCATCTAGCTGTCTAAGCATCTCCTAAGAATACAGCAGGTTATAAAAGGAGGTCGGCGACGGGGTGAGCAGCTGCTGGCCCTCCAGCTCCAACACTTGGGCCTCCTAAATTTAATGTAGTCTGCTGATGTCTCCACTTGACCCCAGTCTAATAGCAGATAATCTCCCCCTATAAGGTGACTTTGAATGCTTCCCACATGGTACTCGGGGAGGCTACTGAGCCAAATTGAGGGCGGAAAAAGGATGATATGGTGTCAATGAGGTGTCTTCTGTTGTCCGGGCCCACTATCAGCCAAGAATCTAGACGCCTCAATGAGCTGTCTTCTGTAGTCCAGGCCCACTATCATCCAAGAATTTAGACGCCACCCTGTTGCGGACCCCATCTTCCACATAAGCTCTATGTGTAAATGATCTGAGTCCCTGTACCAGGGTCTGGCCCTCAGCTACTTGGTGTATCTTGGAGTTGGGCACCAGGAAATAGTCCGGGCAGGAGAAGGATCTGTGGGCCCCAAGTAAAATGTATATCCACGTTCCTGGGTTGGAGCACCTACCATACATTTTTAAGGCCCACGGCTGTCAAACTGTGGCAGTGGCGTCGCCTCAACAGCAGACCCCCTTGCTCCCCCCTCCTCTGTTCGGACTACACCATTAATTTCACCTTTTTTCAGCCCCAGTCCTTGGGGAAATTGCACCAACAATCTCCACACCCTTTCCAGGTAGGTCACTGTGTGGGGGGGTGCATATAGGCACAGTATCGTAAGTGGAGACCCGTACGGTAACGCGGTTACCCCTGGTACATACCTAGGGATTCTTGCCTGACCCGATTAACTTTAAATGATAATCCGCTGCATAGGAGGTTGGCCACTCCCCTTGATCAAAAGTATACAAGAAAGTGATGAATGCTGTCAATCAGGGGGAAACCGGTCTTCGGTTGTTTGTGCTCCAGTGCAGAGAAGACCTGGCTTGGCAGTTCGAGCTAGAGTGTTCCTATTGGAACAGGGTCAAGATTGATTTGCATATAGCTGGATCTAATCTAAGGTGGCATGTTGGGCAAAAGAACAATGGGTTGCAGTGCTACCCAAAGCAAATGTCAGTGGTTAGATTAGTGCAAGGATCCTCCCATCACCTTCTGTGTTTTTGACTCCCCTTGCTCCCTTGGTGAAACCTGCATGATACACTTTTGAGAAGCCCATTCGAGCCAGGAATGGACACTTGCGTGGGTTTCTTGGAGCAGAAAGGGTATTTGGACAAAATATCGAGTTGCAAATATCAGGAGACAGAAGTATGTTAAAAAAAATATTGTGATGCAAAAATATTGTGAAGCAGAAATATAATCAAGAACTTTGTTTTTTTTCAGCTCAGTAATATCTTTGTTAAGAATATAGTTGTTGTTAATATCGTTATCCGATAGAGACTTCTAGCCGCATATTCCTTACCTTTGGATTTCCCAGGCATCGTCCTGGATCCGTAAGATTTGTAATGAGCAGCACCCCTGCGTGTCAGTGGGTGGCATTGTTTGACTCTGTGTGCATCATCGGTGGTACTCGTGCCAAAAGTGATGTCTGCAGCGCCTCTTATAAGTGCCACCCAGGCGTGCTGACATCAGTTCTTTTCTTTCCGCACTAGCCAGCGCTGATCTGGTGAAGAGCTATCCCTCAGTCACTGTTTGACTGGAATTTTAAACTTTTGTTGACTCTTTTGATGTTTTTTCCTCCTGGTGTGGGAGGGATGTCCTCCAGGAAAGCTGGCATCCAGCCTTTTGGAGCCTGTCACTGACCAATGTCGGTGATGAATCCGCATCTTGAATGCTTATGGTGTCTCAAACACAACCACAACCAGTGTTTTAAATGGGAAATTAGAAGTGCCGCTACTCACTAATTAGACTGGGTGGGTAGTTAGGGGCGTGTCTAGGGGCGTGTCTGGGGGGCGTGGCTGTGAGGCAGAAATTTAACAATAGCCACATAAGTAACCTTTAATGCAAATTCTCTGATTGTCATGGAAAACGCTTAAATGCCCATGGGCCAAATTCAAGCAATATCAAACTGCCTCCTTTCATAAGAGACATGGCAAGCATCAGCTTCTATCTCATAGGTGCCTGGACAAATTTTTGGCAGTTTGATATTGCGCAAATTTGGGCCATGGGCATTTAAGCGCTTACATGACAATCAGAGCATTTGCATCAAAGCTTACTTTTTTTAAGACCCCTGGTTAAGGGAGTTGTCCAGAACCACAGGATGATGAGACGACGTCGGGATTCGACCCTGGTTCTTCAGTTCAAATCTCGGCACCTCTGACCATATCCTCACTCTTGTTGGGATGCCAATGCGAACCAGAGGCGCAACTAGAGTCAAATTTTTGGGGGGGGGGGGGGGGGGGGCTGATTCTTCCAGCAGTATGCAGAGTAGAGCTGCAGGGGATCTAAGAAGGGGTGAGAAACAACAAAGCCTTGTTAAAAAGCAATTGGTCTTTTAAAGACCTGTGAAGTACTCAGGTGCGGCTGTGTGTGCGCCCGGGAAGCTGTCTCAGCCGGGCTGACACACACGATTGGGGAGGGGGGTGTCTGAAGCCCTTTGATCCCAATGGGTGTTGCGTGCCTGATGAGAACCTAACACTGCAGGAGCAGCCCAGAAATACACAGGCTGTTGCCAGCCAGAGCAGCACATAAACACGCACCATCTGAAAGGGTAATTTTCAGTTTTTGCGTTGCACGAACCTGTACTTCAGGGCCTGAGCCCTGCTGCTTCATGGAGTACCGGTACTCTCCTTGCCCGAAAATAAGTTCCGGTACTCAGGGGGAGAAGACTGAGAAGTGCCGGTACCCAGTACCTGCCCATTTAAAGCACTGACCACGACCTGAAGTCGTGTTCTGACTACCGCACCATGAATCCTAAGATCTTGTGGGATCGGTCACTCAATCTCATGGCGGGTTGGAAGGCGACGCACTAACACTCGTGGTCCCGGTCCAGGGGATGGTCTTGGGGTCCGAGGTCCTCGTTCCACTCCAAATCCTTGGGACATTCGGCTAAGTCTTGACACAAGAAGATGAGGTCAAATAGATCCTCGACTTCTCCTCATCCTTCGGCCGGAGAGTGAGCGTCGTCATCCAAGGCCTGGCTCCTTGGTAGGACCTGCTTCTGGGCCGACTCCACGCCTCTCCGACTTTCCAGGAGCTGGAGCAACCCTGCCAAACTAAAAGAGTTTTATGAGGCCATGCACTTCATATTCGGGTGGCACTACCCCACCGGCATGCCTTCGGGCCCACGGGGTTTGAAGGGGCTCCCCATTCTGATCTCTAACTCCAATACAGAGACGGTGGGGCATCACCCAATGCTGTATCCAGTGCAAACAGGAGTCTTGTCTTCTATATCGAAGATTGAGCCCTATTATCCTGGGTTAGGACTCGGGGAGGAATGAGAGGGGTAGCTGGACCCTGAGGAATACCAGCCATATGGAGAAAACCCTAACATGGACTGGTGTGAGGAACTAGGTGAAGCCAATGGATTGGATACTTCTCCAGATACTAGTATGCTTTTTTCCCCTGGTGGCTATGGAGGAGGGAGCTTCATATGCATTGTTTGTGCAGAGGGTGGATGAGGTCCTTGACCTTCAGTTGTCCTCGGCAGCAGTCAAGACTAACGTCCTGACAGAGGTGCTGCAACCTGGTGTCCTCCCCTCAGAACCACTTCTAAAGTCAAATTACGCCCTCACTGATGTCCTTTTGGGGACCTGGTTCAAACCCCACACATGGGCTCCTGTGAATAGGACAGTTGCCCACCACCGCGTCCAAGGGGACTTTCTCATCCTGCCCGTGGAGTTTGGTGGTCCAAGCTTTGACATCCCAAGGTGCATTCCCTTCCGCTCCCCTGGATAGGGAATCCAAGAGGCTGCACTCTTTAGGGAAGAAGATGTTTTCTTGTGCCAGCCTGGCATTGTGGTCCGTGAACACCACATGCCTTTTGGGCCGTTATTCCCATGCTCTATAGAATATGGTTGGACAGGTGCTGCCCACAGTCCCGAAGGAGGCCCGAGCTGTACTCTCTCAGGCTGTTGCTGATGGGAGAGATGCAACGAAGTTCACTATCCGTTGTGGACTTGACACGACTGACTCTCTGAGCAGAGCGGTTTCATCAATGGCCTTGAGGTGCCATGCCTGGTAGAAGGGGTCTGGCTTTTTGGGGATGTCCAATCCTCCCATATTAACATGTCCTTTGATGGCACCCTTCTCTTTGGAGTCAAGGCGGATTCGTCGCTGGAGTGCTTCAAGGACAGTATGGTTATGGCCAAGTCCTTGGGCCTTTCTATGGCCTCACGTCTTCCTCAATCTGCCGTTCGCTCCTTTTGTGGCCATGGGAGGAGCTTCTAGCCGTGCCAAAACCCTCCCAGCCACTGCTCCACACATGCTCACCCAGCCTCTGCGTGGCCACAGGCACATTACTCACAGATCCTGTGGGTCAGGCAGCCAGCAGTCTGATCAGTCCACCTCCCCCCCCACCAGCTGTAGCATCCAAAACTCCTAATCTGCCTTCTTACAAACATGGGCACACAGTTGCTGGTAGGATTTGCCATTACCTGCTTCACTGGCAGTCCATAACATCAAACAGGTGGGTTTGCAAATTGTCTGAAGGGGCTACTAACTCCCTTGCGTGACAACTCCTCCCTCCATGCTATTATCTCAAGACTGGCTTATGGATCATCTGTGCCTTCTCCACCTGGAAGTTATGTCTCGCTTGGCCAAGGGTGTCTTAGAGAGGGTGCGGGCGCCAGAAGTCGGTCATGGTTGTTATTCCTGTTACTTCCTTGTGTGCAAAAATGAAGAAGGCCTTCATCCTATCCTAGACCTACAGCTTCTCAACTACTTCCTTAAGAAGGAGAGGTTCAAAGTGCTCACGTTACTTCAAGAGCTGTCTGTTCTGGACCCAGGAGTCTGGATGGTATTGTTGGACTTGCAGGACGCATATTTCAACTTTTGCCGTCCTGCCTGCCGACCGGTATTACCTGCGGTTCACAGTAGACCACAAGCATTTTCAGTTCACATGCTCCCTTTTGGCCTTACCAGCGCCCCTCAGTTGTTCACCAATGTGTTTTGGTGGTCGCAGCTGATCTGTGGGGATCAGGGGTGGCAGTCTTCCCCTATCTAGATGACTGGCTGTTGAAGGCGGGCTCTCCCCAGACTGTCTTCTCCCACCTCCAGTCTACGGGGAACCTTCTACACTTGCTGGGGTTCACTATCAACATGCCAAAGTCACACCTGACTCCCTCTCAGAGGCTTCCTTTCATCTGAGCTGTTCTGGACACAGGCCAGTTTCAAGCTTATCCTCCTGAGTGGCGAGTCCAGGATATTCAGGCTATGATTCTGATGTTTCAGCCAATATCCTGGATTTCAGTGAGACAAACCTTGAGGCTGTTGGTACTCATGGCCTCCTGCATCCTGTTGGTTACTCATGCCAGATGGCAGATCTCACAGTAGTGACAGATCTGTCTCTCCTGGGATGGAGCAGCCATCTGGGAGAGGTGAGAATCGGGGGAATCTGGTTTCCGTCAGAATCCGGACTCTACATCTGTATTTGAGCGCCGCGCGATTGAAAGCCTTTCTACCCTGCATAAAGGGAAGGCTAGTGCAGTTGTTCACAGACAACACCATAGCCATGTGGTACTGCAACAAACTGGGTGGGGTGGGGTCATGGACCTTTGTCAAAGAGGCCCTGCATCTTTGGACATGGCTGGAACATCAGGCCATATCCATGGTGGTCCAACACTTTACATGCTCTCTGATTGCCAGGGTGGACAAACTCAGCCGTCGATGCCTAACAGATTAATAATGTCTTCGCCAATCGGAGGTGGCGCGAGGTATCTTTCAACAGTGGGAAGTGCCTTGTCTAGATGTGTTTGCCTCCGCCAACAGTGCGCAATGTCAACAGGTTTTCGTGCTGGAGTTTCCAAGGCGGATCTCGTTCAGAGATTATTATCTCGAGTGGCGCACAGACCTTCTCTTCACCTTTCCACCCATACCATTCCCACCCAGAGTTCTCAAGACATCAAGAACGACCGGGCCCAAGCCATTCTTGTGGCTCCGGAATGGGTATGGAGAGTCTGGTATCCTGAGCTACTGAGCATGGTCCCTGATAATCCAATCAGACTGCCCATTCAGGAGGATCTTCTGTCGCAGCAGCAGGGAAGGGTTCTCTACGAGAACCTACCCAGTCTCCGCCATCTTGTGTGGAGATTGAGCAGGAGCAGTTGACATCTTTCAATATCTTCCCGAAGTCTGCAACGTCATCTTAACAGCCAGACGGCCCTCCACCGAGACAGTATATGCTTGCTGTTGAAAAAAAATTGTAGTATGGTGTGCTAGGAAATCCATTGATCTCCTTTCTGCCGCCCATTCTGAGGTTCTAATTTTCATTCTTTCCCTAGCCCAACAGGGCTCTGCACTGGGCACTATTAAGGGCCATCTTTCTGCTTTTTTGCGGTTACCTGACCAACCCTCCCTTTTCAAATCCCCTATTGTACATAGATTTCTGAAAGGTCTTGTTCTTCTTTTCTCTACTTCACCATATATTATGCGTCAGCCGGACCTTAATCTGGTCTTAATCTTAATGATGTGTGCGCCTTTCGAGCCTCTCCATAACTGTCCCTGCAGGCTTGCTACAATTAAAACAGCATTCCTTGTGCATATTACATATGCCCAAAGAGAGAGTGAGGTGCAGGCCTTGTCATCCAAGCCGCCTTATCTCTCAATCTATCCTAACAAACTGGTGCATCAAGTAGGATCCTCCTTTCTACCGAAGGTGGTCACTCCATTTCACGTAGGCCAATCCATCACACTGCCTACTTTTTACGATCTTCCACATCCCTCTAAAGAAGAGGAGTGAATCCACTGTCTGGACCAAAAGGAGCATTGCCATTTTACCTTGACCACAAATGAGAGTTCTGTGTGGATGACCAACTCTTTGTGGGGTATGTTAGTGCAAAGAAAGGTTGGGCTGTGCAAAAGCAGACCATCTTCACATGGATCGTGCTCTCCATCAAAATCTGCTCTGCATTGGTCAAGAAGCAACCTCTTGAAGGGTTGCGAGCTCATGCCACCAGAGATAAAGCTGCGACCACTGCGTTAGCCCGCGGAGTTCCGGTCCTGGCTACCTGCCAGGTGGCAGCATGAGCTTCTTTTCACATGTTCACCAAACATTACTGCCTGGACAGTCAGGTCCGTAGGGATGGCCGTTATGCCCGTTCGGTCATACAGAACATCCTTGCATTAAATTTGTCAGCAGCTCACCACCAGGATGGCATGGCTTAGGTATCTATTCAAAGGTAAGGAATCAGAAGTCTCTATCAGATGAACAAGTTACTTACCTCTGGTAATTCTTTATCTGGTAGTGACTATATCTAGTTGCAGATTCCTTATCGACCCACCCATCCTACCTGCTCTGCAAACGGATTTATAGGGAAAGGGTTTCTCCCTTTCAGGGACGTAGTTTTCAACACCTGTGGTCGGTATTGTTCATGACTCCGCGCTTCTGGCATGGAAAATCTTAAAAAGAGCCTGTCAGCACGCCTGGCTGGCACCTGTATAGTTGCCATGGACGTCACTTCGGCGTAGACGATTTCAACACGGAGCCGAACAGCACCACCTACCGAAGCACAGGAATACTGATCATGAAAATGTTTCCAGATTCAGTCTGACGCCTGGGAAATTTTAAGGTAAGGAATCTGCGGCTACATATAGTCTCTACCAGATCAGGCGTTACCAAAGTTAAGTGACTTGTTCTTCGATAAAATAATTGCAAAAAATATATATTTTTTTTAATTATCATGTTTATTAATTTTATGTGTTATTGTTTGCATAATTGTAAATAATATTTTTAAATATAGTTTGTACATTTTTGTGATTTATAATGTTTAATATAACTGCTAATAGTAATGTATATTGTAGCGGGTTGCTATGTTTATAATGCTATAGGGCGGGAAGTTAATTAATTACCAATTCATAATTTCATTGATTAATGATGATGTAAATTGGGTAATAGTTATATTTGATATTTATATTTCAGGTGGAGGCTTGTTTGTAGGGGTAAAGGGGGTGTCCATTAGGTAATTCTTAATAATTTTAATAGATTTTTAAATATTTAATTGATTATTAAAAATGTAAATAATGTGATAAGATAATATATTTTAAATGTGGGCTGTTGGGTTTGTAGCAATATATGTGGGAAGTTAGTTAAGTAATAATTAGCGATTAATGAATTATTTATTAATTATTTAATTGATAATGTTGTACATTATGTAATATTGATTTATTTTAGTTCTATTTTAGGTATGGGTTGTTACGTTTGTAGGCGTGTAGGGTGGGATGTTAATTAAGTAATAATTACTTGATAATTAGTTAATTGATCATTATTTTGTTATATTTTAAGTGCAGGCGGCTAGGTTTGTAGGGGTATAGTGTGGAAAGTTAATTAAGTAATAAATAGCAATTGTTTAAATTGATAATTATTTATAACATTGAAAATCATAGAAATAGTTATTTTTATTTTTTTATATCTATATATTTTTGGGGGGTTTAATTCATGATGTTCATATTAAGAGTTTTATATTTGTTCTAAATTAACAGGGTTATTCAAATATGTAATGTATTTGAAGTGTAGTACTTTCCTTGCTGTTGCTTAAACTGGAGTAGGAGTAGTAAATGTAACCCCTCCGAACTCCAATGCTTTCTCTACTGTTGCACAGACTGGAGTGGGAATAGTAATTTATACTCCTCTGAAGTCCAACACTTTCCCTACTGGTGCATAGAATCTAGTGGGATTACCAAATCTTAGCCCTCCAAAGTTCAACACTTTCCCTTCTGTTGTACAGACTGAAGTTAGAATACTAAATTTAATTCCTGGCAAGTTCAATGCTTTCCGTATTTTAGCAGGGACAGGAGTGGGAATAGTAAATCTTGACCCGCCCCCGAAGTCCAACACTTTCTCTACTCTAGCACAGACTGGAGTGGAAAGAGTAAATCGTACCCCTCCGAAGTTCAACGATTTTAGTACTGTTGCACAGGTTGGAGTGAGAATAGTAAATGTAACCCCTCCATAGCCCAAAGCTTTCCCTACTGTTCCACTGACTGGAGTGTGAATAGTACATGTTATCCCTCTAAAGTCAAAGACATTTGCTACTGTTGAGTTGTTTGGAGTGCGAATAGTAAATCTAACCCCTCTGAAAGGCTACGCTTTCCCTACTGTTGTGAATAGTATAGTCCCACACTGGGGTGCAAATAGTATATGTATTTTTCCCAAATTCTAACACTTTTCCTGATATTGTTTAAATATATCTATTATTAATATATGTTTATTTTTTAAATTGTCCATTATTTGTTTATAGATATATGCATATGTGTGTATATATATATATATATATATCCAAGCAAAGAGAACTCCTCTCCTTCCACTAGTTACGATGGATGTGACTTACCTCTATACGGTTATCAACCATGATCAGGGTTTAGAAGCGTGCACTAGATTCCTTAAACGCAGACAGGTAAGACACTAGGAACACACATTAATGATACTGGACATTATAAGATACTGCTTGACCAATAACTTCTTTATGTTCAATGGTGAGATCTTTAAACAATCCCTGGGTACCGCTATGGGAACGAGCTTTGCACCTAGCTTTGCTAATCTCTTCATGGGTACTTGGGAGGAGGACATCAAAAAGGAAGCAAGTCTACAGAGTGAGTTTGCTAAGGTCAAACTCTGGTTACGCTATATTGACGACCTGTTAGTTGTCTGGAAAGGCAGCAAACAGGAAGTACAAACTTTCGTCTCTAAACTTAACCAGAATACTAAAAATCTAACACTTACCTGCAATATCAATAAACAAAAGGTAGAATACCTTGACACATAAACTACAGCGGGGAATACCTTATTGCATGCCCTAAGCAGTCACCCGAACACATTGAAATGGAGCATTGCCTACGGGGAATTGCTCAGAGCCAAAAGAAACTGCAGCACTGAGGCAGGTTTCCTTAAGGAACAAACTACCATGCTACAAAGATTCAAAGCTAGGGGGTACCCACTTTGGGTGCTCAAAAAAGCAACTGAAAGGGTGAAAGCAGTAAATAGAGAAGCAATACTAATGACGGAATCTGATTCAAACATCATAGATGAGCCAGAAATGACAGATACATGAATGATTCTGACCTTTAATGGACATTCTAACCAGATAAGCAAAACTATCTCTCGTAACTGGAGTTTACTCAGAGGGGACCCAATTATAGGTAATTTTCTCCCTACACAACCTAAGATAAGGTATAGGAGGGGAAGAAATTTTAAAGACCTTTTAGTACACAGTGATTTACCTAATGATGATGAGAAAAGAAGTATAAATCTCCAGGGTTTCTTTCCATACTGCCACTGCAAGGCTTGTGGAAATAGTCGCATGCAGAAGGAATTCTGGAATAGTAGCACAAACAAGATGGTCAGTATCACACAATTCCTTACTTGCAGCAGTACTTATGTGATCTATGTCCTAGAGTGTCCCTGTAAAATGAAATATGTAGGCAGTACTACACATATGGCGAAGAAAAGAGTCCTCGAGCACATGAGGGCCATTACCAACAGAGACCAACAGTATCCCATAGCTTGCCATTTTGAGTTCAAACATTATTCTGATTATACCAAACTGTCATATTATGTCATTGAGCAAGTAATGCCCAATAGAAGAGGTGGGAACAGGACACTCAGACTTAGGCAACGGGAGCCGAGACACATCTTAGGGATGGGAACACGTTTCCCGAATGGTCATAACATTGATGAGGAGATGGCGATTCATTTACAGAATGAATAAAACAGACATTAAGCAGTTGCGCCAGATGTTGGCCATTAATCGATTGCCTGTGTAGTTTTGGGAATCAAATGTAAAAGAGGAAGTTTTTTCATGAATTTTTAAGTGTACAAGTTGCAGGTGCTATACCCGGCAATGATGTTTGTGTAATTAACATTTTATGCGTACAATTTATTTAATTGTCTTAAGTTTTAGGTGACAGGTCTAGAACATATGCTTGTGTGATTCAAACTATATGTACATCTTTGAAACACTTATATTTATTTATCTTTCACAGGAGGAAAGGAAGGAACCATGTCTCGGGCTTGTGACAGAGGATCCCTACCCTTTTCTTCAGCTGCATCCTCAGGGAACAGATAAGATTTCACTCAAATTTTATATTTTCAATTTAAAGTTATAATAATTTGTTTTTTGAGTACAGTATTTTGAGTTTTGTTAAAGGGGTGAACCACTGTAACAGACTTCAAAGTGACAGGCACACACTAGATTAACATTCTATTGTGTTTATGATATAGGGAGGAAAACGTTATAATGTTAGAATGTGACAACATCACAGAATATGGCATTTAATGTTATATTCTACCACTAAGTAGGGTTAGAGGAGTTCGCTATATGAGCAGTATAATCGTGGTGTAACACATACAATACTATGCTTAGTGCCAATTTTAGATTCAAGCACAATGCAGAGTATGACGCACTTAGATGTACATGGTGTGGACAGGGAACCATAGCTTACTCTTACTCTCGCTATACATGATAGTGTGACAGCAACACACATGATCCCCCCTAACAAGTGTTAAAAGATCTAAGAAATAAGCGAAGGAGGACATCCTTAGTTTTACATAGTATTGAGCATTTTTCTCGAAATGCGTGAGACAAAAGACTGATTTATTTATGTCTAAATTCGTCTCTTTAAGAGAAAATGATATGATATATTATTCACATGATTCACATGACATTTATTTATAAAAAACTGAGATGATTTGTCCGTATAGACTTCATATCCCAGAGTACATTGCACGATCTACACGGCACGTTGGATCAATGCATATATACAATTCATTCTCTTGAATTACCACACCGTTATAAACGTCAGTGGAGGGAGTACATTGTTTATTTATTTATTCAACCAATAAGTTGCAAAGTCTATGTATTAACCCAATATGAACATTGCTAATTTGCCTCCCTGTTGTATTTACTTTTGGGAAACCGTATTGTGCTTACTATGCCTATGATGGAACCAATGCAAAATGGCGCTTGCATACTTAATAATTAGTCCTCTTTCTATTACAATGTCGATTACCGAAAGAGTATGTAAGCCTTAACCAATGTAAGTCTTGTTGTGCGATCAAGCCCCCAGCGGGTGAAACGCGTCGCGTCAGGGTTTATGAGTTGAATAAACCCCTTTTGAATGACCCATGGGTATATATATATATATATATTTTTTTTTTCTCAACACAGTCGAACCATCGATTCGAAGCTGCACTCAAATTCCAGTTTATTGTAAAGGCAGAACGGATTTCCTTCCATCGGAGAATAGTATATTCAGCCTAACGCGTTTCGGAGCTTTGTGCTCCTTGCTCACAGGCATACATGAAAGACACAATGAAAACAGAGGCGGCACCTTACCAGCATGTATTTTATTACGTCCTCAATGGGCAACAGGTGTAGGCCACAGAAGCGGCATGCTGTTACTCTTAGTCTATAGTAGTTGTCCTTAGTAGGCTTTACAGTGCCCCCAACTTTCATTACCACAGTGGGTCTTACATATAAACATGACATTAAAAATTGTATTTGCAGCCCTCCAGTGGGCCTCCAAGGTAGAGGGTCTTCCATTTATTGTGCCGACTGATTGTTCCACTCAAAGACTTCGCACAGTTCCGTGTCTCCGTGGCCCCTTCATTCCGGGTGGTGCAAACTTCACAGTCTGGACTGCCGTTGTTAATTTTTTAACACAAACGAACCATCGATTTGAAGCTGCACTCAAATTCCGGTCTATTGTAAAGGCAGAAAGGATTTCCTTCCATCGGAGAATAGTATATTCAGCCTAACGCGTTTCGGAGCTTTGTGCTCCTTGCTCACAGGCATACATGAAAGACACAATGAAAACAGAGGAGGCACCTTACCAGCATGTATTTTATTACGTCCTCAATGGGCAACAGGTGTAGGCCACAGAAGCGGCATGCTGGTACTCTTAGTCTATAGTAGTTGTCCTTAGTAGGCTTTACAGTGCCCCCAACTTTCATTACCACAGTGGGTCTTACATATAAACATGACATTAAAAATTGTATTTGCAGCCCTCCAGTGGGCCTCCAAGGTAGAGGGTCTTCCATTTATTGTGCCGACTGATTGTTCCACTCAAAGACTTCGCACAGTTCTGTGTCTCTGTGGCCCCTTCATTCCGGGTGGTGCAAACTTCACAGTCTGGACTGCCGTTGTTAATTTTTTAACACAAACGAACCATCGATTTGAAGCTGCACTCAAATTCCGGTCTATTGTAAAGGCAGAAAGGATTTCCTTCCCTCGGAGAATAGTATATTCAGCCTCAGGCGTTTCGGAGCTTCATGCTCCTTGCTCACAGGCATACATGAAAAACGCAATGAAAACAGAGGAGGCACCTTACCAGCATGTATTTTATTACGTCCTCAATGGGCAACAGGTGTAGGCCACAGATGTGGCATGCTGGTACTTGTAGTCTATAGTAGTTGTCCTTAGTAGGCTTTACATTGCCCCCAAAGTTTATTACCACAGTGGGTCTTGCCTATAAACATGACATTAAAAATGGTATTTGCAGCCCTCCAGTGGGCCTCCAAGGTAGAGGGTCTTCCGTTTATTGAGCCGACTGATTGTTCCACTTGGAGACTTCGCAAAGTTCTGTGTTTCCGTGGCCCCTTCATTCCGGGTGGTGCAAACTTCACGGCCTGGATTGCCGTTGCTAATTTTTCAACACAAACGAACCATCGATTCGAAGCTGCACTCAAATTCCAGTCTATTGTAAAGGCAGAACGGATTTCCTTCCCTCGGAGAATAGTATATTCAGCCTGTAAGCAAGGAGCACGAAGCTCCGAAACCTGTGGTTTTTTTTTGTGAATTTCGAAGGTTTTTAAATGCTAATTACTAACTATAATGTCCCTGAAACCTATGTTTTTTTCAATGAATATATATATGTGTGTGTTTGCCATAGGCCACCATTTGCCTTTGTTCCCCATGCCATATGGCCAGGGGCCATTTTGTATAGTGTCCATAGGCCTGCATGTGTTCTTTGATTTCCAGGCCTCCTGCTTGTTGATGTGACCATGTGGCTGGCAGCCATTTTGTGTAGCCATCCAGTGCGCTTCTGCCATTGGTCTGTATGCCTTCTTTGTTCAGGCCATGCCTTCTTGCTGGTTGATGTTGTTGTGACCATTAGGTCGATGGCCATTTTGTGTAGGCATCCAGTGTGCTTTTACCGTAGGCCTTCATATCTTCTATGTTTTCCAGGCCTCCTGCTTGTTGTGACCATGTGGCTGGACGCCATTTTGCGTAGGAATCCAGTGTGCTCTTGCCATAGGACTGTATGTGTTGTTCTTCTATGATTAGGTTGTGTCTCCTTGCTTGCTGTTTGCTTGCTTGCTGTTTCACCATGTGGTCGGTATTGTTGATGACCATGTGGCACTGGCTGGTCGCCATTTTGTCCGTCCAGCCAGTGTGGCCATTTGCCATAGGTTGCATGGATGGTTGAGCAATGAGATAGCAGTTTATTAAATTATATGCTTAAAGGTTAATTTCACTTATTTATAATTTTTTTATTTTATGTTTTTGCTTTATTTTTTATTTTTTTTAAAAGAATTACATTTTCAAATTTATTTTTAGTTTAATTTGTTTATTTTTTATTACATTTTTTAAAATAATACAAATATTTTTGAACTTTTTATAACATCTGGCATCAATTAATCAACCCCATGTCTGCAATAGGTGCACAACAGCATTCATTGTCTAGTGATTATTCCATTGTCATTTGTCAGCTGCACCTCCCTCAGTGCCACATCCCACGTGATGCACAAAGTTCTTATACTTCCTGAGAGTACACAATGAAAGTTTATGTAGGTGTGCTTTTTTTTTTACGAATGTATACACTGTATTGTTAATTATTTATAATAACTTAAATAACCAGTGACCACACTAAATTATATTGTTTGTACTACTAATCGAACTGTAACAATGCCACATTTCACTGATGTTCTTCTTGCTTGTTTGCTTTTAGGTGCACATCGGACAAAATCATCCACAGTACTGCCAGACAGAAGGCCTATGGCTATGATGCCTGACCACACATCACAGACATCTCTTCAACGTGTGAAGCTAAGTACCACTGCAAACTGACAGCTTCAAGATGGCCCCAAAGAAAGTTGCTGCCAAGAAAGTGGCCAGTGATAAAAAGGAGCTTAGCACTAATAGTATGTCGATCCAGACCTTTTTCAGGCAAATAAAAGCGTGCCTGCCGCACTGGTCTCCTGGGAGTAAGCTGGGAGCTGCACTTTCGCATCAGCGGACCCACCCTCACCCCAACCTAGGCCCAAGCCCATGTCTATCGGAGAGGCAGCCGGTCTACTCATGGCAACGCCGAAGAGCAGTGACGTTGAAATGGATTCATCTCTTTCGCAAAGTAGCGCCCCATTGTTGCAGGAAACTCAGATAAGTGGACAACAACAGCCGCATCCAGCAATAGTAGTTCCTCCCAAAGTATGAGAAGTTCAGGAGATAGAGATTCATGCTTTCAGAAGATCCATTGTCTTCAGATCTCCACCAAGCCCCCCTTCTGATGATCTAGACACCACTTAGATCTCGCCTCAGTCTGAAAGTGAAACATACCATGAGAGGCTAGGGAAAAGGAAGGTTCCTGAAAGCCTTAGACTTATGGATGTAGAGGAGGAGAGTGACGACGAGCCAGTCATCATGGATGTTAGTCAAGCCCCAAACTGCTGTGAGGGATGTGGCACCACAGATGCCACCACGAACACCATCGCCAGCTGCCATATTCGCAGAGTCGCGGCAGCGACCTACATCTACATCCACAACCACCTCAGTAGAAGTAGGAACTGCAGACAGGCAAAAATCAAAACGCCCACCTGCTGCCAATTTATCCGACAGTGGCAGTGACACCAGTGTCAGAAAGTGGATCTCACCAATTTAGGACTTCTTTACAGTGAGCAAGAAGGAGCCGAACATTGCCATATGCTCTATTTCCAGAGCAAATGTTAGTTGGGGTAAGCTTGGTACAAACTATGGTACCAGAGGCCAAACAACCCATTTGAGAAAACACCACCCAATCCAGTGGGAGGCGTATCTTAGCAGCCAAATAATGCAAGTGATGTTTAAAAGGGTGAAAGTCTGAGCAGGGAATGACGATTCTCCAATTTTTATGCAGAGAGAATCTTGATTTCATTGAAGACATACGGAGGCTAACATTATGCAAATACTTTTATTTGCTGCCCAACATGCAGCCCTTTAAAGAATGCAAATACATCACAATGAATAGAACATTAACAACATAACTAGTGTACACTCCAATCTTCCTCTTGGGCTGCGATGACACAGACGTAAAATGTGGAAAACCAGTTAGTCTTAAGCGTTGTTAACTGAGAAAAAGAAATCAAAAATACACTGTATAATGAATGAAGTATGAACAGATGAAGCATAGTATGACAGAGTATTACATCAGAAATTCATATAACTATATTAGAATTCATATCACTATATTAATGATGTACAAAAAACAAGCCCAAACCTCTCAGGGAGAGGAGGGTGGGATAATGTTAGCCTCCGTATGTCTTTAATGAAATCAAGATTCTCTCTGCATAAGAATTAGAGAAACGTCATTTCATTATAAGACCAGAGGCTACCATTATGCATGTTTAAAGCCATGTAAAGCTACATTGCTAACATGCTCTATTGGTCTCAAATAGAATTTTGAGAAGGTATCTGCATTGGACCAATCTGCGGCTCTAAGTATCTCGGGCAGGGAACCTGCGCCCCAAAATACTTTGCTAGTCATAGCTCCCCTTGAGGAGTAAGCTCCAAATCTAGAAAGATCTACACCAGCTTCGTGCATAATCAGACATACCCACCTGGCTAAGGTGGCTGAAGAAACAGGTCTAAAAGGTCTAATATATGACAAAAGAAGTTGATCGCTGTCAACAGGCCTAAAATAGAAATTTTATTGTCATAATATTTCATACAATTCACAACACACAGTTTTTCACACTCGTGAAAGAAAGGTTTAGATTTTAGATTTTAGATTTAGTTTATTGCACAGTTAATAAAAACTCACAACATTTAATAGCATAATTTCATTGCTAAAAATTTGGATTTAAAACAAACAAATTAAAAAGTAAATATCAGCCTATTTGAAGTCTTTAAAAGGTTTTTAACAGTCTTAGTTTGAGTCTGTTAGTGTACCGTTTTTTCTTTGAGTCTGTCCGCAACTATATCAAAAAATTTTGTTCTACAATTTAGTTGAGTTTCCATGGGGTTAAAACAGAGCAACACGGCCTGTCTGCAGCTGGTTATCCTCCTATGATTCCAAAGGGTCCGGAGCAGGGAACGCCTTATGTCCAGAAGGTTTTTACAAATGCAGATAATGTGTATTAGATCCTCCTTGCCGGAGAGGCATAGACTGCAAAGATTTATTGTTTTATCCCTCTTCCAGGGTGCTAAATGTGGCATTATGGGTATGTTTCCTAAGCGGAGGTTAAGGAACTTGTTTTTTGTTTTGTGTGTGAGACTCGTGAAAGAAAGGGTAAAAGACAGATTCTGACATTGTTTTAGTTCTTCTCCAGATGTCAAAGTGAACACCTTCAGACGAATACAATCTATTAGAAAGTTCCAAAGCTTTAATGTCTGAGACTCTTCTAAAGGAAATCAGACACAAAAGAGCCGCTAATTTCATGGAGATCCTTTTAAGAGAGAGTAAATTGTTGGCAGGCCAGGAAAGGAAGAGATTAAAGATGAGGTTAACATCCCAAAGGGATTCGTAACTGGCTTTAGGAGGTCTCCTCAATCTAATACCTTTCATAACTCTCTTAATTAAAGGGTTGCTACCAATAACAAGATTATTGACCAATGCATGTCGGGAAGAAATTGCTGATCAGTAGCAATTGATCGTTCTATAAGAGAAGCCTGACTCAAAAAGACAGGCAAGGTAGTTGGCTACTTGCTGTAGAGAGGCTTGTACGGGATCCAGATCCCTTTCCAAGCACCAGCAATACCACTTTCTCCATACACCTGAATACCTTTTCCTTGTTCCAGATGCCCATGAGTCTTCCAAAAGGCTCTTATCCTCTCCTGAAAGTTCAGAATATCTCCCTGAACTCCTGAGATCCTCCAGACAAGAAGGTATAATTTCCCTTCTAGAACCAAAGGATGTTCTTCTCCGTCCGGACCCTGGAGGAGGCCTAGTGAAGATGGGCTTAGGCGTGGGAAGTCCACTGCTAACTCCATAACCCCTGGAAACAAAACTTGAGATTTCAAAAAGGATGTTTGAGGATGATTGAACAAGACTCGAGTCTTACTTTCCACAACAATCTCTGGATCATTGAGAAGGGGGGGAAAAGCGTAACCCTTGATTCCCGTCCAGGATTGGAGAAAGGTATCTACCCCTGATGCATTGGGGTCCGGTCCCCAGCTGAAATACGTCTGAACTTGATGGGTTAATCTGCTGGCAAAAAGATCTATCTAAAATGGTGGGTTAATCTGCTGGCGAAAAGATCTATCTGAAATGGACCCCATAACTCTTGCATCAATGAGAAAATCTCTGGATTCAATTTCCAATCGCTGGAATTGTGGAGATAACAAGAATTCCAGTCTGCTCTCAGATTCTGAATTCCCGGAATGAATTCTGCCCTGAGAATAATCTTGTGATCCCAGCAAAAGTACCAGATCCGCTTGGTGATATCTGACAGATTCTTGGATCTTGCGCCCCCCAGGCGATTTATGTAAGAGACGGCAGAGAAATTGTCCAAATGGATTAAGGTATTGGAATTCTTTAGATGCTCTTTGAAGCTCATAAGCGCATTCAGAGCTGCTAACATCTCCAGAGAGTTTATGTGAAGGGATTGTTCCTCTAAAGACCACCTCCCCCCAGTCTCTAAATTGTTTAGGCGAGCGCCCCATCCCTGGTTGCTCACATCCGATTCTAGAGTAAAGTCTGGAATATTCCCGAAAATAGCTTTTCCATTCCAGGCTTGAAGGTTTTTCAACCACCAATGAAGATCTTCTCGAGCGTCCTCCGAGAGGGGAACTGGGTCTTCGTACCAAAGACCTTTCCTTAAGGCTAAATCTTTCAGCCTTTGTAAACCTCTGTAATGGAGTGGACCGGGCGAAATAGCCTGGATGGAGGAAGAAAGGAGACCTAGAACCCTGGCTAGGTCTTTGAGGTGGATTAAATCTTTCGAAAGGATAAAGGAAATATGTTTCTTTATCTTTGTAACCTTTTTGTGTGGAAGTATTAAACTGGAAAGAATGGTATTTACTTGGAAACCAAGGAATTTTAACTCCTGTGTAGGGATCATGATGGATTTCTCTAAATTTACGATGAAACCCAGGTTCTGAAGTAGGTCTATTGTCATTTTTAAATGCTCCTGGATGGTCAAAATGTCTTGAGACATAATGAGGATGTCGTCTAGGTAAATTATCAGACAAACTCCTCTCTCTCTGAGATAAGATACCACTGGTCGTAGGACCTTCGGGAAACACCGAGGCGTTGAGAAAAGGCCGAAAGGGAGACACTGGAACTGATAGAGGGTCCCTTTCCATGTAAAATTGAGGTACTTGTGAAAGTCTTCGTCCATGGGTATCATAAAATATGCATCTTTGAGGTCTAGTTTTACTAGCCGATCCTTTGCTTGCAAAATGTCTCTTAAGCGATGAATACTCTCCATCTTGAAGTGTCTGTATGTTAGAAAGTTGTTTAAATATTTTAGATTTATGACGGGACGCCAACCTTTGTCCTTTTTTTTTACTAGAAATATGGTACTTAGAAAACCTTTCTGAATCTCTGATAAAGGAATCTTTATAATGGCTCCCTTTTCTAACATTTGGGAAATTTCCAATTCTTTAAGTTTTGAATTCTCCATGTCTAAGGTCATTTCTCTTGGGACTTTTTCCTGAAATGGTTCTTCCCAGAAATCTATTTTGAACCCAACTATTGTTTCTAATACCCAAGGGTCTTGAGTAATTTGTGTCCAATTGTGAGCAAAGTGTCTCAGTCTTCCTGCCACCTTTAAGGGGAAAAAAGGCTTCTGGCTTACCTTGGTAAGTTTGATTGGTGGATCTGGGTCAGCCGCTCCGGGATCTTGAGCCCCTTCCTCTTGTGGGATAGAAATTTGAGTACGAGCGGTAGCCTCTATTGGAGCGGAAAGAGCCTCTTTTGTCTTGGGGATAGACATGGGACCTGTAGAAGCCTCTGCTGACAGACTGTCCCCTCCTGTCAGCCCTTCCAAAAACTGCGCGACCTCCAAAAACTCTGCGCATGTTAGATTGGGCTCTACTAAAGGCGTTAAAGGTGGATACATACTTTTCAAGGGATTGGACAAAATTGTCCCCAAACAATAACCCTTTTGCATCGCACATGTCTTCTTTTGTAGAAAGATCTGCAAGCTTGGGATTCATTCTTAAGAGGACCGCCTTTCTGCGTTCGGTAATGAGGCTAGAATTGGCGTTACCAACAAAGCAAATTGCTTGTTGAGACCATCCTCTTAACAGTTCAATATCGACTGGGGTATTATTGGTCCTTGCCTCCTCGGTCATATCAAGAATCTTGGATAGTGGTCCGAGAACGTCGAGTAGTTT
The DNA here is from genome assembly GCF_964204655.1 of Triturus cristatus. Lineage (NCBI taxonomy): Eukaryota > Metazoa > Chordata > Amphibia > Caudata > Salamandridae > Triturus > Triturus cristatus. The sequence goes on from NC_140593.1 coordinate 872,931,623, forward strand.
GTCCTGGCACTGCTTGAGGCATTTTTTCGATTCCTTTTTTAGGATCCCTTCCAGATTTAAAAAGGAAGGTGATGATCTTGGGGTCCAGATTAGGAGTGTTGCAAATTTTGACTCTGAGGAGGGGCGAGGGCACTCGTTTCGCATAAGATTGCGTGTATCCCTATCTAAGGGTTTCCTTACTCTCTGAGAGAGGTATTTTCCTACGTGGTCCATTGGCCACCATTCTGAACTGCGGGGTGGCGAATAGCATTTGGATTAAACATTTCCTCACCAAGGGGGTCTTTGACAATACATGATGAGGTGGAAGGATTATTAATATCCTCATCAAGATCCTCCAAGCTGTCCTGGGGATCGAAAATGAATTTGTCTATAGTTTGAGCCTCATAAATTGGAGATTCCAGATCGTCATATAATTAATTTGTACCATAAAGGTTACCTTGGTTTATCATGCCGCTATGGACAACTCTTCTCTCTGTCCCAAGGTTTTGGGATCTCTCCTTTGTGCAGCCATGAGCACCAAAATCTATTGTAGCGCAAGGGCTACCAATATCAAATGCACGGGTAGGTAGCTCATTCATATGTTTCCTTTTTTCGGGAAGTTTCCCTCTCTTTTCAGGGCCTGATGTAGAGGGGGAGTCTCCGTCCGAGAGAGAAAAATAGATTTCCTCAGTGGGCGACGTCCTCTTTCTCTTAGTTAAAGCGGCATCAACCGCTTCCCTGACTGAAGACTTAATTTCTTCACCAATCAATCTTTTTAAATTATCTCCCAGCAGTTCCTTAGGGGACTGTGGTGGGTTAATAGTGTCAGGGTTCATTATAAGGTGTTTAAAATAAATCTAAATAAGTAATAAATGGCCCTTGTAAGGATTACTTACAATAATGTCTTGGTAAACTCAGGTCTGATCTTTCTTTCTTTAAAAATGTACTATTGTAACTGGTTTTCAAACCGATCTTCAAATTCTCATTAAAATGAGAATAAATCAAGTCAGGACAGTATTAAATAAGGCCACTAGATGGCGCTTGTACTCAATTATAATATTTTTTTTAAAGAAATGTTAGAAAATGAAGGGGAGAGGCTCCGTTGCTCCGGCTCTCAAGGGCACCATTACGTCGCTCTGTTGAAGGCCCGTAAATAAGGTAACCACAAGCAGAGCCAGAGGGAAATGACGCATTTAATGGCACGCTTCCGCATCTCCCAACAAGTTGCTAAGAGACGCGGGAGTCAAATGATAAGAGCGGCGCTTGTGTCCGGTAAACAGTACTTTTCTCCCCTTCAAATTTATTTCATTTTAATGGTATTAGCACGTCGCGTGCAAAAAATCAGGAAAGGGAAGAGCGTCTTTAATAACAATACAGTAAGCGCTCCAAAGTATTAGAGTTTATATTCCTGAGTTCAGGTAATAGTAAAAGGGGAATACTTACCCGATTCCTCCAAAGATCGCATATCGATCGGTAGGGAAGGTTAAAATCTATTCCCGTCCATAAATTGGACAGGGAAACAAATCGCTAAAATATAAAAGATTCGGTTAGAGAAACATTATAATCATGCAAATACAGGACAGGAAATAATCCTATTTAAGCAAGTAAAACTCACATACAATTTAACTTAAAAAATAACAAGTTAGTGAAAGTCTAGCACACTAGTAAGAAAACAGTACTTATCTGTGTCAGAGCAGCGAATAAAAGAGGAAGATTGGAGTGTACACTGGTTACTAGGATGTTCTGTCTGGAACACAAGATCGCTCTCAAAGCGGAATACCTTCCGGGGAAATCGAACATCTCTGCAGACTGGAACTCAAGATTCCTGTTAGATCACAGCAATTGGAAACTGAATGTTTCCATGTTCAGTACCCTAAACAAGATCTGGGGCCCTCTAGAGATAGACTTCTTTGCGAGCAGACTAACCTTTCAACTGGAGAACAACTTCAGCTGGATGCCCGACCCGGGTGCTCTAGCAGTCAATGCCTTACTACAATCTTGGAAAGGAGCCTAGGTGTACGCATTCCCTCCCTTTGCCGTGATTCAGACAGTTCTTCAGATAGTGAGAAAGGATCAGTGCTTCCTTGTCCTAATAACTCCCTTTTGGCCATCCCAAGCATGGTTCCCCACCACTCTAGAACTAGCTTGCAACCCCCCCCTTCTTAATTCCTACCCTAGAGAATCTTCTTGCAGATGTAGAAGGAGGAGTTCCCCCCTAATTCAGAACAGGAGTTTAACCCTTCTTGCGAGATCCAATGAAATCTCAGGACTTTTGGCGACGGCTGCAACTCTCCTCAGAGAGTCTTGGGCCCCAGGCACTCACTACAGATATAACAACATATGGAGAATCTGGGTACATTGGTGCCTGGAAAGGAACCTGGATTCCTTGGAAGCACCTATTGTTGACATAGTTAACTTCCTTGTTAAACAATTTGATAAAGACCTCAGCTATAGAACTATCAATTGCTATAGATCGGCTATTTCTGCTGGTCATGTCCTTGTCAATGGTAAAACGGTAGGTAAAAATGCCAGTGTTCGTAGAGTGATGAAAAGCATTCGTTTAAGAAGACCTCCTAAACCTAAATATTAAAGTCTTTGGGATGTCAAACCAATCCTTGATCTTTTCAATAACTGGCCTGTTAATACTCTCCCCAATAGAAAAAAAAACCCTTTCCATTAAACTGGCTACTCTACTATGCCTAATCTCATGCAGAAGGGTCTCTGATGTCAAAGCCCTGGAGATTACGTATAGCTCTCATAACATGTTCGGAGTTAAATTTGAGATTTATAGAAGAACAAAGACTATGTCTGATTCAATCTTTTACCCACGTTTTGATTTATGTCTAAAACTTTGTGTTGTGGACTGCATGAGAGAGTATGATCACAGAATGTTTGCTCTTCGCCCTCAGGATGTTAACCAATTACTTATATCCTTTGTTAAACCCCACAAAGGCATAACCTCAACCTCTATTGCTAGATGGGTTAAGACTGTTATGAGTTTAGCAGGTATTGACTTAATGAAATTTCAAGCTCACTCCCTTAGAGGTGCTATGGCCAGTAAATCTCTCTAGTCTGGAGGTAAGTTGGACAACATTCTCAAAGCTGCTGACTGGTCAAATGCTAGCACCTTTGCACGTCATTATTGCAAGCCTATTGAACATATGTCTGATGTTGTTTTACAAAGCTACCAACATGCATAATGTAGCCTCCGTTCTTGAAATGAAATTGCGATTCTCAGATTACCATGACTAGAGAATCTGGATTTCATTAAAGACACGGAGTGAATCTGATCACTGTGGAAGGTGAAGAAGAGGAAGACATTTTTGTTACGCTAAGCAACCCTGTCCCCAACAGTGCAGTAGTATCACCCACATCAGCAACATTGCAATGGCACAAGACTCGGATCGAGACACCGAGGCAAGAGAGTACAGTGACTGCCCCGCTGAGATGCACATTGAGCCTACCACTGTCTGCTCTCCAGAAGACACCTACATCAATGGCTCCAGAAAAGAAAAAAATCCAGGCTACTATTCCTGGCATGTTTAGGCGGGGATGTGGGCAGTATGAACGCAAACACCCAATGGCACGTTTGTACAATGCGAAGCTGGCTAAAATGTTAGCACTGGTCCTCCTCCCTTTTTCTTTTGCTTAAGGAGTGGGTTTTCTAGAATTTGTGGCAGCCATCTGGCTGAAATGGAAGGTTGCCTGCTGGTCCTATTTTGCCAGAGTTACTGTTCCAGCGCTATATCCCAATGTGCTGGAATTGCTTGGACAAACTTTGCAGCAGAGTGCTGTTCACAATATCCACCCGATAACAGACAAGTGGACCAGTTGCCAAGTCATTGATTACATATAAATCACTGCACATTGGATTTTGTTGGGGTTAGAGAAAAGATATATGCTGGTGTTGACACTGCTGAGATTTTTAATGGCGCTCGGAAGTATGCGGCAGTAGTCATGTTCGCCATGGAGAAATCCCATACTGATGCAAACATTTTGGAAGACTTTAACAACAATGTCTTGAATGTCTGTGACCAACAGCGCTTAACATTGGATTTATTGCCACAGGCAATGGCAGTAATATAGTTAAGACCATGGCAGATGGTGGCTATTTCAGGGTCCTTAGTTTGGCGCTGTGCATCAACATCATTGTACAGAACTTTTTCATAGAAGAAAATGACAGCAACTTACATTCCCCTGCAGAAGAATCTACACTCATTTAAGCCATTCATTTAAAGCCCTGAAGCAGCTGAGGGTCATCCGGCGTGATGATAGAATGCCAATTAAAATACAATAGGAAAAAGGTGCCCCCCTCAGGTACTTTATGTCCAAGAGGAGGGGGAAAATAACAATCAAGAAAATAACCTCTAGACTGACCTATATTGCTTTACAATGCGACCTCAAGGATTCAAGCTAAGCAACCAGCACAAAATAGAATCTCATGGGATAATTTCAGTACAAATAATCTAAGCATCTTTATTCATTATTATCTTTAAAACATGAATTAATCATACGTTGTATTTCATACACAATTGTTCTGGTAGTCACATAACACAAGGATGTGTTGATACATTTAAATATCTGACATTATTGATATCAAGTAATGTTGTTAAACAATCAGTAAGTGTTAGAACACAGCTACATTTACTCACATAATGATCGGTAATTCCTCTATAGTTATGTGATAAAGGAAGGACAATACATAAAATCTAAAAAACAATTGTTTGTCAACAAATAAATACAATGAACACACCCCACACTGCACCTCTCTACTACATTCTCTTCTCAAATAAACCCATGCAAACTAACACTCATACAAGGACTCAAAACATTCTCCTAGGGAGATCCCAAACAATTTAGCAGGGACAGATGTGAACGGATATTTATTCCACACTCAACATGGTTGTTGTGTCCGTCTCTGTGGGGCCTCTCCGTCCATATAGTGATGGTCTACGCGCGTTTCGGTGGGATTAACAATAGCACCACCTAAAAACAACATTCATAGGCATCCCCTTAAGAACGGGCGGGAGGTCTCTACGAAAATGAGCAGAGGATGAGGCACCATCTGTGCCACTGAATATTAATAGATTTTCATTTCAGCTGTGACATATTTAAATCCACAGCAAGTACTTTGCGTAGTTGGGATATTATTCGTTTGTTTTATAACAAACTTCTCGGTATTACTGGAGTATGCCTTAAGTCTTCTAAATCGACATTCAAAAGTAGGAGCTAATCCCGCCGCTGGCTCTCTCTTCGGTGGGGCTCCTTCCTTTATCACATAACTATAGAGGAAGTACCGATCACTATGTGAGTAAATGTAGCTGTGTTCTAACACTTACTGATTGTTTAAAAACATTACTTTATATCAATAATGTCAGATATCTAAATGTATCAACACATCCTTGTGTTATGTGACTACCAGGACAATTGTGTATAAAATACAACATATGATTAATTCATGTTTTAAAGATAATAATGAATAAATATGCTTAGATTATTTGTACAGAAATTATCCCATGAGATTCTATTTTGTGCTGGTTGCTTGGCTTGAACCCTTGAGGTCGCATTGTAAAGCAATATAGGTCAGTCTAGAGGTTATTTTCTAGAATGCCGATTAAAGCAATCATGCAGCAGGTGCCAACTTGTTGGAACTCAACTTATTACATGTTGCACCATCTGTTTGATCACTACAGACCAATTAATGAATATGTCTGACAAAGAGGGGGGTCCAATTCTGAAAGGCATGATCATTGAGATGGACCAATAGGGCCTAGTCAAATGCCTGACAGAGAGGCTACTTCCTTTTGAGGTATTCACACAGGAAGTCAGCAAGGAGTGCAGTACCATGAGCCAAGCTATCCCGTTGTTGGATATGCTACAGGAACAGCTAAAGGAGGTGTCTGAAATGTACGCAGGTGTGGAGGAAAAAAAGATGCATATTGGTTAGTGGAGAGCTTAATCCTTTGAATATCTGTTAATGCAAAGGTGCAAAGATACATTGTGTCATTCAAACATTACCTCTGTGCCACAATTCTTGATCCATGATACAAATCATTACTGCCCACTTTCATTCCTTTTTCAGACCAGGATGTTGCAAACTACAAAATATGGATTGCTAAGCAAGTCAGTTAGCTAAAAAAAAAACGGCCAGGAATTAGAGGCCCACTGCTCCAGTGCACAAGTTCTGCGGTGCAGTCTTCAACTTCAGAGCGTGAGTGCAGTGCTATTGGCTCACAGCAGCCAAAACTAACAAGAACACCAGCAACAACAAGAACAGAAGCATCAGCCCCAAAATCTGCTTATGATTGATTTCTACTGGCAGGTCTTTAGTCCTGAGCAGAGGCAAAGATAAAAGAGGTCGAGCAAGGTGGAGCACCAATGAGTATTGAGCGGATGATCCAGGCATATCTGGATGACCCAACAGACGTCTATCTTGATCAAAACCCATTGGTGTATTGGTATGGGAAGAGGCACCAATGGCCAGTGCTCAGCAGGCTGGCAATAAACTATCTGGCGTGCCCAGTGCCCAGTAGCCAGTATCCCTGCTGAACGTGTGTTCAGTGCTGCTGGTGCAGTTGTCACAGTGAGACGGACCAGTCTCCCACCCCAAAGCGTGGAGAGATTAACCATGATCAAAATAAATCAGCACTTTATACCACCGAATTACTCAATACCTGAAGTACGACAGGAGGAATGTGAGAGTGAATGGTCAGACTAAAGTCATGGAAGTTGTGTGTTAGCTGACCTACATCTGGGCGAACAACCTTAGTTTGAGGGTGAACTCTACTTCCCTGACTACTAGGCCTGGGACAGCAACGATAGAACTTTCTCTCTCTATCGCTGAACTGCTTTGACGACAATAACAAAAAAAGAAATACCTAGGGGAACATTATTTAATTTTGTTTGGGTCTGACTGACTAATGCAGCCCCACTGTTTTAGACACATTTTATTGACAGATTGGAGTTGCACCAATGTGCAGTGAAGAAGCCCCCCCCATCCATTTCCCTCAGGGACATTGGAGATACAAATTTGTGCCTGCCTCCATCCGGTGCCTACCTAACCTTTCCTAATTTATTCCCCTTAGCCGGACTGCCCTACATTATTTGATTTATAAGACTGGCCAATGTCTGTTTCATGAAACAATGGATCTGTAATGTACCAGGGTGACCAAGCTTGAATTGGAAGAACAGGTAAATGGCATGCATTGCGCACTGAGTGATTGTTGTGTGTGAGTGTGTTGAGATGATTCATGTGGTGGCAGGTAGTGACACTGGGTGTTTGTTTGACTGTTACTATTAAGCTTGATTGTGTTTGTGATGGTTTACAATGTTAGTGGCCTAACAACAGTAATGGTTTTTTTCCTGAAGGGGATTATTTTCTTACTCTTTGACACTTAGCGAGATTTGTTCGCCAGGTACACTCCACACTGCTTTGTTTTCTGCTTCACACTCCTCAAAGACTGAAACAGTCCCTTTAGCTAACAAACACAAATCTAGACTACACAAAAAATGACTGAATGTTTCTCTAGTTGTGCATCAACAGCATTGTACTACAGGTGAATCTATCAAATTTGAGTCGGGTCTCAGTCACTATGGAGTTGGACACCTTACTTGGAGTTAGGAAGATGAGGGAAGGATTCAGGGCGTGACTACTTCAACAACTGCCACACGAAGAAGTAAGATATCAACTTCACTGAAACCAACCGATTTGGTGATGACTTTAAAGTGGCCTACCTAACTCTGTGGAGTGGTGGTGAGAGAGCGGTGTTCATTGTACTAAATTTGAAAAATGCAGTTTTGCTGGGTGTGTGTGCTGTCTGGCTCAATTTTGAAACTATGCAGTGGTTGGGTGGGGGAGCTGTTGTAGGTAACTAAAGAAAGACATATGGGCATGATCATCACATTATGCATGTGCTGTTGATTTTTATTTAATTTTTCATTTTATTTTTTGAGTTTTATATTGCACTGGCTAGACCCAAAGGCAACAGAGTGCTTTACATGTTTAGAGAATTAGTACATGCCAAGAGTCAGGTAGGCATCACAGGCAGTCACATAGAGAAATATATGACAGCACAGCATTAAAGTAGACACAGTGAAAGCACAGTCATATATATAAATTAAGCAATTGGGTCCTGGAGAAGGGAAAGACTTTGAATCAGCATAGTCAAATTGTCACAGGACTTCTGGCAGGATTTGTCCAAGAGAGTTGGGTCTTTGGGAGGCGTAAGTAATCACATGTTCTAGTTGAAGTAGTTGTTGAGTAATAGAGATTTGAGGCCCCATTTGAAGCAAGAAAAGGAGAAGTTGCAGCGCAGCTCATTTGGGAGTGAGTTCCTGATCTTTGCGGCATTTCTGGAGAAGGTGCGTGTATGTGATGATTATTAATTTTAGTCTAGGGGGTATGAGAAGAAGCGAGTTGGAGTTTCTCAGAGCCTGGCCTTTTCCTGCTCACGATAGTTTAGATTCTAGATATATGAGGCTTTTAGTATGTAGGGCTTTCTGGGTGATCCATGCTGTCTTGTAGACTCATCTTCCTTTGACGGGGAGCCAAGTGAGTCTTTTGAGAGCTGGAGAGATGTGGTCAAACCGTTTGGTACCTGTAACAAGCCCGGCAGCATCATTAAGGATTGTACTTAGGGGCTGAAGGTGGCTTTTGGGAGTTCCTGTCAGAGTGGCATTGCCATAGTCAAGTTTCAAGAGGACTGGGATTGTACTAGATTTAAAAAAAATATATATTTTAGTGTGTAGAGCACATCTTTAGTTGTATTTTTGATGTGTCTTTTCATTGACAGGTTTGTAACAAGGGTGATACCCAGGGATTTAGCAGAGCCGGGCAGTGTAATAGGGCTGTTTAGTGCATCCAGGTTTTTGAGTCACTATTGGATGAGTAGGGATTGCTCTTTGGGTAGAGGAGTAGAAGTGGTTAGTATTAAGCCAAGTTTGAAGCTTAGTGCAGCATTAAGATGTTGGATGTCGCTGGGTGATTTTATTCTGTAGTAGAGTTGTGTGTCATCGGCATATAGGTGATATTTGATAACAGGCTGGTTCAGGATAATTATGAGGGGTTCCAAGAAAACATTGAATAGGGCTGACAAGAGGATGGAACAATGAGGTACTCTTTGCGGTACTGGTGCAGGTTTCAAGAGACGTCTGTGGATTTTTATTTGCTGGGAGCGATGTTGACGATAGGACATGAACCATCTTAGGACCGTGCCATTGATACAAGTGCAGTTCTGGAGTGTCTCAAGTAAAGCTGGTGTACGGTATCAAAATTCCGCTGAAAGGTCAAGTAGGATTAGGAGGCAGGACTCGCCTTCATCTAAGGCATTGTGCATGTCATCTGTTCTATTGAGCATAGCAGTTTCAGTGCTACAACCTTTCCTGAAACCTGATTGGAAGGTGTCCTGGAGATTGAATTATTTTGTGGTTTTTGTTAGTTGAAGTGGGACACATTTTTCCAATGTTTTGGCTAGGAAAGGAAGATTGATGATGTGTCTGAAGTTGTTTAAATCGTTAAGAGGTGACTTGGCCGAGTTGAAGTGGGTACGGTACGCGACCTGAAGAAAGAGAGTCATTTATGATTTTGGTACAGAATAGGGAGATGATGTGGTTGAGGCTTTGAACTAGGGTGGAGGGGAGAAGATCTGTGAAGTGGGATGTGGGCTTCAGTTTAGCAATAATTTAGGAAATTTCACCTTGTCACGAGTTTGAAGCCTGACCATTTAGCATTATTCTTTAGCAGAGGGAGTTTATTATTTGTTGGATTATGCTTTGTAATGTCCATCTGGTCTTTGGTTAGATCCTGAGGGGGAGTTTCCGTGTTGATTTGTATGTTAGTGGAGCAGGCTGGTTGGGTTGTCAGTATATTCTCAATGATCAGGGAACGTTCGATTTTGATAACTTTGTCAGCAAGGAAGTTAGCTATTTCTTCGCAGCCTTCACTAGTGGTTATTGTTTCTTGTTGGGAGGTAAGCGTAGTTTGTTGTTTTATTATGTTGAAGAGCTCCCTAGGTTGGTTCTTTGCAGGGTCAAGTTAATTACAAAAGAAAGTGGCTTTTTCCTTGAAAATGTGTTTTGTATAGGAGAGCAACTCAGATCTTAGGAGTGAGGGCTTCGCCAGCAAGGGGTTCTATCTCCATAACCTTTCGGTCTGTCTAAGTTGCCTTCTTTTGTTGTTAAGGTCTAAGTTAAGCAAGGATCTAGATTTGATTTTTCTTGATCTCTTTAGTTTGAGTGGTGCAACCTGATTAACCTCCTCTGTCATCGATGAGCTGTAGTAGGCAGTGCATTCATCAACGGTTTGAAAGCAGGGTTGCGAATGCAATTTAGCATTGATCCTGGATTCTAGCTCCATTTTTGGGACATGCTTAATGTTCCTAGCCCAGTGCATGGGTTTGCTGGGTGTTGCTGGGAAGGATGTGTGGTGTAGATTGAATCAAATTTGATGGTGGTCCGACGAATCGATAGGCACGATGCATCAAAATCATCAAATCAAATAAACTTTATTCGATTTTACAGATATAAAACCATAAAAGTTGAAAAACATACCAATTAAAACAGGGTGGATGATTCCATATAGTAACAAATCACATTAAACATAATTAAATTTCGTAGCACACCACCCCAGAACAATCTCAATAAATAGAAAAGCAAGGTTCAAGTTCAGATAATATCCCCCTTTAATCAACACTCTCCACTAAAAGGTAACCCCCACCCTCAGCCCGAATATAACATCATTATAGTCTAAAATCATTGTCCTAAAAAACTACTAGTCAAGACAAGCCCTGGACTTACCATGGATTTCAGATAGCCAACAATTACAAAAATACAATCATCCATCAACAGTTGGAGATACAGTAGAGCTGGACGAGCCTGCTTAAAATTCATCTTCTATAAAATCAGAACTAAAAAGTACTTCCGGGGCACATCATAAAATTTACAAAAAAACATAAAGTGGAGCAAATCCTTTGGCGACTCTCCGTCGCAGCCACAGGGTGCTAACAACTGGCCTCTACTGCTTCCTCTGGGGATTGCAAGCAGGAGGTGAAAAATATCCAAACGGAACCTAGTAAGTAGGAACCGCTCATAAATAGATAAAAACCCCAGAAGCTAAGGCTCGGCAGATAAAGTTGTCTTTAGCATTAAAAGTTTGCGGACACTAGATTTCCGCAATTCCTCCTCTTCCCTTTCCAATTTCCTTGGACTGTTGAAGAATTCCCTGATTAACCCCACATCCTTTTTAGTGATTAATTTTGGATTAGTGAAAAGGTCAGCCCGCCCTAGCTTATCGAAGCTGCTCCTAATATATCTGAGCCAGGGTATGCTGAGCGCATTGTCAAGGGTCATACAATCTTTTAAAATCAACTGGGTTAAAATTAATTCCTTGTTCAACCAACTGTTTAACCTGAATGTGCCAGACTATCGCATAAATAGGGCACCCCCAGTTCTTCGTGTACCACCATATTGGACAGACCACGCGGAACACCCAACACCCTTTTCAAGAAAGTGTTCTCCAACACCTGTAAAACATCTGTGGAGACATGCCCCCATATTTCACTCCCATAGGTGGCTAAAGCTACACTCTTTGCTTGGTAAACTTTCAGCAGGGCTGCGACAGGTCTGTTTCCTAGTTTATTGGCAAAATTAAAAATGGCTGCATTCACCCGAGCCAAATCCCCCTTTTTTTCTTTGTTTTAGATGCCCCCACTTTAATTGATCATCCGATATGACACCCAAGTATAAAAAACGTCTGTGTGGGGTACTTTAGCAGGGCCTACCCTAAATTGGAAACTTTTTTTCGGGCGTGTTCCCGCCTGCATTATGTAGGATTTCGAGTTATTAACGGAAAGCTCGAGGTCCAACATAAAACTTGAAAAGGCATCAAGCAGGGTTTGAAGGTACCTAGCCGTCCTGGGTATGAGAACTGTGTCATCCGCATATAGTAAGACATGTAAACCTCGTCGGCTGACATGCGGATAGTCAACCCCTGTAGCTAGTAAAGCTCTGTCTTAGTTGTTTATATAGAGTTTGAGCAAAAATGGGGCCTAGATACATCCTTGGCGAACACCCCTCTTTATGTGAAAGTTACGTTGCACATGAAGGACCTGAGAAAATCTGTTGGGCTGTGTTGCCCTGTGTAGATCCTCTAGAAAATTGACAATGTTACTGTCAACCTCAATGTCCTTCATGGACTGCCACAGTTTTGCGCTGTTCACACGATCGAACGCGGAAGACAAGTCCATGAAGACTAGGTAGATGGTGCCGGAGCGTGCAACAGTATATTTGTTAAGTAACAAGGTTAGGTTAAGGCATTGGGCCATGGTTGACCGGCCTGGTCGAAACCCAAACTGGACGTCCGAGACTATATTATGTTATTCTGCCCAGGTGGACAATCTTCCCAGTAATACTCGGCCCAACACCTTAACCACCGAGTCCAACAATGAAATCGGCCTGTAACAATGTGGGCTATTACGATCACCCTTTTTAAAAACTGGTACTATGGTTGAGATTGCCCAGGACTCAGGGCATCCTTTCCTGGCCGCCGCATTAAACATGGACACCAGGACCAGCGCCCAATAAAAAGGATCAGATTTAAAAAGATCCCTGGGGATGTCATCCAGTCCTGGAGCTTTGTTGCTAGTTAACCCGGCAATTCCATCTCAACCTCCCCCTGTTCAAAGACTAGTGCGGAGGCAACTGCCTCTCGGCCTGTCTGACTATTTTGCTCGAATCTGGTTTCGAACACTGTTTTAAAGTTAAGCACCCATTCATCCTCGGTGATATGTGTGCCCAAGTTGCTGCCTTCATCATGCTCTAAAAACGGTCTATAATACTCCAAAACCTTGAGCTATTCCTCAGGGTACTTGTCTCAATCAGCTCCCTCCAGGCCTCCTCCTTCAGAACGGACTTACGTTTTGTCAATATCAATTTATACCCTTTGCGGCAAGCTCTAACCAAAGTAAGATTTCTCAGGTTACCGATAAGGTCTTTCCTCTGCTTTCTCGCTGCCTGTGAGCATGTTGAGTCAAACCATCTAGATGGTTGATCTCCGTGCCGGGGCACTTAAAAGTTCACCTATTTTAATGGTGATAATGTTAAAAGCGCTGATAACCTCCCCCGGGGAAATGCCTAAGGAGGTACACAGCGCTAATTCAGGGGCGCAGGATTCTTTAACTGATCTATAAAAAACGTCTGGAGAGCTCTGCATCCATCTAAGCCGTCGTCTGCCTTCTATTGGTCTTATTGTCCCATTATGCTCCACTCTTCTTTTGTTTTTCAGAAGTGGTCACCACATTTGGACACAGAGCGGATTATGGTCACTGTAAACACTTTCCAGTATGATAAAACCACGGAATAAAGATTGTAAAAAAGATGAAGTAATAATAAAATCTATAAAAGTATCACTGCCTCTCCCCTTAAAGGAAGGAACAAATGCCTTGCTATGCGGGTCAGGTAAGGACCTAAGGGGCATTAAATCAAATTCATATAATAAATTATTCAATGCTACCCTCTGAACAGAGTGTTCAGAATGGGCCCCCCACACCCTGGGGCAGCCTAAATCAGCTGTGCTGGTAGTCCTTGGTTCTCCACACGGATGTATATTAAAATTCCCTAGGACCATGAGGCCTTGTCTTTCGGCAGTATAATACTGCCTTATAAAAGAGGCCAACTCTGTAATATTACAGCCACCAGGGGGATTTGCTACAGAATTGTAAAAGTTTATAAGACCCAATTTGTTAGCCCCCCGGCTTAAAGCCAAGGACTGTAGACCTGGACTTGAGGACGACAAAACCCGTATCTGGCAATCTAATGCCAGAGAGATATAAATAACCAGGCCGCCCTTCGGTCTGCCCGCTATAGAAGGGGAGGCTGGGACAAAGAAAGCCTTATAGCCTTCAAGAAATAAGTTACATTCAACCGACCACGTTTCCTGTAAACAGATCACTCAATATTGTTTCACAAATTGCAACCACAATCAATCAATCAAGAAATTTGTATAGCGCGCTACTCACCTGGAGGGTCTCAAGGCGCTTGGGGGGGGGTCCGCTACTGCTCGAACAGCCAGGTCTTGAGTTGCTCTCTGAAGGAGAGGTGGTCTTGGGTACGACAGAGGTGGATGGGGAGGGAGTTCCAAGTCTTGGCTGCCAGGTAGGAAAAGGATCTTCCTCCCATGGTGGCTCTTCGAATGCGTGGAACCGCCGCGAGGGTGTGACTGGTCGATCGCAGTTGGCGGGTGGGAGTGTAGGAGGTCAGGTGGTTGTTGAGGTACCTGGGGCCCAGGTCGTGAAGGGCCTTGTGTGCGTGGGTGAGGAGACGGAACGTGATTCTCTTGCTGACGGGGAGCCAGTGCAGGTCTCTCAGGTGTCCGGAGATGTGGCTGTGTCGGGGGATGTCCAGGATGAGTCATGCGGAGGCGTTCTGGATGCGTTGGAGTCTTTTCTGTAGTTTGGCTGTGGTTCCAGTGTAGAGGGTGTTACCGTAGTCCAGTCGGCTGGTGATGAGTGCTTGGGTGACCGTCTTCCTGGTTTCGGTGGGGATCCATCGGAAGATCTTTCGGAGCATGCGTAGGATGTTGAAACACGACGATGAGACGGCGTTGACTTGTCTGGTCATTGAGAGGGAGGAGTCCAGGATGAAGCCCAGGTTGCGTGCATGGTCCGTTGGTTTAGGTGCGCTGCCTAGGGCCGGGGGCCACCAGGAGTCGTCCCAGGCAGAGGGTAATGATCCAAGGATGAGGACTTCCGTCTTGTCTGAGTTCAGTTTCAGGCGGCTGTTCTTCTTCCACTCGCCCACTTCTTTCATCCCTTCGTGTAGGTTGGTTCTGGCGGTGGCAGGGTCGTTGGTGAGGGAGAGGATCAGCTGGGTGTCGTCGGTGTAGGAGATGATGTTGAGGTTGTGTTGGCATGCGATGGCTGCGAGGGGGCTCATGTAGACGTTGAAGAGGGTGGGGCTGAGTGATGATCCTTGTGGTACGCCGCAGATGACTTCGGTGGCCTCGGATCTGAACGGGGGGGGGGGGACTCTCTGGGTTCTTCCGGCGAGGAACGAGATGATCCACTCCAGTGCCTTCTCTTGGATACCGACGTTGCTGAGGCGTTGTACTAGGGTCGGTGGCAGACAGTATCGAACGCTGCAGAGAGGTCCAGGAGGATGAGGGCTGCTGTTTCCTGTTGTCGAGCAGGGTTCGGATGTCGTCAGTGGCTGCGATGAGGGCGGTCTCGGTGCTGTGGTTGGCTCGGAATCCGGACTGTGAGTGGTCGAGGGATCCGTTCGTCTCGAGGAAGGCGGCAAGATGTCTGTTGACGGTCTTCTCGATGACTTTGGCAGGAAACGGGAGGAGCGATAAGGGGCGGTAGTTCTTGAGGTCGGTGGGGTCTGCTGAAGGTTTCTTCAAGAGGGCACTGAGTTCGGCATGCTTCCAGCTTTCCAGGAAGGTGGCGATGTTGAAGGAGCAGTTGATGATGTCCCGGAGATGGGGTGCGATGACGGAGTCGGCCTTATTGAAGACGTGGTGGGGGCATGGGTCGGTTGGCGATCCGGAGTGGATGGTGTTCATCGTGCGGATGGTGTCTTCGGTGCTAACCAGGGTCCAGGCGTGGAGGGTGATGGTGGGGGGCATTGGTTCTGTGGTAGGGTGCGTGGACTATTCGCCGAAGCTGTTGTGTATGTCTGCGATCTTGCTGTGGAAGAACGAGGCGAGTGAGTCGCAGAGGTCTTGTGAGGGAGTGATGTCGTTGTTTCTGGCGCTGGGGTTGGAGAGCTCTTTGATGATGCTGAAGAGTTCCTTGCTGTTGTGTGCGTTGTTGTCTAGTCGATCCTTGAATGCTGACTTCTTGGTGGTGTGGATCAGCTGGTGGTGTTTGCGGGTGGCGTGCTTGAGGGCGGTCATGTTGTCTGTGGTTGGGTTTTTTCGCCAAGCTTTCTCGAGGGTGCGGCAGTTCTTCTTGGAGTTCTTGAGGTCGTCAATGAACCAGGAGGCATTCTTGCTTCCGGGCCTGCTGGGATGCTTTTTCAGGGGTGCGAGGTCGTCAGCGCAGTTGGTGATCCACTGTGTGAGTTTGTTGGCTGCTTGGTTGGGGTCCGTTGATCTGGCGGGAGGGTTTTGGTTCAGTGATGTGGTGAGCTGGTCGGTGGTGATCTTGTTCCAGCTCCTGCGGGGAACCTGTTGCGGAAGGTGGTGGGTCGTGGTCTTTCTGAAGCTGAAGTTCACACAGCTGTGGTCTGTCCAGTGGAGTCCGGTGGAGTGGCTGAAGGAGATGTACTTGCTGGAGGAGAAGATTGGGTCGAGCGTGTGTCCGGCGTAGTGGGTGGGGGTGTTCACCAGTTGCTTGAGTCCGAGATTGGCGAGGTTGTCCAGCAGGGTGGTGGTGTTGTTGTCGTAGTTGTTCTCCAGGTAGAAGTTGAGGTCCCCTAGGAGAATGTAGTCGGCGGAGGGGAGGGCGTGTGGGCTGATGAAGTCTGCGATGTCTTCGCTGAATTGTGTGCGGGGTCCTGGGGGTCTGTAGATGAGGGTGCCTCTGAGTGTGGTCTTGGGGTCGGTGTGTATCTGGAAGTGAAGGTGTTCGGCGGCTGTGAGGATGTCGTCGGAGCTGGTCGTGATGCGGATGGTGTTCTTGTGGACGTTGGCGATGCCTCCTCCTGTCTGGTTGACGCGGTCCCTTCGGATGATCTTGTATCCGTCCAGGATAGCTATGGCGATGTCAGGCGCTGAGGAGGCGTCCATCCAGGTTTCCGTGAGGAAGGCGACGTCCGGAGATGTGGTGTCGAGCAGGTTCCATAGTTCCACGGCGTGTCTGTGGATGGAGCGAGTGTTGAGCAGGATGCACTTCAGGTGGTTGCTGTTGGTGCTCGGCTTGGCGGGTGCGGGTGCAGTGCAGGTCCGGATGCAGGAGAACTTGCAGGGTTGGCAGGTGAAGGGTCCGTGGGTGCGTCCTGGGGTGGCTCGGTGGCAGCCGAGGAGTCGGCCGGTGTTGAGTGCGCTGAGGGTGGCGGCGTCGTACGTCCGGCGAGTGGGCTGGCGTCTGCGGGGGCCAGGGGGTCTGGCACTGGGCGCGGTCCAGGCACGGACGGGCGTAGACAGGCTTGCCTTTGACGTGGCTTCGGCGCACCCGCTGCACGTGAACGCTGCGCGCACGCGCTGACTCTGCCATAAATGGAGAGTGGGGGGGGCGGAGCGAGGGAGGAGCAGCTGGGAGGTGGGAGCGGGGTGGCGAGTGGGGAGGGGAGCGGTGATGCAGGAGGGAACGGGGGTGGGGGAGCAGCGGCACGGAGCGGGGTGGGTCAGCGCTAGAAAACAGCGGTGGGGCACAGGAACGATCAGGGGCACAACGATGCAAACGACCACAAAACGAATGCAGGATCACCAAACAATACTGAGGTCAGGGGGCAGGGGGCAGAAACAATACGGTGCAACACTGGGAGCGAGGACAGGGGCACAGGGGTACAACAGTTGACGATGCAAATGAAAGGAAAACAGTTACAGGCACAATACTGGTACAACAGTAGACGATGTAAATGAGCAGTGAACAATTACAGGGGCAGATACAAACTTGGCAGCGGCGGCGGCGGCAAGCGGATCCCGGGCACACTCGGGGTGGGCCACGCGGCGGGAGGAGCGACCGGCTCTGACCAGGTCAGGTCAGGTCACAGCTCCCCGCCTCGCGGACACCACCTTTTGTGTTCAGTGGGAGGGAGGAGCAGCTGGGAGGCGGGAGCGGGGTGGCGAGTGGAGAGGGGAGCGGTGATGCAGGAGGGAACGGGGGTGGGGCCGCGGGGGAGCAGCGGCAGGGAGCGGGTGGGTCAGCGGTAGAAAACGGCGGTGGGGCACAGGAACGATCAGGGGCACAACGATGCAAACGATCACAAAACAAATGCAGGATCACAAAACAATATTGAGGGCAGGGGGCAGAAACAATATGGCGCAACACGGAGCGAGGACAGGGGCACAGGGGTACAACAGTTGACGATGCAAATGAAAGGAAAACAGTTACAGGCACAATACTGGTACAACAGTAGGCGATGTAAATGAGCAGTGAACAATTACAGGGGCAGATACAAACTTGGCGGCGGCAGCGGCAAGCGGATCCCGGGCACACTCGGGGTGGGCCACGCGGCGGGAGGAGCGACCGGCCCTGACCAGGTCAGGTCCGAGAGCTTATGAGTCAGGCCTGCAATATTCCAAGATAGTATGTTATTATCAGATACACTAGAGCCCCCCTTGTCTTGTACACGGTGATCCTGCTGATTTAGCACTGTCTCTCGGGCAATCAATGGAGGGCTAGTAGGTCAATCACATGACTCCAATGCAGTTAGTGGGGAAAATCTATTAGATAGCTCCAAAGAAGAAGGCAACTGATGCGAGTGAGCTGTAGGAGGGGGCAAGAGTGAGTAAGTAGATGATAATCTACCTGACAGGCCATCTAGAGGGGCCACAGAGTTGGTGTGGGTATACCCTGGTCTATCCAGTTTATAAAAATATCCAAGCGGAAAGACCGTGATGGACGACCTTAAGCCGGAAGGAACAGAGTATGGATCCGCGAACAGGATCCTTTCAGCTCGATGCGGTCTGTTAAATTTTACAATAACACAATCACCCCTGCTTGTTTTGCGAGACCTGCCTATCCAGCTTACTCTACGCACCATGTTAATATTTTTTTCCACGCTTGATTCCAATATGGTGATATTCGATAACGAGTGAAGAACTTTGTTCTTAAACTGGAAAAAATCTTCTTTAGTACCCTGTGGGAGAGATGGTACATTACCCAAAACCACTACATAAGGGGTGGATTCTGGGGGCAAATGAATAACTGGTAGATGCTCCAGCTGAGCCTCATTTTGCCCCAGCGTCTTACTACCTACAGATTGATTTCCGTCCAGGACCCGAGCCTGCATGGACGTTTTACTCTGTTACTTGGGCCTTGGCCATTTAATACGTTTTCCCCCCATGACTGAGGCTGCGGCCCTAGATGTACCTGTTCTCCAGAATTATTGGACGAATTTGCCAAGGTGAGGAGATCCTTTACAACATTCTGACCCGATTGGATCCTTGTCACTTCTGTTACAGAGGATGGAACATTGTGGTTAAGGGCTGCTAAACTTCTCTCTATCAATGTCAGCCAGTCAATTATTGGGCCGTTTTGAGTCCAGCAAGCTTGTCAACGATGCCTGGAAGGATTCCAATACACCCATCAAATCTGATGTAGGGGATGATGGTAAAGATGAGGAGGATTTTGGGGCCATGTTGGGTTTGGATTTCTTATCTTTACCCCAATTACCAACGATTTCCTTTTGTACCAGTACCCAACCGTGGGCCCTCCTTCTCGGCCAGAGATAATTCCCCAAGCCTAACTACTGTTGTTGTTTCCGGTTGCTTACTAGCTGTGGTGATCGTATTGAGATGTAATAAAGATGCTTCAACACCCCCCTTGTTAATTATGATAACAGCAGGAGATATGGGCAATGGCAGGGACGGTGGGTGAACTATTGGCTGGCTAAATGTTCCAACACTGACCTGCGTGCCCTCGTGATACCCAGTGTTATTAGACGTACTCAAAAATTCATTGTCGCCCCCCAGCAGAGCAGCTTGAGTATCAATGTACAGGGGATGAGAGGCAATAGTTGGTGACCTAGAGAGGCGTGTGTTACCCAACTCAATCTCCTTGTCAATCACTGCTGCCGCCTGCTGTAGAAAGGAATCCATGGTAGCCACTGAAGCTATGGAATCAGGCTTTGCCCTGTCTGCTGCTAGTGTATTCTTGCGCCTGACCATTGTTCATCAAATACAAGTCCAATAAAGGTCCAAGGACAAATAGTGGCGTGTTACCAGCTGTATAATGAACACCACTATTGCTCCGTAGATGCCAAAAAGAACAGTCCAAATTAAGTGGGTCAAAAAGTCTTGCACAGCTATGCAAAACACAACACTCTGGGCACAAACTGGGCACAAACTCCCCGATAGTCCACAAAAATAAGACAGTGCAAAAATGAACAGGAGGAAGTTATCAACCAGACACTGTCCTACCTCCTCATCCTTCGTGGAAGTCACAGGGAGAGATAGAGCTCCTAACTCGGATGGAACAGCTAGCTTCTAGTTATGGGAAGTAATCCAATGAGGGACCAAGAGGGTAGGCCCAGCCTCATCCGGACACGCTGCAGGAGCCCGTGCCTGCTTTAAAGCGCCGGCTGGCGCGGGAAAACCGACGCGTGCAGCTCCTGCCGCATTGCGCCCTGGGCGCTGTAGTCCTCAATGCCTCCGCGCCTACGGTGCTCAGGAAAAGTGCAAAGTGCCGCTGATTATTGCCGCCAGATACTGTTCAGGGGCAAGATGGATCAAATGGAAACAATCATACTTCTAGTAATAATCGCATCCAGAGTCGAGCCTTTATTAGGGGTCGGTTCATTCCAGAGTTGCTTGAGATCGCTAATTTCCAGTAGTTTATTAAGGTTGCAGATTGTGGGGTCTTCTATATCGTTCCAGTGCACGTTGAAGTTGCCCAGGAGCACGTCACTGGAGCCAGTTAGTGAGAGTTGAGTTCTTAGGTCAGTAAGCTCCTTGGTGAAGTGTGCAATCACCTGGTGTGTGCTAGATGGTGTTGAGTTTGGTGGGAGAGGTGTTCTTAGTTTTGATTTAGACTCCAAGATGTTCGAAGGTCGTATTGTTCATGGTCTCTAGAAGGTTAAGTTGGGTTTCCTTTTTGTGGATGATCGCAAGCCCACCCCCTATTAGCCCTGTTCTATCCCTTCTGATGATAGAGTATCCAGGTGAAGTGAGCAGGTCTATTGTTGAGATTGAATGTTCATTAAGACAAGTTTCCGTAAAAAAAGTAATGTTGATTTCTTCCTCTGGAAAGGTCTCAGCAATATCTGTGGAATGGTTAGTTGCAGATCTGCAGTTCATGGAGCATACAGGTTAGGTAGCAAGGATTACTTTTAGCAGAGTGCAGTGTATGGATAGTGGTGTATTGAGAGGCAGGTCTAGGGGTTATGCTCGGGGCATTCTATTTGTGCCAAAGATTAGTGTAATTTTGGATGCAGGGTTGGTGTCTGCTTGGGGGGATTTTGAGTTGTATGACTCGCTGAGTAGTTCCGCTTCTATGGAGGATAGGGGGTTGAGCGCTCGGTAAGGCCTGTAGGATAGACTGCTCGAGGGATGGAGGTGTAGCCGGTGGGACCATGGACTGCTCAAGAACTTTTATGGTGTGTCCAATTTTTAGGGCGGAGTTGAGTGTTAAATTGGTCTGGATCACAAGGTAATTTGTTACTATAGAGAGGTCTTTAGCTAGAGAATCCAGTTTCTGTTCTAAACGTCTCAGAAAAATGGTAAGGGTGTCGGGGAGGTTGCCTATTCCGTGAGTAGGTTGGCAGACAACAGGTTCTGAGTCTAAGGTAGGCAAATGATCAATGACGGAGGGGAGAGAGGTGACTTCCGGGAAGGCAATGTGGAGGGGTTCTATGGACTGGGAGGGTTCAGCGATGGGTGTCTGGGGTACGTTTAAGTGGGGCTCAGTGTTGAACGTTTTTAAATTGGGACTGGTATTCAGTTATGTGCTGTGAGCGGTATGAGACTGTGTTTTGTTGTGGTCATTGGTTGTGGAGGGTATAGTGGGGGAGCGGCATAGGTCCTTAGTGTAGTGGTGGAGTCCTGTGAACGTATAGGTTCAGGGCAATCAAACTGGGGTGTTGGGATGGGGGTTGGGAGGGTAGTTGGATCCAGTTGAGTAAGAGAGTCGAGAAGGGACAGGAAGTATCGGTCAAAGATAGACATGTGAAAGTCTGCTGCTTGAATTAGTACGTATCCCGTTCTAAAGATAGATATGCAGATCTCAGCTCTAAACTTTTGGGAGCAGGTAGTGGTGGGTTTAGTACCATAGGTAATTTTAGTTGTTTTTGCAATTTGAAGGCGTCAGAGGAAGATGTTCCTCTATTTTGCAGGGCGTTTAGAGTAGAAAATGAGGGCAGTTTTCATATTGTCGTTGATCATGCTATGGTAGGTATCAGCTATGTTTCCGGAAGTTGTTTGAGAAGTTTGTGTTTGATTTCTTTTTTTTATTGCATTATCTCTTGTTTTGTGTTGGGTATCTTAAGGTTTGGGTAAGTTATCATGGCTGCCCCTTGTTAGAGAGGAGGTGTATTGCAAAGTGAAGTATGTGCAAATGACTTTGAGTTAGCAACTTAACTGTTTTGACGTGGGTACCATTCCAGCTGTTTAGATCGGTGAGCGTGTGCCCACTCCAGTATGTCAGCCCTACCTTGATTTTTAGTCCACTTTCTATTATGAGTGAGGCTAGTGAGCAAGAGCCCAATCCAAGATGGCCATGAAGCAGGGTCTATTTTATAATTTAGTACCACCAGGCCCACTCTGCCCACACCTGGGCCATCCTTGCCACATCAGCCAGCATGAAACCCTTATATAGGCCCTGCCGCCTCCATCCGTAGGCTTTGTTAGATTGACCAGAGTTCTGCACCCATTTTTCTGAACAACAGGCTCTAAGCCTGTCTGACTAATAATCACAGCCAGCTTCTCTCTGCGAGGCCTCCTGCTCCAAACTATAGAGCACCCACCCTACCCGTGTGCGCACAGTTCACTGGCGCATAGTTCACTGGCTCTCTCTATCCTGTCGAAATATAGCCCACCACATCCTTTGTACATCTGGCTATGAGAATAGAGAAGTTCCCACCACAAGAGCATCAGACCAGGGTGATGGATGTGGCAACCAAGACATTGCTATATATTTTATTCCTTACATTACATTTTTTCCGCTTGCCCTATGCAACTTAAGACGAGCGCTTAGCCTGAGACCATAACCTTTCACCTAGTTTATGTTCCGCATTTAGTAGGATAAGCACGACATTTCTGATAAATGTGTGACCCGTGGTGTAATTGACGTAGGGAGGACTGTCGTGAGATGACGTTGCTGTAGGCACTTCTCACTGTCTTAAAGGGTATAAAAGGACACCTCACAGACTTCTTGTCGGGCTACCCCCCGTCTGTTGTAGATGGCAGGCGGGTGTGGGTGCTCCCCAAGAGCTCTTGTTTTAGTTTAAGTATATTATTCTATTTGACATATATTATTTTCTGCTATATAAAATGCCATATCTGCTATGTTATTTTAATTGTCGTTTTCTCCTGTTTAAAATTTAACTGTTTATACTGCAATTGCAAGGCTGTTTTCTTTTAGGTTTAAACGTGAGTATTCTCAGCATTTTAGATCAAATATATTTTGCATTCTGAGAACATTTTCCTTGATTTAAATTATGTTTTTCATAGTGCATTTATAAAAGTGTCTTTGAGGTTTTTACTCTTCACATCTTATGTTGCATTTTCTGAAGTGCCTCTCTTCAAACGATTTCAATGCCTTCTGAGTCCTATTGAGAATTAGACAATAGTGCCTTCTGTTTAGTATGACTCTCTGTGAATGCGAGATCACTATATTTTGTATTCTGTATTTTTAAATGCATTACTCTTGAAGCTGCACCTTCTAAATAAATCTGTTAAACCTTTTGGCTTAGTTTCCATGACTCACACATTTGTTTCCTTCATTTTTAGAATGAGCGTTCCTGTGCACCCCGCCTCAAGTTAAGGTGCCCCTTTGCCCCTAAATCACTCCCTCGAACATTTGGTGAAGGTGCCCCCTTGCCCCTAAAACGCTCCCTGTAACAGCCACTGCTCCTGATTCTCTCAATCCTCTTTCTATTGTAGTGGGTCAGGACTGGAGAGGACCTCTTTTGTTTCTATGGATCCCTCGTGAGGTGAAACAAAGGGATGGTTGACATAAGGGGGGATGCTGGCATTGCTCCCTTTGCTTATTTCAGGAGTGATTTGATGGTGATTAAGTCCTATCTCAATTTTCATGATCCATTGGTAAAGACCTTTTTTGTTTTCTATGACTCCATTTACTAAAGAACTACTGCAGGCAAGATGTCCACCCTAGATGCAATGTCAAACCCAGGAATCATCCTGTACTCTGCACGTTAGGCTACATATTATTATTATGATTTATGGTTGTTATAAAATTGCTCTCACCTAGTTGATCAAACATCACTCATAAAAAGAATGATTGCAAAAAGGACTATTCTTCTCTCTTGTGCTGCCTCTCAGTCTTCTTGGTGCACTCCTTATGAAGTTTACCTTCTGTCCTTCTTCTTGATTCTACAATATAATTTGTATTTTACAATCGGCAGGCATTCTCTTCTCCTGCACCAAATGGGAAAAACACCATAACTCTCACGCTAACCTTACCCGCCCACATCAGCCAGGCACCCAAGTTTCTCCTTGTGTTTGCTTTGTTTCGCCTTAAGTTGGCACGGTATGCCCAGACGTGGGTCCCTTACTTACTTTGCCTCTCGATTCAAGCTAGCCTGGCTGATAAGGGGTGTTACCCCAAAACCGGTCCCAGGATGCTTGTTTACAGTTCAGGGAAGACCTGGCTTGGCAGTTCGGGCTGGACTTTTCCCATGAGGTACAGGGTCAAGACTGATTTGCATATAGCTGGGTCTGAACTGAGGTGGCGAAGTGAGCTAAAGAACAATGATGGATTCAACCCAGATCTGTGACTGTGGGTGAGTGTCTGAAAAGTTTCAGCGCTCCGTTCATCTCCTTGTATTTTCTTTGTTCACCAAAGATTCAAGTCCAAGAAGAATGCAGATGCAACTCCCAATTTGACAACACAGTCTCAATTTTTCTTCTAATAATACTTTTTTAGAACTGTGTGAGTTGTTCGCTTCTCTCCTTCATAATTTGTAATGTATTTGTTATTTTTCAAAGCTAGGTGACAGAACATTTAGATATAATGTAACTTTGGTTTCTCTGGGACTGACGGTTCATTTGGTTTGCATTGCATTTAAATTTCCTGTACTTATTCCTGAGTTTCCTTCTTCTCCCATAACAGATTTAGGATGGTTGGCTGCTCATTTCCCAGATGAATATTGTCTTTGTGTATTTTTTGACTTTGTCACGCCTTTCCCAAAATCCACTTTCCCATCCATTCATCAAACCTCTAACCCCCTTCCCCCAGGAAGTGTAATTTATTGAGGTGGGACTTAATAATTTGCACCATTAATTGATCATAAACTTGGTGGAGCGGATGTAGTAAAAACAACACCAACTCAGTGCAGGATCTTCAGTGTTACTCCTATTGCTGAAACCATAGTCCATACTGGCTCCTTTTACCCACCCACGTATAAAAATGATTGATATTTTAGTTACATAAGAACATCTTACAGCAGTTTCTTCATTTAGACATTGTGTTGCGTTAAATGCTTAACCAATATCCATTTCTACTCCAAACTTTAAGTCCTCTTAACGAAGCACAATTCGATACTAAGCGTCACTTTTGTTTCCTCAAAATACTGCTCACTATTGCTCTGAAAAATGTAGTATTGTTTCTTGTTTGTTGTTCTGCTTCAGGTATTTTTTGTTGTATACTAGTCTGGTCTCAAGTGTTTGTAAATCTATGATATAATAATAATATCTAACCCACTAACTCAGTTTTTTCTATTTCCACTTAGTTGCCTGCAATTCATCACCCTGAGTAAAATCCTAGAGTTGGATGTCACATAGGTGGGAGAGGGACCTGACTTCTGATTCCTGCACTGTTAGTGTGCTAGCCTGCTACTAATACCACCACCATGGCACCTTGCTAAACCCTGCAGCCCTCGTTTCTTGTATTCGATAAGAGAGCTATGGTTTGTTGTTCTAAGTTGTTATAGGCAAGGCAATGTCAATTCTCCCCACCCCGTTTGTGGTCAATATAGTTGCAAACTGCAGAGGCCAGGAGAATAGTAGGCCAAGGGTACCACATAGGCATACTTCATACCTAGTTGTTGTTTCACACTATCATCAAATTTTACAAATACGTTGTGCTAAAAGGCAGCAATAAAAAGTAAAACACCCCCAAAAACTTAGGTTAGAGGCATAAATAAAGAAACTTAAATATGTATTCATCAACTTGAACAAAAAACCCATCCCTTCCACCTGCCTGCAACAACTGTCCCACCCCTCTCCCCAAACAAATTAAATTTCCTGATCCCCAACCACCGTCCCTGAAAACGTACAAACTGTAAAAAGAAGAGGAACCCCGATCCCACCTCCCACATCCCCAGCCTCCCCACACACAACAACAAACAAGTCCCACCCCCCAAAATAAAAGTTTAAAAAAGGGCATAGGGAACTGGGCACGACGGGCGGAGCTCTTCGAGGTGCCGGTCCATTCACCTCTGCTGGGCTTCAATCCGTGCCAGCCTAAAAAGGACGCAGCTCAGAAGGGTGTTGTCTGAGAGGGGGAAAGCAGTGTGTGTTATTGGCTTGCAGGCAGTTGCCTGCAGACTGCGGCATAAATGTTGTGCTTGGGAAGCTGGAGGTGCTGGAGCCCTGGGCCACTGCCTCCTCCTTCTCCTGGGCCACCAGCTGCTGGTGTTCGGCCTGTATTGCCTCCAGCTTCCAATTCTGCATTCAGTATGAAGCATCCAGGCAAGATGGGCCCTGGTGACCAGGAGCAGCTAGAAAGAAAAAAAAAGACAAATTGTATACAATGCTCTGTCACTCTGTGGCAAAAACCTGTTTAAAATTATGTAGTGAGTGGCACAGTAGCAATATATTGATGGTCTCCTAGGGTCATTTCATTTGATGTGATTAGAGTCACAGCCACCACTACCCGCTCATAAAACTAAAGGCAAATAGCAAAAGCTACCTGTCTGGAAGGAATGAAGGCAGAATAAACACAGCAACACACCACTTTTAAAAAAACTGTTGTTTTTTTTCTTTTGAAGGATTTCCTAGTAAATGGCTTTGATGGTTGAGGGTTTCATGTATTAAGCTAATTGAATAATGAATGGTCTAGTTTTAGCTACAATAAAAATTCAGGTATGATCAAACACCTTGGATTTCTTTTAGCATCTCTAGTCTGACCTTTCCATTTGCATATTTTTCATAGGATATCAGTCCATTACAAATTGTTCAAAGTGATCAGACCTTTATCCCTGCGAGGTTTGGGAAGCCTGTTGGATTTTGGGTCAAGATATTTTGATTTTCTCTTAAAGAACAAGCTGTCAACTGGGATTTCCAAACAAGAATCCCTGTGTTGCTATGTGTATGTTAATTTTGTTATCACCTCAAGCCTATTTAACCTTTAACTCCCTCAGCTATAACGTACATCCTTTTTAGCAAGAAGATGGTGGGAAAAGCGATGTACTGCAGTTCAGTCAGTGAAAGGATTAAGACTTTCCCACCCACAGAAGTCCAGCAAACTACATTATCCATTGTTCTTCTAGTATCATTAATCTTCACCTTTGGCTTTGATATGTACTATTTAAGCTTTACATTCTCTCACCCACTCTTTTGCCATAGAAAACTAGTCCTCATTATCCAATCAATCCATCCATCCAAACATAGCTCCGAACAAACCTTTCATCAACATCCATTTACCCACCTATTCATCCTTGCTTTCACCCATTACATTCACCCATCCTGCTTTCCCTTAACCCACTCAAGCATTCCTTTCAACCACCCACCCACCCATGCAGGCATCCTCCCAGTTTTACCCATATATACCCTTTCAATCATCCTTCATCGAGCCATCCAGATTGATTCCTATCATCATCACCCACCTATATGCATCCTTTTACCCACGTATCCTTTCCCTCATATAATACATACGTCACCCATCCTTTCTCCTTCCATCCTGTTTTGTCTTTCCCATCAACCCGTCATCTTACAGTTCATTTATGAACCTTTGTCTGCTGAGTTGCAGATTGAAGAGGAGATAATTAACTACTCAACTCCCACTTTATCTGCAAAAGTGGTGTGTTGTTCCTGAGTCAGTCAATGCCCTTGCAGTGAGTATATTAGTGTTTGTCAATAAGTAAGTAATATGACTTATCATTGCCTGCCCCTGCTGCCACTGGTACTACCCCCTCCATGGTGACCGCTGCAGCCATGCCCCCTCCGCTTGTGCCGTCCTCTGCACTGGTGGTCATGTGGCTAGAAAGAAATTACAATTTATAATTGTAGATGTCAGATATGCCTCCCGCTGTTTGTTTTTTTAAAGCAAAATACAAGCACAAAAAAAAATCACTACAGTTCGGTTACAGTATCTTAATCTTCTATCAAAAATTCAAAGCATCATGTTGGGCATTTTGTTGGTTGGCAATCATTGAAAAGCCAGGTAGTCAAGTCAAACAAAAACTTTTTTGTAATGGAGGGGCAGAGCTATAATGAATCTAGTTATTGAACCGCAATGAAGTGGTCCAATAACTGGTCGATGAAGGACATATGGTCTTAGTTGGCAAATGCAATCCGGCTGTCCTTATCATACTTCCAGCCATGCTGCAGGTTATTAACTGCTGGTATACTATGATAATAAATTATACATGACCAACACAGGGGGGTCCACTATGACCATGGCCACTCTCAATTTATAGTACTGTTTTAGCATGAGCAAAAATGAGAAAGCCTTCTTAACAAACATGCATAGAATAGCTTAACTGGGCATGCAGTCTTCACAGTGGAGTACCTGACCGAAACTGGGTTCTCTAAGTCTTACAGTACCACCAGTCTATAAGGGGAGAGGGGAAGCTTACTGACAAAACAGAAGAAAAATGAAGCTACAGACTAGTTCAGATAGTTTTGAAATCAAGTGCCGAAACTTGAAATATAGAGAAAGTAAGTTATAAACTGGATAATGTAGGGATAAGAAGGATTTAGGAAACTGATCAAAGTGGAGTTGGGAACAAATTAGGAGACAGGCACAGTAAAAAGTAAAAATAAATATTCTAAATGTGGAGTGGTAAAAGAATTAACATAGGGAAATAATTATAATATTAACAGTATGACCTACTGGGCGCAGCAGAGCCATCAGCGCTCTTGGAGGCACTCCAGCCCCCTCACCCGCCGGCGCCTTGATGGTGGTGATAGCCGTATCCCCCCTGCTCCTGGTTGCTAATGTAAGAAATAAACAAAATTAAATTGAAAAAGATTAGTGGTACACTTAATCTCCCCAAAAATATTTTGACTGAGAGAGACAAACGCAGTGATATTTGATTTGACTTTTATACATCAGATCTCCTCTCCTATTATTATTGTGGACCTATGCCTTAATTTCCTAACCCTATTCCCTAAACACATTTTGGAACTACTAATAAATTGCAACAAATGATCTTTGCTTCTTATCTAATTCTCGATCCCTCAACCTTTGACGGGTCACCTCAGTCTGCATTTATTTTCAGTGCAGACATACTGATGCATTCATAGTTACTAGTTTCTTACTACACATCACTGGGAAATTGCTTGGGGTTGGGAGTTGGGACTGTACAAAAAATAAAGGCACAGAAAAGTAAGAAAAGAATGTGCAAGCTTACTAATAATACCAATAACTACCACTGTCTCAGTGACAGGACAGAGGAGTCTCTGCATGACCTCTTAAATAAACAGTCCAAGCGAACACCAACGAGTACGATTAGGTAGCGCCGCAGAGCACCTGTCTACTCTAGGATGATCGCATAATATTTGTGACAAAAACTTAACTTACCTGAGAGTGTATGCAGCATGCTTGCTGTTTGGGAAAAAAATATTAGCATGGATAGAATACATTAAATAAATAATTATTGCTTACCAAGCCCAACAACCTCCATGCCCTGCAGGTCTGGTCTCTATCCAGGATGTCCACCCACCAGTGCGTCAGCTCTTTTGGGTGTGCCAGATCCCAGAGCAGCGACGCACAGCCTGGCGCACCTGCTAACACCGTTGCTTCCACTCCAGAGGGTGCACCCACTACCAGGCCTGCTGACAGGATGGAGGGTAGGTGGCACTGTACATAGAAAACTAGTGCAGCTACCTACACCTCCGTGAATAATGCGCGGGCTGGACCATTTTGTGGGAAAGCCTACAGCAAGGGAAGAGGCTGGTGGTGCTGCTGGGTCGGGAGAGCCTGCTGCTGCCACTCCCCTGCTCTGCCATGGCACTGGGTGGGGGCCAGGGAAGAGAAAAAAGAAGGAAGGAAAACAGTAAAGCAAAAATACAAAAGCTAAGCAAAAAAACAAAAAATAGAATAAATGTAAAATACAAAAACACAAAGACACAGGGTGAGGTTATAATAAAAAATGAGGGGTGAGATTAAGAAGAGATAGAAAAATAGGCCCAGCACCATAAACAGAACAAAAGACCAAGGTGGCCTCACACATGCTAATTAGGTGGTGTCATTAGTGTGTGATTTCTGGTGCGAGAACACACGTCGAATTACATATGATAGAAAACATAACACAAACGGGTGCAGCAAGCAACTTGGGCGCTCGCGAACCTCTGCATAGCCCGCAAAGTTTTTTTTACCACTTCACGGAGTTCCGAGTAGCAGAATTGCACCCAGGTCCACAGATTAAACCAAGCAGTTCATAGTGCAGACAGATGCCTCTGAACATGGGATGATGATGGCCATGACCAACCTGTTGCTTTCATTAGCAGGAGGTTACTCCCCAGTGAGCAGCGCTGGAGTGTAATTGAGAGGGAAGCCTTCACTGTGGTTTGGTCCCTGAAGACGCGGAGACCAAACTTGTTTGGTTCTCACTTCCTAGTTCAAACTGAGCACAGGCCTCTCACATGGCTCACGCAAATGAAAGGTGAAAATCCCAAACTGTTAAGGTTGTCCATATCTCTACAGGAAATGAACTTCAGTGGAACAGACTGACCATGTCCATGCAGATGGCCTTTCCAGGTTCTTCCACTTAGAAGATGAAGACTATCTATGGAAAGGTTAGCTTCATCCTCTTTCGTTTGGGAGGGGGATCATGTAGGAAAATGCCTATTTTTGCCATGCTTAGCCCCCACTTTTTCATTGGATGATGATCTGATTTTGACTGAAAGTGCACTTGAGTCCTGCCAACCAGGTCCCCATTGCCAGATCTCTTTCCCTAAAACTGTACCACGATTGATACAACTTCAGCCACCCCTGTAAGTCCCTAGTAAATTGTACCCCTGGTACCTATGGCGTTGGGACTGACGAGGGTCCCCAAGGCTGCAGCACCAATTGTGCCACCCTCGGGATCCCTGACTAGAATAATGCACACGGCCATTGCAGGCTGCGTGTCTTAGTACAGAGAAAACAAAAGAATCGACATGGCATACATCCCTGTGTGCCATGCCCACAGAACCTGCATGAGGTATTGGGAAGTCACCCCTACTTCAGGTCTTACAACTGTGCATTGTTTATCAAACTTTGAAAATTCATATTTTTAAAAGTATTTGCTCTAGAACGAAGTTCTTGATCTTAAATATTCATGTACAAATCTCTGTTGTTCTTTCAAATTTTTCTCTGATTTATTCTTGCATGTGTCTCCTTGATTGCCTCTGTGAGCTCAGCACTACCCTTTGATAAGCCTAACTGCTCGCCCACACTTCCACAAATAGAGCGTTACTATTATATACTTTTGCCCTGTGTGCCAATTTGGTACTAACTGGACTCTCTGCAAAGTGTATTTCATTTTAGTATACTGTATAGAGAACCAGATTCCTACAAAGGGGAAGCAGCAGTGTTGGTTATATGCAAGCGTCTAAGGAATTTGGCTCCAGCACAGCAGGGGTGTGAATTACTTAAAATTATCAAAGAAACCTAAGCTACGCTGGATAGAGATCATTTGGTAGCCAAACCTGGTAAACCACAATTAAATAGTAATTCTGAAAAGGATAACTCTAAGCAAGCACCCACGTCTCCTACAAAGAAGTGGGATAATAAGAAAACCGAGGACAAAACTAAGTCGCGGGTGGGTCTCCTCAACAGGAAGCCACTGAGAAGAGCTATAACCTGCGTAACCGTGATCATATTAGACTGCCTGACAGGTATCGTAATACCTTCTCATTCCTTTCAGAAGTCATCCGAAAAACGTTAGCAGAGAGGTGGGCGGTCAGATCGTAGATCTGACCTGTACGTGAAACCCAAGAAGGACTCACAATGCTCATTTGACCACAGCAATAAACAGGAAGACAAACCTAAAACATCAAAACATCAATTCAAAAAGAGGAAGGTAGGTGGACTTAAGGTCAAGCATGCCGCGGATATTAAGGACACTACTTCTGATCGGGGAATGGACAGTGGCCATGCTGGACAGCGCTGCAGAGGTCACAACAGTTCATCAGAACCTGATGAAGTGTCTGGTAGGAGTAGTCCTGAGCGAATATATCCAGGTGGAAACACTGGATACTAGGGTACGGGTCCTACATCGTTTGTACGAAATAAAACTCCAGCTGGAGGGGGAAAAACCTAGGAATATTGATGTTCTGTTTTGGGAGGACTTGTCATACAGGTACAATATTGTTTTACCTAAAAGGATTGGCCACCTTAATTCATGATGGATTGCCCAAATGAAGAAAAGGTCATTTTACTGGATTTTTCCGACCTTGTGCCAGAATACATTAAACATTCAGATGCCAGGGCGTAGCTTGGTGAGCAAAGATAGCTGTCGCACTCTAAGAGTGCTCCAGCCCCTCTAGTATCTGCCATCCTCCTACCTTTCCTCCAGAGCAATTTCTCCAGCTTGGGCACCCGCAGTTGTGGGGTGCCCATGCCTGCAGGAGCCCTGCCCCAAAAACCGGCACAGACCGAGACAGAGGAGGCAGCCGGCGGTGGCCCGCAGTACTGCCCTGTAGCGGCAAAATGGCGGCGAGGTGACCAGTGTCGGCGGGGCTGGCTGTAAGGGTGCCGTGGGATGCACCACACCAGACTCCCCCCATGGCGTGGCTGACTCCGGAAGCCTGCGCGTCTGGCACGATAGCACCGCTGCTGCCGAATGCGGCTTTGAAGACCCACTGAGGCTGTGACGTCTGTGAGGGCGCCCTGGGAGCAGAACCAAGATGACCTGCTGCGGCACCTGAAGTTAGGAGGGAGCACGTCCGGGGCTCAGCGGGGCCGCCACATTCCCATTGCAGACGGAGGCGGCCCCCCAGCGCCGGAGTGTAGCAAACCGTGAATTGATCTATAGGCACCCGGCCTGCGCAGGATACCTCGACTCGTGTGAGCTGTTGGCAGGTGTGGGACACGGGGCCTGATTGGGAGGGATGCCCGGAATGAGCTTCTAAGTGCCGGATCCTGCCTCTCCTGGCCCTGGGGGCAGAGCGCTCACCTACCAGATCCTATGAGCTTAAGGCTGGAGGGCCTCCCACCCCCCATCTAGCAGGCAGATAGACTGATCTGACCCCCGTGTTGTCAGCGCACCACTGGGATCCTCCGTGCTGTGGAAGTGGCCGGGGTCTGTGGTGGGCCCTCTGCTTGCGGGCCTTACCTCCTTGGGTCCCTGATGTGAGGAGTGGGGGCCGACCAGCCTGCGATCGGCGGGAAGGTGTATCTGCCTACGGGAGAGGCCCCCTTTTCCCCACCACGCAAGCCTTGAAAGTGCAGGTGGGCCTACAGCACAGGAGCCGTGGGGCTTCTCTGCATCCTGGCAGTGGGTACCTCAGGGCTGCTGGCCCGGGGCGCGGGATGCTTCAGTGAGAGACAGGAACAACATTGGCCTGTGGCCGGCAGGGCGCCCCCACCTGAGGCACCCGACGACTCTGGGACCCAGAAGTAACCTGCGAGGGGGAGCTTGCTCGGAACCGGAGGCCTATTGTGAGGGAAGACACTGCTGAGAGACCCCTGATCGGCAGACAACAGCACAGTGAAGTTGTGGGCCCGGGTGGATCCAAGGGGCCCCCTTGATCCTTAATCTGCGCCCTCTGTGAACCAGGGCCAACACACTCCTCTCGCCGCCGGGGATGGGCTCTCACTCATCCCCCCGCCTTCCCTCCACTCGCCTATATTGAGATCTCTTGCTCCCTGCGTACGAGACCACCTCCATGCAATACAGGCGGCCTGTGCAGGAGACCACGACGGCCTATGCCTGGCTTTGGAGCTTTTCTGGGAACCATGAGACCCCAACCCACAGCTATGCCAGCCAACATCCCAGGAACTTGACCGGGAACGCACATGGTGGGTCCAAACTACCCTCTCTGGGAGATCGGACAGCCATGGGAAAGGACAGAGGGGCGAAACCCCCGTCAACCCAGACCCGAATGGAGCAGTATGCGGTCAGTGGTTCCTGTCATAGTGAGCCCGCGCCCCTGCGGTTGATCCCCCCGAGGGGTGACTTGGCTACCATCCTGCGGGCCATCAAGGCTTGTCAAGATTCCATGGAGACCAAGATCGGGGAGGGGTGGGTTGACATGGCCCTCATCCGCCAGGACCTCCGCAACTTAACCGCTTGCATTACGGAGATGGAATCATGCCTTTTGGAGGTCGAAGAGGATGTTTCAACTATAAAGATGCAGGTCAAATAGCTGCTATCCCATACAGTGGATCTCCATAGACGGGCTGAAGATGCAGAAAATCGATCGCATCGGAACAATCTCTGCCTGGTGGGCCTTCCTGAGGGGACAGAGCCCTCGCAAATAAACACCTTCATCGAAGATTGGATCAAGTCATGGATGCCCCCAAATGTCCTGTCCTCATGGTTTGTGGTGGAATGGGCCCACCGTTCACTTGCACTTAGGCCTCTGCTGGGAGCCCCACACCGGCCAATCATTGCGAGGATCCTAAACTTTAGAAATCGCGTTGCCATCCTGCAAGAAGCCCATTCCCCACCTGAGCTGTTCCACAAAGATTCCAAAATTATGATATTCCCCCATTACACCAAGGAAGTGCAGGCCCAAAGGAGATCATACCTCCATGTAAAGCAAAAACTGCGGAATCTCGAT
Organism: Triturus cristatus; assembly: GCF_964204655.1. Lineage (NCBI taxonomy): Eukaryota > Metazoa > Chordata > Amphibia > Caudata > Salamandridae > Triturus > Triturus cristatus. The sequence continues at coordinate 872,966,313 of NC_140593.1, forward strand.
CTGCCCTATAGACTCCTCTTTCCAGCCCGGCTCAAGATGATTTTTCAAAATAAGTCATACCTCTTTGATACGCCAGAGGTGGCATGAACCTGGGCGACTGAGGATTACCCAATCTGCCCATGGAAGGGGTCCCCCAACCGATCCTCAGAAGGGGGCACGGGTGGGCACACCTGCGGGCTCCCATGGATGACGCACTGAGTCTTGGAGAAGGTGCAACACTTGTGGAATGGAATCTGCCTCGCCCGCTGGCTCTCCCCTGGAAAGAACAGGTTGGTGCCACCCCAAAATTCTGATGGATCGGACCCGTCACCCGCAGAGTGCCTCATTGACTCTCCAAAACCAACCTCTGACACTGACGCAGCCCCCGAATCTGATTCCAAGCACAACCACTAGTATTGACTTGAACTGGAGGAATGCCAATCCTTAAATGTAGAGGAGCACAACATGTTGCCCTTACACCAGGCCTCAATAGTTCACAGTCTTAATTTCAGTTTACTGAGCGACAGATGCCTTGATTGGGGAAGAATGTGGAGGGGGGTTGGTTGGGACTATCGCCATGAACTGTTCTCCCTGCTTTTGTTTGTATTATTCTGTTTCTCTGCAGCACTGTGTAAAAAATCCATGACGCGCCCCCGGGCAAAGCTCTTAGTGAGCCTGAATACGCCCCATTGCTCCCAATGCCTAACCACCCGGAGCAACTAGGCTTCCAAGACCTTCGACCCGCACGTTGCTATATCACCGTAATGTCACAACCGGGTGAACCCCTTAGAGTCCTTTCATGGAACGTTAATGGACTCCTAGATATTATTAAACGAACAGTAATTTTAAAACATGCATGAAGGGTCAATTTAGATATCCTGTTACTGCAAGACACACAACTGATGGATAACCGATGTCCCTTCCTAGCACGCCAGGGCTTCGATAGGGTTTGGCACTCAGGGTTCTCTAGCGGGGCTGGAGGAACGGCGGTTCTTTTGCGACGCTCCCACCCCTCCACGCTGGTCCACACAACTAGCGTCCCACTGAGCATATTCATCACCTTCACAGGTACCCTTGGAGGCACCACTATCAACTTTGTCGCTGTATGCCCCCCCCCCCACCCGGTACACCTGGAGTCCACTCTCTGGGATACAGTGGCGATAATATCCTGTCTCCCCCAAGGTAAAACAGTGATAGGGGGAGATTTTAATGCTGTCCCAGATCCTGCCATGGATGCCACAGGTGCACCATCCTCCCACAGAATGCTAGGTGCTAGGCTATCGGAGATTGGACTTCCAAATTGGGCCTCTGCGACGTCTGGCGAACCTGGCACCCTAGTACACTACAATCTATCCATACATCCGCAGCACACCACACCCACTCTCGTATTGACCTTATCTTCATGCCTGCCCTGGACTGTAGGACAGTCACTGAGATCCAATCCTGGCATGAGGGGTTTCTGACCGCTCCCCACTTGTCCTGCGAGTCGGGGGCTCCACAGAAGCTCATCAGCCCATACGGAGACTAAACTCCTGGTTCCTTCAGGACCAAGAATATAAACAGGGGGTCGAGGGAGAACTGAAATACTACTTCCATACCATTGAGGGCACAATGTAACTTCACAGCACATTGTGAGAGGCGGGCAAAGCCACTATTCGCGGGTATACCAAGGGGTTCCTCAAATGCAGATGACAGGCCCACATTGGTGACCATCACCTCTCTCAACTCGAGGCCAGGGCTCTCCATCTCGAAATGACTTGTGGACACGATGGATGTGGAGGCAGCACGCCAGCAGCTCCACTTAGTACGTAAAGAGATCAAAACCACTTCTCTCAAAGCTGCTAAATTGATTTGGAGGTTCACAGTGGTCCGAGTTTATGGATGGGGAGACAAGAATGTCAAATTGCTTCATTGGCTTGTCACCCATCCCATGGCCAACCAAATCATCCCTGAAATTCGTGACACACAGGGCAAATCTTGCGTGCTCCTGCGGACATTGCGCGCACGTTTGCGAACTAGTACACAAAGCTCTATTCCACAGATCACTCACATATGCTGGCTGCCAGCTCCCTCTTCCTCTAGGGTGTTCCTCTTCTTCAGCTCCCAGAGAATGCAGTTAGAGCCATGGATGAGCCCATCACAATCGAGGAGATCGGTGAAGCGATCTTGCCACTCGCTACCCATAAGACTCCCTGTCTGGATGGTTTCCCTGCAGAATACTATGCAGCATTTTGGGAAATCCTGACTACACAACGCCTTGCTCTGGTTGAGGAGGTTCTGGAAAAAGTCGCCTTTCCCCTGACACTGACAAAGCCACAGTTGCGGTTATACCTAAAGTGGACCCTCACCCAGCTTTATGTTCCAACCACCACCCAATTTCATTGATTAATACTGAAATTAAAATGTACTCCATGATTCTCGCCACCCATTTGAATCGGATACTTCACATTCTCATACACCCCGATCAATGTGGCTTCATGCCGCATTGTAGCACAAGGCACTGTTTGAGACACCTCCATGTTGCCCTTGCTCACCATAACCTCCTTTCTCCATACCTAACCCTAGTGTTGCTCTTTTTTGACAAAGCTTTTGATGCAGTCGATTGGCACTACTTGGAGAGTGTTTCTGCCCCCAGTATCGGAGAATGGTGGGAGTCCTCTACTCCAGCCTATGCACAAGGGTCCTAATAAACAGAGCACTATCGGAAGCATTCCCTATCAGGAAGGTAACCTGACAGGGGTGCCTGCTCTCCCCTCTCCTATTTGCTCTTGCAATAGAGCCCCTGGCTTGTCTTATTTGGGCTGCTGAACTGGTGCAGGGATGGCGGTGACAGGGCTCACATGAAGATTGGATTGCCCAATACGCAGATGGGGTCCTGCACTTTCTAGCCAACCCGGCCCAATCTGGACCGAGGTGCCTCCAGATCCTCCATTCTTTTGAGAGAGCATCGAGCTTACGCCTTAGCCCGGCAAAATCCACCCTGGTGCCCCTTCATGCATCAAGAGAAAGCATGGACTGGCAAACGACTATCCCCTTGTGTTGACTCTTGTTCAAGTATTTCCGAATTTGGTTAGCGCTTCTCCTGGTGCTGACCTGGTCCCTCAATGTCAACCCATTGTTCAAATGAACAAAAGATGACCTTCGCCATTGGCAATCGCTTGCACTCAACCCCCTTGGTAGGATTGCCCTGTTTAAAATTATGGTTCTGCCCCACCTTCTGTATGTACTCCAAACCCTCGCGCTCCACCTTCCCCGCAGTTGGTTCCGTAGGTTGGATGGGGTGGCCATGACTTTCCTCTTGGGGGAGGCTCGAGATCGCGACTGGGCCTTGTGCATTGCCAATGGGTCCCATATGATGGGGGAATGGGGATGACAAACCCCTTCCTGTACTATCTGGCTACCCGTCTCCTGGTGATTCATGACTGGTTTAATGGCGATTGGTCGGATCCGGCTTACCGACTGGAACTGGAGAACCTTGGATTCTCTCAGGTACAGGCTAAGCTCTACGGGGCTCCAATTCCTCACACTTTACCAGCAGTAACGCAAACGGTCCTTCTTTGCTTGGCGGTCTGCGCTGCGGCACACCCAACGGAATGCTAAAATTACACTACAAACGCCTCTCTGTCATGGGACTTGGATGCGGGAGGTTGGGACACTAGCGGGCCTCCAGAAGTGGGACCAGATAGGTATCACGTGCTTGGGAGATGTATGGAAGGATGAACATTTATCCTCCTTCCAGGAACTGCAACAAACATACTCCCTACATTCGACTCAATTCTTCAAATTACTCCAGATGCGACAAGCACTTGTCCTCCACAAGCACCACGCACTTTGTATCCCCCATTGCACAATCCCTCCGGCTTTGATTAGAGCAATTTCCACATAATAATAGAAATGATAACATTTCATGATATCCTTTCTTTGATTCTGCTCACAAAGGTTGCTTCCTTTTAAGAAATATCAGAGATTGCATTTTATATTTTTTTCTAACTTTTAATTATTGCTTGTTTTTGCATATATGGGAAACTTCTGTGTATCGTCGTTTACATGTAATGATTTTAAGTGATCGAACATGAATACAATTCAATATTCACTCTACTCCATGGACAAGCTCGTGTGGCTGTCTTCCTATTCTCAGAGACTGAAGAGGTCATAGAGAGTCAGACAAATATTGCTTGACCTGTGGATGCCCAGGTCAGACAAGAACGCCGACAGTACCACAATACTGTGACCTGCTTAGCTTCTAATCCCCAGCTCCAGTGGTGCAGACGGGTGAGGTGATGCCACATTTCTGTTCAGCAAACGTTGGACATGCCGCAAAGCACTCTCCTGGGCACTAGCAGTGTTATAAAGGTCACAGCTGCCCACGCTGGTGAGACATTTTGTTCTTTCACAGAATGTGCCGCATTGCACTCCTTCGCCTCCAGTTTCCACTAGAAAGCTGTACTGAGTTACTGGCAGACAGTATAGTGCAAGAGATCAGCCGGAGGAAACCGCCATTTAGCGTTCAAGTCGCTCAAGTCACCCAGTTGTTGTGTCTAATTCTCTCCCAGTATTTCCCCAGGCGCAGGTATACTCTTGATAAATTCTTTATTCAGTAAAAGCCACACCCATACTTGTTTTTCTTCTTCTAGAGAAGTTGGTCTTCCAGCTTACAGTACCAGTACCATCCTACTGTGCTCTGACTCTATTTAGCACCCGTCCCACAGGCAGGGCCTTCTGCCCAGCACTCGAACTGCAGAGCCATAGGATTCCATGCTTTGGTATCTAAACAACACTCTCACCGCACTGTTCACGAGATGATAGTCAGAACTTTCCCTTAACTGCACATCTTGTGAGCATTGACTGGCTTTATAGCCTGTGCAAGAACCAAAGCTCAACTGTTGATAAATAAGATTCCAGCACATGGAATTCCAAGGTGAACTGCAGTTCATTTAAAGGGGCATAACCGGAAGCAAGGCCACTTTGCTTTGATTGACAAATATCAGCACCTCGTCCCAGGGCTAGTATATTTGCAATGGGACAGTACACATCCCTCTCAGTAGAGTTGCTATGCCTGAAACCAGACGGTATCAGAGTTTCTGAGGAAGGCTGTGCATTTATTACATTTTTCTGGCAGCGCTTGTAAGCAGAACTGTTCTACCTATAATGTGAGAGAAGCACGTCATCACGTGGAACAGGGCAACCACTTTTCAGGATGGGATGCCCTACTTTCAATAGGAAAGTATTAAACATCTGCGTGGACCTATAATGCTCTCAGCCGACTTACTAGACAAAGATCTCCCACATTGTTGGCTAGGCCCCTCTTCTGGCCTACTGCTGGATAAATAGCACATTTTAGATGAAGATACTCTGAGTGAAAAAAGGACGCAGAGAAAAGATAGAGTGGAGAATGGGAGGAAGACTGACAAAGAGGGTGGAAAACAGGGAGGGCAAGAGAAGAGATGGAGAGGTACAATGATAAAGAATGGGGAGAGCGGGAAAGAGGGAAAGGAAGAAGGTGAAGTTAGGAACAGTAGAAAGTAGTGACAGAGATCTGTAGAGGGTGTAAGGGAAGAGACAGATTCCTAGGAACAGAGAGGCTGAGAGCAAATGGGACAGTTTGTGAGAAGGAGGGAGATGGGTGAGAAAGAGGTCACCCAAGAACACATTGGGCGGGTGAGAGGACAGATGAAGGGCAATAGAAGTCTTTGTTGTGGTGTGTAAGGTCTATTAAAGGAGACATCCTATGTAAAGAACAAGGCAGTTGACTTTGCTCTGTCATGTATTGCTAACGGTCACCAACTATAGGCATTCTAGAATGCTCCTTTGTTTTACGACGTCAGCTTGGGGTATGAGACCTATAGTGACATAATCCACCAGATGGCCCCTTTAGGTTGTGACCATAATTACTTGCTCAGCGTGCATTTAAATGCTCAATGATGCACTGCTTTGTGGCCTTAAGCAAATCAGCGTTTGACCCATGATAATTGGCCATCATTCTTGCAAATAATATTTTAAGCAGAACACTGGAAATTTCAGGAAGTGAAGGTACCCGCAGGGCCCTCGTTTTAGGTTGCTATCATTATTGGGGTCGAGTTCACTTACATACTCCGGGCTACGGGCCTGTTCTGAGCATTAAAAGTAAAAACGTGCTTGATGGGACTCAATTCCTTGCGTGGAGCCTGGCACGATGGACTTTATATATCTGAATTTTCTGGCAGTGATGCTGTCAGTCATGAAGGGGAACAACCTTTACAACGCAACTTTTACAACGCACTACCATTACAACGAAACTGTTACAACGCAAGTGGATTTACAACGCATGCCATTACAACGCAAGTCTTTACATCGACTTGCGCTAGATGGCGTGCTAACATTACAAATAGTGTAGTTTACTATCCCAACACCTTCCCTACTGCGGACTGGAGTTGGAATAGTATTCGTTGTAACAGTACGCGTTGTAACAGCACGCGTTGTAACGTCATACATCCAGTCATGAAACATTGTGAGCATTGGATTTGGCCCACTTCGTGCCACAAAAAGAAGTTGATTATGAACGATATAAGGTCCAATTGATACATTAAAATCCAAGTGAGGTCACCACCTCTTTTGTGAATGCACGCACAAAACACTGCAGGTTTGACAAGTATAGCTATCATCCACAATGCATCTAATCCCTCCTGTGATGTACTTCAGGCTACTTATTCTCAATTCTCAATGACTTTGTGACCATTTGCCAGCGTTTTTTGAGAATATTATTACAGATATTCAGACATCTCTCGCCACTTACTCAAAAGACTTAACAACAGCTAGGGTTGGCTTTCCTGATTGCAGACTCGTGCATGATGATGTTAGATGACCTTGGTCTTCTATCAGGAAGTGAATTATTTGATATTGCTAACTCTATTACCTCTGGTTCTCTGGTAGATCCACTACCGCCCAGAGTCTGAAAGCTGCTATCTGAATATCTTAATGGCTCTTTAACTGCTATAAGCAACCAATCATTGGAGACAGCCATTTCCCCCAGAATAGAAAAGTCATTAGTAGTTCTTCTTTTAGAGAAGTCTTTTGCAGACCCGTCAGTGCTTAGTAATTTCAGACCTATATTTTTTCTATCTTCCCACAGGAACATTTTTGAGAATTCTGATAATAAAAAATGCCCAGATTCTTGGAGGAAAACATCTTATCAGACGAGACTCAATTTGGGTTTTGCCCTCTCCACTGAAGGAAGGGGCATTGGTCAAACGTCATCAGGTAGTTATTGTACTACTTCACCTGTTTGCTGCTTTTGACACTGTCAACCATGAGATTAGGATCACCGGGTTGGCTGACTTAGAGGCGATGGGAAGAGCTTTGCAATGACTGGTCTAGTTTCTAGAGGGAAAATTGCAAGGATTAATTTGCCACCTTTTGACCCTCTTTTAGAACAGTTAGGCAGGGAGTTCCTTAGGGCTCAGCTGTTAACCCAACACTATTTAATGCGTATCTACGACCACTAGCTGAGCTAATTACATTGGCTAGCATAACATTTGTGAATTTTGCAGACGATACACAATTAATTCTCATGCTGGATTGTACTTCACACACTCCAATGGTCTCTTTTTATGACCCCTTGAGAGACATCTCACAGTAGCTCCAAGGTAACTCCTTTAAGCTCAACGGAGATAAGACCAAGGTAATGAGTTGGCTTTTTGGGCTGCTTTTTGTGGCCTTTACCAGTGGATTTCTGGTCTCCAGAGAACAGCTCAACATCAATAACTGCAACATCTGTTAGAAATTTGAAAGTCTTCTTGACAACGATTAATCTCTCTTTACCCATGTCAATAAATTGTCTTCTACTTGCTTTGGACTAATGAGGGAACTTTGTAAAATACTACCACAAATACCAATGCATCTTCGCCCACTTGTAGTGCGGAGTACCATCCTGAGTAGACTTGATAATGGCAATGCTCTGTTTTTAGGGTCACCTGGGTATCTTTTCCTGTGCTTGCACTGTATACAGCCCGCAGCTTGCACTTTCCTTGCATCCTTACTCTTTGACTTCAGAGGCTTTGTACTCACTGGCTTCCGGTAGCCAAGGGAATCAAGTACAAATCACCACGCATAGTGTATAGAACTTTCCATTTCAATGGGCCACATCCACTCTGGCATAAACTGCAACATTATGCATCTCTCAGATTCTTACGATATGTCAATGCCAATTTATTGAAGGTCCCTAAATTCAAAAAAGCTCAAACTGGCAGCAGAGCGTTTTCTGTGCAGTTGACCGGACTCTGGAACAGCTTGCCTACTTCACTTCTCTCTATTGACAACTTTTTTGCTTTAAGGAAAGTCTTGAAGAATTGGCTTTACAATTTGTAGGCCTTGGAACATGATCAGACTGGTCAGTAAAAATGAGTGCCAGGATGCCTGTATGCTGTAACAGTTTGAACTTTACAAGTGAATTAACGTTAATAATAACTGTGAGTGGCATTGAACCTGCAAATCGTCTCAAGCTGTTAGTCGTTGTCAGTCAGGAAAAAGTTATCATGGAACTATGCATGCTGGAAGAGACCTTGGCCATGGTCAGGGCCTTGAAGATTCCAAGGTCCAGGTGGAGATCATGGCTTGCCGGATGCATGACAATGGTGTGAGTAGTGCTCTCTTTCTTGTCAGGGACATTACTGTGGTTACAGTCTCCCACATGTGAATGCTAGTGATGGAGCACAAATTTCATCAATAGATTTATACATTACTAAATGAAAAAAAACAGCTTTGAGTTTCAGACACAAACTGCAATTTAAAAGTGTCATGCAGACTTTCAGGGCATGAAAAGTGAAAATAAATTAATGAGGCCTGGTCAGATGCTTTCAGTCTAATGAATGAGGCATGTAAAACCATGCTCAATTAATTAATTCATGGTTGTTTAATTTGTGTTTAGTTTAGATTTAACCTCACTATAGAATGCACATTTTAATTAGAAAATGTTTTTTGAACTTTCAAAGTAGCATACATTTGTGCTAAATTAACACGCATTTTACAGTGCAGAAAAGCTGAAATACGCAGCTCGTGATTTAGTTTGCCCTGGAAGGCTACAGTACAAGGTCTTGAGCTAGGAATTGAATTTCCTCCCTATTCCTCCCGTCTTCATGAAAAGACCTCTTATAATTTATGGTTGTGTTTTATCAGTATGCAGTTTGTTTAGACAATTCTTTATTCACTTCATAACGTAGAGTGAAAACTGCAAAGCACATATTTTTCTTCTTGATTATTATAATATGTATTCACAGTTTCCGCCTAAAAAATACTTTTTTGTTTGTGTAAATGTTTTCAAAATGTAATTGTTTCTTTAGCAGGATGTTAGGAGATGAAATCATTCAGCACAAGGTTCAAATGTTTTACAAGAACTCGCCTGATTGATGACGTGAGCTGTCAGCCCATGGGGTGTCGATGTGTTCTGAAACTCCAATTGGACAGCGTACGAAGATCAAGTCACGTGTTTTTGTTAGAAATATATACTGATTGCTCGCTGAGAGGTGTGGGTGATTTTCTTTATTTTTTATCAGGACGCTTGCAGAACACACAGCTTTTTAAAAAAATTCTGCAGAGAGAGAAAGGAGGGGCCCGTGGGCAGCGCTTCTGTGAGAGACACAGAGAGGCAGCGCAAGGAGAAAGAATCAGCTGAGAGAACGAGGGCAGATTTAGATGCTAAAACGCTAAGTTTTATGCTTTGACTAACTGGCTTTTGAAAAGATTTATTTGTTCTATGCATTTATTTCTCTTTATGTGATTTTTTTTTTGCCAATTATTAATTATTGATTTAGCTTTGCAAAACTCACTCTTGCATTATATTTCCTTAAAAACTCTTTAAGAGTTCTGACTGACTTTTATGCCTCCTTTTTCCATAGAAATAGGGATTTCTTCCTTTATGGAGTGTTTTATATGCAATCTATAATATGGTCTGTATTAATTCTATTTTTTCAAATTTTTCAATTCTGTAACCTGAATAATATTTGACTAATGAATAAAGATTCAAAGAAACCTTACATATGATTAGAAAATAAAACCTTTTAAAACTACTCACAACTCTCTTATTGTCTTAAAATATTTATTTGCATCCGATTTATTCATGTTTATGCAAAGTCTCCTTATGGTGATTACACAGTGGCAAAGTTCCATCCCCTTAAGCAGAAAACAAGTGGTAATGATGTTTTGCATTGGGAAATACCGTGAAATTGCCGCTCCATCACTGGGATGGCAAATAAGTGCCATGGCTGTGGAAAATCACATTTTCAGAAGGCAAGCAAGTGTTAAAACGTGTGTAACTCAGGCCACCACAACTGTCACTATCATTAGCTGCCTCATGATCGAAGAATAACGTCTCCCTAACTTGGTGCTTGGAGATGATGTTAATTGGGTGAAAGTCTAGTTACTGCTAGACTCTGTCACCGCCATCCGAGCTGGGACCCTTGAAGAGTTGTTTGCATGCTTGATGACGTTCAGCTAATACCATGAAACGTACAAATCTATGCGATTGACCTCAAACCGACCATTCACTGCACAGGTAATATTTTATCCATACTCTGTTTTATAAATACTCTTCTGGTGAGTTGGCTGTCATTGAAGCTGCTGCGGATATAGGCTCCTTGTTGACTTTCTGATTTGCTGTTAAAATGGGTCTCCTTTAGGTATTCTGAATTGCAAGAGTTATATTGTCAGGAAAAACAGATGTAGGGAAGCTGTTCTGGAAAGTAGTTCAAAGCCTAGGGAAGCTGAAAGAAGAACAAATCAGACTTTAGAATGATGACTCCCTTGGCCCCATAGACCAGAAATTTTGTGGCATTCCTTTCCATATTCAGGTCATGCAGAGACCCGCAGGTCTCATACTTATCCCCTTTTCGGTTTAAAATTAACTTCAGTTCATTAAAGGGCATGGCTTTACCACTTCATTGCATGCCAGTGATACCCGACTCCTAGTTCGACTTGATGACAAAGCGCTCTCGTCCCTTGGCCATGTCAACACCTGTCGGGCAGACATTCAAAAGCGGGTGAATAGCAAGTTTCTTCAGCTGAATGGGGGAAGCTGGGCTTCTAGTGGGGCAGAATAAGCCCTATGTGTCAGAGTGTATTTGGTCTTCCTCACTGGGCACGCTTTCCAAACCTGCGCCAAGGTTAAATTCCTCATGGTATGGACTGATGAAACTCTCACTGGAAGTCCCTCTCGCTCATCTTGCTTCCATAACTTAGGGGTGTGGGGGAATGCCCCTCATTTCCTCTCGAAAGAAACACATGTTCAATCTCCTCGGCAAATGTAAATTCCTGAATTGATTAACGTAACAGATTATATTTGGGTCTTCCAGAAACTGCTGCTGCCAAACTGCAATGTGTGCAAAACTTTGCACTTCAGAGAGTCACGAAGCTGAGAAAGTGTCACCATATTTCAGAGGACAAAATACAACTTCATTGGCTCCCTATTAAGCAGAGGGTTCAGATTAAGGTCCTCTAATGCACACGCTATGTTTATGATCTGGAAAAATCCTGTTAAAGAAAAATGTGTAGGATACGAGACAGCCCCCCTTATGTTCCAGTTCTTTAATACTCATTCCGACTTGCATGGCCGCGGGGGCGATCGCTCTTTGGGTCTAAGCTCTGGAACAGCCTCATATTAGCCATATCCAGCTTGCAGAACCACCTAACAGTCAGAAGGAGCCTCAAAAAGTCCCTGTTCTATTGTTTGTCTGCATATTCTTTTGCTTTATATGAACATAATTGGATTCCTCTAGTGCTGCAATGCTCTTGAATTGGCGAATGCTTTATAAATAAATAAAATAGAAACATAAAGAAACAAGTGGAGGATGAGGTCAAAAGTTTTTTAGAACAAGACCTATATTTGTGGAAGGCCCACCCAATGGTTGTCCACGGTTGTTTCCACCCCCCAAAAGACAACTGTGGGGGACAGGTCCGTGTCAGCCAAACCGGGCAATACAAAGGGAGCGGCAGCTTCTTCACTGTATACGAGACACGATTCACCATTGGGGTAGTTCTTTACCCAGATTCACCTCAACGTGGGCTATCATCAGCTGGAGCTGGAAGAATGAATTCACTACATCACTGTGTCTGTCACTCACATGGGCTTGTTTAGGTACAAACATCATAGCTCTGGCGTGCCTTCTGATGCAGACGTCTTCAAAGAATAAATAACAACGGTAATCTGGTTTCTCCCTAACTGTCTAATGATCAGTCCATGGAAGCATTTTCAATCATTCCTATATATAAAGAGTTTCAGTTGTCACTGACCATCCAGTATCAGTATTTGAAAATTCTTAAAACAGAAGGCCGCGTGCATTAAAAGGTGGCAGCTTGGGGGCTATCATTTCAGGATTGTTCGCATGCCTCAGAAAGACCCCTAAGCAGCTGACATTTTCAACTCTTCCCGCTGTCAAACAGTGCCTCGACGAAATTTGTTGCAAAGGAATATGTGAAAATGTATACTGCATCATAAAACAAGCCCACCATCAGCTCTGCAAAAGGCTGACAACACCAGGGCTTATCAAGAAAAATGCTTCAAGTATCAGAGATGATTGAAAGTCAGCGATTGCATGATCTGAATAGTACCAAGAGGGCGCATCATCATTCTAGCCTCAAAGAACGTCAGGTGTTCCAAGATACCCACACTGCGCTTGCTTGTCAACTCAAAGGACTCATTCACAAATGTAGTTGCTGAGTCATTCCCAAGCCACTGCAAGGTCAAGGCATTGGCCAAGCTCATGATGGTTATAAACCCATTGTAGCACTAAAGGAGTCTAAAGACAGAGAGGCATATTTAATAGAAAATGATGCAGCGCTGCAAGCCATCTTGCTGCGCTGAGATGCGTCATTAGGAAAGTGCAGGGATGCATCTTATTTACAGTAATACGATGCATCCCTGTCCTTTCCTCTTAGCTGGCGCACAATTGACTGCCTAGCACCAACGAAGGTACCCTTGCACAATAGTTCAAGGGTGCCTGTGTTGCAGGGATGATTATTTTGTGCAGGAAGGAACACCTTTCTGCATAAAAACAATGATTGATGGTGTTTTCTTCCCTGTATGTGTCCTGGAGAATGCAGAACACATCAAAAGAACAAGAAACGAGGAGAAATACAGGTATTTCTCCTCATTGCGCCACTTTAATGCCTCCCCAGGGGAGGCGTTAGAATCTGGTGCATTCCCAGGTTTACGAAATCTAGCAACTCTGGGGATGTGACAGAATCCATGGGCGTTGCGTGGGAACACACACAGCAACACCCATAGAATGCACCTTTCACGCAGAGTAATGCGTGAAAGGGGGCCATATTTACAAGGCCACCCTTGCAGTGTGGGTTTGCGTAGCCTCGTAAATATGGCTCAGCATTGTGCACCTCCGGAGCATCAAAAAAAGTGACGCTCTGGTGGTGCAGGGGCCTCGTGGGCCACTGTAAAGGGGCCGTGGAGGCACATGTAGTGCCCCCACGCACCTCAATGCACCATGTGCCATGGACATGCATGAAGTGCTCATTTCCACGGCGGCTTGTGCAGCGGCCCTTTTTCTGGGCCGCCATAAAAAAAGGAGCACTTTGCGACCGCCAACCTGGCGGTCTCATCATAATGAAGCAGTCGGACCGCTGCCTGCTTGTTGGGTGGTCTCCTAACCGCCGCGATAGTAGGTGGTGGTCTAAGCCCCCTATCCTAATTAGGCCCTATGTCTTGAATAAATGACGCCACATACAAAGTAGTGATGAACAATCTATTCCTCTATAAGAAAGTAGCATTCAGTACACATCAAAACCACAGGAAAAACCTCCAAAAAGTCCTGGTAACTGTCTCAATTTGAACACATAAATTGGAAGCACCACTTCACTGGAACCTGCTCACCTCACACAATCCATATTCCACTCACCTACACATCCATTCCACATGATCCACTACATTATACATTCCATGCTATGCATGCTCCCCATACATTACCATTCATCTTCCCGGTTAACAACTAAATATTGTTTTTTTTAACCCTGCAGCAACTAAAACAATTTGAAATCCTTAAATTTTCAGTAAACTTTGTGCCCTTCACCAAGTTCTATTGGTTACCCTGCCTCATCAACACATTTTGGCTTGTGCTTTAGTTCCCACCCGTAACATTCTCATGAAGAGAGCCACCAACATATTCCCTCAGTAACTCAAATGGAGACTTCCCTGGTATAGCAATAGGAGTTATATGAAAGTAATCCAGACTGCAAGGCGCTTCTTCAATAAATTTGAGACTGAACGGCTAAGTGAAGTGTTTCGTTCAAAACACACTTAATACATTTGAGGAACCTATTAGCCTCAGAGTGATATAACGCTACCTGAGATTGATTTAATTGTTCTTCAAGAATTCTTCCATTTTAATTGACATAAATTGAAGACCGTTATTTGACACCAATTCAGCCTCAGTAGTTATACTGCCTACCAAAGACACATCTGGACATCGGGAAAAATAGTCTGCTAGTACAATGGTATGTGATTCCTTATGATTCCCACAGGCATACTACAGGACATGAGGGCAGCTTGCAAACCTTAACCATTTTGTAACTTTTCATACATACATACTTTCAAATTTCTTACTCTCCTGTCTATACTCACATCCCCAGAAGGCCACTAAAAAGAGTCCCATGCCTTCCTCTTCATGTAGGACATGTCACTATGGCAATCTTGTCACCCCTCAACAAAATCTTGCTCTTTATCGACAACTCATCTCATAATTTGCTGAAAACAGAAGAATCACTTTGTATACATCTATCAGCTGGTCACACTTCATTCAGAATTCTCAAAACAAAATACACAATGCTATCCTTCCCATCTCCTGGATCCGAGTTTCTTTGGAAATACTTAATTTACCATCCCAACTCCATCGAGAATATCCCATACATGATTGTGACCTCATACTTGTCGTTCCATTCACTTCCATTAATCTCATCCAGTGTTAATCGGGATAAGCCATTGACCAAATTCTTCATTCTCCCTGACATATACTCAATGGAGAATTGGTAAACTTGTAATTTCGATGCTAGCCTACCTATTGTTGTATTGATCTTCCCCCTCCAGATTCTAGCATCGTGTTAGACCTGGAACCATTGGCATGGGTCTCCTTTCCATCTTTCGCTTTTGTCTCCTATGTGTTTGCTGGTGTTAGGTGCTCTGGGCGCTATGCCACTGCCATTCAGTGCCACAGCGCGAATGCTCCCTATTGTAAAGTGACTTTATGAATTGGTATTCCCTATAACCCTAGCTGACCCAAGGAACATGTTTGGAAAGTCGAATTTAGTATGCCTGAGTTCAGAATATTGGAGTACATCTTTTAGTGAGGATTATTTTTGTATTCGGTGTTTGAAAGTACCACTTCTAGAAAGGAGGTATTTTCTTGCCTAAGTCTTCCAGTGTGCTATGCTGTTATGTCAGTGGCGCAGCTAGAGCTTGTGGCGCCCGGGGCTATCCCTCAGATTGCCGCCCCCCCCCCGGGGGGGGGGGGGGGTAGGGCATGCACTTCAAAGAGGTCCGAGAGACACGTAGTATCGCCGCTAATAGTTACCTTGATCATGCAAGTTACATGCACATACATGACACGGTACAAGGCTACACAGTTGAATACACCGATGACTGGCAGTACAAAAGAGAACACACAGCTATGCTGCCACTCTGCCACTCACTAAATATCCCCTCTGAAAACGTTTAGCTCTTACCTCACTCAGCCTCCAGCAGCACTCCACAGTGGTGGCAGCCAGAGCCAGGGTCTCTATGGCAGGGGTTGGTTCACGTCTGGGGACGGAGGGCATGAAAGAACCTGGGAGGACAATGCACAGCAAGACACACTCCGGACAGGGAGGGGACCTCATGGAAGAGGACGCGATGCAGGAAGAAAAAAGAATGTGCAATAACATGGTCAGGCTTGTGTCAGAGAGCAGCGGTTGGTAATGAAGGAGTAGAGGCAGGCAAATTGGTAGACGGACTGTAGATGCACATACTTAGGGGGGCGACCAACAGGCGAGACAGGAAGAGAATGAGGAGGGCCAGTGTGAGGGAGAGAGGCCAGGGAGTGATGAAGAGAATGGGGAGTGTGTGAGGGAGAGAGGCCAGGGAGTGAAAAAGAGAATGAGGAGGGTTTCCCGAAAACGGCATTAGCCGCTCGGGCAACCGGAGAGAGGGCTTCATTTTCCTAATGGGCTGGAAGGGCAGCCAATGGTGGGAAGCTGAGAGCCGCCTGTCCTGTGGGCTGAGCCTGTAACCTACCCCCAAGTCTACCCAGGGCACGGGAAGGGAGCCACTGCCGAGAGAGACACGGGCTGGGAGGCAGTGCCAGGGCAGGGCTGCTCTGTGGAGTGCCATGCTGTCAGCTTCAGACATCCATTGTTTGAATGTAAATGGTCGAGGATCAATCAAGCCCCTGGGTCCAAGCTGTTACATTCTTCCTCAATGTGGAGTGGGATTTTAATGTGTGTAATAGGTCTTTATTTTGGAAGTACTGCTCAGATGCTGGAACTACAAGATTTGTCTGTTAACATTATTATACACCCAGTCATTGATCGCTTATGGAATGCTTTCTGAAGCCCCATGCCTCTTCTCTGTGGAGAGCCATGCTTTCAGCTTCAAACCGTTTAGAGCTGTGCTCACCCATTCTTTGAACGTAAAGGGTTGAGGATCTTTAACACTGTGTGACCATTCAACCCTTACCATACATATCAAGTCACCGCTACGTTCTCATCGAGAGGGCCGGGCAAAAATGTAGCCCAGGGCCATCATTGGTAGAGCTGGCGCGCGCTCTCCAAGATTGACGGCCCTGGAGCAGGCTGGGATGGGACCAACAAGTTCCAACAGTTTTAAACTGGGCCGCCCGGCCGCGCGCCGTTGCGGCCGCGGCGGACTTTATAATTTATTTGTGACACTGTGTCCCTAAATAAATTATAAAGGCCGCCGCAGCCGCAACGGGCACCAGTGCCAAGCGGCCGCCCGAAATATAGTGCCTCCTGGTGTGGTCCGCCCCCACCGCCCCCCCCAGGTACGCACCTGCATTTCCTTGTGACAGTGATCGGATGCAGTGTACTGGTAGGTGTGACATGCACCTATTTGTTAGCGCACTGTCACTTGTGTAAGAAGAGGTACACCGCACAAATAGTGCACAGCTGAGGTAGTGTGCTGTATGAATAATAGTACAGAGTTGTGCTGGCGCACAGTTGCTGGTGTCAGTGCACTGGTGCAATAGCGTCCAGTTAGAGCACTGCATAGTGTTCGTGCCAGAGGAGCTGTCAGCATGGCTGGTGCTCAGATGTGGGCCTGGCTCCGAGCAGGTGGCTGCACATGACCCCATTCCCCATTAGTTCCATGCGCAGCTGTTCTTCACCCCTGTCTTGCACGATTCCTTTGCTGGCACCATCCCCCCAGGCTCGGGCGTCTCTAGTCTGCCTCTGATGGGACCTGCTGCAGGATGGCTTAGATCAGTCTCCTACTGACTCCGGCCAGCTCACCTAACCAGCCCCGGCCGATGACTCAGGGGGAATACGCAGGGAGGGGGGCAGGCGTTTAATTAAATGAATAAATATAATAAAAACAAACTTACCAGGCATCTCTTCCACCGGTCCTGCGTCGCATGTCATCACGTCTCCTCTCACAGACGTGGAACTAACTTCTCCCCACTCTTTTGCTTGACTGGCAAGTGGCAAATCAGAAGACTGGATGCGACTGGGGACGGCTACTCGGCTGTATCCTTGCATTTTACAGGGCATGGAGCGACTGTACTTCACCGCCCAAGCAGGAGCCAATCTTCAGACTCCTGCACTACACTAGGCATGCGCAGCATACCTAATGTAATGTCAAAGGAGTGGGGTGCTAAAATAACAAGCATTTGCAATGCAATAGGTCTCGCATTAGGAAAGTTTGAGCTATTGGTATTGTAAATGCCAAATTTTGTATTTGTGTTGGTTTTGAAAATAGCTAAATTAATAGCTTTGTCATTTACAATTCCAATAGTTTTAACTTTCGCAAATGTGACATTTGTAAGGCAATATGTGTTGTATTTACGTGACTTAGATGTATTGATATTACAAATAACAATGGCTTTTAATTTTTTTAAATAATTAATACTTAAATAAAAGTTATTGTAATTTATAATGGCAATAGCTTAAACTTTTGTAAATAACTTTTGTGAAGATTATGTTTAGTGTATTTTATTGTGACGAAAATCCAAGAACAGAAGTGAAATATTAACATCTTTTTGTGACATTTGTAATAAAGCTTGAAACATTGAGAGAACATATTTGAACCAGTTGTTGTTGAATGGTTGCACAGATTGATGTTGTGGTGGCGACGAGTGATGCTGTGGCGGCGACGAGTGATGCTGTGGTGGCGACGAGTGATGCTGTGGCATTCAGTGATGCTGTGGTAGCGCATAGTGATGTTGTTGTGCCCCTGAGTGATGCTGTGGTGGTGCTGAGTGATGCTGTGGTGATGCGATAGATAGATTGAGTGCGATAGATAGAGGGAGGGCGATAGATAGATAGAGGGAGGGCGATAGATAGATAGAGGGAGGGCGATAAAGAGAGGGCGATAGATAGATAGAGGGAGGGCGATAGAGTGAGGGCGAAAGATAGAGGAAGGGCGATTGATAGATAGAGAGAGGGACGGCGATAGATAGATAGAGGGAGGGCGATAGAGTGAGGGAGGGCGATAGAGTGAGGGAGGGCGATAGATAGATAGATAGTGAGGGCGATGGAGGGCGATAGATAGCTAGAGGGCGATAGATAGAGTGAGGGCGATAGATAGATCGATATCTATATCGATAGATAGAGTGAGGTTGATATCTAGATAGAGTGAGTGTGATAGAGTGATGGCGATAGATAGAGTGAGTGCGATAGATAGAGTGAGTCCGATAGCTAGATAGAGTGATAGATAGAGAGTGAGGGCGATAGATAGATAGATCGCGTGAGTGCGATAGATAGATAGTGTGAGGGTGATAGATAGATAGATTTTGTGTGATAGATAACTATTTAGAGTGATGGTGATAGATAGATAGCTAGAGGGCGATCGATAGAGTGCTATAGATAGATAGCTAGAGGGCGATAGATAGAGCGTTGGCGATAAATAGATAGAGTGTGGGCGATAAGATAGATAGTTAGATAGATAGATAGTTATGGCAATAGATAGATAGATGGAGTGAGGGCGATAGATAGAGTGAGGGCGATAGAAAGATAGATAGCAGTGTGGTGGCTAATGTGTGTAGGGCAGTGTGTGAGGTGGCATTTTCTGGGGTCTAATGTGTGTAGGGTCAGTGTGAGTGGTGTATGTGGAGGGGTAAGTGTGAGTGGTCTTTGTGGAGGGGTAAGTGTGAGTGGTATGTGTGAGGGGGCAGTGTTTGGTCTGTGTGAGAGGGGGGCAGTGTTTGGTCTGTGTGAGAGGGGGCAGTGTGTGTGGTCTGTGTGAGAGGGGGCAGTTGGTTGTTTATTGACTTGTCAGTAAACTGTATTTCTATTTTCTGTAAAGGCTGTATTAGATTGTGTATTTTTTTTCAATACTGACACTGGCTCACGTAAATGACTGCAGTGCCTTTGAAGTAAACTCTATTCTTATATATTTGAGGGTGAGGGGGAGCAGAGTTTGAGGGGGCTAATGTTTGCTAGGGCAGTGTGTGAGTTGGCATTTTGTGGGGTCTAATATGTGTAGTGCAGTGTGTAAGGGTGGGAGCTGTGTGTGTGTGCGTGGTGTGAGTGTGCAGTCTGTGTTTTGAAAGTAGTTTTCATTCACGTTTCATGTGAGGTTTGTGACTTGTAAGTAAAGTGTATTTGTATTGTAAACTTTTTTCTTTTGAGAAAAAAACGCACAGTGTGACACTGGGTCACGTAAATCACTGCACTGACTTAGAAGTAAACTAACTCTATTCGTATTTATTTAAAGTACTGTCTTTTTAATTGTACGCAAAAAAAACGCACGGGCTCATGTAAATCACTCCAGTGCCTTCAGGGCTGTGAATACTCACGCTAAAAGTAAAAACAAAAGGGGAGATGAAAGGAAGGGTGGGAGGGACTTTGTCGACAGAGCATATGGGGGTGAGGGGGTGTGCAGGACGGTGAGCTGAATGTGTGTGCCAGTAGAAGGAGAGTGCGGCGCGTGCGCGCCACAGCATTTCCAGGCCGCAACCTCCACGTGACTTTTGTTGATTTGTTAAATAAAATGACACAAAATTAAGCACCAAATGCATAGCACCGACAAACATTGTCCGAAAACAAAAAAAAATGCTTAAAATGCGTTTTGAAAACGTTTTGTTCCTGTAACGTTTGTGACTTTTTAAAACAAGTACCGTTTCTCCAAGACAGTTTAGTTACACGATAGTAAATGAGCCGGTTTATGTTTCTAGTGTCACTGTGCCTGTGGTGAGTGGACATGTTGGCGAGGGTTCCCCTCACTCCCGCACGTCAGCTGTGGCTGTCCTGGCACGAAGGATCACGTAGCTCGGTGATCGCCTGCCTTACAAGATGTCTCGTGCCAGACTTCATGAAATGTCTTAACGTAGGATGGCCATGTATCCTCCTCCACAAAGCATCATTTGATATCCCGACTTTAATTACGCGCCTCTACTGACGGGCCCCGCCGTTGCCACAGCAACGGCAAGCCGCTAATTAAGTTGTAGCCTTATTCCTCCCTGAGACTTTAAATGCAGGACTTTAACAAATAGCGCTGGGGAAGGCGCGCACCTTGCCACGGCGCCATTGTCCTGCAGCTTATTTTTAATTACAATGAATCCTGAGATACGCGATCCCAGAAATACTTTGTGGGAATAGCGGTGAATGCGCTCCTCATGCGAATGGCGCCTAGAGTCGGCTGCGGGGTGAGGAGGGGGTGCTACGGCTTCAGCAGTCACGGTGAGCTGTCTGGAGCAGAGATGGGGCCACGGGGAGCGAGGGGTGCATATGACGGAGGGACAAGGGAGAGACAGGCGAACAGGACAGATTATGGGGTAGCAAAAAACAAGGGGGTGAGAGAAGGGGCGCCAGAAGAGAGCGGTGCTCAGCCTGGGTACAAACAGAAAGCGAAGGGGACCAGGGATAGGAAGGGACAGGCAGGCGCCAATGGGGGCGGGGGAGCGGCAGTAACAAAACGGGGCACAACACTCAGAATAGAGGCGTTCTCGAGGGTGGATAAAAGTAGCAGAAAGAAATAGGAACAAGCATTGGACGCGCGAGACGCGATGGTGGGGGGGTGGGGGAGAGAAGCGCGAGTTCTGGTGTTTGTTAGTGCAAGGTGGGGGGAGAGGGGGGTGTAATTGGGTTGGGTTTTTGGCGTGTATTTTAAGTATTAGTGCACTCGTGTGGGTATGCCTGCGATATTTCTTAGAATATGGATCTGCCTGAGGGAAAGGCAAGAAAGAGGGTGGTGGTGCATGTGGGGGCAGGAGGTCGAGGGCAGTTGTGGATTAGCAGCTAAGGGTCCCTTCTTAATCTGACGGGCTGCAGGAGCCCAGCCTGCAAGAATCGCAATAAAAAACAAGCAGGAAGTGGGATAAGGGAGAGGGTAGGGGAGAGAGGCAATGCAGGCTGGCAAATGGTGAGCACTTTTCGCGGGCGGCCGTGCGGCCGCGAAAGTGAAAGAAAACGAATGCTTTCAGGCTGCCAAATGGTGCGCGCGCCCGGAGCACATGCACTGTAGTTGGCGGCCTGAAATGCACTCGTTTCCACTTCCAAAAGTCGCTTACTATAAGTCTCGCCAGAGCAGCGCTAAAGCGCTGTCTCAGGCGAGACCTAAAAAGCGCTCTTCTCGCAGATGCGCAGTCGGAGTCTGGACTCCTGCTGCTCAACTCACCTGCGTGCGTTGTTTGTTTGTTGTTGACTCATGTGCACTTGAGGCTGTGATGCAGCTGCCAGCACAGGTGAGGCCGGAAATGTAAACAGACAAATTGTCAAAGCTGTCAATTCGTCTGCTTACATTTCTTGCTGCCCAATTGCCTAGTGAGGCGATGCTCCGGCGCCCCTATGGACCAGCCACCACTGACAGTAACAGCGAGAGTTACAAGGGATTGCATTGCAGGTTGAATACTGATGCTCCTGTGAAACTTAGGAATTACCCCGGATTCAGTCATTTCTGTAACTGCATTTTTCCCCGCTTTAGAAGTAAAAGACCTCATAATGATCCCCATAATGTATATTGACTCCCGAAAAAAGAGGTGGGTTTTGCACAGATTTGACATGATTCCAGTTGGAATGAAAAATGTTCAATGAGTAGCCAGATGTTTCAAATGAAAATTTAAAAATAACATAACAAAGGGAATGTTACACATCTTTACATTAGAGCAAATTAAAACAAGAATTTGCAATGCAATAGGTCTCACATTTGCAAGAGTTTGAGCTAATGTCATTGTAAATGGCAATGCCTTTTATTTATGTGTTGGTTTTAAAAACACATAAATAAAAGGTATTGTCATTTACAATGCCAATAGCTTAAACTCTCGCAAATGCGAGACCTACTGCATTGCAAATGCGTGTTTGTAAAAACATCCCATGCACTGCTTTCACTTTAATGGCGGCAGTGCCCGTTTATTTAGTTGAGCTACATCTAAAGAAAGGTGTGAGAGCGCTATTAAAGTGAAAGCACGGTATGGGACGTTTTTACTGAAAAAAAGCATTTTTTTGTCAAGGTGACAGGCAAATAATTTTTTGGGTAAAAGTGTCCCATGCTGCTGTCACTTTAATGGCGGCCACGCCCCTTTCTTTAGACGCAGCTTCTCTAAAGAAAGGTGAGCAGCCGTCATTAAATTGAAAGCGCAGTATTGGGCGCCATTACAAAAAAAAGTATTGTTGTTGTGTCAAGTTGACAAACTTTTTTTTTTTGTAAAAGCACCCCATTCCGCACTTTCACTTTAATAGCTGCTGCATCCCTTTCTTTAGACAAGCCGCGCCTAAAGAAAGAGGCGAGGCTGCCATTAAAATGAAAGTGCGGAATGGGGCACATGAAGACAAAAAAGTGACAAGTAGGAAGAAAAAAACCATGTGCCTCGTTCGGCACCACAAACAACAAACCAAAGGCACGGCCGCCATTATATCAGCTGAGGCGTGGTGTGCTATGAAAAACAGAAACTGAATGCGTTGCGAGAGAGCATGTCC
Source organism: Triturus cristatus (assembly GCF_964204655.1). Taxonomy (NCBI): domain Eukaryota; kingdom Metazoa; phylum Chordata; class Amphibia; order Caudata; family Salamandridae; genus Triturus; species Triturus cristatus. The sequence goes on from NC_140593.1 coordinate 872,989,389, forward strand.
TGCCTGCAACAGCAGGCAGGAGAAAACCATTTAACCAAATAGTGCTTAGAGGCTCAGTGGCATCCGCCACATGCAAAGAGAGGGGGAGTGCAAGGGGGGTGGGAGAGTGGGGGGGGCGTAGGACGACGAGGGAGTGTTTACAGTAATGAAACAAAAAGTTACGCTTACCTGCTGCAGGTCCCCTCCTGCATCACATTTCGGTGCTGGAACTTCCTTGTCCCAGCAGACACACTGTGGCTCAGTTTCACACGGACGTGCTAGACAGAAAGCCCTGATTGCATAATTTGCTTACTTTACGTTCACAGAAATGAGGAATAATATGCATGTATTGGGAATTTGTGAAAGCAGAACTTCTTTCAATATGCTGAAATTTCGCCATTTAAACAAGCATTGGCAATGCAATAGGACTCGCATTTACGCGAGACCTATTGCATTGAAAACGGGAGTGCGAGCGGGCGCGAGAAGGCACGAGCAGGCACGAGCATGACTGGGAGTGCGTGGGAGGGGGGCGGGGATCTTCAAAAAGTCACAGACTGCAGGAGGGGGGTAGGGAGTGACGGGAAGAAAGTAGTCTGTTCAGTAAAGGAGCCAGTAGCCACGGAAGGATACAAATGACTGTCATGGCTGTCATGGGGAGGGACTAACAAGCTTAAAACCAATCAGAAGGCAGCTTTTATAACCTAAGCCAATGAAGAAGATGGGCCGGAGAGTGGGCGGAGCTTCCACAAAGCTTCCACACTATAGTGTATACTGCATGCTTCGCATAGCGATGGCAGCGCATTCACGCTGCAACGCTAGGCGAGACCTAACAAAATGAACACAAATAATCTTAACAATGTACCTTCTGGAAATCGTTTATTACATCCTGTTTAACCTTTGTGACGTGTGGGTTGTATTGGATTGCACCCTCAATAGCCCATTGGGCAGTATGCCGAAGCTAACTTTGTGAGAATTTGGATAGTAAATAACTAGAAATGCTCCAAGGTAATTAGAAACGTTTAATTTAAAGATATATTCCTGTTGTTCATTGATTGTCAACAAGGTTCAATCTTTCTTTTATTTTAGGTGCTTTATCATCAGGACTGGTGACGGGCCCATGATAAGAAGAGTTAGTGGCCTATGTTGAAGGATGTGGGGTTGTAGAATTAATATTAGATTATTTTTTAAGCTTTTTTGAGAACTGAATTTGAGAACAGTTCCAGAACTTTCCATCTGAGAACGGATTTTGATCTGGAAAATAAATCTGATTTTGTAAATTAGCTGTATTTTCTGTGCTGTCTGCAATTCTTGAACCACCATGATCTGATTGGCTGTCATTGATTGAAAGTTTTGCTCTGACCACCATTATGAATGCAAGATGTTTACAAACGGATTCTGATCCTGCATTGTGGGGACAAAATCTCATGAGGGCAAGTGTGTGCTGGAGGGCACATCTAACCATAGGTTGGAAAGCGCCCTTGGCAATTAAAACTAGTAACTATTGGTATGCAGTGTTTCAGAGCCAAACCAGCAGTTCTGGAACCTGTTTGAGAATCATTCTCAAACAGCAATCATCATCATCATCATCATGTAAAACAATGCAAATATAACAGAACCAAACTGTCTTTGAATTCAAATGTGATGTTAGAGGCTTTTTGGACACCAGGACCTACCATGCGCAGCTGGAGGCTGTGTGGCTATGAGCAGTGGGTTCATGCGCATATGGGCTGAATGCAGGCATGGGCACAGGGGACATCCAGCACCTAAGCTTACTGTGAACAGCCAAGGAAGGCAGTATGCAGCAAGTTCAGAGAATACAGGAGCTTGATGAATGGCATAGCCAGAGACCACAACATGCACCAAGAAATGCACAAACAAAAGCAAAGAACAGGGGTGCCTGGGGGCACAGCGATGTGCATAGGGGTGGCAGGAATCTACACACTGTGGCTAGAAACCATAATATATAACAAAAGGTAGTATACTGCTGTACCAGGAGCAGTTTGTGGCCCAGGCTCATGCTCTACAACAACATCTTCCTCTGTTCAGCTGAAGACAATGTGCATGAAGGTTAGTGTTGCAGGAGCTGGGGGTAGCATGTGCTGGTAGCCATGCCGTTTGCCCAACTAGTTCAGATTCAAGGGGGGCTGGTTGCAGAATTCAGCCAGAAATCTCACCCTACACCTAAAACCCATGGTGCACATCAGGAGACCTAGTGAATCATATTATGTGGCCGTAGGATGGGTGCAAGGTGTGGTGAGAGGCCGAACAATGTGGACACAGCTCTGAATGTGTAGCCAAATGTCTTGCACAGTGGTTTCTGGAGGACTTGGAAGCTGCGTTTAGGGCATGGTAGATGATCCTCTCCTTCAATCAGTGGACAATGTGCATGATGAAGGATTATGTGCAGCAGGTTAAGCAGAAATAAATGAGGCACCACATTCTGAATGTAGTTGGACCAAATTTCCGACATGATCTTGTACTAATGCATTTAATATTACAAAGTGGAGAGGTAGACACAGTTGTGACTGGAGGCTACCCTTCTCCTCCAGATCTCACTGCATATGATCAAGACAATTACACAATAGTTATTGTGATATGGGTACTGGGCGCCAATCACCTATGCACAAGACTTGCATTTAGAGACAACTGCAGACAATTAGCATGCTGAGCAGAGCAAAAGGTTGCAGTCTATTTTGCCACAAGATCAGAGCCTGCACCCAGAGCCTATTAGACAAAGTTCATGTGCAACACAATGGATTCAGGCACCAAGGATGCAGGATGCATGCTATTACATAAGGCAATAACCTTTACCCAGAGCCCAATGTGCACCAACAAATACTTTATACATTTCTGGTTCTTGTGCCTTGGACACAGCGAGTACACCATTTTTGAAGGCCACATTATTTTCCCAGAACTTGAGGTAAAAGGTCTATGTAGGGTACCCTAATCATTTTATCCTACTTCTGGCCCCCAGCCACTCCTTTTCTCCCTTTTCCCTTTCTCTACTCTCCACACACTTCTGTACCTCTCCTCGACTTCGTTCTCTTCATTCCTTCCTTCATTTCTCTCTCCACTCACCTCCACTCCCTGCTTCCCCCTGCTATTTCATCCACCTTTTCTCTCTCTCTTCCTCCTCCCCTTCTCCTCTTTCATTACTTCTCCTCCTATGTCTGTATCTATACTACCCCTTCCTCTATCCTTCACCACCAACAACCATCTCCTTCTAAGTTTCCACATATGTTCCCTCTATATTGCAGATTCTCATCTTCATTCACTTTTCTCCTCCTCTCCTCCACTTTCTTTTCCTGTCCTAGCTGACCATCCCTGCTGCTTAGCCTTGCCTACCTTTCCCTTTCCTTATCCCTATCTGCAACTGCCCCTCACCCACTACCTCTTCTTCCCTGTCTCCACAATACCCATTCAATCTACCCCTTACAACCACTACTGGCACCCCCACTACCTTCCTCCCCCTCTTCCCATCACCATTCTCTCATTCTATATTCATTGCCTTTAACAAATACCTTACACAACATTCCGCAACTCTCTTTCATTAGCACCTCCTGCCATCCACCCCACTCACCACTGGCTCCTTATCCCCAATCGCATCCTCCATAACCCTATCCTTATTTCTTCCACACTCTATCTTCACACTTTCTATCTACTTTCCCCTGCTTATTTGCCATCACCTCCTGGCCCTTCTATTCCAAACACCTTTGTCAAACTTTGCCTTTTCTATAACTTAATTTCCCTCAGAACTTCTACCTCACTCTAACCCCCATATCACCCTACATACAACCATACCTGTCAATGAATGATAAATGATGAATCAGAACATCAGACAATGTAATTACGTAGATGTGGAGTTCGAATATTTTGTCCCGCGGTATACGAGTACCGCAAAAGCATTCAGCAGTACAATCCAAACAAGTCTATCTTTTGCAAGACCTGACCATGTTTATTTCATAATTATGCAGATAACACGTGCATTGTTTTAAACCTATCCTCCTCTTCTAGAGTCGACCTGCCCCAATTTCATCCCACCTACCTTCCAATTCACTATCCAAATTGCTTAGCCTTGATTAGACCTCAATCAAAAACACAATAGGGATTATTTTTTTTTTAAAAAAGAAAACATTTGGCACGCTTTATTTCGCATTTTAAATTAAAGGGAAAAGTACAGGGGGACATTTTTTGCCCGACTCTAAACATGGACATACATATAAATAGTAAATACTGGGCTAGCTTCCTCCAGTTATTAAAACAAGTTGGTATACAGTATTAGCCATTTTTTCGGGAATTAAGCTTTAGTGGTTACATAGAAAAAAACACATTTGGTGGTACAACAACAAGAGCTATAATTGTGCTAAATCTGGAATATTGCAATCCTAATTAAACATTAACACCAAAACAAACTGTCTGTCTGTTGTAGCGAAAGAATTGTAAACAAGTGAAACATCATTCACACCAAAATGTGTTATTTTAATAAAGTTGTTAGCTTTTCATGTTCACAGATCTAACGGTCACAACATACAAGATCACACGGAAAAAAGCAAAAACAACAGGAACAATGTACCTGGTATCCGGCAAAGAGAGAAGGCAGCACCTAGGATTTAAACTGTGTGCATATGGGAACCGTGGCATAACGTCTGCCTTTTCGTGGAGAGTTTTTGAATATTGATTCCCTGAAACAATGATGTCCCACTACCCAGAGCCACTAAAGCTTCAGGGTCGATGGCTTCTCAAATAGGGGGAACCGACCTCAGTGTCAACTTCTGCCTCCCTTTTCCTGCCGCCTCTTCCCCCATTTTTCTGCAAAGTGTACTTCACCCACAAACACACATTCTCTTACCTACTACTGCAGGACTGCACTGTCTACTCTAAAACGAATTATCGGTGACGCAGCAGAGACTGCCAGTGCCCGTGCCCCAGGCCACAAGGTCGTCACGAGAGTGCGTAGCGGTGAAGCGCGTGACGCGTCACCGCTACGTTCTCATCGCGAGGGCCGGGCAAAAATGTAGCCCAGGGCCGTCATTGGTAGCGCTGGCGCGCTCTCCAAGATTGACGGCCCTGGAGCAGGCAGGCTGGGATGGGCCAGTCAACGTATGCGCGCCGGGGCGGCGCCGCGGCCGCGGGCAGAGATTAACGTTACGTAACGGTCATCATCTTGATTCATGTGGCAAATTCAGTCCTGGGCAAATTGCAGGCAGCCGCCCTAAATATAGTGCCGCCTGGGGCGGTCCGCCCCAACCGCCCCCCCCAGCTACGCGCCTGGGTTATGTGTATTGGCTGTCTGGTTTTGGAGGGACAGGGAAGGCTGAGCCCGACCTGGCTTGAATGGAGAGATCTGCAGTTGGAGTATGGGGAGGGGTGACCCTTTGATCTGAGCAGGGCTGTGCCTGGCAAGGTGAATGATGGCTCCACCTCCCACTGTGCGTCTGATGGCAGACCCCCTCTTTCTGAAAGGCAGGATGCCGCTTTGTAAACAAAGTGCCCCAGGACCACACCGAACTGGTTCTGGCTGGGTTCAGTGACTTGTGACTTTTGAGAACAAAGACATTTGGGGTATAAATATCTGTGCTAAAACCCCTACACGGTGTGTTACTTCGGTATGTCAAGACAAACCTCTGTCCGTGTAACTAGAGGGAAAAGACTTTGAAACTTTCATCCATCTTGCTGAAGCAACTACCCAAGGTCCTGATTTGAGCTTGCCTCCTGCTGAACTCTCAGGGACATTAGATTTCACCCATCAGCCTTCTGAATTCCTATTGAGGGGGATTCTACTTACAGGTGAGGCTTCTGTCGAGAATTCCAGAGCCTTTGGGTCTACTGTGGGGAACGCAGGCTGAAAATCATCGCTATCGCTATTGTGGGCCACTGCAGCTGAGGAGCTGTTGCCGTCTGAGAGCCCGCATTTGTCCGCGCTACGAGAATCATCGCTATCGCGGGCCGCTTCAGCTGAAGAGCTGTTGCCGCTGAGAGCCCGCATTTGCCTGCGCTACGAGAATCATCGCTATCGCTATTGTGGGCCGCTGCAGCTGAGGAGCTGTTGCCGCTGAGCGCCCGCATTTGCCTGTGCTATGAGAATCATCGCTATCGCTATTGTGGGCCGCTGCAGCTGAGGAGCTGTTGCCGCTGAGAGCCCGGTTTTGCCGGTGCTACGAGAATCATCGCTATCGCTATTGTGGGCAGCTGCAGCTGAGGAGCTTTGGCCGCTGAGAGCCCGCATCTGTCTGTGCTACGAGGATCATCGCTATCGCTACTGTGGGCCGCTGCAGCTGAGGAGCTGTGCCGCTGAGTGTCTGCCTTTAATCAACATCTCAGGATCATCGTGAGTGCACGCCGTGGACCGCTGCAGCTGGGAGCTGTGGCCGCTGCGAGTCTGCCTGTCATCATCGCGGCTCCCTCACGAAGCTGCCTGCCGTGCCTCTTTAAACCTCAGGTATATTGTGCCTCACCGGGTCGCATAGACCCCAGCCTCGAAATAAGTTTGTTTCACACGCTTTTGATTGATTTTATTGCTTTTTAAGTGCATCTATATTTATGTGCATTGTGGCTTCTTGATCGCTTTTGAGCCTTGTGTTAAGCCTATATAAAGATACTAATTTTTCTACAACTACTTGTGTGGTGTCCCTTTGTAGTGTCTTTACTGCGTTATTGTGTATGGTCATAAATGCTTCACACACTGCCTCTGAGATAGGCCTGTCTGCTCGTGCTACGTTACCACAGGGTTGAGCAGGGGTTCTCAAAGGGTGTAGCCCCCTTACTCTAACTTAGGAAGAAGGGTCCCTATTTGGACACTGGTGCCAGCCTCTGCCAACTAGAGATCCCCATTTCTAACACATATCAACTAAAGGTTTATGATCTGTTTTGATTACAAATTTCGTTTTTTAAAAATACATAATGAAATGTTCACACACTCAAGCACAAGCTAGTAATTATCTTTCATTCACAGAACAGTTTTACTCAGCAGGACCATTATTTATCCAAATCTGCAAACATTTCAAAACAACATCTACATCCCAAAGAAAAATATAATAGGTTTGGTGGCACAGTGAACCTTATGCTTCTCAAAAGTTTAGTCACGGTTGGTTCACCCACTGGTCAATTATTAATGGGTTAAAATGCCTTTGACACCTCTGGACATAAAACAGTGCAATTGGATTTGTTGAACAATCAATAATTGATGAATAACCTAGTGTTAAATGAGGCCTAGAAGGACTTTTGTTGTTTAGTGTATTACTGTTACCAATGGGAGCATGCCCATCAGAGACAGCTTAACCGTGAGTAGTGACAGTTTGTTAAGACAGTCCTTCCGACGTCATATTAGCCAAAAGGTTTAAGACATAGGCAGAACCTCTAGAATTATTTGATTTTGCACTCATGGGGACATATTTACAAAAGAATGACGGAGCACGGCTTCAAGCCAAAATAGCTAACACCACGCTCCGCTATTTTGAAAAGGCAAGGATACACCGTATTTACAACAATGCGGTGCATCCCTGCGTTTTCCCTAGCGCTAGAGCTGAACTCAGTTGCCTAGCGCCACCGGAGGCAGCATTGCACCATAGTGCAAGAGTGCCTGCACTGAGGGAATGATTGTTTATGTGCAGGAAGGTCTTCCTTCCTGCACATAATCCAGAATGGCAAATTGTAAGTTCTATGTGTGCTGCTTTGTGCAGCGCACACAGAAGTGGAAAGTTGTCATTTTAAAAATAATTGTTTATGTACAGGAAGGGACTGTCATGATCCCGAGTGCCGTACCGCTACCCGAGGGATTTCGGGTTAGCGGTCTAGACTCCAAGAGCCGGAAGCGGAAGGCGTACTGACTCACTTCCGGGCGGACGCGCTTAACAGCCGGGAACTCCGGCTGCTCCAGCGCTTTGGATTCTCGCCGATGCCGCCGACGAAGAGACGCTGCTCCGGACCACTGCCTCATTCAGGTATCGTTTCCTGCGAACCATTCTCGAGGGCTATTGGGACGACCGTCGGCTGTCCGCCTCGCGCCAGTGGTGCCCAGCATAAGCCTTACTTAGTTCTCCAGCCACTGCACACCGGTGTGTGTACGGTGGGCTGGGTTCCTCACTGCTTACTTTATTATTTGCGCAGGAGCGCTGGTTTTATGATTTTTTGTTCTCTTTCCTAACTGGCCGGACTAGTAACACTGTGCAGGCATTTTGCAAGCCTGTAATACTTTGGGGGAAGTCCTATTCCCTGTTCCTAGCCACGGCACACAGGAGTGTGTGGGGTGGCTACGCAGAAGGTCTACTTTATTATTTGCGCAGGAGCGCTGGTTTTGTTTTACTCATTTTGGTTCACACCCGCTGAAGTACTTTCCGTACGCCTATTTGGGGTCTACAAATCGCACTGGAACAGGGGTGCTGGTGTCACGTTCCACGGATATCGCCACGCAACCCCCCACAAGGTAATCCCGGGGTCAGTGGGTTGGTACTACACAGAGTGGTGGAGAGGTGGGGAATGCATTAAGATAACAGTGTTCCCTTATTCCCCACACAGACCGGTGTCGAGGAAGCATTCCGAGACGTAGTGGGACCCCCCCCCCCGACTTGTTCCTAGTCTGGCTTCTACCCCTGGTACCCCCTCTATCCTAGTCAGTATTCGTACCCTACTAAGGTGAGGTGGGAGACGGGGGTGGTAGTTCTTGTCGCCTCTGCAGGATTGCCTCTCAAGTGGAAGGTAAGACTTGGGGGGCTCTGACAGAATCCAAAGCCTACGTAGTTTCTCCTGCCCGGGTGACATGGGTGACCCCAAGATCACACTGCAGGACATCGCAGTCATCCTGGCCGCCATGCAGGCGGAAAACCATAGTCTACGTCAAGACATCACTGCGTTACAGACGCAAGTTGCGGATAGCGGAACAGGACCTTGGGGACAGTACCCTACGGTTCGGGTGCTGCGAGAAGGCCTATTGAGACCCGCCACGTTTCAACCCGATAGTTCTGCCGCTACTGCCGCTACTCACGCTCAAGACACCTCCATCCAGGTGATAGCCCCGCACACAGTACAGCTGGCTCCTCCCGAGCGCTTTTATGGTGATAGCACGAAGTACAGTGTCTTCATTCACCAGTGCCATTTGCACTTTATGGCGCGAGCCACAGCCTTCCAGGACGACGCTTCGAAAATCGCTTTTATCCTCTCCTATATGGGAGGCGATGCCTCCCTATGGTCCATTCCCTTGGTGGAGAATGACGACCCAGTCTTGTACAGCCTTCCAGCTTTCAAAAACACCATGCGAAGGATGTTCGCCCGCCACACCTTTGTGCAGGCCACAGATAACGAACTGCTCGGATTAAAGCAAGGAAACATGGACTTGCTGCATTACATCACCACCTTCAGTAGACTGGTGATCGAAGCCCGCTGGCCTGAGTCCAAGAAAGTATCGGTGTTTTACAGGGGTTTGCGGGACGAGATGAAGGACCTCCTTTCCCAGATACCAGATCCACCAGAAGACATCGGCCCTTTTACTGATTTGGTGGTGAAGTTAAACTTCAGGCTACAGGAACGGAAGACTGACCGACACAGAGGCGGAGATCCCCGATTCTTACCACAGAAAGAGAAAACCACAGACGACTCAGTATCAAACCCTGACCCACCAGAGCCGATGCAGCTCGGAAGCATTCGGGGACCCCTTACCAAGGAAGAACGGGAGAGGAGGAGGCGACAGAACCAGTGCTTGTATTGTGGCAAAAGCGGACACTTCGTGAGGGAATGCCCGGTGAAGCCGTCAAAACCGAGGGGGAAGAAACCCTTTGCTCTTCCTGTTTCCAAGGGTGACTGGTCGGGAAACGAGGAAACCCAGTAAACGGTGGGGTCCGGCTACTGGGTTCATCATCCATCAGGATACCAACCCCTGGTAATGGCGTCGGTTGCCATCATCTTGGAGTAGAAGTAGCCTTACGGACACGGTCGGCCTGGTGTGGCAGGTAACAGCCCTTATCGATTCCGGAGCCACTGGCAATTTCATTGATACACAGTACATGGCGAGCCTGGGTATGGCCACTGTATCAAAGAAAACACCGGAAACAGTAAAAGCAGTGGATGGGACGGATCTTACCTCAGGCCTCATCCGTTTCCAAACCGAACTCCTCGAGATGTCGTTCAGGAATAACCACATGGAATCCATAACCTTTGATGTCATTGACGCACCACAATTCCGTTTGATTCTGGGACTTCCATGGTTGGTGGAACATAATCCACGGATTGACTGGGCGTCCAGGGTGGTGCGATTGGATTCGGATCATTGTACGTCTCTCTGTTACCCCCAATCATATTCCCCCGGATCAACAGGAGTACAAGCCCACGAGTTACCCCTTACCAAAACCATCATGACCTTACAAGGGAAAGTACCTGATGCGTACCTAGACCTGGCAACAGTGTTCGATAAAAAAGGGGCAAACACCTTACCCCCGCATCAAAGCTTCGATTGCAGAATAGACTTGATCCCTGGTTCCAAGCTGCCCTGTAGTCGTATTTACTCACTCACCGAAAAGGAAAACGAACATCTCCGTATGTATCTTGACGAATACCTACGCAATGGGTTCATTCGCCACTCTAGATCGCCGGTGTCGTCTCCTCTCTTTTTCGTGGCAAAGAAAGAAGGAGACTTAAGAACGTGCATCGACTTCAAAGCGATGAATGCCATCACGGTCAAAAATAGGTACCCGTTGCCTCTGATCACGAACCTGCTGGATCAGGTGAAAGACGCCAACATATACACCAAGCTGGACCTCCGGGGGGCCTACCATCTTGTCAGGGTCCGAAAGGGTGATGAGTGGAAGACCGTGTTTCGGACCAGGTACGGTCTCTACGAATACCAGGTCATGCCTTTCGGACTCTGCAACGCCCCGGCGGCCTTCCAGTATTTTATCGACGAAGTACTGAGGGAATTCATCGACCTGTTTTGCATCGTGTACATTGATGACATTTTGATTTTCTCTAAAACCCAAGAAGAACACATCCAACATGTGCACACCGTTTTGCAACGATTACAACACCATGGGTTATATGTCAAGTTGGAAAAGAGCGTCTTTCACACCACCGCAGTTGAATTTCTGGGACACATCATCACTCCTGAGGGGGTTACCATGGATACCAAGAAAGTCGCAGCTATACTGCAATGGCCATCCCCTACTTCTGTGAAACAAGTACAACGACTCCTGGGGTTTGCTAATTACTACCGTCGTTTTATCATTGGTTTCTCTAAGATCGTCACCCCCATCCCCCGCCTACTGCGCAAAGGGGTCCGCTTTGAATGGGACCACGAAGCCGAACCAGCCTTCCGAACCCTGAAGGCACGGTTCACTACGGCCCCTGTCTTGCTGCATCCAAGCCCAGAACGACCTTTTATCGTGGAGGCCGATGCATCCCAAGACGCCCTGGGAGGGGTGTTATCCCAAAGAGACACCAACACGGGCCTGTTGCACCCAGTGGCATTCTACTCCAGGAGACTACAGCCAGCAGAGCGTAATTACACGATCTCTGACCGCGAGCTACTAGCCATAAAAGCCGCCTTCGAGGAATGGCTCCAGTACCTCAAGGATGCTAAACATCCGATAACCATATATACAGACCATAGGAACCTCCAGTTCCTTCGTTCTGCAAGGGCCCTAACCTCTCGGCAGCTGCGTTGGACCTTGTTCTTCAACGAATATGAGTTTCTCATCATGTATCGACCCACAAGGACAATGCCAAGGCCGACGCCCTGTCACGGCTCGAGGAGACCGAAGACAACGCACCCAGGGTTGAACCGGCTCCGATCATCCTGAATCGTTGTTTCCAGGGGCTCATCCTGTCTTCTGGCTTTTTGACTCAGCTTCACGATGACTTACAACAGAAAGACGCCTCATCGTGGATAGGGGAGCATAAAGGACTTACCGCCATGGAAGGGTTCATATACAAGGGAGACGGTTACTTCCTGCCTCTACCAAACCACCAACAACGAGCCCTGTACATGTGCCATGATCACCCGCTGTCCAACCACCCTGGCCGTCAGAAGACTATGGACCTGCTGCTGAGACACTTCTGGTGGCCTACCATGGACGCTGACGTACACGCCTATATTGCACGGTGCGCCGTCTGCGCTCAGGGTAAAAGTTTGTCTCATCCCTCGATGGGATTGCTGCATCCCATCCCTGTGCCTCCATACCCTTGGCATACCATCTCCATGGACTTTGTGGTGGAACTACCCAGAACGAAGGCAGGATACACCACCATCCTCACCATAGTGGATCATCTCTCCAAGATGGCCCATTTCGTTCCTCTGGCTAAACTACCCTCGGCAGCTGACTTGGCGGGAATCGTCATGCACAACGTGGTACGCTTGCATGGTATCCCGTCGGTTGTGATCACAGACAGGGGCTCCCAGTTTGTGTCCAAGTTCTGGAATGAAGTATGTCGCATTCTGCGCATGGAAGTACGCTTATCCACAGCATATCACCCCCAGACCGATGGACAGGCGGAGAGGACGAATCAGACCATGGAGCAGTATCTCCGATGTCTCTTACTGTTCGTGGAGAATGAGTGGTCGGAGGTTCTTTGGCTGGTGGAATACGCCTACAATAACAGCAGACATTCCGCTATAGGCATGTCCTCGTTCTTTTGCCTCCAAGGGCGTCATCCCCGGACGGTCCCTTGGGAGGTGCCTCTAACCAGTCCCTTACCCACTGTACAGGCCTACCATGGCTTCCTTCGCGATCTATGGCAACAGGCCCGGTTTGAGTTGGCCAAAGCTAAGGAATCCTACAAACTGTCCGTGGACAGGCACAGACAGGCTGAGCCACAGTACAGGGTGGGTGACAGGGTGTGGGTAGCGATACGGCACATCAACGCTCACGGTTCCAAGAAACTGCTGCCCTGGTACGTGGGTCCCTACGCCATTGCTAGAGTGATAAACCGTATTTCCATGAAACTGTCTCTGCCCCCCCACATGAAATGCCACCCGGTTTTTCACGTTTCCCTCCTGCGTGCCACACACCCTGATTGTGTGGCCTCCACTCCTCCTCCTCCAGTTCTTCGTGGGGACCACATCGAGTACGAGGTCCAGGCCATTCTTGACTCCCGGAGGACCCGGGGCCGGCTCTACTATCTGGTGGACTGGAGAGGGTATGGTCCCGAGGAGAGATCTTAGGAGCCATTGTCACATGTCCGCCACGCTTCTCGGCTGGTTCGGGCCTTCCACATGGGTCATCCTGGCTGTCCTCGTCCCGCCACCCCGGTGTGACCTGCCGGCTGCCGGGTGGGGGTCCTGTTTGGTGGTGGGTGCTGTCATGATCCCGAGTGCCGTACCGCTACCCGAGGGATTTCGGGTTAGCGGTCTAGACTCCAAGAGGCGGAAGCGGAAGTCGTACTGACTCACTTCCGGGAGGACGCGCTTAACGGCCGGGAACTCCGGCTGCTCCAGCGCTTTGGATTCTCGCCGATGCCGCCGACGAAGAGACGCTGCTCCGGACCACTGCCTCATTCAGGTATCGTTTCCTGCGAACCGTTCTCGAGGGCCATTGGGACGACCGTCTGCTGTCCGCCTCGCGCCAGTGGTGCCCAGCATAAGCCTTACTTAGTTCTCCAGCCACTGCACACCGGTGTGTGTACGGTGGGCTGGGTTCCTCACTGCTTACTTTATTATTTGCGCAGGAGCGCTGGTTTTATGGTTTTTTGTTCTCTTTCCTAATTGGCCGGACTAGTAACACTGTGCAGGCGTTTTGCAAGCCTGTAATACTTTGGGGGAAGTCCTATTCCCTGTTCCTAGCCACGGCACACAGGAGTGTGTGGGGTGGCTACGCAGGTCTACTTTATTATTTGCGCAGGAGCGCTGGTTTTGTTTTACTCATTTTGGTTCACACCCGCTGAAGTACTTCCCGTACGCCTATTTGGAGTCTACAAATCGCACTGGAACAGGGGTACTGGTGTCACGTTCCACGGATATCGCCACGCAACCCCTACAAGGTAATCCCGGGGTCAGTGGGTTGGTACTACACAGAGTGGTGGAGAGGTGGGGAATGCATTAAGATAACAGTGTTCCCCTATTCCCCACACAGACCGGTGTCGAGGAAGCCTTCCGAGACGTAGTGGGACCCCCCCCTGACTTGTTCCTAGTCTGGCTTCTACCCCTAGTACCCCCTCTATCCTAGTCAGTATTCGTACCCTACTAAGGTGAGGTGGGAGACGGGGGTGGTAGTTCTTGTCGCCTCTGCAGGATCGCCTCTCAAGTGGAAGGTAAGACTTGGGGGGCTCTGACAGGGACACCTTCCTGCACATAAACAATCATTCATGATGTTTTGCTGTTTTTTATGAGTGCTGCACAATGCAGCACATATAGAACGAGCAAAAACGAGGAGAATAAAGCATTTCTCCTTGTTTTGCCATGTTAAGACCAGGTTCTCCCTGGTCTTAATTTTGGCACTGCCTCCTATTTACACCACCCTTGTAAATAGGGGGCAGCTTTAAAATCAATGGGTGCTGCTGCAACACCCATTCTCCACCTCTTTCACGCTAAGTATAGCGTGAAAGGGTGCCTTATTTACAAGGCAACGTTAAGTGGCTTAACGCCGCCTTGTAAATAAGGCAAAGCCTCTATCACTGCAGGAACGTCGATAAAACTGACGTTCCTGTGGCGATAGGGGCTTGTAAATATGCCCCATGGTGTTTTTGACATAATTAAAGATTTGCCATATTTACCATTTAATCCATCATCTGCTACTTTTTTTTTTTGAGTTTAAAGAAAGTTTATTGAAAATAAGTAATAGATACATCAATAATACAATCTAGCATATAGAAGTAATATCAATAGAAAATACACTATATATACTAAGGGGAGAGAAAAAGAAGAGAGGGGAGAAGAGGGGGGGGGAAGGAGAGAAAAGGAAAAAATATAAATAATTCCTATAACAATACCATAGAGCAATATTATACACCAAATATAACAGGTACATTGTAATGAACTCACTACCACAAATTCACTTATATATTGAGAGTATATATAAAATAGAACAACATTTAAATTACCTTAATAAAATTAAACTTAATTTAACTTAATTTAAGGAGGCTTGGAAACTTCTTCTATGGCAGGAACATGAGATGGCAATGATTGAGCAGATAGATCTAAAAAGCTGGTAACAGGAAGCCATAGCAAGTCACGTTTAATAGCCAGAGTAATCGGGTAAACATAAGCTCGATCTAACCTATGGTTATAACAAACGCCATACCACCAGGCTTGAAAAGAGACATTAGAAGCATTTTTCCACGACTTAGTGATTTGTTGAAAGGCAACAGCAATGAGTAAGTCAATAATAAGAGTATTAAGGGAAGTGGATGAGGGCCAAACTTCTGCGACACTACCTAGAAAAATGTGAGAGAAGGAAAAGGGGATATGAGTGTGAAATATTTTGTTAATTTGTTGCCAAACTTTAACCCAAAATTGATGAATGACTGGGCAAGTAAACAACATATGTTTAAGGTCCGCAACAGGAGCTGGGCATGACCAACATGTAGAGGGAGAGCTAGGGTTAATCTGATGTAATTTGGCTGGAGTAATCAATAGCCTATTGTATATAAAAAATAATGTTTGTGTAGTATTTGCTGCTCTAGAAGATTTCCTTATCTTAATCCAGATGTTATCCCATACTGACGTGGAAAAGGAAGTGCATAAATCGGATTCCCAATTAGTTTCAACTGCAGATTTGTCCCGAGTTTGATTAATGTGTCTCAATTTATTGTAAATTTGAGAGGCTGAGGGGTTCGATTTCAAAAATGAAATCGTAACAGGAGAAGAGGAAATCTGTGTAGAGGAAGCCGGAAGCTTATCATAGGAACTTTGGGCAGCTGAGGACAGTAATTTGTATTTAGAAAGAAATGAGGAGGGAAGAGAGAAGCGTTGTTGCAATATACGGAAAGGAATGCAAGAATCACCTATGAAAAGTTGATGAGTCCATTTAAGACCAAGATTGAACCATTCCTTCCAAAAAAGGGTCCGATTCTTGATCCTAATACGAGTATTATACCAAATCGGTGATTGTAAGAAATGGGTACGATCATCGAAACCATCCAGCATGAGAGGATGAAGAGTTTTACGAATATGTTTAAGAATAGGAAAAGAGAATTTCTGAGGAGTGTTTGATATGGATAAAAAATCATCAAATGAGAGAGGGTAAATGAAAGAGGATTCAATATCTACCCACAGAGGCAATGATAATAAATCAGTCGTATTTTGAGATAGTAGGGAAGAAGAATTCTTAAGAAAGAAAGAAGTATGGTATAATGCAAAATCAGGGAAATTAACCCCACCCAAATTTTTAGGCTGTTTAAGTTTGGAAAAGGACATCCTAGACTTTTTGTTCTGCCACAAAAATTTTGATAAAATAGTATATAATTGTTTGTAACAGGATTTAGGGATGTTAACAGGCAGATTAGATAAGAAAAATAAGATTATAGGGACCAACATCATTTTTATAGAATCCAATCTACCCCACCAAGATAGAAACAAGGGATGCCATCGTGTTGTGGAGCTAATTAAAGTTGATTGGAGGTTCTTAAGATTGAGCGATACAGTTTCCTTAATAGAAGGTGTGAACCATAAACCTAAGTATTTAATTTTGGTAGGACTCCAGTGGAAAGAAGAAGATACAAAATCAGCATGAAAACAATATTTATTTAATGGAAGAATTTCACATTTATCTACGTTAAGTTTGTATCCTGAAACAGAAGAAAAAGAAGAAACTTCCGAAAGAAAAGCCGGTAGAGAGGTTTGAGGATTAGAAAGAAATAAAAGAATATCATCAGCGTACGCCGAGATCTTTAAGTGTTTGTCCCTGTAGGGGAAGCCAGTAATATTTTCGTTCATCCGGATTTTAGATAAAAAGGGTTCTAACGTCAAAATAAATAAAAGGGGGGAAAGAGGACACCCTTGTCTAACACCACGGAGAAGAGGGAAAGAGGAAGAAACAAGGCCATTAGCTAAAATAAATGATCTCGGAAAAGAATAAAGTAAAGAAATATAGGATAAAAATTTAGGGCCAAAACCAAACCAAGTAAGAGTCGAAAAAATAAACTGCCAATTAACTCTATCAAAAGCTTTTTCAGCATCCAAAGCTACAGCTGCTAACGAAGACTTATGGGATTGAGATTTACTAAGGACATTGAAAAAGAGGCGAGTATTGTCTGAGAGATGACGACCTTTAATGAAGCCACATTGTTCTTTGCCAATTAAATGAGGTAAAATATTATCCAAACGAAGTGCAAGAATCTTTGCAAAAATCTTATAATCTAGATTGATTAAAGAGATGGGTCTATAGTTCTTACATAATGTATGGTCTTTACCCTCTTTTGGAAGAAGGCAAATCAAAGCCTCTTGAAAAGAACCTTCAGATTTTCGGGAAGATATAAAAAACAAGAATAAGTTGAGTAATTTAGGAATAAGTAATTTGGAAAAGTGGATATAAAATTCTATGGTAAAACCATCAGGACCTGGGGCCTTTCCTTTTTTAAGTGACTGAATAGCAGTAAGAATATCCTTGGTCTGGATGTCAGATTCTAAAACAGAGAAATCAACATCTAAAGAAGGAGGTGGAGGAATGGAAGCTAAATATTTGTCAATGTCAGATAAATGAGGAGTAGATTCAGGGGTGTATAGGGATTTATAGAAATTAGAAAACTCCAAAAGAATGTCTTCGTCTTTATGGAGCACAGCATTAGTAGAGGATACAATAGAATCAATTTTAGTACGCTCCTTTTTGATCTTGAGATAATTAGCAAGAAGGTTGCCAGATTTGTTCTGCGCACTATAGAATTTAGCACTAGACTTGAGTAAATATAAATTTGCCGAATCAGTAGAAATCTTATTGAAAGAGAGTTTAGCATTAATTAATTCTTTCAAGGTAGATTGACTTTTCGATGAGTAGTAAAGATGTTCCAGATTTTTGATTTGGGAAATAAGTGCTTGGGAAGAAAGAAAAGCTGCACGTTTTTTTCGACCAACAAAGGATATAATAAAATCCCTAGAAGCAGCCTTAAAAGAATCCTATACAAGTTGAGGAGATAATTGAGGGGATTCATTTTCTTTAAAGAATAAAGAAGCTGATTCGAGAAAGGCTGGCGGGAACTTAGGATCTAAAAGAAGAGAGTTATTGAATCTCCAGCGCCTATTTCCTTTAGTGGGAGGAAGTAAATCTAAAATCAAGGAAAC
The DNA here is from genome assembly GCF_964204655.1 of Triturus cristatus. Classification (NCBI taxonomy): domain Eukaryota; kingdom Metazoa; phylum Chordata; class Amphibia; order Caudata; family Salamandridae; genus Triturus; species Triturus cristatus. The sequence goes on from NC_140593.1 coordinate 873,007,561, forward strand.
CGGGGCATGATCAGAGAGTAGGATAGAACCTATGTCCGAATGAGAAATGTGTTGAAGAAGAGGTTTAGAAATAAAAAGATAATCTATTCGGGATTGGGAGGAGTGGGCAGGAGAGTAGTAAGTATACTCTTGTAGTGTGGGGTGACAAAGCCTCCAAGAATCTACAAGAGCTCTTTGGGAAATGGCAGACATAAATTGAGAGTGCATAGAGGATGGGACAAACCTGGAGCTGGAATTCCTGTCAATAAAGGGATCCACAATCATATTGCAATCTCCCCCAAAAATTAAATAATTATCAGTACATTGCATTAAACGGGAGAGAATTTGAGGCCAAAACAATTTATCAGGGGAAGTGGGGGCATAAACATTAAAAATGGTGAAAGGAATCTTGTTAATCAGTAAAGAGACCACAACCCATCTACCCTCTGAATCATTATCTTGACTTATGAGCTGAACATCTAAGCGTTTATGACAGAGAATAGCAACGCCATTGCGTTTTCCAGAACCTGGTGATGCGAAAACATTGCCCACCCAACATCGTCTCAATTTAGTTACCTCAGTGTCGGGAATATGAATTTCTTGTAGAAGAACAATATCACCTTTTAAGTTTGCAATATGAGACAAAACTCGTTGGCGTTTGATAGGAGAACCCAAGCCTTTAACATTCCAAGATATAATGTTTAACGACATAATAGAACTTATTTAAACATATTCAAAATAGTTCGTAAAAGAATGAATTGTGCATAAAGACAGAAGTGTTCAAAAAACACAACAAAACATGAAAGCAACTTCTTATTGTGGAAAAAATAGCAGTGAGAAACAGAGAAGATCAGGAAACAGTGTAGAAAAAAGAGATTGAGAATAAAAGAAACATTGTAGACATATGAGAAATATAAAAGGACAACCAAAGATAGGGAAGAACAGAGGAATGAGGAAAAAGGAGGGAAAGAGAGAAAGAATAGAAAACAGAGGAGCAAATTAAAGCTAACAATTGATAAAACAGTACAATAACAGAAAAACATACCACAAAAGAACAAGAGTAACGGGGTAGGTGGAGCCATATGGGGAGGGCCACACGTCAGACGGGAGGACGCAGGACGCGAAGTACACAGAGAAACACCATCCAGGCGAAACGTAGAATATTATGTAGAGAGGCACGGAAACCACAACCTGATAGAGAAAAAATAAAATAAAATAACAATTAATGTGATAAGTGATAATGACATCAAAAACTCACGAAAATGACTGAAACACACGAAGTGTACAATAATGGGTAAAAACACAACAAACACTACACGGCATATCATGGTTTAGAGATATCCATGGACACTCCTTTACAAGAGTCCAAAAATTGTTGCAGGACAGCTGGGTCTTCATAGTTGGTGGTTCTATTGTTAAGAGTCACTTTGAAAAGGCAGGGATGGAATAAGCCGTAACGTGCATTCAAACTGCGTAGAGCTGGTCTCATATCTAAAAACCTTTTTCGACGATCAGCAGTTATTTTGGCATAATCCTGAGCGAAGAAGAGGTTGGAACCGTTCCAGGAAATTTTCCCCCGCTGTTTGGCTGCTTGTAAGACCTTAAGTAGATCCGTATATTCCAGAAAGTACAAAATTACTCCTCTGGGTTTTGTTGATGGAGATGAGGAACGGGGACTCTGGCCCAAACGATGCGCACGCTGGATATTTAATGGAGGAGACTCCGGAAGGCCAAGAAGAGTCGGAAGGAATGACTGAAAATAGGATATAGCGTTAGAACCCTCCAGACCTTCCGCCAAACCATAAATTCGCAGGTTGTTACGCCTATTACGATTTTCCAATTGTTCAACTTGCTGTTGAAGACGCTCAACATCTTTATGGATAAGAGGAACCTTGTCAGCAAACTCCTGAACTGCATCAACACGCTTCTCCAGACCCTCCACCCGCTGTTCAGTGTGAGACCAGTTATCTTCTAATCTCAGCAAACGGGTGTTGGTTTCCTCCATATAGGGTTTGAGGGCGCGAATCTCCTCAAGGAGAAGTTCCATTGAAAGAGGTGTAGAAGAGCCAGTAGGAGATGGAGGATTCGCTTTCCCTCTCTTCCTAGGGGTGAGGGGAGCCGAAGATGGAATTTTAGACCCCTGCTTGGAGCCCAAACGAGTCGTAGACGAAGAGGTGTTTTTTATGGCCATAGGGTCGCTGAGAGCTTCATCTGTAGATTCTGGCAATATAGTAAAAGGGTTGAAGTCCTCTAAAGAGGCACCAGCGGACAGTGGCGCCTCCTTACGACTGGTTCGAGTTGCCGCCATAGCGTAGAAATGTGCTAGACGCAGAAATGGTGATGACGGCTTCAGAAGAGTCAGACCCAGAGGGTATTGTAACACACGGCAAGCTGGTAGAGGTGTGGAATCTGGTGAAAGGAGTATTAACCCACAAGACCAGAACCAGATGCGGAGCAAAATAACTTTTTGGTAAATAAGTTACACAGCTGGAAAGATACGATGACCCAAGCACATCCTACCACTGGAAATCAATGAGGCAGTAGAAAAATTCTGGATAAGCAGACATTTCAGGCGATAATATGCAACTTCTGAGGTAAAATATCAGGATATGTGAAAAATGCCTGAAAAATGAAAACAAAATGGCGGCCGTGAGAGCATTTCAGCCGTTTTGAGGAGAAAAAACTGTTAGGAGCTCACCAAACGGCGGAAAAAATATTGCGCTGCATCAGGATACACTTCCGACGCTGATATATGTCCTTTCCGCGCTCCGAAAAGGAGCAAAAATATCCTGGAGAGGGTGAACTGTGTCACGGTACTGCGGAGCTCCCGAAATCGGCGGCCATCACCGAAGACGCCGAAGCCACGCCCCCCCATCATCTGCTACTTAATGTGCAGATTTTAACAATTTGTTTCCAAATTAAGCCTGTCAAAGTTACTAAAAATGTGGTGATGCATATTGCTGCATAGTGGAAGGCCCTTCACAAAGGCTGACTGGTCACCTTTCTGTTCATGTGTGTGGGTGTCAAACTTTCACTAATGAGTTGGAAAATCTGCTCAGAGTGTTAATGTGTAATAATGACAAAATAATTAGGTAATACTGATCCAGCGAAAAGCCAGGTCTGAACACTTCACAGTCAAACAATTTTCAAATGGGCCCACATACACAATCAAATTTCCTGGCTGCTTTCGCTGGGGGTCAAGTTTTATAATTCCACTTCAGCTCTGATTAGTTAATTTACTGTAACCTCAAAATCATTTAAAGAAATTATTTCAATACCTAACTAACCTTCACAGATCAACAGTCTTTCCTCTTGTTGATGGACCATTAGTTGAGTAGTTGATGGTGATATTAACAATTAACTAACTAATTTACAGATCTCAGTGAAATAACTACAGACTCTGGTTAAGATTCAATTAATGTTATCTAAATCTCAGTCATGAACGCTTATTAGTACAAATTCACAGTGCAAACTCCATCAGCTTTCATGGGAGAGAAAATTTATTAAACAAAATACATTCAAATTCACAGACTCATTCAACAAATCAATGCATTAAGAGTGGATAGATGTAGAGACAGAAGGCATAATAAATCATACATTTGCAAAGGATATGCACATTTTAAGAATGAATAATAGTTACCCAATGGTGATAATGGATAACCAACCCTCTGGCCAAAGGAATGGTGGAGGTCCCCTGATTGAGTAAGGTGCCAAAGACTATAGGACAGGTTTAGGACAGGGCAATACTTACTAAACTTCACCACAAACCTGACGCACCAGAGTGCATTCCTCTCTTACACTCTCTCCCTCCTCGATATTCTTCTGGATTCTTCAATCTAATCAGGTTATCATTCAGTGGGGAATCTTCCCAGTCTGTTCTCTCCTTTCCTCATCATCAGCAGCTCTCGCCTCTCTCGAATCTCTCTCTGCATCGATGTCTTAAATGCTTTCTTAAGTCACCCTAATTATATTCTTTAATTCTGCATGTCCCACCCTCAAAAGTTGCAAATAAAGATGAAATACGGATTTTGATTGGGCAGGGGCAGGGGAGTTGTCGTCATCTCATGCTGACATATTTCTATTTAATAATCCTCTATTGTTTGACAAACCCGTCCCGTTTAGCTCATTCATGACTTAATTTTATTTCATTCCCATAAATCTAATGTTGCAAATCAAATAACAATTATAAATGCAGTTCCACAGTCGAGAATAATTTTCACACAAATCTTGTCCTTGAATCTTGGCAGCCGTTGAGTCACACGGTCAGCAGGTCACATCACCACTTCACTGCGCATGCGTAGCTTGCCTCCATCTCGCCGCCATCTTTCTTTCATTATGCGTAACAATAGGCCCAAACGTACTCTATTATTAAAGGAATCATAAACAAATGTTAATTTAGCAAATACATGATTCTCACTGTTCACCACCCACTTCTACTCCATGTTATTATGTCTTTCTTTGAACAGCATTAGCATTAGCAGCAATAGCTCTCTTTAAATTCAGGCAAGCATATGCCGGGCATGCAGTGCCTCAAGACTTCCTGTTAATAGTTCTTGCGCATGCGTGAGAGGTTTCCCTCTCAAAACAAGTTAGTCACGTTACTATCTACGCAAACCTAGTTCATACATGCGCAAAAGCGTTTTCCAGTTTAAAGCGGGTTTTAGTTGTGTTGCATTTTATTCTTTGTTATTTATGCATGCGTAAATCTCTCTTCCCATATGTAAATGTTGTGCGCAAATTAATTTTGTTTTCTTTACTATTTCTAACGATTATTACTATTAATGAGGGATTGCTGCGAGCAAATCTCATCTTCTTGAATCCTTGCTCCATCAATACTATCACAAAATGAGCCACATTATGTCACATAACTTGGCTATTCTTGCTGCATAATTTAATCAACCTGCCTAATCATTTGGTCCTCCCCTGCTGCATTATTCTAGTGGCCCTGGACATAGGTAAAGTTAGTCATCAAAAAACAAATTCCTATTCCAGATACAAGCATGACAATCTACTGCACACAGAGTTATTGCTTCTGAGTGTTGTCTCAGATCAGGCCTGATGAATGTATAAAGAATTTGTCATGAAAGTCCTGGCACCTGCCAGTAACAACAGAAAGTTTTCACACCACCAGGCACAGGAGATCCTTGTTCCACTAAGGTTCCAGATAATCTCTAGCATATTAGTCCAAAAGCACTGAGAACTTATCACAATGATATATATTGATGCTACGGAAGTCTCTGGGTCACAGAGCTCCGCCCTTTACGTGTTTTTTGACAAATAAAATATGTTTAAAAAAAAAAAGCACTGAAAACTTTATCTGGGGTTATTAAAATCACTTCCGCATTCCACCACCTTTTCTGAAAGGTGACCCTGGGTATCATTACAAACGGGCTAAGGGCATAATTTAAGTCTGAAGGAAAGTGTCTTTAGATGATGCAAGAGGATCCAGCCTACAAGTGTAAAATAAAGAAGTCTGAAATTATATAAAGATGAAAATAGGTACACCCAGAAGAGGTCCTATCTCTCCATAAGGTTTGCAGATATCAAAGTGTCCAGCTTCCGGTCGCTTGTGTCTCAGAGAATGCATGTATTCCAATCTCCTACCCAATTTTCTATGCCTGAAAAGTGCACCACGCTCAATGAAAAATTGTGAGTCAAGCAATAATACCAAAAGTCCTTTGCGATTTTGGCAAAGAATCCAAGATCTTGTGCCACCTAAATGGTTGATGTCGGAGCTACTGGCAAGACCTAAAAGGCTGCATCACAAGTCAGTATATTTAACACAACCTTCAGGACTTTGTGTGCCAGTGCTCCGGTATTTGAACGTGTACTTGAATGGTCTTATAACACGTGGTAAACTCACTCGCCTTCTAACCTTTGAAAGGTACCCTTATATCTGCTCCATGCTGCACAAACCCTTTTTAAAATATGGAACTTTTAGTCCAACAATTCCTGGAGGCTCTGAGTAGGCTCTTCAATAATTGGCTCCCATCTTGGGCGGGACTCCGTGTAAAAACGGCGCCGCTCAAGACTCACTGTCCGTTATTCTGGTATGTTTAGCATGAGTAGTGTGAATATACTCTTGCTCTGGGGGTCGATTCCTGCCGGTACTGGAAAGAAACCCCAAACATTCTTCTGGTGAGGTAATGGTGTTCCTGTTCCAACTCTGAAATTATGTATCTTGTTTTGCCCAATGGAACTGACAGGCATTCAATGGACAGGAGGCGGCCCGAAAAGAAACTTTGTTGCTTTTTATTGTGTGTTTGAGGAAGGGGCAAAGGCAGCCCAAAAAGAAACCTTGTTAACAAATGCAGAGTGCATTTAAGTCAGGCGAAAAAACAAATATTGTTATTTCTTCTGCAGTGTGCACTTAACCCCTTCGACGCTCATGACGGAACGGTTCCGTCATGAGCGTCGGTTGAGCTGTGCTCATGACGGAACCGTTCCGTCATGACCACGCCCGCGCAAGCAGCGCTCAGCACAGCGGGGGAATCCGCCCCGCATGGAAGGGGTTAAAAAGTAGCAAGTTCAGCCCTGCAAAGAGATGTAGATTTGGTTTGTTTTTTGTTGTATTTTTTGTCCTCATTCCACTGTCTGTTTTTATGCCCAACTCTTAGTTACTCCTTCCCAAAGCACTGACTGCATGCCTTGCTGAATAGTTCCTACTTTATCGTTACCAACATCGACTCAGCAAAAGTGTGGATTAATCATTGGATTGATCCAGGCTTTCTCTTGCCAGGTTATAAACGGGTGCCAGAGTCTTTGAGCATCTCTAATGTTACCTTCTAAATCTAGTTTGCTAACATATTTTACTGAAGTGACCCATTCTAAACTTGTAAGGAGGGGCTCAGGTAATATACATTATTTCTCTCCTTGCTATCAACTTCAGCAAGAACAATAATTTCTATTGGTTCTTATCCATTTATTCAGTGTTGGGTTAATCCCAAACAATATTAGAGAGTAGCTTACCTTGACTTCGGCTAGCAGAATTTCTTTCAATGAATCACTTACTTCATTCCAGTAGGGCACAGGACTGGAACAATCCACACACATATGTTTATCATCTTCTCCTAACAAGCTGCACCGTTTGTATCCTGGAGACTCTTGGGCGAATTTAGCCACTTTCATGTGTGTCCAGTAGGCCCTATGAAGCGTGAAAAGATGGTTCTGTTTTTATGGCGCATGCTTTACTATATTATAAAGAAAGTTCAAAGATACTTGCCATAATTCATTTTCTGTGAGCTCCTGCAAGTCTTTCTTCCATATCTGATGGGGTTCTGTATTCTTCTTGTCTTCTGCTGCCACAATATTCCAGTACAATAAGGAGACTTTTTTATTGATTTGCCTATTGTCCTCTAAAAGGCTGTCATGTTCCCAATAGTCAATCTTTGCAAGCTCCTGCGCTGACCACCATGAACATTGCAGGAAAAATTTGAATTTTGAAACTTCCCTTTTGGTTAAAAACAAGAGCCCTCACCAGGCGATAGGGGCTTTGCCATCTCATAAGTCTCCCCAGGTACTAAATTTTGGATTCTGTACTGGATGACTAAGTTTGTAATTTAGCCAGTTAGGGTTTAAGAGGGGAGTCCCAAATAGGTGCCAAATCTGTGTAATAATGCTTGCCCGACACTCTCCTCAGGTATACCCATACACTACGTGCTACAAGTAGAAGTTTTAACCTAACTCGATTGAAGAATTTTGGGTCCCGAAACCTCTACACTGATTACACAGTACCCAAATGCATTAGCATAGCAATATACATAAACCCTAGATGGAAATCATCTGGAATCCTTGCTAAAAGTCAACATTTTTTTAAATAGAAAGGCATAGCAATACATTTGAAAGTCAGTCAATGCTAACCCGCCCTGTTCTAGCTTCCTCCTAAGTTTTTTACAGGAGATCTTTGCCCCTTTGGATACCCAAATAAAACTGGATATTCTTGCTTGCAGTTTCCAGGTCTGCTTGCTTGGACATGACAGCAGTATGGAATCAAACAAAAAGGTCACCTTAGGAAGGACCGTTGTCTTTATGTTTATCCTTCCATAGATACCCAATGGCAAATTCTTCCATCTCCTTAACAGTCTTTCAATTTCCTTACTAACTTTGGCCAAATGTTTCCCAGGAAGCTCATCTAGATTGTGTGTTAATAAAACCCCCAAATACCTAATCTGACCCTTGAGGCAGTGCATCGAGCTCACACTCAGCCATGCCATAACCTCAGTTTTTTTCTTGTTTATTGAATGCCTAGGAAGTGCTCCAAACCTCTCAGCATGTTGTTCAAGTTTGGTTATGGAGTGTTCTGGATTAGTGGTGTATAACATTAGATCATCCACATATAATGCTATCTTGGGGACATAGACTAATCTAGCCAGATAGCCTGTGTAAATGGTTCTATGTAGAGATTGATTGGCAAGAGGGTGAACCCATGACTGTGTACAGTGAAAAGGCTTACGTAAGATCCCTTTTTAACAATATCTTTGCTGTGGGTGCCTTATAATGCAATTGTATTGTCTTCACTAGATTAGTGATGAGACCAAACATCTTTAATACTTCCCAAAGGTATACCCAATTGACTCTGGGCCTGGTTTCAAACTCGGCGGACAGGTTACTCCGTCATAACGGTTAAGGATGTTCGTCCACCGAAATATAAATTTCATTACATCCTATGGGATTTAAATTTCAGCAGACGGCATATCTGTCACTGTTCTGATGGAGTAACCCGTCCGCCGAGTTCTAAATCAGGCCCTCTGTCAATTGCCTGAGCTGCATCCACAGTTGCTATTTTCAGGGGAGAGTTAAAAGGTTCAGCCAGATCAATTGTTCCAATAAGTAGATGCGATGGCTCATGGAGCTGCCTGCTGGGATAAAACCTTTTTTAATCAGAATGGACAACTGCATGGGTGACTCGTGATAGTCTCTTGGCTATTAATCCCATAAAGATTTGTAGTCACAGTTGAATAATGAGAGATGCCTATATGATTCTGTGTTCTTGTGGTACTTCCCTGGTTTCAAAATCATATTGGAGGCAACTTCGTGATTGTCCATTCATGCAGCTCAGCAGTGATCCCTTGGGCCTGTGCTTTCACATTCTTCAAGCTGGTAACCTGATTTCTTATTTCTTTCTCCATGGTTTCTGTCTGAAGGAAGGCTCTATGTTTTTGAGACATCCTGGGTAGACCCTTATTTGACAGCCAGCATATAATTTTCTCAGGCTCATGGTCAATATTTTCTTGATACACTGCACTCAAGGCGCTTAATATTTCTGCTTTTATTTCTCTCTCTTCCTTCAACACCCTTCCCGTACCTGCTTCAACCAATGCACCAATATGATTTCTTACTATATCTGTCTTGGTCTTCCAGGCCAACAGTACACCACTTTTTTTTACATATTTAAAATGCTGCAGTTTCACTCATCTCACTCTTTTTCTCTAAAATAAACGTATATTCACCCAGCATCTCCGCTAGCTCTCTTCTCAAGTTGAAACTTCACTCTGACATTTCCTGTGCTTCTGTCATAATTCCTCTTTCTTTCCTGGTGATTTTGGCAATCAGATCCTCTTTCCTTTTCTTTGTCTCTGAGCGCTTTATATGTGATATATTTATTATGCGCCCCCTTAAATACGCCTTATAGGCATCCCATACTATATGGCTTCCAGTGCTACCAATGTTATTTTGAAAAAAATCCTTTGTTTCCTGATTTTGGCCCTCAACTGTATGTTCATCCAGCAACAGAGTTCTATTCAACGTCCAACTTCTCCTAAACATATCCACACGCTACTACATCGCCCATAGTTCCATGGGGCAACTTGCTGGTATGACGAGCAGTGTGCGGCCATTTATACCTAATTCATTACGGCTCTCCTGAGCTACCGGACTGACGAGTCTTTGACCGGCACCTGCGCGCCTTGAAAGGTACTTTACCTATTTTTAATTGCAGGCAGTCTACACGGCACCCCACTACACTTACCTACTCCCTGCTGACGAGAGGCAACTACCTCGAAACACGTGTCCAGGGATGGCTAATGCGACACATACTTACTCTTACACTTCGTAGCATAGGCGTACTCGCCGTCGCTACTACATCGCCCATAGTTCCATGGGGCAACTTGCTGGTATGACGAGCAGTGTGCGGCCATTTATACCTAATTCATTACGGCTCTCCTGAGCTACCGGACTGACGAGTCTTTGACCGGCACCTGCGCGCCTTGAAAGGTACTTTACCTATTTTTAATTGCAGGCAGTCTACACGGCACCCCACTACACTTACCTACTCCCTGCTGACGAGAGGCAACTACCTCGAAACACGTGTCCAGGGATGGCTAATGCGACACATACTTACTCTTACACTTCGTAGCATAGGCGTACTCGCCGTCGCTACTACATCGCCCATAGTTCCATGGGGCAACTTGCTGGTATGACGAGCAGTGTGCGGCCATTTATACCTAATTAATTACGGCTCTCCTGAGCTACCGGACTGATGAGTCTTTGACCGGCACCTGCGCGCCTTGAAAGGTACTTTACCTATTTTTAATTGCAGGCAGTCTACACGGCACCCCACTACACTTACCTACTCCCTGCTGACGAGAGGCAACTACCTCGAAACACGTGTCCAGGGATGGCTAATGCGACACATACTTACTCTTACACTTCGTAGCATAGGCGTACTCGCCGTCGCTACTACATCGCCCATAGTTCCATGGGGCAACTTGCTGGTATGACGAGCAGTGTGCGGCCATTTATACCTAATTCATTACGGCTCTCCTGAGCTACCGGACTGACGAGTCTTTGACCGGCACCTGCGCGCCTTGAAAGGCACTTTACCTATTTTTAATTGCAGGCAGTCTACACGGCACCCCACTACACTTACCTACTCCCTGCTGACGAGAGGCAACTACCTCGAAACACGTGTCCAGGGATGGCTAATGCGACACATACTTACTCTTACACTTCGTAGCATAGGCGTACTCGCCGTCGCTACTACATCGCCCATAGTTCCATGGGGCAACTTGCTGGTATGACGAGCAGTGTGCGGCCATTTATACCTAATTCATTACGGCTCTCCTGAGCTACCGGACTGACGAGTCTTTGACCGGCACCTGCGCGCCTTGAAAGGTACTTTACCTATTTTTAATTGCAGGCAGTCTACACGGCACCCCACTACACTTACCTACTCCCTGCTGACGAGAGGCAACTACCTCGAAACACGTGTCCAGGGATGGCTAATGTGACACATACTTACTCTTACACTTCGTAGCATAGGCGTACTCGCCGTCGCTACTACATCGCCCATAGTTCCATGGGGCAACTTGCTGGTATGACGAGCAGTGTGCGGCCATTTATACCTAATTCATTACGGCTCTCCTGAGCTACCGGACTGACGAGTCTTTGACCGGCACTTGTGCGCCTTGAAAGGTACTTTACCTATTTTTAATTGCAGGCAGTCTACACGGCACCCCACTACACTTACCTACTCCCTGCTGACGAGAGGCAACTACCTCGAAACACGTGTCCAGGGATGGCTAATGCGACACATACTTACTCTTACACTTCGTAGCATAGGCGTACTCGCCGTCGCTACTACATCGCCCATAGTTCCATGGGGCAACTTGCTGGTATGACGAGCAGTGTGCGGCCATTTATACCTAATTAATTACGGCTCTCCTGAGCTACCGGACTGACGAGTCTTTGACCGGCACCTGCGCGCCTTGAAAGGTACTTTACCTATTTTTAATTGCAGGCAGTCTACACGGCACCCCACTACACTTACCTACTCCCTGCTGACGAGAGGCAACTACCTCGAAACACGTGTCCAGGGATGGCTAATGCGACACATACTTACTCTTACACTTCGTAGCATATGCGTACTCGCCGTCGCTACTACATCGCCCATAGTTCCATGGGGCAACTTGCTGGTATGACGAGCAGTGTGCGGCCATTTATACCTAATTCATTACGGCTCTCCTGAGCTACCGGACTGACGAGTCTTTGACCGGCACCTGCGCGCCTTGAAAGGTACTTTACCTATTTTTAATTGCAGGCAGTCTACACGGCACCCCACTACACTTACCTACTCCCTGCTGACGAGAGGCAACTACCTCGAAACACGTGTCCAGGGATGGCTAATGCGACACATACTTACTCTTACACTTCGTAGCATAGGCGTACTCGCCGTCGCTACTACATCGCCCATAGTTCCATGGGGCAACTTGCTGGTATGACGAGCAGTGTGCGGCCATTTATACCATATCCACAGGTATCTCTAAATAGAGCTGTACAAAAGCATGGTCTGAAATAATGGTTACCAGGAGATGGATAGCTGCTATAACCAGTTGAATCAGTGATCTCTCTAGAAGGAAATAATCTATTCAGGAGTAATGCCCATATTTCTTACTGAAAAACATGTAGCCCTCTGATTTCTTACTTCCCTTCGCCATATTTCAATTAGGCCTATATCATTCATCTTATCTTTTTTTCTGGTTTTTACTTTTGGCCTCCTGGTATAATTAACCCTGGATGTGTTGTCCATCTCCTTATTCAGACCCACATTCAAGTCTCCTCTCACCAAACAAAGGAAAACAGACTCAATCCAGTGCTGTTCTAGAATATTCAAATACTGGGGTTCATCACAATTATGAGCACAATACCCTGCACATGTCCACCCAAATTCTCCCATTCCCAAAGTAGCCGTTACCTATCTACCTGACCCATCCTTTTTCTGTCCTAATACGTTAATCCCATGGTGTCTCTTAATCAGTATGACCACCCCTTTTGTGCTGCCGCTCTGATCAGAACATACTACATCCTGCTCCCAGGGGCACTTTTGAAGCATTGTATACACTCTGATTTCTCCAGGTGTGTCTCCTGCAGTGTAATAGCCTGGGCCTTTACTTCTTTCAACAATTCCTTCACTACCTTTGTATCTTTTCCTGGCTCTTAAACTAGTCACATTCCAAGTTATTATTTCTACTTCAACTCCTAACATTTACATTGGATATTCCATCCCAGGATTTTATCATCTCCACATGCAGACATTCTCCAGAGTTTCTCTGAACAGCCTGAGGACTTTTTCAGATTTTTCCAAAATGCTCCCCACCCAAGTGCATCCACCCTGAGGAGCCCACCCAATTATATATGGGGTCAACAATATGCCTTAAGGGCCCCCCTGTGTCTGAGCTGAAGTGTCTGCACATCCCGGCTATCCACATATCTTACTTAACTCATTAATAAACTGATCAGCTACATCCAATCACCTACATTTGAGTCGCCCTCCTCCTGACCACCATCCTTAACTGAGCCATAGGATTTCTCAACCATTAACATATTTAGAATATTTAGATGTTCGAGCCTGCCAAATGTCTGATTTATCTAATCAGATCCTCTGCTTCCTCTCTCCGCCTCACAGTAAGCATTTTGTTTTTTCAAATTATTGTTAGTATAGCTGGAAACTTAAACTGAACTGTGGCTCCCAAATCTCTTAGCTTCCCCATTTTCTCCCCTAGTTCCCACTGCTGCTGTGCTGTAAGTCTACCAACATCCCATCTAATCTGGTATGTGAAGCTTTCATATGACAGTGATTTGCACTTAAAAGTTGCTTGGAGGATCGGTGCTTTTAAGGCTTAAATCTGAAAATTCACAGGGACCTTCCTTGGAGCCTTTTAGTTTGGCTTTCATCTGAAAGGGTGTCTGTAAACTCTCTGAATGTCTACCTCAAGATAGACATCTGACCTGTCCTTAAAAACCCTCTCCAAGAGCTTTACAGCAAATGCCTTTATGTCAGTTTCCTCTCAAGAATCAAAAGAGGGAGGGAGTAGTTAAAGTTCCCCTCAACTTCACTTAAACGAACATGTAAAATCAAAAGAAGTGGTAAAGTTGTGTTGAGACGGGAGGGGGGGGAACACCAAAATTGCTGTGACACCCTCAACAGTGTTATTCCACCAAAGACATGGCTCCTGTTGGCGTACTTAGCCACTGAGCGTTACATCAGTGGGTCTTTTCCTCCACCAGCAGGGATTGGCTCTTGAATCTGAGACCATATGGGATCCACCATGTGAGAAAAAAAAGTTTAATAATACCTCCTACCTTTGGAAAGAACACATTTTAGTAAGAAGATCAAAGATGGTGGTATGATTAAAAAATGTGAGATGTGAAAAGAGAGGCACTAGGTGTGTCTCACATCTATCTCTGGAAGAACCAGGTCAACATGTTTCAGTCAACTTTGCGACCTATGAGTCGATGGCTTTCATCAGGACTGTAAGGTTTTTCATAGGATCCCTTCATGAAGTCAAATTAAATCAAATGGGACACTTTCCCTCCAACTTTAGAAATTTTTTTTACTTCTTTTTTGGTCGTATGGTACTTTATCTCCAGTCCTAGGAGAAGGCAAAAAGACATGGAGAACAATGTGTTATAATCTATTACTGATGTTGTCCCATATCTCTAATAATACAATCACCCAATGATTTCTATAAATGTGTATTTTTTTATGTCAGTTCCTTCTGCCTCTTCAGGGATGTTCAATAAGCCTCAGGTGTTCCCTCCTAGAATGTATTTCTAGTCTTTCAACATCTCCCCTAAGTTGTCTATTCTGCTCTCATAGAGTCTCAATTTCCCACATATTTTTTGCAGAGTCCCTCATTCATTTGGCCCATCCCCTCTTACAAAAGGTTTGTAGGCCATCATGTTTCTGCCCATACTTATTTGTTTTGCTGAAGGTCGTGGCACACACGTTTGAAAAAGGAGAAAGCGGATGCAAGTTTCAAAAGAAGATTTTCCTTCATTTAAAGGAAGGTAAAAGCAACGCCTAACACTACAAGTGGTTAACCATTGAAAACAAAAAAACAGAACTAATTACTGATTATTGTAATTAGTGTTGCAGTTTACCGCCATGTTCCTTGACTTAATCCCTAGCAGTGGATGAGGAGAAGCTTTACCCAAACAGAAGCGAATGCCAAGCATCATGAATTAAAGCTAGAGATATGTACTGTATTGTCTGTGGTTCACAAAATATGAAAAAGTTACTATGTAACTAAAAAATGAAAAGGTTGAGTTCCTCTTGTGTTTGCCTCCCAACTAGGAAAACCTCAAAAGATGACCAGATAAAAGTGGAGAATCTGCTTTCTAGTATAAATGATTACTGTCTATTCTTTGCAAGGTACATACTTGTGCATTCAGGTCCAAATAGTTATTTAATAGGAAGCTTCAAACTAGATGAACAATAATAATGTGATATCCTCTCTTACAGGTCTCCCTCCCCAACTTGTTTCCTCTCTCCACCACTCTAACCATCTGTGCTATTTTGGCAAATGGAATTGGAGCTGTCGAGAGGTGAGCCAAAAATTGAGCATCAAACTAATCGTGAGAATTCGTCTGAATGCCAGTTGATGTATTATACTGCTGACACTTTGTCTATCCTGAAGAGAACTAATCCGTGAGACTGCTGCGGGGATGGAGAGTGTATTTTGAAAGAACCTACTAAGGGTTTCAAACAATTAAAGTGGAGGAGTTTCCCACCATCTGCCACTTGTCATAAGCTTTCTGCATAGAGCTCCCCAGCCCCACTGATTGACACCCAACTTGATTACAACATCTGGAGTGATACCAAATGTAGCTCTGCCATTACAAGTTTGCAAAGGGGAAATACTCAAATCCAGTCCTACACAAACTTCCTCATAGAGAGAAACTGACTCCACATAGAACAAAACTTTGCATGGATGAGGAATTTTCAGGCATTCAAGAGCCTGATAATGCAGAGGTCCTGGGAATGTGGCTTGAATGGAGGATGTTAAGAGACCCACCAGATTGGCAACCATTCTGTGAGATTCACTGTTCTTTAGAAGATCTCTGCAAAATTAATTCTTGAGTACTTTGATTTGTCGTGTGGAATGGAGAACAGTCCTGAGATCAAATCAATGGAGAACCCCAAGAACTTGATCTGAATGGATGAGAACAAGTGGGACATCTGTTGGTAATAATATCTACTTTGGAGAAGATTGATGGTCAGAGCCAAGTTTTACAGAAGACAAGACTCGTCTTGTTCACTAGAAGCAAGTATTCCTACTATTTTAACAGACAAATTCCTTTCACTCATATGTGCTCCACCACTGGATCATAAGCTTGGAGAAACACCAGTGAACTGATGCCAGTCCAAATGGAAGAGTCACAAACTCAAAAGTTTAAGAACACCATAGAAACCGGAGGAAATACTGTTGTGGTGGAACTATTGGGACAGTAACATAGGTGTCCTTTAGGTTGAGAGACACCAACCGACTTCCTTCTCTTACAAGGTGTCTCAAGAGATGAATCCCTTCCATCTTGAAATGTCTGTGAAGGACCCAAGTATTGAACTTGTGAAAATTGCCCTTTAGACAACTTACACCCCTTTTTTGACAGTCTAACATATACATATTGCTCAGGAATGCCTGGGGGCACCAGAGAGCCTGGGGCAAGATGGCAGCACTGTAGTACTGCTCTGCAGGCCAGGCACAACTATCCGGCATTAATCTGAATACCCTCACTGCAAAAGTTTGCATGAATGGTGTGAGTAGGGTTGGAGTGATGAAGACCTACTAGCAAGCTGGGAAAAAAACCTCTGAGACGTCGCTGGAGGTGTAGGCTGCAGCCTCTTTGTCAGCCGGCGAGATGCGGGTGCGGAGGTGGGCCGACCTTCAAACATGGTCAGCGCGGCAGCGGTCCAACCCCTGCTGTGCTGCACAGTGTACACCAGAATCCGTTGAGGAGCGGACCTGAGAGTGGCAGAAATCAGCAGGGGATTGGCCCGCTCGCTGCACGTCACACAACTATGAATGAAGCGCGACAGGCGCCGGTCTGCCCGCATGGAGGCCGAGTAGCAGGGACAGCAGGTGGCCTGCAGTGGCGGATCGTGGCGGCAGAGGTTGGCAGAGGCACGGAGCTGCAGACCCGATCAGGTACTGATGTTGGCTGCAGGATGCAAATAAGGTGGGCCCTGCACCCCTGCAGCGAAGAGAGAGACAGACCCTGATCGGCACTGGGAGGCAAGGTGGGCCTGCACAAGTGTGCACGGCCTACTGCGGAACGTGCCAGATTTTGGAAGCAGGAAGGCGCCCTGATTAAGATCCTACGGACCTCTGAGAGGCGACTCAAGGCTGGCCTGGGCAGAACAATAGTGGCATGGTGTGAGCTGTTGTGGACCCTTGGGCCTACCTGGGAATAAAAAACAGTGTTGGCGAGTGCTGGGGTGTTGATGCAATGTGAGCGGCCTGGATCGAGAGACAGTCACAATCTCCAGGACTATGCAGGGACTAAGCGGGCTGGCTGATATCACCTGGAATAGAAGAGCAGCGATATTTCAGGCACAGGGACCTGCATTCAAAACTGGCAACGCAGGCAAGAAAGACGTGGGAAAAAGCAGTTGCGCCGGAACGGTCAGATATATCACTGGCCGCGAGGTAGAGCTGCCAAGTGCAGAACAGCAGACTTAGCGCTGGTGGGATGGGCGGCAAGAGCACTTGTCAACATGGGGAAACTGGATAAGTCTCAGCCCCGCCTCACCTTTGAGGCCAGGAAAGCCACAAAAGCGGCGCAGGCAGAGCAAAAAGACTCGGACCAAGAATCTGATGTGCATGGAGCTACAGCATTACAAATAATGCTAAAGGCGATGCAACAGAGTCTCAGCTGCATTGACAGTAAAATAGACTCATTAAATTTGCTTATCGACAGTATCGCCACCAAACTTGATAAGCAGGCCATGAGAATCATGGAGTTAGAACAAAGAATCTCGTCAGCTGAGGATCAGCTACAAGCAACGACAAGTAAATGCTCAGACATGGAGAAACTACTGCAGGTAATCCATGCCAAGAATGAGGACTTGGAGGCGCACTCGAGACACAATAACGTGTGTGTTATAATTCACCCACTTTTACTATTTGCACTATTGTATTTCCATCTACCTTCTTTGGTCTCTGTCGCAGTTGACTCCCTTTCGATGGCACCATTAGATCTTTCAGAAAACTTTGAAACATATGAATTTCCCATTTTACTGGTCCACTCCTTCACAATAAAGCAAGATGAATGGTTCGAGTGCATGACCCAAGATGCCACACTTTCCTGTCTTAAAGAGTATACTTTTCAAGGTTGGCCAGCTTCGCGTAAAAGTGTCCGCCAAGACCTAGACAAATTCTGGGAAGTAAGACATGAGATGAACTTGAACAATGGTTACATATGGAGAAATTACAAAATCATCCCCCCGGAAGGTTTGAAAGACAAAATTATAGACTTGGTTCATGAGGCCCACCTAGGGAGAAGCCTTACAAAAAATAGACTTAGAGAGCACTATTGGCTCCCCAACATGGACTCTATGGTTGAGACCAAAGTCAAGAACTGCACCATATGCGCCAACAGTGACAAAACTAAACTAACCCAGATGGCACCTCTTTCCCCAGTTTCCATTCCGGACAAACCATGGGAAAAACTGGCACTGGACATTATTGGGCCGATCAATAGGAGAGGTGTCACCAAAAGATTTGCGTTTGTTCTGATGGATTTTCACTCTCACTGGGTAGTCATTAAAATGGTACACCAAACAACTACCGAATCCCTGATCAATTTTTTGCTAGACACTTTCACCACTGAAGGCATTCCAGCCAGACTGGTCACGGACAACGGTGTACAATTCACCTCATCAGCCATGTCCAACTTCCTAACCAGCTTAGCCATAACCCATTGAAAAACAGCTCTGTACTGTCCTCGTGCAAACGGCTTAGCCGAAACAGTTAACAGAATGGTAAAGGAGAACATACAGCTAGATTGCATCAACAACCTACCTGTTGAACGCTCTGTTCAAGATATGCTCTGGGCATACCACACCACCCCCAACTTGGTCACTGGGATATTCCCTTTCTCATCGCTCAGGAGAAGAAAACCCAGTACAAAATTATTTCCTACCTGGATAGGGGGTGGAGAGGTAACTGCACACTCTTTTGACAAGGCCAAACCTAAAATAGCTTCCCATCAAGCCAACTACAAAGACCGATATGATCATAAGCTTGGAACAAAAAAACTAGAATGGTCTGTAGGAGATTGGGTTGCTGTGAAAAAACCCACTCTCGCAGGTGATCATGAATCGAAATTCTATGAACCCAGAAGAATAGTAGAGATCAAAAACAACACTGTGGTTCTAGAGAATGGGCAAAACTGGAGCATGGACCGGTTGGCTAAATGCCCGAGCCCCGAAAACACCACTCATGAAAACTCCCTAACATCTGGGGGACCAGAAGTCTCTGTCACTCCTCTTAGGAGCTGTACCAGAAGACCTACTGTTTCACCCAAATGGCATAAAGACTTTATTATGCAATAGAATTATGTTTCTCTCCTTCATTGTTTCATGGGGGGAAGATGTTTTATAATTCACCCACTTTTACTATTTGCACTATTGCATTTCCATGTACCTTCTTTGGTCTCTCCCTCTCTCTCTCTGTGCCCCCCTTCCTCATTCTACCCTTTGGAATGTTCCTACAGTTGAGCCAGAGGCTGCCTTGGAATGTTGACAAGTGTAGCCTGACTGGCAGAGTTAGTGAGCTGTGCCTTGACAGCGACGTGTTAGAGGTTCCAGAGTGGAGGCCGTAATAAAAGAGTAACTTGAACTTCACCTACCTGTTCCAGGCGTCTTTGTAACAGTGCGCATTGTAGGGGTGACCGAATCGACCAATACCGGTAAAATTGAGATATTCATGGAGCACATGTTCAATGATTTGTTTGGGCAGGATAAGTTCTCATCGATCATGGTGGGTGAGCGAATTCACCGGGTGTTGATGGCAAAGCCTCTGACAGGGGCAGCGCTAAGGCCCATCATTGCCAAAGTTCTGAACTATCAGGACCTGGACATAGTCCTACGCCTGGCAAGAGAGAAGTAAGCATTGAATTATCAGGGATACAGGGTGGTGATATATCCAGATTTCACTGCGACCGTGCAGGCTGCACGGAGGGAATACCAGAACATCAAGAAGCAGCTCAGGAAGGAAGGAATTTTGTACACTATGCTGGATCCAGCCCGGCTGCGAATCGAACACGGTAAGTCACAGAAAATATGCATGACCTGCGCAGGAGTTTTTACGATCCCTCATGAGAAAGAAGTGGGGAATGCTGTACTCAAGACTGCAACGACTCGGATTATGAATGGTAGAATGCCGGCGTCAGTCAGCAAACATTCATAAATAAGGAGTAGATGAGAGCAGGACAGTGCTTTGACCTGGGACACAATGGACAGTCAAAAAGGTTTGAATAGGGCTCATCCGGGCACCTGGCCCTCCTCCAATAGCAGAGGGAGTTGGGGCTCTGGCAGCCTTCCCAGCAGGAGATCTCATTGAAACTGATAAGTACTTTCTAAAGTTCAATAGTAAGTTTATAACAGGATACGAGGGGCAGTGTCTTTAGCATGTTTGGGATGCTGAAGTGGGTGGGGGTGGGGAGGGGGAATCGCATATGCACTGGGGTGCTCACACTTGTAAGAAAAGGAATGCCATTCAGGGCACTTTATTCTGCCACGAATGACTCCTGGCAATATGCAATACTACAAGGGAGCCTCTATGGTAAACTAATAATGTTGGTCAATGTAGATGGACCAAATGTGGATGACCCGGCTTTCTACACAGACATACTAAACGCCCTGCGCCCACTGCCGCAGTCAAAGATAATTTTGGGGAGGGCTTGAACACACACCTGGACCCATGCAGGAACAAATCTAACCCTCACAGGGGACAGAATCCCCATGCAGCAAGAATGATTAGAGATGGGATGGTGGAAATGGGGTTGGTGGACCACTGGAGGATTCTCTACCCTGACCATCAAGAGGGTACACATGCCTCAGCAACACATGGCTCCTGGTCCAGGCTGGATCACTGGCTGGTGACCGCCGGGGTCAATGCCTGGGAAGCCGATGTAGGGCGGCAGCCTAGGACACTGTCGGATCATAACCCGGTGGTACTTGACCTGCAAATTCCAGCATGCAATTCACTAAAATGCACATGGAGATTCAGAGCGGAAGCGTTGCTCGACCCAGTTTTTAGGACAACAATAAGTAAAGCCAACTCTAACTTTTTTCAAATCAATAAAGGTTTGGTTAAAGAAGCCTCCACATTATGGAAAGCATTTAATGTTACTACACGGGGGTATGCATCAGTACGAAAGCAGGCATTTTGAAGGATATCTGTACACAGCTGCAACGCATTGAACAAACTCTCTCCTACCTAGAAATAGAATACGAAGTAGACCCAAACCCAGCCACGTTAGCTGGCATTCGAGAGCGCATCACAGAATACAATGAGTTAGCCCAGACAGAAGCACGTTATCTATCTAAAAGACATGTAGCGAAGACTTATGGAGAAGGCGGTAGGCTAGGGCATTAGCTTGTAACTAAAAATGCCAGTGGCAGAAGATATCATCCCATTATACAGATTGCAGATGCAGCAGGGGAAAGTTACTATGATCCCAAGGGATAACCTCTCAATTCAGGAAGTTTTATGAGGGTCTCTATGCCTTTCACAGGAGGGTCCAACCAGAAGAACTAGACAACTACCTATCCGATATAGCCCTTCCCTGGCTCTATGAGGGGCAGAGGGAATATCTTAGCCAACTATTAGTAAAGACAAGATGGCAGAGGCGATACAGTCGCTCCCGAATGGGAAATAGCCGGGGCCTGACGGCCTGGGTGACGAGTTTTATAAAACTTTCAGGGATTTGCTGGTACCGCATATATTAAACATGTATCAGGAGGCTTTCGACAAGGGCTCTCTCCCAGCTACACTATGTGAGGCCTTGATAATAACCCTGCTTAAACAAGACAAACCTCCAACGAGGTGTGACTCTTACAGGCCTCTATCCCTTATTAATACAGATGCTAAAATATTAGCAATACTAGCCAATAGACTCCAACCCCTTATGGCCCATATGGTGCTCCCGGACCAATCGGGTTCATTCACACGAGGTCTACCAGTCATGACCTCCGAACGATTTTTACACTGTTTCAGGAGCTCAACCCTGAGCTCAAGGCGGAGGTAGTTATATTGGACGCTGCTAAAGTGTTTGACTCCATAGAATGGAGTTATATTCTGCAGATACTCCGGTTTATGGGTCTCCCGGTGAGCTTTCTAAAATGGTTAGCCTGCTGTATACATCCCCAAGGGCGAGCAAATAGAGGGATACACCTCGGAACCACTAGGCAGAGGCACGAGGCAAGAATGGCCCTTATCATTGCTATTGTTTTCTTTAATGATTGACCCACTAGATTTCAGCAAAGGCCGATCAGCATCTCATTATGTGCAGACGATAAGGTAGTATATGTGTGGGACCCTGAGGTAAATCTAGAACAGGTGCTTCGTGAGTGCGTCTGTTTTGAACGCTATTCCGGGCTCAGCATCAACTGAGGGAAATCAGGTATTATACCTATAACAGAATGTACAACGCCATACGTGATCGAATTCCCACTAGAATGGTTGGCAGAGCCTGTGAAGTATCTGGGAGTATGGGTGCATAGAAATCCAGACATGGGGGTACAGGAAAACTACGGTAGAGCTATCTTCAATCTGGAAAGCAGAGTAGATTGGTGGATCAAAATGCCGCCATCACTTGCAGAGAGGATAACATTAATAAAAATGATAATACTCCCGGGTTTTCTCTATCTGGTCGTAAACATTCCTATCAGCCTGCCGAGTGTGCTGTTAAAAAAGATACGTGTACAATTGCTACAGCTAATCTGGGCAGGGAAGCAACCGAGAGTTAAATTTCAAATTCTCTCTATGCCCTACAAAAGCAGAGGCTTTGGCGTTCCGGATCTCCTCTTGTACTATGCGCACAAGCACATTTTACGCATAATTGGTGCCAACCCCATGCATACACGCCACACTTAGCGGTGGAGGGGGGCGATGCGCACCCGGTTCTGTTACGTAACATTCTGCTGCATCATAAGAGGGGAATACCGCACACAGAAATTAACACAATACAATGCACCACTGCAGCCTGGGAGGCGCTGGGGAAAGGGGCACGGAAGCTACCACTGTATGCCCCATTGTTCCGATTAGCCATCACCCGGACAACTCAGTGTTGCAGGAGGGGGAGCTCTGAAGGTGCTGAGGCAAGGGGGTATTGACAATAGGAGCGATTTGTATCCAGAAGGACAGTTTATAACTGTAGATGACCTGCATTAGATACAGCAAAGTACACCACTATTTACCTTTTTATACCACAGGCTTCCTCCAGCATTGCGGTAACATTACTCAACATTCCCGCCTGAACCCCCAACAATGAATACGCTACAGGTGCTGCTGGCGGCCCCCACGTAGGACAAGTTAATTACTCGACTGTATCAGGCTGCGCAGGCTGAGGTACCGAATACGGCCACTAGGGCACTTGAACGATGGAATGCAGTGTTGTATCTCAACTCACACAGGTGGAATGGGAGAAATGCTGCAGTCAGACAGATGTTAACCTCCAATTGTAATCTTCGTATTACTCATTTCAAATATATATACAGCAGGTGTACCACACTCCTCAGCGTTTATATAGATATGGTATCATACATAAAGATGTTTGTGGTAGACGTGGGTCAGAGAGAGCGGACTTTATTCATCTTGCTTGGGAGTGTGACAATAAAATGTTTCTGGTGGAAGGTGGTGAATACCAGAAGCAAGATGATTGGGCGTAAAATACTGTGTAATCCGCAGACCTGCTTGCTTGGGCTACTTTCCAATCTTAAGGGGGGATTGTACAAGTTTACAGCAACAGCGCTACTGATGGCTAAACAAAATGTGGCTATGAAATGGGGTCGTTGATAATCCCCCACACTAAACCGCTGGGTTCAGTACTTGGTCTACTGTCAAGAGACATTGGCAACATGCGTGGAGGAGCTTTCTGATGCATCGAGGCCAAAAGACATATGGGGTCCATTGGGCGCATACCTGAGAGAACAGAACGCCAAAAATGACTGAAGCATGTAGATAAGGGGTGATAGTTGGACCAAATGACATGCACCATTAATGGGGGAGGGTGGAGGTGTTATGTGAAGCAAATCTGATAAGGTGTCCTGCAGTACGGTTTCTGTGTAGTAACATTGTGTTTGCTGAATAAAATTGAATATATATATATATATATATATATATATATATATATATATATATATATATATATATATATATATATATCCAGCACAACATCCTCCGTTTACTGGGGGCCACCGACTCTGCAGGGTGGGCTCAAAGGTTGCAGGAGCGGAGAAGCCTGCATGTTCAATGCTTCAAAAATAAAGCCCCACTCCGACTTCTGTGCAAACACAAGACTTTATTCGTCTGAAGCAGCATATATATAACTCAAGTCCTGACCGGTTTCGGTGTCACCACGCCTTGCTCACAGGTGAGTTCAATATTTACCATGTGGTCACGAGGCCATAGGATCAACTACAGCCCCCAGCATGCATCATCGTTGCTTTGTAATCACGAGGCATTGCTTAATATTCATGTTTTGCCCAAATAGCGTTTTATGAACAATGTCCCAACAACGTACCAATTTGTAATGTGCACGCATTCCTTCTCACAGCAAGTGCACTTTTATGCTGCCTCTGTCCATGATAAGGGTTAGCACTGCGGAGCTTCCAAGAGGAGAAAACTCCCCTATTCCCTTTCTCTCTGATGCGCTACCAATACTTCTGGCAATCCTTCGTTTGGTGCGCGAGAGCGTGTCATGCCCCCTCCATAAAATCCAGCACAACATCCTCCGTTTACTGGGGGCCACCGACTCTGCAGGGTGGGCTCAAAGGTTGCAGGAGCGGAGAAGCCTGCATGTTCAATGCTTCAAAAATAAAGCCCCACTCCGACTTCTGTGCAAACACAAGACTTTATTCGTCTGAAGCAGCATATATATAACTCAAGTCCTGACCGGTTTCGGCGTCACCACGCCTTGCTCACAGGTGAGTTCAATATTTACCATGTGGTCACGAGGCCATAGGATCAACTACAGCCCCCAGCATGCATCATCGTTGCTTTGTAATCACGAGGCATTGCTTAATATTCATGTTTTGCCCAAATAGCGTTTTATGAACAATGTCCCAACAACGTACCAATTTGTAATGTGCACGCATTCCTTCTCACAGCAAGTGCACTTTTATGCTGCCTCTGTCCATGATAAGGGTTAGCACTGCGGAGCTTCCAAGAGGAGAAAACTCCCCTATTCCCTTTCTCTCTGATGCGCTACCAATACTTCTGGCAATCCTTCGTTTGGTGCGCGAGAGCGTGTCATGCCCCCTCCATAAAATCCAGCACAACATCCTCCGTTTACTGGGGGCCACCGACTCTGCAGGGTGGGCTCAAAGGTTGCAGGAGCGGAGAAGCCTGCATGTTCAATGCTTCAAAAATAAAGCCCCACTCCGACTTCTGTGCAAACACAAGACTTTATTCGTCTGAAGCAGCATATATATAACTCAAGTCCTGACCGGTTTCGGCGTCACCACGCCTTGCTCACAGGTGAGTTCAATATTTACCATGTGGTCACGAGGCCATAGGATCAACTACAGCCCCCAGCATGCATCATCGTTGCTTTGTAATCACGAGGCATTGCTTAATATTCATGTTTTGCCCAAATAGCGTTTTATGAACAATGTCCCAACAACGTACCAATTTGTAATGTGCACGCATTCCTTCTCACAGCAAGTGCACTTTTATGCTGCCTCTGTCCATGATAAGGGTTAGCACTGCGGAGCTTCCAAGAGGAGAAAACTCCCCTATTCCCTTTCTCTCTGATGCGCTACCAATACTTCTGGCAGTCCTTCGTTTGGTGCGCGAGAGCGTGTCATGCCCCCTCCATAAAATCCAGCACAACATCCTCCGTTTACTGGGGGCCACCCACTCTGCAGGGTGGGCTCAAAGGTTGCAGGAGCGGAGAAGCCTGCATGTTCAATGCTTCAAAAATAAAGCCCCACTCCGACTTCTGTGCAAACACAAGACTTTATTTGTCTGAAGCAGCATATATATAACTCAAGTCCTGACCGGTTTCGGCGTCACCACGCCTTGCTCACAGGTGAGTTCAATATTTACCATGTGGTCACGAGGCCATAGGATCAACTACAGCCCCCAGCATGCATCATCGTTGCTTTGTAATCACGAGGCATTGCTTAATATTCATGTTTTGCCCAAATAGCGTTTTATGAACAATGTCCCAACAACGTACCAATTTGTAATGTGCACGCATTCCTTCTCACAGCAAGTGCACTTTTATGCTGCCTCTGTCCATGATAAGGGTTAGCACTGCGGAGCTTCCAAGAGGAGAAAACTCCCCTATTCCCTTTCTCTCTGATGCGCTACCAATACTTCTGGCAATCCTTCGTTTGGTGCGCGAGAGCGTGTCATGCCCCCTCCATAAAATCCAGCACAACATCCTCCGTTTACTGGGGGCCACCGACTCTGCAGGGTGGGCTCAAAGGTTGCAGGAGCGGAGAAGCCTGCATGTTCAATGCTTCAAAAATAAAGCCCCACTCCGACTTCTGTGCAAACACAAGACTTTATTCGTCTGAAGCAGCATATATATAACTCAAGTCCTGACCGGTTTCGGCGTCACCACGCCTTGCTCACAGGTGAGTTCAATATTTACCATGTGGTCACGAGGCCATAGGATCAACTACAGCCCCCAGCATGCATCATCGTTGCTTTGTAATCACGAGGCATTGCTTAATATTCATGTTTTGCCCAAATAGCGTTTTATGAACAATGTCCCAACAACGTACCAATTTGTAATGTGCACGCATTCCTTATCACAGCAAGTGCACTTTTATGCTGCCTCTGTCCATGATAAGGGTTAGCACTGCGGAGCTTCCAAGAGGAGAAAACTCCCCTATTCCCTTTCTCTCTGATGCGCTACCAATACTTCTGGCAATCCTTCGTTTGGTGCGCGAGAGCGTGTCATGCCCCCTCCATAAAATCCAGCACAACATCCTCCGTTTACTGGGGGCCACCGACTCTGCAGGGTGGGCTCAAAGGTTGCAGGAGCGGAGAAGCCTGCATGTTCAATGCTTCAAAAATAAAGCCCCACTCCGACTTCTGTGCAAACACAAGACTTTATTCGTCTGAAGCAGCATATATATAACTCAAGTCCTGACCGGTTTCAGCGTCACCACGCCTTGCTCACAGGTGAGTTCAATATTTACCATGTGGTCACGAGGCCATAGGATCAACTACAGCCCCCAGCATGCATCATCGTTGCTTTGTAATCACGA
The DNA here is from genome assembly GCF_964204655.1 of Triturus cristatus. Taxonomy (NCBI): domain Eukaryota; kingdom Metazoa; phylum Chordata; class Amphibia; order Caudata; family Salamandridae; genus Triturus; species Triturus cristatus. Next base: position 873,034,769 of record NC_140593.1, read on the forward strand.
GGCATTGCTTAATATTCATGTTTTGCCCAAATAGCGTTTTATGAACGATGTCCCAACAACGTACCAATTTGTAATGTGCACGCATTCCTTCTCACAGCAAGTGCACTTTTATGCTGCCTCTGTCCATGATAAGGGTTAGCACTGCGGAGCTTCCAAGAGGAGAAAACTCCCCTATTCCCTTTCTCTCTGATGCGCTACCAATACTTCTGGCAATCCTTCGTTTGGTGCGCGAGAGCGTGTCATGCCCCCTCCATAAAATCCAGCACAACATCCTCCGTTTACTGGGGGCCACCGACTCTGCAGGGTGGGCTCAAAGGTTGCAGGAGCGGAGAAGCCTGCATGTTCAATGCTTCAAAAATAAAGCCCCACTCCGACTTCTGTGCAAACACAAGACTTTATTCGTCTGAAGCAGCATATATATAACTCAAGTCCTGACCGGTTTCGGCGTCACCACGCCTTGCTCACAGGTGAGTTCAATATTTACCATGTGGTCACGAGGCCATAGGATCAACTACAGCCCCCAGCATGCATCATCGTTGCTTTGTAATCACGAGGCATTGCTTAATATTCATGTTTTGCCCAAATTGCGTTGTGCTGGATTTTATGGAGGGGGCATGACACGCTCTCGCGCACCAAACGAAGGATTGCCAGAAGTATTGGTAGCGCATCAGAGAGAAAGGGAATAGGGGAGTTTTCTCCTCTTGGAAGCTCCGCAGTGCTAACCCTTATCATGGACAGAGGCAGCATAAAAGTGCACTTGCTGTGAGAAGGAATGCGTGCACATTACAAATTGGTACGTTGTTGGGACATTGTTCATAAAACGCTATTTGGGCAAAACATGAATATTAAGCAATGCCTCGTGATTACAAAGCAACGATGATGCATGCTGGGGGCTGTAGTTGATCCTATGGCCTCGTGACCACATGGTAAATATTGAACTCACCTGTGAGCAAGGCGTGGTGACGCCGAAACCGGTCAGGACTTGAGTTATATATATGCTGCTTCAGACGAATAAAGTCTTGTGTTTGCACAGAAGTCGGAGTGGGGCTTTATTTTTGAAGCATTGAACATGCAGGCTTCTCCGCTCCTGCAACCTTTGAGCCCACCCTGCAGAGTCGGTGGCCCCCAGTAAACGGAGGATGTTGTGCTGGATTTTATGGAGGGGGCATGACACGCTCTCGCGCACCAAACGAAGGATTGCCAGAAGTATTGGTAGCGCATCAGAGAGAAAGGGAATAGGGGAGTTTTCTCCTCTTGGAAGCTCCGCAGTGCTAACCCTTATCATGGACAGAGGCAGCATAAAAGTGCACTTGCTGTGAGAAGGAATGCGTGCACATTACAAATTGGTACGTTGTTGGGACATTGTTCATAAAACGCTATTTGGGCAAAACATGAATATTAAGCAATGCCTCGTGATTACAAAGCAACGATGATGCATGCTGGGGGCTGTAGTTGATCCTATGGCCTCGTGACCACATGGTAAATATTGAACTCACCTGTGAGCAAGGCGTGGTGACGCCGAAACCGGTCAGGACTTGAGTTATATATATGCTGCTTCAGACGAATAAAGTCTTGTGTTTGCACAGAAGTCGGAGTGGGGCTTTATTTTTGAAGCATTGAACATGCAGGCTTCTCCGCTCCTGCAACCTTTGAGCCCACCCTGCAGAGTCGGTGGCCCCCAGTAAACGGAGGATGTTGTGCTGGATTTTATGGAGGGGGCATGACACGCTCTCGCGCACCAAACGAAGGATTGCCAGAAGTATTGGTAGCGCATCAGAGAGAAAGGGAATAGGGGAGTTTTCTCCTCTTGGAAGCTCCGCAGTGCTAACCCTTATCATGGACAGAGGCAGCATAAAAGTGCACTTGCTGTGAGAAGGAATGCGTGCACATTACAAATTGGTACGTTGTTGGGACATTGTTCATAAAACGCTATTTGGGCAAAACATGAATATTAAGCAATGCCTCGTGATTACAAAGCAACGATGATGCATGCTGGGGGCTGTAGTTGATCCTATGGCCTCGTGACCACATGGTAAATATTGAACTCACCTGTGAGCAAGGCGTGGTGACGCCGAAACCGGTCAGGACTTGAGTTATATATATGCTGCTTCAGACGAATAAAGTCTTGTGTTTGCACAGAAGTCGGAGTGTGGCTTTATTTTTGAAGCATTGAACATGCAGGCTTCTTCGCTCCTTCAACCTTTGAGCCCACCCTGCAGAGTCGGTGGCCCCCAGTAAACGGAGGATGTTGTGCTGGATTTTATGGAGGGGGCATGACACGCTCTCGCGCACCAAACGAAGGATTGCCAGAAGTATTGGTAGCGCATCAGAGAGAAAGGGAATAGGGGAGTTTTCTCCTCTTGGAAGCTCTGCAGTGCTAACCCTTATCATGGACAGAGGCAGCATAAAAGTGCACTTGCTGTGAGAAGGAATGCGTGCACATTACAAATTGGTACGTTGTTGGGACATTGTTCATAAAACGCTATTTGGGTAAAACATGAATATTAAGCAATGCCTCGTGATTACAAAGCAACGATGATGCATGCTGGGGGCTGTAGTTGATCCTATGGCCTCGTGACCACATGGTAAATATTGAACTCACCTGTGAGCAAGGCGTGGTGACGCCGAAACCGGTCAGGACTTGAGTTATATATATGCTGCTTCAGACGAATAAAGTCTTGTGTTTGCACAGAAGTCAGAGTGGGGCTTTATTTTTGAAGCATATATATATATACATATATATATATATATATATATATATATATATATATATATAATATATATATATATATTCACTGAAAAAACCATAGGTTTCAGGGGTGTTATAGTTAGCTGGACTTTTCACTTGTACAAAACCATTGAAATTCCCCCATTATAGTTAGTTCAGCTAACTATAACTCGCGCGCCCGCAATGCACTGCTGATGACGTCACATATTACATCACTCATGACATGGTCAGTGACATCACTCATGACATCACTCATGACATCTCAAATGACATCACTGATGACATCACTGATGACATCATCCAGTGAATGTGTGTTTTTCTGAAAATTAAATATGTTTTATATATGTATATCTCAAGGTCGATGGAAGAATAAATGGGTATATAAGTGTCTAAATGGATGATTTTTTTTTGACAAATTGATTGTGTAACTGACTGATTAAGTGTATCATAGTGAATACATGGCTTAGTGAGTAATGTTTAAATATGTAAATATCTGTATCAGTCTCTCACTTTGTGTATAAGTGGATGCATGGGTTGGTGAGTAGCTACATGGGTGTCTATATAGGTTATTAGTTGTTTTTTTGAGTATCAGTCTGAGTGTCTGCATGGTTCTGTGGGGGGTATTACGTAGTGCATAGTTGCATGAATGAGTGACTCACTGTTTGTATGTGTTGAAGACAGCATGTGTGCAGGACTGTATGGGTGGAAGAGTGTGTGTATGGGTGTGTTAGTGAGTGAATGACTGTCCCAATAGTGTCTTTATGAGTAACTACATATGTTTTAAACTAGTATATGTGACTATTGGTGTATATAAGTGAGTATATGTGAGAGTGAGAGATTGAAAGAGTTCCTGTATGAATAAGTATGTGTTTCTATAAGTGATTGTTTAAAAGACTAAGTATGTGTAAGTTTCCGTAGAAGTAAGTGTGGTGGTGTGTGTATAACTGTATATGCAAGTAAATGTATGTTTGATTCTTTATTAGCATGAGTGACTATGTGTGGGCGCGTGAGTTATAGTTAGCTGAACTAACTATAACAGGGGAATTTCAATGGTTTTGTACAAGTGAAAAGTCCAGCTAACTATAACACCCCTGAAACCTATGTTTTTTTCAGTGAATTTCTGAGGTTTTTTAAATGCTAATTCCTAACTATAACATGCCTGAAACCTATGTTTTTTTCTGTGAATTTCAAAGGTTTTTTAAATGCTAATTTCTAACTATGCCTACAGAGATAGGACATGTGAAGAAAGAAGAAAAATGCACAAAAAGAAAAAAAAGAAGTCCTCAAAGACGAAGAAAAGTGCAGGAAGAAGGATAACGTGCAGAAAGAACAAAAAGAAGAGCAGAAAGAAGCCTTGTTGCAAAATCATCCTGTACCCTCAACGTTTTCAGACGGATACTGGTGGTAACTGAGTCTGACTAACCAGTCCTAGAGCCAGTGCTATGTTAAAAGACACTTAGAATACAGTGAAAACACCTACATACACTAGGGAACATTATGCGTTGGGGTCCCCCTGTGATTAGCATGACCTCCTCTGTAAGCCCCTAGTATATAATAGGGCAGGGGGATTAAAACTACCTCTTAAAACAGGCCACAGAGCGTTTTTGCACACGTTAACTCAGGCCCCGTCCCCTCCCTTCACCACTGTGTAAACACGCCCTGTGTCCGTTTTTAGTTGGGAGATTAAGTTCATTTGAATCCTGAGGGTCCCTAGGGTCCAACTGGCCCACTAGGTACCTCCAGTAAGTGCCACAGAGCTGCATTGCAGAGAGGTGTAAAAAGTGGCACGGCCTGGACCACCTCTCTGCAATGCAGCTCAGTGGCGCTTACTGGAAGCACTTGGTGGGCTAGTTAGCCCCCAGGGGCCCTCAGTATTGAAGGGAAATTATATCCCCAATTTAAAACGTGCCATAGTGCGTGTTTGCACACGTCACCTCAGGCCCCGTCCCCTCCCTTCACCACTGTGTAAACGCGCCCTGTGGCTGTTCTAAGTTGAGAGATTAAGTCCCCTTGAATCCTAAGGGTCCCTAGGGTCAAACTAGACCACTAGGTACCTCCAGTAAGCGCCACAGAGCTGCGTTGCAGAGAGGTGTAAAAAGGGGCTTGGCCTCAGAACACCTGTCTGCAGCGCAGCTCCCTGGCGCATACTGGAGATGCCTGTTGGGCTAGTTGGCCCTCAGGGACCCTCAGTATTGAAGAGGAATTAATTCCCCAACTTACAACTCGCCAGGGGGCGCGTTTGCAGAGTGCTGCAAGGAGGGGGCGTCGCCTCCGGCACGATGCCAGTCTTTTATTTATTTTAATTTTTTAAGAAGGGGGGCTGTGAGGTTCCCCTTCTTATTCTAATTTATTGGCTCTGATGACCCCATCCCCCAGGGCCTGTCTCCTAATTATATTTTTTTGACCCCAATCCCCACTGTTTTTTATTATTTTAAAAAAATATATATTTATAGACACACCTAGGACATGCTGGACAAACCGTACGTACCTATCACCATGACGATTTGCGTGATATTCATCAAAAGGCGACTATGCATACAATGAATCCACGTGGAATGTATTTACACCACTAGTGAAGCTCTGACATGTCTGATGCCCTACCGTGCCTAATCCAGGTAGACACCCTCGTCGTTTATTTATACAAACATGGGTAGCTATTGACGGGCACATTTAATACACATGCACACCAAGCCATTCAAAGGGGATTCGACAAAAATTCGACCAAAACTATGCAAGAAACCCCCCTCACGGTTAATAAAACACACATCCACTGCCGGATGTGTAATACTTTTTATTTTACTCTCTGGAAAGGGGACGAACATCACTTGAGAGTCACAGCGCGCTCCTGGCAGAGCCCAATACTGTGTTACACCCACCATTGCCTGCTGAGTGCCACACACCTCTGTGTTGTATTCCACTAGCTAGTGCATATGCTACGACACTCTTTAGCCCATGTGCACTGTAACAACACCCCGTGAATATGTCATGCCACACTTGTCTTCGCACGGGTTATATTGCCCCATCTAACGTGCCTTCCTCGATGCCTATGTTATAACGCACAGTGCTATGCCATACATATTACAATCTGGGATCCATATCTTTGTCACAGTGCATATGCAACATTACACTCCCCAGCACATATTTTATATTACAACTTTAGAGACTAGTTTGGTTACACAACACTGCCCTGTGCATAATACACTCCAAGGCGCATATCGCATAGCATGCGCTAGTGCCTGTGCTATCTCGCGCTCTCCAATGAATCTGTCATTGCGCTCAATGTATTGCATATTATATTTCACGCCCGGTTCATCTTATATCACACTTTTTGGTGCATAGTTTATACCATACACTATATCTAGTTTTCATTTTCAATCGTGCTCTCAGGACTATGTTCTATATAACACTGTGTTCACCTACCCTTTTCACGGGCATTACATTTTGCGATAGGGGGTGGAGGGTCAGGGGGTGTTTCTGCCAAGTGAGCCCGGAGTCACAGTCACAAACGTCCTCTTCTTCCTGAATAAAAGTGAGATTATGCTGCATACTTGTTCATATTTTAAGTAGTTCGCACAGACACACGTTTTAAAAACAATAAAGTTCCTAATACCCGCCTTCTCTGAACAGTTAGCTTGCTGCCCCATCCCCCTCCTCCCTATCCTCTGTTGTGTGAATCCATGGACTAGCCTCCTCCCTCCTGCCATGCATGGTCTGATGTGCTGCCACTGCCCTCAATTTAGTATGATGTACCAGTCCACTCCCCCTGCCCTCCATTGCCCAATTCTATGTCCCATCATTGACCTCCTACTTAAACTCTGTGCTTAGCTTGCTGCCCCTATTCTCCTTCCCCCTGCCCTCCGATGTCTTTGTGCATGCCCCTGCTCCATCCTTTTTGCCCACCATGTTCCATGGACCTGCCACTCCTATCTACTCTGAGTGTTCTGTTGAGCTGCCACTCCCCTCCCACCTGCCTAGCATTGTCAGATGACTGTAACCTGTCCCTGCCACCTCCACCCTGCCTGTCCACATGCCATGCCCCTATCCTCTTCCTACTGTCCACATGGTCCATTGTACTGCCACACCCTTCTGCCCTCCCTGGTCTGTTGTGCTGCAACTGCTCCTCCTGCCTGCCCCGTGCGGTCTGTTGTGAGGCCCCTTCCCCTGAACTTTCTTGTCTGTGCACAGGTCCTGACCCTCCCTTCTATCCTCCATCGTCCTTTGTGCATGCCCCTGCACCCTCCTTCTTGCCCATCATAGCCATTGTGCTGCCACTAACCCTCCCACTTGCCATGCATGGTCTTCTGTGCTGCCATGGCCCCTCCCACCTTCCCTGTGTGGTCAGTTAGCTGCCCCTGACCCCCTCCCACCTTCCCTCCATGGTCTGTGTGTATGCCATCACAGTCTCACTGTTGCTCTTCATGGTGTGTCTTGCTTCTAGTGCCCATCCTGCCTGACCTCCATGGCTATCTTGCTGCTCCTGCCCTGCCCCCTTGCCCCCAGCCCTCTGTTTACATGTGCAGACCCCTACTCCCTCCCTCCTGGCTTGTCTGTTCCATTGTAATGCCCCTGATCCGTCCCTCCTGCCCTTTACGGTCTGTTATGCTGCAGCTTTCTCTCCTGTCTGTCCATTATGGTCAGCTAGCTACCATTGCCTCTTGCCCCTCTGTTCTATGTTGTCCATGTGCATGGTCCTGTCCCCTCCCTCTTGCTTTCTATGGATTGTTGTGCTGCACTCCCGTCCCGCATGCCCTGTGTGGTGTATTGTGCTGCTGCAAACCCTGATGCCTGCCCTGCAGGGTCAGTTTGGTGCACCTCTCCATGTCCCTCCTGTCCTCTGTTATCCAAGTCCATGTCCCTACCCCATTTCCTTCCATGATCCAATGTACCATACTTGCGAACATTTTGAACTTGGTAAGAGGGAGATTTTGAAAAAAAACTGGGGTATTGATTTTCCCCTTTGAGTTACATTGAAAAAGAGGAAATTGTAGACAGGAGACAGATCAAATAAAGCCCATTTGAGCTTAAAAACATTGGACGTTTCCTGGCTGAATCGGGTCTGTTGGCATGCATGGTTGTACTACCATTGCCTCTTCCTTCTGCCCACAATGGTCTATTACATTGCCACAGCCTCTCTTGCAAGTCCTGTATTGTTGGTTTGTTGCCCCTGCCCCCCTTTCCACTGCCCTCCATAGTCTGTTGTGCTGCCACGGCCCTTCCTGCCTGCTCAGTGTGGTTAAATTGTTGCCTTTGCACCCTCCTACCTGCCTTCAATTTTCAGAGTCTGTGCCCCTGGCCTCTGCCTCTCAACAGTATCCTAATGAACAACTAGATTGCTAACATTCTATATTTATTACAAAAGTGTGGAACGCCTGATGTCATCTTGATGTAATCAAAACTGTAATACCTAGAGCATTTCCTTTAGAAATTACATATATGAGAGGGTCTTATTGGCATCAAAATTATGGGTAGTGCTCTAAAAGACTAAAATAAGGACATATTTTCTGAGTTTTCAAATAGCGACAAAGGACTTTTAAATTATTTGTTATCTTTATGTTTTTTTATCCAGTTGACCACTTGATTAAATGTTGCACTTAGGGGAGAGGATGTGGTGTTACTTCCAGAACTGCAGACTTTGCAACTGGGGACCAGGTTGGAGTTTCTGCTTCAGCTCGACATTCTGTGATTCTGGTCAAATCACTTAGTCTCCCCATGTCTACAACCAAAATGAATTTGTTCTTGTGTGATGTAACCAATGCTCATGTAAAGCACTCCAATACCTGACAAGTCTGACTATATAACACTGCAAAACACAAAATAAGAAGTGTTTTGCACACTTCTGTCATTGGGCTATATTTGGGCTACATCTGGGTGATATTTGGGCTACATTTGGGCTCTTTTGTCTCTGGTGGCCATCTTGGGAGACTTATTTGTTATGAAGTTTCCTAATTTCCCCATTTACTGCAGTCTCCTCAGTAGGAAATACTTTCAGTTTTTTACTTTGATTCCATCAAGAAGGCATTCAGATGTGTCACACATTTGCCATAAATTCAGAATGTTAGCACTCTTTTTGCTCATTAGATCACTGTAGTAAAGCTACTGCTCACCAGGGAAAACTGCTGCTGGTATTGAAAGTGCATGTTTCAGTCTGCATGTCAGAATGTTTTAATGAAATAGAAGAAGATTTGAGAAGTCACTCAAAATGTGCCCTAATTTTTCTTTCTGCAGCACTTATCATACTTTTTATGGAAAAATGAACCCCCTCATTTTGTTCCTTTTTAAATTAAATGTTTTAAGAGTTACCACTTTAATCCAAGCAAGATGGCTTTAGGTGTGCCATACGTTTATCATAAGTAGGACTGTTAGCGCTCTAGTTGTTCTTTGGAACACTCTGGGAAGCTGCAGTAGAACACAAAGGAATCAACTGACAGTCTCTGCCCTTGTTGGATGTACATGTTTTACTGAGAATGTCAGACTTCATTCTCACATGACTGAGAAAGATAATGTGAATTTACAGAAAATATGCTCTCAGTTTAGCTTATAGATCACCTTCCAAACCTCTGTGGGAAAAGCATGAGAAAATATTTTTCTCTCAATCATGATATCCCAGCAGAAGGCTTTTTCACATGGTGAAATCACCTTAGAACATACCACAATTCCTAAAATGAGTATGGTACCATCAACAAATGATTTATAATGTAACTAAAGTCTTAAAACCTTCTATTAACTGAAATGCTTTTTAATGAGGTGCTATCATGTATATTGGTCCCAAGATGGCTGCCAACACTTCTTGGATGAAGTGCTGACAGCCAATCAGATCTCAGGAGGAGATGTGTGGTTAGGCTCCGCCCACATATATATATGATTTTACTTTTGATTTTCTCAGGAACTACTGAACAGATTGACACCAGACCTGCAAAAGGCACTTCCCTGACCTGAGGACTACCTCTCTGCCAAATTTCAAGTAATTCTGTTCAGCCGTTCGGGCTGTACCTTGGACTAAAGGTCCCTATGGAAAAATGCATGGGGAAAACGTGTTTTGGGACCCCCCTTTTTTCTCGGCCCCCGCTTGACGAATCACCCCGAGACTTTCAGGGTAGGAGCGGAGCGCCCCACCTATTTTGAAAATTTTGCGAGGATTCGTCAACCGGCGCCAAAGTTATTCCAAATAGAATGTTGCAGATTTCCTATGGAAACACGGTCCTAACTATAACTATCTACTGGCGACCGCCAGTAGATAATATATATATATATATATATATATATATATATATATATATATATATATATATATATATATATATATATATATATATATATATATATATATATATATATATATATATTAGGAACAATCCTGATACGACAGCATCCTTTCTCTTTCTTAAAGAAGCACAACCAGGAACGGACCACCACAACAGCAGGTGATTTAAAGTTTCAAGTGCTTTATTCCCAAAAAATCAGCGGGCATGACGCGTTTCGACCGGGGAACCCGGTCTTGATCACATGACATGCTCTGACCACCCACGTGAATAAATACTGTCATATTGGATGATGGCTCCTCCCAATAATTATGAACATAAACAACAGACTTTAAATGTTTTTTTGTATCTAAGGATAAAATTCATAATAACATTCATAACTGCGGATTAATGTATAAATATACATGAACATGAAAAATATTGGACCAGTGCCCTAAAATTCATCTCTAAATAGTAAATCCGCGGTAAAAATCAAATTGATTTCATCCTATACTGTTATTATATCAAAAAATCGCCTACAAAATTTATGACAGTTTTTGTTTTCTAGTGATATTCAAAAATACGTGTATGTAAAATATAATATTCAAATCAGTCAAAAACAACCGTTCTATCAATAATTCCGATATTGATTCAACATATTTTCAAAACATATTAAACTTAAGAGGCACATTGCATAGGACCTTAATTGTGCATTATTTCAATACTTTTTGATATAAAGTGCTAAGTGCAGGTTTTAGTGCAAAAATAGAGAGCATTACAACTTAAATTTCATGATAGTATTCGGATTCAATTCATCTAATTCATTTAAGTACATAATAAATGATTAGTTTTGTGAATTTACATGTTTTTCAGTTCATCAATGGATCTTCAATATCAATAAAGTGCATGACAACAATTTATAATTACGGACATAAAAATCATGTGCAAAATAGCAATTGGTAGAGCTTCCCACCTCACAAACATCAGATAAAAACCAGTAAAACTAGCTAGCCAGTAAAACTAGTTAAAATACAACATAAAATGAAGCTAAAAACCCATAGAAAAATCCATCTGTGCACAATTAAAATAACAGTCATAAAATTATTGTCATAAATAATCATTAATATTTTTCAATTGATTGATCAAGAGTGTAGCAGCAATTTTAGAGGTACATTACAAAAAATATTTTTATACAAATATTTATAAAAAAACATTTATAAAAAATATTTATAAAAAATTATGTAGATCTTCCCCTGTATTTAAACCGTTCGGCATTTTTGTATCGAATCGTACAATATATTGGCTTTCCAGTTTGCGTAGTCTCTTTTCCCTGTTACCGCCTCTAATGGATTTCGGCACGGCATCAATTACAAAATATTTAAGATCATTTAAATTGTTTTGATGTACTAATTTAAAATGTCGTGCCACAGGGTAACTGGAGTCAGAGTTGACAATCGCACGTAGATGTTGAAGAATGCGATTAAATACTTGAAGTTTTGTGCTGCCATTATATTTTAACTGACAAGTACATTCTAAAACATAGACAGCATAGTCAGTTTTACATGTGAACGGACCTTTGATCTTACAAGTATTTGTGGAGAAAGCATCTAAAAATTCAGTTTTATTAATACCAAATTTACACGCCCTACAAGAACTGCATTTGTAAAAGCCTGCCCTGTTTGATAACCAGTTTCCTTTTTCTTGTACTTCTGGGCTTGTTTTTACCAGGGCATCCCTCATAGAGGGTGCTCGTCTGAATGTAATACATGGCGAATCTTGTATTTCTGATGATAGAGAAATGTCAGATTTTAAAATGGGCCAGTTTTTAGTAATAATACGTCTGACCTGTTTATGATGGCAACTATACATAGTTATTAATCTGACTGAGGATTTCTCTTTTTGGGATTCACTATTTATATTCAGAGAAACAGTACCTTCCTCAATATGAGTTGTTGCTACATTTGGAGGGCTGTGTATTTTGGTTAGTGCAGTTTTTAAATCAGCCATATTGTAACCTCTTGCTATGAATCTCTGTATTGATTCATTCAGACAAATATTTAGGTCTTTCTCGTTACTGCAAATCCTTTTAATTCTAAGGAATTCCCCATAGGGGATGCTCTTGATGAAATGCCTGGGGTGGGTGCTACTAGCATGGATAATCGAATTCCCAGCAGTTGCTTTCCTGTGTAACATTGTACATATAATGTTATTTTCTATATATATTTCAACGTCTAGGAACTCGACCCTCTCTTTGTTGATGTTTGCTGTAAATTCCAGGTTCAAATTGTTGACATTAATAGTATCGACAAATTTTTGTGCAGATTCGATGGTGCCATGCCATATTATACAAACATCGTCGATAAAGCGCCACTATCTTACTATGTTTGATATATACCAATCTCCTGAGGTGTGGCCCAGAACACGTTCCTCCCACCAACCTACATGAAGACATGCATAGCTGGGGGAGAAGCAAGCCCCCATCCCCACACCCCGGAGTTGTTGATAAACTTCTTTATTGAACAGAAAATGATTGTTGGATAAGCATATATGTATCATGGTTAACAACATTTTATTGTGTTCATTAAATTTCACATTCCTAATGATGAGATATTGTTTTATGGCTTCAAGGCCATCCTCATGTTTGATGCTTGTGTATACGGAGCATATATCCATTACAATGAAACAGTATTCACTGTCCCATGTAATTTCCCTAAGCTTGTTCAAAAAGTGGCCAGTATCTTTTATGTATGAAGGAAGGCTTTCCACAAAATCTCTAAGAAAAAAGTCCACATATTTGGACATGGATTCCAGTAATCCACGTTGTGCAGATATTGTAGGACGTCCAGGCACAGGATTCATTTGGTTATGTACTTTAGGTATAAAGTATAAGGTTGGTGTATATGGGTGATCAGTTTTTAGAAAATTATATTCTTCTTTACTAATGAGACCTACCCTCTTCCACTGTGCTAGTTCCTTAAATACCAGATCTTTTACAGTTCTTAATTCTGTAAATGTTGCCTACCTATAACATAATGGATCCCCAAGATGTCTATTGGCCTCTTTTATATAAGCATCACGCGGCCAAAGCACAATATTGCCCCCTTTATCCGCGTTTTTCACAATTATGTTGTTGTACTCATTAATTTTCTTTATCAATTTTGAGTATCGCTGTTCACTGTAACTCCTATGCTTGTTTTTATACATTATATTTCTATTCAATGTTTTCAGTTCATCAATAACACAATCACTAAAAATGTCTATAGCGTCTCGTGGCATCACTGGAATAAAGGTAGATGGGGAATGGAAAGGACTGATGGCAGGACTAGTGCTTATAATCCCCATTTCTCGAAGTTCTTCCTGTGTATTCCCCATTGTTTCGCCTGTATGTCCTGCTAATGAATAAACATCTTTTAAAGTTGGCACATCTGATACCTGGAATTGAATACTCGGTCGATTTTCAGTGTCTATCACTGTAGCCGTACTGTTAGCTTTGTTGAGTTTATGAAATTTTATAAGTTTCAATTTTCGTATAAACTTAAAAACATCAATCCGCGATTGTACATATTTGAATCCTGATTTGGGGCAAAATGAAAGTCCTAAGGCCAGAAGTTGGAGTTCTGCCTTATCAAGATTTAAGTCTGTCAAGTTGATTACAGTGTTGTTAGATGTCTGATCACCCTCTTCTATTGATCCTGGAGAGGTTTCCCCCTTCCTCTTCTCCTTCTCCAATTGCCTCTTCCGCCTGCGTCTTTCCTTGTGGTGTTTATTTCTTTTGATCCTTTTGGTTTCTGTTGCATTCTGGGTCTTAGGGTGTTTTTTCGGTCCTCTATGATAAACCCCAATTCCTCTGATGGAGTAACATATATATATATATATATATATATATATATATATATATATATATATATTCAGTGAAAAAACCATAGGTTTCACACATGTTATAGTTAGCTGGACATTTTACTCGTAAAAAACCAATGAAATTCCCCCGTTATAGTTAGTTCAGCTAACTATAACTCGCGCGCCCGCAATGAACTGCTGATGACGTCACATATTACATCACTCATGACATGGTCAGTGACATCACTCATGACATCACTGATGACATCTCAAATGACATCACTGATGACCTCACTGATGACATCATCCTTGTGATAGAGTGGCAGACCTCCTCTTCCCCTAATAAAACCTTTGATACACACATTCAAAAATAGAGACTAAAATTTACAAAACAATGGACATACCAATAACAGTTACAACAACCTCTTCAGTAATTCTAAGATCCACATACACATCCACTCATTCACCAACAGTCCAATACAGTCACTCATACATGTACTCACTTTTCATATGTACTCATACACCTATACATCCTGTAACACAATGCCACTCATCCATAGAGCTACTCACACACATAGTCACTCATGCTAATAAAGAATCAAACATACATTTACTTGCATATACAGTTATACACACACCACCACACTTACTTCTACGGAAACTTACACATACTTAGTCTTTTAAACAATCACTTATGGAAATACATACTTATTCATACAGGAACTCTTTCAATCTCTCACTCTCACATATACTCACATATATAAACCAATAGTCACATATACTAGTTTTAAACATATGTAGTTACTCATAAAGACACTATTGAGACAGTCATTCACTCACTAACACACCCATACATACACTCATCCACCCATGCAGTCCTGCACACATGCTCTGTTCAACACATACAAACAGTGAGTCACTCATTCATGCACCTATGCAGTACGTCATACCCCCCACCGAACCATGCAGACACTCAGACTGATACTCAAAAAACCAACTAATAACCTATATAGACACCCATGTAGCTACTCACCAACCCATGCAGCCACTTATACACAAAGTGAAAAAATGATACAGATATTTATATATTTAAACATTACTCACTAAGCCATGTATTCACTATGATACACTTAATCAGTCAGTTACATAATCAATTTTTCAAAAAGAAATCATCCATTTAGACAGTAATATACCCATTTATTCTTCCATCAACCTTGAGATATACATATATAAAACATATTTAATTTTCAGAAAAACACACATTCACTGGATGATGTCATCAGTGAGGTCATCAGTGATGTCATTTGAGATGTCATCAGTGATGTCATGAGTGATGTCACTGACCATGTCATGAGTGATGTAATATGTGACGTCATCAGCAGTTCATTGCGGGCGCGCGAGTTATAGTTAGCTGAACTAACTATAACGGGGGAATTTCATTGGTTTTTTACGAGTAAAATGTCCAGCTAACTATAACATGTGTGAAACCTATGGTTTTTTCACTGAATTTCTAAGGTTTTTTATATGCTAATTCCTAACTATAACGTGTGTGAAACCTATGGTTTTTTCACTGAATTTCTAAGGTTTTTTAAATGCTAATTCCTAACTATAACGTGTGTGAAACCCATGGTTTTTTCAGTGAATTTGCAAGGTTTTTTAAATGCTAATTCCTAACTATAACGTGTGTGAAACCCATGGTTTTTTCAGTGAATTTGCAAGCTTTTTTAAATGCTAATTTTTTTTTTTCTTCTATTTTTTCTAACATATTTTTATTTTAATTTTCTTACCTTTTATAAAGACTATGATTAAATTTTTAAAATTCTTAAATATGTTTTTTTAAATATATTTTTTAAAATAAACATGTAAAATTTATTTGCAGTACTTTTTTTCTATTTTTTTTTTAATTTTTTTTGTACGCGTACCGTAAGCTCACGGTAAGCGTACGGTTTACGCAACATCCGTAATTTTCCTACGCTGCTTGCGTATAGTTACGCAATTTGCGTAGCCGCGCGTACTCCGCGTGGGACGCGTACGCGTGTACGCTACACGCGCACGTTACGCGGAAGTGCCAGGAGTCATTGTTATGCGCATGCGCGCAAGCGCGTGTCTTTTTTACGCGCATGCGCACTTTTGCCGTAAGCGTACCGTAAGCGTACCGTAAGCGTACGGTAGGTCATGTGATCATGAAACACAACTTTTGATTGGTTGAAACTACTTTCAGTTCTAGAACTCTCCTACACCACACCCATTCCCCTCATTTCTGCTTGTGATCCCTTGGGAGAAGGAGCTGGTTTGTCTTTGGGATACGATGGCAGAACAGCAGAGCTCTTCTGAGAGTGAGGCTAGCACTAGCAGCACTGTCTTGAGGCAGAGATCGAGGAAACAAAAGCCCTCTTATGTATGGGATTATTTTACTTTTCCTGAAGGCCAGCAAAAGGTAAATGCACCCTTAGTGACTTGTAAGCTGTGTAAGCGTGTACTTTCTAGAGGTAATCCTAACAGGAAGTATTCCTTTGGGAATCACACCATGAAGAGACACCTCCAGGATGTACACAGAAGGACACATGGTCATCTTTTTGGAGGTAACTCTTCAGAAAGACAAGCCAGTACATCCACAGCAGCTCAGCCTGAACCATCATCTGCAGGGCTGACTCCTTCTTCTGCAGGTCAGGTGAGCCCTTCATCTGTGGGGGGAGAATCTCCTTTTGCTGGCCCTCTGGAAATCAACCCTCGATTTCGGAAGGTTGATATTCGATGCACATTTTGTCAAGATCTAATTTGCTATAGGGAGACCAGTGTTTCCCTAGTGAACAACAAAATAGATCAACACATTTGTCGCTTTGAATAATTTTCCCATGCTTCCTTTCCTCTGTCCCTGCATGAACACAACGGTTCTTTTAAGAGCCAACCTTATCTTTCATCTTTTTTTTACATATGTTTTTAAAAACTTTTTTTATTTTTTTTTTACCGTACGCGTACGGTGCGCGTACTTTTTTTTTTTTTTTTTTAAAAACACTAAAAATCAATAAACACATTACAAGGTCCTTGAGAGACTACAATTATTATTATTGACTTACCATACTCACTGAAAAAATATTTATTCATTTGTTTTTTTTAAAAATATTTTTAAAAATGTTTGTAGTTTTCGAAAATTTTCTATATCTATCTGGAAAAAAAGAAAAAAGTATTAATATTTTTAAAACATTTTATAATACAGTACACATATTTACATGGGTGTGTGCTAAGAGTCTGCTTCTTCCCCCAAAAATTCGCTCCCCCTTTCCATCTAATGCAACTGTGAAATCACCAGAGCAATACGCAATAAATCTCTGCCTATAATTCCTCTCTGCACACAGAGTCATGTTTTCACATTAGTCCCAAAACGAAATTTCTTTGCCAATTTGAAAGCACACTTACTGCTCTTTTTTTTTTCGGGGCAAGTGAAAATCACTTTTACAGACTGACACATTATGAAACCACTTTTTTTGATTTATTTAAATGCACATGTCCAAACTGTTTTTTCAG
Organism: Triturus cristatus; assembly: GCF_964204655.1. NCBI lineage: Eukaryota > Metazoa > Chordata > Amphibia > Caudata > Salamandridae > Triturus > Triturus cristatus. Next base: position 873,052,097 of record NC_140593.1, read on the forward strand.
ACCACCACCATGTGTATTCTCGGTGACTGCCTACACTCCAGCAAGGGCAACCAGCCTTAGTGATGCTGAATGTATTTGCATTACAGACTGAAACCTGAAAACCCCACTCGCTTGTAAATACTGTGCATGACTATACATGGCAAGCACATGGGTGTGTGCTAAGACTCTGCTTCTTCCCCCAAAAATTCGCTCCCCCTTTCCATCTAATGCAACTGTGAAATCACCAGAGCAAGACGCAATAAATCTCTGCCTATAATTCCTCTCTGCACACAGAGTCATGTTTTCACATTAGTCCCAAAACGAAATTTCTTTGCCAATTTGAAAGCACACTTACTGCTCTTTTTTTTTTCGGAGCAAGTGAAAATCACTTTTACAGACTGACACATTATGAAACCACCATGTGTAACTACAACAAAAACAATTTCCATTTCTATTATTCATTTCTTAAGTTACCACATACATCCCCTCTCAAACTGTAAACTCACCTTTAAAATTAGTTAGTTGTGAAAGAAATGTGACACTCAAACAGCAGATTATCAGAGCCAGGATCTCTGTTGTGTTCACCTCTCTCCTCTCAGCAGAACCAGATAATGGCAAACTTTCCCTCTATTTTTCCACACATATACTTGTAAGTTTCAAATCTCAGTGCTTCCCCCTTTTTTTCAAATGTAATCACACATTTCTATTGGTTGAAAACCAACCCTTTTCCAAAAGTACCCTTCCCCCAACTTGACTTCTGCCTAGTACCCTTCCCCCAACTTGACTTCTGCCTGCTACCATAGCAACAGCTCATGGAACACTGCTGTGTTGAGTTAGGTCAGAAGTTCGCCAAACAATGTTTCAATTCCACAGAGCAAGAGTGCTTGACTTTTCAAACCTAACAGCAAATCCATAGTACTGTTCTTTGGTTACACATTTTTTTTACCAATACAAAACATGCTTCTATTAATTTACACATACAGCCTAGTTTTTATTCTAGAATGGTATGAAACAGCCAATCAGTTCTTTTTGTTTTGTAAAAAATATGTATGCCTCCATTTCCAAACTGTCTTTCTTTTCATATTGCCATTCTACTGAAAGACACCTCCTGAGTGCATCCAGTTCTCCTTTGAAGATGTTCACAGTGTGGATTGTAGGGCACAGCTATGTCTTCTGGAGTGAAAAGTTTGCAGAGGAAACAGGTATGGTGAGAGACCTTGCTTTGCCAAATGTAGACATTAAATGGATTGGTCAGAGAGGGTTAAAGTGGCACCAATTGATGCCATTGGTGAAATCCTTCATTCAAATCCAACACCCTGACCTCATAATAGTGCACTGTGGTGGCAATGACCTAGGCACTTTGACTGGGGTAGGTCTGGAAATGCTTATGAAGGACACCTTTGCACAACTGTTTACACTTTTCCCTAAAACTGCCTTTGTGTTTTCCAACATATGCCAAAGGCAAAAATGGAACTGGTCCAATCATTTCTGTCCACAGATTGACAAAGCAAGAAAGCACGTCAACAAATCTGTTTCTGCTTTCCTCCGTGACTATGGTATGGGTGCCATTTACCACAACAACTTGCGTTATGACATGCAAGACATTTATAGAGGAGATGGTGTGCACTTCAATGATGAAGGGAACAGAGTCTTCCTCTTGAACCTTAGACTCTGCATCGGTACTTACTTGTAGGTACCACTTAAAAAATGACTTCATAAACACAACAGCTCTTTTTAGAGCTCCCTAATATCTAAACTCTTAAATCTGCTTTTCATTTATTTATTATTATTTTTTTTTTACCGTACGCTTACCGTAAGCTTACCGTACGCGTACCCCGTGATTTTTTTTAAAATCAATAAATGTTTTTTTTGTACTTTTCTGTCCTTCTTTGACCCCCTTACAAATGTTAGGGGGTCTGTAACTCTCCTCATTGCCCCCTTTCCTTGTTTTCACTCTTTTTTTTCAGAGTGAAATACACAAAATGGCGGCCGCCGCTTCCTGGTTTCGACCGATTCGAATGTTTACTAAGATCTAAGAGCCAATCAGAATCGCGCTCGCGCACGCCACCGTACGCTTACCGTAAGCGTACGGTAAGCGTACCGTAAGCGGGCTCAGATATATATATTGATTTAAAGGCTATTTTCTCAGAATCTACTGAACAGATTTACACCAAACCTACAAAAGGCACTTCCTTGACCTAGGGACTACCTCTCTGCCAAATTTCAAGTAATTCTGTTCAGCCGTTCGGGCTGTAGCTCGTTCTAAAGGTCCTATGGAAAAATGCATGGGAAAAACGCGTTTTGGGACCCCCCTTATATCTCAGCCCCCGCTTGACGGATCCCCCCGAGACTTTCAGGGTAGGAGCGGAGCGTAGCGCCCCACCTATTTTGAGAAATTCGCGAGGATTCGTCGACCGGCGCCAAAGTTATTCAAAATAGAATGTTGAGGTTTTCCTATGGAAACGTGGTCCTAACTATAACTACCTACTGGCGACCGCCAGTAGGTATATATATATATATATATATATATATATATATATATATATATATATACTATTCACTGATGAGTGTTGATTGCAAAAGCACCAGGATGAACGATAAGCCCATACAGGGCATGATTGTAGATATTATGAATTATACATTTGAAGGATACAATTAATGAAGTTTAACTTAATTGATTTGTATATATTGCAATTGTTTACCAGAAACTGAGAAATGCATTATTCCAGTAATAATTAGGGTGAATTAAGTATCATTTGCACATTGTATAGTTCATATGTACCAATGAATTTAGACATTCTATCATGGCCACCGAAATCACGTTAGTATTGTCAGTATTGACCCTCTTCTATGTTTATGAACTGTAGACTGCCAGTCCTCTCTCTTGCTTTATTGTTTGCTTGATTTATTCATTTATTTTTTATAAAAGAAAACTGTTTGAAACGAAAATGTGACATTGAGGAAGGCGTGCAGCCAAATGCGTCTGTCCATTATATACGTGTGACTATTAAATGTATTTGATTTACGTTGCCAATGTGCACCTCGGTTCGTGACCGTGGGAGAAGGTCACTTGCCGTAATTGAATCGCGTTTCACCAACGTGGAGGAAAGCACCCGTGCCATGTGAAGCGGCAGTAGGTGAACGCACAGGAATCGAATATTACTGCCAGCCCCGCCATGCGTTAATCTGAAGGAATATCGGAATCCATTGGGAAAGGAAATACGACAAGGAAAGCCGAAAGGGCGTGCTCTCAGCGAGAGAACACCGGGAGCTGCGGGTTGGAGAACGCGGAGCTGTCGGCAGATCCCCGCCTGTGTTTCAGGCGCGCAACACCCATTGGACTCACAGGGCTTCAGCTCCCCCCGTCGCGTGTGGCAGCCCGGGATGAGACAGCTTCCCGGCGCACACACAGCCACACCCGAGCACTTCACAGGTCTTTGAAAGACCATTTGCATGTTAATGAGGCCTCGCTGTTGTTTCACCCCTTCTAAAAGCCCCTGCAGCTCCACTCTGCCTATGGCTTAAAAGATTCAGCCCCCCCCCCGAAATTTTTTCTTAGCCCCCCCCCCCCCCGATATTTGGCTCTAGTTGCGCCTCTGCGGTGAGTACAACCTGAATTACTTTCCCGAATCAGAACGCAAGAACGGCAGGCATGTAGGCAAAATAATTGTATTAAACTAACAGTCATACATCTCTGTGCCAAACAGGAATGTTTACAGATCGAGAGAGGGAAGAGGCAGCTGAAGGGCTCTCCACAAAAAGTAAACGCAATATTGATCCCGACCCAAAAGGAACATCGAGAGGTGTAACGACGAGCAGCAATCTCAAAACCCTCTACAATAAATTAGAGAAAAGGTATGAAAAAGAAACAAGGAAGTGGTGGGAGGCTACCTCTTTACAGAGGTATCTGGACTGTGACCGCATCCCCAGAGGCTTACGTATATATACGAAACCCTCCTATGAACATCCTGACCCGCTGCTACTTCAGGAATGTGCGGAATATACGACTTAGTCAGCAAAGGGCATGGTTAAAATCCTAATAAAGTACGCCTGGAGTGATAGGCAAAAATTATTGGATGAAATTAAGGAACTCGAAGCACTGATTACATTGGACAAAGATGTTAAACTAAGAGATGAATTGCAACAGCGGATGAAAAAACGGCTAACAGATTATGAGAGTTTAGACACCGAAAACAAACAACATTTTTGAGAGACGAAAATGACTATGAGTCTGGGAGAATCCTAACATTTGCTAGGAAATACGATGCCCCCAGAAAGCAGCTGTTACAACAGAAAACCAGCGAGATATCTTCACGTGATACATCTGAGTCTGAAATCGAAGCATCCGAGGGTGAGCAAGCAACAAGAAGAAAGGAGAAAAATACCGGAACAACATCTACGACTTTTTATCATGAGTACCAGCTAATGAGGGAAGCAATACAGCGCCCGGCAGCAAGAACACACCCCCCAGAGAGAAGAAACGAAAAACCCGACGGGGAAGGAAGGGGAAAAGACATCTCACCTGTTGGACGGAGAACAAGGAGCAAGCGAGGGGGAAACGGAATTAGAAATCATGCTAGAGAAAAAGACAGTGATCAACCTTTCTAGCAGGCAAATTACACAGAAAGAAACAAAAATCTTAGAGTTGGGTCTCACCTTCTGTCCAACAACGCAATTCGAATATACCAACATGCGGATAGATTTATATAATTTCGGACGCAAATTAAAACTTCTGAAGATACACACTTTACATCCAAAAAAGAAGGAAACAAAAGTGCAAGCAGTTTCAAAGAAAGTGAATCACTCACAGGAATGGAACTAAGTGCCCTCCAAGCGATGAGGGAATTGGAAACTGTAATGAACAGCAATCAGGATGATCCTAGTGATACCATAGATTTCCTAGAAGAGATGGGTATCACGCAAAAAGGTGACACAAGCACCCTGAGAAAAAAATCACGTTTCATCCCACGATGCAATAGATACATTTCACGACCTGGTAATAGAGGACCTTAAGAAATTACAAGCAAGGGGTCCCAATTTGACTAAAGACAATCTAACAAGTCATCAAAGAAAATTAATAACAAATTTAAGTGAAGACGACAATCTGATAATCTAATCCTCTGACAAAGGAGGAAGTGTCGTAATAATTAAGCCTGGGCAAAGCACTACGCTACGCTCGCGTAGTTTGCGAAGTTTGCGCTACTTCGCACTACGCGAATTGCACGTAACACAGTTCAAACACGCATAGCGTAGCGTAGCGTAGTGCAGCGGTCATTTTTTGCTTGCTCGCGGTCCTCAACGTCAAGTTGGCGACCGCGAGCAAGCAAAATGACATCCCGGCGAGACTTTTTCCTTGTTCACGATCAGCAACATCAAGTTGCCGATCGCCAGCGTGGAAAATAAACCTCCCGGCGAGATTCTCAACGTGGGGAGGTCAGGTTTCTCATTGCGAGTGGTCGCGTATGCTCGCGACCGCTCGCGATGGGGTAGGTATGAAGGACAATAAGGACTGTAGTTGGTATTCCAGGTGGTCCAAGGATGCAGAAATTGATTTGTGCACATGGGCTTAAACAGCCTGGTCCATAGCATATTTGCTGTGTCCTACTACTATGGATACACAATCATCTACAGTAAGATTAATCAGACTACCAGTCTGTGTGGGGCCCTGAGATGACATGGTGTTAAAGGATAAGGTGGTAGAATTAACTCAATGTAAGAAGTGCTACATTTTTGGTATTTAAATCTTGAATGGTAAGCAGGAGCTACCATTTTCTATGAAGGAACATTCTTGAAATGATAATAGATTAGCACACAATATTTGGACAATATCTGTGGCCATCTTGGAATGAAAGAGTATAACCCCACCCAATCCCTGCAACTCCTTGCTAGGCAACTGCACACCGTGGTTTGAAGAGACTCACATTTATATGATACTATTTAGCAACAAATGAACGAGTAAACCAAACTCCATGGGAGACTAATCTCTTGGGATTCTTCACAAAAAGATAATCAGATAATTAAAATACTAGCCTTCAATGCACAGACAATCATCTCTAAAACATAGACATTGATAGGCATTGCATGGCCTTTTCAAATTAATGAGATGCAAGTTCCAGCAAGATCAAGTACTTGCTAAGACTGCAAAAGCACTGTTTGGAAGGAAATGCTTTGGAGTAACAAGAGACTGAGAATGATGATTGCAGGGTTTGTTAAAAAAGGATCAGTAATTAGCAATCCAAGCCAATAAACTGTACTTTTTGGGCCAGTCAACAAGGATTCCCATACTCTAACACCTATGTGTACCAACTCCAGGACTGATTGAATCAATACAAAACTGCTCCCATTGGCATCAATGTAACCCCCTGGGAGACAAAGGGAAACCTTCTAGGTAAAACTGGGGGGGGGTCTGCTGGGGACTGCTGCACTCCTGGTAGCCCGCAAAACTTATTTTATCTCCTAGGTGGTACTTCTGCCCATTCTGGGCTCTTGCAGCTGATCGGTCCATGGGATAATGAGTGGCTTTGAGCTGTGCCTTTTACTACTGCTTTCGACTACCTGGGTGCACATTCCAATGGGGGCATCTGAAAGAGCCCCTAAGGACCCTGGAGCCCCTGCCAGCTCCTTTCATGTGCACAACACTCCTCCAGTGTGCCGTGTGGCAGCCTGCTCATCTTCTGTGATGTCTGCGGGCAGGAGCAGGATCCAGGGTGCTTCCCACCTGTGCTAGTTGCGAGCAGTGAGCCTAGTGTGGGGTTGAGCCCACCCCCTCAGACATGGGCAAGGGGGCAGGTGGATATACTGCAGTCCTTATCTTTTCTGGGGCGGTCTGGCCCCCTGGAACAGTGTATGTTACACCAGGCCCTGAGATATGGGGTTCCTAGGGCCTAGAATGATTCTGGGGAGGGTGCTCCATGCATGGACCCTCCTCATTAAAGATATCAATGAAGGTTGCACTGACCCCCCACCTCTCACCTGGGGGCTTTGACCAATATGAAGCGGAGTGCTACTTGCTCCATTTTCTCACAAGTCCCCCTGGGGGACCAGGCTTCTCTTGCTGTTTTCTGCAGCCCTGCTGGGCTAATTCCAACTATCTTTAGGTTGTTTTGCTACTGTTAGTGATCTCTAGTCACAAAGAAGGGGATTTGCCAGGCCTCCTAGCCTTTACATTTAATTCTTGATCTGGAGCTGGATTTTAAGGATCCTGTTGATGAACCAGTACTTTTGTCTAGGCTACTGGTACCTGCCTTTTCACAGGGCAGTCCCTCCTCAGCCAGCCTGCAGAGTACCCCCATGCCACTCTTCCCAGGCTTTGGCCATTTTCCAGGGCACCTATGTCAGCAGTGGAGTCAGTGGCCTCCCTCCTGACATATCAGATGCACAACCAGTTCACAAAAGATACCTGGGAACACTCCAGTGTCCCCATGCAGGTCCATCTATCTACTGTCCATCAGAGTGTGTGAGGGGGCCATTACCACTGTCCCTGGAGAAACACACCTAGTCGCTGTATGCCAGTTGGATTCAAAGTCCTTACGTTTATCCTTCCAGTGGAGCCAGGTGGCTTCTCCTTCCCGTTGGACATTCCTTCACCATTGTCACTCCCAGGTCCAGTGAAGTTTCATGTGTTTCTCACTGTGGGTAGAAAGTTCTAGTAAATGGGCACCTCTGCCTGATCTAAGTGTAGCCCAAAGTCACCCTACTTCTACCCTAAAGATGGTAACTGGGGTGTAGCTTGGCAAGATAGCCGCCAGGAGGTAGCTATCACAGCTCCCGTCCTGGCCTGTGAATACCCTTCCTAATCCTGCCTTGTAGCTCAACAGATTTTAACGGCACAGCTTACTAAGGGGGGGTCCCAGAAGGTCCCATTGTGTCCAGAGCTGCGGTAACGGAACTCCTGTGTGGCCCAGGGGAGTGGCTGGCCTTGTGGGGCCTTGAATATGGTGGCCTGATGGTGTGGAGCGGCTGAGCTCCGAGGAGAGGTGCAACCCCATTGATCTGGCAGCCGGCCCAATCTGCACTGGCTGCTGCAGCGAGGCAGTTGCGAACTGAGCTGCGGAAAGTGGAACCTACCTATGAGGCCACAACAGGACGGTGTTGGTGCTGAAGCAGAAAACTGATGGCAGAGATAGTGAGGCATTTACTGAGGGCGGAGAGCGGTGACCGGTCCCTTGCCAGGAAAGGAGAAGGCGCGAAGACCACTTGTATTCCCGTTCTGGGGCCAGTTACACTTGGCAGGTGCCCCCTCCCCCTCCCCGGCCTGCGCTGTGGAGTGCGCCTACCCATCCCGACTCCCGACTTGTACTATGCTGGCTGTAGTGGAGTGGCAGCCAGGGGCCTAGCAGCTGTGAGCGCAGTACCTCGAGGGGCTGCGGTGGATCTGTATTGCTGCTGAAGTGGGACTCCAAGAGAGGAGGCTTTGTGGCAGGCCCCAGGCATGGTAAGGAGCATCAGAGGGGACTGTCTCTCTTACCAGCAGAGTGACTGTGGTGTTTTGATGGATGCCCCAGTTTCACTTTCCTGGCAGGGGCACCCTGACCACGCCCCCCAGGACACAAGACATTGACCTTGCTGTAGAGCCTGCAAAATTTGGCCCTGAATTGTGGAGGCTTTTATTGCTGCCTGCTGGAGACTCTTGGGTTGTTTCTCTCCTCCTCGATCATACAGTGAGCGGCTTGGGGCAATTACCACTTCCAGGAGGGTAGGGAATTGATGATTGCCACGCAGACGGCATTGCCACTTGGGGTGCCTGTGAGATTGACCGCACAGAGCGTACCCCCCACCTTACAGTACTTGCTGATGAGACTTCTGCTGGGGGGGGTTTCCTGCTGCCACACTGCTCTGAAGACGCAGCGACAGTGGTGACGGGGGTTCACCCATCTTCTTGCCTGCTGTGGACCATTTCTCCTTACTGGTTCGATCGATGAGCCCTTGTGGAGTTCCTGGGAGGCATTGCGCCAATCCCTCAATGTCGGACGCTGGAGGCTGGTGGGTACTGCTGCTGCTGCAGTTCCTGGAGAGCGACCTGTTGGCCTGGGGAATCTGTGGCTGAGCCGGGGGAGCTGTGTCTCTCCTGCCCCCCCCCCCCCCCCCCGGTGACTAGTGGTGCTGAAGGGGATGGGATGGGCGGTCCTTGCCCCCTTTCCATTTGAGAACATTGCCAGGCGCTGACTGCAGCTTGTGTGGCCATAGCCAGGCGGTGGACACTGTTCCTTTCCCTCGATTGCTAGGCTATGTGCCTGCGGTGACACTTGCCGGAAGACTGCTGGGTGGATCAGTATCCAATACAGTGAGTGGGACGGCTCTCTGTGGACTCAATTGCCCCCTTAGGGACCTGCGGTGCACTGGGGAAGGATAGACTGCAGAGAGGGGTGCAGCAGACTAGGATCGACCAGATCACAGCCCCTGGGGAGGACACGAGGGTTGATCCTCTCCAGGAGAATCCTGCCAAGGACCGGGGGCAGAGGCTGGCTCCCACAGGCACTCAAATCCTGGCTGCGATTTAGGCATCCAGCGCTGTAATGCAGACCAAGATAGATACTGTCTCCTTGGACATTGGCCTCTTACATATGGACCTGTGTAAAGTGGCGGAGAGGTCCCTGGCCACAGAGCAGGATGTGGCCAAGCTCAAGGAGGAGGTTGCTGCTTTGAAAACTACCCTGACTGACCTTTCGGCCAAGACAGCATGCTGTAATCTTTAATTTGTTGGATTTTCGAAGGGGGTGGAGGGGGGCAGACCCCGGAATTCCTTCTTGAGTGCTGGATTTCAGAGACAATCCAGTCTGCCATATTGATCCCCCTGTTCGTGATCGAGCATGCTCACAATGCTTTGGCCCCAGTGGCTGCGAAAGGGGACATCCCCGGGCATGGTGATAGGGAAGTTACTTAACTTTAGAGCCAGAGATGCTGTTCTGTAGGTGGTCTGACAGGCTGGAGACCCCATGTTTGATAATCAGGTGATTCGTATATTTCTGTATTATACGAGAAAGGTTGAAGGAAGTGACCCTATTAGGGCCACCCGGGTCACTCACGACCACCTCTCAGCCTTCCATACAAATGAAGAGTCGGTCAGACAGTAGAGAATACAAACCAAAGTTATTTATTAGTATTCGCTCGAGCGGAGTCCGGTCTCACCAGCCTCCTTAGATAGCTGCCAAGGGACTGCCCACCATCCACAATGTAAAGTCAGATATACATTTCCAACACCCCTTAGACATACCCAGACTGGAATTTCCCAGCCTGGGCACCGATGAACAAAGGAGGCACAGAAGGATGAGCTACCATCCTGAGACCGGGTACACATTATCTTAGCTCCAAGGTTACTCAGCCCGTGCCCGTCTCTCTGAGAGTGGGAGCCGGGCTACCTACAAGGAAAGTCATGCAAAAACAGAACGAGCTATTCATTAGTGCTGCGAAGCTCAACCTTAAACAATAAAAAGAAACAATCAAGGCTGCTTTCTGCCGAGGCAGACAGTAGCCTTGTTTCGATCGTGGCTGAATACAAAATGGTGCCGCGAATGCTAACTTAACTCGCATAATGCTACAAGGAGTCAGCTAGACGTGTTTTCCAGTCCAACAGACCCTCCTTTTAGCATTTGCTAACAATTTTGTCTAATGCATAGGAAAGTAATAAGTGCTTGCATCAACAGACTACTGGTACCACTTTTATTCACACATTATCAGTACTCAAAATGCCTTTGTCGATCGCCATTAAATAGTGGACAGTTTGCATCATCATTGTTGAGGAGTTAGTATCATGTACTGGGGCCTTTGGTGTAGGTGTTAACTTTCTAAACCAGTATGTGCAACAGGCAGAAAAGCAATGGATGCAGAGGCAGCAAGTGAAAATGACACCGGCAATAGCTACTAGAAATAGAAGGACCTTCCAACCCCAGGATGCTGGTAAACCCCAGAACCAACCAGAAAGAGTCCAAGTGCCATTCTCTTGGTGAATGTCGGATGCAAGCCTGTGCACCTTCTGTATTGCATATATATTAGGAGCGTGGTCCGGTATGGATACACAGCAGCTACTGCCAATGACGCGGTAGGCCCCACCCCGATCAGCAAGGATGACGTCTAACACCATCCTGTTCTGAAGAGCAACAAGCCTCGTAGCCTGGAGCTCAGCTGTAATATTGGTTAGAATTCCAGCCGTGGTATTAATGACCCTTTCCACCACTCTGGTGAGGCGATGGATATTAAGGCTATTGGACATAGGGCCCCAGAAAGGAACGATACCCTTCATAGCATCAGTGAACTGCTCTAGGGTAGTATCTGTCTGATCGATGTCTTCTGTATTGATAAACCTTCTAATACGGAATAGGTGAACACCTCTACGCTGTAATCGGTGATCTCTATGGTGGTTGGATGGTGCTATATACACTGGGGAGGAGGAAAGAGACATAACATATGCCAGACCACCCCCTAGGAAGCCACACATAAGCCTAGGACTCACAAACAGACGGAAATTAAGGCTATTGGACATAGGGCCCCAGAAAGGAACGATGCCCTTCATAGCATCGGTGAACTGCTGTAGGGTTGTATCTGTCTGATTGATGTCTTCTGTATTGATGACCCTTCTAATACGGGATAGGTGAACACCCCTACGCTGTAATCGGTGATCTCTATGGTAGTTGGACGGTGCTATATACACAGAGGGAAGGACGAAAGAGACATAACATATGCCAGACCACCCCTTAGGAAGCCACACATAAGCCTGGGACCCACAAACGAAATAAACATTATAGGATAGAAGTAAGGGAGGGTTTCTGGTCGTGCTCAACACATAAGTATAATTACAATTACTCCTTCCCACTTGAACATTTCCAAGGCCTTGAACACAAAAACTAGCTGTTGTGTTAACTACTGGCACTGGCATTGCTTCATTCTGAGTAATATTTTGCATCTGGAAAGACCGAAAATATTCAGTGACGTTAAATCCCTGAAAATCCAACATTTCATTTCGAAGCCATGTTACATTTTTTAAGTTCTCATATATATTCATACAGGCTTTGGGGACAATGTATCAGGGGCCCCTCACTCTCCTGGAGTAAACCCTTGATGAACACCGTATGTATTCTAACACAGTATCATAGTCAGCATATGTCATATTCATGGCATCAGCATGGAAATGACTATACACCATGGTAAACAGTTGGAACCAGGCTTCACAGCTCCCAAGGTAGGAAAACGGCATGGACAGTAATATATAATTTTTACGAGTCACAAAAGGTAGCAGGCCGCAAATTCAACAATTAGTAACATTTGAGGTATGGTGCGCCTGGTGGAGCATCTGTAAGAAAACGTTATCAACATATGTTTTCCTGTGCTTGCCCTTATGAGGGGCCAATTAACAAACATGTGTTCGAGAGGAACGGGTGTTGTACCAATCAAAGAGTGCACAGGATATTTCTCTTCAAGGAACCACGCTATTCCAAGCATTGTTATCACAAAGATCAGAATAATTACTATGAAAACTATCTTACTCTTAACAGACCAACTAGACCAACCCAAACCACACTGCGCAAAACGTGGGTCCGCAATGGGCTGTTTTTCCTCCATAATAGGGCGACCAAATGGATACATTTTTGAATCAGAGGAAAGGATATGCAATGGAGCCAACGATGAGAAAACAAGAAAGGGCCAAAGTTCCCAGTGTCCGTCAGAGTCTCACTGGTAGACTCCTATTGTTCATCTGCGGTGGTGCTGTTGGGCACTTTCAGTGGAGCTGTGCGATCGCAGCCCTTTTTGAAGAAATCCAACATCATTCAGGGTAGTGTAACTCCCTTTTTAGGGGAAGCACTTCGAATTCACCCTGTCCAATGTCTGAACAATGCACCAATCTCCCTTTCCCTTAACTACTGTTGGTACCACAGGCAAGGTACACCCTATTCTTTTTCCTCTCAGTCCATCCCTACTAGTCTGACTTCTCCTTTGGTGCACTGATCTTCTGTCAGGGGCGCAGATTGCACCTAACTACTCCAGGGACAGAGGGGTCTGCAAACAGGGGCTCAGACTCAGAGAGACCAATGGACTGAGGCTCAAGCACAGATGGGCCAGCAGGCTAGGGCTCCTGGATGGCCTTAATCTCCGTTGGCACCGCCTCGTTCAACACTGCGTTGTTTTCCTCCTCATTGGGTGCCCTCGTTAGTCATGCATCTGAGAGGGGAACAAAATGAGGTACTTGCTCCATTTCAGAGTCGCCGATTCCATCAAGTAACAATTGGTGGGAGGGCAATGGAAGGGGCACTCTCCAGCAATGGTTAGAATGAATCCAATTCTTCTGGCCGTCCACCTTCACTGGCGCTCGAGTGGCGAGGAGGACAGGACAGGCCCCTTCCAGCATGGCTCCAAACTGATTTTCCTCTGAAAGTTCCTCACCAGGACATAGTCACCGGGTCGGATTTCGTGGCCTAGCCCCTCGGGAGCTGGCGGCAAAGCTTCATAAATCTGTTGGTGAATAGAGAAAGTTTTTAGTCAACTCATATAAATAATCAACAAGTAAGGGGTATTCTATCTCGGAGAACCGACAAGGTCGCGGGATGCCCCAGACATTCGACGGGTGCCCAAACACAACCACACACGGTGACAATCCTGTCGTAGAGTGGGCTGGTGCTCTTGTAGACAAAGGAGCCAATGGTAAAGCATCGGGCCATTGCAATCCTGTGCTCTCTTTGATCTTTGCCAGTTTCAGTTTGAGAGTACCATTGTACTTCTCAACCAAACCTGCTGACTGGGGGTGATTTACAGCATGAAATTTCTGCTTGATGTGCAAGCCGTCGCACACTAGCTGGATAACCTTTGAATTGAAGTGACGTCTGTTGTCACTCCAAATCAAACGGGGCAAACCAAAATGCAGGTAGAACTCCTTTAGGAGTGCATTTGCCGTCACCATGGCTGTGTTCTCTTTAGTGCGGTAAGCCTCAATCCATTTACTGAATGCACAAACAACTACTAACACGTATTTCAGATTGTTGACTTGTTCCATTTCGATGTAATCCATCTGGAGAACCTCGAAAGGGAAGGAAGGCGATGCAAAATTACCAGGAAGTGTAGGGGTGCCTTACCCAGGATTATAACTAGGCTGTCCGGTTTTAGGTTTAAACCTATAATAACTGATAAAACCCCACTGATGGAGAAACAGCCCTCACCAGTGAAAACATATAAAGACTGAAAAAACACCTGCACAACCACAAACTAAATTCCATTTAAAGAAAGGAAAGAGAGAGTGAAAGTCATTTTTTTTCTTCCTGAAGGGGCCAATACAATGTAACTTTGTTATACAAGCTAGCAGTAAGAAAGTCTGGGTTAACACTATTCTGCTTGAATTTTGTTGTTTTGGGTTGCCACTAAAATATTGTTTCTTCTTCCTTTTGTTTTTTTTCAGTTTTGTGGTCTTCGGTCTAAAGATGCAGGGTTTAGAAGCATGTTTTAGTCTTGTGTCATTATTTTATAAACTGTAGAGGATCAGGAAACATCAAAATCATATTTGATATTTTGGCTGCGTTTGATTCTTTCAGTGATAGGTAAAATGTCTGGTTTCATAAGAATCTTTCCGAATATGTGTCATCACATTTACCCACAGAGAATAGGTAAAAACCCTTAATACATCTGCCCCAAATTTCTAGTGAGTTAGTATTGATAGTAGGGGAATTTCCAACACCTCAGACTTTAAACATTCAATGCAAGGTATAGTGACAAGAATATGTGAAAAGAGCGCTATCACCAAGCATCTGGGATAGTGGTTAAAATATGACACCAGACTTTTGGAAAACATGGAATGCAGTGTCACTTGGAATGCTCTGCAAAAAAGGTTATTTCCAAGGTCAACAAAGATTAGAGTCTGAAAACACCCTTGTCTGCCAAGTGTTCAGCATAATTGGTGTAGATGTGAAACATCTTCTTGAGAGTAGGCTAGGGGACACCTTTAGTGACTTTGGCACTGCAGCATGTTCCATGTTAGAGTGCTTGCCAGTTGGTAAGCAAAGCAATGGTGAAGAGCAATTCAGGAACTTTTATTTTACAATGTATGAGAAATGGCTTACAGTGATACATAGAAATGTCCCTCACCACCAATGGCAGTTGAAGTCAATGAAACCTCACTATGGTACTCTTCTAGATCCCTTCCGTAAAGGGGAATTTCTTCCGTAGTTTCAAAAGAGCTGCTTCATTTTTGGCCGCTTCAATATCTCTGAGTATACAAACGCCCAGATCAGCGCAAATGTTGCAGAACCTGCCCTGAGAATCGCAATCTTCAAATAAACCAGTCTTGGCATGGAAAGCTATGTCAGTAGCCAGAGTTAACAAATTGTGTACTGGCTGGTTTGGGGTTGCACATATCAAGTGCCAATGTTGAGAGGGCCATTTCACAGAAGTTTACATGGGAAGGAAAGAGAGAGCGCACTTGACCAAAGACTCACTGAAGAAGTATTGTATGGTGTACTACAATAAGTTTAATTTGCAAAAATCTATTTGGACATCATATACACTATACTTACACTGTCTATATACCATGCGCTATCAGTGCAGAAAGCAAGCAATAAAAGCAAAACGTTCCATAAACACCGGAAAAACACTGTTTCTGTAGTTTTTAATGGAGCGAAAATGTGTAACCACTGATAACCACTGTTTTTTAAAGTATTGAAATCACTTGAAAACACTGAAAAAACACCACCAGAATTTACCAAAAATAGAAACTAAAAACAGGAAAGCCTAATCATAACTCATACATACCATGCAGTACTTCAATAAGTGAGCAGCAACTTTGGGAATGTTGTCATCCTGCCATACAGGATCTAACAGCTTTCATATTCCCTTTGTATTAATGTGGGCTGGCCCGTGCGCCACAGTGACCACAAGAAGGACATATGCATCCGGTCACATCCACCTCTGCTTTTCTGACTTGTCAGTCCAGCACCCATCCTCATCCAAACGTACCGTACTTTCCTGCCATACAGCTATCTCCTAAGTTGTTGCCTCACTCTGGATCTCTTTGACATTGTCCAGTGTGTCCTCAAACATGGTGGCCTCGGGTACCCACCTGGCCAGACCCTCTACAAACATATTTTTCATCTTCATTCGAGATGTCTCCATAGCTATCTGATCTGCAAATGCATTCCCCTCTCCACATCATCGGTGATTGCCTTGTGGGCACTGCACTTCACTATAGCTAATTTCTTAGCGAGTGTCAGGGCAGATAAAAGCCCATGTATAAGGCGCTAATTCTAAATGCTTGTCCCATGGGATGTGAGAAAACCTCTCTCTGCTCAGAGCTGCCCAAAATTATGGGCGACCCCGAGGCGTACTGGCTGTCAGTATAGATATTGACAGCCTGTCCCTCGCTCAACTCACAAGCTCTAATAAGGGCGACTAACTCAGCTGCCTAGGTGGATTGATAAGGAACTTGTGATGTCTCGACTACCGCATGCAGTGTAGTGAGTGCATATGCTGCGGTGGTAGTGACATCTAGTAATTTGAAACAAGAGCCATCGACATAGTTCCCCTTGGGGGTCAGATAAGGGGACATCAGTCAGGTCTACCCGTCCCTTCGTCTCCTCCTCTGTCTGAAAAAGACAATCATGTATGTCAATTTCTTGACTCTCAGAAGGGAGGGGTGGTAATGTGGCAAGGTTCAGAGTGGCACATCTTTTTATCGTAATATGCGGGGTGAAAAGAGTTAACTCATAACCAATCAGACGTGCACTGGTAAGGTGCTGCGACTTGGTCTTGTTCAAGAGAGTGTCCACAGCATGCGTTACCATGACTGTGAGGTCCGTATAAAGTATGAGCCCAGACGATTGCCTTATAGAGATGGCCACATCCACGACCGCTCTTAGACAGCTCGGTAGGGCTCTGGCTACTGGGTCAAGCACACGGAAAAAAAAAGCAAACGGCCGTAAACTACCTCCAAATGCCTGTGTTAAAACAGAAAGTGCACAACCAGCCATCCTGCGTACATATAACACAAACAGTTTTGGATAATCAGGTGTGCCAAGCACAGAAACTGAGCAAAGCGCAACTTTTAAGACTGCTGACATTCATGCGTCCAAGGCAGGGGCTCATGCACGTCTTTAGTGGTTAGCGCTAGCAGACACTTTATTAGTAATGAGTAATTAGGGATCCAATGTCGACATTAGGAAGTGATGCCAATGAAGGCGCGTACATCCCTCTGAGTTTTAGGGATGGGCATTCTAATAATGGCGCTAATAAGCTCAGGTGTCAATCTCCTACCCTCCTTCGAAAGTAGGTGACCGAAATAGGTGACCTCCTGTCAACAATACTGAAATTTGGAAAGGGATACTTTATGTCTGTGGTGAGCCAAATGTAGCAACAACTTAACCGTACTGTCTTTGCATCCCTGTTCAGTGTCAGAAGCAATCAATACGTCATCCACGTATTGGAGCAATACATTACCTGGAGAAAGTGTGAGGGAATCCAACTGGGCTTTCAAGGCGTGTCTATATATTCTAGGGCTCTCAGTATATCCCTGAGAAGCCAGACAGAATCTAAAACTTCTGCAAGCTAGTGTAAAACCAAATAATTAACGGCTATCGGGGTGAATTGGTATACTGAAGAACGCATTTTTCAAAGCAATGACAGAGCAGAATTTGGCAGAGGATTGAATCATTGTGAGAAGGGCAGTTATGTCAGGGACCACCGGGAACTGAGGAACAACTATTTTGTTGACTGTGCACACAAATCAATCTCAAAACGATAAACATCTGCATTGTCATCGGGGGAGTCCGGGATGTCTTTTTGAGGATAGGAAGAATAGGGCTGTTGCACACGTTTACTGCTGTCTCCTCAACTACCCCCTACTCAATCAAATATTTTATAATGCATAACAAAGCTTGCTCCCCCACCTGAGGAATTTTGTACTGGGGAATATGGCACTAAATAGCGTTGTCCTTAACTTTGATGAAAACTCAGGGAATTTGCAAGAGTCCCACATCTGTATTACCTGTCACCCACAAAGTGGGTGGCACATCCTTAAACTCAGCAGGAAGGGGCGCATCTTTGGACAGACACTGCTTGGAACTCGTTACATTTGGTCCCATCGTCATATAGACACCTTCGGGAGAACAAAAAATTGTCGCATGCAACTTCTTCAATAAATCTAAGCCCATTATATTTTCTCCACAATTGGATGTCAATAGAAAAGGCGAATCCATAGTAAAGGGGCCGATAGTCAAGGTAAGTGGTTTGGAAAAGGAGCTCACAACCGGTACACCTGCAAAGCCTACTGAAACATTATTTTGGCCAGACAGAGCTGCCTCGGGGACCAGCGAACGAGAAACAGAGCTATTGATTGCACTTGTGTCCAATAAGAACTTCCTAACTGAGCCTTGCAAATCTGCAGTGACATAATGACCGCGCTGATCTACAGGTATCTGAACTGGTCCCTCACCCTGTCCCTGGCTGTCCTAGCTTTGAGACATCCCTGTCACCTCGTTTAGATCATAATCATCGTGGTAATATGTTTCCCCTCGTGGGTCATCAAAGTAGTTGTGATCAGAGCGACCCTGCGATGTCCCATCCTCCTGGGCCTTGTCCCAATCACTTACTCCACGACCCCATCCACTAAAACCCTGTCCTTGAGGGGCTGCGACTTTCTGTAATGACACCAGACACTCTTTATGCCAGTGTCCCTCCTCTTTGCAATTTGCGCACTGATTCAGCCCTACAGGCACAGCATTCCTGCTAGTACGGGGAAGCTGTCGGGCCAGACCAGCAGCATGTCCCCATTTATTTCCGCTAGATGCCTGCTATAACAACACCTTCGTCTTCAACTCCTTATGCTTCTTTTCCACCTTCTCTTCTTCTCATTTTCCCTCTGCACATAATACTGTGCCATTCTCAGAATTAGAGAAAGGTAAGATGTTGCATAAGTGCTCTCCGAAGCCTGCAACCAAGTCGCGATCTCTGGGAGCAGATTTGTGACAAATCTATTGACAAACAACCGGACACCCCCTTCGACTGACAAATCCTGTCCACTAAAATCCAAAAACACATCCTCAAACTGTGTGAAAAAATCATACACACTCTCATCTTTCTTCTGACGACATGCCTCTAACTTGTCCCAATGTACCCTCCTCGGAGGAATTAGGGAATGCATATAGGTAATAATTCAACCAGGTGAAGCTAGTATCTCTGGCTCTGGCTTCTCTCCAGGCTTCCTCTCCTTATCCCATGCTTTAATCTGGTCCCATGTACCACCCAATTCTACAGCGTGGTCCTGTGTGTGCACCTGCCTCCAAATGTCGACGGGCACCAGCAGACCAAAAAAAAATCTGTCAATTCCTTATAATATGCAGTAGGATTTTTCCTAGGGTCAGGTAACTGAGTTTTAAGAGATAACACCTCACTCCTCTTCCACGGGGTATAGATCCACTGTTCTTGGAAGCAGGCCTCTCTACCTTTGGTCTAATGACAGCATCATGCTGATCTCGAAGCTCTGGCAACTCAGGGTGATTTATGGGGTAGACTTCCCTCATTTTAACTGGGATACTGTGTTTGGGCTCTTCTCAAACAGCCTACCACGGTAGGCGACCAATGTTGCAACATTTCCGAAAACCTCCTCAGGCGCCATACCAGCAACATATACGTTATCTCAGATATCATAAATAATCTAGGGCGCTATAGCTTTGAAGCACTGTTCCCACAATCTGATCAGTGTAGCGACATGTGCTTAAAGGCATGCTGCTGCACAAACGGCTCATAATCTCTCATCACACTCCACATATCTTCAGTACTCTAGATGGGATGACGGGCCCACTGAGCGGCCTGATTTGCTACAGCCCCTTTTTTCATCCTCCCCCACATCAGATCGTATTAAAATTCGTCCCAACCACTCCCTAGCTGTCATCCAGCCCCCATCCCCCAGTCCACGTAAAGGCGTTCCACTAGCTAGCACTGCCGGGGAGTGAGGGAAGAGGGAAGGGGTAGTAGCTGAGTGAGCAGGCACCAATGTCGTTAATGACTGTGCTGTGGGCGTAAGGGCTGGAGAAAGAGAAGACATGGACACAATAGGCATAGAAGTGAGGCCAGCAGTTATCTCAGGAGCGGAGGGCGAGGCCACAGAATTGACAGGAGGCGCAGCGGCTAAAGCAACTGGGTCAATAACAGAAGAAATGGCAACAGCAGGGGTAGAAGAGACAGACGGCTGGGGCACAGCAGGGTATACTCTCTGCGGGGCATATGGAGGCGGAGGTTGGGTGTCTAACAATTCCTCCACGAATGTATCACCTTCCTCTCGCGCAACATAGGATTTGTCACATTGCAATCAGAACTTTCTATCAGCACACTTACTGTCTGCATTCTCCCTTTTCAGGCTTCTTTTACTGCCTTCATTTGCCTCTGCTTAGCTTTCTTCTGCCATACCTGTAGATAATCAAACACCGACTGCCTACTCTGTTATGCAACCAATTTATCCTGCAGGAAATTCAGTTTTGTTCATCAAAGGTACCTGTTAATGGCCACTGCAACTCAGCATTGTCCCTTGTATATTTGTGCCGTAATGTACTAAACATAATAGGGCCAAGGCCATGTTTGGCATACATGTCAAAGTTCGGGGTGCCCTCAGGAGGCGCAGGCTGCCTTTCCACCAATTGAGCATCAGTAGAACAACAACGACAACTCACACAACATAGCTAGGCTTTCCTGTTTTCAGTTTCAATTTTAGGTATATTCTGGTGGTGTTTTTTCAGTGTTTTCCAGTGATTTCAATACTTAAAAAAAACAGTGCTTTTCAGTGGTTACTCATTTTCGTGCCATAAAAAAACAGCAGAAATAGTGTTTTACCGGTGTTTATGGAACGCTTTGCTTTTATTATTGCTTGCTTTCTTCACTGATGCATGGTATGTAGACAGTGTACGTACAGTGTATATGAGGTCCAAATACATTTTTACAAGTCGAACTTATTGTAGTACACTATGCAATACTTCTTCAGTGAATCTTTGGAAAACAAACGATTCACAATAATGAAAGAGAAGAGCAGACTGAATTGAAAAATGTGGTCATTCAATTTCTCCCAAGAGGAGTCCAGAAGCTGCTTGTTCCCCCATCAATAGTAGCGATGAGATGCGTTTTACCAAACAAATGCAAGGCGAACAAAACCAGCACAGTAGTCAAACATGCATTAGCAGCCTGCTGCATTTGGAAACGCATTGGGGATTGGGGAGTTGAAACGAGAGCAAAAATGTTTAGAGTTAAAATATTTTATCAACTATCAAATATAGGGGCATATCAACAACAACCGGCGATAATTATCTCTAAGCGCACTTAGCGCTAGGATAATTATCGCCGGCTAGCGTGAATTTTTATCGCTGAGATAGCGTGCTATTAGCAACGCTTATCTCAATAGCGATAAAAATCCTCACGCTAACAGGCTAACCTGAGATTATCGCTGGAAACCCAGCGATAATCTCACGTTACCTTGTTGATAGGGACAGACAAACTTAGCCATGATATCCTCCTTCCATAGGATATCATGGCTAAGTCAGAAAAATACCAGACGTAAAAAAGCAGCGTTAACCGCGGTTAGCGCTGCTTTTTTTGTCTCTAACAGGGTTAGCGACATTCTTGATAATAGGAGAAATGTCGCTTAGCGACATTTCTCCTATTGTTTTACTCTGGAACGCCCCCTTTGCATCTCATTAGAGATGCAAAGGGAAGCGTAGAGTAAAAGGGTGCTAACATGCAAATTTGCATGTTAGCACCCTGTTGTTGATAGGGCGCTAGTTTTATCTCTCCTTTTTTGGCTTTTAAAGCCAAAAAAGCAGAGATAAAGCCCTTGTTGATATGTCCCTTAATTTGGAATGTCTAACACTTTGGCGCTTCATTAAGGCAACTTCATAGTAGAGCCAATGCATAACCAGAGTAAGGTTTAACAGTTGCTTTTTGCTGCATATTTTTTTTGGGGTGTGTGCAACCTTGGATTTCTTGAGGGAGGAGAGCTGACTATGTTATCGCGGACCATGACCTAACTGCTGGTCTCCTCGTACGAGTACCCCCAAAGAACGGTGCAAGCAATATACCAAATTATTCTCTCCTGCGGCCCAACATTACACCCCCACCCTCCCGGTGTAGCACTGGCACCACCCAGACAACCTTCCTTGCTCCGTGTCTGTCAACGGGGGGGGGGGGGGGGCAGGGGCGCAATTAGCCTTCTGTAATCTTTTTGCTGCCGCTATGCCAGACACTCAAATTATTGCACGCTCCGCCGCCTGTTTGAGCCCACCAGCGCGCCACCCACTGTTCCTTCCACCTCCAGCATAATCCCTGTGTGTCCTTATTGCCTCGTGCCATGAGAGCCCCCTCCCTTTCATGAAGGTGACCGTCCTCTCCCCATCCACCAGCGCAAACTACCGCCAGCCTCCCTTGCATTTCTCCCTGTATTGCGCCCCTTCATCCCTCCCCAGATAGGTCCCCTTGAGCGCCACCATAGGCACCGTGGTTATTGCCAAAGAGTTGTAACTTATTTAATTAGTCTAGGAAGGATGAAAGGCTGGGGAATAAAGACTGGGTCAGAAACCGCTATCCAAGGAAACCAGCGGCTCCTTGAATCCACCCTGCATGTGAGTTGGAGCCAGCCCGGCAGTTGAGGGCGGAGAACAGACAACCTTGCCCTATGGTCCCACCTGCCTGTCCCATCATTGTGCCTGCTATGAGGCACCCACCCCACCCCCCCAGATCCCATCTGATGGCACTGTATCTTCGTTTCCCTCCCTCCCTGCATCTTACCGTGTTCTGCCACGGCCTTCCGACCTAAAAACAAGACGCTTTTTTTCAATGTAGGTGGCCTTTGGCGATTAATTGAGAGATCCTCTCCTCTCTGGAGTGTGGTTAAAATCTAGTTTCTCTGGAATAAAAATAAATGCAGCCTCAATAGTATTTTTAACCTTTCAGAATTTGAAACAGATGGGTGATATTTGTGTAAAGAGAATTCCCGGGAAATCTGGAGTAACAAAGAAAAAGGATATGGAGTCCATACTCACCTTTACCTTCCTTAGCAGGTATACAAGCACAGCTGTGGCCAGCGTGAGAGGCTTGCGATGCTCCTCCGAGATATATTCTGAATGGTACCTCGCATTTCTCAGCACGACATGCCCTGTTTATTTAAAAATAGTAGTGTATCTTCTCTTCTCAGTGGCAGCATTTTTTGGAAATCTGAGAAAAAACACCCAAGCACTCAATCTGCCCTACAAATCCGTTTTAACGCACAGTGAAGAGCAGTGTGGAAAGCTTGCACTTCAGTGCTTTCAACATGGCAGTTTCATGACCTCCCCATGCCCAAGTAGCTAACACTGCCAGAGGGCTACATCCAGGACTTAAAGTGGGTCGGCCCTTGCAGGTGCTGGGCACAGGCAATTCTGAAAGCAGGTGGTCAGACGCGTCTCTATTGGGCTCTCCATTTTTGCCCTCACCCTCAGTGTGATTTTTTTTTTTTTTTTACTGTGCAGCAGTGCCGCTGCTCATAATTTAATGTAACTTCAACGAGACTGGTTATAGTTCTTTCAGTGTCTCATCAATTCAGCACTGAAGCATACATATAACAAAGCCGTAGTTACTGCTTATTTATCTTATGCAACTAACAACCATTGACAAAGCCAATAGACCTGGCTCACTGTATGTGTAATGTTACTTGTTGTAACATATATCGGGATGCTATGACAGAAAACGCAAATACCAGTGGGGTGACACACTATGCTAAGCACAGGTTTTTAGAATACGTGTTTTTAAGCCTCGCCCTTAATTACATCCACCACGCCCATTTGAAAGACCCACCAGATTTTTCGGCGTCCTACTTAAAGCCAAAGCCCTGGCCACGGGTACCTCGGTGTTACAGACGCAGCAAAACGCCTGCTGGGGTAATAAAACATTATACCCAGCACCAATTGAATTACGGCGGCACTTAATTTGTTCGGAAATGCTACATTGTAAGCCGAAAGCGCTTTATCTGTGCCCCCCAACCCCACATCAACACGCTACCATGATTGCAGGCACGTGAGGCACTGTTCTGCTCTGCATGATGGATGGCCAATCTTCCTGTAGGTCGGGCCCAGTTTGTTGAGCATTAAATTTCCCAAGAGCGTGCCACCCAGTGTTTCCCCCTACACTGCCAGACTGGTGCCTCTATCCCCCTCCATGGCACCCCCGTGTGGAAATGAATCACGCCCTTGTAAGAAATGGCGCCAATCCCTGCTCTCCTATAGTACCTGGTGCAGCAATCTCCCCCACCCCCAGATGTGGGGGGAACACTCAATAGATCCTAACCGGCCAGACTCTTGCAAAAACCTCCTCCGGTGCAGCCTGGCTCCCAGCCTTAACCTAGTAATTAGACCCCTAACTGCCCTGACTTAACCTGGAGAATCGAGGGCCCCCTTTGCCCCTCCCTTCTCACTACCCCCACTTACGTGCTTTGTCTCCCTCTAACCTGTCTCTGATATTGAAGTGCTTTTTATGTTTCCCCACGTTGAGTCACCCCTGGACAAATACCTTCTTTGCGGTATTCTGTGAGATATATCATCCGCCCAGGCTCACACGCCGAGATTCAAAATTAATTCCGAGATTCAAACAACACCCTGCTCCTGAGTCAGCAGGTCCGAGCCTCGGCCCCCCTCGCCTCCCCCTTATACCCTGCCATTTACTACAACTGTCTCATGTAGCAACCTTGCGCTCCTGTGCCCAATTACAATCTGCACAACTCCTAAAATGGGCGTCCTGCATCCCCTCTTGCTGCTCCCATTCACGCCCGCTCGGTCTGGCCTTCAACCTCACTCCGAGCCCTTGTACCCATTCCTTGCCTATGAATGGCACTTGAATCCCCGCTGTGCCTTTCCCATTACTCTGCCCATTTATAACCACCATCAAGCCAGCCCCAGAACAACAGTCCCACCCTACCATTATCACACATCGTTACCTCCTCTCCTGCACATTGCTCCACTCCTGCTGCCATATGAACTTCAATCGGGGGCCATTGTACTGCTTTGGCTCCACCAAGTGGCCAAGAGGTGCAACAGATCTGAAAATCAGTGACACTCGGTTTCAACCGGGTCAGCTGATTTTCAGCTGGTAGGGTACTATCGGGCACACTCGGTTTAAACTGAAATCCGGACAGCCTAAACATAGCCTACTAAAACAAGCCATCTTTTTTTCACTATCGATTCCGAGCAGATATTTGCAAATATTTTACCAAAATTGGTCCGCAGACCTCACCAAACTCGGATCAAACAATACCATGTCACAAAGAAATCAAACAAATTCAAGCGCTTGTCCAAAAACGATCCTTAGCTCGTACCAAACTCAAACCAAAGTCGCGCCATGGCCCAAAGCAAACTCACCTGATGCACATAGGTCAAACGAAGTTATTCAACACTGCTGACTCTTCGGACCAAATGGCCAAATCCGAGGGTTTCGCCTTTCAGGACCCTAGCCGGAATGACCGCTGGCCGAGGCACCGTCTGGTCAGACAGATGGGGCAGCTGCGAGTACCAGACTCTTTCGTGCAGGGATCCCTGGTCTGCCCATCGGACCCGATGTGGCCCCATGCCCCTCACCCGTCCGCGGGCAAAGATGGGTCACTCACCTGATAGGGATCCTGTTCGGGCACCAACTGAAGGAAGTGACCTGATTAGGGCCACCCGGGTTACTCACGACCACCTCTCAGCCATCCATACAAATGAAGAGTCGGTCAGACAGTAGAGAATACAAGCCAAAGTTATTTATTAGTATTCGCTTGAGCAGAATCCAGTCTGACCAGACTCCTTAGATAGCTGCCGAGCTACTCCCCCCGTCCGCAAGGTAAAGTCATATATACATTTCCAACACCCCTAAGACACGCCCATACTGGAATTTTCCAGCCTGGGCACTAATGAACAAAGGAGGTACAGAAGGATGAGCTACCATCCTGAGACTGGGTACACACTATCTTAGCTCCAATGTTACTCAGCCCGTGCCCGTCTCTCTGAGAGTGGGAGCAGGGCTACCTACAAGGAAAGGCATGCAAAAACAGAACGAGCTATTCATTAGTGCAGCGAAGCTCAACCTTGAACAATAAAAAGAAACAATCGCGGCTGCTTTCTGCCGAGGCAGACAGTATGAGACAGAAGCTTCATCATGGCACAAAATGGCGGCTGAATACAAAATGGTGCCGCAAATGCTAATTTAACTCACATAATGCTAGAAATAGTCAGCTAGAGGTGTTTTCCAGTCCAACAACAGATGTTGTTTACAAAGCTGCATGTTTTTTTTTAGTCTTTTGCTGCTAGTTTTTTGGCTTTTATTTGTTTTAAATTTTGTTTCCTGTAATGTGATTTGCTGCTATGTTATAATAAAGCAAGAAAGAAATTGCATAATTCTCAGGTCATAGAATGTATTACTCTATAAGAAAGGTACATCCATGTCCCAGCAGTCATCTCTTTCTGAACACATACATTCCACACCCACCTCCCCTTGAACTTGCTCACCTTACACACTCCATTTTCCACTCACCTGCACTTTTCTGTTTCCACACTTTACACTCTCCCACACATTACCAAACTATGGGCCAAAAATTACTATTTTTTCACACAGCGCTGCAACCAAAGTGCCCCTCCCAGGATCGGGAGGTGAGGTGGGCTGTGCTCAGCAAGAGGGAGACAGCGAGATATGTGGGGTCCACACTGTAGGGGGAAGGTCCCCCATCCTCTGGAGTTATTGGCTGTCGTGGCATTGGGCTGGAAAACTGCCAGGGGAGTCCACAAGACAGGGAGGCATTTATTACTCATGGCTTCATGTGACCAATGGAATTGACCTTGGAGAGGTGACTGGCTTGATTGCTGCTTGGGAGGGAAGGTATATCTTCCTGTATTACACAAGATTGGACTTGGCATCCTAGAGTCCCTGTTGAGCCCTTTTTATCATTGCTGGATGTGCGCAAAAAGCAGGGATTCCTTACCCATGGAGCGTGTCGCAAGGCTGGACTCGGAGGCCCAGAATCCCTGCTGAACCCTGAAAGCGGGGTCATTTTGATCATGCTGGACAAGTGCATAAAGCACCAATTCCTTACCCGCGGCCAAAAGCAGGCCCATCTGTGCCTGTCCGAGCCCTAATGAGCCTGTGCTGGCCATCCCTCTTGGCTTGGTCGCCTGACATCAAGGCGATGGATAAGTACAATAGTTAGCACCAAAATACTGTTTTTATTAAAAATGGCCCAGATTGCCCCAAACAAGCCTGTAAAAAACATTTTACTTTGACACTCTGTGGGAACTATTATTGAGAAAATCTAGGTTAAGGTGGCACTGGGGATAAATGGCCCAGTTGAAAAAGCTTGTGGGTGCGAATGAGGCAACAATTGCCTCTAAAACAAGCTTATGTGATACTGAATTTAAGTGGGGAAGGAAATCTTTGGCTGTTGCGGATGGTCCTCAAACTGAGTGCCAGGGGGTTATTGAACATCCATTAACTGTAAAAAGAAAAAAGACTATTGGTTCTGTAATTAAACCTAGCCCTGTAAAGTGATGGGGGGTAGAACCTATACTTAAATTGCCGTCTGAGCACTTGGATTCTAGGTTGAACGAGTGTTTAGGAAGACTGAATCTCTAATATCAATTCAAAATACTTTATTTTGGCATAAGCAATGAAAGTGATCAATAAATAACATACAAAATATATAGGCAACACCATATTGACATTAAAAGATCACATTTAGCAGTATATTATACAATCACATATAACAACGTGTGAATTATTTCAATTATTCCAAAAATGTTCTAAAAGAATTTCATAAAACAGGAAGTACAGTTAACAATCACATTAAAAATGGTCATTTTATGTAATTCTAAAACATTTGAAAATCTTAAAATCACATTACAGCAATAGCATCCCTTCTTTTTGCTCACATCAAACCCAAGAATTTTGCAACTGCACAAACTTACAAAGGGGCTGGATCTGTTCCTAATACCCTTAGTGCTTCCCAATATCTTGGGGTGCCCAGCTGCCTACATGCTAGAGCAATCGAAAAAGAGCAAAACTTAGCATAAGCAGGGCATACAAAAAATATATGTGGAATGTTCTCATTTTGACCTTTGCAAAACAGGCAGTCCTCCCCAGCCGTGCTCGCCCACCTTGCGATGAACACCTGTATGGGAAGTGGTCATAATCTGAACTGGTGATATAACTCCCTGCCATGCGGGACAGTAATTGGGTCCCAGTACTGCTCTAGCAGGTACGTGGGCTTGAAGTCTAGGCACCCCCTAGTCAGCGCCCCTGAATTTAAGATCCTCCCTCTGCAGGGATTTTAGCTATCTCAAGATGAGGCCCAAGGTCACCAACACAAAGCTCCTTCAGTTGTAGCTTGATTGAAGACAGCCATGGAAATTTGTTAGCTTAATCCATCTTAATTATTTCCTCTAGAGTGGCTGAATAACACGCCAGCTGTGGAGTAACCCAAGTTCTTCGCCAGTAATGGAAGAATGCAGAGGGCCTTTTCAGACCCATGTCCATGAATAAGGGGCACAATGGGATTCTGGATGAAAGTGAAGCCAATGCTCTCACAAATGTATTCTCTCATTTCACCATATCTGAGATGCCACCAACACCCCAGAGCTCTGCACCATATAAGGCTGCTCCTGGAGCTTTAGCTGTATAGGCTTTCAGGGCAGGTGCAACAGGCCCGGTGTGGGAGGCGCAATGTTCTTTTAAAACTGAGCCAACTCTGTGCCTGAGCTTTATTGTTGAAGTGTCAATATGTGGAAACAATGCTAGATTAGGTGCAAGTTTGATGTCCAGATATGAGTTGGAACATACTTGTTCGAATAACTCATTCCCTAATGGCAACCTTCCCTTAAACTTCTTACGGTGGTTAAATGCCATACATTGTGTTTCATATACAATCTCTAAGACTCATTCGAAGCAAAATCCACTGAGACTAAGTGATCGTTTTTGCAGGCCACTCTCTGTTTTAGAAATTAACAAAATGTTGGCTGCAAACAACAATATTGGTATCTTACCCTTAGTTAAAGAAGGGGCATCAGCCTCAACCTTAGAAAGATGGCTTGCCTTTTACATATAAGGAGGATAGGGTTAGAGCCAAAACACAGCCTTGCTTGATGCCATTTAGTACTGGAATTTTATCCGTTAATTGGCCCTGCAAGCCCCACTGTACCCAAGCAAAGTTCTTATTGTGTAATCTAATCAGCAAGGACAAGATGTCGAGAGGCATTCCCATCTCTTTAAAAATCAACCATATCCTTGGGCGTGGTACCAGATCAAAAGCAAATTTAAGATTGACAAAGGCAACATATAAGTAGCCCTTGCCAATCAGGACCATCTTCCAATAAATTATGGCAAATCTAAAGACCTAGGGGTCTATTAGGATGTCAGGCGGTGGCACCACCGTGGTGCTGGCGGTGCGGAAAAATGCATTTTACCGGACCTCACGGCCGCCATATTAGTATGGCCAAACATAGCCCATTTACCGTCCGCCGCGGTGCGACGCGAACTGCCTTCAAAGTGCGCCCGCTACCACGGCGGTGTGAGCCAATGGAGACTCACCGCCATGCGGAATGACGTCCGCCCTGCTTTACAAATTAGGATGCCCCAAACAAGTAGTCACACCGCAACGGAGAAACCGCCCAATCAGAGTCGGCAGAAGCTCGACAGTGGAGCGCAAAACCAGAGTCCCGGTCCACACCACCCGGACACGACCGCAGTGGACCCAGCCCTACACGTTTTTCCAGTGCTGTACCTGATACATCAGCAGCAACTCATGGACAGCCATGGACGCTGCCGCAGGTATGCAACAACACAACCACAACACGCAACTCATGGGCTGATACAGGGTCCAAATCAGCATCAGACACCCTGGTGGGGACAGGAACACATCCACAAGTGTACCCACACATGACCCACCTGTACACATTTTCCGCGATCATGCAGCAATGTCCCGGTCACGTCACCGCAGCGGTGAAGACAAGGGAATACATGCGCACAATGCAGAAGGCAGGGCCAGCCCCAGGCATGGGCAGGGCACAAAGAGCACAGGGCCACACATCTACCCTCCACACACTACCCCCCCCCCTTGAAGTCACATGCCATGTGCCCCTCCTGTGCACATCCCATGCACAACAAGAAGCCAGGTGAATCCACACCCTGCACAACACACTAAACAACCAGGGAGACAGCCACAGCAGGAGTGGCTGCAGAGGAACGCACAGCACAGTAGCACAGGGCCAGGGCAACACACACACCACAACAACACCACACTCATGGCAAGAACAATGAGTACAATCACTAAATGAACACACACACATACAAGGAATAAACATCCTACTGGACACACAGCCTGCCAAGTCACACAGACATACTCCATACTGACACACAGACACATACACAGACCACATGCCACCCGCAATGGAGCACAACAAATAGGAAAGCCAAAGTGAGGTGCACCCAAACGGAAGGCCATGGAGATAACCAAGAAGCATGTGTACATCACATGCAAGACAAGGAACATAGAACAACACCCTCAGCCCATCAAAGCACACATGGCTGGCACAGTGAGTGAAGTCAAACCACAGACAGCTCAGTGCAACAACCCAGGGAGACAGCAAGGCAACCCATGTATAGGCACAAGGATGAAAGGAAGGCCCTGAAGTCAAACTGTGAACAGCCACACATATGTATACAACTACTTCACAGGAGTACGCCAGCAGCACAACACACAAGGCCCATTGACACACTCCATGACTGTGTGGTAAATAAAATATCACGCTGTCATAATTTTTCAGATATCAATAAGATCATGCATAAAGCAAGAGGCTGAGTCTGTGGTATCAGATTCATAAAGGGCTTTATTCCAATAACTCGAGTCAAAGGGAGAATATTTCCATCACCAAAATTGGATCTGGACGGGGCTGAAAAGTATTCTCAATATTCTCAAAACATTATTCACAGAGTACAGTATATATACATTTCTCAATTGTACGTAAGCAAAAGAGCAAGAGAGAATGAGATAAGAGCATGTGGGCGTGTAAGTAGGCGTGAACGTGGGCGTCCATGTGGGCGTCCACTTGATGATAATGGGTAATTTGTCATGTGTGGGTGGAGAAGTCGGGCCTTTTGCTCGGTAACTGGAAAGAATGTTTACTTAAACTACTAGGCAGGAATGCATCGGCTGAGGGGGAAGCACATAATTCGAAGGTGAAATACAGTTCTTGGCAGAGAATAGGCTGATGTCAGGCTTCGTGAGCCGCGCAGAGAATGAGACAAAGTTCATGGTCACAGATGCAGGCTCAGACTGGAGCTTTCAGAGGCAGAAGGCAAGAAGAGTTCGATGACAGAATCAGGGCCTACTTGCCTGGACTGTAAAATGGCATAAGTGAACCATATAAAGCCGGTGGCCTTTCATACTTAGGAATGGAATATCCGGCCTATTCATGGCGGATCTGACAGAGGACATGTTGACGGTGGACGCACATGTGTTTGCGTCTTCATAACTGGAACTGGAGGGAACATACATGTACTTGTGATTCATACATGAAACCGTTGGGGTCCAAGATAGGGGACATAACTGATCAGAAAAATCCATATTTCCACATTCCCTCCTTGTCCCCTACTTGCCCGTTAAGAGATATCAATCTTCATCAATCCATTGATCTGTTCATATAACATGATTTGTTCTTCTTTCTTCTTCCGGGATCTTGAATGAAAATCTTGATGTGGAATGCACGATGTGGCACACAGACCACAAATCGCTGGTCCACATTGCAGGCATAAGCAGCAACTGAATAGTATGAGAAGGCCAATACCTAGGAAGGATAGGACCTTCCATCCAAAGGTAGATAATACACTCCAAAACCAACCGGACCAAGTCCAGGTGCCTGGATTCTGGTGTATCTGGCTTACAATCTTATGAAGGCGAGTTATGGCTTTATATACAGATGGCGAATTTTCTGGTATGAAAAATGCAATAGCTTGATCCGATGACCCTACAAGCTCCGCCCCTATCGGCCAGGATAACGTCAAGGACAAGACTATTTTGAAGCACAACAATCCGCATAGCAGACTGCTCTTCTGTTAAATTGCCTAAGGCGGAAATAGTTTCGTTCACTACTGCTTCAAGGGTTCTGGTTAATCTACGTATCAGCTTACTATTGGTAACTGTACCTATATAGGGAAAGAAACCTTTATTGAAATCTGTGTATTTTTCCCATGCTGTTTCAGTGTAATCGACAATTGGGAGATCTCTCTGCTGTCTATTGTGTACTAAATGAATATTTCTATGATAATCAGGAGGAGCTAGGAAAACAGGTGGTAGGAGGAATGCTATGTAACAGGTACCATCCCAATCTAGAGGTAGGCGTATATATGCGGTCTGGCCACATATAAAGTAGGAATGACGAGAAGCTCTAAATGTAGACTTGCCTTGATCACTGAATTTTATTACAGTGGTGCATTTACTATGGCCCATGTGTATGGAGCCATTCTTTCTTATACATAATTCCCCTTTTACTGGGAATACGGACATGGCGGGCAAGATTGGTGTAGCTTCAGATTCAACGTTCAGGATCATGAGGTTAAGTGTAAAATTACCTAATCCATATACTTCATTTCTTAGATCAGTTCCTGTTCTTTTGGGAAGTCCCTCCTTGTTAGGGTAGCAGACTTTAAGCAAAACTAAGTTCAGGTTTCCCCATACCCAGTTGTCTTGATAAACTGCGGAATTCGAATCTAGGGAATTAATCAAACTAAACCATGCTCCACAGGAGCCATTGTGTGTGAACGGATAGAGAAAGAGGGGCAAAACTCCCTTATAGTTCTGATAGGGGGGGGAGTCGGCCACAGACCCAGCAGTCTGTAGCATTGCTAGTCTGATGTGAATGGTGCAGCATCTGAATAAAGGTATTGTTGCGTAAGGCAAGTCGATATGATAGCTCATAGGATGGCAAATCACTAAATGTGTGCTTTATGGTATCATTAGTGGAGGAGTATAAGAGTGAGGCAATAGGAGGAAAAATAGCATGTAGTATTAAGCTGATACTTATTATCGTGATGCACATCTTGCTCTTTGTTTTTAATATTATAGTCCAAGATCTTATGCAAGCCAGAATACATGTTCAACCGCTTCACCACCTAGTGGACTTAATTGATCAAACGGGTTCTGACTTTTTTTAGATCTAAGTTTAGCTTTGTGGAAACTGCTGGGGAGTCTCCTCTAGAAAATGGTGTTCAAAATCCAAAATTCAAGTTCAAAGTCTTTTTCCTTTGTAAAAGAGTGGTGAAGGTGCACTTTGACTTTAACGGCCGTCCCCGTGGTCCAGAGCACTGACTTTGGCGCCTTCCATCCAGGAGCGATGGAGTATTCTTTGACCTGGGTGTTGTCAGGGAAGGCGGCAGCAACCTGCGAACAACAAGAGAGTAGTGCAGACATCAAGGAAGCCAGGTAATCTGTCAGCATGTTATTATCTTTTAGGCATTGGAGTGCCCCACATATTTGGTGGTCTACCAAAGACCACTTCATAGGGAGATAAGCCTGTTCTAGAATGAGCTACCATTCGCATGTAAAAGAGGGCAACCGGCATTATGATTATGTCTTTCTACAAGGCCTGCTGCTTCAGGATGTCGCACACAATGGAATTTCCAGGTATACCCTAACAGAAGGGACACCTGCTTCATTAGTACCAGGACATATTTGTAACCTCTACATCTGTTTATTTGGATATAATCCATTTGGAGCACTTCAAAAGGGTGGTCAGGTGGATGGAATCCACCTTGTTCCATCGGAATGCCTTTACCTGCATTGAATTGGCAACAGATCATACATGTTCTGACCTTTTGTTTCGCTGCTGCACGCAGGTGCTTGTTGAACCATATATTCTGTAAGCTATCTATCATTGCTTTCTCTCCTAAGTGTGTGGGACTATGTGCGGTATTTATAATCACTTGTACCATGGTATCAGGAAGAAACCATGTGGATTTGCCCTTATTCATCAACCCTGATCAGTCAGTACCCCTCCTTGTTCCGACCATTTCTTTAATTCGTCCATAGTAGCATGTGTCTGTATGTCTTGTACATCCTTGGAAGGATCCCTAACTGTCATGGCTTTGGACACTTATTGAACCTGTAACTTTGTCATGTCTAGTGGGGTCTGAGCTGTCCGTTTAGCTGTTCGGTCTGCCAGATCATTGCCTTGGGAAATGGTATCTGTGGCTCTAGTATGTGCTTTACATTTTAGGATAGCTATGGCTGTTGGTAAATGTATTGCTTCCAGTAGGGCTTGAATAAGGGGGCCATGCTGTATCTTGGCCCCATGAGAGGTCAAGAAACCTCTTTCTCGCCAGAGAATCGGTGTAAATGTTTACTCTCAGGTGCTTAGCTCTTATGCACGCTTGTGTCAGGGCGATGAGCTCTGCTGCTTGTGCTGACAATATGTCTATTCTTTTAGTCTCTATTATTACAGTATCAGTAGTCACTGCATATGCTGTCACTAATTCTCCCGCCCCTGTCCTCATGCATGAGCCGTCAACTTATAGTGTTAGGTCGGGGTCTGGGAGTGCAACGTCTGTCAAGTCTTGTCTTGGTTTAGTCACGGTATGTATTACTTCAACACAGTCGTGTGGTGAAACGCTTTCTGTACTGGAGGGCAAAAGGGTAGCAGGATTCAGTATGTTGCATCGTCTGATCTCTATGTGTGGTTGAAATAACGTTGGCTCATAGCCTGTCAGTCTAGCTACAGTCAGGTGTTGTGTTTGTGTCCGGTTCAAGAGAACCTCTACTGCGTGTGGTACTTGTACTGTCAGAGGGTGGCCCAGCACTATCAAGTCACTTTGTCTTATGGCTAAGGCCGTTGCTGCAACTGATTTTAGGCACGCAGGCAAAGCCTGTGCTACTGGGTCTAATGTACTAGAAAAATAAGCACAGGGCTCGTGTTTTCCTGCATGATCTTGTGTTAGGACAGATAGTGCTGTTCCATCCCGCTCTGTCACAAAAAACATAAACGATTTGTTGTAATCAGGGTTTGCTAAAACTGGTGCTTGACATAAAGCTCTCTTTAATTCTTCAAATGCCACAGTGTGTTCTTGTGTCCAAGGGAGGACTTTAGTAGAAGCTGTATTAGGGGCTTGGACTAATTCCCCTGAAAGATCACAATAAAACATGAGAAAAAGGGGAAAGCACCATACCTATTTCCTCGACTTAATTTCTAAGTGGGCTAATTTCTAAGGGGCTTAATTTCTTAAGGGGCTAGCGGGAAGCGAACCTCCTCAGGGGCCAGCAGAAAGCCAATATTCTCCTCCTTCCCCCCCTTTTTGACAGGAGGAAATCTGAAACAGATTTCACTGCTGTCAAACACTATCAAACCCTGTGTCTTGTCAACACTATTAATCCCTGTGTGTAGCTACTGGGCGTAAGCAAAATTATAGGAGATACACAGCGTATTTGAAACGGCGAGAAATCCTTCAAATTAATGTACAAACCTCATTGTGTTAGCTCATAAGCTAGCCAAATGACATCTCATATGCAAATGTCCCTATTACATGAACCTACACCAACCTGAAGTCAATATTAATGCTAGTAGGCCCTAATAGGAATACTAAATTACCTAAATATTCGGGAAACCAAGTTTAAGAACAGTTGTTAATGTTGATAATTAATAATTTATCTGCTAAAGAAATCAGTCATTTTGCAATAATTTCCACCTATACAATAAATAGCCTAATTTAAAAACAAGTCAACTTTTGGGGCCACCACTTACAAGAATGAGCTTACTAAAGCAAACTTTAAAAAGGAAACCTGTCAGATATTTTCTCATTACCCTAAATACCGAGCCTCATTTGTCACTCTGTGGTGGCAGTCCTTATTTAAAACAGGCCTTTCAAGAGTTAAGATGCGAGTGTACAGATCATAATTGTTCCTTAATGTCCAATCTGGAAACATATGACCGAGGCTGCCTGTCTATAAGAGAAAGGCAGTCATGTGAAAAATATTTTAGTCTTGCATAATTTTTCCTTTTATTTCATTCATCTCCAACACCAATTAGACATACACTGATAACGTGTTGTCTGCTATTTTGACAGCATGATAAAGGTAATATCACGTCTGTGAAATTTAGTAATTGTGAACAAGTTCCAGCCAAGCGCTGAGCAAAGATCGCCGTCGTCACGACTATCTCTGTACTTGCACAGGAGAACTTGGTATTAAACGCTAAACAGACTGGTCAATACAACACAAAAACAAAACATATATAAAATACATATGCCAAGCCATCAGTATACCAAGCACAGAAAGCATAGACAATTGCACTAACATATATAAATGAGCAGCGATGCGCAATTACAGTACCTACAGCTCAGAGGCGAACATTCTGGCCTGCTTAATTTGTCAGGCTTTTAATCAATAATTGATTTACCTGCCCTATACACCCCCATCTGAAATCACCGTGTCAAGTCTGACACACAGAATCAGCAAGAATAATCAAAAACGAAGAACACACGAACCTGTTTGTTTTCTTTTATAAAAACAGAATCAGCAATAATAATCAAAAACGAAGAACACACGAACCTGTTTGTTTTCTTTTATAAAAATGAGCTATGCATCTTCGTCAACACAATGTACCCTAATGTCCCAGACGAAGACGCACCTCTCATCTCTCCTCACAGACTTTTAACCACTGGATCATTTATCCAATGCAACTGGTGGCAGCTTGTGGCCACAATTCAAAAATGTCTGAATTTGAAAATCGTTTTTATATAGGCACATAGCCCTTAAAATTCCAAGCAAGAGCAACATTTTACTTTCTGGCCAGAAGCAATATAGCATTTTCTAAAAAATAAAACAAATCTTCTCCATAGACATTTCCTCGGGGCACTCGTTTTGCACAGAATAGAACAAGGGAATCTTTCTCGACTTACATTTCTCAGCTGCCCTGTCTTATCAGAGAAGTTAAAAATAGCCCCTCAGCGCGGCCTGAGCCTGGGCTGCCAGCCAACTTTTTTTTGTTGTTCCGGCTGCAGGCATTACACAGATGCGATGTCAGAGAAGCTTTCTAAGCAGTGCCTCTGTTCTGCTCCTCTCACCGGCCCCCACCTACACTGGCTACAAGGTCAGAATCTGTCTCCGATTTCTGTATCACATACTGCTCTACACAGCCCCCACCTTCTCCTCACTCTGAAGCTGTCAAAGACAAAAAGACTACTCAATTCCAGAAAAACTGCAATAATTCGCCCAATTGAAAAATTATTTTTATATACAATTTGCACTCAGGGGGTCATAATCTTACCGACTTGACCCAGCACATTGGCTCACTGGACCACCAAGAACACAAACCTGTAGTCTTGAACAATTTGCAAATTCGAAATACCCACAATTCTTTTTTTTTTTTTTTTTTTTTTTTTTTCAAGCTAAACTTTTCAAAAATTACTCTTTCATAAGAGTGTTTCGTTGTCCATCTACTTGTTCTGCTTTTACTCGGATACCTTCCTCAACTAACATATTTTCTCGAACTTTATTTGAATTCTCCTTACTCTTCTCTTCCTGTCTACGTGCTTTTTCCGTACGTCTATACGATTCTTTTCGCCATAAATCAATGGCGTCTTTCTGTTATTATCTAGCTTTCCTTTTCCATAATTCTTCCTCTACTTTCACGATGCAATCTGCATCCCAGGTCCCAGCTGCGGGCCACCTGTGACTTTCTGATAATTCTTTGGTGTAGTCCACCCATAAATCAAGAAATAGTATGGCGTCTAAGCCATGTTTGTGATACATGAAGTGCCCTGGAGTGTCCCTAGGAGGAATAGGAACAGCTTCTTCGAGTACCCCTTTTCTAGTTGTGATCTGAGCGGCATATTGAGAACTGATCTGATACTTAACCTTAAACACACTTAATACAACTAAACAAACATAATTGAACAATAATGAACAGTCATTCACCCCACAATATGCAGAACGTATCTAAAACATTTAACATTTAACATTTAACATTTTAACAAACAACGAAACAATAATGATGGCCATTAGGAAACTAGTTACTTGGCATACTTGACATACTAGATATACTGCTAAACAGTACAGATACACTGCTGAAACAGTGCAGACCGGATTTGTGTACCCAAACCCGTCTTGACCGGCACAACCTATGTGCACGTCAGAAACGCCTCCCCGGTAATGGTACTCACCGGGTAGCTCGGAACAGAAGGCCTCGGAACGGAACTTGAACTTGAACTGGACCGGACTACCGGACTGGACTCGACTTGAAACTTCGGACTCGACTTGAAACTTCGGGACTTGGGACTTCGGAATCTGGTGGGCCTCTGTATACCTCGGACACAGCTCTCTCGCAGGTGGGCTCTGGGTAGGACAATCTGCGTTCCTCACCGCCTCGTATGGATGCCTGGTCGCAGTCTGTCCCCTTCGTTGGCCTGAGGGAGTTGGCGGGAAGACCCGCGACGTGCGCGCTTGAAGTCCATCACGGCTATGGAAGGGGGCAAAACTGGACCTTCATCTCCGGCGTGTGGGGAAAGAGATTAAACTGTTCGGGCGCCATTATGTGGTAAATAAAATATCACGCTGTCATAATTTTTCAGATATCAATAAGATCATGCATAAAGCAAGAGGCTGAGTCTGTGGTATCAGATTCATAAAGGGCTTTATTCCAATAACTCGAGTCAAAGGGAGAATATTTCCATCACCAAAATTGGATCTGGACGGGGCTGAAAAGTATTCTCAATATTCTCAAAACATTATTCACAGAGTACAGTATATATACATTTCTCAATTGTACGTAAGCAAAAGAGCAAGAGAGAATGAGATAAGAGCATGTGGGCGTGTAAGTAGGCGTGAACGTGGGCGTCCATGTGGGCGTCCACTTGATGATAATGGGTAATTTGTCATGTGTGGGTGGAGAAGTCGGGCCTTTTGCTCGGTAACTGGAAAGAATGTTTACTTAAACTACTAGGCAGGAATGCATCGGCTGAGGGGGAAGCAGATAATTCGAAGGTGAAATACAGTTCTTGGCAGAGAATAGGCTGATGTCAGGCTTCGTGAGCCGCGCAGAGAATGAGACAAAGTTCATGGTCACAGATGCAGGCTCAGACTGGAGCTTTCAGAGGCAGAAGGCAAGAAGAGTTCGATGACAGAATCAGGGCCTACTTGCCTGGACTGTAAAATGGCATAAGTGAACCATATAAAGCCGGTGGCCTTTCATACTTAGGAATGGAATATCCGGCCTATTCATGGCGGATCTGACAGAGGACATGTTGACGGTGGACGCACATGTGTTTGCGTCTTCATAACTGGAACTGGAGGGAACATACATGTACTTGTGATTCATACATGAAACCGTTGGGGTCCAAGATAGGGGACATAACTGATCAGAAAAATCCATATTTCCACAACTGTTAAACACTAGTAGGAATCTACACACATACCCCCCCTCACACCAGCAGCATACAACACCAGTGTCAAACACACTGAAGGGTGGAAATATTTTCCAGTCAATACATAGACAAACAATCACACAAACTGGAGGTAGCCACAAACATCACACACACACAGGGTTGCCAGAACAAATGTCTGCACAAAAACAACAAACACATAACCCGACAGGAACACACACAGAACAACAACAAGAACAGACATGCCCTGTGCAGCTAAACTGTGGAAAGGCAATGGGAGCACATACACAACAGGAGTGCACAACCTCATCACTCAGGAACAATGCACAGACGACACACCACAACACAGACAACAAGTGCACCATCACAGAAAAACACAGCCACATCAAAAAACAGCAGATGCACAGGCAAAAATATCACATAGCAAACACAGCAGGACATCAGGGGATGCACACCAGTCAATGACAAGGCAACATACACCCACAGCACTGCATGCACAACAAGCAGTGTGTGCATACCAAGCATACCAGCCCCACACATATATGAGTGACATAACATTAACCCACACAACACCAATCAAGCACAG
Source organism: Triturus cristatus (assembly GCF_964204655.1). NCBI lineage: Eukaryota > Metazoa > Chordata > Amphibia > Caudata > Salamandridae > Triturus > Triturus cristatus. Next base: position 873,092,025 of record NC_140593.1, read on the forward strand.
CACAAAGACAACATCACACCCAGGAAGTGAAGCAGTACCACGGCAAACACACATACATTCAACTCAACACCAACAGATGCACAAGTCTGGGACAGAAAGGTGGAAACAACTTGACCAGAGGACTGGGCAGCACACACAGTTGAAGTGCATATGAGCAACCATGACTGCCAAACAGCACAATAACATCACATGTAACCTATTGGGGAAATGTCCTGAGTGACACATTGCTCCTGGCCAAAGACCTGCACCACAAAGCACAGTGTCACAAATTAAGTGATGGGGAGGCACACACACATGTAAACCAAGGGGACAGCTGACATCAAAGTGAAGTGTTTTGCATGGCAATAGGGGACATGGCAGGAGTGTACCATACACAAATAGAGGGAGTGCTGACTCACAATGGGTAGGCATCTGAAGCACAGATAGGGGATGATATGACACCACACACAACATGCCATATTGGAGGCAAAAGGCACCATGTGACAGCAATGCATGAGAAAACACAACCAAAATGGCAGTGTGGAGCAGCAGGTCTGCACAGTCTCCACAAACAGTATCAAGACACATGGATGATCAACAAAACACAACACTGACTTGCCAGTCACATATTCTGCATATTCACAAGTGACAAAAACAACAAGTAGGAGTCAGCCAGAACTGCAAGTACACAGCAACACACTGCACAGTGCACAACATACAACTCACACATGTGCATACAACCACATCCACAGGGCTGAACAAGCCAAACAACTCCTGGGTGACACATGTGTGTAGTTGAAAATGCAGGGGCACACACATCAACACTCCCGACAAAGTCACCCCTTTCACACTGCACACTTCTTGACCACCCAAGAGCACACATTGAAAGTAAGCCATGGGACTAGGATGACTGGCCATCACAAGATGACAACACACATACACTACTGGGCACACATAAAGGAAGAACATACATACATGATGACCCTGGCAGCCTGCCTGCAATCCTGTGGATAGAATCCCACTCTGTGCTGGCAGTGCCCCCCAACCTGACGTCTACAATATAGCCAACATGAACAAAATAAGAACATGACAACTGCTTTCCATTTAAAATTGACATCATTGCCCTCACAAGTATCTGAGTCAGGAAGAACTGAAGTCCCTGTCACCCCTGTAAAAATAGAGTAAGTGAGCCAAGACATTGGCTATGTTGGAGTTGCACACAGAGCATGTGGCACAGTAAACCATATACACACAGCAAAAGAACCTTATTCAGTAAGGACACTGACAAAACAGACAACAGGAACAACTGTCTTTATTCACATATTGCACAGATAGGTACCAAGAGTAGAGAAGAGCAAGGCACATAATGCAGAGTATGTCCATGAGAAGCTGCACAGGCAAGGGCAAAACAGCAAGGCTAGTGGCCAGTTCAGGGTGCAGAGTATGTCCATGAGAAGCTGCACAGGGAATAGTTGAACACAGCAAAGAGCAACAAGGCCAGTGGCCAAAACGAAGCGCAGAGTGTGTTTATGAGAAGCTGCACAGGCAAGGGGCACACAGCAGTGAATGCCAAGGCCAGTTGGCAGGGCAAAGTGCAGAGTATGTCCATGAGAAGCTGCACAGGCAAGGGGCACACAGCAGTGAATGACAAGGCCAGTGGGCAGGGCAAAGTGCAGAGTCATTACATGAGAACCTGCACAGGCAAGGGGCACACAGCAGTGAATGACAAGGCCAGTGGGCAGGGCAAAGTGCAGAGTATGTCCATGAGACGTTGCACAGGCAAGGGGCACACAGCAGTAAATGACAAGGCCAGTGAGCAGGGCAAAGTGCAGAGTCAGTACATGAGAACCTGCACAGGCAAGGGGCACACAGCAGTGAATGACAAGGCCAGTGGGCAGGGCAAAATGCAGAGTATGTCCATGAGACGCTGCACAGGCAAGGGCAAAACAGCAAGGCCAGTGGCCAGTCCAGGGTGCAGAGTATGTCCATGAGAAGCTGCACAGGGAATAGTTGAACACAGCAAAGAGCAACAAGGCCAGTGGCCAAAACGAAGTGCAGAGTATGTCCATGAGAAGCTGCACAGGGAATAGTTGAACACACCAAAGAGCAACAAGGCCAGTGGCCAAAACGAAGTGCAGAGTATGTCCATGAGAAGCTGCACAGGGAATAGTTAAACACAGCAAAGAGCAACAAGGCCAGTGGCAAAAACGAAGTGCCGAGTAAGTCCATGAGAAGCTGCACAGGGAATGTGTGCGACTTTACCTTTCCATGGTCAGCAACACAGTCAGGTGGTAACAATGTGCAGTACAGGCCCACCTGTGTGAGAGACAGGTGTGTGAGGGTGACTACCACTCAGACTTGGCTGTCAGGCGGACTGGGAGCTGGCTGTGTTTCGGGGACTGTCGGAGCACTTGACTGGGGTGAGAGCGGCCCAGCTGAGGTAAAGCTATCAGTGGCTTGGCAAGCCGGAGGGCTGCTTGGACCAGGTGGTGTAGTGGCACATGGAGGTGGAGTCATGCAGACGTGAGACACAGTGTGGCTGGGAGATTGTGGAGGGGTGCCTTTCCACATCTTGGGGATCCTAACTGACTTCCCTGCCTTGAGATCAATTAGAAGTGGTGTGGACACAACAGGCACACTGACCACCAAAGCTGCATCAGGTGCAGACGCTGGCACTCCCTCTGGGGATGCGCTGGATCCAGCGGAAAGCTTTACCTGGCTTCGCCTTTGCCCCTCCATCCCCTGTTTACTAGGTGTTACCCCTTTAGTGCCCTCCTTCCCCTGCTTCAGTGGTTTTTGAATAGGAGTCGAGGTGGTGGGTGAATCTGCCTTGGAGCCCTTGCTAGGTGTACCCTTGGAATGCACCACCTTCTCAGTGGGCACAGAAACTGTATGCTTCTCTTTGCAAGATGCTTTAGGGACAGGAGAGTCCTTGGCTGGGGATGCCTCTGAGGCTTGTGAGCCTGAGGTCTGCTTCTTTGCATTTTCGCCCCTGGTGTCGCCTGACGGGCTTTTGTCTTTGCGCTCTGGGGGGCTTTGGTCTTCTGTGGGGATGGTGTCTGCGCCTGGGCCCGCTTGGGTTGTTGCTGCTGTGTGCTTCGTGTGCTGTATCGTGACTTTGACGTCTGTGGACCGTGGTCACTATCGTCAGACGTGGCCAATGCCAGGGGGGGGGACAAAGGAACCGGAGCTGGACTGTGAGTATGAGCCTGTTGAAGGGCTGACGTTACTGTGGAGGACAAAGACTGGACAGTCCGGTGCAGCCTACCCACGTCTGAATGTATGCGCTCCATGAAAGCAACCACCTGTGCCAATTTTTTGTCGTGTTCAATGAAGGCATTGATGAGAGCTGTCTAGCCTACACACAGCTGGCGCAAAAGGTCCACAGACTCAGCACTGATGGCAGCAGGGGGGGCAGGGGCAGCGGTGTCCGGGGTGAAGGACACTCTTCCCCTCTTACTGGGGCGAACACAGGCAGCACCAGAGGAAGTGGCTGGGAGGGTGGGCACTGGCCGCTGTGTGGTGGAAGATGATGCAGAGTCCCTGTTCCCTATGCCCACCAACATGGATGCATCCCCGCTGGCATCAGATGACGTGGAACTTTGCGTCTCAGGCTGGGATCCCTCCAGCAGACTCCTGTCCCCCTCTGAGGCTCTGGTGACATCTGTGTCACTGGGATCCTGTGTAGCTGTTGTGCTTGTTTCACCCCCACTGGTGTCCGTCTCCTGTCCCTCCGTGACCACAGGAGATGCTGCATGAGAGAGAGAGATGTAGGGTCAGTTCAGTGGCAGCAACATAACAAACATATGCACGCAAAGCATCACAAAAGTTGACTAAATCTACATGTTGCACACCACCCTGTGCAATCACATTGTGCTAACTCACTATATTGACTCAAACAGTGCGTGGAAACTGGAAATTCAGGCATAAGTGAGCCATGTGATGACCACACAGCACACCACCCTGCTAGTGGCTCCATTCAACCAGACACACAAATAGATCTGAGCACACCTAGGGCCATGATAGGGGCACACTACTTGTTGCCACTGACAGATCTGGATGGAGCAAGAGTGGAAAACACAGACACAGACTACAACATGACATTCCACAATGGCCATGACCCCATGCCACCCACCATGTTGTACTTTGGGGCCCAAAGGCTGGTGCACATTGGTGTCAGATGTCTAGGCCTCCCAAATCTGAGTGCAGGCAATGGACGCATTGATGAAGCCACACTCAGATCGGGCACACTGCCGTTCCCTCCTATGGGATTCTCCAGACTACCCAATGCAGACGATACCTGAACACCACAACTCAGAATGCAATGGGAATGCACAGTACTCAAATTACCTTTGTAAGTACAGGTAGGGCAAATGCATAACACCTGCACCCAGCCCAGCAGCCACTTACAAGCCACTGCATCACACTACCAACATCACATAGGCCAGCGATGGCATAGGCTCTGTACACATGCAGCCACTCCCAGCCAAAGTCACCCTTTCCAGAATGCTCACCCCTGGCTTGCTGCTGATGCTCCTTCAAATGTGCATCCAGCTGAGGCTGTGTCACGGCCAAGATGCGGCCCATGAGTGGTGTCATACTGCGCCGTGCCAACCGCCCAGTGCGAGGAAGCGGCCCCAAGGTCATCTCTGCCACGTTCTTTGCCAGCCAGCGGATGTCGTCTAACAAATCCAAAATCCTTTTCACAAGGCTGGTCGTGTGCAATCTATAGTGCTGAGATGGCTCATAGCTGGAGTACAATGAGAAAAAAACGATGTAATACTCTGTAAGTGGAGTGATGTGTCCTTGTCTTTTTGGGCTGGGACTGTGCAGGCCAGCTGGGCTCACACTCAGATGGACAACAGGGGCACACACAGCCATTCAGCCAAGCAATCACTGTCCTGACTCCTGCATGAACAACTTGCTGCATCACTGTATGGCTGACAACACAACACAGGTCACTCATACATACATGTGCAGGCAGGAAAACCTGTGGCATAGGGTACACACACCTTCCCCCTGGAGACAGCATGTTAGGCAGTGCATGACACAACCCCACACTCTCAGGCACATACTGCATCCGTCCAACTACATGTGTGCCCCCCCTGCCCTCCCCCCCATTGTTGAGGACTTACCACGACATTTTGGGCACCATATAGCCTTGGGTACTGTGTGAGCACCTCGTCCATCAGGACCTCCAGCTCCTCGCTTGTGAAGGGACTGGCACGGATCTTCTCAGTCCTTGCCATCACTGTGTACATGAGACAACAGTGGCGGAATTGGGTGGTGAGGGGTCTCTAGCAGCAGTCCCTGGAGGCAGCAGGAGGTGGGGGGTCTCTGGCAGAAGTCCCTGGAGGCAGCAGCAGGTGAGGGGTCTCTGGCAGCAGGCCCTGGGGGCAGCAGCAGGTGAGGGGTCCCTGGCAGCAGTCCCTGGAGGCAGCAGCCGATGAGGGGTCTCTGGCAGCAGTCCCTGGAGGCAGCAGCAGGTGAGGGGTCTCTGGTAGCAGTCCCTGGGGACAGCAGCAGGTGAGGGGTCCCTGGCAGCAGTCCCTGGAGGCAGCAGCAGATGAGGGGTCTCTGGCAGCAGTCCCTGGAGGCAGCAGCAGGTGAGGGGTCTCTGGCAGCAGGCTCTGGGAGCAGTGGAAATGTGAGGCTCCCTCCCACACATATATAGCCCTGTGGGGTCGGCTCAAAGATGCCAAGCTTCAGCAATTGGTGTTCCAGGTCTGCCTTTTTCAAATGCATCCAATGGCCGCCTCCGCGGTGGCAGAGCACGCCTATCGCGACGTTCCAAATTGCATCATGCCACCGCAATTAAGGTTCCCATTGGCTGTAAGGGCATGCTCCATGGCGGTGACACACCGCAGGGGCCAGGCAGGCACTACCGTGAAGGTTTATCTTTCAATTGCATCCAATGACCGGCTCCATGGTGGCGGAGCACGCCCACCGCGATTTTCAAAATTGCATCATGCTACCGCGATTAAGGTTCCCATTGGCTGTAAGGGCATGCTCCAAGGCGGTGACACACCGCTGGGGCCAGGTGGTAGCTACCGCGATTTGTGTGCCATACATTCACATGAGTCACCGCGAGTTGGGTGGCGGAGCATGCAAATCGCCATTTGGGCATGTCTCTATGGCTATCCCTACCGCACTTGTGTATATGGGGATTGCTGGTGACACACCGCTGGGGCCAGGAGGTAGCTACAGCGATTTGGGTGGCGGATCGAAAAAGGACGAAGCAGGACGGGGAATCCCTGAGCTAATAAGAGCGCGACGTAAGCGCATCGGCAGGTGAGGAGGTGTATGCACTAAAAGCCCCTCTACCTTGGACCTCATATGCGGACCCCTTGGACACAAAATTAGAAATCTGGGTTCCTGGATTGAATCGTTCAAGAATATACGGCAGTTGGGAAACGGGGATTATTCAAGTCCGTTTAAGAAGGGGGTCCAGTAAACAGACCATTCTTCGAGTCTGCAAAAGAAGTACAAGAATAAGTGCAAATATCAACTCCCTTTCATTCAGGGTATAACAATCAAATATACCACAAAGAAAAGTGAACATAATGCCTGTATTGATTAAGATGGAATAAGCAGATACCCATCGAAACGCGTCAACGCATTTCTATACATTATCCCGAGGACAAGTTGGACCTGTAGATACAAAATAGAATATATGTATCCAGGCTAATCTTGCTAAAATTATTCCCAGGAAATTGTTCAGTTAAAAGACAAAGCATACTGTCTATCATTGTTTGTCCTCCCTATTTTTTAAGGTTCTCTGTGGTAAAAGTGTCATAAGATGTTATGTTATGTCCTGTTTTGATGAATTGTATTGTTTTTAATTATGCAGAAATGATGCATTGTGTTTTATTATAAGTGTTTTTATAATATTTGTGTTTTAATAAGATTCACATGTACTAAAGAAATAAATTGACTTGTTTGCACTGCATGTTATAGTAGTATAATTGTTTGAGTGTTTCAGGGATTTTGAGTGAGATCTTTTTTGAGTTTATCTATGTGTTTTATATGAATTAAGAATCCCACTATTAATAGGGGGTTCTTGTTGATTGAGTGAATCAAGGGATAATGTTTTTTGTACTGATAGTACTCTACTCCCTTGGTTGCTGACAAGGGGTCTCTCTCTGTTTAAACACGTGCACAATATTTTGTCACACAGTCCACATACGTGTTTCCAGGTGTTACCTTATCCTTCCCAGCCTTAAGAACTATGCATTTTACGATGGCAATTTCTTTTGTAAAGCTTTAAAAAACGCCCATATGTAAACATAATTTTTAATTGGGGCGCATGTAGATGTCATTAAACCCCTTTTTGAAAAATAGCTGACCATAGTCATTGATAACTCCAAAACCATATGTGGCTTTCTGCATAAATCTTAAGCACAAGAATTGGACCAAGGAAAGTTTAAAGACCAACAGAGGCCTATTCCCCATTCAATCAACGTATCAATCAATTTATGCATAAATCGTCACATTCAAATTCTCTGATAAACAACAAGCTCTAGTCAATGCAACCCATTCTGCCACTTTTGCTGAAGTCACATAGGCAGCTCTCAATGCTCCATGTTAGTCTCTCAAACAAGAACCATCAGCAAACAATGTCAGGTCAGCCATTTCCAAAGGTGTTTCTTTTTATATCTTATCCTGACTTTGTACAAAACTCAATCACCTCCAGACAGTCATGATCCGGTTTGTCATCAATCTCCCTGCCTTCACAACTCTTCTCTGAAATAGGAAGCAGTGTTGCTGGGTATAAAACATTGCAGCTCCAAATAGAAATGTTCTCTGCTGCCAGTATGATCTGAACAAGTCAGTCTAATGTCCGTTATATGCTGGATTCTCGTTCTTGTCAAAAGAATTTCAACTGATTGTGGGACTCATACAATTAAAGTATGGCCCATCACAATCCCTTCAATTTGTTAAGTGGCAATGCAAACAGCTGTAACCAATTTCACACAACTTAGAAGACTCACAGCTACTGGATCCAATTTTAAAGAAAGGTATGCACTGGCCGCATTAAACCTCCATATTTCTGTGTAAGAATCGAAAGTGTACATCAATTTCTCTCATGACAAAACTGAAAAAAATGTCAAATTATAATCAGGATACCTGAGAGCGGGTGCATGAAACAAACTCTCTTTTAATTGCTCAAATGCATCTATCATCAAATGGTATCAGATCTTGAACCTCACTACATGTCAATTTCACTAAATGCTTTGTGATCAAAGAAAAGTTTGGAATCCACTAACAACAAAGTCAAGCCATTAAAAAAAATCTAAACCTCCCTCTTGGTGGTTGATTGGATACCACAATTTCAGAATTGCAGAAATGTGTTCTTTGAATACTTTTCTCACACCCTTTTCAATCGGTGTCCAATATCTATTACTTCCTTTTTACAATATTGCATTTCAGTTGGTGTAACCTTATGGCCATTTTCAATTAGATGATTCAACAGGGCAATGTTTACAGTCCTCTTTTGTCTTGGATGTGACCAGTAGGTCATCAATATATTGCAATGGCAACTTCAAACTTTCTAAATCTTTTTTCAAGATTTGGCTAAAAACCCAAGGACTTTCTGTAAACCCTTCTGGGATTCTACACATCAAAAATTGAAATGCCCAGCGCCAGACACCCTGGCCCCCCGCGAACACTACAAAGCCCGTCACCGCTATGACGCCAGCACCCTCCACGCACTCAACACCGGCCGATTACACACCTGTTGCCGGGCCACCCCGAAGCGCACCCAAGGACCCTTCTCCTGCCGGAACTGCAGCTACACAAGCCTCCAAACCACCACCACGTCCACTGGTGTAGGATGCAACAGCCTCCGATGCATTCTACTCAACCCCGCCCTGCCCGAAAACATACCATTGAACTCTGGGACCTACTCGACTCCTCCTCCCCAGACGTCGCCTTCCTGACGGAGACCTGGATTAATCCCACCTCGGCATTCGAAATCGCCATAGCCATCCCTGACGGTTACAAGATCACCCGCAGGGACCGCACCAACGGAACAGGAGGAGGGATCGCCATCGTCCACAGAAACACCCTCAGAATAACGACCAACACCAACGACATGCCTATCACCGCCGAACACCTGCACTTCCAGATCCACACCGACCCCAACACCACCCTCAGAGGAACCCTCATCTATAGACCACCCGACCTCCAGCCACAGTTCAGTGACTCCATCGCTGACTTCGTCAGCACGCACGCCCTTGCTTCCACGGACTACATCCTCCTCAGAGACCTGAACTTCCACCTCGGAAACAACAACAACAGCAACTCCACCACCATGCTTGCCAACCTCGGACTCAAACAGCTCATCATGACTCCCACCCCCTCCGCCGGACACACACTCAACCCCATCTTCTCCACCAGCAACCACGTCACCTTCAGCCACACCACCGAACTCCACTGGACCAAACACCGCTGCGCCCACTTCACCTTTGAGAAGCCTACCATGCACCACCACACACAACGGGCCCCCCACCGCAGCTGGAGCAAAGTCACAGAAGACCAGCTAGCCACCACCCTCGCCCGAAACCCACCAACGGATACTACCGACACCGACTCCGGCACCCTCAACCTCAGGCATTAGATCAACGACTGCGGCAACACTCTCGCCCCGATCAAGAAACCCTCAAACAGACGCACCGACAGAAAAGCCATATGGTTCACCGCCAACCTCCAGGCATCCAAGCAGGTCTGCCGTAGGCTCGAGAAAAAGTGGCACCACGAACAGACACCGGACAACAACACAGCCTACAAGAGCGCCACCCGCAGACACCACCAACTCATCCGAACCGCCAAAAGGACCTCCTTCAAAGAGCGCATTGACAACAACGCATACAACAGCAAAGAGCTCTTCAACATCGTGAGGGAACTCTCCAACCCCAGCTCCAACTCCAACGACATCCAGCCATCACAAGACCTCTGCAACTCCCTATCCACCTTCTTCCACCGCAAGATCGCAGACATCCATGACAGCTTCAGCAACCAGGCCCACCCGACAGACACAGCCAACTCAGACGTACCGCCCCCCAGCCACATCAACCCCCTGCTCTCCTGGACCCATGTCAACGACGAAGACACCATCAAAATCATGAACACCATCCACTCCGGCTCACCATCTGACCCCTGCCCGCACCACATCTTCCACAAAGCAAGCTCCACCATCGCACCCCATCTCGGCAAAATCATCAACAGCTCCTTCAAGACTGCCACCTTCCCAGAGAGCTGGAAGCACGTCGAGATCAACGCCGTACTCAAGAAACCCAAGGCAAACCCCAAGGACCTCAAGAACTTCCGGCCCATCTCCCTCTTCCCGTTCCCGGCGAAAGTCATCGAGAAGATTGTCAACAGGCAACTGACCTCCTTCCTCGAAAAGAACAACATCCTGGACCCGTCCCAACTTGGATTCCGCAGCAACCACAGCACCCAATCAGCCCTCATTGCCGCCACAACGACGTCAGGGCCATGCTGGACAACGGAGAAACCGCGGTCCTCATCCTCCTGGACCTCTCGGCCGCCTTCGATACCGTCTGCCACCACACCCTCAGCACACGCCTCCACAACACAGGGATCCGCGACAAAGCACTGGACTGGACCACCTCCTTCCTCACCGGCAGAATCCAGAGTGTCCGCCTCCTGCCATTCCACTTTAAAGACACCAAGATCATCTGCGGCGGACCCCAACTTCAACATCTACATGGCACCGCTCGCCAACATAGTTCGTTCGCACAACCTCAACATCATCTCATATGCCGATGACACCCAACTGATCCTCTCCCTCACCAAGGCCCCCACCACCGCCAAATCAAACCTCCTCGAAGGAATGAAGGCCATCGCAGAATGGATGAAGAACAGCTGCCTGAAACTGAACTCGGACAAGGCGGAGGTCCTCATCATCGGATCCACCCCCTCCACCTGGGACGACTCATGGTGGCCGGCCGCACTGGGAGCTGCACCAACACCCACTGACCACGCACGCAACCTGGGAGTCATCCTGGTCTCCGCGTTGTCTATGACCCAGCAAGTAAACGCAGTCTACTCCTCCTGCTTCAACACCCTCCACATGCTCCGCAAGATCTACAGATGGATCCCCACCGGAACCAGAAGGACAGTCACCCAGGCCCTCGTCAGCAGCATACTGGACTACGGCAACGCTCTCTACACAGGAACCTCAGCCAAACTCCAGAAACGACTACAACGACTACAACGCATACAGAACGCCTCGGCATGCCTCATCCTCGACATCCCCCGCCACAGCCACATCACAGTCCACCTGAAAGGCCTACACTGGCTCCCCGTCAACACGAAGATCACCTTCAAGCTCCTCACACACGCTCACAAGGCATTCCACAACACCGGACCAGTAAACATCAACGAACGACTCACCTTCTACACCCGACTCGCCAGCTTCGCTCCGCAGACCTCGCCCTCGCCACCATCCCCTGCATCCGTCGAGAACCGCTGGTAGCAGATCGTTCTCCCACCTCGCCACAAAAACCTGGAACACCCTCCCCATCCACCTACAACAGACCCAAGACCTGCTGGCCTTCAGGAGACTCCTCAAGACCTGGCTGTAGCAGCACCCCCCCCCCCCCCAGCGCCTTGAGACCCTCACGGGTAAGTAGTGCGCTCTACAAATGATTGATTGATTGATAAATAAATAATTGTGATTCCTCGTGCAAAGGAATTGAGAAGAATGCTTGGCATAGGTCAATGACTGTATTTCATTCTGCCCCTGATGGAATTTGATACAAAGTCACTGCTGGATTCATTATCTCTGGACTATTTATACTACATAAAACATCAATTGTATTTATTTATTTATTATAAGCTTTATTTCGACAGCTCGTGCCATAAAAGCTATAAAAACATAATTTCGAATAAAAAAAGATAAAAATAATCAGTTCATACAACAGAATATTGTAGACAGGTATATACAACCAATCCTTCCTAGTACCCAGCTGCAACCATAGTACAGCGTACTGTTTGACAAGTCAACGATAAGACGATCGATGCAATAATGAAACATACATAAAATAGATTCTAAAATAGGGAGGGAGATGCACTAAAATGCTTTCTATTGTAATGTATTTTCTGTTGAACCCAGTTTACAATCCCCCCTCATGGAGCTATGCAGTCAAAATATTGTTTTTTGTATATCAACCTAGACTAATAGCGAGTTTTTAATTTCGTAGGGACAGAATATCGATGTCAAGAATATCGGCCTTAAGGTAAGTAATATCGTTTTTTTTTTATACCGAAGTAAGTAATATCGAAGTAAGTAATATCGTTAGCAAAAATATCGTTGTTAATAATATCGATATTTATATTAGTGCTATGTATTTTAGAATGTATCTTATATGTATGTTTAACATTTTTTGTAATGTATTTCTATTATTTTTAAATATATGTAATAAATGGTTAGAAATTAATAATGTTTTTAAAGTAAATTTTGAGTTTTAGTATCAGAGCAGGTTGTGGGTTATATATTGGGAATAGGGTGGGAAGTAATTTAATTATAATTAATAATTAATATGTTTTTATTTAATGTTAGTGATTATTAATTTATTGTTATTTAATTATTAATTGTTTATTGTTATTGTTAATTTATGTATTGTTAATGTTAATTATTAATTATTAATTCATTTTTTTAATTGATTAATTGATAATTAAAATAATGATGTTAATTTTTAACTGTAGTGGGTTGTGGATTTATAGGAGAATAGAGTGGGAAGTAATTTAACTATAATTAATTAATTAATATGTTGTTATTTATTGTTAGTGATTATTAATTTATTGTTAATTAATTATTAATTGGCAATTAATTTTTATTAATTGATTAATTTATAATTAGATTAATTATAATTAATGTATTATTATTTTTTATTTATTGTTATTGTTAATTAATGTATTGTTAATTAATTTTTAATTTGTTATTCATTTTTATTAATTGAATAATTAAATAATTAAAATAATTATGTTAATTTTTATGTGTAGCGAGTTGTGGGTTTATAGGGGAATAGGGTGGGAAGTAATATAATTATCATTAATTAAATAATATGTTTTTATTTATTGTTATTGATTAATTTATTGTTAAATAATTATTAATTGGTAATTAATTAATTTTATCAATTTATAATTAGATTAATTATTATGAATTCATTATTATTTTTTATTTATTGTTGTTAATTAATTTATTGTTAATTGTTTATTAATTGTTAATACATTTTTATTAATTGATTAATTGAAAAATAAATTAATTGTGTTATTCTTTATGTGTAGTGGGCTGTGTGTTTATGGGGGAATAGGGTGGGAAGTAATTTAATGTAATTTAAGTAAATATTAATTAAATGTTGTTGGCATTTATTATTAAAAAAAATTGTTAATTAATTTTTAATATGTTATTTATTTTACAAAATTCATTTAATTAATAAGTATATTAATTTAACCCCTACGCTATCCAACGGTTTCCCTACTGTTGCACTCACTGAAGTGGGAATAGTCATTTTTATCCCTACGCTATCCAACGCTTTCCCTACTGTTGCACTCACTGGAGTGGGAATAGTAAATTTTACCCCTATGCTATCCAACGCTTTCCCTACTGTTGCACTCTCTGGAGGGGGAATAGTACATTTTACCCCTACGCTATCCAACGCTTTCCCTACTGTTGCACTATGTGGAGCACGTATATATATTAATTTATATATTATTATTTGTATTTGTTATCATTTTTTAAACATGTTTAAATATTTTTACCTATGTTTCTTTTATTTATATGTATTTTTTACTTAATTTTACATTATTATTGAAACATTTAAAAAACAATATTTTTAACATCGATATTTTTGACGATATTTATTTTTTGATATTTTTGTACTTACCATTATGTAGATAGGACTTCGATATTTTTGACATCGATATTTTTGTGTCGATATTTTTGTAGGTCGATTTTCTGTCCATCGATATTCTGTCAGACATTCCTCATGGAAGTATTATGGGAAGTTTAAAAGCAATAAAGTGCACATGCAAAATGTGTAAATAGGACATAAATTGCCACCATCTGAGCCCTGCGACAGCTGCGTGTAATCCTCATGCTACTGGGGAATGACGGATTCCTGCCTCGATCTTTCGTCTTATAAGCCAGGCTACAGAGCGGTCTCGGATTTGATCTAAGAATGCACAGGGAAACCGGGTGGTCCCGTGTGCCCAGTTGCCGGCAAATTGATTTAGCCACTTTGTCCTCTGTGTGGCGTATGCCTGGCATGCAAACATAACGTGGGCAGCACTTTCTACCGGGGCCCTGCAACATGGACAGTCCTTCAGTGATGGATTACGTGTGTGCCAATTGGCTGGGCCTCATAAACAGATAGTGTTCCAAGCCTAAAATGGATATATAAGGTCCTATCCTGAGGGACCTGGATTATATCTAAAAAGGGCTCTAAGTATCTGTCCTGTTTATGGAGATACAGTTCTGCGGTTGGTCTCCCCAGGTTTGGTTTACTAGATTCTTGTTGGTCCACCCATTCTCAATAGAGACGTTTAAGCTATTCTTTCCTAGGCAGGTCCTGCTTGTCCCAAAGTGCTTGGAGCCCTAAGGTTGACATCAGTTTCCTAACATTACAAATACAGCCCACTTTACTACTTGTGCCGAGCTTGATAACCTCAGATAGGGCTTCAGCATAGGGCAGAAGCTCAGGGGTCCGCCTGATGCAAGCCCAGAAGAGCAGCGGGCGAAGCCTTGCTACGTTGCCAATGGATTGTCTGCTGATATCAAGCATAAGGGGAGTGAGGGGAACGTACTTGGGCAACATCACCAGATCCCTAAGGAATTTATGCTCAGATATGCAGAGGTCGTGGGCCTTGTCAAATCCCCACAACTCTTCTCCGTACAGTGCTGTACTAACTGCTTTCGTATCATAGACCTGAAGGGCTGGAGCTACCGGTCTACTATGCGATGTTCCTTCCCAAGTGATCCCGCTACCCTTTTGTGGCTCATCAACATCTTTGCTAGGTGGTGCTTCCATGACATATTGTCTGAGAGTCGGCCAACTCCTTCTAAGGGAGTTCCACCAAGCAAGGGGCTGCCTCTATAAGACTTCTGGGGGTTAAAGGTCATAAATGTTATTTTTGAGGTGTTAATGACCAGTTCCCTGTTATCGCAGAAAAGTTGAAACCTGTTCAATAATCGCTGTAGCCCCATTGGGGTCTTTGATACCAACAGGGTGTCATCTGTGAACAAAAGGGTCAGTATCTTATCGCCCCCCCAGGGTTGGTGAATCTCGTGGATCTTCTTGCAGGAAGCTAACCACACCATTCATTTACAGGGAGAAAGAGTGAGAGCCAGAACACCCTGTCGAACATCCTTTGCTGACAGGAATACAGTCAGTCAACTGTCCCTGCATCCCTCACCAAATCTGTGCATAAGTATCTTCATTCAACCGGACTACAAGATTGAGAAAAAGTGGGGGATGCCCATATCTTTAAGTGCCAACCATGATTTACTCCTAGGGACTAAGTCAAAGGCAGTTTTAAGGTCAATAAAAGCTAGGTATAAGCTGCCCTTACCAATCACCACCTCTTTCCAGTAAATGAGTTGGTGCCGAAATGCCTGATCAATGGTCCCCGTCCTAGCCCTAAAGCCAGCCTGAAACTGCGATAAGATGGCATTATCGTCTGCCCACATCTAGATCCTCTGCAGCAGAACTCTGCTGAAGACCTTCTGCGATACCAAAGGGGATGATGGACGGAGCGTTTGAGCAAATCAAACACTCACCCCCAGTCAACTGATCTGGGTTTAATCCATCATCATTCCTTAGCTCACTCCACCACCCCAGTTCAGACATGGCCATATGCAAATCAGTCTGAACCTGTGTCTCATGGGAACAGTCCAGCCCGAACTGCCAAGCCATGTCTTCCCTGGACCGGAAACAAGCATCCTGGGACCGGTTTCGGGTTCATACCTTCTGCAGGGCATCAATCAGGCTTATGGGCCTGTAATTTGAGGGTCATCTCTGGCTCCCTTTTTAAAAATTGAGACCACCTCTGCTCCTTTTCAAGACCTGGGAACTGGGGCACCATTATATATTGCATTTTCAGAAGAAGCGGGCCCAGTTTGGGATATCGGCTAAAAATATATCACCCGGTATGCCGTCTGGTCCTGCAGCCTTAGACAGCACTATTCTGCCTATTGCAACCTCTATTTCACCCAAGGTAAAAAGTTTATCGTCCAAAGGGGTGCACAGAGAACTCAGCTATCTCCACCGGGGGCAGATACTCCGGGTTTGAATAGAGCTTCAGGAAGTGATCATACCATTCTTGGTCAGTAATATGGTTAGGTGAGGGAGCCGCTCCTGACTTGCTACCCTAGGTGACTAAAGACCAAAACAAATTGGCGTCCTTTGCTGCGCTTGCTTCCTTAAGTTGCTGCCAGTGGGATTCGTCCCATGCTAACTTCGCCAGGTGCAGGATGGCCTTATAGCGCTTCCTAGTGGTTGTAATCAAGAGGTAATTCTTATCTTTGATTGCTGCAGCCAGGAGGGTTCACTCACGTCTGCAATCCTTTGTGTACCATGGGTGAGCCACTCTTGGTGGCGCACTGGACTTACGGTCCAATAAAGGAACTATAAAGTGCACATTGATTCAGTCAAAAATGCGGATGTGAACTGTAGTTGCATTAGCCAATCTGCTTCCGCTGGCAACCACAGACTAGAGCTCTAGTGTGCCTACTGGCAGGTCGTGCTGTATGCCAAGGATCTTGTTTTCTTGCAGGGCCACCTTCCACCATTTTAAGGATCTATTTTTATTCGAGAGGAGAATTTCCCTAGTGAGCTTCAGAGGTGTGTTGCTCTTAGGATAGTATGGAGCTACCCACAGAGGGTTCATACTTAGGCAGAGAGGATCATGATCAATCTCTGTGGTGTTGCCCACACTCATATCAACTAGGTCTCCCCAAAGCCTCACGTCGAGGAGAATATAATCGAGAGATGGGTAGCGGACTCTATTAAATGTGTTCGCGCCCTGCCTATCCGAAGGGGTTTTGCCGGGTACTGCCCTGCAGCCAAACACAACACTAAGGGCATTAAAATGGAGCGCCATCTGTGTCCAAGTTTAAGGAGGGGACAGCCCACTTGATGTCGTCATCCTCGATGCCTAATAGGTCTTCTTTGTCAAGTTGCTCGAAGGTGCTGTTGAAATCGCCCGCTACTATCACTCTGGAGTGAGCGGAGCATTTAGCTAAGCTCTCTTCCAGCAAGGTAATAATGGATGAGGATCTACCCCCTTTGGTCCCTCTCACATCAACTAAGCCTGGGCGGAACTGGCTGAGCGACACTTCGCGGAGGTCACAGTGTTGGGGACCAACTCCGTGGAAACTCTGCTCCACCGCCCACCTCCACCCCCCTAGGAAAATTACATTAAAATATACTTTAAAGGTTAAAAAAAGAAACACTTACCTTAACTGTGCGTCCCCGGGCTGCCGTGCTCCTCTTCCTCGGTTTCACGATGATACTTTAAAGTATATTTTAATGTAATTCTCCTACGGGGGTGGAGGCGGGGGCTGGGCAAATCTGCTCAGCCGTGGAGTGTGCCGAGTTTTGCCTACTCCGTGTTCTCCGTGGAACGCGGAGTAGGCACAACTCAGCACACTCCGCGGGCGGAGTGGAGCTCTCATCCCACGGTTAACATAAACATTGAACAAGTCAATATGATCTCCCTCCCCTGGGTACCCTAATGCCTACCCCCAGGATATCTGGGCTGGAACTTGGGTGAAGAATGACACGAAAGCCCAGATCAATGCTCACCGAAATAATCAAGCCCCCTGCCGGACGCCCTCTACCTATTGTCGTTGCTGGTGAACAAAGGCATACGAAACCTGATTTAAATGTGGGAACCAAGCTCCAAGTCTCCTGAAAAATGCAAATGTCGTATCTCTCAAATAGATCGTTCCAGTGAGGAAGTGACATTTTACAATTTAGCCCAGCCACATTCCATGATATTACCCTGAGCCGTCGACGGAGATCTGGGCTAGGGGACAGTACAGCATTTGAATTAGGAGAACAATGGCTAGTGGGGGTCTGGGGAAGAGCCTGGGAGCTATGGCTTGTGCGATGATCCGCACCCACCAGCCCACTCGTGTTGGTGGGGGCATTGCACCTCCCCGCTTCCACTAGGGGTCTGTCTTCCCTAGGATGGGTCACCTTCTGTCAATCCTCGCGTGTTGGGCAACTATCTAAATAAGTGAATGGAGTAGCACACAACCCAGGATGCTGATGGTCTTCCTTCGGAGGTCAATCATTAGCTTCTAAACTAGAGCCCATCTGTGTCTTGCTCTAATTCCACCACTGTTTTTATTTTCTCGTGCCTGCCTGTTCCTTTCGCCTTTTGCCGCTGCTGCCCCTGCGGCCCTTCCCTCCGGAATTCCCCTGGGAATTACCCCCCGGAATTCCCCCACTCCCAAATTCCCAGCCTCTCCTCCCTCCCACTTCCCCTACTTAATGGCGGCCACTGCACGGTCACACAGCGGATGCGCGCAGCAGGCGCGCCGGAGGCGCAAAAGCCAAGCCCGTCTGTACCTGTCCACGACCCGACTGCGGCCAGCGCCAGGAACCCTGGACCTCCCACTACCCATCGCTACGCCACCACCACCCTCCTTGCACTCAACCCTGGAAGACTTAGAGAATGCCAACAGGCCTCGCCGAACACGATCCACGGCCAGTTCTCCTGTCTCCACTGCCGCCAGACCCTCACCGCCACCCTAAACTCCAACAACTCCTTCATCGGCGACACCCTAAAATGCATCCTCCTCAACGTATGCTCCGTACACAAATACGCCATGGAAATCTGGAACTTACCCGACTCTCTCTCGCCGGACATCGCCTTCTTCACAGAGACCTGGACCAACGCATCCTCCACCCCTGACCTCAGCACCGCCATCCCAGACGGATACAAGATCCAGAGGACGGGGCCTCCCCAACCTCCTAGGAGGGGGCCTAGCCATCGCTCACAAGAGCACCCTCTGCCTCACCACCTCCAGCAAAACCTTCTCCTCCACCAAACACCTGCACTTCCAGATCCAGACCACCCCTAAAGCCACACTCCGAGGAACCCTCGTCAACAGACCCCCCGGCCCCCGAACACCCCTCACCACCACCATCACTGACTTCATCGCACCCTATGCCATCGCCTCAACAAACTACATACTGATTGGAGACCTGATCTTTCACCTTGACAACCCCAGCGACCCCAACTCCACTATCCTTTGTGACAACCTCCCCAGCATCGGACTTAAACAACTCGTCAACACACCAACCCACAGAGCAGGACACACCCTCGACCCCATCTTCGCGGCAGGAAACAGCGTCCAATTCAGACACACAATGCAGCCGCCATGGATCGACCACCACTGAATACACTTCGCCATCAACAAACCCAATGCACCCAAACCAGCCCCACGCCCACCATGAAGGAACTGGAGCAAGGTTACCGACAAGCAACTTAACTCCACCCTCACCCGAGACAACCACACCTGGGCACCCAACGCAAACGACGCAGCCAGAGAACTCCACACCTGGATCTCCAACAGGGCAGACAAGCTCGCCCCGCTACACAACCCTGACAGACAACGTCCCAGGAAAGCTGCCTGGTTCACCACCACTCTCCAAAAAGCCAGACTCAACCGCAGACACCTGGAGAAGAACTGGAGAAACACCATGACAACCGAAAACCTCACCACCTACAAGGACACCATGACGGACTACCACACCCATATCAGAGCCACCAAGAGGAACTTCATCCACAACAAAATCCTGGCCAACTCCACCAACTCCAAGGAACTTTTCAGTGTCATTCAAGAATTCACCAACCCACGCACCGAATCCACAGACATCACCCCATCCCAAGACCTCTACGACAAGCTTGGAACCTATTTCCACCTCAAGATCAAAAACCTCTACGACGACTTCATCGACCATCCACCAGGCGCAACAGACGGCCCCCGCACCCCAGAAACACCAGCCAGCCCACCATCTCCAACTGGACACCGATCACGGCCAAAGACACCACCTCGACCATGAAAAACATCCACTCAGGGTCCCCCACTGCCACCTGCCCCCTCACATCTACCACAGAGCTGTAGCCACCATCGCACCCGAACGACAATGCACCATCAACACCATCTTCAAAACAGGCACCTTCCTAGACGACTGGAAGCGCGTAGAAGTCTGACCCCTGCTCAAGAAGCCCACAGCTGACCCCACCGACCTCAAGAACTATTGGCCCATCTTACTCCTCCCCTACGCAGCCAAAGTTGCAGAGGAAACAGTCAACAGGAAACTGACACGATTCATTGGAGAGAAGGCCGTCCTCGACCCGTCCCAATCTGGATTTCGAACCACAGCACAGAGTCTGCCCTACTCGCCACCACAGACGACATCCGCACCCTAATGGACCAAGGCCACTCTGCAGCCCTCATCCTACTCGACCTATCAGCGGCCTTCGACACTGTCTCCCACCGCACACTAGTCGCCAGACTAGACGACGCAGGCATACAAGGAACAGCCCTGGACTGGATCCGATCATTCCTCACCGGAAGAAGCCAAAGGATCAGTCTCCCACCCTTCCTCTCCGACCCCACGAAAATCACCTGCGGAGTCCCACAGGGTTCATCCCTGAGTGCCACCCTCTTCAACATCTACATGGCCCCCCTCGCAGCCATCGTCCGACAACACGGCCTCAACATCGTATCTTACGCCGACAACACCCAGCTCATCCTCTCCCTCACCAAAGACCCCACCACTGCCAAACTCAACTTCCAGAAAGGAATGCAAGACGTCGCAGTCTGGATGACCAACAGCTGCCTGAAGCTCAATGCCGAGAAGACAGAAATCCACGTCCTCGGTACCACCCCTTCTGTATGGGACAGCACCTGGTGGCTGACCGCCCTCAGAAGCCCACCTACCCCTCATACCACGCCAAGAACCTCGGCATAGTACTCAACTCATCACTCACCATGAAACGACAGGTCAATGCCGTCACCTTCAGCTGCTTCAACACCCTCCGCATCCTCTGCAACACCTTCAAGTGGATCCCCCGAGTCAAGGAAGACAGTCACCCACGCACTAATCACCAGCAGACTGGACTATAGAAATGCACTCTACTCCGGCATCAACAAGTCCCTATTCCGCAAACTCCAGGCAATACAGAACACCGCAGCCAGACTCGCCCTCGGCATCCCCCGACACAAACACATCAGCCAACACCTACGAAGTCTCCACTGGCTCCCCATGGAGAAAAGAGTCACTTTCTAAGTCCTCACTCATGACTACAAATGTCTACACAGCAATGGACCCAAATACCTCAACGACAGAATCAACTTCCACGTACCCAAAAGAAACCTCCGATTTTCCAACCTCGCACTGGCCAAAACCCAGCGCATCCACAGAGCCAGAGCAGGCAGAAGTTCCTTCTCTCACATTGCAGCCAAGACCTGGAACGAGCTACCGGCAGACATCAGACGTGCCCCCTCCCTGAACACCTTCAGGAAGGCCCTCAAGACCTGGCTCTTCGGCTAAACAGATCTGCTGACCCCCCCCCCCCACCTCAGCACCTTGAGACCCTCACGGGTGAGTAGCGCGCTTACAATTCCCTGATTGATTGATTGATTGAGCCACTAACTATTCGACCGAGTGGTTGAGGTGCAAATGACTTGCTGTCATCAAAGGGTCTAAAGCACTTAAACTGAATGGAGGAAGTGTCGGGGGAACAGGTTTGGTATTCCACGGCAAGAAGTTTTCAGACAAAGCTGTCCGTTCAAGAGTAAGTTCAATGCAATCAAATGGCTAGTCAGGGAAAGTACACCTCTGTGCCATAATAATGTCATCCCGAATTACGGAACGGCAACCCCTGACATGACAAATCCAGTGTATTGCTTTGTGGGTCAAAGAATCTTCCCCCTCATGCCCTTTCTTTTTGTCAAGTTTTGAGACATTAACCATATAGATTTTCTGATAGTTGGCAAATGTGGAATTGTTGGTTGTGTCCGGGCATTGCATGGCAGTGGTTGTCCCTGGGGTGGAAGGACGCTTCTAGTCCCAGGGCGACTAAGGGAACCATGTGCAGCCGTTAAGTTAGAAGAGTAGTTGGCTCGATAGGGAGTAGGTTCTAATGGTGCTTGGATATGAGGAACGATGGTTGGGTGAGACTGGATGAGCCCATGGGAGGCGGGGTCCCTTACACCAATAACTGCCTGGTGAGGTGCGTGATGGTAGCGCAGGAGTAGGGTTTGGGCTTCTGACACAGATGTAGTATGCGATTAGGGGGGCAAGCCATTCTGCAGCAATGGCTTGACTAAAGTGGTGAGACCCTCAATCATTGATCTCATGGTCCCAATTTTAAGCCCTAAGTGCATTGATAAATTGGTGTGTATTCTGGGATTCTAAGTGTAGTGCTGATGTGGTTGCATCAGGTGCGACAGGGGCCTGCTGGGGAATGTTTTCCTCAGGATCAACAGCCAGGTCCAAAAGGGAAGTGAACTTCTTTGCACAAGAGATAATGGGTTCTGGCTGTGGCATAGTGCCACTAAAAGTGCCGTGAAAGTTCGTGGGGGGGGAGTTGGCCCTCGCAGTATGGGATGGTGCCTCCTGATTATGTCAAGAGGTCCCCTTTTGGATGACTTTTTGAATATCGCTGGAGCTAATAACACTTGGAGAGGGTTGGCCAGAAGGAGTACATGGGGAAGTGACGGGTTCAGCTTCTAGGATGCCTTCGAATTTGAATTTGAATTTAAAATTTCTTATAAAGCGCACGTATACCTGCGGTTTCTTGGCGCTGATACTAACCGGATCCTAAATTAAAAAGCTGGGGGGACAGGCAAGTTTATTAATCGAAATATTTTGTGAACAGGTAGGTTTTAAGTTGGTTGCGGAATTGTGGGTAGAGAGAAATGGTACGGAGTTCAAGGGGAAGGGAGTTCCAGAGGGTGGGGGCGAGGGTAGCGAATTTGGAGCCTCCCCACTTCTTTCTCCGGAAGCGTGGGATGGTGAGGAGGGACTGGGAGGATGAACGAAGTACCCTGGTGGGGACATAGGAAACAATCTCGGAGGAGATAAACGCAGGTGCGAGTCCGTGTCGGGCCCGGAAGGTGATGGAGGCAAGCTTGAACTGAATTCTGGCTCGCACAGGGAGCCAGTGAAGTGATTTTAGGAGCGGGGTAGAGTGGTGAAATTTGGGGAGTTTGAAAACCAGGCGGGCCGCCTGGTTTTGGACCTGTTGTAGGCGATGCAAGCTGTAGGCGGGGATACCGGCATACAGGGCGTTGCCATAATCCAGGCGGGAAACCACCATGGCCAAGATGATGAGTTTTAGAGCAGAGACAGTGAAGAAACGGGACACCCTGCGTATAGTGCGCAGTGAAAGAAAAGAAGAGGACACCACAGAGCTCACCTGGGAGTGCAGAGTGAGTTGAGAATTGAGTTTTATACCAAGTGTCTTGACTGAGGAAGCGGGGGTAGGAGGGGGGCCAAGAGAAGGGGGCCAGAAGAGAGGGGACCAGGGGCTGGATGAACCACCCGTCAACACCAACTCGGTTTTGTCTGGGTTGAGTTTAAGGTGATTGTGGTTCATCCAGTCCCTGATGTGAAGCATAACAGATTGAAAGTTTAGAACAGAGGAAGGAGAGGATAGATTGAAGACAAGCTGGAGGTCGTCCGCATAATTGAATACGCCGACCTCCATCTGTTGAAGCGAGAAGATTAAGGGGGCAATATACAGATTAAACAAGAGGGGAGAAAGAGAGGAACCCTGGGGAACCCCGCACTGAACTTTCCGGACGTCCGCCGTGAAGTCACCCAGGCGAACAGCCTGGGTGCGGTCACTCAGGAAGGAGGACAACCAGACCAGGGCAGTCCCCCCGATCCCCGCCGCTCCGACACGGGAGAGAAGGATGGTGTGATCCACCGTATCGAAGGCGGCTGAGAGATCGAGGAGTACAAGGGCCTGGTGCTGATTAGTGTCCATGCCCTCCCTAAGGGTGTCCAAGACCGACAGGACAACGGACTCCGTAGAGTGTGCAGGGCGGAAACCGGCTTGACGGGGGGCAAGAGCACCATGATTCTCCACAAAAGAGCTCAGAGCACAGGTGACGTGGCGCTCGAGCAACTTGGCCAGGAATGGTAGGAGGGAAATAGGACGGAAATTGGCGGGGACAGAGGGGTCTGCCCCGGGTTTTTTTAGGATGGGCACAATTACCGCCGATTTCAAGGGTTTAGGAACGATGCCTTGGGCAAGAGAGCTGTTAAGAAGGTGAAGGGGAGGGTCAGGGCAGGAAACAAAGATATGGCGGAGAATGTGAGCGGGACAGGGGTCTAAAGGAGAGCCGGATTTGACCAGGGGAACCAAGGTGATCAGGCTCTCTCGAGTGATAGGGGGAAGTGAGGTAAGCACACCTTTAGGGGGGGGACATTGAGGGTCGACAAAAGAGGGGGAGGGTGGCGGGATATTAGCCTTGATAGTGATGATTTTGTGAATGAAATAGTTGTTGAGAGAGAGACAGAGTTCTTCGGACGGGGCTGGCTTAAGAGTGGATCTGTCCGAGAACGCTAGGTTGTGGATGATGGTGAATATCTCCTTGGACTGGTTTTCCGCGGCTAAAATTTTGGAGGAGAAGTAGGATGTTTTTGCCTCCAAGATGTCTTTTTTATACTGGCTTAGGATGTTAGTGTAATCCAGTTTTAGAGTGGGGCAGTAATTTCTTCTCCATGCCCGCTCCGCGCGGCGTACTGTTAATTTGGTGGTCTTAAGCTCTTCGGTGAACCACCGATTAGCGTCCTTGTCGCGTTTGGAGGTAATGCGCTTGAGCGGGGCAAAAGCGTCGCGTCCGTGGGAGAGCCACCGATCTATGGCATTGACCTGGGAAAGTGTAGGAAGACCCTGAAGGGGGGGGAGGGATGAAGTAAGAAGGGAAGAGAGATTCTCCAGGTTGACACGACCCCATGATCGGACCCAGGTGTTTTTAGGCCGGGGGGGCTTGGCTGGAGGGAGGATGGGAAGAAGGAAAGAGATCAAGTGGTGATCAGACCAGGGGCAAGGGGTAATAGAGAGTGAATCCACCGAGCAGTTCAGGGACCACATCTGATCGAGTATATGACCTTTGATGTGAGTGGGGGAATGGACATGGGAAATGAAGTTGAGGGAGTGAAGGGTATCGGAGAATTCCTTGGAGGAAGGGCACTCAGCGGAGTCGGAGGGCCAGAAATTAAAATCGCCAAGGAGCAGAATGGAGGAGTTGTTGACTGTGATGGTGGCCAAGACCTCCAAAAAGTCGGGGAGAAACTGTGAGGGGGACTGAGGGGGACGGTAGGTAAGGAAGCAAGTCAGGGGGGGAGAGGTGGAGACTGTGCGGATCACCAGAAATTCGGAGGTTGCAATGTCAGGTAAAGGTAACGTTTGGAAGAGGAGATTGGTGCGTGCGATGACCGCCACGCCGCCCCCGGCCCTACCAGAAGGGCGGTCCGCCCTGAGGGCATAGTAGGTGGCCGGTAGGGTGGATAGTAGGGCAGGGAGGGAGTCATCGCAAAACCATGTCTCGGTTAAAAAAAGAAGGTCGGGAGCATGGAGATCCAATAAGACTGACAGTTCATGTGCATGGGCAACAGCAGACCGGGTGTTGAGATAATAGGCTGTGAGGGCTTTGGGGGATGATGAGGGAGCGGTGCTGCAAGACACGGGAGGGGTGTCCACTGTGGGGAAAGGACAGAGGAAGGGAGCAGCAGGAGAGAGACCAAGGGAGGAGATACGAGAGCAAATAGAGGCCGGGATAGGCCAGGGGCCCTGGCAGCAGCGAAGGTGGTCCGGGGTATAGGTGATAAGCGGAGCAGAGTGATAAGCCCCTAGTCCCGGCCAGTCGCGGACGGGCGCAGACGGGCTTGCCTTAGGCGCGCCTTCGGCGCGCAATCGTCGCGCCCGCTGCGCTCGTCCGCTGCGCTTCCTGCCAAGGCACATGATTTATGGTGAAAGAACAGGCAATTGGAGGGGGCGTGGCCGGCCGAGGGGGCGTGTCTCGAGGTGCGCCTCGTGAATGGCGGCCAGGAGGAGGGGGTCGTTGCAGCGTGGAGCGCTGTTACGAGGATGCCTTCGCACTCACTAATCAGGCTATCAATATGATAAATACAATCTAGGACACAGTTACTTCCAGAGTTTTTCATTGACTTCCTAACTTTTTTCTCTTTCCTCGTTTGACCACCACCAGCGACGTCCATAGTTTTTCTCTTCCCCATCTTTCTGTAGCCTATGACGTGCAAGCCGCAGTAAACGAGTACCAGCAGTAGTCCGTCCACTTGCCGGCAAGGAATGTCAAAATATTACCCCAGAGCAGTGGACGGGGGGTTGCTCTCTGAACGGCCCCAAGCAGTGAATGACTAAAATACCCCTCCCCCCCGCCCCCCCAGCTGAGGCCGTTGTTAAAATAAGGAAAGGGAAAGAGGAACTGCCTCAGAGAAATGTTTTACAGAGACAGGAACAAGCTCTCAGAGCTAGCAAAGAAATGGGAAACAAGCGACCGGCATCACCATCAGCAATCCTTAACAATGTCTTAAAGCGAGTTTAGCAAACAGTCCCGGCTTGCTTGCGGTCAGGGAAATGCAGAACCAGACCTTGGCCAATACCAGCAAATTGAAAAAAAGAAAGGGAGAAGGGCATAGTACCTCGAGTATCCAGTGTCGACCTGCAGCAGGTTGTGTATTGCCAGGTGTAAGGGGGGTGGCCCTGCCCCTTCCTGGGAATGACAGGCAAGAACGGGCCCGTCCTTGGCAAGTGCTTGGTGCATTCTTCACCACTACCATAACAGACTGAAGCCATCAACCCACACTGTAGATCCCTGAGAAAATATACGAAAAATGTGTTCCACCCACATGGAACTCAGCCCTGCCAAAGTTTCTCTCTGGTAACCTAATCAAAAGCAGAACTGAAGTCTTTGAAAGCTAGATGGAGGGACTCCTTGGCCAGGATGTATTTATTAATAACCAGGTGGAGATTAAGATTGTGTTCCACTGTACCTCCCCCAGTACGAAATCCATATTGTGATCATATCAAGATGGAAGCCTTGATCACAAATACACTGGCTCCTCTTGCAGTGAGAGCTCAACAGTGAAACAGTAACATGAATAGCACTACTTGTATATCAGACTCTATTGATACTTCCAGAAGGAAAGAAGTTGCGTTAATACCAATTGAATTTGATATTTAAAATACTTTGAGGGTGTTAAAGTGAATTAAAACCCTCCTCCATTACAGATGACACATCAGCCTATTAAGGGAAGAACTTGTTCATAAGGAATCTTTTAACTTCCAATTTGAAGGCAACCTTGGAGGAGATTCTACGTATTTCCAGTGGGACAGAGTTCCAGATCTTCGGTGCTCAGCCTGAGAAAGCTCGGTGACATGTTCTCTTTTTTCGAAAGATCTGAGGTTTCAGGAGGAGAGAGTTGGCACTCATAGAATGTCTACCCCCTCCGGATAGTTCCAGCTTTTGTGTAGATAACTGGGGGTTTTGAAATGGAGGGCTTTGTGAGAAAGGCAAGCAACCTTTAGCTGTATTCTTGCTTCGTAGGGCAGCAAATTTAGGGATTTTATGACTGGGGAGATGTGCGCATTTCTTTTGGTACCCGTAACCAGTCTGGCCGCCGCATTCAACGAGGACCTTAGTGGGGCCAAGGTATATTTGGGGAGACCACAGAGCGTAGCACTGCCATAGTCTAGTCTCGGCAAAACAAGTGCTTGGACCACTTGTTTGAAGTCAGCTTGTGGGAGGAAAGGTTTGAGATTCCTGAGTAGCCTCAACAGGTGGTTAGCTTCCCTGCACACATTGCTAATTTGAGTATTCATGTTCAAGTGCTTGTCCAGTGTGAGTTTGAGAGATTTAGCTGAGTTAATAATGAGGGGGGGGGGCAGTTGAAGGCGGTGAGGTGATTCATCCAGAGGTCTAGCTTAGGAGTGTGATTTGGAGGAGAGATGAGAAGGAATTCTGTATTGGAGGTTTTGAGCTAGAGGTGGTTCACAGTTAACCAGTTTTGAGTAGTCAGTAGGGTAATGTTGTGTGATGTGATGTTATCCAGGGAGGAGGTGTTCAGATAAAGTTGGGTGTCGTCCGCATACATATGGAAGAGGATATCAATGGAATCTAGTGCATTAGCTAATGGTTCCAAGAACAAGTTGAAGAGTATGGGAGATAGGGCAGACCCTTGGGAAACACCCATGGATACTGGAGATGGTTGGGAGAGAGAGTGGTTCGCCTTCATTCTTTGGGATCTTTGGGATAATGGTGAGGCATTAATAGAGAAAGACACATATCCATCCAAGTAAACCCCCCCCAACCACATATCCCATGTCTCCTGAAAGGCAAAAATATCAAAAAGAGCCAAGGACTTAACCAATTCAGGGTAATCAAATTTCTCCTTCAGGCCAGCACTATTCCAGGACATGACTTGGAAAACCCTGGGTAGAATGGGCACATCACCAGGAGTACTAACGTTGGGATCCCTCCCCAGTCAATCTTGGTTGTTCAAACCGCTTAAGGTCTTAAATTGATCGGAAAGGGTAATATTCAAGCCCTGGTTTCCAGCAAAACTACTAGTACAGGCCTTGGAAACACCACATGAAGGACCCCTTGAGGGACTGCCCCATGGGCAATGGTCTGTAGAAGTAAACCAAGAGTAAAGGGGTAATGCCATTAAGAGTGGTAAAATCAGACCCAGGTTTCGACAGCAGAAAGGCAGCCTGGTGGCTATTACAAAAATTAACCACAATACAGTCTGCCCTAACCGACTTGGGCCACTCCCTATCCAGCTCACCTGATGTACCATGATTATTTCATCAAGTAGTTGCTGTCTAAAATTTGTATGGGCCCTTTCTGCAAGCCAATGTACAACCTTATTTTTAAGTTGTGTGAAATCCTCCTGGATTGACACAGGTGGAATATTAGCCAATGCCACAACGTAAGGGGTGCATGGTGGTGGAAGGTGCAAAATGGCAGGATGGGTAGTGCAAATTTGGGGAGACTTCTTAACAGTTGACAGTAATGGACAGAAAGATCGCTGTGCTGGGTTGGGCACTTGCAAGGCCAACCTAGGCCCACCATCCTGGACTGCATTGACATCAATCCCTAAATGAGGTTCAACAGAAGTGGCTGGAACATTTTGTGCATTACATGATCTGACGGAACGGGCAGCCTTATTGGCTGGTCGCGATATAGCACCCATTGAGGTGCGGTGATTCTGACTAGAGCTTGATGACGGTACAACAAGGGGCTCGTTGGCTTGTGCAATGATGGTTGGTGTGCTTAAATTATAAGGAGGTCTACTCATTATGACTTTGAGCTGATCTCTAAGGGGCCCAATAGAGCTTAGCGCAGTTCCCACCCTATCTTCTATTGTAGTAAGGTTAAGAGTTAGGCTATACAAGGCCGCTAAAAGGTTTGCTTCCAAGATACTAGGAACAATTTGTATATAGTGCTGGTCTGTGTAAGTCACTTGGACCTTCTTAGGCTTCCTTGCAGTATTTATACTGTTGCGTGTGAAAAGCAAAGGTGCTCCTTTAGTCCTACTTCCCTTGGAGTTGGGGCCACGCTGTAAAACACTTCCCCCTGGTGTTTCCTTATCCTGTGTAGCCGTCGCAGCAGCCAAAATCACACCATCTCACGAGCTTCCTCTAATTGAATGTTCTTGGATTACACAGTCCGGAGAAGTTCCTGCAATTAGGAGAGGGGAGGCCTCAACTGCTGCTAAAGAGTGCAACCCATGTCTGGAGTGAGTGATTTGTTCGTCCATAGACATGATTTCATTAGCAAGTATTCCAACCTCATTATTTAAAAAGGAAAAAATCAAGCTACTTGTTCTGGGACGTTTATCAGTAGAAATCCCGGCCTCTGCACTACCCCAGGCAGGGGTTGACGGGGATGGCTTATACAAAATTCAGCAATTTAAGTAGAAACAGTACCTGGGTCCTGAGAAGATGAAACAAAACACTGAAAGACAGCTGAAGATTTAAAAAACCCAAGGGGGTTGGCCCAGCCTAGCCTCTTCCAGGATATGACGGCCCGTCTTGGCTTGGACTTCGCCCAGGCGTGTCCCACGCTGCCTGCCCGGTAAGCAGGGACTGTGTCTTGCAGCGGACAGGGAAAATGCCAACTTGTAGAGCACTGAACCACCTACATTTGGGCAATCCCTCGGAGGTCGAGATGGCCAGCGATTCTTTTGTTCCTATACTTTGTTTTACCTGTGGACTGCAGGGGACTATTGCCACTAGTGTAAGGGAGTCTGGAGTTGCCTTTCGCTCTCAAAGGGCTTCCTCTCTCTGGGGGGACCGGTCTTTGGTCTTAGACGAGTTGCAGTCATGGATTATCAGGATGGTTGCCACATGTGCAGAGTATCACGCCTTTGTTTTGTGCAGATCCTGTTGTCTCAAACTCAGGTCTCTTCTGTGTCCTCCGCTGCAATTCGGAACAGAACTGAGGTTCATGGGACAGAGGTGCCCCTTAAATGCTACATTTAGGGGTGTGGATGCAAGTAGCCAATGAGCTACTAGCACCAGTGGCAAACCCGCCCCTGAGGTGACCACATCTGGGGAGGTGACACCTTTTCTACCCAGAACCCTCTATTCTGCCACTGTTTAAAATGGCTGAACCCTTCCTTAGCTGTACAGACCAGGTAGCCCACTCTAGGGGTGTTGCTAGCCTTCTGGGGGTATACACCTTCTGACTACACAATTTTTCCACCGCCCCATGTGCAAATGTGTCCGGGGGCATGGAGAGCGTTGTTTTCTCCTCTGGGAGGCAGCCTGGTTACATATCAGAGGCGGTGTAAGCTTTGAAGCTCACCGCCTTGATGTGCCACTTGACTAGCCATCCTGTCAGGGAAGGAGGTATCACCTCCTTCCCATCCAGGACATTGTTTCTGGCTCTTGGGAGAGTTCACACCTCTTGGCAGGAGGTCAGATTCCTGTCTTGGCAGCAGCACTGCGGGCTGGAAGCCCAAGCACAGGAAAGGCTGCGGCAACCAAGTAGGTAACCTCTAAGTTAGCCACCTAGGTGTATGCCACATCGACTCTGATATTGGAATCATTTCAGGAGTGATGAGGCATGTTGTTTGATACCAAACATGATCACTTGTGGTAGCCCTTGATGGAAAAGGATACTGTAGGGGCACATAAGCTTGCACTTAGATGTCCTCACCTTTAATATAATGCACCACTTTAGTGGTGACTGGCATATAATAAAATAAAGTGCATTGACCTTGCCACACATGGTGAGGGCAAAGTCAAGTTCGAGCAGTTTGCAATGCTCATGCAGTCGGCAATGGCAGGACTGCTGTCATCTATTTACTTGAGTCAGTCATGGTGGCACCAACAGTGCTTCAGGCCCTGGTGACCCCTTTAACTCCTATGCCCTGGGTTTCCCTGGTACCATTTACCAGGGACTTAAAAGGGGGTTAAAGTCCTTGCCAACTTGGGTTACCAATTCCCCTGCATCATTTTTAGGGAGAGAGCACTCACACTGGGGCCTGGTTAGCACTGCAGGCTTCAGTGCACTGTCAGAGTCAGAAACCAGCACGTAGTCATCCAAATGGGAGCAAAAAGTGGGGGGTCACGCGCAGAAAGGCCAGTTTTTTTACACAAATCATTACTATTCAAAATGATTTTGTCACACAAAATTGCACATTTAGAAAAAGCTTCCAGGTCTATACCAGGCAACGTCCTGGGTCGCTCTACTCAGAGTGTTACTGCTTCTGGGGTGGGGCTGCATGGGGTTCCTCTGGAGGAGATCTGCTGAGCCAGGACTTGGGCTGATGAAAATATCTTTAGATAATACATGGGATTCAGCAATCCATGTATAAACACTTGTCTCTAATTTCTTTATAATCAGCGACTTGTGACGCATCTGGCCACCAAATATAAAGAAAAAACTTCAGAGCTCAACTATTAAGTTAATACTGTCAAGTTCTGATATCACAATGCCTGCTGCCAGATCCAGCAGCCGAGGTGAAAGGCAAGTCAGGTCACAGAGCATAATTAAAGCAGCTGTTTGAAGCAACAAACACAGAACATTGTTGTTCTGTCTTCTGCTCAATCCAGCTTACAGTGACAAGTAAAAAGAACATGTTTCTTTTTTGCCATCCTTTGATAATTATAGAAAAAGGTAGAATCTTTCTACATTTTCTAAGCATTACAATCTACTGAAGCTTTTTGTTAAAAAATAAAAATTGACTTGTATTGATCTGCTTCTAATTTTCTGGGTGCAAAAAAATATTTAAAAGGCTAGGCTGTTCATTTGTGTAATTTTGCCCTAGAAATTTAAAACATGCTCTCTCTTTCATATGAAAGAGCTACGCACCAAGGTTTTGGGGGCCTCCTTTACAATGAACTGGCGTAGGGAAGCACCGCAATTCTTTCTGCTCTGCTGTCCTCCGCCAATTCGAAAGGGTAGGAATGTACCATATTTACAAGATATGGTGCACTCCTGTCCTTTCTTCCTGCACCGCTGCACAAAGTAGTGCCTAGCGCCAACGCAGGCACCCTTACACCATAGTGCAAGGGTGTCTGCGTTGTTGGCAGGATTGTTTTAGTGCAGGAAGGGCCACCTTCCTGCACAAAAACTATCCATGGAGGCTTTTTCCTCTTTCTGTGTGTGCTGTAGAAGGCAGCACACTTGGAGACAGATTTACCAGTTTCTCACGCAGCACAGTGCAGCAGCTGCAAATGTTGCTCTGCACAGTGCGAGAAGAAGAGGGTAGGAGAGCACCATATCAACAGAAATATAGCACTCTCCTCCCCTCTCTCTGGTGCTGGTGCATAAATGTGTGGCCGTGCCCTTTTGCACCATAATGCAAGGGTGTCTCTGTGAGTCTAGCATAGGTTTTGGACTGGAAAGATACTGTTAAAGTACACAATACTATACTTAGACTGACTTTAAACATTTTCTAACTTTGTATCTGTGCTGTACAACACACATGCAAAGTCAGGAAAGAAAGAGTAAATAAAAAGTATTTCTCCTTCATAGCGCCTATCTGAAATCAGAGCTATTTTCTGACGCTAAATCTTGTCTACTTTTTCAAGTAAATAGGGCTTAGCATCAGAAACCTTGGATGGTTGCATGGGAAAGCCCTGCACCACCCATGGTACTCCACCTTGGCGTTAAGTAATGCAAAGCAGCGATATGCACTGCTTTGCATTACTTTCAAGTTATTTGTTTTACGCTGGAAAGTAAATAGGTGAAAAAAGATTTTGCGTTGTTTTGCGTCAATTTCGTGACTCAAACACGGTGTTAAATCTTAGTAAATAGACCCCATAGAAAGAGAGAAAACCAAGGAGAAATAAATATATTTCGCCTCGTTACACCTCCTCTGGGGAGTATACAGTTTTGACACATTACCAGGTTTACATATTTTTCTAAATCTGGGAAATTGTCAAAACCCATCGGTGTTGCATAGGGAAACCCACTGCAACGCCCATGGATTGCACCACTGACGCAGTGTAAAGCAATACTGTGACTTACACTGCATTTCCTTACACCATATCTCGAGACCATGAAAAGCCACACAAAGTGACTTTACATGGTGGAACATAGTCGAGTGTATGTACTGATAGAAGTACTTCTGCACTGTTTCTACTTTTAAATTGCGAAATTTGCACATTCTTATTTGCTGCTGACTGATTTTAAATTAATGTCATGTAATCAACCATACTGCTTTTAAAGTTTAGATTTTGCCATTTTATGCTTACCGAGTGACTTCGTGGGGGGAAAATCGCCATTCCAGCGGAAGAGGGTTGGCGCTCTAGTTGCCTGTAACTTCCGGGGGGAAAAGCTTAAAAACTAATGCAGGGCCGGACGCGCGGTGGAACATAGTCGAGTGTATGTACCGATAGAAGTACTTCTGCACTGTTTCTACTTTTAAATTGCGAAATTTGCACATTTTTATTTGCTGCTGACTGATTTTAAATGAATATCATGTAATCGACCATACTGCTTTTAAAGTTTAGATTTTGCCATTTTATGCTTAAAAACGAATGCAGGGCCGGACGCGCAGCGGACGCGCGCAGCGGGTGCGCCGTTGGCGCGCCAAAGGCGCGCCTAAGGCAAACCCGTCTGCGCCCATCTGCGCCCAACCGGGACCAGGGGCCACAAACGCTGCTCAATATATGATCAATAAAACTACGCGCCTCATTTACACATCAGAGGCACTTGCAGCTATAGGAGCCACCCTCAGCCCTGACAAAGCCTGTATTAGAGCTTCTCCTGCGAAATTTGAAGGCCCCCTTCTCTTGTAAATTCTGCAAATGGAGTAGCTGTGAGTCGCCACCTATTCATTTAGAGAAAACACTCACACCTAAACATGCTATGCAAGACCTAAACTGTATTTATTTTAATGCTAGATCACTCCTTAAGCATAGTATTGAAATTTGGGAGTTACTGGATGATTTAAGTCCAGACCTGGTTTTTGTTACTGAGACTTGGCTCAATGATAATAACACTCCCGATATTGTCACTGCCCTACCCCTTGGGTACAAAATCTTACAACTTAACAGGAAAGGCGGTAAGAGAGGAGGGGGGACAGCAATCGTGTACAAAGAGCATTTTACATGTATCCCCATTTCGGTCACTAAAGCAGGCACACATGAGATTCTAGCGTTCTCAGTGTCTGTGGATGAACATAAACTGTTTAAAGGGGCGGTCATTTACAACTCGCAAGGGTATTACCCTGGCTTAAGTTCTAATTTACTAACACAACTTCTCCCCCTTTGCCTGAAGCAAAATGAGTTTTTAGTTATAGGAGACTTCAATCTTCATTACGAAGAGCCCTCCAACCCAGGAGTTAAACATCTTGACAATGACATGGCCATATTACAACTATCTCAAAGGATTTGTACACCAACTCTTGTGGCCGGCCACACCCTCGATCTACTGTTCTCCAACATGGACTCATTATGTATTCAGGAAATCAAACCCTTACTATGGACGGATCATTTCTTAATCTCCTTTTCTTTTAGTCGACCCACATATATACCAAAGTCCGAGTTGAAGGGTCAGCCAAGGTCCAGGGCCTGGGGACAAATCACGGAGGATTCTTTTGGTACCTTTTTCTCCTGTACTTCGAAGCTGTTGTTCCAAAACTCTACATGCACATTAGCCACACAGCTACAGTGTGACATTGAAGAAACACTCGATCAGTGCGCTCCTAAACTGATTCGGCCATTAGCCACTAAAAAATCTGAAAAATGGTATACCCTAAATTTAAAACTTATGAAAAGAGAGTGCATCAAGTACTACTCTGAAAGAATTGAAAAAACAGGAAGTTCCTCTAAAGAACTTTATAAAATAATTCAAGAACTTTGCAAGTCTACTTTGATGTCACAATCTATGGCTCCCTCCTCAGAGAACTGTGAGCTACTTAATAATTTCTTCATAAATAAAGTGACAAAAATGTATACAAGCTTCTCTGCTTTAAATAGTGAAGACTTTAAGGATTGGGAAAATTTAGCCCCCCATCCTGCAGCGCCCAACCACCTATATAGGCTGACATCTCTTTCTGAGGAACAAGTAACCAAAGCCATGATAGAAGTTAAGGCAGGCTCCCCGTTAGATCCATGTCCGCATTTCATTTTCTGACGTCTGGTCTCGGTACTCTGTCCCTATGTTACTAAAGCTCTTAATCAATCACTAGAGATTGCCTCTTTTCCAGATATCTGGAAAAAACTGTTGTTTTTCCCCTTTTAAAAAAGCCAGGTCTGGAAATTTATGATCCTGCCAACTACAGACCAATATCTCAATTACCGTATCTATCAAAGGTCCTAGAAAAATTGGTTAACAAACAACTCACGACCTTTATTGAATCCAATAATTTACTTGACTCCTCACAGACCGGATTTAGGGCTAATAATAGTACTGAGGCTACTTTACTAGCTGTGTCAGACAACATCAGGTCTTTAGTCGATCAGGGCAAAGCTGTGGCACTGAGTCTTTTGGATCTTACAGCGGCCTTCGACACTGTATCTCATGACAAACTACTACGAACCCTGCACGAGAAGGGACTATGCTCAAATGCTTTAGCATGGTTTGCATAATTTCTCAAGAACCGAACCCAAATAATTCAAATGGGACCCTTCTCCTCCTCCGCTAAGAGCATTGATTATGGAGTACCACAGGGAGCTACTCTGAGCCCCACGCTTTTTAATATATATGTTTCCTCTTTGGCAGACATCAGCAGGAAATGGGGCTTTGATATATGCTCCTATGCCGACGATACACAACTGATAATTCCTCTGTCTGATAGGTTGACAAAAGTAGATTCTAAGGACAACCTTATTAACTGTCTTACCGAAATAGCAAACTGGATGTCTGAACACTGTCTAAAACTCAATGCCGGAAAATCGGAGATCTTACTTTTTGGAGGAGCTCAGACAATCTGGGACAACAGTTGGTGGCCCCAGGTTCTGGGAACTGCTCCTGCACCTAGGCAGGCCGCCAAGAATCTGGGTTTTATCTTTGATAATGCTCTGTCCATGCAGAACCAAGTACGTTCAGTATGTGGGAAAGGTTTTGCTATTCTAATACTTCTTAGAAGACTTTTCCCATGGATTCCTTTAAACTGTAGGAAAACCGTGACACAAGCACTACTGGTGAGCAATCTGGACTACGGTAATGCACTATATATGGGCATGGCTGATTACCTGTTCACCAGATTACAAGTAGTCCAAAATGCAGCTGCCAAACTGATTTGCAATAAGACTAGGTTTAGTTCTGCCACCTTTTGCATGAAAGAATTACATTGGCTACCTGTACGCCAAAGAGCTAATTTTAAGCTGATGTGTTTCGCACATAGAACGCTTTATAGAACTGGCCCTCAAATCCTATACGGGAGACTAAGATTTCACGTACCTTTGTGTAATCTTAGATCCCGTCATCAGGCATTAGCATCAGTCAAGCGTATGTCCAAAGTCAGGATGGGCGATCGCTCATTCTCTAAATTAGCAGCGGTCAATTGGAATAAACTTCCTCTTGATTTACGTCTGACTGAAGAATATTTAATGTTCAGGAAAAAACTAAAAACCCACTTATTTCCCAGCTACTAAACTGCAATTTAAACTTCTTCATGTTTACACTTGATTGTGTTTCACAGCGCCGTGATGTCCCCTGGGATGAGTGTTGCGCTCTACAAATACAAATACAAATACAAATACATGGCCTTGTAGATATGGGTCTGCACTTTGCGCCGCCAGAGCGTCATAAAAAGTGATGCGCTTGCAGTGCAAGGGGCTAGTAAAGAAGACCCTAAGGGGCAGATTTACAAGCCCCATGCGCCACCAGTATGCCCGTTGTTGTGCCGCAGCTTCAGTCACCGAGGAGGGGGAGCGGGACTAGGACTCAGAGTCCCAGGCTCCCTTACGGCCTGCATTCACCGCCGCTGACGCCACTCATCCAAAGCCTGTAGGTGCTATTTAATCTTTAGAGGGCTCCCGCAGCGCGGGAAGCCCGTTGTTGTGCCGCAGCTTTAGTCACCGAGGAGGGGGGAGCGAGGCTAGGACTCAGAGTCCCAGGCTCCCTTGCTGCCCGCATTCATCGCCGCTGACTCCACTCATCCGCGCCTGGAGGCGCTATTTTATCTTTGGAGGGCTCCTGCAGCGCGGGAAGCCCATTGTTGTGCCGCAGCTTCAGTCACCGAGGAGGCGGGAGCGGGACTAGGACTCAGAGTCCAATGGCTCCCTTGCGGCCCGCATTCATCGCCGCTGACGCCACTCATCCGCGCCTGGAGGCGCTATTTAATCTTTGGAGGGCTCACGCAGCTCTGGAAGCCCGTTGTTGTGCCCCAGCTTCAGGCACCAAGGAGGGGGGAGTGGGAATAGGACTCAGAGTCCCAGGCTCCCTTGCGGCCCTCATTCACTGCCGCTGACGCCACTCATCCGCGACTGGAGGCGCTATTTAATCTTTGGAGGGCTCCCGCAGCGCGAGACACACGCGGGCGTGCCTGAGCCGCACCCAGGCAAAGCCCGGGCCAAGGGCGGGCCCATCTGCGCCCGTCCGCGGCAGGACAAGGCTGGGCTGGGCCTATTCTCTTGGAATTATCTCTTTTGTACTGTACCTAGACCTTGATCTACAAACTGCGAGAAGGTAAAACATTTTCTCTTATCTGTCCTGTTCGAGTATTTTGCATCATGGGAAAGCAAAAAGTCACCCTCACATCCAAGACAGGTAGTAGGGGCCTTAACTAAGGAAATAGAAATTGCGGAGCGAAGACTCTCATTAGCACACTTTCTGGCTACTGCAGTCCCAAATGTTTCTCAAGTAACTACTTTGGAACTTGTTACGGTCCAGAGACCACCCCCTCCTTTATCTCCAACTGTAATTATCCCAAGTCAGTATCCTACGCATACACTTATCGAAGGGGCTGATTTAACATCTTGTCCAGAGGCAACAGGTCCTGTACTGCCAGCTGCTGAAGGGCAACGTAAACGAACAGACTTGGCGGTGGGGAGGGTGAAATAAAAGGACACTCACCGAGGGTCAAGAGAACCAAGCAAACACACCTAGTTGGAAATACCTCTAGGATTTGGTCAGGTGGAGGGAAAAGTAGTGCAACAAATGAAGTAGATAACATTGTTGATAAACTTAGTAGAATTGTACATGAGGCCCTGACACCCATCCAATCTAGATTAGCCTGTATTGAGGATCATCTTGCTCAAGTGGTGTCAGGTTTAGGTACCAAGACGGCTACTTACAACCAACCTGATAATGCTTTTTGTTCAAGGATCTTAAATTTGAAACACCATGAGGTAATCCCCAGTGTCTTGATGAATGGCCCAACCTCCGTGAGTGTACCATCTTCTGCAAATAGCCATATCCTGAGTACAGAGCACCTTCCTCTTAGTGCCAGTGCCAGTATTTATTATTTGGCCTTTACAACACAGGATTCAACTCTGGCTGGGAACCCCCGCAGGAACAGTGAAAACCTGGGTCAGGGCGACACAAATCAGCCAAGAATGACCATGAAAGATAGGGGTATACATTCACGAGGGATTTTAAACACTACTGGTCCAAGGCAGGATTTAAAAAACAGGGGGGCTGCTCAAGACGTCCTAAATTTACCACCGGAATGTACACCATATATCGGGATTTTGAAAGGAGTGCCCTGTCTGGCTCCTAGCCAGCAAGAAACTTGCCAAAGCCATATCAACAAATCAGCTCATTGGTCTTATAAGAAAATCTCACCGAAGCTAAACTGGTCAGACAAAATTATAATGGCTAGGCGAGTGAGCTGGCTAGGTTACACGATTAAACACAGGGTAGGGGACTGTGTCGTGCTTAACTTTAATAATGCATGGTGTGCCTGTTTTGCCCTAACGCACTTAAGAGATTTGCCTGGTGATTTGATGGAAATCCACCGTCTGGGTTTCTTTTACCTCCCATATTGTGAAGCTATAGTTAGAAAACCGCTTGTAAGGATAGATTCAAATTTAGAACCTCCCATACAGCCTCCCTCATTCGTCCATCCTAATAGGTTGGATGCTCTTTCAGGTTTGATTGAAATTGATTGACTAATTGGGTGTCCTAGCCAATTAGCTGTTGTATTTGGGCTGGGTCTGAATTGTAATATTCAAGGGAAAGAAATTAATTTAGATGAACATAGTGATGGGGGCCTGATGGATTTACTTGAATCCCCCTCCTCTAGAAGAAATATTAGTAGGGAGAACCAAGATAAAGAAATAGTCTACCCACTGACCCCAAATGTTAGTACTTCAAGTCAGGTGCCATACCTGCCTCCTATCGTAGTTGAGCATGTTACGGATGATAAACCTGAGGGCCTGGTAAATCAAGGTCACATAAAGGCTTCAATCGAGACCTCTATCGGTCAAGTACTGCACTCGCTTTTTACCTTAGGTGAACAAACCACGATTGATGAGTCAGGGGGATTGGTTAACCAGGGTCACATAAAGACTTCACTAAAATGTATTTCATGGAACATAGCAGGAATTCGTTCCAAAATGACTGATGAGGTGTGGCTAACTTATATTAGAGGCTTTGATGTTATTTGTCTACAGGAGACGTGGTATAGGGAAGACATAGCGCTGAATGGTTACTGTTCTTATACGGTTCATGCAACACCTTCCCCAGTGGGAAGAGCTAAAGGAAGGCTAGTGGTGTTGATTGCAGTTAAATTCGAGGCCATAAAAATCACCCCTGTTGTTATATCTTCGTGGTAACAATTAATTCTAATCTCTAACATGCTACAGGTTAAGCTTCTAATTGTGAACTGGTACTACAATATTTTTAGCCAAAACAATTGTCAGGTTATTGAGGCTTTGCAGGCTGAAATTAACAAAACCTCTGAGAAATAGAACCACTATGCATCTTGTGGGTAGGTGATTTTAATTGTTCTTCCAGCCCATATAGTTCCACCATGCTTGTGGGTTGCTAAACACAGAGGGGCAGCCTCTCCCGCACTTCATTCATACTTCCCACAGTGAGGCCCTAAACTCTATTATTATGGAAAACGATTTGGGCCTCATTAATGATTTAGCTAGTAACTGCCTAATGCAGTGTAGCACCTTTGTTGGAGGGGGTAGGGAAAGCTTTATCGATTTTATGTTCATCTCACGGAAGTTCATAACGCTTGTTGATGATTTTAAGGTGGAGCCAAACAATGTTCGCGATCACAATCCCTCGATAGCTACCTTTAGTATAATAGCCCAGCCTGGAATGGTTGATGATTGCCCTATACGTTTCAATTCTAATAAAGTGGTAAGACTCAACTGGAACAAAGTAAATCCATCTGAATTTGAGGCAAAAACTGTTATAGCTAACTATGACTCAATCAAGAGGTGTCTCCATTATGGTTTGTCACCAGCCAAGATCATCCATGATTTCAAACTGATATACTCAGACATAGCTAAAATCCTGACCAAATCAATTAAGGCCAGGAATTTCCCTCAGACAAGGTGGTTTAATGCTGCTTGTTCAAAAGCTCAAAAAATAATAAAATCGGCTCTCCACGCTAATCCTCGTCATTGGGCACAAATTAAAAATGTCAGGAAGCTTTATAAAACTATAGTTAAGCAGAGAAAGGAAGAACTAAGGTCAATAGCCTGGGATGACCTGGAGAGAGCTAGCTCCCTCAAAGACTCCAAAAGCTTCTGGGAGGTTATAAATCGTCCCTTTTTTACAGAAGAGGTGAGGAAGATAGATTCGTTGACCCCAGGGGCGGTTCGGGAAACTCATTTTGCGGCCATATTTAATCCTTATGGCCAATTCTAGAGGCTTCAAGTTTTAGCGGCAGGTTCCTGCCGCTAAAACAGCGATAATGTTATCGCCGGTCTTGCTAATATGCCCCAAAGTTATTTTGACTTGACATCACTTTTTGTGACGTACTGATAGAGCATGTTACTGCTCCATATTTACAATGACAGGAAAAGCCACCCTGCGTGGCTTTCCTTGTAAATACAGTCCCTTTACACGCAGCACTTTGCGTAAAAGGGGCATTCCATGGGTGTTGCTGTGGGTGTTCCCGCGCAACACCCATGGAAACAGACACATTTCCAGATTTACGAGGAATCGTAAATCTGGAAATGCGTCAGAATGCGAGGCGCAACGAGGAGAAATGTTTTTATTTATCCTCGTTTTTTCCGCTTTCAATGCGTGCTGCATTCTACAGCATGCATTGAAAGAGGAAAATGCCTGTAGTGATTGTTTTTGTGAAGGAAGGTG
Source organism: Triturus cristatus (assembly GCF_964204655.1). Lineage (NCBI taxonomy): Eukaryota > Metazoa > Chordata > Amphibia > Caudata > Salamandridae > Triturus > Triturus cristatus. Next base: position 873,133,774 of record NC_140593.1, read on the forward strand.
CCCCTTCCTGCACAAAAACAATCTCCCCATGACGCAGGCATCTTTGCCCCATGGTGCAAGGGTGCCTACGCCGGCGCATGGCAGCTGTTTGTGCGCCAGCGCAGGGGAGAGCATAGGAATGCGACATATCATTGTAAATATGTTACATTCCTGTGCTTTGGAAGTGCTGCAGCGTAGCGCAGCTAAAGGGCTTGCGGTGCCACGCTGCTGCACTTCTTTGTAAATCGGCCCCTAAGTGTTTTGTGGGAAAATTGATGGTGTGACCATCTATTTTATTAGATAAAGTACCCCCTGCTGTACATTATAAGGATATTGCAAGTCACCTTGGAGTTCCATAACCTTCTAAAGGAACTCATCCATCGCTTTGTTGCTCTATATCATGGGTACTCACAAACTTTCTCTCGGGGCCAAATTTACAGTGTGGTTTGCGGCCGAGGGCCGCACAGGTGGGGCCGGAGTCGGAGGGGCGGGGCTAAAGCAAAACAAAATTGTGACCATGAGGTTGAACACAGGTCCCTGCAACAGACACCTTCGTCCACTGAGCCACCAGACCCGGCAAACACACATCTCTCTCCATCTCTCTCCATCTCTCTCTCCATCTCTCTCTCTCTCTCTCTCCCCCCTCCCTTCCTCCCCTTCCTCCCTCTCTCCCTCTCTCTCTCTCCCCCTCCCTCCCCCTCCCTCCCTCCCTCCCTCTCTCTCCCTGTATCTCTCCCACTGTCTCTCCCCCTGTTGCCCTCCCTCTGTCACCCTCCCCCCTCCGTTTCCCTCCCCCCTCCGTCTCCCTCCCTCTTCTGTCGCCCTCCCTCTTCCGTCGCCCTCCCTCTTCGTTCGCCCTCCCTCTGTCGCCCTCCCTCTGTCGCCCTCCCTCTCCCTCTGTCTCCCTCCCTCTCCCTCTGTCTCCCTCCCTCTCTCTCTGTCTCTCTACCTCTGTCTCCCTCTCCCTCCCTCTGTCTCCCTCCCTGTCTCCCTCCCCCTCTGTCTCCCTCCCTCTGTCTCTCTACCTCTGTCTCCCTCTCTCTCCCTCTGTCTCCCTCCCTGTCTCCCTCTCCCTCCCTTTGTCTCCCTCGTCTCCCTTCCTCTCTCTCCGTCTCCCTCCGTCTCCCTCCCTCTCGCTCTGTCTCCTTCCCTCTCTCTCTGTCTCCCTCCCTCCCTCTGTCTCCCTCCCTCTCCCTCCGTCTCCCTCCCTCCCTCTGTCTCCCTCCCTTCCTCTGTCTCCCTCCATCTCCCTCCCTCCCTCTGTCTCCCTCTCCCTCCCTCCCTCTGTCTTCCTCCCTCCATCTCCCTCCCTCCCTCTGTCTCCCTCACTCCGTCACCCTCCATCTCCCTCCCTCCCTCTGTCTCCCTCACTCCGTCTCTCTCCATCTCCCTCCCTCCCTCTGTCTCCCTCACTCCGTCTCTCTCTCTGTCTCCCTCCCTCTCCCTCCATCTCTCTCCCTCTCCCTCCCTCCCTCTGTCACCCTCCGTCTCCCTCCCTCCATCTCCCTCCCTCTGTCTCCCTCTGTCTCCCTCCCTCTCTCTCTGTCTCCCTCCGTCTCCTTCCCTCTCTCTCCGTCTCCCTCCCTCTCTCTCTGTCTCCCTCCCTCCCTCTGTCTCCCTCCCTCTCCCTCCGTCTCCCTCCCTCCATCTCCCTCCCTCCCTCTGTCTCCCTCCATCTCCCTGTCTCCCTCTGTCTCCCTCTCCCTCCATCCCTCTGTCTTCCTCCCTCCATCTCCCTCCCTCTGTCTCCCTCACTCCGTCTCCCTCCATCTCCCTCCCTCCCTCTGTCTCCCTCCAGGGGCGGTGGGTGAGATTTTAAAGTGGTGGGGCGCAAACGAATTAGCATACAGCACCGTAGCGAGCGAGCGCAGCGAGCGAGCCCGCACCCCAAAAGGGGGGTTTGGGGGGGTTACCCCCCCCCAAGAAAATTTTGGAAAAAAAGAAGAAAAAGCGTGCATTTTCAAGCAAATTTGAGAAAGCAGGAAGGTTAATAAAGCAATTGTGAAAGTGCAGTTATTACATTAATAGATGGCATAACATAGGTAGCTGCTTATTGAGTATTACCACAGAGCTTCATACATTCTGTCCTATTATGCTCAGGTGCTGAATTCAGACTATAAGACTCATGGAAATCTCAGCTCTAAGAGTAGATGTGTCCAACATAGTTCCAGGAGGGCCAAATCCACGCCAGATTTTCAGGATAAAATAAGTGTCGGTAGAATTAATCTAAATGCTACTCATTTACATACTAATTAGATATTTTGAATCTGTGATGATGGATCCGGCTCTCCTGGACCCCTGCTTTAGAAAATGGCAATTTTGTGTAACGTGTGTTGCTTTTTGCTGCACCCTAAAATGGATACCTTAGCTACCGTTAGGGAAGCGCCAGCCTCAAATCAGAGATAACATCTAATAGAAAAACATAATAGTAAAGGGTACACTTATTTAAAGAGACAGCATGCATTTTACACAGGGCCGTCAGACAGAAGGGGCTTTTGATTTAGGACTGTACTTTACAAGGCCCTTCGTTGCTGCTTCAAATGTATACATTATAAAAACAGGTCTTGCTTGCTTTTGTGGCATAATCGCAACATGGCAGATAATGGCGGCCGCCTATAAATGGCACCATATATTAGTGTAGCCTTCAAACTTACATAATTTATTTCTAGTCTGAACGACATGGTCATGCTGCCGGAAAACCATCTTACTGCCTGATTTTACTGTCTTTATGATTACCAAAAGCACACGGTACTCCTCTGTGAAGGAAGATTTCAAATGGAGTCCCATCTCTGCTCCCAGAACCCTCGGAATATTTGTGTTGAGTGTCAAGCAATGAAACGTTAGTTGGCATGGTGCTTCAACATAAAACAAAACCAGCATTTGTCACTATGTTTCTGGCGTTTAGCACTAGGGAAGAATAGAGCAAAAACTGGAAACCCAGTGGGATTATCCTGCTAAAAATGTCATCTCCCAGACCCTTGTGTGTTAAAAAAAAACAGTAATAAATACATAAAAGACTTTAGAAAAATTGTCTGACAGAAAAATAAAATTTAAAGTCCTCCTTCCCCTGCTTTGTTTATCATGTCTGTATGGTGGCCAAAAGCATCTCAAAGTAATTTCCTCTGGCTCATTACATTTAATTAAATGCTGCAGGAGGTGCTCAATATTTAGTATAAAGGCAGAAAAAAATGGATGAGGACGCAATAACCTTCATGTGAAGAAAAAAAGAAAATTAGAACAACCCATACGCTGGCGAGGCATTGTGCATTTTTGTTTCCAATCGCCACCGTGCAGAGATGCACATGGAAAAAATTGCCCACCAAGCATATAGTTCTACTCATGTCCATCCGTTTGAAGTATAAAGCCGAAAATAAAACAAACAAACACTCAAAGAAAAATGTTCGTCATTCCATATAAAACATGTAAGAAAAACAAAGAAATTATACATATGAATCAATTGCCGCCATGAGACTCACTGAATCAAAGGGCATAGCGAAAATCCTCCTGTTCCCGACTCGCGCAAACTCGTGTCAATATCCAAACATTGCATTACATGTTGCCGGCCTACATTTTAAAAAATTCATTATAGCAGCCAAATGCAATTCCTATCACGTGCATTGTGCGCAGCATTCAGTGAAGTTTCCAATGTGGCGTACAGCTCGATAGCCTGGTCACATTAAAAAATACAGGCAAGTACCGCAACATGAAATGCGATGCTTGGATATTGACATGAGTCAAAAGGGCCATGTGAGCCAACACCAAAGTGTCTTCGAACGTTACGTAAACTACTGCTGTGGAGTGGCATGTAAAAGGCTTAGTGAATAAGGAATACAACACCCAGAATGCAGCAGAATGCAATAGGTAAATCCAGGGCCGGAGTTCAACACGAGATAGAAGACAACCAATCCCAGGTTCAAAAGTCAAAGGATTGAAAGCCAATGGGCTCAATGACTCAAAACAATGCCTACCACCCAAGCATAAACAAAAACGCCAAATTAACAAGTCCCACACTCAATCCAAAGACAGATGGCATACATTCAATCAAAGACCACGCGTAAGAAGAACCAATACCTCAGAAACCCACGGACAAACCGCAACTTTGAACGCTCCGGAAGAAACACCTTGCTGCAATAAAAAAAAAACATGAACTGGAGTCACTCTTGTCTGAGTATCTGTTAAGGAGTGCAGACATTAAAGACCATCTGTCTGGTTCAGAAGGGTGTGCCTGATTCCCGCTCAAATATCCTGTTCCCAACATAAAAACACTTGTCTAGGAGGAACATTCTTCTATTTCCAGAAAACATAAAATTTGGAAAGGCCCTAAGGACCAGTCTTTAAACATACTGACTGATTTCAACTGTTTAGTTCTGGTCCCACTCAATATAGCAGCAAAATGTCCACAGGCACACATTTGCACTTTCGAAAGCTCAAGATAAATATATAGGTAATGAAATGGTCTGAGGTAAAAAAAAAAAAACAATATTAATTACACCTGGGGTGCGGTATAATAGCTTGGGAGTGGAAAGGGATATACGGTGTGGGAAATGTAAGTGAAGTTGACAGAGGGGAGAAACAGATATGGAAAAACATTACAAAAATCCCTGACCACCAACATTCCTATGGTCTAAGGCTCACAATAAATACAAGCGAACATTTCCAACATGGTTTTTATGCAATAGCACACCTGTCCATCCCTCAATAGCCTAACAACAATCTGCCCAATATTGCAACACTTGTTCAGTTAATTGTTTTTCAACATGTCACATGAGTAGACGAGGGGAAAGAATAAGCTGGGAAATATCGAGTCTTTTTGTATTTTCTTACCATTGAATAAAAGTCTCCTAAAAACGAGTACAAATAACTGAATGCAAAATCAAAGTGCTGTCATTTCTCATAAGTCCGGAAAAATATGTTTTCGTTAAAATTATTTTATGTACTGCAAGGTTACAAAGTCCGTTCTCTGGTCAGTCCATGATTTTTTTAAAAACTGCCTTTGTAATAGGTAATCTAACCACAGTCGCGGCACTCGCGGCACGCAATTCTCGGGGGCGGGGGTTGGGGTTTAATGTAAAATAAAAAACTTGACTTACCTGATCCCGATCCCGCGCGTGCCACCTCTGCGTCCAGTTCCTGGGTCGGTTCGGACTCCGGAGCAGGAGAAGGTCTGGGCAAGTCCGTCTGCAGCAGGAACAACTTCAGACTGCGCGGCAGGTGTCTGCAGCGTCTGGATTGGCTGGCGCCACTGGATTCATCGGCTAGGGCACAGATACGGCCCGCCCACTAGGAGACCGGGGGGCTGCGACGGCCTCTCGGGTCCCCCCTCCCTCGCTCTCCTACTGAACCTATACTAGTGGCTGACAATGCGCATGTTCTGGCTGGTCACAACCTAAACCCGAGCATGCGCACTACGTTCTGCTATCAGATACAGTGACTGTCTGTCACTCAAACCTTGTTGAGTGCTGCTGCAGCCCCGCCCCCACCCCCTTCAGCGGCCGATTGCCGCGCATGTTTAGAATAGTAGCGTCTGCCGTCTTTTATCAGCGGCAGCACGAGAGTGGTGCTTGCACGAATTAGGGCGATGTGTCTAGTGGGGCTACGCCCCAGCGCCCCAATGGACGCACCGCGGCTGTCTCCCTCACTCCGTCTCCCTCCAGCTCCCTCCCTCCCTCTGTCTCCCTCACTTTGTCTCTCTCTCTGTCTCCCTCCCTCTCCCTCCATCTCTCTCCCTCTCCCTCCCTCCCTCTGTCACCCTCCGTCTCCCTCCCTCTGTCTCCCTCTCTGCCTCCCTCTCTGCCTCTCTCTGTCTCCCTTCCTCTCCCTCCATCTCCCTCCGTCTCCCCCAGACTGCGCCTCTCTGTCTCCCTCTCTCTGTCACCCTATGTCTCCCTCCCTCTCCCTCCCTCCGTCACCCTCTGTCATCTCACCCCGTGTGTGTGTCAGCCCTCAGCCCGGGCTGAGACAGCTTCCCAGCGCGCGCAGACACAGCCGCACTGAGACAGCTTCCCAGCACTCACACACAGCCCGCACCCGAGTACTTCACAGGTCTTTAAAAGACCATTTACATGTTAATAAAGCTTTGTTGTATTTCACCTTTTAGGCCCCTGCATCTCCACTTTGACAATCACTGGAATCCCCCAGCCCCCACAGAGCAGAGTCTGAGAGTCCGGGCTGCTAACACTATTATACGGTACTATAAAGTACGGCAGGGAGTACTATGCCCCTTATGACATTACAGACTTCAAAATGTCCAGAATTCCCTCAAGAATTTTTGTTCTTGCATAGTAGAAGCTGTTATGCCAACAGCAGCATCCTTCTCATCTTGCTCCAGCCTTGTCCCTGCCTATTCGTTTCTGTCTGATTTGTCAGTATAAAGTGGTTTTAGTCCTTCATTATCATACAGCAGGCGATGTTTTTAACACCCCTGCAGCCCACTTCATTGCCCTCTCTTCCACCCTCTGACTCCTGCTGGCACACTTCCATCGTCAGCGTGAGGCAGTAAGCTATCTGTGCTTTCGGTGCACTGAGGGAGGTCCGGAGATGTTTGTGTTCAGGGGCCAGTCCCTGCTCATCCAGGTACTAACGAATGGACACAAAAGGGACCCCCTGCAGACTTTTTTAATTCACTACCATCAGCAAGGGCGCCAAATGTCTCTCCGCCCACGCCCAGGGCGCTATGTTAGCAAAGGCCGTCTCTGGGTGCAAACCTTAAGTTTAATAACTGGGGCGAGAATAGGGCATTGGTAGGGTGGTGGCTTTTCTGTTTTTTTGGGCAGTTTCACATAGCGCAAAATCAACCCCAAGGTATTGTAGCGCTTTACATACGCGGCAGTTACATTAAATAAGATAACGTTGGTTTGTGAGGAAAGGAGAAATTAATTTGGTCAGCGTCAATAGATATCACATCAAAACCAATACTAAATCCTAAACTTCCTGTTAGAATTCTTTAAAAAAAATGTTTACCACCGTTAACTAACTTAAAGTTCGAATAATTACTCGTTAGGCATATATTATTTATATACTGGCAATATGCACCCACATGACTAACCATACTTTCTCCCGTACCGTGGCTGATGCTATCGTTGAAGCGAAAGTTTTTATATTCTGTCATTAACCATTAGTAATGATCGTCAGTAATTATCAGACAAGAGTACCACAGGCGGTTGTTAAGCACCTTAGATCTCGAGAGAGTAATCATGAACTCATCCCTCTCCTATCATCATGTTCTGTTTGGTAAGGATCAACCTCACTGACGATACCACTGTCACAAACGTATACAGTACTTACAATAGAGAGATCTTAAGAAAATGAGTGCAAGCGAATTGATAGTCGATATCGGTTTACATTGTTTAGCCGCAGTCTGAAATGTATGATTTGTTTTTCATTATCGTTATGCATAAGCATGGAAAAGGTTCAACAAAAATGGTTCTCTCCGGGTTCCCATTATACTGTGCGATTTTTATTTACATATATTAGCATCTCAAGTAGCCAGGGAGATCAATGGATGCTCTTAGCCCAACAGCGGCAGCCATGTTACAACTCAGAGAAAGCCATTCACCACGTTTGTTTTGGAATTAGTAATTTTAGTAGAGCTCACCTGGGCAGCAAAAAGCCTGTCTTGAAAACTTCTAAATATAAATGTTTGTTAAACTACATTTTTCGATTGCATTTCGGGTTCTTTCGAAAGTTACTAACACACCTATTTTGATATTCTTAAATACAGACGGATTTATCAATAGAGGAATAATAGAAACAGATCAAAAATCCACGCAATGTTTTTCCCCTACAATTGCTTTCAATGTGACTTTTTAGATGCCGCGGTGTCGGAAAATGGATTTTGATGCGTTACTTCTCTGAAAGCCTCCCAGCTGTGTATGCGCATGCGTACTGAAAGGGCTCTACTATTTCGTCCACTGCTTACTCGCGTGCTCATGCTTCTTGAAAATCAATTTTCTACAAATATTTAAGAACAGTAGACACAGATAGTTACGCACCCTCTTCTCATATATGTTTTGGGTGCTTCTGCTTTTACCTGTTTATTCTATATGAAAAACATCTATTACCCGGTCTCCCCACAACAAGCGGCACAGCCGCGGTGTTGCATAAATCAAACGAAGATGTATATTCAAGATATACTTTATTTCAGTATAAGCCAACACAAGCTCCGGAGGCGGAGTAGAAGAAACATCCGTTGGGTCTGGTGATCAGCTGTCAACTGTCAACCACAGATGGCAGCTGATGACCTCACAGCTGATACGGCGTATTTTATTTATTTATTTATTTATTTTATTTAATGCGTTTTTATATAGCGCGGACTTTACCCGAAGGTGTCAGAGCGCTTCACAATAGCAGCAGTAATGATACATACGGAGCAAAAATACAAGTCAGCATGTTACAAAATCAAATGGTACGTTACATGAGGCAATAGTGACAATTGTGCAAGTATCAAGGGCAAATAAAATACAAGAGGTAGCAAACTATACGTTACAAACGGAAAAAGTGCCGTGTACAGGTTACAAGAGCATACAAAGTACACGTAGAGGTAAAAAGAAAAAAAATTGCAATAAATGGCCGACACTCAGAACACTAAAACAAAAGTTACGTTACATGAGGCAGTGGTGGCCGTAGTGCATGTATCAAAAGCAAACAAAATACAAGAGGTAGCATACGATACGTTACAAAAGGAGAAAGTGACATGTGTGCAAGTTACAAAAGCGATCAAAATACAAGTAAAAGTATAATACTGCAATATATGGCAGACACTCAAAACACAAAACACACTGAGAAGGCACTTCTATAGGCACGGAGAACAGAATTTCCTATAATGGAAGGACTTCCTTCAGAAAATATAGGGCGTGAATTACATTTGGAAGTGTCTTTGAAGGAGGAGAGATTTGAGGTCAGTTTTGAAGGCCTGGGAAGAGGTGGTGGTCCGGAGCTGAGGCGGAAGTGAGTTCCAAATTCTCACCGCGTTGCCTGAAAAGGATTGGGCCATCGATCATTCCTTCTTGAAAGTGGGAGGTTCAAGCAATACATTTTCTGCATTCCGTGATGGTCTGGAGCCACCAGAGAGTTTCAGTTTATCCGCCAGGTAGCGAGGGGAGGATGAGTGCAAGGCTTTGTGGGTGATACAGGCAGTCTTGTAGATAGATCTTGCCTCTATGGGAAGACAACGGAGGGTGGATAAAATGGGTGTGATGTGGTCGCTTCTTTTGGCCCCATATATGAAGCGAGCTGCTGAATGGAGAACAGACTTCAGGGTGGACAGGTGGGATTTGGGGAGGCCAGTAAGAAGAGAATTGCAGTAGTCCAATCTGGAGAGAACCAGCGATTGGACCAGGGTTTTAAGGTCGTGCTCCGGGAAGAAGCGACGAATCCCCCAAAGAAGGCGCAGTTGGTATCGAGCAGACTTTGCAATGGAATCGATGTGGGAGAGTAGATTGAGTTTTTTGTCGAGTATGACGCCAAGGGATTTTGCGCTCTCGACAATGATGGGTTTATTGTTCAGCTGGGACAACATAGAGGAGAACTAAGGTGTCCACGCAGGGACACAATATGTGAACACAACACATCCTTCCCCTTAGGAAGAAACAAAAAAAAGGGGAGGGAGTGGAAAAGATAACCATGGGAAACATGTTCACTCACAAATATAATATCTTAATTTGGCAGGCGCACCAAGAAGTCTACCAGCCCTGCTAGTTGCTACTGGTATGTCATTGTCCAAAACCGGTGGCACTGGCAATTTGCGTCTGACCCTGTCATCCTGGTGACTGGGTATCACAACCTGTCCAGAAGGAGCACCCTCGCCAAGGTCGGCTCTGGATGTAGGATCCATAGGCATATCGCACTCAAAGTCACTGTCATGTGTCCGCTTGAGCCGGGCTGTGTCCACAGGTTCCTGGTCAGATCCACTGGCTGGTTCTTTAGATGTGTAAGTATCTGAATCATCCCAAGGATGTCTAAATGCTGATAGATTGGAAAAGTGCCACACCTTTCCATCACTTAGGAGAGCTGAATTGCAATACACCTCACAGACTCGCAAAGGCGGGGTGTATTTCTCTTGACCTTTAGTGATATGTCCACTCCTTTTCACTTTGACATAGTCACCTTTTTTAAGAACCACTGGTTTGCTTCCATGCGTTTTGTCGTAGTATTCTTTTGCTTTAGTCTGTGACTTCACAAGCTTATCATGGACCAGTTTGGATGACCAGTCAACTTTCTTGGCTGCTTTGATCCAACCCACATTGTCCTTTGACAACGGTGTCCTTCCACGCATGAGTTCAAAAGGACTGTGTCCCGTTGTCTCACATGGGGTGATTCTATAAGCCCAAACTCTCCATGCAAGCTCAGGTGAATTGGGTAGTCTGCACTACCTCTTACATTCTTAGGAGCCTAAGGAAAGTGCTTCCACTCTTGCCGGCGAATTGCAAATTCACAGTGGTTACAGCTTTGATTTTGTCTCGCCTTGACTACTGTAATGGTCTCTATTTGAATATGCAGGAGGGCAATCTTCGTAAACTCCAGATGCTCCAGAACTCAGCAGCCAGGCTGCTCACGGGAACATCAAGGTCTACCCCGATTTCTGGCGCAATAAGAAAACTCCACTGGCTGCCTGTAAAAAAGCGTATTCAATTTAAAGCCCTTTGTTTAGTCTTCCGCGCTTTGCAGAATACAGGCTCCTTACATTTGAGACAACAATTTCGCCGGTATGTACCAGCAAGATCACTGCGCTCATTGGGAGCAAAACTTATTATCCTTCCTACTATAAGGAAAGCCAGATGGGGTGGGAGAAGTTTTGTAGCAGGGGCGGCCAGGGCCTGGAATGAGCTTCCTTTTGATCTGAGGAACTCGAAGGATCTTCTTTCCTTTAGGAAAGCGCTCAAAACATGGTTGTTTTGATTCTCTTGTTGTTTGGGTTTTGGGAGAACTACAGCAAGCGCCGGGACACCTTAGGGTAGCTGTGCGCTATAAAAGTTCAAATAACATAACATAACATAACAAACTGTGTTTCACAACTCCACGGTAGTCCATTGCTATTCGCAATTTGTATTATGCCTTTAATTACCCTGTTGAATCTCTCGACAGCCTCATTACCGGCAGGGTGGTAGACAGATGTTGTCTTGTGTTTGATATTGTTTTTCAAAATATAATCTTTGAAAATGACTGATGTAAATTGGGTACCATTGTCACTTATGATTTGTTTTGGTAGTCCTTCACGACAGAAAACACTATCCATAAACTTTACAATATTCAATGCCTCCGGGTTTTTGCTGAATTTTACTTCTGGCCATTTTGAAAAATGATCTATTATGACAAAAACATACCATTTTTCTTGTCCTTCAGAAATTGGTCCCATTATGTCTATACCAATTCTTTCCCAAGGCATGCTTGGGCTGGTTAATGGTTGGAGAGGCGGTCTGAATGTTACCTGTGCTTTGTCTGATGTCATACAAAGTGTACACTCTCTTACTGTACGTTCAATTTCCAGATTGACTCCTGGCCACCAGTACATGTTTTTAACCCTCTCCTTCGTTTTGACTATACCTAAATGTCCTTCATGACACAGTTTTAAAAGTTTTCTTCTGATCTTATGGGGAGGTACGAATTTACCACTCCTGAGGAGGAAACCATCCTCGTACGACAATTCATTTTTAACCTCCCAAAATGCTTTGAGTTGTTCTTTGAGCTTATTCTTTGGGCACCAGCCTTCTTTTATAAGTTGTATGACTTGCATTATGGTGACGTCATGTTCCTGCTCGATGAACCATTCATCCTTAGATATGCCACTGTCCTGTTCCAAAACGGCTGCTCTGGCATTCTCTTCCACCTCGGAAAATGTTTCACTAGTAGGATGACTTACGGGCATTCTACTTAGGAAGTCTGCAACAACGTTTTTTATTCCAGGAACATACTCAATTTCATATATTAAGTCGAAAAGGCGTACAGAAAGTCTGGCTAGTCTCGGGGATGCCGTATACAAACCCTTGGTGGTGAAGACTTTTGTTAATGGTTTGTGGTCTGTGCATAAGGTGACTTTGCGGCCCCACACAAAATGCCTGTAGTGTTCCAAAGCCCACACACAAGCCAGGGCTTCACGCTCAATCACCGAAAAGTTCTCTTCAGAGGGAGTGAGAGAGCGTGATGCAAAAGCTATGGTGTACTCTACACCCATGGAGTCTTTTTTGTGAGAGCACAGCACCTAACCCTTTGTTGCTTGCATCTGTTGTCACAAAGCTCCTAAGTGAAGTATCAAAACCTTTTAGAGGTAGAGCAGAGCACATATCATTTTTTATATTTCTGAAACTCCTTTCACAGTCATCAGTCCATACAAATGTATTCTTTAATTTGAGGAGTTGCCTCAATTCATAAGTTTTGTGTGAAAAATTTCTTATAAACCTTGCATAGAACTCCACCATTCCCAAGAATGATCTTAACTCATCTTTGTTGGTTGGAACCGGCGAGTCCAAGATGGCATCCATTAACTCTTTTTTTGGGCTAATATCATCACCCGTAATTTGATGTCCAAGGTAGTTGACCGTGTTGCATCCAAATTTGCATTTGTGATATTCAGCAGTTAATCCTTTTCCATTTAATATTTCAAGAACCTGCCTCACTTTTCTGTCATGTTCCGTTTTTGTTCTTCCCATGACTAGAATATCATCTTGAAAAATTAAGATGTCCGGGATTCCATCAAACATACTATGCATTAACCGTTGGAACATTGCGGCTGCAGAGGCCAAGCCAAATGGGACTCGTGTGAATCTGTAACATCCGAACGGTGTAATGAACGTTGTGAGTTTTTTGCTGTCTTTATGAAGTGGCACTTGGTGGTACGCAAACTTCAAATCAATCGTAGAAAACCATTTTACACCCTTTGTTGTGGCCAGCATCTCATTGATCTTAGGTAGAGGGTATTGCTCGACCACTACGTTTTTATTTAGATCACGCAGGTCCACACATAGTCTTAAATTGCCATTGGGCCGTTTTGCGACTACTAAAGGCGCGACCCACTCTGAAGCCTCCACTCTTTCAATTATTCCTTCTCCTAGCAGATTGTCGAGTTGTTCTTTAACTTCTATTTTTATGGCAAATGGAATGTTTCTGACTTTATGTACCACTGGGGCGGTGATTGGTTTAAGTTTAATTTTGTGCAAGTACCCTCTCAAGGCACCAATTTTCTTGCTGAAGACACATGGAGACTCATCAATTAGGCTTTTACTAAGGTCTCCCTGCTCTGCTATGACTAGCACAGGATCTTCTTTTCTTGGATCCAGAATAATTCCGAGATTGCCCTGGTCCATCCACCCAGAACAGACGGACCCACTTTTGATACATATAGTTTTCCAATGTATTCCCTCCCTTTGTAATTAAAAGTGAGGGCTCTGTAACCTCGCACGTCAATTGGCTCACCTGTGAAAGACTTTATTACTATGTCAGGTTTATTTAGATTACCTCCCATTTTATCCTTAAACTTTTCTGACCACAACTTTTCATTTACAATGGTATAGGGTGAGCCAGAATCTGCCACTATGCTTATGTTTATACCACCAATGGTCATGTTGCAGATAGGTTTTTTCGTTTTGGTAACATTCTCATATGCAGATTTTCCGCTTTTTCCATCTTCAATATTGAGGACAAACATATTCATATCGTCTTCCTCAGACAAATCTTGCATGAATTCATTAGTTTCTGAAACAATTTTTACATGTTTGGTTTTACGTCTGTTGCATGCTTTTGAAAAATGTCCTTTTAACCCACAATTTGAGCATTTTACCTCACGTACAGGGCATTTTAAGTCATTTGCCAAATGGGTCGCACTTCCACATCTGTAACAGCGCCCCCAGCTTTTTGTTTCATACTTTTGGTTTTGCATTCTTAGTCCACCTTTATTCCAACTCTGCTTAACATTGGTTTTCTGATCACTCACTTTATTTACACTTTCACTAGTCTTTTTGTCTTTTTCTTCAGAAAGGACTGCCTTGGCACAGCGTCCCGTCAGTTCAGCCTTGCGTGCTATGTCTATGATATTTTGCAATGGGTATTCGCCCTTGGCCCACAGGTTATCTTGGATATTTTCATTTGAACCCTGCATTACAATTTGATCCCTGATGAACTCATCATGCAGTGCGCCAAACAGACAATTTATAGCAAGATTCTTTAATACTGAGACGTAGTCATCAATTGACTCCTCTTTTCCTTGCTTCCCGTGAAAGAATTTGTAGCGATCCACACCAACGCAAACTGTTGGTTTATAATATGTGTTTAGATCATCGATAGCATTTTGAAAAATGTCACCTTCATTTTCAGCCCTTATTTTTTTGTTAATGGAGTTATACACTTTGATACCCCCAGCACCAAGATAATGCATTAGCATCTTGTATTTTTTTTCTGGTTTAACCTCATCCTCCTCCTCCAAAGTAGCTATGTAATTTAGGAAATATTCCCTCCATTCCTCCCACTTTAGTGTAGGTTCGCCCCCACCGCGTAAAAATGTTTCAGGTGGAGATGAATTCCAAATACATCCAGATGCCATGTTGTAATGTGCAAGGAAATAATATGCCAAGTATATGTATCAAATGTGGTTATACCCACAACAGAGCTGTCAACAATGTAGGTTTGCTTTTGTATATTAATGTTCATTCATGTATTTTGAAGTATTTGCTTCCGTATCAAGAATGCACTGAATAGATGAAAAAGGTGAACTTCATTTTACTCCTAGTATTTGCACAAAAGGTTGACTTTTAAAGAATGCAAGCACATAGGTGATTAACGATGCGTGCGCTCCGTGAATTTTTATATTATTTATTTTTACCTTGAATTATTCTCGAACGTGATGACTGAAATGCTGGTGGCGTCAAAAAGTGAATGGTAAACGTGCACATGGTGAAATTTAGTAGTTCAAAATGGCGTCCCACGTCGAAGCACGTAAACTAGACTGCTGACTTGGAAGGTAAAATGGTGTCTTGACGTCAAGCACGTCACACGTACGCTACGCAGGCATACAGTCAGCTGTGAATTTACCGTTGAACTGCCTCGCATCCGTTGGTGAGTGACAGTTGTTTCCGTTGTGCAGAAACTTCCACAGAATGTTTTTTATTTAACCTTTGACGTCGTTTATTCAACTTCCACTGTAACGTTGCCTCAAATTGGAGTCTTTATTTTTTTCACACTGAAATTCCTGAAATCCGGCACACATTCGTTATTTTCACGTATGACTATTCAGGAACTCAAACCTTGCTCAAATTAGCATCATCTGACTGGATACATTGCCGACTAGCTTGACGTTTTCAACCTCAGAATAATGCTCAACAAAGGTCTATAATGTACTCGTACTCCGTTAATTAATTCTCCACAAAATTTTGAGGAGCCTGGAATCTTCCTTTTAGTTTTGAATTAAAAGTCACTGACCTTCTTGATATTATGATGAAAATGTTGCTGCCACGTTTAAATTAGTATTTACCCTTCAGGTTGAATCCACGACATTTACGTTTAAATCTTCTTTCAGAATATTTCTTTCTTTTTTTTTAAGTACGTAAAATTTTCCCGTGGGTTTCTGTGTTGGCACTCGTCGCCAAATTGTTGCATAAATCAAACGAAGATGTATATTCAAGATATACTTTATTTCAGTATAAGCCAACACAAGCTCCGGAGGCGGAGTAGAAGAAACATCCGTTGGGTCTGGTGATCAGCTGTCAACTGTCAATGACAGATGGCAGCTGATGACATCACAGCTGATACGGCGTATCAGCTGGGACAACATAGAGCAGAACTAAGGTGTCCACGCAGGGACACAATATGTGAACACAACACGCGGCCAATCAGAACCTGAGGTTACCCCCCCCCCAAAAGAAAAAAATGTTTAACCCGCAGTATTCGAGATATCCTTCGCTAGAATCGACGCCGCAGATTGATCTTGTAAAGCCTACTGGAAGTTTGTAGAGCAACAGCTTTTCGTGGTTTTTTGGGAGTTCTCTTTAGCGTGTATCAAATAATAAAACAGTTCGTTGTAGATTTACAATAAACTAAGGCAGCGTGGTGCAGCAAGTCATTTTGCTGTGCCACGCTAGTTTGGAAGCACAGGGATGTGACATGTTTACAACAATATGTGGCATTCCTGTGCTTCCCCCTGCGCTGGCGCACCAACTGCTGCAATGCGCCCAAGCAGGCACCCTTGCACCATGCCTGTGTCACGGGGATGATTGTTCATGTGCAGGAAGCGTTCCCTTCCTGCACATAAACAATCAAATGGCGTTTTACAACTTCTATGTGTGCTGCATTAGCACACATATAAACTTGCAAAATGTAATTGTTTTACTGATTGTGTATGTGTAGGAAGGAACACCTTCCTGTACATAAACAAACACCAGAGGTGATTTCCTCTTTCTATGTGTGCTGCAGAATGCAGCACGCATAGAAATGGGAAAAAAACAAGGAGAAATTAATACATTCTCCTCATTGCGCCTCCCTACACCTCCCCTGGGGAGGTGCAGCATTTAGACACATTCCCAGATTTACGATTTCTTGTAAATCTGGAAATGGGTCAGCTTCCATAGGTGTTGCGTGGGAACACCCATAGCAACACCCATGGAACGCCCCTTTCACGCAAAGTGCTGCATGTAAAGGGGCAGTATTTACAAAGACAGAAAAAGTCACACAGGGTTTCTTTTTCTGCCCTTGTAAATATGGGCCAGCAAAATGTGCGGTGGCGCAAGGGGCTTGTAAATCTGCCCCTTCAAGTCCTCAACTTAAAAATTGTGGATACGCAAAAAGGTGAATACAAAGGGGCAGATTTACAAGCCACTTGTGACACTTTTGCGCTGCCGTTGTGTCACTTTTGTGACGCAGTGGCGGCGTAAAAAATGCTGCCAATATACAATGTGACGCAATATACAACGTGACGCATCTAGGGAGATGCTGAAGAACCAGAACCTTTTGGGTCTGGCGGCGCAGGGTACGCCTTAATCTCCTGGGTTCTCCTGCTTCAGCTAACAGAGACACGGGGACACTCTGTCGGCGTTAAAGATCAGATTTTATTAGCTGCAGCTAGTACAGTTGTCCTAGAAGTACACACGGTATGTGCTCCGGAGACTGCCACTTCACTCCGTGGCGTACAATTTTTTTATAGTGTATAGGAGACATATACATTAACCAGAAAACACATCTAGCGCACACATCGAGAACCAATGAGGGAAGTTTAAGATAGGATAGAGCCAATAGAGAAGATTGAAAAACAAAGTATCGAGTAACCCGAAGAAGCCTCTCCTTCAACTGTGTTTGTCGCTCCTCCTTACGGGTTAATCTATTAACGTGTCTGTAGCTGACTCGCAGGTGGCGAGATAGTATGTGTGTTTTGGAGGACAGTTGTGAAACGAGAGAACACGAGCAGAAGACAGCGAAGGCCAGAAGATAAGATAAAGTCAGAAGAGAATAGTGTGAACCAACAGATAGTTGAGACAGGGATTAGAAAAACCAGACAGGGATTAGTGTACTCTGCCAGTCCCTAACACCGACTTTGTAAACAGAGGCAGAAGGATTTTTTGACACAATATTGCAGGAAAAGCAGAAAAGACTTCGTTTGCCGTGCTGCCTGAGTGAGGGCAACACAAAATGGCGGCAGTTTACAAAATGGCGGGTCAATACGATCGAGATCGAAAATCGAATTTCCTCAGACCCTCCTTTTGCCAGAACTCAGGCAATAACATACAGACTCATGTTAATCTGAGTCGATGTCAATGGTCATGAGGTCATCAAGCTGTTGTTGCAACATCATTTTGATATTCTCTGTTCTCTGTGACTTAGGGTTTGGGATGCACATAGTACCACAAAGGTCACAAATGGCGGGACCACAGTGCATACAGAGACAACAAGAGAAAATGATGGCCAAAACCTTTCCAAGGAATGTTAATACCTTCCGACCCCACTTGGACAGTAGTCCCCAAAACCACCCCGATAACGACCAATCTCCTTCGTCCTGATGAATCGACTCGGAGATTATGTGTAATTTAGAGATGGCCTGGCATACTGTCGGAGCATCATCAGGTATATAAATACAGCAACTTGATTTGATCAATTTACAGACTCCACCACGAACTGCAAGAATAATATTTAAGGCAACTCGATTCTGTAATGTCATAAGACGATCCGCCTGCAGTTCCGCTGTAATATAACTCAAAGCTCCTACAGTGATGTCTATGGTAGTCTCTACTACACGAACCAGTTGCCTCATATTCCTACTATTTGCCATAGGACCCCAAAAAGGAAGAAATCCATTTAGGAAAACTCCTCCCTCTTGTCCTGCTGTATCTTTGGAATCAATAATCCCTCTGCCATATCTGTTTTTATGAAAATTTGAAGAAGCAGTATATGTTGGGGGAAGAAGGAAAGCTATATAGCAGGTTCCAGAAAAAACAGTCGGTAACCATGTATAGGCTCTATCATGACAGATAAAATACGTGCCCTGAGATGGTACTAACGGCGGCGAATTCTGAGATGAATGGATGTACGTATGGGAGCAAAAACTTTTTCTCTGTTCGGTGTCAGCAGTCTGACCATTTATTTGCAAACAGAAATTGCCTTGATGAGGTATAGTCCAAATTGGTGGAGATTTCCCCTGTTTAACCTTATCACTAAGACTAGTGATATAATGGGTGACGTTCCAATTAGTGTATGCTTTTCTCTCATCGATAGAAATTTTACTATTTTCCATGATTTTAGCCATAGCTACCATTCCCTTTATCAATGAACTATGACTGAAATCTGGTCCACCAATATAAGAACTGACAGGTCGTTTAAATCGGCTTTGATAGGCATTAGAGAAAATTACAAAATAAGCCCAAGCAGAACCTTCATAAGAGAACGGAAGGACTAAATATGGCATCCCTTTTTCTGTGGCATGGGGCATTAGTCCACACACCCAACAGTCGGTTGTATTAATCACTAATTGGTGTTGATGTAATAACTGGATAAAGGAGTTATTGTAATATTCGGTTCTTCGAATCAGTTCATGTTGAGGAAGTGTATGAAAAAGATGTGGAGAGATAGTGGAATAAGAAGGCACAGTGATAGAAGAAGGGACATCTTTTTGCTGCATAGCATGAACAATCCAACCTATACACGCCATTAAAATACACAATAATATGAAAATACATAAGGTTATACCACAACGACTATATATTAATTTACAGTAGTTTTTCATCTTTTCCTTTCTATCTCTTTCTCCTAATGTAGTATCCATCTTCTAAGTGGATGCTCACGGCAATCTTCCTCAATCACCTGGTTATGATTATCTGCCGTCCTATGACACTGCACGTCCTGCAGACCTATTGTCACTACTAAGGTCACAACCAAGACTCCTACCGTGACCCTGCAACCGGGATAGAAACTACATGGAAGAGAGAATCTCAAGTTTTCTTCTTCGGTCTAGGTCTCAAATTATAACGAGCCTTATCAGGTACAGTCTGATCCTGAAACAATGTTTGTGGATCTGTGGTATTCAGACGAAGGTGCGGTGGTACAGCTTCCTGGAGAATGTCGTCATTTTCTTTCTCTGACAATGTTCCATTCAAGTGTGCATCACTAAATGGTACAAAACAAGGAACCTTCTCGCTTTCAGAGTCTCTTATACCCTTGCGGACCCACTGATCGAAAGGCAAAGGCACCTTCTTGCAGTGCACACCGTGGATCCAGTTCTTCTTTCCTTCAACTTTCACTGCTGTACGGGTTGTTAGAAGCACCTGACGAGGTTTTCTCCAGCGAGGCTCCAAATTCTTCGTCCTTTGGAAATTCTTCACACAGACCCAGTCACCTGGTTGGATGGAATGACCTGAGTCTGTGGAGGCCTCGGGCAAAGCGCTCTGAACCTGTTGATGAAGAATATGCAATTTAGTTGTGAGGTCATGCAAATAATCAATCAACATCGGGTATGGTATATCAGAGTACTTTTTAGGGCGAGGGACTCCCCATACATTAGCTGGGCGTCCGAAAACAACCTCATAAGGGCTAAGTCCCAAACGAGAATGCACACTGTTCTGGTGGATAAGAGAGCCAAAGTTAGGGCATCGGGACAACTAAGGCCTGTACTGGCTTGTATTTTGGCCAGTTTAAGCTTCAGAGTGCCATTATAGCACTCCACTAGACCCGCTGACTGTGGATGGTTTGCCACATGGTATTTTTGTTTGATGCCAAGACCCGCACAAACTTTTTGCATGACTTGGCCCACAAATTCACTCCCATTGTCACTCCAGACAATGCGCGGCAACCCAAATCTAGGGAAAAACTCCTTTAAAAGTATTTTGGCTGTGGATAGAGCAGTATTGTCTTTCAGGGGATATGCCTCTATCCATCTGGAAAAGGCACATACCACCACTAGAACATATTTGAGATTGTTGCATCGTTCCATGTGAATGTAATCGATTTGCAACACCTCAAATGGATAGGTCGGAGGAGCAAAATGACCTGCTGGAGTTGGGGTTTCCTTTCCCGGATTGTACATTAAGCAAATGATACAATGTTTCACTACATTTTCTGCACACTTCGGTATTCCCTCATTCTGCCACACTGGAGCCAAAAGCTTGCATATTCCTTTCGCACTTAGGTGGGCTGGACCATGCGCCATAGTAACTACAGGTAGTACATAGGCATCTGGTAACAGCCAACGTTGGTGCTCTGATAATTCTACCCAACATCCCATCTCATCTAACATTCATGTACTTTCTTTCCACTTACTCAATTCTTTCTCTGTAGCCTCTTCTTGAATTGATCTCACACTCTCTACTGTGTCTTCATACATTCCTTTTTCCCTGACCCAATTTGCAGGGCCCGCAACATACATGCGACTTGTAGCATCTCTGGCTGTCTTTTTAGCTACCTCATCCGCAAATGCATTTCCACGACCAACATCGTCAGTATTCTTCTTGTGCGCACTACACTTCACAATTGCTATCTGGGTAGGTAAAGCAAGTGACTCAAGAAGGTCAGTCACCAACTGACCATGTTGTATCTTAGTGCCATGGGAAGTAAGGAATCCCCTTTCTTTCCACAGACGTCCGAAATTGAACGCTAAACCAAAAGCGTATTGGCTATCGGTATACACGTTCACTCTTTTTCCCTTGGATAACACACACACTGTGGTTAAGGCTATCAGTTCGGCTGCCTGAGCTGAGTTATGTCTGATGCGTGCTGTTTCCACGACTGTATGCAAAGTAGTAACCGCATAAGCTGAAGTTGTCTCTCCATTAGGGAGCTTAAAACAAGAACCATCTACCCATAGCGTTCCATCCGGATTCACTAATGGCGTATCTGTCAAGTCAATTCTACCTTTTGTCTCTTCCTCAGTACGGAGGAAACAATCATGTTGTTCTTGAACACCTTTCTCTTCTGGAAGAGGCAAGAAAGTAGCTGGATTTAAAGTGTTACATCGTTTGATGTGTACGTGACTAGCCAAAAGCGTCAGCTCATATCCAGTCAAACGGGCACTCGTAAGATGCTGTGTTTTTGTTCTGTTTAGCAAAGTATCCACTGCATGTGGCACCATAACAATGAGAGTATTATCTAGCACCACTCCAGCCGATTGACGAATGGAAATAGCTGCTGCTGCTGTCGCTTTAAGACAGCTAGGCAATGCTTTAGCTACTGGATCTAACGTAGCCGAGAAATAGGCACATGGCCGCTGTTTGTCTCCAAATCGCTGCGTTAAGACTGACATCGCACAACCTTCTTTTTCATGAACATAGAGCGTAAAAGGTTTACTGTAATCAGGAGTACCTGGTACAGGTATCTTTCAAAGTGAGTGCCAACAAAGGTTTGGCCAACAGAGAGAAGTTAGGGATCCACTGCCTACAATAGGAAGTAATACCCAGAAAGGCACGTACCTCTCTTTGTGTGGATGGCACAGACATTTGCGCAATTGCTTGGATACGTTCTGGGGTTAATCGTCTTCCCTCCTTTGATAACATATGACCCAAGTAGGTAACCCCTCGACGAACATATTGTAGCTTGGAAGGTGAAACCTTAAGATTAAGATCGGACAAGTGTCGCAACAATGCAACCGTCACATTCTTACATATTTCCTCTGAATCAGCAGCAATTAACAAGTCGTCCATGTACTGAATAAGAGCAGCACCGGACGGCAAAGAAAAAGCATCAAGATGACATTTCAGAGCTTGACTATAAATAGAAGGACTTTCACAATAGCCTTGAGGTGCGCGCTTGAACCGGAAGCTTCGGCCTCCAAGAGAGAAGCCAAAAATATCTCTACTTTCTTCGGCAATGGGAATACTAAAGAAAGCATTTTTTAGATCGATAACAGAAAACCAAACCGCTGTGGAAGGTATCATTGTCAACAGCGCAGTGATATCTGGGACAACAGGAAACTATGGTACAACAATTTTGTTTACCTCCCGAAGATCAATCACAAAACGGTAAACAGGAGGCTGAGAAGGATCAGTGCGTTTAAGAACAGGAAGAATAGGGCTATTACATATGTTTCCTCTCGTTTCTTCAACCACTCCCTTCTGAATCAAATCATGAATGATTTCCAAAAGCGCTTTTTCACCTTCAGTGGAAATTCTATATTGAGGAACGCGTGACAATTCAGCATTGGGCTTGAGAGTAACAACATATCGTGGGATCTCAAGACAACCAACATCATTTGGACCCGTAGCCCAAAGCGTCGCAGGAAGAGAGAGCAATTCGGGTGGGAATTGATCTTTAGACAAATACATTGGAGAAGTCAATCTCTGTCCTAGAGTAAGATATACACCAGAAGGAGAACAAGATATTGTGGCATGTATTCTTTTTAGTAGATCTAAGCCCAATAGATTCTCGCCGCAACCATTCGTTAAGAGAAGCGGAGCTTCCAAATCATAAGGGCCAATTGAAATAGGCAAAAGGCCAGAGACCAGATTACGAACTGGGGCGCCAGAAAAACCTACAGATACATTCGTTATGCCAGACAAAGAGTCAGACATTGCCGGCCGGGCTTTTCTTTTAAATAAAATAGTTTCCAAATTATCTAGTATGTCAGGCTCAAAACTACAATTTTCTGGCCATTTTAAAACACCATCATTCTTCGTGTATCGGATCCATGCCTCGTTAAAGGCAATGGGGCCAACACCATGTTTAGAGTAGAGCTCATAAGTGGGAGTTCCAATCGAAGAAATCGGACAAGAGTCCTCCAGCCGGGAATCCCTATTACAACCAAAGCAACAAAGTTTCCTAAACTTAGTCAGACCAGGCATCGTTATTTCACTGGACTGTTCACAAACATCAAGGGGGTTAAATTACTCAACACAGCACAAATGTACTTACCCCTCGGCTTCGGTTATTGCAATACTCGAATCAAAGACCCAAAGAACCTAAGAACCAAAGAACCAAAGGACCAAAGAACCAAAGAACCAAAGAACCAATGTGGGAGCGACCCACCAATACTTAACTAAGATGTCTTCTTACACCAACAGAGGGCCGTCTATCGTCTCGCCTTACCATATATCACCAAAAAAAGAGGGCCAAGGCAGGGCGGCAGTCAGGGCAGCAGTCGTCAGTAGCCGTCAGGAAGGAGTAACCACGCTGCAAAAGACCTTCGGACCACTTTTGACATACAGGGGTCGCTTGACGTGGCTTGCGATTCCTCCAGAATTTTCCTGCGGGTTTCCTCACGACCTTCAGGCAGAACCACTACCTCTGAAAGTGCCTCACGTTGGGCGCCCGTTGAAGAACCAGAACCTTTTGGGTCTGGCGGCGCAGGGTTCTCCTGCTTCAGCTAACAGAGACACGGGGACACTCTGTCGGCGTAAAAGATCAGATTTTATTAGCTGCAGCTAGTACAGTTGTCCTAGAAGTACACACGGTATGTTCTCAGGAGACTGCCACTTCACTCCGTGGCGTACAATTTTTTATAGTGTATAGGAGACATATACATTAACCAGAAAACACACCTAGCGCACACATCGAGAACCAATGAGGGAAGTTTAAGATAGGATAGAGCCAATAGAGAAGATTGAAAAAAAAAGTATTGAGTAACCCGAAGAAGCCTCTCCTTCAACTGTGTTTGTTGCTCTTCCTTACGGGTTAATCTATTAACGTGTCCGTAGCTGACTCGCAGGTGGCGAGATAGTATGTGTGTTTTGGAGGACAGTTGTGAAACGAGAGAATACGAGCAGAAGACAGCGAAGGCCAGAAGATAAGATAAAGTTAGGAGAGAATAGTGTGAACCAACAGATAGTTGAGACAGGGATTAGAAAAACCAGACAGGGATTAGTGTACTCGGCCAGTCCCTAACACCGACTTTGTAAACAGAGGCAGAAGGCTATTTTGACACAATATTGCAGGAAAAGCAGAAAAGACTTCGTTCGCCGTGCTGCCTGAGTGAGGGCAACACAAAATGGTGGCGGTTTACAAAATGGCGGGTCAATACGATCGAGATCGAAAATTGAATTTCCTCAATGCGTCACGTTGTAAAGCCCTGTGTCACATTATGCCTGCGTCAGGTATAATGTATTCAGGGTGGGCGTTCCCATGCAGGAAAGCCTCGTAAAAGTGACACAGAGAAATTTGCAAGATTTCACTGCGTCACTTCTAGAACGCCACTGTGTCAAAACCTTAGGCCTACTTGAAGCAGGCGGTAGGGGTGAAGCAGTGTACTGAGAATAGGCCTCAAAATGCATTGCTAGAGTTTCGACACGACTCCAGCAATGCGTGACTTTTGGCCCAACAGATGCGTCACAATTTCTGAAGAAAGAAAATAGTGCTCACCAACTAGATAAAGCAGGCCGTGTAAGACCACAAGTAAAAAGTCCAGTCGTTATGGGAGGTTACAAATGCAGACAAGGCGGTACCAAGAAGGGACTAGTAAACCTATTCACGAATGAAAAGCATTGATTTTGAAAGGACTGTAGCAGGAGCCAATTGAAAAGATGGGTGGGGAAATGGGTGGAGCTTTTATTCCATTCCTCAATACAGCATATGCTCACAGAGCAGCGCATGCGCTGCCCAGGCTCGACCTAAAAAATTGCATCAGAAATTTAACACGCGGACATCAGCTGTCTGCCCTGCTGTGTTACACGGCTGAAGTTCTGCAGTCACACAGTGAGAGTCTCATTCTGCCTGCACTTAGGTCGCAATGTGTTGTTCAGCGATGACATACATTTTGAAATAATACTGCACCACATGCTGCTGGCTGTAGTGCCTCAGCCTCTTAGACTGCGTGTTTGACAGTTGATAGTGAAATCTTCGTGTGAGTGCTGGAGCGGGTAGTACAACATTTTGTATACCCCCCCCATTCTGCATGTTTATATTAATCCGAATAATCAATTAATTGTAATATTATTAATTTGTTTGAAGTGATAACTCACCAACTAAATTAACAAGAGAATTACACGTGGGAATTGCTCTTTGCATGGCTATATTAATTGTGAATTAACTTGTGTACGCATATTAATAGTAGAAAATTAGAATATTATATGTTATATGTTGCTTTAAGTGATGTATTTGTGATTTGTGCTTTATTCAGTGAGTATAAACCGCTCTGAGTTTTGCTTCTACTAGATAAATACACACACATATGGGTATTACCAAGAGGATAACATTTTATTAGCCATTTCTATGTTTTAATTATGTTTTTGTGTTTCTTTTGCTTAAGTTGACCCTTTCGGCCTAAACAAGATGGCTGAACGAGACGTTAAACGTGACTGCCCTGACAACACAAGGTTCTGGGTGAAGTGCGCATGCGTCACCGCCAGCAACAGTGGCCTGGACCTGACCCCGGGAGAACATGTACCCTCCAAGGTCGTTCCGGGAACCAATCCAAAAGAAAGGACAATGCTTGATTTAAAAGCCGGAATGAGCAAGTTGGATGACTTCATTATCCGACACCCTGAGAACTGTACATCGCAAGTCAAAATTGACCAATAAGGACTCTCTAAACCCCGATCTTGATACATTTTTGTTATTATTTTCATTATAAAAGTAGGTAGGGAATTGAACTATTAGCTCTCGCTCTTCTTTGACGAACTCGATTTCCTGACGTTATGCTGACGGAGAGGACGGTGACACTGCTGGACAGCTGTTATCCTGAATCTATGAGAGACTGAATTGCGGCCTAAACTTTGCTGAATAAATTCTCTTTGACTGACTGACTTAGAGGACGACTTTAGCCAGAATAGGTAAAAAAGATGCTCTGAAATGCTAATGATGATTTCTAACATTTCTTTCAATATTTCTTAGATAAAGAATAATTGATTAATTGACAAATGTGTTGTGTCGATTATTTGAAGAAGAAGATTAAGAGAAAAGTAATAGAGCAAAGGTAGACGAGTTAATCATCAATTACCAATTCAACTAAATGATCTATCTCCGTATGGGAGGGATATCTTAGGTGCAATGTCAATGTGTTTAGGGTAATGTAAAGGTATTCTTCTCATGTCAGCGTTGAGAGACATATTTTCCCTCAGAAAACAGGTCAACCGAGTGTAAGTATATTGGTGTTATGGGCCCCACCAATGAATGTATGTGAGTGAATTGGATGCCGAGGTAGTTGGTCTGTGCCGAAGAGGGAATTTGACGTTTTGCGCTGCAACAGTTTTCTGGTAGAAAGACGATGGTTTTTATTGTCTTGGTTTGGTGATTATTGCTTGTAAATAGCTTACTGATTATTGGTTATTGACATTGATTTATGTACTAACACTCTATGTTGAGTCGTGTTGAGTTTTATGTTGTTTGCACGGCTTCTGGGATGTAGGAAGTCGGAAGTTTGGAACGGTTCCGTAGTAGAGCAGATGTAAGCGCTGTTCTGGGGAAAGACGGAATTGTTGTTATCCTGTAGGTACACAGGAGAAAACGTGTGACGATTGAAGTTGCACGACGCATTGTCTGGGTTCGATTCGGGGACAGCGCCGTGTGTTGCTATTAGAGACATTTTCTGTGTGAGAGAAGTGTGTATGATAGCGAAGGTTACCTGTGAAATTCTGGTCTTAGGTACCAGGGATCCAACTGGCATTCCAATAACGCTTTTCACTGGAAAGGTAATAGGTACTCTCTGAGCTTGTTAGAAGGACAAAGGAGAGGTAAGCGCTGCTTTGTTAACGTATGCTATAATTCTGTTTCGGGAAAGACAGGATTCTGTGTGAATGTACTACTTTTTCTTGTGTGAAAGTGCGTGAATGAAAAGGCATTCGGGGGTAATTGCGAAACTCTGGGTTTATTTCCCAGGAGCATTGGGTCTCCAACTATGTGTCTTAAATACTAGAGAAACAGTTAGCTAATGCTTGTTAGAAGGGTGAAGTAGAGGGATGTGCTACTTTATCAACGGAAGTAACGATTCCGTAGTAGGGCAGAGGTAAGCGCTGCTCTCGGGAAAGACGGAATTCTTGTGAGAAAGGTGTATTGCTATTCTTTGGTTAGCGAAGCGGACAATGGAGATGTTTTCATGTTGTTACTAACAGAATTGTAGGAATTGTAGAAATTGAAACAAAAAACTTACAGAGCAGATTTGTAAAGGAGGGGTAGACAGGAGCAGGAGCTTTTTGTACCGCTTTGTTCGCCATAAGTTGGCAGGGTATGCTCAGACGTTGAGTCCCTTGCTCACTTTGCCACTGTATTCAAGCAAGCCTGGCTGAAGATGGCTGAAATGCCAGAAACCGGTCCTAGGAAGCTTGTTTCTGGTCCAGGGAAGGCATGGCTTGGCAGTTCGGGCTGGACTGTTCCCATGAGGCACAGGGTCAGACTGATTTGCATATGGCCATGCCTGAACTGGTGTGGCAAAGTGGGCTAAAGAACGGTGATGGATCAAACCCAGATCTGTTGACTGGGTGTGAGTGTGTGATTGGTTTTGATGCTCCGTCCATCACCACCCCCTTTTGTGCCGCTTTGTTCGCCATAAGTTGGCAGGGTATGCTCAGACGTTGAGTCCCTTGCTCACTTTGCCACTGTATTCAAGCAAGCCTGGCTGAAGATGGCTGAAATGCCAGAAACTGGTCCTAGGAAGCTTGTTTCTGGTCCAGGGAAGGCATGGTTTGGCAGTTCGGGCTGGACTGTTCCCATGAGGCACAGGGTCAGACTGATTTGCATATGGCCATGCCTGAACTGGGGTGGCAAAGTGGGCTAAAGAACGGTGATGGATCAAACCCAGATCTGTTGACTGGGTGTGAGTGTGTGATTGGTTTTGATGCTCCGTCCATCACCACCCCCTTTTGTACCGCTTTGTTCGCCATAAGTTGGCAGGGTATGCTCAGACGTTGAGTCCCTTGCTCACTTTGCCAATGTATTCAAGCAAGCCTGGCTGAAGATGGCTGAAATGCCAGAAACCGGTCCTAGGAAGCTTGTTTCTGGTCCAGGGAAGGCATGGCTTGGCAGTTCGGGCTGGACTGTTCCCACGAGGCACAGGGTCAGACTGATTTGCATATGGCCATGCCTGAACTGGTGTGGCAAAGTGGGCTAAAGAACGGTGATGGATCAAACCCAGATCTGTTGACTGGGTGTGAGTGTTTGATTGGTTTTGATGCTCCGTCTATCACCACCCCCTTTTGTGCCGCTTTGTTCGCCATAAGTTGGCAGGGTATGCTCAGACGTTGAGTCCCTTGCTCACTTTGCCACTGTATTCAAGCAAGCCTGGCTGAAGATGGCTGAAATGCCAGAAACCGGTCCTAGGAAGCTTGTTTCTGGTCCAGGGAAGGCATGGCTTGGCAGTTCGGGCTGGACTGTTCCCATGAGGCACAGGGTCAGACTGATTTGCATATGGCCATGCCTGAACTGGGGTGGCAAAGTGGGCTAAAGAACGGTGATGGATCAAACCCAGATCTGTTGACTGGGTGTGAGTGTTTGATTGGTTTTGATGCTCCATCCATCACCACCCCCTTTTGTACCACTTTGCTCGCCATAAGTTAGCAGGGTATGCTCAGACGTTGAGTCCCTTGCTCACTTTGCCACTGTATTCAAGCAAGCCTGGCTGAAGATGGCTGAAATGGCAGAAACCGGTCCTAGGAAGCTTGTTTCTGGTCCAAGGAAGGCATGGCTTGGCAGTTTGGGCTGGACTGTTCCCATGAGGCATAGGGTCAGACTGATTTGCATATGGCCATGCCTGAACTGGGGTGGCCAAGTGGGCTAAAGAACGGTGATGGATCAAACCCAGATCTGTTGACTAGGTGTGAGTGTTTTTAGTTGGTTTTGATGCTCCGTCCATCACCACCCCCTTTTGTACCGCTTTGTTCGTGATAAGTTGGCAGGGTATGCTCAGACGTTGAGTCCCTTGCTCACTTTGCCACTGTATTCAAGCAAGCCTGGCTGAAGATGGCTGAAATCCCAGAAACCGGTCCTAGGATGCTTGTTTCTGGTCCAGGGAAGGCATGGCTTGGCAGTTCGGGCTGGACTGTTCCCATGAGGCACAGGGTCAGACTGATTTGCATATGGCCATGCCTGAACTGGTGTGGCAAAGTGGGCTAAAGAACGGTGATGGATCAAACCCAGATCTGTTGACTGGGTGTGAGTGTTTGATTGGTTTTGATGCTCCGTCTATCACCACCCCCTTTTGTGCCGCTTTGTTCGCCATAAGTTGGCAGGGTATGCTCAGACGTTGAGTCCCTTGCTCACTTTGCCACTGTATTCAAGCAAGCCTGGCTGAAGATGGCTGAAATGCCAGAAACCGGTCCTAGGAAGCTTGTTTCTGGTCCAGGGAAGGCATGGCTTGGCAGTTCGGGCTGGACTGTTCCCATGAGGCACAGGGTCAGACTGATTTGCATATGGCCATGCCTGAACTGGGGTGGCAAAGTGGGCTAAAGAACGGTGATGGATCAAACCCAGATCTGTTGACTGGGTGTGAGTGTTTGATTGGTTTTGATGCTCCATCCATCACCACCCCCTTTTGTACCACTTTGCTCGCCATAAGTTAGCAGGGTATGCTCAGACGTTGAGTCCCTTGCTCACTTTGCCACTGTATTCAAGCAAGCCTGGCTAAAGATGGCTGAAATGCCAGAAACCGGTCCTAGGAAGCTTGTTTCTGGTCCAAGGAAGGCATGGCTTGGCAGTTTGGGCTGGACTGTTCCCATGAGGCATAGGGTCAGACTGATTTGCATATGGCCATGCCTGAACTGGGGTGGCCAAGTGGGCTAAAGAACGGTGATGGATCAAACCCAGATCTGTTGACTAGGTGTGAGTGTTTTTAGTTGGTTTTGATGCTCCGTCCATCACCACCCCCTTTTGTACCGCTTTGTTCGTGATAAGTTGGCAGGGTATGCTCAGACGTTGAGTCCCTTGCTCACTTTGCCACTGTATTCAAGCAAGCCTGGCTGAAGATGGCTGAAATCCCAGAAACCGGTCCTAGGATGCTTGTTTCTGGTCCAGGGAAGGCATGGCTTGGCAGTTCGGGCTGGACTGTTCCCATGAGGCACAGGGTCAGACTGATTTGCATATGGCCATGCCTGAACTGGTGTGGCAAAGTGGGCTAAAGAACGGTGATGGATCAAACCCAGATCTGTTGACTGGGTGTGAGTGTTTGATTGGTTTTGATGCTCCGTCTATCACCACCCCCTTTTGTGCCGCTTTGTTCGCCATAAGTTGGCAGGGTATGCTCAGACGTTGAGTCCCTTGCTCACTTTGCCACTGTATTCAAGCAAGCCTGGCTGAAGATGGCTGAAATGCCAGAAACCGGTCCTAGGAAGCTTGTTTCTGGTCCAGGGAAGGCATGGCTTGGCAGTTCGGGCTGGACTGTTCCCATGAGGCACAGGGTCAGACTGATTTGCATATGGCCATGCCTGAACTGGGGTGGCAAAGTGGGCTAAAGAACGGTGATGGATCAAACCCAGATCTGTTGACTGGGTGTGAGTGTTTGATTGGTTTTGATGCTCCTTCCATCACCACCCCCTTTTGTACTACTTTGTTCGCCATAAGTTGGCAGGGTATGCTCAGACGTTGAGTCCCTTGCTCACTTTGCCACTGTATTCAAGCAAGCCTGGTTGAAGATGGCTGAAATGCCAGAAACCAGTCCTAGGAAGCTTGTTTCTGGTCCAGGGAAGGCATGGCTTGGCAGTTCGGGCTGGACTGTTCCCATGAGGCACAGGGTCAGACTGATTTGCATATGGCCATGCCTGAACTGGGGTGGCAAAATGGGCGAAAGAACGGTGATGGATCAAACCCAGATCTGTTGACTGGGTGTGAGTGTTTGATTGGTGTTGATGCTCCGTCCATCACCACCCCCTTTTGTACCGCCTTGTTCGCCATAAGCTGGCAGGGTATGCTCAGACGTTGAGTCCCTTGCTCACTTTGCCACTGTATTCAAGCAAGCCTGGCTGAAGATGGCTGAAATGCCAGAAACCGGTCCTAGGAAGCTTGTTTCTGGTCCAGGGAAGGCATGGCTTGGCAGTTCGGGCTGGACTCTTCCCATGAGGCACAGGGTCAGACTGATTTGCATATGGCCATGCCTGAACGGGGGTGGCAAAGTGGGCTAAAGAACGGTGATGGATCAAACCCAGATCTGTTGACTGGGTGTGAGTGTTTGATTGGTTTTGATGCTCCGTCCATCACCACCCCCTTTTGTACCGCAGCAGCTGCTGATGTCAGAATGACCGCGCTGGGATTGGACAGTCGGTCAGAAACGTAAAACGCTCCGGATTGGTGCGTTAGTGTGCGCCGCGCTAGGAGTGGAGAAATACAGGGTGACGTAAAACGCTCCCTATTGGTGCGTTAGTTTGAGTCGCGCTGGGTTTTGAGGATTGTGACAGTGACGCAGACGCTCCTGATTGGTGCGTTAGTGTGAGTCGCGCTGCGATTGGACAAAATAGCGGTACAGTTGTAGGGAGAAACTAGTGAGACACGAAAAGAAGGGAAAATGTATTATGATCTACCAGAAAAAAAGAAAACGTCATGGTTTGGTAAAATTAAGAAGTGGTTTAAGAAGGACAAATCGATCAAAACTAGGGAAGGACAGTTACTTCCACCACCGAAAACCCCTGCATCCTTAATGATTGCGAAATATGGATATCACACCTGTATTTGGTTAGACAATTGGATTAAGTATACGAAGGAGGATGGAGTGTTAGCTTTTCCAGAACATGGTTCATTTAATTTGGCTGTTTTGAGAAATTTGAGAGAGAAAATGATGAATCTAGAACCGAGACCTAGACCGACTCAATTTGAGGCTTTGACGGAATGGGAAGACGAGATGCATGACCGAGAAAGACAGAGAAATGGTAGAGGATATAGGTATTTGTTTGGCAGATCGTATGGACATGAGACGCATGATGATCAAATGAGAAGGTGGCGGAATGCGAGTATGACAGAGGGCTTGTTTCCCGTAAGAACTGCAAGAGAGAATGAAGGACGAAAGTGTGTAGAAAAGAGGCATAATGTGGAAACGAAAGGGTATGGAGGGAATACGTCCGAGGATCATGTTCTTGATGAATTGTTCTATAAGAATCCACCACCATACCGACCAGAACCAGAAATATTAACTCCAAGTGCCCCAATGAAAGAAACAGTACGAATCATAAAATCGGAACCAGAGTTCCAAGATTTGGGAAGAAACAATCCTATTAGAGAGGTAGAAAAGAAGTCTGGAGGAAAATTGGATGGAGAAAATTCAGCAGAATTAGCAAAAACAACCCTAGAATTAACTGAGAAAATAAGAGAATTGACTAAGAATCTGGAAGCGGTAACTGTACCAGTAACGATAGGTCCAGTAATGCCTATTTTTGATAAGCAAAAAGACAGTGAACATTGTTTAACAGCCCCTTATAAAAGTAATAAACCGGTTGAACAACCAAGAGTGAGTCAGAGTGAGAATTCATGGAGACAGACTATGAGTATGATTGAACCAAATTTTTCAAACAACCCGTTTGTAGGTCAGAACTGTGCAGAGAAACGTGTGACATTGATAGAGACCATGTCCGAAAAACAAAAAGATTTTGGACAAGGAAATGTAGAGAAGCCAGTAGGACCATCTACAGAGGAGTTGAGTGAATGGTTGAGAAGCTTGCAAAAGAAAGACAAAGAATCTCAGTCAATAGATGTAGCAAAATTACGAATGGTACTGCAAGAATTAATAGTAGGAACTATCCCGACAGAAATTAAAAACGTATCAAGATGAGGAACTGTTATTTTTGCGCAAAAGCGTAACATGGAGAGCAAAAATTCTTCATGAAAGATTAGGAGAAGTGGCAAATGAAATGGACATTGATATTGAAAAGGTAAAAGCCTTACAGAAACCCTATCGAGTAGATTTCACTGAAAAAGACATTGAAAACATGAATACCACAGGACGAATAGGTCAGATTAAGGATATAATTATTTTGTTGAGAAAATGGGGAGATGTGGACAAATGGAAGAGCAAATGGTATCGTAAGCGAGACGAAGTTTCAGACCAAACGTTTTCAGCCTATCCTATGAGAGAAAAAGAGAAGGTTGTGACAGAATACCCTATGAGAGCGATTGCAGGAGGAGGATATGTGCATGTCCCATGGACTAGATATTTTGTCATTTACGAATGACATCCCTCGACTGCGTGAAAAGCCCGTCGAGTGGTATAGACAGTTGGACAGATTTGTGAAATTATCCAAAGTATTATGGATTGATTTGAATAGCCTGTTTGATATAATTGTGCCAGCAGATCTATGGACAGAATGTAAAATAGTAATAGATTGGCCAACACAGGAATACCCAAGGGATCCTAAGACCCTGAGGTAATGAAGAAATACGAACAGGTTATGGCATTTTTGAAGAACAAGGTACCCCCTAAGGAGACAGATTGGGTGAAAATTGACAGAACACATCAAGAAAGCAATGAATCAGTACATGCCTATTATGAGAGGTTAATTTTAGCCTTTAAACAATTCAGTGGAGATGAGAATTTGAGTGACAAGGATTTGAGTCATTTCGTATACAGGTTTGTATATGGTCTTCGTCCAGAAATTAGTGAAATGATAAAACAGCATACGGTAGATTGGCAAAACAAGAAAATAGACGAAGTATTGAGACATGCTAAATATTTCAGTGATGAAATTGAAGCAAAACAGCGAAAACTAAAAGAGAAGGCAATGTGGGCACAGGTAAAAGTAGCAGAGAGACAGGAAGCACAATTAGTGGAACAAGCAGGGTCAAAACCAAGATTTAATCCTGGGAAAAATAAAGGGAATATTGAGGAAGCTAAAAAGAAATTTCCGTGTCATAATTGCGGTAGGATAGGGCATTGGAAATCCGAGTGTAAGAATCCACCAAGTACTAATGATGAAAATTCATCCTTGAATCCACAGGTGCAGAATGAGGTGAGTGGTCAACAGCAACGACAGCAGCAGGGTGTAACACAACAGAGTCAGGTGCCAAACCACCTTTTCCACAGAACAAACATTGCCAGAAGTATAGTAAGGAGAATGGATTCTACAACGAACAGGTAAATAAGCCGCAACGCGCTAGCGCTGCTTCGCAGTATTGGCTGCAACGCGATGAAAGCGATTCAGAAGAAGGTTATTGACTGTGCCGAAGGGAGGAAGAAGAGTGCGTACTTGGCGCAACTCTAGAAGTAGACCAGACAGGCCCATTTGTAGATGGAAAAGTTAATAATGAAAATATTACTTTCCTAGTTGATACTGGTGCTATTCGATCAACTGTTAGATCACCTGATGTTAAGAATCTTCCTCTCTCTGATGAAATGATCCAAGTAGTTGGGGTCTCCAACAGACAGATTAAAACTTACCTTACAGAACCAGTGAAAGTTAGTATAGGGAAATTTTCTGAAATGCACAGATTCGTAGTGTGTGACACTAGTCCTGTGAACTTGTTATGTAGGGATTTATTGTGCAAGATGAATTGCACTATATTTTGTACTCCAGATGGAATAGCCTTTGAAACACCAGATAATGATGTGCTATATAAAATGACATTGGCAAACAGAGAGAAAGAGGTTACAGGAACATATGCTGTATTCAACCCTGACAAACTACCAAAAGAGTTGAAACAATCAGTAAAAGCAGAAGTTTGGAACTTCACAGGAGAAGATGTAGGATTAATGAGGAATGTAGATCCAGTAAAGATAACTGTAAAAGAAGGAGTATGTTATCCAAATGTCCCACAATATAAATTGACCCCTGAAATAATTGAAGGAGTTACTCCTGTGATTGAGAAAATGATAAAACAAGGAATTTTGAGAGCAATAATGAATAGCCCATGTAATTTGCCGATAATGGGACTGAAAAAGCCTAGTGGGAAGTTCAGAATAGTGCAAGATCTGAGAAAGATAAACAACATTGTTGTACCATGTTGACCCATTGTACCGAATCAATCTGTGATTTTGTATCAGATTCCTCATGATGCAGAATGGTACACAGTGATTGATTTGTGCCATGTATTCTTTTCCATTCCATTGCACCATGACAGTCAGCAAATTTTAGCATTTCGTTTCGGCGAGCGTATTTTGGCGTGGTGCTGAATTCCACAGGGATATACAGAAAGTCCCTCAATATTTAATCAGCTATTGAAAAAGTCTTTGGAGAGTCTAGAAATGCCTGAAAATTCAGCACTAGTCCAGTATATCGATGCCCGTTGTTGTGCCGCTGCTTCAGTCACCGAGGAGGGGGGAGCGAGGCTAGGACTCAGAGTCCCAGGCTCCCTTGCTGCCCGCGTTCATCGCCGCTGACTCCACTCATCCACGCCTGGAGGCGCTATTTAATCTTTGGAGGGCTCCTGCAGCGCGGGAAGCCCATTGTTGTGCCGCAGCTTCAGTCACCGAGGAGGCGGGAGCGGGACTAGGACTCAGAGTCCCAGGCTCCCTTGCGGCCCGCATTCACCGTCGCTGACGCCACTCATCCGCGCCTGGAGGGGCTATTTAATCTTTGGAGGGCTCCCGCAGCGCTGGAAGCCCGTTGTTGTGCCCCAGCTTCAGTCACCAAGGAGGGGGGAGTGGGAATAGGACTCAGAGTCCCAGGCTCCCTTGCGGCCCACATTCACTGCCGCTGACGCCACTCATCCGCGACTGGAGGCGCTATTTAATCTCTGGAGGGCTCCCGCAGCGCGGGATGCACGCGGGCGTGCCTGAGCCGCACCCAGGCCAAGTCCGGGCCAAGGGCAGGCCCATCTGCTCCCGTTCGCGGCAGGACAAGGCTGGACTGGGCCTATTCTCTTGGAATTATCTCTTTTGTACTGTACCTAGACCTTGATCTACAAACTGCGAGAAGGTAAGACATTTTCTCTTATCTGTCCTGTTTGAGTATTTTGCATCATGGGAAAGCGAAAAGTCACTGTCACATCCAAGACAGGCAGTATGGGCCTTAACTAAGGAAATAGAAATTGCGGAGCGAAGACTCTCATTAGCACACTTCCTGGCTACTGCAGTCCCAAATGTTTCTCAAGTAACTACTTTGGAACTTGTTACAGTCCAGAGACCACCCCCTCCTTTATCTCCAACTGTAATTATCCCAAGTCAGGATCCTACGCATACACTTATCGAAGGGGTTGATTTAACATCTTGTCCAGAGGCAAAAGGTCCTGTACTGCCAGCTGCTGAAGGGAAACGTAAACGAACAGACTTGGCGGGGGGAGGGTGAAATAAAAGGACACTCGCCGAGGGTCAAGAGAACCAAGCAAACACACCTAGTTGGAAATACCTCTAGGACGTGGTCAGGTGGAGGGAAAAGTAGTGCAAC
Source organism: Triturus cristatus (assembly GCF_964204655.1). Lineage (NCBI taxonomy): Eukaryota > Metazoa > Chordata > Amphibia > Caudata > Salamandridae > Triturus > Triturus cristatus. Next base: position 873,170,367 of record NC_140593.1, read on the forward strand.
AAATGAAGTAGATAACATTGTTGATAAACTTAGTAGAATTGTACATGAGGCCCTGACACCCATCCAATCTAGATTAGCCTGTTTTGAGGATCATCTTGCTCAAGTGGTGTCAGGTTTAGGTACCAAGATGGCTACTAACAACCAACCTGATAATGCTTCTTGTTCAGGGAACTTAAATTTGAAACACCATGAGGTAATCCCCAGTGTCTTGATGAATGGCCCAACCTCCGTGAGTGTACCATCTTCTGCAAATAGCCATGTCCCCAGTACAGAGCCCCTTCCTCTTAGTGCCAGTGCCAGTATTAATTATTTTACCTTTACAACACAGGATTCAACTCTGGCTGGGAACCCCCGCAGGAACAGTGAAAACCTGGGTCAGGGGGACACAAATCAGCCAAGATTGACCATGAAAGATAGGAGTATACCTTCACGAGGGATTTTAAACACTACTGGTCCAAGGCAGGATTTAAAAAACAGGGGGGCTGCTCAAGACGTCCTAAATTTACCACCGGAATGTCCACCATATATCAGGATTTTGAAAGAAGTGCCCTGTCTGGCTCCTAGCCAGCAAGAAACTTGCCAAAGCCTTATCAACAAATCAGCTCATTGGTCTTATAAGAAAATCTCACCGAAGCTTAACTGGTCAGAAACAATTATAATGGCTAGGCGAGTGAGCTGGCTAGATTACACGATTAACACAGGGTAGGAGACTGTGTCGTGCTTAACTTTAATAATGCATGGTGTGCCCGTTTTGCCCTAACGCACTTAAGAGATTTGCCTGGTGATTCGATGGAAATCCACCATCTGGGTTTCTTTTACCCCCCATATTGTGAAGCTATAGTTAGAAAACCGCTTGTAAGGATAGATTCAAATTTATAACCTCCCATACAGCCTCCCTCATTCGTCCATCCTAATCGGTTTGATGCTCTTTCAGGTTTAACTGAAATCGATTGACTAATTGGGTCCTAGCCAATTAGCTGTTGTTTTTGGGCTGGGTCTGTATCGTAATATTCAAGGGAAAGAAATTAATTTAGATGAACATAGTAATGGGGACCTGGTGGATTTACTTGAATCCCCCTCCTCTAGAAGAAATATTAGTAGGGAGAACCAAGATAAAGAAATAGTCTACCCACTGACCCCAAATGTTAGTACTTCAAGTCAGGTGCCATACCTGCCTCCTATCGTAGTTGAGCATGTGACGGGTGATAAACCTGAGGGAGTGGTAAATCAAGGTCACATAAAGGCTTCAATCGAGACCTCTATCGGTCAAGTACTGCACTCGCTTTTTACCTTAGGTGAACAAACCACGATTGATGAGTCAGGGGGATTGGTTAACCAGGGTCACATAAAGACTTCACTAAAATGTATTTCATGGAACATAGCAGGAATTTGTTCCAAAATGACTGATGAGGTGTGGCTAACTTATATTAGAGGCTTTGATGTTATTTGTCTACAGGAGAGGTGGTATAGGGAAGACATAGCGCTGAATGGTTACTGTTCTTATACGGTTCATGCAACACCCTCCCCAGTGGGAAGAGCTAAAGGAAGGCTAGTGGTGTTGATTGCAGTTAAATTCGAGGCAATAAAAATCACCCCTGTTGTTACATCTTCATGGTACCAATTAATTCTAATTTCTAACATGCTAAAGGTTAAGCTTCTAATTGTGAACTGGTACTACAATATTTTTAACCAAAACAATTGTCAGGTTATTGAGGCTTTGCGGGCTGAAATTAACAAAACCTCTGAGAAATGGAACCACTATGCATCTTGTGGGTAGGTGATTTTAATTGTTCTTCCTGCCCATATAGTTCCACCATGCTTGTGGGTTGCTAAACACAGTGGGGCAGCCTCTCCCGCACTTCATTCATACTTCCCACGGTGAGGCCCTAAACTCTATTATTATGGAAAACAATTTGGGCTTCATTAATGATTTAGCTAGTAACTGCCTAATGCAGTGTAGCACCTTTGTTGGAGGGGGTAGGGAAAGCTTTATCGATTTTATGTTCTTCTCACGGAAGTTCATAACGCTTGTTGATGATAGCTACCTTTAGTATAATAGCCCAGCCTGGAATGGTTGATGATTGCCCTATACGTTTCAATTCTAATAAAGTGGTAAGACTCAACTGGAACAAAGTCAATCCATCTGAATTGGAGGCAAAAACTGTTATAGCTAACTCTGGCTCAATCAAGAGGTGTCTCCATTATGGTTTGTCACCAGCCGAGATCATCCGTGATTTCGAACTGATATACTCAGACATAGCAAAAATCCTGACCAAATCAATTAAGGCCAGGAATTTCCCTCAGACAAGGTGGTTTAATGCTGCTTGTTCAAAAGCTCAAAAAATAATAAAATCGTCTCTCCACGCTAATCCTCGTGATTGGGCACAAATTAAAAATGCCAGGAAGCTTTATAAAACTATAGTTAAGCAGAGAAAGGAAGAACTAAGGTCAATAGCCTGGGATGACCTGGAGAGAGCTAGCTCCCTCAAAGACTCCAAAAGCTTCTGGGAGGTTATAAATCGTCCCTTTTTGACAGAAGAGGTGAGGAAGATAGATTCGTTGATCCCACGGGAGGTTTGGGAAACTCATTTTGTAGCCATATATAATCCTTATGGCCAAATCTAGAGGCTTCAAGTGGGGATCTGTCTTTAAATTTATCCTCGGCTTCCAAGTTAAGTTCATCTATCTCAGTGGCAGAGGTCGAGGAAGCCTTAGCTAAAGGAGTCTGCATGAAAGCGCCAGGCCCCGACGGGGTCCCTCTAGATCTTTTTAAAAGTAATCCTCAGCTATGGGCCCCATGGTTGACCAGTGTTTTTAAGACAGGGGTCATTGGCCCAATTCCAGTATCCTGGAGAGAGGCCATCGTTGTCCCCATATACAAGAAAGGGAATCGAAGTGACCCCGCCTGTTATAGGCCAATCTCCCTTATTGACGCTACGGCAAAGCTGCTGGGGAGGGTTATTCTTGTCCGACTTAAAACGTGGGCGATAGACAATAGAGTGATGGCAAGGACGCAATATGGCTTCAGGAGAGGGATGGGCACCACCGAACAGTGCCTGAACTTGTCACTGGTTATGGGTAAGTACATGAGGACCAGAAAGGGTTCTATTCACCTTGCCTTCATGGACTTGTCCAGTGCTTTTGACACTGTAAACCATGAGAAGTTGTGGGCACTTATGGGAAACATGGGCATAGAGGAGGCTCTGATTTCTCTTCTTCGCAGGCTCCACGCAGCCACTTCTGTTGTTATAAGATATGGCCCCTAAGGAGAAAAAACTAGGCCTATAGCCTCCACGGAAGGTGTATGACAGAGATGTATCCTGGCCCCTTTTCTTTTGTTAATTTACACCAATGGATTAGTGGCCTTTTTAATTGACAAAGAAATTGATAGTCCGCGTATCGGAGGCACACAGGTCCCGCTACTCTCCTACGCGGATGACACCGTGTTAATGGCCCTTACAGCACTAGTCCTTCAAAAACTGCTTAACGCATTCACAGATTTTAGGCTGGCCCTTGATCTAAAAGTGAATTTTACAAAATCGTATACTATGGTGTGTGGCCCGAAAATGACAAAAACAAGGAAATATATGGTGGGAGATAAGAGAATTGATCAACTGAATAATTTTAACTATTTAGGGAATTTTTTCAATAATAGGCTGAGTTGGGATTCACTCGTCACAGCAAGGGGACAAAAAGCAGGTAGGGTAGTTGAGGGGCTTTTCCGGTTTGCCAGAAAGCTGGGTCATAAGCCAGTGACTGAGCTGGTTACACTTTACAAAACCAAGGGGGATATTACCAAGAAATTGAGATAATTATCGCAAAGCGCGCTTAGCGCTGTTTTATTTATCGCCGGCTATCGCTGGATTTCATTGTGGAGATAATGCGTTATTATCAACGCTTATCTCCAAGGTGATAGAAAATCCAGCAATAGCGGCAAAACCCAGCAATAGCACGAGAAATCCAGCGATAAATTCAACGTGCTAATGAAAAGCTTGCTAATAGCCAGGTGAGGACTTAACCTTACAATCCACCTCCCATTGACTAGAATGGTTAAGTCAGGATTTTAGCAGGTGTTAGATTTCAGTGATAGTCGCGGTTAGCGCAAATTTTTTTATCGGTTCGCGGGCATTGCTAATAGGGCGAAGCTGTGTTTGCAACTGTTTACAGTCGCTTTAAGTTGGGAACGCCTACTTTGCATGTCATTAGCGATATATATCGCTGACATGCAAAGCGGCACCAAAAGGGTTGCTTTCACCATAAAGCTATCGCTAACAGCTGTTAGCGACAGCTTGCTAATGGAGTGAATGGAAATATCGCCGCTTTAGCAGCAAAAAGTGCCGCTAAAGCGGCGACAAGGCCCTTGCTAATATCCCCCCAAATGTCTGCCTGTTGTAACATATGGAGCAGGAGTGTGGGGATACCATAACAGTCGACAACTACAAGTCATGGAAAACAAGTTTATTAAAAGACTACTGATGACTCCAAATAGTGCCCCCATCATCTTCTGTCATCAAGAACTGGGGCTCAATTTTGTGAAGGATCGCATGGGGCCAAAATCTGCCTTTTTGAAGAAGTAGTGTTCTCCAGAGAGGTTATTAAGGATTGTATTACGCTTGATGGGGCACTTTATATTCCTTGGCTCCGATTCATAAAGGACAGTTTCTGTAAATTAGGTTTGGGAGATTATTTTGATTCCCCAGACAGCATCCCTGAAAATGCAAAAAATATTATAAAAGAGGCCCATTCTGCAGGAGCAAAGAAATCTCGCTCCCACTCTGACATTACAAGCCACTTTTGTTTATCTTCGAATCAAAAACAATTTTATCTAACTTTTACGATAAATGTACAGACTCGATTTTATTTTACTAGATTACGCTTACTTACCCTGTATTTCTTGGTGGCTTTTCCTAAACAATCAGGGTGAGAAGATAAACTGGATCCTTGCCCTTGTGATAATTCGGCAGCCCAGAGCACTGTGCACTTTATGCCATTTTGTCCCCTCTACAAAGAACCAAGACAAAGATTTTTAGTTCCGCTTTTAAAAGAGATTAGGCTGTGTTCTTATATTGAAGGGTTTTATTATTTATCCTCACTAGCCACTTACGATATATGCACTAAGGTTTCCAATTATATTAAAGTAGCTATAGCGATTAGGAAACGGTATTAGCCATTTCTACTGAAGCCGATTAGTGTAATTCCCTAAACAAATGAAATTAAGCACTGATGTATTCTTATGGAGGAATATGCGTTATAGAATTCCAATAGAAGCCCAGGTTGAATGTGCAGGACATCTAACCTGGGCTTCTATTGGAATTCTATAACGCATATTAGCAAGCCCATTATCGCAGTTTTAGCGGCAGTTTCCTGCCGCTAAAACAGCGATAATTTTCTCGCCGGTCTTGCTAATATGCCCCAAAGTTATTTTGACTTGACATCACTTTTTGTGACGTACTGATAGAGCATGTTACAGCTCCATATTTACAAGGACAGGAAAAGCCACCCTGAGTGGCTTTCCTTGTAAATACAGTCCCTTTACACGCAGCACTTTGCGTAAAAGGGGCATTCCATGGGTGTTGCTGTGGGTGTTCCCACGCAACACCCATGGAACCAGACACATTTCCAGATTTACGAGGAATCGTAAATCTGGAAATGTGTCAGAATGCGAGGCGCAACGAGGAGAAATGTTTTTATTTCTCCTCGTTTTTTCCTCTTTCAATGTGTGCTGCATTCTACAGCATGCATTGAAAGAGGAAAATGCCTGTAGTGATTGTTTTTGTGAAGGAAGGTGCCCCTTCCTGCACAAAAACAATCTCCCCATGACGCAGGCATCCTTGCCCCATGGTGCAAGGGTGCCTGCGCCGGCGCATGGCAGCTGTTTGTGCGCCAGCGCAGGGGAGAGCATAGGAATGCGACATATCATTGTAAATATGTTACATTCCTGTGCTTTGGAAGTGCTGCAGCATAGCGCAGCCAAAGGGCTTGCGGTGCCACGCTGCTGCACTTCTTTGTAAATCGCCCCTAAGTATTTTGTGGGAAAATTGATGGTGTGACCATCTATTTTATGGGATAAAGTACCCCCTGCTGTACATTATAAGGATATTGCAAGTCACCTTGGAGTTCCATAACCTTCTAAAGGAACTCATCCACCGGCCTTGTTGCTCTATATGGTTATGGAACTCATCTGTGACTTGTAATATCTTTATAAAGTACGGCACGGAGTACTATGCCCCTTATGACATTACAGACTTCAAAATGTCCAGAATTCCTTGAAGAATTTTTGTTCTGGCATAGTAGAAGCTGTATTTCATTTTTCGGCAATAAAATCACCCGATGGCATAAATTGGTGGTCAGTTGTCATATTTTTATTCCGGTCAAAGGCCGTATTTGCTCTGATATACCTCAAGATATAATTATTGGGTCAAAGAAGAGGGACGCAGAGGTAATATCATACGTGTTTTGTTTCATGTCTCATGATTGGGTGTCTTTAGCATGGGCGAGCTGTGCCCATGCACAGGGCGCCAATTTCCTGAAGGGTGCATGGAGCTGTGCGCATTAAGGTTATGCCAACAGCAGCATCCTTCTCATCTTGCTCCAGCCTTTTCCTTGTCCCTGCCTATTCGTTTCTGTCTGATTTGTCAGTATAAAGTGGTTTTAGTCCTTCATTATAATACAGCAGGCGATGTTTTTAACACCCCTGCAGCCCACTTCCTTGCCCTCTCTTCCACCCTCTGACTCTTGCTGGCACACATCCATCGTCAGCGTGAGGCAATAAGCTATCTGTTCTTTCGGTGCGCTGGGGAAGGTCCAGAGATGTTTGTGTTCAGGGGCCAGTCCCTGCTCATCCAGGTACTAACGAATGGACACAAAAGGGACCCCCTGCAGACTTATTTAATTCTATGTCAGGACTGGAGGCTCCGATTATGCTTTCTCATTTCTTTATTAGAAATGCTCAGCAGCCAATAAAAACACAGTAGATAAAGAGAAAAACTACAGTACCCATAAACACCAGGGTATCACGTGACCGACCATAGTATAAAAGGTCATGTAGAAAGTATCACATCCTCTTTCTTTGCTGCTCCACAGCCAGTTAAGTGAATTTTTTCTTTATTTGTTAATGGATATGTTGCATTTGTTCTGATATTGCATTTTATGCCTGTTAAGTGCCCTCGGGCGCCTCATATACGTGCGTTGCCGCGCTGATGTTATTTAGGTTTCCATGGTTCCCATACCGTATTTCTCGGCTCTTCCGCTCGCCGCTTTCCTTCGTCTGCGGGGAGCATGAGGTTTTTTCCACCTTCCCTGAGCCGGGCGCTTCGCGCCCGCGCCTTTCATTGTTATAGTGGAGAGGGAGACAGGTGCTTGGAGGCTCGCGCTTTGCCTGCGAGCGCTCCGATTCTATTAATACCGGGCGGCCGTTACCGCGCATGCGCGGCGGCCATATTTTATCAAAAACGGACGAATTTTCGTCACAGGAAGGTCGCATTTAGCGCCCATTGCCCACAGCCTGTGTATTTCGACCCAAATACGCCCATTTGCTATATGAAATCTTTTGGGCTGTATAATTCTTCATAGGCTTTGCCTAGAGTGACAGTTTTTTCTGTGACAGCAAGCCCTTCCTCCACGTTTTATTTTTGCACTGTGTTCAGGTTTCTACCTGCACTTTTGGCTTGCTGTGGGGTTTTTTCACTCCCCCTGCATTGTGCCTTTGGCCATTATTGATATTTGTCATCTCTGTGGGCTTTATACCTTGCTACACTTCTGTGTCATAATGGAGGATTATTATTATGAAGATGACTGTTACTATGACGATGATGTCTCTGGCTCTATGGAGCACGATTTGGTTGAGGCTTTGGATCAGGGAGTACAACAGTCGGTTAATAAGGCGCTTGTTCGGGCCATTAACCCCTTAAAACGTAATTTGTCTCTATGCTCAACAACAGGGCTGGTTGCCGAAAGCTCGTGCATCCTCTAAATCTCCTGTAAATCCACACAAATCTGATTTTCAAAAGTTGGCTAAAAGTTTGTCAGACTAGTCCACTCCTAAGGCGACGGCTGGGACTTCATTTTCTGCCTTCCCTGATACGGATGCTGATGACACTCATTCCTCCACTTCCTCGGAACTTGACCCTCCTCCACGGAAAAAGGCTCGTAAGGACCACTTCGTGGATGCTCCCTCACATCCCCCTATACTTACTTTTGAATCCTCTGATATTGTTCATCCAAACTCTTCTTCTTGGTTACCATCTCCTGCAGTGGCAGTATATGTACAAGCTCATATTCGCCAGCCTTTTGAAAAGGATGTCAGGGCCTGCCTGAGATCCGAATGTCCACGCCCTGATTTGGCTGACCATTTGGCCGACACCCCAGAAGTGGATCCTACAATGGTCACTTATCTCAAAAAGTACGCCAAAGACCCCAAGAAAGGTCTTGACAGGTCCTGGCGTTCCTGCCAAGACAAAGTGTTGGACTTATTGGGCCCGCTTACTAAAATCCTGGATCTTGGTGTTCTCGCCAAGGAGTCTTCAGCCCTTGTTGATCCTGATGAGCTCATTGAATGGTCCCAGAGGGCTATTTGCCAGTTGGGCAATGCCAACTGCACAATTTCTTGTGAACGACGCCGTTCCATTCTTCTCAAACTCGATCCAAAGCTGGCGGAGCTCTCATCTTCCGAGTCCGGCCCCTTGGCTCAAGGACAGTTATTTGGTCAGCCGTTCCTGAAGGCGATTACGCACTTTGTGGCCACTTTCAGTGGCCTTGACAAGGCTCAAGCCTCGCTGCGGCGAGCGTTTCGTCTGGTTTTTGCAAAGGCCGGACGACATAGGGGGCGCTCGTTCGGCCGTGGCTCTCAACAGAATTCCCAGAGGATTCCAGTCCCATAAAGGGGGTGGTCAGGACTCCGGATTCACCACCCATCCCAACTTCTATCCCTCTCGCAAAGGGAGAGGCCAGTTTAGGAAAGGTCGATTCGGAGGACACCAAGGAGGTCACCAGGACTCCAACACTTCAGGTGAGGTTAATTCAAGCTTCCGAGGTGGTTTTGGGGGGCAGGATCCAATTTTTTTTCCACAATTGGCATCTAATCTCCAACGATGCGTGTGAGAAAGTGGCTCTGTATATACTGTTCCTTAATAGGTACAGGGTGTACAGAGTCCACAGACCCCAAGGGTTTAACAGAGGTTAAAGTTAGATATAACCTTACTCTCCAAAAGTGGTAGCCTGGTCGAGCAGTAAGGCAGTATCAGAGGACGTGTAAAGCATTTGTTGTACACACTCAGTCAGCAAATAGTTCCACACACTCAATAACTGAACTCTAGGCCAATGGTTTGTATATAAAAAATATATGCTTGTTTTATTTTAGAACCAACACTTGGAATTAAATTATACTTTCTCGACAGGAGATGTTTCATAAAAATACTTTTGCATATGCAATAGACTTTTTAGTAAACAGTTACAAATAGTTGCAGTAGGCAACTCTATTTCTAAACACAATACATTGAGCTCAATGATAAATTCAAATTATATGCAACAGATTACTTTTTAGATTACTTTTGTAATTCCAGGCTTGGATCCTAGATCCAATCCTGGGTCAGTTCTCAGAATCAGCTGTTGAAAGTCGACTTTGGTACTGTAATGATTTTTAACTAATATTTAGCTATTTCAAAAGTGAGCACTTAGAACATATTTCAGAGCAAACAATCAATGATTCCCTATGGAAGGAAATGTAGGTTACAGGTACAGTAGGTTATCGTTACTTTTGTAATCCAGTACTGGGTGTCTAGACTCAGTACTGGGACATTTATCCAAAACAGGTAAGTAATTACGTTTTCAGATGTTATACGATTTTTGAGGAATATTTAGAAATTGCAGAAATCAACACTTGGAAGAAATTTCACAGAAAAGCAGTCAATGGTTTCCTATGGAAGAAAAATGAGTTAAAGGTAAGTATAGTTGTGGGTACTTTTCAGAGTCAGTGCTGGGCACCAAGATCCAGCACTGGGAGCTCACCTAAGAGCAGGTGAGTAAATTCGTTTTTGGTACTCGGCTGATTTTTGGTGAATATTTTGAGTTTTGAAAAGTTCACACTTAGAAGAATTTCCAAGAAAAAGCCAGTCAATGTTACCCTATGAGGAAAATGAAGTTAGCGGTTTAAGGGTAAGTACTCGACTGGCAGAGTTGAAGTTCTGGGCATAGACTCAGGGGTCCCCCAGTGTCAGGTAGGTACAGTCAGTTCACCCTCAGCAGTTTCAGGACGGCCGGGTGCAGAGAGAGTTAGGCCCAATGTTATCCTATGAGGGATAGGGGGGCCTGGGTTGGTGGCTGCTGTCGGGCAAGCCACGCGGCTGTGGGAGCTGGGCTCCTGGTCACTTACTCAGGGCAAGTGGGGACGTAGGTTAGAGTAGAGTTTTCACTGCCAGGGCCACTCGGGCGGCTGGGTGCAGGGTGCTTTTGAGCCGTCGGGCGCTCAATTGATTTCCATGGGAAATCTCCGGTTTGGAAAAAGACTGCAGGCTCGGGGACGAGGACTCTTCAGGTGCCACTACCACTTCGTGGGGTAAGTTGGGTAGTTTGAGGATAGGTAGGTACCCCGGGATTGGGCACAGAGGGCCGTGGGGCGCTGGGTGCAGGGGTGCCTTTTGATGTCAGAAATCTTACCCTGTTGTTGATCGCGGTTGGGGTGGCACTCTATTCTGAGGCTGCAAGCTTCTCCAGGATAGTCGAGGGGGGTCCTTGGGTGCCGGACTCGGGGTCACAGTCGCTGTGGGGTCATCCTCGTGGGTTTAGTTCACTCCGGCACCGGCCAGGCTTGGCGGGTGCAGAGTGGGCTGGGATCGCGGTTCCGGGCTGCTGCCAGGGGTGAAAAGGTAGGTTCTGAGTAGAGCCTCTACTCATGGGAGTCCCAGGCGATCAGAGTTCAAAGGTAGCCAGGTCCTCCGGGGTTTCTGAGGTTGCTGGCCACAAGAGATGCTGGGTTTGGAGCAGGAGCAAGTCCGAGGTCGACAGGCCGGTAGGGCTGGGGCCAAAGCAGTTGGTGTCTCCCTCTCCTTTGCAGCTGCAGGGCAGGTCTTCTTTTCTTCTCGCTCTTCTTGTAGTTTCGGAATCTGGAATCTGGGGAAGGAAGGTTCAGGGTGCCCCTAAATACTAGATTTAGGGGCGTTACAGGTAGGTGAAGGCCAGGGACCAATGGGTCCTTGTCCTGGGGTGGGTACACCCCCTATCCTGCCCCTCTCCTGTAGGAGGGGGGCAGTAGCCTAATCCTGATAGGGTAGGGCCTCCCATCTTCAAGATGGCGAGAGCCCGGAGATGTGCTTCACCTCGCCTCCCCCACCTGAGGGGTGGGGTGGACAGGCTGGCACATCCCCTGTCCTTGTATGGGGTTTCCGGCCAAGCTTCCCGCCAGAGTGGGGGGTTGCAGTGGCCTGGGGAAACTCCTAGAGGCGGCAGGCCTTTGAAGCTTCCCTTTGCTCATCCTGGGGGAGGAGATCTATCACCTCACCCAGGATGTGCATTGTTGCAGGCCCGGGAGAGCAGGGGCTCTCCCACGCAGGGGTCCAGCAACGTGTCTGCTGTGTGGCAGCCTGGGCAGCCTCAGAGCAGACGTGGATTGTAGGTTAGTTGTAGAAGGGCATCTTTAAGATGCCCTCTGGGGTGCTTGGTACATTAAATCTCACACTGGCATCAGTGTGGGTTTAATGTGCTGAGAAGTTTGATACCAAACTTCCCAGCCTTTAGTGTTGCCATTATGGTGCTGTGGAGCTCGTGTTTGACGAGCTCTCAGCACCATGTACTTTTAAATGGCAGCACTGCACTTACAGTGCCCGGGAATGGACCTGGGTACTGTAGGGGCACAGGGCTCCTGCTCCTGTGCCCACACCATGGGCATAAGGCACCCAGCCAGAGGGGTGTCTGACATATGCCTTGGCAGTGTGGGTGTTGGGCATGGCACACAGAGATGTGTGCCATGTCGACTCTTCATTTTGTCCTGCACCCAGATACTCAGCCTGCAAAGGCAGTGTGTGTGTGTAAGGGTACAGGGCCCCTAAGGGTGGCACAATGAGTGCTGCAGCCCTTAGGGGTCTTCCCTGGTCACAAGGCCCTGGGTACCTAGGGTACCATTTACTAGGGGCTGACATGTGGCCAGGGTTTGCCAATTTGGAGTTTGTGTGTTTTAAGGAAGGGACATAGGCCCTGGGCACCTGATTGGCAGGAGTCCAGGGTACACTCAGTCAAAGTACATTCAGCAATTTAGCAAAAAGTGGGGGCATACCATGCAAGAAAGAGGGCACTTTCTCACAATGCGTGGGTGCTGGAAACGGTTCAGGGTTACAAGATAGAGTTTTACCAGCCCCAGCCTCAAATCCTCCCTCCAACCCCGTTGTTTTTCTCCCTTCAGGATCAGGAGTTCATTTCAGCAGAAATAGATTCCCTTCTCGCAAAAGGGGCAATCCTTCAGACTTCCTGTCATCCAAGAGGTTTTGTGAGCACAGTGTTTCTGGTTCAGAAACGAGGGGGCGGATCCCGTTTGGTTCTCAATCTAAAGGAGTTCAACGGAGGGGTAGTTTACCGCCATTTCAAAATGGAAGGGATCCATCTGTTGCGAGATCTTCTCCGGGAAGGGGATTGGATGGTTCGCCTAGATCTCTAAGATGCGTATTTGTCGATTCCAATCTTCAGCCCCCATCGTCGGTTTCTTCGAGTCCAATGGCAGGGGAACTGGTTCGAATACAAGGTTCTCCCGTTTGGCCTCTCGTCAGCTCCTTGGTGCTTCACGAAGCTTCTGAAGCCCGTTGTGGAATGCTTGAGTGCTCGGGGTGTCCGCATGATTTTATACTTGGACGACATTCTGATCATGGCAGATTGTCCTCGCAAGTTGATTTCACATCTGGAATGGTCGATCGACCTGTTACAATCTCTGGGATTTCTGGTGAATCCTCAGAATTCTGATTTCATCCCATCCCAAGTGATAGACTTTCTAGGTTTCCAGGTCAATTCTCTGACCTATCAGCTTCTCTTACCCAATCAGAAGATTCGCTACATCAAGAGGGAGTTGGTTTCGATTATCTCCAAACAGACTGTATCGTTGAGATCTATAGCACGTGTCGTCGGACTATTGGCGTCTTCGATTCAGGCGATTTTCCAGGGCCCTCTGCATTACAGGGCGCTTCAACGATTGAAGATCCGTCATCTCCAGAACGGCCTTCGCTATTCCGATCAAATTCCTCTCTCAGAGGAAGCGAAGTGGGAGATGCAATGGTGATTAGACCACATGGAAGCCTGGAATGGGCGAGCCCTGTTCGGCTCTTCTCCGAGATGGTGATAGAGTCCGATGCCAGCCTGTGGGGCTGGGGAGCCCGGTGCGGTCCAATATCGAAGGGGGTCGGTGGTCTCCTCACGAGTTGACTCTCCACAGAAATTGCCTGGAACTCCTGGCGGGGTCCTTTGCGATCCGTTGTTTCACTCCCCTTCGATCCAACTGTTGCATTCTTCTCCGCATGGACAATGTGTCCGCGGTTTGTTATGTCAACAAGTTAGGCGGCACGAAATCCAAGATATTAGCGGAGATCGCCAAAGACTTTTGGGACTTCAGCGATTGGAGGCTTCACCCTCGCATATTCCGTTCTCTTTGTCGGTTTTGGGGCCAGTGTCACATCGACCTGTTTGCTTCTCGCCTCAACACTCAGCTTCCCCGTTTCTTCAGCTGGAGGCCGGATCCGGAAGCCCTGGCCACGGACGCATTTCTACAGACCTGGTCTCCCCTTCTGTGCTACGCCTTTCCCCCGTTCATGATGATTCCCAGAGTCCTGGCTTGCACAAAGCGTTATCAGTCGGAACTGATTCTGATTGTTCCTCTGTGGAGGGCTCAAGCTTGGTTCCCAGTTCTCCTGGAAATGTGTTGTGCAGTGCCGCTCCTTCTTCCCCAGAAGTGGAATCTCTTGCTGGACCCTCTCGGCAATCTGCATCCCCTGATCCAGTCAGGCTCTCTCCGTCTTCTGGCATGGCGACTTTCGGGGACCGTTGGACGGTCCCAGGCCTTTCACGAGACGCTTTCAAGTTTATCAGTGGATCTTGGGCACCCAACACTCATAAGCGCTACTCAGGCTCATGGAAACGATGGTGTGCTTGGTGTGTTCAATGGGAAACTGATCCCGCTGCAGCGGATGTATCTCTGATCATTAACTTTTTAGCGTCTCTTGCTTCCTCCGGTTTGGCTTATCGGAGGGTTAATAATTTCCGTTCCGCCATTTCGGCAGGCCACGTTCCTATTGATGGTAAACCCGCGGGTGAGCATCCTTTGATTACTAAATTGCTTAAGGGTATCCGTCTGGCGACACCCCCATGTCCTAAGTACGTGTCTTTATGGGATGTATCCATTGTTTTGAGGTACTTGGAAGCCTGGCCTTCCAATTCTTTGCTTTCCCGTAAACAACTATCAGCCAAACTGACCATGTTGTTATGCCTGGTTTCTTGCAAACGGGTGTCTGATGTTCGTGCTTTGGACTTGGCAGGTCGCAGTTTTACACCTGAGGGTGTCACTTTTCGTCTTGCCAAACGTACCAAAACGAATACTTCCTCGATTACCTATCCTTCTTTTCCTAATCATCCCAACCTTTGCGTTGTCCAATGCGTCAAGGATTATGAGGTATGTACTGCTCCTTTACGTTCAGATATGAAGGGTCAACTGTTGATTGCTTTGCAGAAGCCTTTTCGCCCTGTTACCCCAGCTACATTGGCTCGCTGGGTTAGATGGCTCATGTCTGAAGCCGGCATTGATGTTTCCATTTGTGGTGCTCATTCGGCACGCGGGGCTATGGCTTCTAAGGCATTCTCGATGGGTGTTACTTTGTTTGACATCATGAAGGCCGCAGATTGGTCTTCTGATTCTGTGTTTAAAACCTTTTATTACAAGCCAATTGATCATATTGCTTCAGTGGTGGTGGATAAGCTTTGAACAAGCATAATCGGAGCCTCCTGTCCTGACATAGAATTCAAAATTTGCGAACATACGTGACAAGAATTTTCAATTCTATTAAGGACAAGGAGGCGAGGATTATCCCACCCGTTGTTATTATTTTTCTGCACATATTATGCATTTATACTGTTGCTTTTTGCATATGCATTATGTTTAGTATAATTCATTATTTTTCTCACACCCCCCTTATTGTGATTTTATACTATATATATTGGATGTGTATTACAGCAGTCTGTATGTTTTTAGGTTCTGACCCGAAGTAACGGTGTTGCTGTTCCATCTGGTTTATCCTGATTTCGATGCTCTTCTGTTTCCGAGGTCCTACTGCCGTCGAGTCCTGTGTTCTTCAATGTGGACTTCTGCTGCTGCTGATGGTCTTTTCTATCCCTGATGTTCAACGTTGTTCTTGGACTTCCTGTTTTAATTGAACTGTTTTCCTCAACAAAGAAAGAGGATGTGATACTTTCTACATGACCTTTTATACTATGGTCTCTATGGTTGGTCACGTGATACCCTGGTGTTTATGGGTGCTGTAGTTTTTCTCTTTATCTACTGTGTTTTTATTGGCTTCTGAGCATTTCTAATAAAGAAATGAGAAAGCATAATCCTCGCCTCCTTGTCCTTAATAGAATTGAAAATTCTTGTCACGTATTTTCGCAAATTTTGAATTCACTACCATCAGCAAGGGCGCCAAATGTCTCTCCGCCCACGCCCAGGGCGCTATGTCAGCAAAGGCCGGCTCTGGGTGCAAACCTCAAGTTTAATAACTGGGGCGAGAATAGGGCATTGGTAGGGTGGTGGCTTTTCTGTTTTTTTGGGCAGTTTCAAATAGCGCAAAATCAACCCCAAGGTATTGTAGCGCTTTACATACGCGGCAGTTACATTAAATAAGATAACGTTGGTTTGTGAGGAAAGGAGAAATTAATTTGGTCAACGTCAATAGATATCGCATCAAAACCAATACTAAATACTAAACTTTCTGTTAGAATTCTTTAAAAAATGTTTACCACCGTTAACTAACTTAAAGTCCGAATAATTACTCGTTAGACACAGATTATTTATATACCGGCAATATGCACCTACACATGACTAAGAATACTTTATCTCCCGTACCGTGACTGATGCTAACATTGAAAGAAAGTTTTTATATTCTGTTATTATCCATTAGTAATGATCGTCATATTTTTATATTCTGTTATTAACCATTCAATAATGATCGTCAGTAAATATCAGAAAGGAGTACCAAAGGCGGTTGTTAAGCACCTTAGATCTCGAGAGAGTAATCATGAACTCATCCCTCTCCTATCATCATGTTCTGTTTCTCCCTGAGGAGTAACAAGTAAGGATCAACCTCACTGACGATACCACTTTCGCGAACGTATAAAGTACTTACGATAGAGAGACCTTAAGAAAATGAGTGCAAGCGAATTGATATTCAATATCGCTTTACATTGTTTAGCAGAAGTCTGAAAAGTATGATTTGTTTTTCATTATTGTTATGCATAAGCATGGAAAAGGTTCAACAAAAATGGTTTTCTCCAGGTTCCCATTATACTGTGCGATTTTTATTTACATATATTAGCATCTCAAGTAGCCTGGGAGATCAATGGATGCTCTTAGCCCAACAGCGGCAGCCATGTTACAACTCAGAGAATGCCATTCACCACGTTTGTTTTGGAATTAGTAATTTTAGTAGAGCTCACCTGGGCAGCAAAAAGCCTGTCTTGAAAACTTCTAAATATAAATCTTTGTTAAACTACATTTTTCGATTACATTTCGGGTTTTTTCAAAAGTTACTAACATACCCATTTTGATATTCTTCAATACAGACGAATTCACCACTAGACGAATAATAGAAACAGATCGAAAATTCACGCAATGTTGTTCCCCTACAATTGCTTTCAATGTGACTTTTTAGATGCCGCGTGTCGGAAAGTGGATTTTCGATGTGTTCCTTCTCTGAAAGCCTCCCAGCTGTGTATGCGCATGCGTACTGAAAGGGCTCTACTTTTTCGTTCACTGCTTACTCGCGTGCTCATGCTTCTTGAAAATACATTTTCTACAAATATTTAAGAACAGTAGACACAGATAGTTACGCACCCTCTTCTCATATATGTTTTGGGTGCTTCTGCTTTTACCTGTTTATTCTATATGAAAAACATCTATTACCCGGTCTCCCACAACAAGCGGCACAGCCGCGGCCAATCAGAGCCTGAGGTTACCCACCCCAAAAAAATCTTTAACCCGCAGTATGCGAGATATCCTTCGCTTGAATCGACCGCAGATTAATTTAGTAAAGTCTACTTGAAGTTTGTATTTTTGAGGGGGTTCTCTTTAGCGTGTATGAAATAATAAAACAGTTCGGGGCAGATTTACAATAAACTAATGCAGCGCGGTGCAGCAAGTCATTTTGCTGCGCCGCGCTAGTTTCGAAGCACAGGGATGTGACATGTTTACAACAATATGTGGCATTCCTGTGCTCCCCCCTGCGCTGGCGCACAAACTGCTGCAATGCGCCCAAGCAGGCACCCTTGCACCATGCCTGTGTCACAGGGATGATAATCAATGTGCAGGAAGCGTTCCCTTACAGCACATAAACAATCAGAAATTGCGTTTTACAACTTCTGTGTGTGCTCCATTAGCACACATAGAAACTTGCAAAATGTCATTGTTTTACTGATTATTTATGAGTAGGAAGGAACACCTTCCTGGACATAAACAATCACCAGAGGTGATTTCCTCTTTCTATGTGTGCTGCACAATGCAGCACGCGTAGAAGTGGTGAAAAAACGATGAAAAATTAATACATTCTCCTCATTGCGCCTCCCTACACCTCCCCTGGGGAGGCGCAGCATTCAGACACATTTCCAGATTTACGATTTCTTGTAAATCTGGAAATGTGTCAGGTTCCATGGGTGTTGCGTGGGAACTCCCACAGCAACACCCATGGAACGCCCCTTTCACGCAAAGTGCTGCATGTAAAGGGGCAGTATTTACAAAGAAAGAAAAAGTCACACAGGGTTTCTTTTTCTGCCCTTGTAAATATGGGCCAGCAAAATGAGCGGTGGCGCAAGGGGCTTGTAAACCTGCCCCTTCATGTCCTCAATTGAAAAATTACGGATACGCAAAAAGGTAAATACAAAGGGGCAGATTTACAAGCCACTTGCGACACTTTTGCGCTGCCGTTGTGTCACTTTTGTGACTCAGTGGCGGCGTAAAAAATGCTGCCAATATACAATGTGACGCAATATACAACGTGACGTATCTAGGGAGATGCGTCACGTTGTAAAGCCCTGCGTCACATTATACCTGCGTCAGGTATAATGTATTCAGGGTGTCGTTCCCATGGAGGAAAGCCTCGTAAAAGTGACACAGAGAAATTTGCAAGATTTCACTGCGTCACTTCTAGAACGCCACTGCGTCAAAACCTTAGGCCTGCTTGAAGCAGGCGGTAGGAGTGAAGCAGTGTACTGAGAATAGGCCTCAAAATGCATTGCTAGAGTTGCGTTGTGCTTTCGACACGACTCCAGCAATGCGTGACTTTTGGCCCAACAGATGCGTCAGAATTTCTGACGCATCTGTCAATCCTTGCGCCATGGTGCGCTGTACTGTAAATATGGCGCATCCATGGTAGCGCAAGGGTATCACAGGCTGGTGCAGGGAAACTAACACATCTCTACAGATGCGTCAGTTTCTTGTAAATCTGCCCCAAAATATCAGGCGGCTCAAGACCTTCTCACAATGCTGACATTTATTTGCTTCAACAAAGTAAATTACATAAGGAACGAGAGTAGCATGGAAGTAGGTGCAACTACCTAAAGGTACTCATGGTAAAAGTTACATAATAAGTTACAGATACATTCAAGATTATAAGATACGAAAAGGTGGCGCGAATAGGGTGATACAAGTAGAGAATACATCTTTACAAAAATTGAGCACTCTTGAGTGACATTTGGCATTCAGAATCCTGACCTGGGATAAAGTGAATTTATTTTGTTCTTTTGTAAAGTACTCTGACACCTCTGGGTAAAGTTTGCGCCATATAAAAATGCATAAATAAATGAATAAAAACTATGAAAGTCTGTTGCCCTCTGTTTCTAAGGTGTTCCATAATTGAACCTAATGTTCTACTACTGTTTTTTAAATTTAATTTAAATTTAAATTTAAATTTGTTGTGGAAATTGGGAATTGACTTCTAAGCACGAAAGGCTGTGCAGCGGGCCATGGATTGTTGGACAACACCAAGTGTACTTATCTAATGTTTAACGTTCATATTGTTGAGTGAGTTAAATAAGGCTTGTCTAAAGAAAGGTGCAATTAAGGTGTATTAATGTGAAAGTGCAGTATGGGGCGCTTGAAAACAATCAAAAATTGAAATAGTGAAAAAAAACATGCAGGCTTCTGTGAAGCGGGGGAGGGGGCAAGGAACAAGCATATTTCAAACTTATAGCGCTGAGTCAGTGAAAACAGTTTTGGAAATTAACAGCGCCCGCTTTGCACAGCCGCTGTGAAGGGGGTTGGTCATATTTATAGCCTACGTTCGTTAAGTGAAAGCGCGCATGGCATGCTGCAAATACCCCCCCCCCCCCAAAAAAAACAGCCTCCATTCCTAAAGCAGGTGTGCACTCTTTACATTATTTGCCATTAAAGAAAATTGTGCTCACCAACTAGATAAAGCAGGCCGTGTGAGACCACAAGTAAAAAGTCCAGTCGTTATGGGAGGTTACAAATGCAGACAAGGCGGTACCAAGAAGGGACTAGTAAGCCTATTCACGAATGAAAAGCAGTGATTTTGAAAGGACTGTAGCAGGAGCCAATTGAAAAGATGGGTGGGGAAATGGGTGGAGCTTTTATTCCATTCCTCAATACAGCATATGCTCACAGAGCAGCGCATACGCTGCCCAGGCTCGACTTAAAAAATTGCTTTAGAAATTTAACACGCGGTCATCAGCTGTCTGCCCTGCTGTGTTACACGGCTGAAGTTCTGCAGTCACACAGTGAGAGTCTCATTCTGTCTGCACTTAGGTCGCAATGTGTAGTTCAGCGATGACATACATTTTGAAATAATACTGCACCACATGCTGCTGGCTGTAGTGCCTCAGCCTCTTAGACTGCGTGTTTGACAGTTGATAGTGAAATCTTTGTGTGAGTGCTGGAGCGGGTAGTACAACATTTTGTATACCCCCCATTCTGCATGTTTATATTAATCCGAATAATCAATTAATTGTAATATTATTAATTTGTTTGAAGTGATAACTCACCAACTATATTAACAAGAGAATTACACGTGGGAATTGCACTTTGCATGGCTATATTAATTGTGAATTAACTTGTGTACGCATATTAATAGTAGAAAATTAGAATATTATATGTTATATGTTGCTTTAAGTGATGTATTTGTGATTTGTGCTTTATTCAGTGAGTATAAACCGCTCTGAATGTTGCTTCTGCTAGATAAATACACACACATATGGGTATTAGCAAGGGGATAACATTTTATTAGCCATTTCTATGTTTTAATTATGTTTTTGTGTTTCTTTTGCTTAAGTTGACCATTTCGGCCTAAACAAGATGGCTGAACGAGACGTTAAACGTGACTGCCCTGACAACACGAGATTCTGGGTGAAGTGCGCATGCGTCACCGCCAGCAACAGTGGCCTGGACCTGACCCCGGGAGAACATGTACCCTCCAAGGTCGTTCCGGGAACCAATCCAAAAGAAAGGACAATGCTTGATTTAAAAGCCGGAATAAGCAAGTTGGATGACTTCATTATCCGACACCCTGAGAACTGTACATTGCAAGTCAAAATTGACCAATAAGAACTCTCTACACCCCAATCTTGATACATTTTTGTTATTATTTTCATTATAAAAGTAGGTAGGGAATTGAATTATTAGCTCTCGGTCTTCTTTGACGAACTCGATTTCCTGACGTTATGCTGGCGGAGATGACGGTGACACTGCTGGACAGCTGTTATCTGGAATCTATGAGAGACTGAATTGCGGCCTAAACTTTGCTGAATAAATTCTCTTTGACTGACTGCCTTAGAGGACGACTTTAGCCAGAATAGGTAAATATGATGCTCTGAAATGCTAATGATGATTTCTAACATTTCTTTCAATATTTCTTAGATAAAGAATAATTGATTAATTGACAAATGTGTTGTGTGGATTATTTGAAGAAGAAGATTAAGAGAAAAGTAATAGAGCAAAGGTAGACGAGTTAATCATCAATTACCAATTCAACTAAATGATCTATCTCCGTATGGGAGGGATATCTTAGGTGCAATGTCAATGTGTTTAGGGTAATGTAAAGGTATTCCTCTCATGTCAGTGTTGAGAAACGTATTTTCCCTCAGAAAACAGGTCAACCGAGTGTAAGTATATTGGTGTTATGGGCCCCACCAATGAATGTATGTGAGTGAATTGGATGCCGAGGTAGTTGGTCTGTGCCGAAGGGGGAATTTGACGTTTTGCGCTGCAACAGTTTTCTGGTAGCAAGACGATGGTTTTTATTGTCTTGGTTTGGTGATTATTGCTTGTAAATAGCTTATTGATTATTGGTTATTGACTTGATTTATGTACTAACACTCTATGTTGAGTCGTGTTGAGTTTTATGTTGTTTGCACGGCTTCTGGGATGTAGGAAGTCGGAAGTTTGTAACGGTTCCGTAGTAGAGCAGATGTAAGCGCTGTTCTCGGGAAAGGAGGAATTGTTGTTATCCTGTAGGTACACAGGAGAAAACATGTGACGATTGAAGTTGCACGACGCATTGTCTGGGTTCGATTAGGGGACATCGCCGTGTGTTGCCATTAGAGACATTTTCTGTGTGAGAAAAGTGTGTATGATAGCGAAGGTTATCTGTGAAATTCTGGTCTTAGGTACCAGGGATCCAACTGGCATTCCGATAACGCTTATCACTGGAAAGGTAATCGGTACTCTCTGAGCTTGTTAGAAGGACAAATGAGAGGTAAGCGCTGCTTTGTTAACGTATGCTATAATTCTGTAGTAGAACAGACTGTTCGCTGTTCTCAGGAAAGACAGGATTCTGTGTGAATGTACTACTTTTTCTTGTGTGAAAGTGCGTGAATGAAAAGGCATTCGGGTTAATTGCGAAACTCTGGGTTTATTTCTCAGGATCATTGGGTCTCCAACTATCTGTCTTAAATACTAGAGAAACAGTTAGCTAATGCTTGTTGGAAGGGTGAAGTAGAGGGATGTGCTACTTTATCAACAGAAGTAACGATTCCGTAGTAGGGCAGAGGTAAGCGCTGCTCTTGGGAAAGATGGAATTCTCGTGAGAAAGGTCTATTGCTATTCTTTGGTTAGCGAAGCGGACAATGGAGACGTTTTCATGTTGTTACTAACAGAATTGTAGGAATTGTAGAAATTGAAACAAAAAACTTACTGAGCAGATTTGTAAAGGAGGGGTAGACAGGAGCAGGAGCTGCCCAACAGCTGCTGACGTCAGAACGACCGCGCTGGGATTGGACAGTCGGTCAGAAACGTAAAACGCTCCGGATTGGTGCGTTAGTGTGCGCCGCGCTAGGAGTGGAGAAATACAGAGTGACGTAAAACGCTCCCTATTGGTGCGTTAGTGTGAGTCGCGCTGGGATTTGAGGATTGTGACAGTGACGTAGACGCTCCGGATTGGTGCGTTAGTGTGAGTCGCGCTGCGATTGGACAGAATAGCGGTACAGTTGTAGGGAGAAACTAGTGAGACACGAAAAGAAGGGAAAATGTATTACGATCCACCAGAAAAAGAGAAAAAGTCATGGTTTGGTAAAATTAAGAAGTGGTTTAAGAAGGACAAATCGATCAAAACTAGGGAAGGACAGTTACTTCCACCACCGAAAACCCCTGCATCCTTAATGATTGCGAAATATGGATATCACACCTGTATTTGGTTAGACAATTGGATTAAGTATACGAAGGAGGACGGAGTGTTAGCTTTTCCAGAACATGTTTCATTTAATTTGGCTGTTTTGAGACATTTGAGAGAGAAAATGATGAATTTAGAACCGAGACCTAGACCAACTCAATTTGAGGCTTTGACGGAATGGGAAGACAAGATGCATGACCGAGAAAGACAGAGAAATGGTAGAGGATATAGGTATTTGTTTGGCAGATCGTACGGACATGAGACGCATGATGATCGAATGAGAAGGTGGTGGAATGCGAGTATGACAGAGGGCTTGTTTCCCGTAAGATCTGTAGGAGAGAATGAAGGACGAAAGTGTGTAGAAAAGAGGCATAATGTGGAAACGAAAGGGTATGGAGGGAATGAGTCCGAGGATGATGTTCTTTATGATATGTTCTATAAGAATCCACCACCATACCGACCAGAACCAGAAATATTAACTCCAAGTGCCCCAATGAAAGAAACAGTACGAATCATAAAATCGGAACCAGAGTTCCAAGATTTAGGAAGAAACAATCCTATTAGAGAGGTAGAAAAGAAGTCTTGAGGAAAATTGGATGGAGAAAATTCAGCAGAATTAGCAAAAACAACCCTAGAATTAACGGAGAAAATAAGAGAATTGACTAAGAATCTGGAAGCGGTAACTGTACCAGTAACGATAGGTCCAGTAATGCCTATTTTTGATAAGCAAAAAGACAGTGAACATTGTTTAACAGTCCCTTATAAAAGTAATAAACCGGTTGAACAACCAAGAGTGAGTCAGAGTGAGAATTCATGGAGACAGACTATGAGTATGATTGAACCAAATTTTTCAAACAACCCGTTTGTAGGTCAGAACTGTGCAGAGAAACGCATGACAATGATAGAGACCATGTCAGAAAAACAAAAAGATTTTGGACAAGGAAATGTAGAGAAGCCAGTTGGACCATCTACAGAGGAGTTGAGTGAATTGTTGAGAAGCTTGCAAAAGAAAGACAAAGAATCTCAGTCAATAGATGTAGCAAAATTACTAATGGTACTGAAAGAATTAATAGTAGGAACTATCCCGACAGAGAAATTAAAAACGTATCAAGATGAGGAATTGTTATTTCTGTGCAAAAGCGTAACATGGAGAGTGAAAAATCTTCATGAAAGATTAGGAGAAGTGGCAAATGAAATGGGCATTGATATTGAAAAGGTAAAAGCCTTACAGAAACCCTATCGAGTAGATTTCACTGAAAAAGACATTGAAAACATGAATACCACAGGACGAATAGGTCAGATTAAGGATATAATTATTTTGTTGAGAAAATGGGGAGATGTGAACAAATGGAAGAGCAGATGGTATCGTAAGCGAGACGAAGTTTCAGACCAAACATTTTCAGCCTATCCTATGAGAGAAAAAGAGAAGGTTGTGACAGAATACCCTATGAGAGAGATTCCAGGAGGAGGATATGTGCATGTCCCATGGACTAGACAAGATATTTTGTCATTTACGAATGACTTCCCTTGACTGCGTGAAAAGCCCGTCGAGTGGTATAGACAGGTGGACAGATTTGTGAAATTATCCAAAGTATTATGGATTGATTTGAATAGCCTGTTTGATATAATTGTGCCAGCAGATCTATGGACAGAATGTAAAATAGTAATAGATTGGCCAACACAGGAATACCCAAGGGATCCTAAGACAGGAGCTCCAGACCCTGAGGTAATGAAGAAATACGAACAGGTTATGGCATTTTTGAAGTAAAAGGTACCCCCTAAGGTGACAGATTGGGTGAAAATTGACAGAACACATCAATAAAGCAAAGAATCAGTACATGCCTATTATGAGAGGTTAATTTTAGCCTTTAAACAATTCAGTGGAGATGAGAATTTGAGTGACAAGAATTTGAGTCATTTCGTATACAGGTTTGTGTATGGTCTTCGTCCAGAAATTAGTGAAATGATAAAACAGCATACGGTAGATTGGCAAAACAAGAAAATAGATGAAGTATTGAGACATGCTAAATATTTCAGTGATGAAATTGAAGCAAAACAGCGAAAACTAAAAGAGAAGGCAATGTGGGCATAGGTATAAGTAGCAGAGAGACAGGAAGCACAATTAGTGGAACAAGCAGGGTCAAAACCAAGATTTAAACCTGGGAAAAAATAAAGGGAATATTGAGGGAGCTAAAAAGAAATTTCCGTGTCATAATTGCGGTAGGATAGGGCATTGGAAATCCGAGTGTAAGAATCCACCAAGTACTAATGATGAAAATTCATCCTTGAATCCACAGGTGCTGAGTTAGGTGAGTGGTCAACAGCAACAACAGCAGCAGGGTGTAACACAACAGAATCAGGTGCCAAAACCACCTTTTCCACAGAACAAAAATTGCCAGAAGTATAGTAAGGAGAATGGATTCTACAACGAAGAACAGGTAAATAAGCCGCAACGCGCTAGCGCTGCTTCGCAGTATTGGCTGCAACGCGATGAAAGCGATTCAGAAGCAGGTTATTGACGGTGCTGAAGGGAGGAAGAAGAGTGCGTACTTGGCGCAACTCTAGAGGTAGACCAGACAGGCCCATTTGTAGATGGAAAAGTTAATAATGAAAATATGACTTTCCTAGTTGATACTGGTGCTACTCGATCAACTGTTAGATCAGCTGATGTTAAGAATCTTCCTCTCTCGGATGAAACGATCCAAGTAGTTCGGGTCTCCAACAGACAGATTAAAACTTACCTTACAGAACCAGTGAAAGTTAGTATAGGGAAATTTTCTGAAATGCACAGACTAGTCCTGTGAACTTGTTAGGTAGGGATTTATTGTGCAAGATGAATTGCACTATATTTTGTACTCCAGATGGAATAGCCTTTGAAACACCAGATGATGATGTGCTGTATAAAATGACATTGGCAAACAGAGAGAAAGAGGTTACAGGAACATATGCTGTATTCAACCCTGACGAACTACCAAAAGAGTTGAAACAATCAGTAAAAGCAGAAGTTTGGGACTTCACAGGAGAAGATGTAGGATTATTGAGGAATGTAGATCCAGTAAAGATAACCGTAAAAGAAGGAGTATGTTATCCAAATGTCCCACAATATAAATTGACCCCTGAAATAATTGAAGGAGTTACTCCTGTGATTGAGAAAATGATAAAACAAGGAATTTTGAGAGAAATAATGAGTAGCCCATGTAATTCGCCGATAATGGGACTGAAAAAGCCTAGTGGGAAGTTCAGAATAGTGCAAGATCTGAGAAAGATAAACAAAATTGTTGTACCATGCTGTCCCATTGTACCGAATCCATCTGGGATTTTGTATCAGATTCCTCATGATGCAGAATGGTACACAGTGATTGATTTGTGCCATGCATTCTTTTCCATCCCATTGCACCATGACAGTCAGCAAATTTTTGCATTTCGTTTCGGCGAGCGTATTTTGGCGTGGTGCCGAATTCCACAGGGATATACAGAAAGTCCCTCAATATTTAATCAGCTATTGAAAAAGTCTTTGGAGAGTCTAGAAATGCCTGAAAATTCAGTACTAGTCCAGTATATCGATGCCCGTTGTTGTGCCGCAGCTTCAGTCACCGAGGAGGGGGGAGCGAGGCTAGGACTCAGAGTCCCAGGCTCCATTGCTGCCCGCGTTCATCGCCGCTGCTTCCACTCATCCGCGCCTGGAGGCGCTATTTAATCTTTAAAGGGCTCCTGCAGCGCGGGAAGCCCATTGTTGTGCCGCAGCTTCCGTCACCGAGGAGGCGGGAGCGGGACTAGGACTCAGAGTTGCAGGCTCCCTTGCGGCCCGCATTCACCGCCGCTGACGCCACTCATCCACGCCTGGAGGCGCTATTTAATCTTTGGAGGGCTCCCGCAGCGCTGGAAGCCCGTTGTTGTGCCCCAGCTTCAGTCACCAAGGAGGGGGGAGCGGGAATAGGACTCAGAGTCCCAGGCACCCTTGCGGCCCACATTCACTGCCGCTGACGCCACTCATCCGCGACTGGAGGCGCTATTTAATCTTTGGAGGTCTCCCGCAGCGCGGGATGCACGCGGGCGTGCCTGAGCCGCACCCAGGCAAAGCCCGGGCCAAGGGCGGGCCCATCTGCGCCTGTTCGCGGCAGGACAAGGCTGGGCTGGGCCTATTCTCTTGGAATTATCTCTTTTGTACTGTACCTAGACCTTGATCTACAAACTGCGAGAAGGTAAAACATTTTCTCTTATCTGTCCTGTTCGAGTATTTTGCATCATGGGAAAGCGAAAAGTCACCCTCACATCCAAGACAGGCAGTAGGGCACTTAACTAAGGAAATAGAAATTGCGGAGCAAAGACTCTCATTAGCACACTTCCTGGCTACTGCAGTCCCAAATTTTTCTCAAGTAACTACTTTGGAACTTTTTACAGTCCAGAGACCACCCCCTCCTTTATCTCCAACTGTAATTATCCCAAGTCAGGATCCTACGCATACACTTATCGAAGGGGTTGATTTAACATCTTGTCCAGAGGCAAAAGGTCCTGTACTGCCAGCTGCTGCTGGAGGGAAACGTAAACGAACAGACTTGGCGGGGGGAGGGTGAAATGAAAGGACACTCACCGAGGGTCACCAAGCAAACACACCTAGTTAGAAATACCTCTAGGACGTGGTCAGGTGGAGGGAAAAGCAGTGCAACAAATGAAGTAGATAACATTGTTGATAAACTTAGTAGAATTGTACATGAGGCCCTGACACCCATCCAATCTACATTAGCCTGTATTGAGGATCATCTTGCTCAAGTGGTGTCAGGTTTAGGTACCAAGACGGCTACTAACAACCAACCTGATAATGCTTCTTGTTCAGGGAACTTAAATTTGAAACACCTTGAGGTAATCCCCAGTGTCTTGATGAATGGCCCAACCTCCGTGAGTGTACCATCTTCTGCAAATAGCCATGTCCCGAGTACAGAGCCCCTTCCTCTTAGTGCCAATGCCAGTATTAATTATTTGGCATTTACAACACAGGATTCAACTCTGGCTGGGAACCCCCGAAGGAACAGTGAAAACCTGGGTCAGGGGGACACAAATCAGCCAAGATTGACCATGAAAGATAGGAGTATACCTTCACGAGGGATTTTAAACACTACTGGTCCAAGGCAGGATTTAAAAAACAGGGGGGCTGCTCAAGACGTCCTAAATTTACCACCGGAATGTCCACCATATATCAGGATTTTGAAAGGAGTGCCCTGTCTGGCTCCTAGCCAGCAAGAAACTTGCCAAAGCCTTATCAACAAATCAGCTCATTGGTCTTATAAGAAAATCTCACCGAAGCTTAACTGGTCAGAAAAAATTATAATGGCTAGGCGAGCGAGCTGGCTAGGATACACGATTAAACACAGGGTAGGGGACTGTGTCGTGCTTAACTTTAATAATGCATGGTGTGCCCGTTTTGCCCTAACGCACTTAAGAGATTTGCCTGGTGATTCGATGGAAATCCACCGTCTGGGTTTCTTTTACCCCCCATATTGTGAAGCTATAGTTAGAAAACCGCTTGTAAGGATAGATTCAAATGTATAACCTCCCATACAGCCTCCCTCATTCGTCCATCGTAATCGGTTTGATGCTTCTTTCAGGTTTAACTGAAATTGATTGACTAAGTGGGTGTCCTAGCCAATTAGCTGTTGTATTTGGGCTGGGTCTGTATCGTAATATTCGAGGGAAAGAAATTAATTTAGATGAACATAGTAATGGGGGCCTGATGGATTTACCTGAATCCTCCTCCTCTAGAAGAAATATTAGTAGGGAGAACCAAGATAAAGAAATAGTCTACCCACTGACCCCAAATGTTAGTACTTCAAGTCAGGTGCCATACCTGCCTCCTATCGTAGTTGAGCATGTTACGGGTAATAAACCTGAGGGAGTGGTAAATCAAGGTCACATAAAGGCTTCAATCGAGACCTCTATCGGTCAAGTACTGCACTCGCTTTTTACCTTTGGTGAACAAACCACGATTGATGAGTCAGGGGGATTGGTTAACCAGAGTCACATAAAGACTTCACTAAAATGTATTTCATGGAACATAGCAGGAATTTGTTCCAAAATGACTGATGAGGTGTGGCTAACTTATATTAGAGGCTTTGATGTTATTTGTCTACAGTAGACGTGGTATAGGGAAGACATAGCGCTGAATGGTTACTGTTCTTATACGGTTCATGCAACACCTTCCCCAGTGGGAAGAGCTAAAGAAAGGCTAGTGGTGTTGATTGCAGTTAAACTTGAGGCAATAAAAATCACCCCTGTTGTTACATCTTCATGGTACCAAATAATTCTAATTTCTAACATGCTAAAGGTTAAGCTTCTAATTGTGAACTGGTACTACAATATTTTTAACCAAAACAATTGTCAGGTTATTGAGGCTTTGCGGGCTGAAATTAACAAAACCTCTGAGAAATGGAACCACTATGCATCTTGTGGGTAGGTGATTTTAATTGTTCTTCCTGCCCATATAGTTCCACCATGCTTGTGGGTTGCTAAACACAGTGGGGCAGCCTCTCCCGCACTTCATTCATACTTCCCACGGTGAGGCCCTAAACTCTATTATTATGGAAAACAATTTGGGCTTCATTAATGATTTAGCTAGTAACTGCCTAATGCAGTGTAGCACCTTTGTTGGAGGGGGTAGGGAAAGCTTTATCGATTTTATGTTCTTCTCATGGAAGTTCATAACGCTTGTTGATGATAGCTACCTTTAGTATAATAGCCCAGCCTGGAATGGTTGATGATTGCCCTATACATTTCCATTCTAGTAAAGTGGTAAGACTCAACTGGAACAAAGTCAATCCATCTGAATTGGAGGCAAAAACTGTTATAGCTAACTCTGGCTCAATCAAGAGGTGTCTCCATTATTGTTTGTCACCAGCCGAGATCATCCGTGATTTCGAACTGATATACTCAGACATAGCTAAAATCCTGACCAAATTAATTAAGGCCAGGAATTTCCCTCAGACAAGGTGGTTTAATGCTGCTTGTTCAAAAGCTCAAAAAATAATAAAATCGGCTCTCCACGCTAATCCTCGTGATTGGGCACAAATTAAAAATGCCAGGAAGCTTTATAAAACTATAGTTAAGCAGAGAAAGGAAGAACTAAGGTCAATAGCCTGGGATGACCTGGAGAGAGCTAGCTCCCTCAAAGACTCCAAAAGCTTCTGGGAGGTTATAAATCGTCCCTTTATTACAGAAGAGGTGATGAAGATAGATTTGTTGATCCCAGGGGAGGTTTGGGAAACTCATTTTGCGGCCATATTTAAGCCTTATGGCCAAATCTAGAGGCTTCAAGAGGGGATCTGTCTTTAAATTTAACCTCGGCTTCCAAGTTAAGTTCCTCTATCTCAGTGGCAGAGGTCGAGGAAGCCTTAGCTAAAGGAGTCTGCATGAAAGCGCCAGGCCCCGACGGGGTCCCTCTAGATCTTTTTAAAAGTAATCCTCAGCTATGGGCCCCATGGTTGACCAGTGTTTTTAAGAGAGGGTCATTGGCCCAATTCCAGTATCCTGGAGAGAGGCCGTCGTTGTCCCCATATACAAGAAAGGGAATCGAAGTGACCCCGCCTGTTATAGGCCAATCTCCCTTATTGATGCTACGGCAAAGCTGCTGGGGAGGGTTGTTCTTGCCAGACTTGAAACGTGGGCGACAGACAATAGAGTGATAGCAAGGACGCAGTATGGCTTCAGGAGAGGGATGGGCACCACCGAACAGTGCCTGAACTTGTCACTGGTTATGGGCAAGTACATGAGGACCAGAAAGGGTTCTATTCACCTGGCCTTCATGGACTTGTCCAGTGCTTTTGACACTGTAAACCATGAGAAGTTGTGGGCACTTATGGGGAACATGGGCATAAAGGAGGCTCTGATTTCTCTTCTTCGCAGGCTCCACACATCCACATCTGTTGTTATAAGATATGGCCCCTAAGGGGAAAAAACTAGGCCTATAGCCTCCACGGAAGGTGTATGACAGGGATGTATCCTGGCCCCTTTTCTTTTTTTAATTTACACAAATGGATTAGTGGCCTTTTTAATTGACAAAGAAATTGATAGTCCGCGTATCGGAGGCACACAGGTCCCGCTACTCTCCTACGCAGATGACACCGTGTTAATGGCCCTTACAGCACTTGTCCTTCAAAAACTGCTTTACGCATTCACAGATTTTAGGCTGGCCCTTGATCTAAAAGTGAATTTTACAAAATCGTATACTATGGTGTGTGGCCCGAAAATGACAAAACAAGGAAATATATGGTGGTAGACAAGAGAATTGATCAACTGAATAATTTTAACTATTTAGGGAATTTTTTCAATAAGAGGCTGAGTTGGGATTCACTCGTCACAGCAAGGGGACAAAAAGCAGGTAGGGTAGTTGAGGGGCTTTTCCGCTTTGCCAGAAAGCTGGGTCATAAGCCAGTGACTGAGCTGGTCACAATTTACAAAACCAAGGGGGATATTACCAAGAAATTGCGATAATTATCGCAAAGCGCGCTTAGCGCTGTTTTATTTATCGCCGGCTATCGCTGGATTTCATCGCGGAGATAACGCGTTATTATCAACGCTTATCTCCAAGGCGATAGAAAATCCAGCGATAGCAGCAAAACCCAGCAATAGCACGAGAAATCCAGCGATAAATTCAACGTGCTAATGAAAAGCTTGCTAATAGGCAGGTGAGGACTTAACCTTACAATCCACCTCCCATTGACTAGAATGGTTAAGTCAGGATTTTAGCAGGTGTTGGATTCCAGTGATAGTCGCGGTTAGCGCAAATTTGTTTATCGGTTCGCGGGCATTGCTAATCGGGGGAAACTGTGTTTGCGACTGTTTATAGTCGCTTTAAGTTGGGAACGCCTACTTTGCATGTCATTAGCGATATATATCGCTGACATGCAAAGCGGCACCAAAACGGTTGCTTTCACCATAAAGCTGTCGCTAACAGCTGTTAGCCACAGCTTGCTAATAGGGTGAATGGAAATATCACCGCTTTAGCAGCAAAAAGTGCAGCTAAAGCGGCGATAAGGCCCTTGCTAATATCCCCCCAAAGGTCTGCCTGTTGTAACATATGGAGCAGGAGTGTGGGGATACCATAACAGTCGACAACTACAAGTCATGGAAAACAAGTTTATTAAAAGACTACTGATGACTCCAAATAGTGCCCCCACCATCTTCTGTCATCAAGAACTGGGGCTCAATTTTGTGAAGGATCGCATGGGGCCAAAATCTGCCTTTTTGAAGAAGTAGTGTTCTCCAGAGAGGTTATTAAGGATTGTATTACGCTTGATGGGGCACTTTCTATTCCTTGGCTCCGATTCATAAAGGACAGTTTCTGTAAATTAGGTTTGGGAGATTATTTTGATTCCCCAGACAGCATCCCTGAAAATGCAAAAAATATTATGAAAGAGGCCCATTCTGCAGGAGCAAAGAAATCCCGCTCCCACTGTGACATTACAAGCCACTTTTGTTTATCTTCGAATCAACAGCAATTTTATCTAACTTTTACGATAAATGTACAGACTCGATTTTATCTTACTAGATTATGCTTACTTACCCTACATTTCTTGGTGGCTTTTCCTAAACAATCAGGGTGAGAAGATAAACTGGAGCCTTGCCCTTGTGATAATTCGGCAGCCCAGAGCACTGTGCACTTTATGCCATTTTGTCCCCTCTACAAAGAACCAAGACAAAGATTTTTAGTTCCGCTTTTAAAAGAGATTAGGCTGTGTTCTTATATTGAAGGGTTTTATTATTTATCCTCACTAGCCACTTACTATATATGCACTAAGGTTTCCAATTATATTAAAGTTGCTATAGTGATTAGGAAATGGTATTAGCCAGTTCTACTGAAGCCGATTAGTGTAATTCCCAAAACAAATAAAATTAAGCACTGATGTATTCTTATGGAGGGTGCCGCATGCATTAATTGTGATAAGTGTCATGTAACATAGTCTGTAATTGCAGCAGAAGATTGTTTTAAGGTGTATTTTGTTTCACATTTTATATAACAAATTGATGTGTATAAATTGTTTACTATGCTACTTTGTATTCTGACCACTGAAATAATAGTTTGTTATGATGATTTTATGAACTTTTATGGTTTCGTATGAAACCAAATAATGGGGCATATTAGCAAGACCGGCGATAAAATTATCGCCGTTTTAGCGGCAGGAAACTGCCGCTAAAACTGCGATAATGGGCTTGCTAATATGCGTTATAGAATTTCAATAGAAGCCCAGGTTGAATGTGCAGGACATCTAACCTGGGCTTCTATTGGAATTCTATAACGCATATTAGCAAGCCCATTATCGCAGTTTTAGCGGCAGTTTCCTGCCGCTAAAACAGCGATAATTTTCTCGCCGGTCTTGCTAATATGCCCCAAAGTTATTTTGACTTGACATCACTTTTTGTGACGTACTGATAGAGCATGTTACTGCTCCATATTTACAAGGACAGGAAAAGCCACCCTGCGTGGCTTTCCTTGTAAATACAGTCCCTTTACACGCAGCACTTTGCGTAAAAGGGGCATTCCATGGGTGTTGTTGTGGGTGTTCCCGTGCAACACCCATGGAAACAGACACATTTCCAGATTTACAAGGAATCGTAAATCTGGAAATGCGTCAGAATGCGAGGCGCAACGAGGAGAAATGTTTTTATTTCTCCTCGTTTTTTCCTCTTTCAATGCGTGCTGCATTCTACAGCATGCATTGAAAGAGGAAAATGCCTGTAGTGATTGTTTTTGTGAAGGAAGGTGCCCCTTCCTGCACAAAAACAATCTCCCCATGACGCAGGCATCCTTGCCCCATGGTGCAAGGGTGTCTGCGCCGGCGCATGGCAGCTGTTTGTGCGCCAGCGCAGGGGAGAGCATAGGAATGCGACGTATCATTGTAAATATGTTACAATTCTGTGCTTTGGAAGTGCTGCAGCGTAGCGCAGCTAAAGGGCTTGCGGTGCCACGCTGCTGCACTTCTTTGTAAATAGGCCCCTAAGTGTTTTGTGGGAAAATTGATGGTGTGACCATCTATTTTATGGGATAAAGTACCCCCTGCTGTACATTATAAGGATATTGCAAGTCACCTTGGAGTTCCATAACCTTCTAAAGGAACTCATCCACCGGCCTTGTTGCTCTATATGGTTATGGAACTCATCTGTGACTTGTAATATCTTTATAAAGTACGGCAGGGAGTACTATGCCCCTAATGACATTACAGACTTCAAAATGTCCAGAATTCCCTGAAGAATTTTTGTTCTGGCATAGTAGAAGCTGTGTTTCATTTTTCGGCAATAAAATCACTTGATGGCATAAATTGGTGGTCAGTTGTCATATTTTTATTCCAGTCAAAGGCCTTATTTGCTCTGATATACCTCAAGGTATAATTATTGGGTCAAAGAAGAGGTTTTTTTTCATGTCTCATGATTGGGTGTCTTTAGCATGGACGAGCTGGGCCCAGGCACAGGGCTCCAATTTCCTGAAAGGTGCATGGAGCTGTGCGCATTAAGGTTATGCCAACAGCAGTGCCCTTCTCATCTTGCTCCAGCCTTTTCCTTGTCCCTGCCTATTCGTTTCTGTCTGTTTTGTCAGTATAAAGTGGTTTTAGTCCTTCATTATCATACAGCAGGCGATGTTTTTAACACCCCTGCAGCCCACTTCCTTGCCCTCTCTTCCACCCTCTGACTCCTGCTGGCACACATCCATCGTCAGCGTGAGGCAGTAAGCTATCTGTGCTTTCGGTGCACTGAGGGAGGTCCGGAGATGTTTGTGTTCAGGGGCCAGTCCCTGCTCATCCAGGTACTAACGAATGGACACAAAAGGGACCCCCTGCAGACTTATTTAATTCACTACCATCAGCAAGGGCGCCAAATGTCTCTCCGCCCACGCCCATGGCGCTATGTTAGCAAAGGCCGGCTCTGGGTGCAAACCTCAAGTTTAATAACTGGGGCGAGAATAGGGCATTGGTAGGGTGGTGGCTTTTCTGTTTTTTTGGGCAGTTTCAAATAGCGCAAAATCAACCCCAAGGTATTGTAGCGCTTTACATACGCGGTAGTTACATTAAATAAGATAACGTTTGTTTGTGAGGAAAGGAGAAATTAATTTGGTTAACGTCAATAGATATCGCATCAAAACCAATACTAAACTGTCTGTTAGACTTCTTTAAGAAAATGTTTACCACCGTTAACTAACTTATAGTTCGAATAATTACTCGTTAGACACAGATTATTTATATATCGGAAATATGCACCCACAAATAACTAACGATACTTTCTTTCTAGTAATGTTACCGATGTTAATGTTGAAGAGAAAACGATTGCATTCTGTCATTAACCATTAGTATTGATCGTCAGTATATATCAGAAAGGAGTACCAAAGGCGGTTGTTAAGCACCTTAGGTCGCGAGAGAGTAATCATGAACTCATCCCTCTCCTATCATCATGTTCTGTTTCTCCCGGAGGAGTAACAGGTAAGGATCAACCTCACTGACGATACCAATTTAACGAACGTATTAAGTACTTATGATAGAGAGATCTTAAGAAAATGAGTGCAAGCGAATTGACATTCGATATCACTTTACATTGTTTAGCCGCAGTCTGAAAAGTATTATTTGTTTTTCATTATCGTTATGCATAAGCATGGAAAAGGTTCAACAAAAATGGTTCTCTCCGGGTTCCCGTTATGCTGTGCGATTTGTATTTACATATATTAGCATCTCAAGTAGCCTGTGAGATCAATGGATGCTCTTAGCCCAACAGCGGCAGCCATGTTACAACTCAGAGAAAGCCATTTACCACGTTTGTTTTGGAATTAGTAATTTTAGTAGAGCTCACCTGGGCAGCAAAAAGCCTGTCTTGAAAACTTCTAAATATAAATCTTTGTTAAACTACATTTTTCGATTACATTTCGAGTTTTTTCGAAAGTTACTAACATACCTATTATGAAATTCTTAAATACAGACGGATTCATCACTAGACGAACAATAGAAACAGATCAAAAATTCACGCAATGTTTTTCCCCTACAATTGCTTTCAATGTGACTTTTTAGATGCAGCGTGTCGTAAAGTGGATTTTCGATGTGTTGCTTCTCTGAAAGCCTCCCAGCTGTGTATGCGCATGCGTACTGAAAGGGCTCTACTATTTCGTTCACTGCTTACTCGCGTACTCATGCTTCTTGAAAATACATTTTCTACAAATATTTAAGAACAGTAGACACAAATAGTTACGCACCCTCTTCTCATATATATTTTGGGTGCTTCTGCTTTCACCTGTTTATTCTATAGAAAATATGAAAAACATCTATTACCCGGTCTCCCCACAACAAGCGGCACAGCCGCGGCCAATCAGAGCCTGAGGTTACCCCCCCCCCCCCCCCCCAAAAAAATATTTAACCCGCAGAATGCGAGATATCCTTCGCTTGAATCGACGCCGCAGATTAATCTTGTAAAGTCTACTGGAAGTTTGTAGAGCAACAGCTTTTTGTGGGTTTTTTTGGGGGGGGGGTTCTCTTTAGCGTGTATCAAATAATAAAACAGGGGCATATCAACAAGGGCTTTATCTCTGCTTTTTTGGCTTTAAAAGCCAAAAAAGGAGAGATAAAACTAGCGCCCTAACAACAACAGGGTGCTAACATGCAAATTTGCATGTTAGCACCCTTTTACTCTACCTTCCCCTTGCATCTCTAATGAGATGCAAAGGGGGCGTTCCAGAGTAAAATAATAGGAGAAATGTCGCTAAGCGACATTTCTCCTATTATCAAGAATGTCGCTAACCCTGTTAGAGACAAAAAAAGCAGCGCTAACCGCGGTTAACGCTGCTTTTTTACGTCTGGTATTTTTCAGACTTAGCCATGATATCCTATGGAAGAAGGATATCATGGCTAAGTTTGCCTGTCCCTATCAACAAGGTAACGTGAGATTATCGCTGGGTTTCCAGCGATAATCTCACGTTAGCCTGTTAGCATGAGAATTTTTATCGCTATTGAGATAAGCGTTGCTAATAGCACGCTATCTCAGCGATAAAAATTCACGCTAGCCGGCGATAATTATCCTAGCGCTAAGTGCGCTTAGAGATAATTATCGCCGGTTGTTGTTGATATGCCCCACAGTTCGGGGCGAATGCAGCGCGATGCAGCAAGTCATTTTGCTGCGCCACGCTAGTTTCGAAGCACAGGGATGTGACATGTTTACAACAATATGTGGCATTCCTGTGCTACCCCCTGCGCTGGCGAACAAACTGCTGCAATGCGCCCAAGCAGGCACCCTTGCACCATGCCTGTGTCACGGGGATGATGATCAATGTGCAGGAAGTGTTCCCTTACAGCACATAAACAATCAGAAATGGCGTTTTACAACTTCTATGTGTGCTGCATTAGCACACATAGAAACTTGCAAAATGTCATTGTTTTACTGATTATTTATGTGTAGGAAGGAACACCTTCCTGGACATAAACAATCACCAGAGGTGATTTCCTCTTTCTATGTGTGCTGCAGAATGCAGCACGCGTAGAAATGGGGAAAAAACGAGGAAAAATTAATACATTCTCCTCATTGCGCCTCCCTACACCTCCCCTGGGGAGGCGCAGCATTCAGACACATTTCCAGATTCACGATTTCTTGTAAATCTGGAAATGTGTCAGGTTCCATGGGTGTTGCGTGAGAACACCCACAGCAACACCCATGGAACACCCCTTTCACGCAAAGTGCTGCATGTAAAGGGGTAGTATTTACAAAGAAAGAAAAAGTCACACAGGGTTTCTTTTTCTATCCTTGTAAATATGGGCCAGCAAAATGTGCGGTGGCGCAAGGGGCTTGTAAATCTGCCCCTTCATGTCCTCAACTGAAAAATTGCGGATACGCAAAAAGGTGAATACAAAGGAGCAGATTTACAAGCCACTTGCGACACTTTTGCGCTTACATTGTGTCACTTTTGTGACGCAGTGGCGGCGTAAAAAATGCTGTCAATATACAACGTGACGCATCTAGGGAGATGCGTCACGTTGTAAAGCCCTGCGTCACATTATACCTGCTTCAGGTATAATGTATTCAGGGTGGGCGTTCCCATGCAGGAAAGCCTCGTAAAAGTGACACAGTGAAATTTGCAAGATTTCACTGCGTCACTTCTAGGACGCCACTGTGACAAAACCTTAGGCCTGCTTGAAGCAGGTGGTAGGAGTGACGCAGTGTAGTGAGAATAGGCTTCAAAATGCATTGCTAGAGTTGTGTTGTGCTTTCGACACGACTCCAGCAATGCGTGACTTTTGGCCCAACAGATGCGTCAGAATTTCTGATGCATCTGTCAATCCTTGCGCCATGGTGCACCGTATTGTAAATATGGCGCATCCATGGTAGCGCAAGGGTATCGCAGGCTAGCACAGGAAAACTGACGCATCTCTACAGATGCGTTAGTTTCTTGTAAATCTGCCCCAAAATGGCAGGCGGCTCAAGACCTTCTCACAATGCTGACATTTATGTGCCTGAACAAAGTAAATTACATAAGGAACGAGAGTAGCATGGAAGTAGGTGCAACTACCTATAGGTACTCATGGTGAAAGTTACATAATAAGTTACAGATACATTCAAGATTATAAGATACGAAAAGGTGGCGCTAATAGGGTGATACAAGTAGAGAATACATCTTTACAAAAATTAAGCACTCTTGAGTGACATTTGGCATTCAGAGTCATGACCTGGGATAAAGTGAATTTACTTTGTTCTTTTGTAAAGTGCTCTGACACCTCTGGGTAAAGTTCGCGCCATATAAAAATGCTTAAATAAATAAATAA
The DNA here is from genome assembly GCF_964204655.1 of Triturus cristatus. NCBI lineage: Eukaryota > Metazoa > Chordata > Amphibia > Caudata > Salamandridae > Triturus > Triturus cristatus. Next base: position 873,208,990 of record NC_140593.1, read on the forward strand.
AAACGATGGGGCATATTAGCAAGGGCTGGCGATATAATTATCGCCGCTTTAGCGTCCGTTTTTGAGCGAAAAGCGGTGATAATTATATCGCAATATCATCAAGGACACGCTAGCGCATGTTTCCTTGATGTAGAGCCCATTTTTTCACAGCTTCGCCTCGCATCGCTAATGAGATGCAAAGAGGCATCGCTGTGAAAACAACATATGTTAATATCGTGAAGGCAGCTTCGCGATATTAACAAGGAGGTGCAGCGATAAAAAAAATCTCGCTACCTCAGCCTTAACTCAGGAATTTAACGTCTGTTAAATTCCTGACTAAGTCATACTTTTAATGGGAGATGGATTATGCTGATAGGACCACAGGGTCCTATCAGTAATGTTATCGCTGTTTTCAATGGAACATCGCTGGAAAACCAGCGATGTTCCATTGAAAACACCGCTATCGCTGAAATATTATCCCCATAGCATTATGCGTTGTAAATATAACGTTATCATGGCGATAATATTCAGCGATAGCCAGCGATAATATTTCTATGGCTATGTACGGCCAGCGATAATTATCGCTGGCCGTTGATAATATGCCCCCAAGAAAGTCTGTTGCCCTCTGTTTCTAAGGTGTTCCATAATTGAACCTAATGTTTTACTACTTTTTTTAAATTTAATTTTAATTTAAATTTAAATTTGTCATGGAAATTGGGAATTGACTTCTAAGCATGAAGGGCTGCGAAGCGGGCCATGAATTGTTGGACAACACCAAGTGTACTTATCTAGATGCCGATTCCAATCCTGTAAAACCCAGGTATGAATCGTCGTACGGAGCGTATTCTCCGTCCGACTCGTACCCGGGAAATCCACCGTACAATCCAGCAAGTACGATTCGTACAGAAATACCATTTCCATACAAAACGTACAAAAGACCATACGGCTAAAAAATACCTACTATTCTGATCCTGGACAGCGCGTATGCGACGTCCGTATGGAGTCAGGCAGCGTATTACGGACCAGCAAGTACGATTCATCCCTACGTCATTCCGCACAGCGATTTTTTTACGGCAGCTAAAAAACCCCGGAAACCTGAGTCCGACGTGAAAACGGAGCCCCGGTATGCGACGGTCAGACATGGACCCCATCCTACGTGTCATCCCTGCCCTCTTAGCCTACGACCAGGTGCACCGAACCCGACGCACACGCCGCAGAAGGTGAGAACAACACCCAGGGGTCAAGGGAGGGTGAGGGGCAGGAAACATACCCCCTACCCAAATTAAAACCTACAATATGGAGGACATACATTACCTCCAGGGTCTGGTCACTTCGGGGGGCGTGTCCACCAATCCCTGCGTACCGCAACAACGGAAGTGGACGTGTACGCGTACCCCTACGGCAACACTACAATAGTGATACGCACCGTACTCACACATACATAGCGTGGGTACGGTCCGTAGCACTATATTAGTGGTGCCGTGGGGGTACGCGTGGTACGGACCGTACACACGCCCTCAGAGCGTGTGTACGGTCCGTAACACCATTGGAGTGGTGCCGTAGGGGTACGCGTGGTACGGACCGTACACACGCCCTCAGAGCGTGTGTACGGTCCGTAACACCATTGGAGTGGTGCCGTAGGGGTACGCGTGGTACGGACCGTACACATGCCTTCAGAGCGTGTGTATGGTCCGTATCACCATTGTAGTGGTGACGTAGGGGTATGCGTGGTACAGACCGTACACACGCCCTCAGAGCGTGTGTACGGTCCGTAACACCATTGGAGTGGTGCCGTAGGGCTACGCGTGGTACGGACCGTACACACGCCCTCAGAGCGTGTGTACGGTCCGTAACACCATTGTAGTGGTGCCATAGGGGTACGCGTGGATCGGACCGTACACACGCTCACAGGGCGTGTGTACGGGCCGTACCACGTGTACTCCTACGGCACCACTACTATAGTGATACGGACCGCACCCACACATACATAGCATGGGTACGGGTCGTATCACCATTGTATTTGTGCAGTAAGGGTACGCGTGGTACGGACCATACACACCCCATGAATGTGGGGGTACGGTCCGTATCACACGTACCCCTACGGCACCAGTACATTTGGGATACAAGGCGTACACATGCCACAAATGTTGGCCTACGGCCTGGTGCAGCATATTACTTCTATATTGGTGTGTGTGTAGGCCCAGGACAGCAGTGTACAGCCCCAAGGGGGTGGGTGGGTGGGGGGTTGGGTGGCTGCATAGGATTCCCAGCAGTGGACAGACATGTGAGGGGTGGGTGCAGAGGACTCCCAGCAGTTGACAGAGACATGGGGGTGGGTGCATATCACTCCCAGCAGTGGACAGACATGTGAGGGGTGGGTGCAGAGGACTCCCAGCAGTGGACAGAGACATGGGGGTGGGTGCAGAGGACTCCCAGCAGTGGCCTGCAATATGAGGGGTGAGTGCATATCACTCCCAGCAGTGGACAGACATGTGAGGGGTGGTGCAGAGGACTCCCAGCAGTGGACAGAGACATGGGGGTGGGTGCATATCACTCCCAGCAGTGGACAGACATGTGAGGGGTGGGTGCAGAGGACTCCCAGCTTTGGACAGAGACATGGGGGTGGGTGCATATCACTCCCAGCAGTGGACAGACATGTGAGGGGTGGGTGCAGAGGACTCCCAGCAGTGGACAGAGACATGGGGGTGGGTGCAGAGGACTCCCAGCAGTGGCCTGCAATATGAGGGGTGGGTGCATATCACTCCAAGCAGTGGACAGACATGTGAGGGGTGGGTGCAGAGGACTCCCAGCAGTGGACAGAGACATGGGGGTGGGTGCATATCACTCCCAGCAGTGGACAGACATGTGAGGGGTGGGTGCAGAGGACTCCCAGCAGTGGACAGAGACATGGGGGTGGGTGCAGAGGACTCCCAGCAGTGGCCTGCAATATGAGGGGTGAGTGCATATCACTCCCAGCAGTGGACAGACATGTGAGGGGTGGGTGCAGAGGACTCCCAGCAGTGGACAGAGACATGGGGGTGGGTGCATATCACTCCCAGCAGTGGACAGACATGTGAGGGGTGGGTGCAGAGGACTCCCAGCAGTGGACAGAGACATGGGGGTGGGTGCAGAGGACTCCCAGCAGTGGCCTGCAATATGAGGGGTGGGTGCATATCACTCCAAGCAGTGGACAGACATGTGAGGGGTGGGTGCAGAGGAGTCCCAGCAGTGGACAGAGACATGGGGGTGGGTGCATATCGCTCCCAGCAGTGGACAGACATGTGAGGGGTGGGTGCAGAGGACTCCCAGCAGTGGACAGAGACATGGGGGTGGGTGCAGAGGACTCCCAGCAGTGGACAGAGACATGGGTGTGGGTGCATATCACTCCCAGCAGTGGACAGACATGTGAGGGGTGGGTGCAGAGGACTCCTTGCAGTGGACAGAGACATGGGGGTAGGGGCATATCACTCCCAGCAGTGGACAAACATGTGAGGGTGGGTGCAGAGGACTCCCAGCAGTGGACAGAGACATGGGGGTGGGTGCAGAGAACTCCCAGCAGTGGCCTGCAATATGAGGGGTGGGTGCATATCACTCCAAGCAGTGGACAGACATGTGAGGGGTGGGTGCAGAGGACTCCCAGCAGTGGACAGAGACATGGGGGTGGGTGCATATCACTCCCAGCAGTGGACAGACATGTGAGGGGTGGGTGCAGAGGACTCCCAGCAGTGGACAGAGACATGGGGGTGGGTGCATATCACTCCCAGCAGTGGACAGACATGTGAGGGGTGGGTGCAGAGGACTCCCAGCAGTGGACAGAGTCATGGGGGTGGGTGCATATCACTCCCAGCAGGGGACAGACATATATGGGTGGGTGCCGAGGACTCCCAGCAGTGGACAGAGACATGGGGGTGTGTACATCATTATGACATGACCACAACTCCATGGGTGTATGTACGCATCCCTAACTTTGGACAATGATGATAGTGCCATAACAACACATCACTGACAGCAGTGTCCCACTCCCAGGAGGATGGATGTCACTCCCCCCACTGCATGACACACCACATGTGGATGTGAGGACAAATAACACATGCATACCCACCCCTGGCGGATGCAGCACAATGCACACACTGAGATCATGCCACGAGACTGTATAGTCATGTCACTGCCTACTAAACTAAGAGAGCCAAAGGGAACACACACTGTCACGCACATCTCAGGACTGATAGGAATGTACAGGTGCTGGGACAGCCACCAAGATGTTGCCTCTCATGGAAGGACTAGGGTGGAGTTCCCACAGATTCAATGCACACAATTGTCAGGTGCCCAAATACCCTGCAGAAAAAGTACCATATGTGTGCTATGCCGGGAGTACACACATGCATAGTGCTGAAAAGGGAGAATTTATTTCTCCATGAAGGCATTTTGACATACTCAATACACAAGTACAGTGACTAGCAAGGATGGCACAGACGATGCAGCCGGAGACATTGCTGAGCAGGTATGGCCATAGTTGAAGGGATCCGTCACCAACAAAGGAAATGTAGAAACAGGTCAGCACAACAATTGTGCAACTCTTTGCAGGGAAGATGTCAGGTGTCACAGAGGAAGGAACACTCCTTGGGACAATGTCTCAAAACCAAAATAACACACAATACCAATGAGTCTTTGCAGAGACCTTGTGATGGCACGCAGAAACCATGGTCCACCTCATGACCATCAGAGTAGAACATTTCTCAGAACCATAACACATTACCACAACACCAACTGCAGGAGCCTCAGCACCAACATCAATACCTGAAATGCAATAGTGTTCAAAGTAAAAATAAAATGCTTTATTCAGCATAAAAAACAAATAATGAAAGGAAACTATATACAAAGGCCAATGGCCAGTCCACAATAGAAGTCCTTGGGGGGACACATGGGCACGCGTCTCCTCTAGCTTGCCTGCACATTGGAACCCTCAGGTTCGTCGACCGGGGGGGGGCATCATGTGGGGAAGGACCAGGCACCGCAGGGACAGGAGGGGGAAGGGCAGGTGTGGTGGGTGCAGGGGTGGACGTCTCCAACGCAGGGGGTGGTGCAGCGGCAAAGGTGGATGTGAGCACGTCGCTGCACACTGCTGCCAGGGCGTCCAGGGTAAACCCTGCACGGGAAGAAACCCCAGGGCCAACGGAGGGGGGGGTGGCCGAGGGATGGGGTGCAGCACTCGGGGGGGAGGGGGTGGACAGGGGGTGGCACTGGTGCTGGGTCCCTCATCCAGGTCCGTGCAGGTGTCTCCCTCGGTTTCCAATGATGATGCTGTGGGCAAGGTGAAGATACAGAAAAACATCAGTTACCTGTATACATCAGACACATGAGTATAAAAACAATAGGTCACAGTGCATATCAGGCAATGCATCATGAGTAACAGCTAGATTACTCCGCACATATGTAAACCCTGTACTCCCCAGTTGGTAGGCCCACCATGGCACTTGGACACAAGGAACAATAGGACACACCAGCCCGAAACTTGAATGAGAAATACACTGAGGAGCTAGTGTCTGGGAACAGGTGAGCACAGCAATACAATAAAGTCATGCCACCTCTTGTTTACCCTGAAAGAAACAGTAGTGGTGCACCCAAGGCAAAGTAACACACCTCAATACCAAAGGTGTCCCCACACTCAGAGACCTGTAAGTACTTTTGAACACAAAACGAAATAAAGTTGGTCCCTTGGGAATCACAATACTTGACACAATTGACATGGTCAGAATGTGGGAATGTGCCATTTTGTGAACAGAACACACATGTGCCTTCATAACAGATGGCTCCCAAGGAGGTGTACACAAAACTACATTTACCCAGTCATTGAGGAAGCTGGCAGCCTTCTTTAAAGAAGACACTGTTCGAAACAAATGGTGTTGCAGAAAGTACATATACATGTGTCCACGGAGGGCTTGATGACTTGACACTTGTAAGTTGGTATCACCAACAACCAAGGACTTACCCAATTTCCACATCACTGGGGGAACATGTACATGTATAATCTGAAAAACAGTCTCATTAGAACAGTGCCTTCTTTAAAATTGTGCCAGCGTGTTCCCTGAAAGTGTAAAGGTGGTTTGGTGTGCACTTCCTTGGGAGACATCTGTCATGCAGGCACATTATTGTTCTTAACAACAAAACATCAAACGAAGGCATAGAAAACATGACGACCTGTTGACAAGTGTTGTGAGTGCCAAGGTACAATACCTTGTGACTAACAACTTGAATTATGTCAGTTGTCACATGGCCATCCGTTACCTGATGACACAGTTGCCAACACATCTGAGCCACTACCTGTCATGTGGAGTGGCACACATGTCCAAACCCAGGACAATGCATGAGCTAATGGGCCTGCTATTGTGTTGTAAAAAGGCATACCTGCACTGAGGAGACACCCCTATGGCAAGCCAGAATGTCCACACAGATGTCAGCACACAAAGACCAAACTACGTAGCATCTTTACCTCACACTGGTGCAAAAAATGAATGAGCAGGAATCATCTATTTAAACAATTGACACATGCTGCAAAGCACAAACATTAAACCCTGCACAACATCACTGGGACACTGCACGTTGAGTCTCTGTCCAGCCAATTATCACACACAGGTCAGACCTGGCAAGGAGACATAAGGTCTGGCCATGCAGGCCTCGCCCGCACAAATCCCCCATACCTGAGACAATGTGATTGAGACAGATCAAGAAGTGACACCTCTCAATCAGGCTTTACTAAAATCTGCAGCAAGACTTCCCAAATGTACTCCACATCACCTTGTGAGGCTGCCAACACATATTTGTGACTAACAACCATCGACAGATAGTTGTGAATAGACACACAGGCACTGCCCATTGTGAGTATGCACAAGCCAAATGGGGTCTCCCTGTCCAGTGGACACATGTAGTACACTTTGGATAAATACAAATGAGGCCAGGGAACAATGCTACAGAGGCAAACCTATGCTGAACACACTGAGAATGGACTCAGTGTTGGATGACACACATGATTACGAGGCAAGTGTGTCTCAGGGGACTGTAGTGGGCACATTGCTCCTTGTTCCTGGAATGATCTGACTGTAACATGAGCAACCGTCCTGGCACTATGCATATCTCCCACTCATGCACATCATGTCTAAGGTCACAACATCGGTCATGCATGCTGCAAGTGTGTTCCCTTGAAACCTCACACCCCTATGTTGAGAATCATCATCAGTGCCAACAAATATGGACCCCCAACTGAGTGAACAGGACAGGGCACAGGCAAGGTACCAACACATGTCACAGACCACCCTCACACATGATGCAGAAAGCAATGTGCACTTGGAATAACTGGCAGCCTAGATGACCATTTGTAATAGTGATTACACACAGACCAGGGGACACATGTCAAGGAGGGGAAGGGATGAATAAGAGCACCGGTTGACTTTGGGGAACAGAATATGCACTGCACATATAAACCCTGGCAGTGTATCCAGGCGACAGAGCACTTCCAAAAGCTGGGGACACACAACACAACAAACACACATGTACCTACCCCCTCCTTGCTGCTGTCTCTCCTGTAACTGCCTATCCAGGTCAGGGAAGAGCACCGCCAGGACACTCATCATGTGGGGGGTCAGGCGTCGGCGCCCGGCCTTGGGGTCGTGGAGGTGAGAGCTCCAGCTGGACCCGGGCGATCCGCCGGGTCCAGAACCGGATGTCCTGCCACCGTTTCCTGACTTGGGCTAGGCGCCGACTGCGCTCCCCCGCCGATCTCACGGCCCTGACGATCCTCTTCCAGATCATACCCTTCTCGTAGGCAGTTACCTGTGAGGATGACAAAGTGAGACAACATCACTACACATGCTCCATGTCACAGAGACACACATTTGAACATCTTTGATATGTTGAACAGGGCATAGGATGCTGCCAAGGAATTGCATCTTTATCATATGGACATTGGCTTTTGTGGCAGCCCCAATGCACTACATGGCATTGAAAGTACACAGGTGGCATGAGGGGTGTGACACACTTCCTGATCATGGCACACACTGTGCATCACATGCAACACCAGGCTGATGGACAGCACCTCAAAGCAGTTACATGCCCCAGGCCAACCTCAGCAGAGTACACAGACACACACAGGCACAGATCTATCACCTGCCATTGGCAACAGCGGATACAAACCTCACTCTGCACATGTGCCACTTGCCTGGGGGCGTACACATCACTTGGACACTCTCACCACAGCTCCACTCAACTCACACACATCTGTGGGTACAGTCACCTGTCACACCGGGGAGACCACTGAATCACCTCAGGACAATAGACCAAAAATGCCACAAAGGATTTGCCAGGCTGAATGTGTCATGCACTATGCAGTGAATATCACAGTAAGCACAATGCAAGTGAGGAGTGCACACATGAACTACATCATGCTCTGCATGAGAGACATAAGCCTTTCCCCCCCTGGGACCCACTCTAAACAACATTGCATGTCTGTCACACCTGGACACAATGCCAGAAGTGACAGTCACAAAAAAGGTGCACAGTCTAAGGTAGTGGAGTCAGCACTCACCTGCTCCCCTGGTCTCCCATACAGGCTGGTGTACTGTGGGAGGAGGGCGTCCAGCAAGGCCTGATTCTCCTCCTGGGTGAATGGCTGGGCCCTCTCCACAGTACGCGACATGGTGCCAGAGGAAGCACAGACAGCAGCAGACACAAACTGTGAACTGTATGGACATTCTTCCCCCAGGGAGTGGATTGCTCCTTTCAAACACCAATAATAGCCTGTTGGTAAGGACTACTGAATACACTGAGTTCGGGGGAAGCCACCCATTCACACACACGGTAGGGATAAAAAGTAGGCCATCTGACCAATTGCTGGAACAACCAGGGCAGTAGGGAGCTCATGGTGCTATAGTTCCTTTTAAACTGACTTTGTTGAAACTTTGGGTATGTCTAACAAAACTAAAACACGATCCGGTCTGATAATCCCCCAGGTGCGGCACTAAATGGGGTGTTACAACCCACTGCAATTGATTTGATGCTGCAAAAAGTAAACAGGGAGATAGAACGAACCGAAAGAAGCTTGTCCACCCCAAACACACCGATACAACCCATTGCACCGGAAATTCTAGAAATTTCGGGAAATGAGTCATCGGAAAATTCTACAAATATAATCCCTTGCGCCCAAGTGGTAAACGAAATAGAGATGGAAAATAACAGGAAACCCAAACCAGGGGCTAGCAGGAAGAGCAGAGTTAACAAAAAGAAGCAAAGCAGGGGAATAGGGGGGACAAAAAGCAGGGGGGAGACAGTGATTGAAGAGTTTAGAGGTACAATAGCAGGGCAGCAACTCCCACCAGGTTGGTTGGAAGAAGTGATGGGCGATTTCCAAAAACGTATGGAAACATTTATAGTAAACCAACTAAAACCAATTATAAGCAGGCTAGACAAAGCAATAAATGAAATAGCAAAGCAGGGGAAAAGTAAGGGAACATCTGACACCAATCAAATAGTAGATCACCCCGCAGTAGGAATCAGGAATGGGGAACATGCACGAGGTAGAAACAACTGTGTGAGTAACGAGGACTGTGGCATAGTGCTACCACATGACACACCCTCGGCAATGGCTCAAGGAGACAGGGGTAACCCTAACCTAGGGGGGGTAACCGTACGCGAAAATACCCCACAGAGCACAATTCCTACACTCCCACAAGAAGGGACTGTAAAAAGTCAGTGCTGTGCAGAGAAACCCCAAACTGGGTGCAGTCCCCCAGATATCCCCACTGCATATGTACCAATATGTATCAATTTACCACCTGAAGCTGCCGCTTATGTGGTGGTTTTTACGGGAGTACCTGGTCTTAGGGCAGGGGAGAGAGAGTCACATGCAGAGTTAAAAATGAAAATAATTAAGTGGCTAAATATACACAGGCCCCTGAGAGGAGGAGAATGTGGGGAGATCCTGTTAGTAAGAAGAACAAACTGGGTAGGCAGCAGGAGGAAAGATGCTGCAGGAGACTGCATCGTGGCAAACTTTAGGGACACGGAGCTAGTAAAATATATACTAGGAGGCTACAATAGAAATCACACTAGCACAATATGCCCCCTACCACTAAGATACTTTTACCCCAGGAGATGTGCCCCAAATCCCCTACACCATGCCCAGGATAGACCAAGAAACATAGCGGCTAGAAATTGGCCAAGAGAGGAGGGACAGAGAGGGCAAGATTACACACAGTGGGCAAACAGATTCAGTCCTTTGCAATCCTTAGAAGAACTAGACTGACTATCCCAATCACCCCAGGAAAGGGCCTCTAAATGGGTGGTAAAGGAGTATGGGGAAGGGAGGGATCTAGATAGCATCCCAGAGAAGGGGACAGTTATCACCCAAACACATACAGGCAAAGGGGGCCAGGGAGCGACCAAGAGTAGGGCAGCAGATCCCATAACATCAATACAGGGTGAAGAAGGGGAGAGCGAACTACCAAGGGAAGGCCTAAAAATACTGTCCTGGAATATTGCTGGTTTGGCGGGGAAATTTGACAATGTGGACTGGATAAGCAATCTCCAGGGGTACCATGTCATAGCCTTGCAGGAGACATGGGCACTAGACCTATCCGCCTACCAACTAGAAGGCTTTAAATGTTTTTCTGTCCCTGCAAGGGGCGGAAGATCGGGCAGAGCGAAGGGTGGGCTAGCCCTGTATGTTAATCTAGAGCTGGAAGGCACATGGTCAGAACCCTCATGGTCGTCACACCTAATCCAGGCAGTCGAATTTCAGGGGCAGGGACTAAGGTTACTGATATTTAACATCTACAACTCAGTCTCAGGGGAAGGAAATGAATCAATAACTCAGGAACTAGAAAATAGGTTAAAGCATGAGACCAAACAACAGAGAAGGGGCGGGGAACCAGCAGTTTTGATCGTGGGTGACTTTAACTGCCACCTTTGCCCCAAACTGATTCCCGCAAATGCAGACTGGTCATCCTGTCCGGTAGAAAGTGGGCCTCACTTCGAGCATAACAGGGAGGGAAACAGCCTCATGAAAACTCTGGACACCTTTGCCATGACCCACACTATAGATCTGATAACCCCAGGGAGGGATGGCTTCCTCACTCCAACATTTAAGGGCAGAGGTTGTTATTCAATTATAGATTTTATGTTGATATCCTCTGCCATAAAGGACAGGGTGAAGGAAGTGAGAATAGACTGGAACCCCTTTAGCGACCATAACCCGCTGATAATGGTCCTAGAATACAGCGATGGACGCAGTAGAACTCAACAGGCCGCCTCTATACTGATTCCAACAGACCAGGGAAGGCGATTAAGATGGGCTAAGATCAATGCAGAGGAGTTTTATAAATCCCTGGTGATAAAAGGCAAACACCAAATTGAAGACTGTCTTGATCCCCTAGTAGAAGGTGGGTGTTTGGTTTCTGCCTTTGAGGTACTAACCACCATGATAGGGGAACTCCTGAAAGCAAAAGGCCCAGTAAAAATTGTAACACAGCCACGCTGGTTTAATCCCGAATGTGCAAGAGCACTTAGGGAATTGAAACTATGTCTCAAAACCTATCCTAGGGACAAACAGGCAGTAGCCCTTTGTAGAAAGGTATACAAGACAAAGGTCAAGCAGAGGAAGATTACACTCCAAGCAGAAGTGTGGGCGGACCTGAGGGAAGCGGGGGAACATAGAGACTTCAGCGAATTTTGGAGGATTATCAATAGGCCCTGCTTCCAAGAGAAAAACTCCCCGGGGATCAGTAACAATATTCTTCCTGACCAGTGGGTGGCACATTTTAAGAGTCTGTACAATCATGAAAGTGATACTGTGACTACAGCGGGATGGGAGGAATGCCGATCGGGCGAGGTCGAATTCTCACTCCAAGAAATTACCCAAGCAATCAGAGGGCTAACTCGCAACAAAGCACCCGGGCCTGATGGGACGCCACCTGACCTTTACCTGAGTAACCCTGATCTCTGGGCTCCCATTATGACGAGGGTCCTAAATGCAGCAATTGCCACGGGTCTGCCACGGTCTTGGTCTACGGCACTGATTGTCCCTATTTTTAAGAAGGGGTGTAGGGACAATCCACAGTGCTACAGACCAATATCGTTGATAGACGTATCGGCCAAACTATTGGGCAGGGCAATTTTGAGTCGCTTGATGTCATGGACAGAAGAACATAACATTATAGCAGACACTCAATACGGCTTTAGGCCAGGCAAGTCTACCAGTGACCAATGCTTGAACTTGTACCTATTAATAACTAAATACACAAAAGCTGGTAAAGGCACACTATTCATGGGTTTCATGGACCTGGCGGCAGCCTTCGATAATGTTAACAGGAGCAAACTTTGGGATCTGATGACCAACCTGGGAATTGAGCCTGGACTCATTGACATCTTAAAAGAATTGCACTGGAACACCACTGCCAGGGTCCGCTGCACAACGGGGGGGGGGGGTGCACGGATCCCTTCCCCTGCACGAGCGGAGTGAGGCAGGGGTGTATCCTTGCCCCATTTTTGTTCTCTCTCTACATTAACGATTTGGAGAGAAGGTTGGTTGCCTTAAATGTGGATTGTCCCAAAGCTGGAAATCGTCACATACCGGTTCTACTGTATGCTGACGATGCCGTCCTGCTTGCCAGGACGGCCGTGAGCCTACAACAATTGGTCAATGGATTTGTGGAGTTTATGGGCGAATTAGATTTGTCCGTAAATTTGAGCAAATCGTATGTTATGATAGCTGGCAAGAAACCAAGCAGGAAATTTGCTTTTAAAATAGGGTCGCACAAATTGGAAACAGTGAGCTCTTTTTCTTATCTGGGTCTACTGTTTGACGGGGATACAAAGTTTGATCTGTTAATGGAGGATAGATGCAGAAAGCTGGTATCGGCAAATGGGGCTATTCATAACTTTGCTCGTAGACTGGGGAGGTGGTCGCCGGAACAGGTGATGAATCTGTATGTGGCGGTTAGCACCGCAAAAGCCATTTACGGAGTGGAGGTTTGGGGATTTAGAGATGTAAGGCCCCTGCAACTGGAGGAAGATACATTTTTTAGGAGGATATTGAAGCCACCACAGGGTACCCCAGCAGGTATAACACACACAGAACTGGGATTACCTTATATCACCGACTGGGTAAAGGTGAGACCCATTATGCTATGGCTTAGGTTATGGGTGAATCCCGCAGCGAAACTAAGCAGGCAAATAGCTCGGGACTGCTTGCAAATGGACAACCACCTACGTATCCCATGGCTGAGGTACATAAAAGAGACATTGGATTCAATCGACCACCTATCTCTTTTCAGTGATCCTACCTCCATCACCCCCACATGTAGAAACCAGATTAAGAGAACTGGATAAATTTGAAGCACAAAGAGCAAGCACTGACTCCTTAAAGAAATCAGGTATAGCACACCACCGAGTGAGCAATGGAGCAGGAATGGAGCCCTATTTATATCTAATGCATAATCACCAGGACAGAGGCGTAGCTAGAGCTTGTGGCGCCCGGGGCTATACCTCAGATTGCCGCCCCGGGGGAAGGGGCACGGGGGGCTCTGGAAAAAAAGGACGGCGAACACTTGAAAGAGGTCTGAGAGACACATAGTATCGCCAGAGGCGTAGCTAGAGCTTGTGTCGCCCGGGGCTATACCTCAGATTGCCGCCCCGGGGGGAGGGGCACGGGGGGCTCTGGAAAAAAAGGACGGCGAACACTTGAAAGAGGTCTGAGAGACACATAGTATCGCCGCTAATAGTTACCTCGATCGTGCAAGTTACATGCACATACATGACACGGTCCAAGGCAACACTGTTGAATACACCGGGGACTGGCAGTACAAAAGAAAACACACAGACAGCATGATCTATCTGGGGACTCAGAAAAACCGCATGTGACATCCATCAGAGAGCTGCGTCAACAATTACCTGGTAATCCCCTCAGCACAATGCAAACATGCACATACATGACTCTGTTCAGGGCTCCATCATCTACAGCTGACATTAAATGACCATGCATCATGGTCCCCCCATTAAAGCAGTGGGGACCTGCACAAACGTGATGTGCTCTGGGGACCCGAAACCAACTTAACAGTGTCGAAGCCTGTGATTCTGGTGGAAATACAGAGATTCGGCGCAACGTTAAGGGTTAACCATCACAAATGTAATTCGGAAATTAATTACAATAAAAGAAAGCAAACAATGCAATGTAATATTGAAAGATGCTACCTGAGAATCAAGCCCTAAGGAATAATGTTTGATAGGTGGTGAAGCATGTTCTACCACAGTGATGTCGGCTAAGAATTGTCAATGTTTCGAAATAAAGAAATGTGCAGGGCAAATAAATAGATACAAGACAAAGATGACATGAAGCACGTTAAGTGTGATTGTCAGCTGCTAAAATACAAGTGAAATACATCTAGATTAAAGGAAGTAGATGTACATAGGTGAGTCTTGAGCAAACCAGGTAGGCTGCATTATGCTAAACTTACATGAGATGCTGTTAGGTGTGTCTATTTAAATATATTGCCAAACTAATACCACACATTATGGCTAAATTAAAGAAGACAATAACAATCAAACTGAAAATTAAGGGATGTAAAGCCAGGGAATCGAACCCTGGATGTACATGAGATAATCATGGAGATTATGGGATGGGCTGTATTGTGCTACACTACTGTGACCCCCTGTTAGATGTGCCCATTAAAATCTATTACCAACATAAGTTAAAATATTTTGAGTAAGCTACATCTGAATTATACATTAGAGAAGAAAATTGTGCAATCTACATGACTTATATGGGGGTACTGCCAAAGAGATTCAGCCCTTGATGTGCATGGACAAGTCACAGATGATACACAGTAAGAAGCGTTCTACTGTACATTGCTGTTTTGAGTAGTTCCAACGTCAGGTGGTAAAGAGCAGCCTCAAAGTGCATAGCTGCCAAGCTTTCAGATTGCTATGTGATATTTTCATAATTTTATTGTAATTATGAGTCCGCTGCCGCAGACATTTGCACCAGTTTTATTCTTCTTAGAGTTTACCACTGCTCAAATGGGTGTAATTACTGATATATATATATATATATATATATATATATATATATATATATATATATATATATATATATATATATATATATATATATATATGTTTCCCTCGTCTTCATTGCTTGAGTTTTTCTCGCAAAAAGTGTCACTCATAGCCGTTGAAATGTCACTCATAATTACAATTTAATTATGAAAATGTCACACATAGCAATTTGAAACCTTGGCAGCTATGCTCATAGTCGTTGAAATGTCAATCATAATTACACTGAAGAATCTGAAGTTATGAGTAAATGTCACATTTGAAACCTTGGCAGCTATGCTGCCACTCTGCCACTCACTAAATATCCCCTCTGAAAACATTTAGCTCCTACCTCACTCAGGCTCCAGCAGCACTCCACAGTGGTGGCAGCCAGAGACAGGGTCTCTATGGCAGGGGTTGGTTCACTTCTGCTGCAGCAGCCAGCAAATCACCCAGCACTGCCACTGCAAGGGAAGAGAGGTGGGGACGGAGGACACGAAAGAACCTGGGAGGGCAATGCACAGCAAGACACTCCTGACAGGGAGGGGACCTCATGGAAGAGGACACGATGCAGGAAGAAAAGAGAACGTGCAATAACATGGACAGGCTTGTGTCAAAGAGCAGCGGGAGGTAATGAAGCAGTAGAGGCAGGCAAATTGGTAGAGGGACTGTGGATGCACATACTTAAGGGGACGACCAACAGGTGGGAGAAGAATAGAATGCGGAGGGCCATAGTGAGGGAGAGGGGCCAGGGAGTGATGAAGAGAATGAGGAGGGTGTGAGAGAGGGAGGCCAGGGAGTGATGAAGAGAATGAGGATGGCCGGTGTGAGAGAGAGAGGCCAGGGAGTGGAAGAGAATGAGGAGGGCCAGTGTGAGGGAGAGAGGCCAGGGAGTGATTAAGAGAATGAGGAGGGCCGGTGAGGGAGAGAGGCCAGGGAGTGGAAGAGAATGAGGAGGGCCAGTGTGAGGGAGAGAGGCCAGGGAGTGATTAAGAGAATGAGGAGGGTGTGAGGCAGAGAGGCCAGGGAGTGATGAAGAGGATGAGGAGGGTGTGAGGCAGAGAGGCCAGGGAGTGATGAAGAGGATGAGGAGGGTGTGGGGGAGAGAGGCCAGGGCGTGATGAAGAGAATGAGGAGGGCCAGTGTGAGGGAGAGAGGCCAGGGAGTGATTAAGAGAATGAGGAGGGCCGGTGAGGGAGAGAGGCCAGGGAGTGGAAGAGAATGAGGAGGGCCAGTGTGAGGGAGAGAGGCCAGGGAGTGATTAAGAGAATGAGGAGGGTGTGAGGCAGAGAGGCCAGGGAGTGATGAAGAGGATGAGGAGGGTGTGGGGGAGAGAGGCCAGGGCGTGATGAAGAGAATGAGGATGGCCGGTGTGAGAGAGAGAGGCCAGGGAGTGGAAGAGAATGAGGAGGGCCAGTGTGAGGGAGAGAGGCCAGGGAGTGATTAAGAGAATGAGGAGGGCCGGTGAGGGAGAGAGGCCAGGGAGTGGAAGAGAATGAGGAGGGCCAGTGTGAGGGAGAGAGGCCAGGGAGTGATTAAGAGAATGAGGAGGGTGTGAGACAGAGAGGCCAGGGAGTGATGAAGAGGATGAGGAGGGTGTGGGGGAGAGAGGCCAGGGAGTGATGAAGAGGATGAGGAGGGTGTGGGGGAGAGAGGCCAGGGAGTGATGAAGAGAATGAGGAGGGTGTGAGGCAGAGAGGCCAGGGAGTGATGAAGAGGATGAGGAGGGTGTGGGGGAGAGAGACCAGGGAGTGATGAAAAGAATGAGGAGGGCCGGTGTGAGGGAGAGAGACCAGGGAGTTATGAAAAGAATGAAGAAGGCCAGTGTGAGGGAGAGATGCCAGGGAGTGATGAAAAGAATGAAGAAGGCCAGTGTGAGGGAGAGATGCCAGGGAGTGATGAAAAGAATGAGGAGGGCCGGTGTGAGGAAGAGATGCCAGGGAGTGATGAAAAGAATGAGGAGGGTGTGAGGAAGAGAGGCCAGGGAGTGAGGAAGATTAGGAAGAGAGGCCAGGGAGTGAGGAAGAAGAGGAAGAGTGGCGGCGGTGTGCATGACATGTTTACAAAAGAAAAACAATTTAGTGCCATGAGGCGACTCAGTTCTTGGTTGTGAGCACTAAAGCTTTTCTAACAAAACACAAGGTAGCATAGGACACCGTAAGCATAGCACAGGTTGGGGAAGAAAAGCATCCCAAGAGCAGGGGGGTGCGTACAGTAGAGAGAAATGTCTGCACCCTGTGCTTCTGTGTGCCCCCCGTGACCCACCGCAGGATGTCTCGGGTTTCCAGAAAACGGCATTAGCCACTCGGGAAACTGGCGAGAGGGCTTCATTTTCCTAATGGGCTGGAAGTGCAGCCAATGGTGGAGAGCTGAGAGCCACCTGTGGGCTGAGCCTGTAACCGATACCCCCAAGTCTACCCAGGGCACGGGAAGGGAACCAGGAGTCACTGCCTGAGAGAGACACAAGCTGGGAGGCAGCGCTTCCGCCAGGGCAGGGCTGCTGAGCCTGTGAGTGACAGCCCTCCTCAGCGACGGAGCCAAGTCTTGCTGTTGGTTCCCTTACTCACGATCATGGCGTGCCCACTTCTGATGCCCCACCCGAGGCCAGGCGGCTCCTGGGGTCCGCTTTTGGGGCAGAGCGTTGAAGCTGGTTTGCGCACTTACTGGCTGAGGCTATTGGCTATACCTCCTGCAGTGCATTGCACTTGCTCTGTTTGTGCGGCCGTCAACGAAGGGCCTTGTCCTAGAAAAATATAAGTATCCTCACTCAAGAGGCATGTGAGGCCCTCCTCCTTATACAACAGCCTTTTGAAGACTTCTTTGGCTAAGGAAGGCACGCTCGAGCAAAGGGTATTAGGGCATCATTTCAAACAAGAGGTGAGGACCCTGATAAAGAGTAGGTTTGATGTTTTAAGAGACTTTGAGGGCCTCTACCCTAGAGGCTTCGGAGTCAGCCACCCCTCTGAAAGCGTTTAGCCCTCCTCTTGCCTCACTCCAGGGTCTCTATGGCAATCATAGGTTAGTTCACTTGCTGCAGCAGCCACGAGGAAAAAAGTCAAAATTGTAGGATACAACAACTGAGACTTTTTTTTTTAATAGATTGTTCTATTTTTTATTTCAAGAGATTGTTAGTGGAATTGGTTGTAGCAATCAAACGACTAGAACTTACATAACCGCCTCAAAGTCATTTTATCAGGCTATCAAATGATAGAAGAATGGTCTTAGGTACAAAAGCCACTTCCACAGACCGAAGGCAGGCAAAAAAAACAAGCCAACCCAGGTTGCCATGGTAGTCAGGGGAATGGAAGAGTTAGAATGCTACACAAATACTAATACGGATGTCAATGTGAATCAGCGCCACCTCGACGCTCCATACACTAGCAGTTAAAGCAAGCTAGAATTGGTTCAGCCAGGTAGCCAACATCATCAACTTCACTCGACTGTTTCGGGCACCAAGATGCACCAAACTGCCCCCCACAAGCCGCGCCAGGGCCGCCAGCCGGCCCCCCTAGCAAACTCTGCCTCAACCCTCCCAGTCCCTGTGCACCATATGTTGCTGACAAAGAAAACTTACCCGGCTCAATACCCTTGCAGCAGCACCCCGCCCAGACCCACTCACCTTACCCCCACACAAATCGTCCAGCACTGTCAGGCGCGCACAAGTGTAGATTGACAGATTTCTCAATCACAAAGCATGAAATATTTCAGCAGGCAGGCATTCAGAAATCCTCCCACCTTTCAATGGTGAAATATTCACGGAACGTATTTCGGAACGCTGGTCTGCAATATATTTTTCCACTCTTGGCAGAACTCTTGGTAAGCTCTTGATGTGAAGTAGTAACCAAATCTCAAAAGATTGAGTCGGATGGCAAAACAGTTTTACAATATGTAGGTAAATCATGAAACTTCATTACTAAGTTAATTATTTATCAGACCAAGCACCTTCTCCTTCCTGTGTTAATTTCGGACATTAACAGCTCACAGGGCACCAGGAAATGTCAGAGTTTGCGTCACTGCTCATCTGATGTCATGCCTTCTTTCTTCTTAGGCCAAGGGGTCTTCAGGGGGGCTTACATTGCTTAAGAGCTAGTAATACCTTTGTTTGTATCCCTTGTGCATCGAGCGCGGGTTATTTACTAATGTACGTTTACTGTGTCAAGGGGACTTGGGCGTTATCAATGTTCTTGTCTGCAGCGGAAATGCACTCACATATTAAAGGGGATTTGTAGCGGAGGTGATGAGCTACTCAGCCACCCCTCTGAAAACATTTAGCTAGCTCCTGCTGCTCTCACCTCACTCGCTCTAGGGGTTGGTTCGAACTTCATTCACTTCTGTTGCACTGCAGCACTGCAGCACTGCCACTGGCTGCTGCCCCAGGCCAGAACTGAATCCTCACGAGACGAGCGCGTAGTGGTGAAGCGCGTGACGCATCACTACTACGTTCTCATCGCGAGGGCTGGCCAAATGATGCCCAGGGCCGTCATTGGTAGCGCTCGCGCGCTACAAGATTGACGGCCCTGGAGGCTGGGACGCACCAACAGTCAAGCAAGCACAAACGCGGGACGGACGTCGCGGCGGCAATTTGGCAGCAGTGTGTGGCTGCTTGCACTTTCAAATTGGGCCGCGCGCGCAGCACTGGTGGCCCGTTGTGGCCGCGGCGGCCTTTATAATTTATTTGGGGAACACTGTGTCCCCAAATAAATTATAAAGGCCGCAGCGGCCGCAACGGGCCACCAGTGCCATACGTCCGCCCCCAAAAAAGTGCCGCCTGGGGCGGACCGCCCCCACCGCCCCCCCCCTAGCTACGCCAGTGAGTATCGCCGCTAATAGTTACCTCGATCGTGCAAGTTACATGCACATACATGACACGGTCCAAGGCAACACTGTTGAATACACCGGGGACTGGCAGTACAAAAGAAAACACACAGACAGCATGATCTATCTGGGGACTCAGAAAAACCGCATGTGACATCCATCAGAGAGCTGCGTCAACAATTACCTGGTAATCCCCTCAGCACAATGCAAACATGCACATACATGACTCTGTTCAGGGCTCCATCATCTACAGCTGACATTAAATGACCATGCATCATGGTCCCCCCATTAAAGCAGTGGGGACCTGCACAAACGTGATGTGCTCTGGGGACCCGAAACCAACTTAACAGTGTCGAAGCCTGTGATTCTGGTGGAAATACAGAGATTCGGCGCAACGTTAAGGGTTAACCATCACAAATGTAATTCGGAAATTAATTACAATAAAAGAAAGCAAACAATGCAATGTAATATTGAAAGATGCTACCTGAGAATCAAGCCCTAAGGAATAATGTTTGATAGGTGGTGAAGCATGTTCTACCACAGTGATGTCGGCTAAGAATTGTCAATGTTTCGAAATAAAGAAATGTGCAGGGCAAATAAATAGATACAAGACAAAGATGACATGAAGCACGTTAAGTGTGATTGTCAGCTGCTAAAATACAAGTGAAATACATCTAGATTAAAGGAAGTAGATGTACATAGGTGAGTCTTGAGCAAACCAGGTAGGCTGCATTATGCTAAACTTACATGAGATGCTGTTAGGTGTGTCTATTTAAATATATTGCCAAACTAATACCACACATTATGGCTAAATTAAAGAAGACAATAACAATCAAACTGAAAATTAAGGGATGTAAAGCCAGGGAATCGAACCCTGGATGTACATGAGATAATCATGGAGATTATGGGATGGGCTGTATTGTGCTACACTACTGTGACCCCCTGTTAGATGTGCCCATTAAAATCTATTACCAACATAAGTTAAAATATTTTGAGTAAGCTACATCTGAATTATACATTAGAGAAGAAAATTGTGCAATCTACATGACTTATATGGGGGTACTGCCAAAGAGATTCAGCCCTTGATGTGCATGGACAAGTCACAGATGATACACAGTAAGAAGCGTTCTACTGTACATTGCTGTTTTGAGTAGTTCCAACGTCAGGTGGTAAAGAGCAGCCTCAAAGTGCATAGCTGCCAAGCTTTCAGATTGCTATGTGATATTTTCATAATTTTATTGTAATTATGAGTCCGCTGCCGCAGACATTTGCACCAGTTTTATTCTTCTTAGAGTTTACCACTGCTCAAATGGGTGTAATTACTGATATATATATATATATATATATATATATATATATATATATATATATGTTTCCCTCGTCTTCATTGCTTGAGTTTTTCTCGCAAAAAGTGTCACTCATAGCCGTTGAAATGTCACTCATAATTACAATTTAATTATGAAAATGTCACACATAGCAATTTGAAACCTTGGCAGCTATGCTCATAGTCGTTGAAATGTCAATCATAATTACACTGAAGAATCTGAAGTTATGAGTAAATGTCACATTTGAAACCTTGGCAGCTATGCTGCCACTCTGCCACTCACTAAATATCCCCTCTGAAAACATTTAGCTCCTACCTCACTCAGGCTCCAGCAGCACTCCACAGTGGTGGCAGCCAGAGACAGGGTCTCTATGGCAGGGGTTGGTTCACTTCTGCTGCAGCAGCCAGCAAATCACCCAGCACTGCCACTGCAAGGGAAGAGAGGTGGGGACGGAGGACACGAAAGAACCTGGGAGGGCAATGCACAGCAAGACACTCCTGACAGGGAGGGGACCTCATGGAAGAGGACACGATGCAGGAAGAAAAGAGAACGTGCAATAACATGGACAGGCTTGTGTCAAAGAGCAGCGGGAGGTAATGAAGCAGTAGAGGCAGGCAAATTGGTAGAGGGACTGTGGATGCACATACTTAAGGGGACGACCAACAGGTGGGAGAAGAATAGAATGCGGAGGGCCATAGTGAGGGAGAGGGGCCAGGGAGTGATGAAGAGAATGAGGAGGGTGTGAGAGAGGGAGGCCAGGGAGTGATGAAGAGAATGAGGATGGCCGGTGTGAGAGAGAGAGGCCAGGGAGTGGAAGAGAATGAGGAGGGCCAGTGTGAGGGAGAGAGGCCAGGGAGTGATTAAGAGAATGAGGAGGGCCGGTGAGGGAGAGAGGCCAGGGAGTGGAAGAGAATGAGGAGGGCCAGTGTGAGGGAGAGAGGCCAGGGAGTGATTAAGAGAATGAGGAGGGTGTGAGGCAGAGAGGCCAGGGAGTGATGAAGAGGATGAGGAGGGTGTGAGGCAGAGAGGCCAGGGAGTGATGAAGAGGATGAGGAGGGTGTGGGGGAGAGAGGCCAGGGCGTGATGAAGAGAATGAGGAGGGCCAGTGTGAGGGAGAGAGGCCAGGGAGTGATTAAGAGAATGAGGAGGGCCGGTGAGGGAGAGAGGCCAGGGAGTGGAAGAGAATGAGGAGGGCCAGTGTGAGGGAGAGAGGCCAGGGAGTGATTAAGAGAATGAGGAGGGTGTGAGGCAGAGAGGCCAGGGAGTGATGAAGAGGATGAGGAGGGTGTGAGGCAGAGAGGCCAGGGAGTGATGAAGAGGATGAGGAGGGTGTGGGGGAGAGAGGCCAGGGCGTGATGAAGAGAATGAGGATGGCCGGTGTGAGAGAGAGAGGCCAGGGAGTGGAAGAGAATGAGGAGGGCCAGTGTGAGGGAGAGAGGCCAGGGAGTGATTAAGAGAATGAGGAGGGCCGGTGAGGGAGAGAGGCCAGGGAGTGGAAGAGAATGAGGAGGGCCAGTGTGAGGGAGAGAGGCCAGGGAGTGATTAAGAGAATGAGGAGGGTGTGAGGCAGAGAGGCCAGGGAGTGATGAAGAGGATGAGGAGGGTGTGGGGGAGAGAGGCCAGGGAGTGATGAAGAGGATGAGGAGGGTGTGGGGGAGAGAGGCCAGGGAGTGATGAAGAGAATGAGGAGGGTGTGAGGCAGAGAGGCCAGGGAGTGATGAAGAGGATGAGGAGGGTGTGGGGGAGAGAGACCAGGGAGTGATGAAAAGAATGAGGAGGGCCGGTGTGAGGGAGAGAGACCAGGGAGTTATGAAAAGAATGAAGAAGGCCAGTGTGAGGGAGAGATGCCAGGGAGTGATGAAAAGAATGAAGAAGGCCAGTGTGAGGGAGAGATGCCAGGGAGTGATGAAAAGAATGAGGAGGGCCGGTGTGAGGAAGAGATGCCAGGGAGTGATGAAAAGAATGAGGAGGGTGTGAGGAAGAGAGGCCAGGGAGTGAGGAAGATTAGGAAGAGAGGCCAGGGAGTGAGGAAGAAGAGGAAGAGTGGCGGCGGTGTGCATGACATGTTTACAAAAGAAAAACAATTTAGTGCCATGAGGCGACTCAGTTCTTGGTTGTGAGCACTAAAGCTTTTCTAACAAAACACAAGGTAGCATAGGACACCGTAAGCATAGCACAGGTTGGGGAAGAAAAGCATCCCAAGAGCAGGGGGGTGCGTACAGTAGAGAGAAATGTCTGCACCCTGTGCTTCTGTGTGCCCCCCGTGACCCACCGCAGGATGTCTCGGGTTTCCAGAAAACGGCATTAGCCACTCGGGAAACTGGCGAGAGGGCTTCATTTTCCTAATGGGCTGGAAGTGCAGCCAATGGTGGAGAGCTGAGAGCCACCTGTGGGCTGAGCCTGTAACCGATACCCCCAAGTCTACCCAGGGCACGGGAAGGGAACCAGGAGTCACTGCCTGAGAGAGACACAAGCTGGGAGGCAGCGCTTCCGCCAGGGCAGGGCTGCTGAGCCTGTGAGTGACAGCCCTCCTCAGCGACGGAGCCAAGTCTTGCTGTTGGTTCCCTTACTCACGATCATGGCGTGCCCACTTCTGATGCCCCACCCGAGGCCAGGCGGCTCCTGGGGTCCGCTTTTGGGGCAGAGCGTTGAAGCTGGTTTGCGCACTTACTGGCTGAGGCTATTGGCTATACCTCCTGCAGTGCATTGCACTTGCTCTGTTTGTGCGGCCGTCAACGAAGGGCCTTGTCCTAGAAAAATATAAGTATCCTCGCTCAAGAGGCATGTGAGGCCCTCCTCCTTATACAACAGCCTTTTGAAGACTTCTTTGGCTAAGGAAGGCACGCTCGAGCAAAGGGTATTAGGGCATCATTTCAAACAAGAGGTGAGGACCCTGATAAAGAGTAGGTTTGATGTTTTAAGAGACTTTGAGGGCCTCTACCCTAGAGGCTTCGGAGTCAGCCACCCCTCTGAAAGCGTTTAGCCCTCCTCTTGCCTCACTCCAGGGTCTCTATGGCTATCATAGGTTAGTTCACTTGCTGCAGCAGCCACGAGGAAAAAAGTCAAAATTGTAGGATACAACAACTGAGACTTTTTTTTTTAATAGATTGTTCTATTTTTTATTTCAAGAGATTGTTAGTGGAATTGGTTGTAGCAATCAAACGACTAGAACTTACATAACCGCCTCAAAGTCATTTTATCAGGCTATCAAATGATAGAAGAATGGTCTTAGGTACAAAAGCCACTTCCACAGACCGAAGGCAGGCAAAAAAAACAAGCCAACCCAGGTTGCCATGGTAGTCAGGGGAATGGAAGAGTTAGAATGCTACACAAATACTAATACGGATGTCAATGTGAATCAGCGCCACCTCGACGCTCCATACACTAGCAGTTAAAGCAAGCTAGAATTGGTTCAGCCAGGTAGCCAACATCATCAACTTCACTCGACTGTTTCGGGCACCAAGATGCACCAAACTGCCCCCCACAAGCCGCGCCAGGGCCGCCAGCCGGCCCCCCTAGCAAACTCTGCCTCAACCCTCCCAGTCCCTGTGCACCATATGTTGCTGACAAAGAAAACTTACCCGGCTCAATACCCTTGCAGCAGCACCCCGCCCAGACCCACTCACCTTACCCCCACACAAATCGTCCAGCACTGTCAGGCGCGCACAAGTGTAGATTGACAGATTTCTCAATCACAAAGCATGAAATATTTCAGCAGGCAGGCATTCAGAAATCCTCCCACCTTTCAATGGTGAAATATTCACGGAATGTATTTCGGAACGCTGGTCTGCAATATATTTTTCCACTCTTGGCAGAACTCTTGGTAAGCTCTTGATGTGAAGTAGTAACCAAATCTCAAAAGATTGAGTCGGATGGCAAAACAGTTTTACAATATGTAGTAGGTAAATCACGAAACTTCATTACTAAGTTAATTATTTATCAGACCAAGCACCTTCTCCTTCCTGTGTTAATTTCGGACATTAACAGCTCACAGGGCACCAGGAAATGTCAGAGTTTGCGTCACTGCTCATCTGATGTCATGCCTTCTTTCTTCTTAGGCCAAGGGGTCTTCAGGGGGGCTTACATTGCTTAAGAGCTAGTAATACCTTTGTTTGTATCCCTTGTGCATCGAGCGCGGGTTATTTACTAATGTACGTTTACTGTGTCAAGGGGACTTGGGCGTTATCAATGTTCTTGTCTGCAGCGGAAATGCACTCACATATTAAAGGGGATTTGTAGCGGAGGTGATGAGCTACTCAGCCACCCCTCTGAAAACATTTAGCTAGCTCCTGCTGCTCTCACCTCACTCGCTCTAGGGGTTGGTTCGAACTTCATTCACTTCTGTTGCACTGCAGCACTGCAGCACTGCCACTGGCTGCTGCCCCAGGCCAGAACTGAATCCTCACGAGACGAGCGCGTAGTGGTGAAGCGCGTGACGCATCACTACTACGTTCTCATCGCGAGGGCTGGCCAAATGATGCCCAGGGCCGTCATTGGTAGCGCTCGCGCGCTACAAGATTGACGGCCCTGGAGGCTGGGACGCACCAACAGTCAAGCAAGCACAAACGCGGGACGGACGTCGCGGCGGCAATTTGGCAGCAGTGTGTGGCTGCTTGCACTTTCAAATTGGGCCGCGCGCGCAGCACTGGTGGCCCGTTGCGGCGGCCTTTATAATTTATTTGGGGAACACTGTGTCCCCAAATAAATTATAAAGGCCGCAGCGGCCGCAACGGGCCACCAGTGCCATACGTCCGCCCCCAAAAAAGTGCCGCCTGGGGCGGACCGCCCCCACCGCCCCCCCCTAGCTACGCCAGTGCACCAGGACAGATTTTTAATGTGCCGTTTTAGGCTCAACCTGTTACACCACATTTTAGCTTATCCTCCAGGTTTCACAGTAACGGTTGAGCAGAAGGGTGCCTGCGGCTGCGACAATAGGTCTCCGCAGGACACCCTTCATTTTGTACTTCTGTGTTCTTTTTATCAAATCCCCCGTCGCAAATTTCTTGTTCATATCCTAAAGGAGGCTAAAATACGTGAAGCCAAGAGTGCCCTGAATTTCTTACAAATGGCCGTGGACACCCGCACTTTGTGCTCGATTGTAAATTTCTTGAGAGTGTCGGTAAGATTGAGGAATACCCGTGACTGAATAATGATAAATTAATAATGTAATGTGCCCTTTGCAAAGTGCCTTTTTAAAGTTTCGTTTTTAACCTGTTTTTAATGTCCATCGGCTCAGATCTAATGTAAATATACTGTACACTGTATATTGTATTTGTATTTTGTACTTTTTATGTTGATTTTTAATCAGCGAAATAAAGATTTACTGAACTGACAGCAGCAGTGTGGTCGACAGGAAAGTTGTGCAGGCAAGTGCCCTCTCATGGGTTCTGGCTGACTTATATCTGTCTTGCTGGGGGCTTTCATTTACAGGAGTACAGAGTGATTGGTCAGACTCATTTGCATCCTACGTTTCCTCCAAGCCCTGTAAACATACACCATTGACACAAATTTGCATGGTTCAAATTTTGAGCATCATAGCAAGGCAAACACCACTTTGCAACATTGTAATTTTTGGGCCAACTGACTTTTCCAGCCCACATGATGGCCACATTGCAACTGAAATCTCTGTATCCATGACAACCAGCATGCATTTTGGGCTTAATACTTGTCCCCTATGTAATTTTTGATTCCAAAAAACATGTACAGTGCGTTTCACACATACCCGTACATGTACGGCACCACTACTATAGTGATACGTACCACTATAGTACAAGCGTGTGTGTACGGTCCGTACCACGCGTACTCCCACGGCAGCACTACTATAGTGATACGGATCGTACACACGACTTGTGTACGGTCCATACCACGCGTACTCCTACGGCAGCACTACAATAGTGATACGGACCGTACACACGCCCTCCAAGCGTGTGTACGGTCCGTATCACTATAGTAGTGGTGCCGTAGGAGTACGCGTGTGTGTACAGTCCATACCACGCATACTCCTACGGCAGCACTACTATAGTGATACGGACCGTACACACGACGTGTGTACGGTCCGTACCACGCGTACTCCTACGGCACCACTACTATAGGGATACGGGCCGTACACACGACGTGTGTACGGTCTGTACCACGCGTACTCCTACGGCACCACTACAATAGTGATACGAACCGTACACACGCTCTCAGAGCGTGTGTACGGTGCGTTTCACACGCTTACACTGGTGATAGGAGGCGCACATGAAAGGAATGGAGGTCTCAGACTCGCACAAGGCTGTTCATCAAGTCATTGTCATAGCAGACTTTCATGTGCAGGGCCTAGGTGTGCCAGGCAGTGATATTGCACATGTCTCCTCATGTAGTTGCACAATTAATGTGTGATGACCTGTGTACACATGTCATGTGTGATGGGGCACTATGTGGCACACTTCCCCTTCACACTTTGCACATGTGTGCCTGTAGTACAAACGTGTCAAGCACAGCATCACTGGTATGGCACAGTCACCACCACCCGCAACTGTCCCCTGATGCCAGGGAAACTAACAACTGTCATTTAACGATCAGCGTGCCCCGATGTGACTATGTCATGTGTGTGTCATGTGTTCCCATGAGCTTGCTGTTGGTGTTCCGTCAACTACATCTGCTGTTGCTGCATGCAACATGTGTTTGTGTGGAGATGGGCATGGCACACATCTACGCACACCATGCCACATGTGGATTCCCACGTAAGCAGTGTCTGTGTGCATCGAACATGATATTTTGACATGAGGACATATCTGCGTCGTCTCAATGTCTGTGTTTTCTGTTTTCACGTGTCCCCCTTCATCGCAATGTGTGTGATCTGTACATTTGACATTCCATGTGACCTGTGCGTCTAGCTTGCCGTCAGCTGTCTGTATGAGATGGCATCCTTCAAATGCAGATATGTGGATGTATGTCACTCCTGTCATGACTCTGGCTGTTCACTCAGACTGGCCCCAAGCTCGTTTCAGGGCATGTCATGTAGACTTGCCAATCAACGAGTGTATCTGGCTTTTCGTAGGAGTATCACCGAGCTGGCATACGTGTCCTGGATGTATTGCACGGACCAGACTCTGTATTCAGCAGATGTGTAGTAGCAGTTGAGCATGTGCTCTGTTCATTGACATTGATGTTGTTATGCTCTCAATCTTCGTTATTCACTACAATTTTCTGCAGGGCACCGCCTGTCCCCCGACCAATGCCAGACTTGGGTGCCATGAGGGAACGTGCCTGCATCCGACGTTACAGATTCACTCAACAGTTGATTGAGGACTTGACCGTCAAGGTGGCACCACACCTCCAACCGCGACACAGGTATCCTACTGTGCTGACCCCCAAGATGAAGGTGATGGCAGCCCTACATTTTTTTGCCACAGGTACGTTTCAGTTCACCATAGCTGATGTTGTGGGCATGTCACAGACAATGTTCAGCCGTGTCCTGCGTGATGTTTTGGCAGCCATGTTGGAGCACCTTGATGAATTCATCCATTTTCCGACTCCTGAGGAGTTGACAGGTGTCAAGGGTGATTTCTATGCCCTGGGAGGGATGCCGCATGTCATTGCGTCCATTGATGGGACACATGTGGCTTTGGTACCACCACAGGCACAGGAGGTAGCCTATCGCAACCGTAAACATTACCACTCTATAAATGCCCTTGTGGTGTGTCTTGCTAGCATGCTGATTTCCCATGTCTTTGCACGTTTTCCAGGGTCAGCACACGATGCCTACATCATGAGGCGTAGCAGGGTGCCACAAATGATGCTGCGGCTGCACAACGAACGAGCATGTCTTGTTGGTGAGTGTACTCTGTTTGTCCTGTGTGTTGTGGCATCTGTGGCTCTTACGGCATCTCCTGACCCACTTATTTACATGATGTTTCCATGTAGGGGACTCCGGCTATCCCAACATGCCATGGCTGATGATGCCTCTCCGCAACCCAAGATCAGCTGCAGATCACTGGTACAACAATGCACATGGGCAGACCAGGCGAGTGATTGAGAGGACGTTTGGCCTCCTGAAGAGCCGATTCCGGTGCCTTCACAAGACAGGCGGGTCCCTCCCATATGCATCGGCGAAGGTCTGCAAAATCTTCCTCGTGTGCTGCATGCTGCACAACATGGCAGTGGAGAAGGCAGTGCCACTCATCCTGGAGCAGGATGAGCAGGAACATCCACCCATGGAGGATGAAGAGCTTGGTCACGAGGCAAGTGAGGAGGAGGAGGAGGAGGAGGCTATCCGGAGTCAGCTCATACGCAACTTCTTCTCATAATGGTGAGTCACTGGGTCTGAGTGTGCACGCTTGTAGCCTTGGGTGGCATGTGTTGCAATGTGTGTGTCCAGCTGACTGTATGCTAAGTGACTTAGATGTGTGTTCTGATGTGTCACTCGAGTGATGATGTCATTCCATAGATTTTAGCTGAGACACTTTCTTTTAAATTAGCATGGGGACAACATTGTTCTTGTTGAGTAAATGACCTTGTGTGTCTGTCATTCCCAGGTTCTTGCGCATGTTGTCTGCTCGTGTCATCGTTGTCCTCCTGCTATTCGTCATGAGTATTGCAACGTGTGCTGAATCAGCGTTCCATGCACGGACATGGGAAATGTCATTTTGGGTAAGGATTGCAGCAAGGCATTTTGGGTGTGGTACGTGTTTTGAATGTGTGGGGACTGCTCCTGTGCATGCTGTGTTACCATGCATACATGTCGACTCACCATGGGGCACATAACATGTAGCATGACTCCCATGAATTGATAGTCACCCTTCGTGACAGTCATCTGTAATGGTGTTTGGATTCTGATGAAGGCATCAATGTGTGTAAAACTTCCCTCTGAAACATACGGGATGCTACGGGTGGACATAGTGTGGGACATCCCCATAACAGGCTCAATGGGGAATTGCAGCCTCTCCGTGTGCAGCAGGAGGTGTGTGGCTCATCCCCTTAACTTGTGTGCCAGTTCATTTGGATTTACAACATTCGTGTTGTGAAGGGGGTGTCCAGCGTAGGTCCCGCATGTTCAGTCAAATGACCTGTGAGTCTGTTCATATTGATGCATTTCCCTTAGTGTGAGCCTTTATCATTTTGCGGAGAATCAACGCGTGAGCAGTGGCCAAAGCAGGACCTTGAATCAGGGGCTACCCTTAAATATTCAACCGGACGCCTCCAGCAGCTACTCCTTGCGTTTCCCGCTTCGCGGGAAACGCTCGCACAGGGTCCAGCGAGTAGTCTTTTACGAAGAGACTACACCTCCAACAAGGCAGTGGGGCACCCAGAACACCGCCGGCAACGCCCAGAGCAGACCAGGTGATTTAAATTCGCACCGGAGGAACAACTCTTGGGAAACCTTTATCGTTTTGCGGAGAATCAACGCGTGTGCAGTGGCCAAAGCAGGACCTTGAATCAGGGGCTACCCTTAAATATTCTACCGGACGCCTCCAGCAGCTACTCCTTGCGTTTCCCGCTTTGCGGGAAACGCTCGCACAGGGTCCAGCGAGTAGTCTTTTACGAAGAGACTACACCTCCCACAAGGCAGTGGGGCACCCAGAACACCGCCGGCAACGCCCAGAGCAGACCAGGTGATTTAAATTCGCACCGGAGGAACAACTCTTGGGAAACCTTTATCGTTTTGCGGAGAATCAACGCGTGTGCAGTGGCCAAAGCAGGACCTTGAATCAGGGGCTACCCTTAAATATTCTACCGGACGCCTCCAGCAGCTACTCCTTGCGTTTCCCGCTTCGCGGGAAACGCTCACACAGGGTCCAGCGAGTAGTCTTTTACAAAGAGACTACACCTCCCACAAGGCAGTGGGGCACCCAGAACACCGCCGGCAACGCCCAGAGCATAGCATGTGATTTAAATCTGCATCAGATACGCGCACCGCGGGACGCGCACGGGACACGCCGGGCTAAGCCTGGGCAAAGGGCGGGCCGTCTGTGGCCGTCCGAGGCTGTGCAAGGCTGGGCTGGGCCACCCCCTTGATAAGTATCTTGTGCCTGTGTGGTTTGCATTGTTTCAGTTTGGTTGTTTGTCCATAGGTGTATTTGATTCTTTCTGTTTAGAGTGCTCAAGTTAATGTCTACCCGTTCGGGTAAGAGTTTGAGAGGGAGTGCCGGGGGTGGCCCTGGGTGTGTAGCGGGTACCATGGACCAGTTCATCACCCGTGTTGGTACTGTAATTGAGAAGGAAATTGCCATGACAGAGCGGCACCTTTCTCGGGGGCTTCCTGCTGATAAACGGTCCTCGTTGGGGCCGTTGGCTTTAGTTCCATCCCCAGTACGCTCACTGGATCCTTTGGTGGCTGCCTCACCCCTTTTAGATCACCCACGGGTAGCAGCTCTAAGGGTCAGTTTGGATAAGTTGGAGGATCTAACAGCCACCAAACAGCTTAATGTTGAGAATGCTGCACCGGTCCCTCCTCTTAGTGAGCCACAAGTTCCAGAGCTCCCTCCTGCCATTACTCCCAGCATTGGGGTCTCCCTTCCTCAGCCAGTATTGACCACGATGGCAGTAAATAACCCAGCCCTCAATAAAAGGAAAAGAACTGTTAGCCCACGCAAAAGTTGCCATGCTAAACTTCACAAGAAGCTTAGGAGGTCAGGTGCCAGGGGGGGGTGGGCTCCAGAGAGAGGGGCAGGGTATTAGTTGCCCTCTGGGGGAGAAAGGGGAGGTATCCCAAGGTACCATAGTAGAGAACTCCTGTGTTGACTTGACGGCTGGTCTTGTTGAGGCTTCACCCTATGATTCTGGTTTAGAGAAAATGATAAACTCATTATTGTTGCCGCTTTTTGAGAGTGTTAAGGGGCTCTCAGAGCGGCTAGATAGGTTTGAACAGGCATCCCTGGACAATTTTTTCTCCATAAAATCTCTTATAAAATTATATTCAAGAACTAGGGAAGATGATCTTGGGGGGGAACTTGTACCCCGGGGGTCATTTGTATCCCTACAGGGTCTAACCACTGTAGCCGTATCAGCTCCCGGTGTGGTCGTGGATAATGTTCCCATTGTACACCGTGAGGTTATCTCTGGGACCGCCGGGAAGTCAGGGCCGAATAAAACAGATGGCATAGTTCGACCTAAGAAGCCCAAGGCCAGTTCCATCCTAAAAAAAGGGTCTGTGCAGACTAATGTTGCTGCCAGTAGTTGTCCAGTGACCTCATTGAGCCCTATAAATAGTATTCGTCCTGTGAAGGATCGGAGGTAGTAATGCATATGAGAGCGCACATCAAAAAGAATTATTAATTTCGAGTTGGGTATGCAATAGTATTAGTCAGAACAAAAAAATTTTTTAAGATCTCATAGCAATTTCCAATAATGGTGCCCCTCGGGATAGAAAAGTACCCTACTACCTGGGTACTAAAATAATAATAATTCTTTTTGATGTGCGCTCTCATATGCATTACTACCTCCGATCCTTCTTGTGACATTTTATGTAGGGGGCGGCACTCAGCTTTTCAGATTTGGGTTTTAGCCAGATCAGTCTCAGTGATAAAAACAAAAATAATCATATATATTACTGTTCTCGTTTTCACTAAAGATATTTGCATCACCTATCTGGGCGATGGAAACATTTGAAGAAGAAAGAAATGCTCTGCTCCAAGAACTTTTCACTGGCTCGGCACAGAGGGTGCCAAATCCCAGTAAGAATGGGGAAAAAGAAGGTCTCAAACAGAAATTTATTAAATTAGAACGGGCACGCAAACAAGAAGTGTCCAGGTGGTGGGATTCCATTATCTTAAAACGATATTTGGACATCAAACAAGTCCCACGTGGACTACGAATTATTATATTCCCCACCTTCGAAGATTTAGACGCAGATCTTTTGAAAGAATGGGAAGAATTGAATCTCTCATCCTCACATAGAATGATGGACATTCTGATAAGACATGCTGATAGAAAAAGAGAGCTGCTATTGCAGGAAATAGACAAACTCGAGGCAGAAATCAAAGGCTTAAATTTAGAGGAAGCAACGGCAAAAAACTATAGGATTTTGAAAGATGTGCTGAACACACATCAACTCTATATTAAAGAGAAAAAACTGAGAAAATTAAAAAGGGATGAGAACGACTACAAAAATGGTAGGGTTTTCACATTTGCCAAAAAATTTGATGATATACAACCTAGACAGGCAACTGTCACTAAACCCACCAAGCCAGCAAATATAGTACCTTCATCCAGTGAATCTGATGTATCTAGTATACACAGTGCAACCAACAATGAGGAAGAAACAGAATCTACCCCCACTGGCGAAGTACCTCAAACAAACTCATCCTCTTTTTTAGAGGAAATGGTGCGATACCGCAAAGGCAATCGCAACAACTATGGTCCTCCAAATGCAAAAAAACCAGGAGGGGGGGGACAAAACGTAAATCCAAGGGAGGGAGCCACAACTCGATCTGCAACAAGAAATCTGAAGAGCTGAGTGAATCTCCCATTATGTCGGAATGTATATTGAATGTTACCAATACGGACAATGTTTCAATCATTAATTTGTCTGACTGTCATCTTTCTGAAATTGATACCAACGTACTCAGTAAGGGTCTAAGTTTTTGCCCGACCAAATTACCTGATTTCACTAATGTGCATGTTGATGTGTTCAAATTTGTTCGAAAATTAAAATTGAAAAAATTTTTTGCAAATCAATCTGTACCTGTTTCTTCTCCAAAACCAGTTCCAACACCCTGTAACAAAACAATCAAAGAAATACAAGACATACATCTATTGCTATCTCTTGACGACCTCACTAGTACACCTCTTACTATGAATGATGTTCTTTCAGATCTAGACATTATGCCTGACTATTCTCTGGATAGTGGTCTCAAACAAAAATCTACCTTTACACCAAACCTACATGCGGACAATGTGGTAGATACCTTTTACAAAGCAGTAACATCTGATCTCTATAAACTGGAAGATAAATATAATCGTAACCATGGACATATTATGTACAATCTTAGTATGGAAGAGAATAAGGCTTTAAAAAAAAAAAAAAAAAAATTTAAGAGCACTCCCAGACGTAATTTTCAAGGAGGCAGACAAAGGGGGAAATATAGTCGTCATGCGTGACACTGACTATATCCAAGAAATCGAAAGACAACTAACTCTAGACCAGTCCTACACACAAGTATTGGGAAATCCCCTTAAAGAGATCACATCACTTATATGTACGAAACTAACAGGCTGGCGGGAATTGGGTTTAATCTCAGAAATAGAATACAGATATCTTTACAATCCTACGCCAAGATCGCCCTGTATTTACATCTTACCAAAGATTCACAAACCAAGCATCTTTCCCCAGGGTAGGCCAATAATATCCGGCATAGGCTCCCCTACGGAACACATCTCAGAATATGTAGATGTTTTCCTGCAACCCCTCGTACATAATCTTCCCTCTTATATAAGGGATACTGGGGACCTACTGAGTAAATTAGAAGATGTGGAATGGACCGACGACATATCATTCGTAACAATGGACGTATGTTCCTTGTACACTTGTATTCCCCTGGAAAAAGGCTTACAAGCCCTAGCAGACTGCCTTTCACATAGAGACGCAACCTTTTTTGACCACACCCAAATGCTTTTAGATCTAACACGCTTGATCTTAGAAAACAATGTCTTCCTCCATCAGGATATCTGGTATAAGCAGAAGATTGGTGTGGCCATGGGCTCAAAATTTTCACCCTCATACGCCAATCTATACATGGGCCATTTTGAGCAGAACCACCTATGGAAACTACCAGACACACGCCTCACAGAACATCTAGTCTATTGGGGTCGTTATATAGACGACATCTTTATTCTCTGGTCAGGCAGTGATGAACTACTCTCGGATCTACTAACTTCTCTTAATGACAACACATATAATCTAAAATTCACACATAAGATTAGCAAAAAAGAAATAGAGTTCTTAGATGTCATCTTGTACGTGAAAGAAAACAAAATCATTTCAAGACTATTCAGGAAACCAACAGCCTGCAACGCGGTATTACACGCCAGCAGTGCGCACCCAAAGTCTCAGATCAATTCTATCCCTCTGGGGGAAATGACCAGACTAAAAAGAAACTGTAGCGATGGAGTAGTATTCTTGAAAGAACTGGAAAATTTACATAACAGATTTGAAAACAGAGGATACTCTAGAACCATCCTAGACAGTGCTAAAGAAAAAATACAAAATATACCAAGATCGAAACTGCTATCAGCAGGGCAGAAAAGGAAAAATAAAAACGGGAAACGTAAAATTGCCATGGTGACAGATTACAGCACACACAGTCATCAAATCTATAATATTCTTCGGAAACATTGGCATATCTTAAAACTAGACAAAACGATAGAAAAACATGTGACTAAGAACCCTATGATCTCACACCGAAGAGGGACCACCCTCAGAGAACTTCTATGTCCTAGCTATCTGCCCCCCAAAAACAACAAAACAACTTGGCTACCTTCTAAACCTAATGGTTTTTATAGATGCGCTAACTGCAATGTGTGCCAGTTTGCAGCCAATAAAACAATTAACTTTCAATATAATACCACAACAAGCCATGGCATAAAACAGTTTATGAATTGTAATACTAACTTTGTGGTTTACTGTATTATCTGCTGTTGTGGGTTAATCTACGTTGGAAGCACAATTCGCCCACTTAGGATTAGAATCCAGGAACATTTCAGGGCAATAAGAAATAACTTATGCAGTTACCCCCTTGCTGTACATTTCAATGAGAACCACACACTGGCAGATATGGCGAAAATAAGGTTCCATGGGATTTCCCATACGATGAATGCTTTAAGGGGTGGCGATAGGACTCTAAACCTAAGAAGGACAGAGACACAATGGATTATTAAACTACGAGCTGTTGAAATGGGAATTAATTTTGACAAAGAGCTCCATGTTTTCCTTGCCTAATCATTTATGCCATTATTGTCCGACACAAAGAAATATGTACCGAAATGTCACAACAATGTGTGTTATTTTTTACGTATCCCTCTGTCGCCCACACAACAAGTATGCTGATATCTTTATGTTGACCCTTCCTCTTCTTATGTAACTACGATTTCTACTTACTCTGAGGTTACATATTATGTACTAATCTTTTTCTACCATTTGTAGTAAATGTTTTAAGGACGTCTTTACGCTTCTAAAATGGTTGTGTACACAATAATTCATTCATGCTACATGCCCATAACAAACTTTCTGTTTTATCTTCCCCTTTCCTGTTGGGGTTATTTATTGTTTTACATTTCTGTCTTCATTTCCCTTTATTTTTCTTTTCTTTTTATTTACTTTCTCGAATGTTTTGCTTTACGTATACGTGTGTACTGATTTTGTCTTTATTGTAACTACTATGTAAACAATGGTGGCGGGTTGATACAATTATATATTCCATCACTTTTCATTTATATATAAATTACCATCGTTAGTTACTCGCAGGAATTAGACTGAACACCTTCGAGCGAAATAGGCTCGCAGAGGGGCACATTCCGTTGTTTGTTAAGAAATTCTGTTCACTCTTTCAAGATGGCCGCCACCTTTTCGGTATGGGAGCCATAGACGAATATACTCAGTTAAATGAGTTTGTGCGGAGAGCTGACTACACACAATTCTCGTTATCTATTTTCCATGTAAATTCGGTATTACTATACCTTTTAACACTCGCAAAACAGACCTCACTTTTGGAGACAGGAGTTCAGTAAGATCGTATCTGGAATTATACCTCAAAAAAATTTCTGATAAATAGATACTTTCTTTATAACTCAAATATATTATTTTTGCGTTACCCCAAAGCACTTACTTTTGGATATTCACGACCGTATAAATCAACTATCTGTATGAGCAATATGAGGGCACCTTCACCTTTTAAAGATGGCTACTCCATTTCTACAATTCTGGGGTGGAACTGATTGGCCACATCACAACCCAAGTGACCAATCAGGGATCAACGGAACCCCACTTACGTGTTTGGAACATTTGCATTTCTCGCGCCACCTTTGAAATGCGATCCATTTAAAAGCGACCACAACTTGGTCGTCTTTGGTCTTTCATGGTGGAATAGACACGGGAGATGTCTTTTCGGTCGCGTTGAATAATTTGCACGGTAAGTGTTCAATTAGATATTTCCAATATTACTAATCACCCTTCGAGTCGGGACCACTGCGCAACGAAGGTCTTTTAAATACTGCTATCGGTTAGTGACCCTTTTTAATCTTCCTGAGTATCTCTAAAACTTTCGAGAGGTATTTCTTTGTGCTGGCCTAAGGGGGAACTAGGTAATTCTTGTAGTTTGTCTTATATGCTAAGTTATGCCCTATTAGGCCACAGCGACATCTTGCCTTAAAATAAATTTCTATATGACAAGTTAACAATCATGTTTTTGAGCCCAATTCCTTTCTTAAATATTTTGAAATTCAAAGCTTCGCGTGATTAGCGTATCATAACGCAATCAAACAAAAATTCGTTCAGATACAATTAATAAACAAATATGAGTGAAGCTCATCTGTCGCTTTCCCCTGACCAAGCTATTCTGAACCATTGGAACTCTGATGGTTTTCCCGCATGTAATTTCATGCTCTATGAGACTATAACAATATGTGCCTGAAACATCTCCTTTTAAGCAGTATCACGCAATAGGAAATTCTTTTTGAAATACTTAGTTACATAATATAAGAATACAATACTCCAATTAGCTATATTCGAACAGCCATGGATACTTTCCTATAGTCTATGCCGTCTGCTTCACCTTGCTTTGTTATGTACTTCAGTCTGTATGACTTGTATTATTTTGTTATCAAGTCATGTTTAGTTTGAAACATTTTTTTAAAATAACATTACCTTGGTGTATTTCAATACATCCTTTCTCTTGATCCATTTTCCTTTGCAGGGCTTACCATAGCCAGTTGTCTGACCCCACTTACCATGGCGGAGTCAATTATTATATGAAGTAAGGAAGTTTTTAACACCTTGTTTTAATTAAAATGATCATTCTGTTTGGAGATCTCATTTTTTCTATTTACTCTCTCACCATTTAGGTTACTAATTATTAAATAACCACACGAGGAATGTGACAACGTCCACCTTTCGAAAAAAACAACATAACTCAGTACTTTGACCTTAGTACACCACAGTATGGTCCATTAATTTCTTTTATCTTAGGTATAATAATGTACACTTTATATATTAGACTTACTCAGTCTTTTTCTGTCTCTCCACATCAATTCCTCATCTATCTCATTTTGTGTTTTTTACCCATATTAGTTACAATTGATGGAGACTCTTTAATCTTCGAGACAAGGGGTGAAAGCACTAGAACCACCCTTTAGGATACGGACAATATCTATAAACAAACTATAAGGGTAATAATTACGGGAGAGTTACCCTCTTCCCGCTTTTCCCAATTCAAATACTCACATTTATTAACCGACCTCACATCTTAATTTCAATCTCAATTGGTTTTCTGTCATTTGTCTATCTGTAACGCAACTCTCTTTTGAACTTTATACAGTATCTCCCATATTCTTGCTTGGAGCTTTTTGGAAATCATTTTGGGAACAAGTCTAAACAAACGATTGTTACTCGTATTATCTTCACTAACTTATATTAAAAGGTTAGTATCTATGCTTGACTTGAGATAATCACCAAGTTGCTCTTATTAAATGATCTACGTCTTTCACACTTGGTATGGTGATGGAATAAACAATAATTTTCCTTTTATATTGTTTTCTTTCCTTACCTATTTCTGATCTTTAGACATCACTCCTGTGACTTATCACACACTTAGTAGTCTCTCTTAATCTACATTGGTTCTTTTTGGGTTTTTTCCTTTCTCCCATTCTTCATCTTACGAATCTCCATTTTTTAATAAGTCTTTTTAAGATTAGTAAAAACTAGAAAAATGAATGTATCAAATTGCAAGATGTATTTTATCCAGTCAATTAAGATTTTGATATTTTTTCTGCAGCCCTGAGGAAGTCACTATACGTGACGAAACACGTGTCGGCTGTTATTCATCTGGACTAAGATTTGGAGACCACATGGTCTCTTGTCATGAAAAATATTGACTGTCACCCATTGTAATAGTTATCTCTGTGAACAACTGTACTAGCTATTCCTGAAGTGTCTTTATGATTGCGACTCCTTCATTTTTTTTTTTTGTAAAAATTGGCAATTAAACTATCCATCTTTTTCACATATTACTGCGAGGACCTAATCTGTTCTGTAGCCAGTTTCATTGACAATATTCTGTTCTATACTTTTGTGGTTAATAACCAAAACAAATTGCAACTGTAAACTTTGGAGTGCCGGGATAGTGTTATTCAAGTAGTATTCGTCCTGTGTCGATCAATGCCAATATTGGTGACTTGATGACAACTCAGACCACACTCTCAGGAATGGAGCTGGATGCGGGGCCGGTCCCTACTGTTAATTTACCACCTGACTGCCAGCCTTATGTGGCAGTCCTTGCTGGGGTCCCAGTCCTTAAGCCAGGATATAAAGAGACTTACGTTGAACTCAGAAACAAAACACTATTCTGGCTTAAGGAAAATAGACCTTTGGCTAGTGCTTTGGGTGGACGGGTTCTCCATGTCAGAAGGGTTAGTTGGTTAGGCACTAGGCCGAAAGATATTAGGGGGGACTGCATTATAATTAATTTTGATGACCCTAGGGTTGCCAGCTATGTATGTTGTCCCCCCTCTAGAGAGGGTAGGCGAACTGGAGGTAGTGGTGGTATTGGTATGTATGACCTTAGTTATTTTTATCCACAAAAAATCCCTGTCATGCCAGTCAGACCCCCTGTTTGGGAGGGATGGGAAGGCAGACAAGCCCATCGAAATCGGTCTCAATTTAGCCTGTTCTGGAATGATACATTTCCCCCGTCTAACTGGTCATGCCACGACTATTGACATGCTGTCTGCCAACCTACAGCGAAGCTATTTGCCGTGCCAGAGGAAAGTGATTGTGGTAATCTTGCCACAAGCCTGGTGGTAGTGAGGCCACCCTCTTTTCTTTCTTCACCTCCTGTCGTCAAGGTCGGCCTTCAAGGCCGGGAGTTCAATGGAAAATCTGAGCCTGTTATCCCCATACTGGAGGCCCCTAGCGGGGAGGGCCTAGCTTTGGGTGAGTTATCTCATTTCCACCCGGGGGACGGCCCTCTTTCAATTGGGTCTTCACTGGGGCAGGCTACAGATGGCATTAGGAGCCTGAAGGTTGTCAGCTGGAATATAGCCGGTCTGGCACGTAACATGGATATTCCCGAATGGAACTTATTTATTGAAACATTCGGGATATGTATGTTCCAGGAAACTTGGTGCCTGGAGCCCCGGCATAAAGTGGGCTTTACTAGCTATTTTGCACCTGCTATCCCATCGCCTGGAGGGAGAGGTCGCCCTTCCGGCGGCCTATTAATCTGGGTAAACATCTCCTTGGGTTATTCTATTCGATCCATAGTCACTAAGTCCCTTGACCTGCAGAGACTAATAGTCAGAGGGCCACGTGGGGGGAGGGCGCTTGAAATCCTTAATATTTATATTAGAGGTTCTAGGGGCGGTACATCGACATTGTCCCTCACGGGCATCGATGATGAGCTTAGTTCTTGTGGTGTTGACTCGTTTGTTTTACTTGCTGGGGATTTTAACTGTACTTTTGAACCCCTAGCTGTAGAAGATATATTGGGTATCCAGGAGGATGATGCTAGGCGAGGCATCCCCTACCTCTCAGTACCTTCGATTAAGAGATGGACCCAAAGTGCCATTGATCTTAATGCTCTTTCTTTGGAACATGGTATAAGGGCTGTAAACGGCAGGACAAAGTCAGACTCCGGTGGGGCACATACATTCAACAGGGTTGGTCATTCCTCTAGAATTGATTATATCCTGTTGAATTTTAAACTCTGGGGTCATTTGATGGATATGGTGGTCCTTCCTTCTACTGATAGTGACCACAATCCCCTGTCTTTGTCCCTTTCCCCTTTGTGGACTGTAGGGCCTAATGATCAAATTCCTCATGATTGGAAGTCATCTCGTGAAGTATATCCTTCAAATTGTGGGAGGCGGTTAAGATGGAGGAATATTGTTGACAATGAGGACAAGATGCAGGAAGCAAGAACAATTATGGCAAACGTCTTGTCCAGTTTGGATCTTGTCACAATTAGTCCCTACGAGATTTCCACACTGTTCGTCCAAACCACTAAAGCTTTGGGTGATCTTTTTTCAGTCTGTAATGCAAGCTCTAGGGTTATTAAAACTTGTCGCCCAAAGGGCAACCCTGGCTGGTATTCGCCTGCTTGTCGTAATGCTAAAAGGGAGTTAATTAATGCAGTCAAACTTAAGGATGGTGGTCTGATTCGTACCGCTAGGAAAAGTTACAGAGGTGTCATCTCCAGGGCTAAGTCAGACTGGGAGAACCAGTTTTTGTGCGATCTGAAACTGGCAAGCTCCGCTAGAGATTCGAAGGGCTTCTGGGAATTGATTAGAGCCAGAGACAAACCTGTGGACTCGCTCATAACATGTAATATTCCTGAGGCCTCGTGGTTCATCCACTTTTCCCGCCTATATAATGTAGCAATAGATAATGGGGAAACTTCCATCGATGCCCCCCTACTAGATCCTCAGGAGCTGAGCCTAGAATTTACGTTTACGGCCAAAGAAGTGGCGGACGTAATTAAGCGTCTTGTTCCCAATAAAGCTGCGGGGCCGGATGGCCTACCTGGGGATCTGCTAGGCGTTAACCCAGTAGTATGGGGAAACTTATTGCCTCATTACTAAATGCTAGCTTTTCTGACGCAGTTTTCCCAGAATCCTGGAGGGGCGCTGAGGTCGTCCCGATCTTTAAGAAAGGGTGTCGGGAAGACCCTGCTAATTATCGCCCCATAAGCCTTCTAGACTCTTCACAGAAAGTGGCAGGAAAGGTGGTTCTGGGGAGGGTCTTACAGTGGGCAGAGGAGAAGGGTATTCTGTCTGATTTTCAGGCAGGCTTTAGAACAGGTACTGGGACTATTGAGCAAACTTTCCAGTTGTTGATGCTTTTTTGGAAAGTGGTTGTTCTGGGCAAAGGCAGTCTGTATTTGGCATTTATAGATCTGCGGACTGCTTTTGACCTGGTTCCCAGTAACCATCTCTGGAGGGTGCTATCTGGGTTGGGCTTGCCCCCATATTTACTGTCCTTGCTAATTAAGTTGCATTCAGGAAATTACGCGCAGATTAGGTGTGGAAATCAGGGCCAAAAGACTTCACGAATACCTGTAAACAGAGGCGTCCGTCAGGGATGTGTATTAGCCTCCACTCTGTTCTCATTGTATGTTAACGGTGTGGTGGATTTCCTTCTGCAGACCCCTTCAGATGCCCCTTCGTTGGCAGGCAGGAGGGTACCCACCCTTCTGTTTGCAGACGACACCCTACTGATCTCGAAGACCCCGGTAGGTTTACAGAACCTCTTAACCAATTTCCAGTCCTTCTGTGACTTGCGGGGATTGGAAATTAATTCTGACAAGACTAAGTATTTGGTCTTGAATCCCCCAAAGAAGCTTGGTAGGCCACCGACACTAAACTCAGTTCCCCTCGAAAGGGTCAAAGAATTTGATTATTTAGGAATTCGCATCTGTGATACCATGAGATGGAATGGCCACCTCCACAAGATGTTACTGAACCACAAGAGGGTGGCGGGGGCTTTACTTAATGAACATCGGGCCTCCTCCCTCAAGCCAATCGCCCCGGTACTTGACATATATAGGGCAAGAGGCGTGAGTGCGGCGCTCTACGGGGCGGAACTTTGGGGGTTGCAAAAGGTGGACCAGTTGACGTGTTCTGAAAATAAATTTCTTAAGGACCTAATGGGGCTTCCTTATAGCACCCCAACCCTTCCACTATTGCTTGATATGGGCAGTTGTCCCATTAGTGACTTGGCAAGGTTGCGTCCTCTCCTTCTTTGGGCCCGTATTTGGAGAGTCCCCGAATTGGCCAGCTACGCAGACAGTTTAAAAGAGATCTTATCGATGCCTGGCTGGTCCAAAATTAGTTGGCTGAGGGAAGTAAAGAGATTAATGACAGATTTGGGTCTAGAAGAAGCTTGGCAGACTAGAACTGCTCCCCCTAAATCTGTTTTGAAGAAATTGTATTGGTGTTGGGTGATAGACGGGCGAAACACCAATTCCAAGCTTTTTAGGTCTACTGCTGAATTTTTGCTAGTGAAGGAGATCCCATTCCGCGAGCCCTATCTCGATATTATAACAAAATCTAGAGATAGGGCATTGTATTTTAAATTTAGAGTTGATTTACTTCCTGTGGGTGAACTGACTGCTAGGTGGAGGGTCCCAGCCCAGACTACTTCTGTGTGCCCGTATTGTTTGTCAAAGATAGAGACCGTTCCTCATTTTTTCTTCGAATGCCTCGCTTATGAAGCTCCACGTCGCAGGTGGTTGAAACCTCTCTGTAGAGAGTTAGGCACTAGACACCATAGGGAGGCCCTGCGAATTTTGAAAACGGACCCGCGGCCCCTGTATGCCTGCGGCCTGGCGAAGTTTCTAAGCTGGGCATGGTCGATTAGATCAAATAGGCTTTTGAACCTTGTTTAATTCTGGTTTTAAAATTTATACTCTTTTTACGTAATTTATTGGCGCCTTCGTTTTGTGAATTGAATGCATTCTTGTTACGAATTGGCTCCTTTTATTGTTTTAAAAATTGTTTGTGTATTTGTATTGCTTTTTAAGACAAGTTTTTCTGTTGAAATAAAGCCATTTGCCTTGCCTTGCCTTGCCTTGTAATAAAGGTGTTCCTCAACCTCCAAAGTGCCTCATCTCTGTCAATGCAGGTCTCTTGCCACTTTGCATGCGTCATCTCTGGCATAGTTGTCAAAGATTGTGCATATGAGTCTATGTGTAGTTTGGCAACATGCATGCAGTTCTTCATGGATTATAATCTCTATTCTGCATGAAGTCCATGGTTGTGTATGTATTTGGGCCGGTTGGTCCCCCCAACGGGCCGTCAACGCCTGCTGAGGGTGTGTCTCCTGTGCGCAGCTCGGCCTTCTGTTTCCTGATCCTGTGTCAGTCATCTTTGGTGATTGTTCATCCATTTTCTCTGGGTGTGCCATGAGAAACCGGACACTCCTTCCTTTACATACGCCTGTTGCAGTTGTCCTTTCTGACATCCTTGTCTTTGTTTGCTACTGTCGGCCTAGTATCCAATACATGCCGCCTGCTGCTGCGGCCCCTGCAGCAAGGGCCCACCAAGTTCACGGATTCGCCAACCCACACGCCTCCAAGATGCTCCTCCCTTCCTCCCTCCACCCATTCATTCGGCTGTCATCAGCTTGTCTGTGCCACTGTTGCAGCCACGCGGTGCCAAAGGCAGGACAGTCAGCGCATGCAATGTATACATTGCATGACCCTCATGTCCTTGCATGACCCACATCACACAACAGTCTCATGTTGCAGCCACCCTCCAAGCAATGTCCAACCGAAAATCAACCGCCTGCTCTCAGGCATACCCTAGGCGCACACACGACACCTTTGCATGCTGAGTGTGCAACTCCAACTGCCTACACAGCGCTGCCCCGCCTTCCAGGCCCTGTCACACCAACCAGGTCATGTCCCTCCTACTCCACACCGGCTCCGTCCACCAGCACGCCATGGGACTCTGTTACCTCCTCAACACAACAGGCCCACACATCACCTTCATGACAGTGACCTGGA
This sequence comes from Triturus cristatus, assembly GCF_964204655.1. NCBI lineage: Eukaryota > Metazoa > Chordata > Amphibia > Caudata > Salamandridae > Triturus > Triturus cristatus. The sequence continues at coordinate 873,253,883 of NC_140593.1, forward strand.
TGAAAGCATCCTCAGCACACAACTTCTTCATTGCCATCTCAGACGGATACAAGAGCACCCGCAGGGACGGCACTAACAATCCCGGAGGATGAATTGATATCTATTCCCAAGTACGCACTCAGGGTCACAAATCCGGTTTAGCACAAACCCCCTGCAAACCCTCAGAGTAACACTCATCTACAGATCTCCAGGCCTACATCCACAATTACGCAAAGCCATCGTCACGCACGCCCTCACATCCACAGGATACATGTGGCTGTGGGCCAGGAACTTCTGGCTGGATGAGAACCACACCAGCATCCATCATTGGTCCATCCACATCAGCATCCACGTCTCTGACGAGCAACACACTGCCACACACCCCGCTACCAATCCCCCGAAGATGCTTGATGTAAGTCAACACAGACATGCTGTGTGGGACACTGGAACCAACACCACCACCACACCCTGCAACCTCACACACTGGATCAGCAACTGAGGCAACAATCTAGCCACGTTGACGGACTTTCCTGTGACGCACATCAACAATTAAGCCACCTGGGACAAGGCAGACCTACTGGACTCATACACGTCTAGCAGGACTCTTGTGCACAGCTTGCAACACAAATAACCATCAGTGGCCTTACAACCCTGGAAAACGGCACACACAGCCATCACCATATCATCAGCAAGGACAATTGGAGATCCTTCAGATGGGGCCGAGGCCAAAAAACCGCACGACATCAAGAAGCTCATCAGCATCGTGAGTGCACTGACATCAGCTCTCCATCCAAAAGACACCCCACCCTTGCAAGGCTGAGCCAATCCCTTGCAACTTTCTAACACTGCAAGCTCATGGACATACACGCAATCCTTGGCACACAGAGGCAAAACACACAATTATACGCGGGACAAACCCCCCTCAGGTTTTGGACTTCCATCATCAGCAGATACAACACCCGGCTCATGTGCAACATCCCCTGGGGATCTCCATCAGGCACCTTCCCACACAACATCTCAACCACATCATTCCCCATCCTAGTAGCCCCCGTCCAGCATGTCATGTATGTATCATTTGAGTTAGCCACATTCCATGGTAGATAGAGGCATGCAGTGACCCAGGCCCTTCTTAGACAATGGACGGCAGGAACGCTGGCTCTCAAGGAACATCACTGTGCTTCCCTAGCCAGCTAATGTCATCAGGAAGACAGTCAACGAGCAACTGACAAACTTCCTCCACGCAAAGAGCTCCAGGCAACCTGCACAAGACCGTCTTCCACAGTAATCACCCCACTGCAACCGTCATCATTGCCACCAACACCGACAACTTTGCCCTGCTCAACAATGGTGAGGCCACCCCCCTTGACCTCTCCACAGCATTATGCACGATGTGCTCACACACTGTCAGCTCACACATCTCAAACACTGGTATCCAGGGGATGGACAAGGATGAAATCACCAAGTAGCTCACCAGCAAGGCCATGGGAGTGGGACTCAAGCCTTCAGCATGTAGTATAGTGGCATCATCTGGCACATGGCCCAGGGATCATCTCTCAGCGTGTCAATCTTCAATGTGTCCAGGATGCCCCTCTCCACCATCACATGCGCACACAACCTCATCATCATCTCGTATGCCATTGACAGCCAGCTGCTCCTCACCCTCACCAAAGACGCAGCCATTGCCAGTTCCAACCTTCAAGAAGGCTTGAGGTCCGTTGATGAATGGCTGAACATCAGCCATCTGAGGCTGGACTTGTACAGGACTGAGGTAATCATCTGAGGATTGTGCCCTTACAGCTGGGTCAACTCCTTGTGTCCCACCCGCCAGGGCACTGCACCAGTACCCAGTGCCACGCACACAAGATGGTGTGCATCATGGACTCGTCGCTCACAATTGCCATGCAACTCACCAGCATCTGTACCTCATGCTGCAACACCCTCCGCATGATGCACATGATCCACAGATAGATCCACTCCAAGGCAAGACAGACCGTCCCCCAGGTCCATGACACCAGCCGTGTCAACTACAGCCCCGCCCTCTACGGAGCAAGTACTGCCAAACTCCCGGACAACTTGTCCACATCCAGGGTGCATCTGCACACCTCAGATGCAACATCCCGTGCCCCAGCCACGTCACCGTCCACCTGACATAGCTGCAATGGATCACTGTCTGCTGCAGGATGACCTTCAGACTCCTCACCCACAATTAGGAGGCAGTCCACAACCCCAGACCCCAAACCAACCTTGGACGTCTGTCATCCGAGACCCCGTTGGGCCAACTACGTGCATCCAACCTTACCCTGGCCACCATTCTTCACATCCACCGAACTCCAGCATGCAGGACATAGTTCTCCCACCTGGCCAAACATACCTGGGACTCCCTCCCCGGGAACCTCCACATGAGCCATGACCTCTATGCCTTAATGATACTCTTTCAAATGTGTCTGTCCGCACAGTATTGCAAGCCCCCCCTCAGCATCTTGAGGCCATCACGGGTGAGTATTGTGCTCCATGTCTGTATTGGATGATACATTGTGACCCATGTGTGTCCTGTACCGGACTCAGATCCCAGGGTATGGAAGGCTGGAGTTAGTTCAACACTCAGGCATAGTTTGACATTTCCCCACACGTATGTTGTGGACTCATGCAAAATGACTGCAACATCTAATTAAAGAAATGTAGTTTTATTCTCGGTAGGGGGACGTGTTTGGTGGTAAAAAATAGGTGCTATGCAGTGTGCATAGAATCCAAAGTTCACAGGGGGAGATGGGATCCCTGGCATTTGAAGTCATCAGAGTCCAGAACACAGTGTTTGTCATCATTGGTCAGACTGTGACCAGCAAGTCCATGTGGCAGAGAATGTCAGTGAATGAGGTGCTGCTGTTGCGCATGAAGGCCAGGTGCCAGGCCAGGTGACCTGGGAGATGTGGATGGTCCGCCGCCTCTCACGGTCTTTTCCATGGACGACCCACCTTCCTCACGGGACCCTCAGATGCAGGCCTTGACGATGTTTGGGACGCTCCGTCGAGCGAATCCTCCTCCTCCTCCCTCCCTGTGGCTGGTGTTGGTCTTCGCCTGGTGCCACAGGGAGGGTTGCCCATGTTGTCGACGATCCGACGGAGTGAACGGCTTATGTCCGTTTGCACCGCCAGGAGCTCAGCCAGTCTTGCCTCCATCCGTCCTTGGTGTTGTTGTTGACTGGTGTGTTGCTCGGCCGGTTGGTTCTTAATCTCTATGAGGGTCTCCACTACCTGGCTGATGGCCCTGGTGTCACGCCGGTATGCGTCCATGATGTTGCGTATGTGTGACATACGGGTCCCTTCAGCTGGCTGGTCAGGTTCTCGCCTCTGCCTGCCTCCACTCCCACCACCCCTGCCCACACGAGCCTGGCCTGCCGTTGTGGGCACATCGGGTCTACGGGACCCCTGAGGGATGGCAGTTGCGGGGTTGTCTGCCTCCTCCTGGGTGCCCGGCGAACCTTGTCCCTCCAGGTCAGACTGGCTCAGTTGTTCAGTGCGGGCAGGGCTCCTGGGTGTCTCCTGGGATGTGGCAGGAATGGGGGTGGTGGTTGGCACAGATGTACCTGAGGCAGGTGCTGCAGGGGCTTGGACACCAGAGGGTCCAGGTGGGTTGGGGTCATCCGCGGAGTGTTGAGAGGCGTCGCTGCCGGTGGGATCAGGTTCCTCCCGAGCCTGGGACTGTGATTCTTCCCCCACATTGTTGGGGGGAGATCCATGACGTTGCCCTGTGTGTGAGAGAGAGACAATGTTAATGCTGTTTCATGCGACATCCATGTTTCATACATATTCAAGTTGGCACAGTTCCTCCAGGTAGTTGTATGTGCCTAGCATTCCCCTCACTGTTCACTTGTGGATGGGTATGTTTCGGGGCACAGATTGATATGTTCTTCTGAGTGTTTGACATGTAGATTTTTGGCTTGGATGCTTCTTTGGCTATGGATTGATCTTGTTGTGTCACATGTCCATTGTGAGAGTGGGTAAATCCATTGCCTGCCCCGGGGGTGTGTGCTTGTATAAGGGGTGTGTGTGACAGGGCCTGCTGGTGGGTGTAGTGTGATTTGGCTGTGGGTCTCCCATGTGATGTATCTGTCCCCTCATGGTGCATGCTGCCATGACAGTGAGTGTGAGTTCCTGTCCTAGATATCTGAGCTTGTGGTGTTGGTGTTTGAGTTTACAGTGGTCACAGGAGGGCCTTGTGCTGGCTACAGCAGGGCCAAGTGTCAGCTACCTTGTCAGTACTTTTGCCAGTCCCTGTGCATTGAGCATGGTGCATCGGTACGTACCTGGGCCATGTGGGCTGAGGGCAATGGTGTCTGATTCAGAGTTGAACAATGTGTTTTGTGAGCCCCACCCTCCCAGCATCCCGGACATCCAGTCTTGGGTTTGTGCTTCGTGTAGCCTGGGACATGACATGGCCTTGCTTTGTGGATGGGGCATACACATGTTATTGGTATGAGCGTTGTTTTTGAGTGTGGTGGTGTCCGGTGAGGGCTTGGGGTAGTTGCGTGCATTTGGTGTAGTTGGGGCGTGGATGCCATTACCCCCATGTTACGTAAGTTGTTTGTGTACTCACCAGGCTCTGCAATTCCTTCGACTCCGTGTACTCCCACCGGGGGAAGCAGGGCCATCACCTTCTCCTCCCAGGGATGGTAATGTACCGGTCTGCGGGGCAGTCCACCTCCAGTGATGTTGCTCTGGGCGTAGTCCTCGTTCATTTTGCGCTTGACTGCTCTCCGCAGATCGTCCCACCTGGCTTGGCATTCATTCCTGGTCCTTCTGATGGGCGCAACAGCATTCACCCTATCGACGATCCTCTGCCACAGGCGTGATTTTTCGTCTATCGTGGTCTGTCTGACCAATGTTCCAAAGAGCTGTGGCTCCACTCTGATGACTTCGTTGACAAGGATGTCCAGCTCCTCCCTTGTGAACTTTGGATTCTTGTCTGTGGGCATGGTGTGGGGTGAGGGTGTAGATGGTTGTGGGTGTGTGGGTGTGAATGTGAAGGTGTGTGTGGGAATGTGAAGAGGGGGTATGTGTGAAGGAGTGTGTGTGAAGGCGTATATGTTAAGGTGCATGGGTGCAGTTGTTGGGGTATGCTCTGTAGCTGCAGTGAGTCTGTTGCAAAGGCTCATGGTTTGTGTGTGTGGTCCCCTTTTATTGGTCCATTAGTGGGTGTGCCTGAGTTTGAAATTTTGGTGGGTGTGTTATAAGAGGTGGTTGTGAGTTTGGGCCTGTGTTTGCCTGTTTGGATGTGCCAGGTCAGTCATTTAGATGTATTTTCTACTGTAGACGTGTTTTGTGGTGTTGTGCGAGTCGAATTGACCCTCCTTGTGCTGTTTTACAGTGTCCTGGTTCAGTACGAGTCGTTTTCGCGTATGTAAGGTGCGTACATATACGCGATGTTGTTGTACCGTGCTCGCATATGCAATGTTGTTGTAAGGTTCGTACATACGCGATGCTGGGGGACGGTGCTGGGGTACGGTGGTGGGGTACGATGCGTCCAAGTACGGGGCTGGGCTACGGTGGTGTGGTACGTTGCGTCCAAGTACGGGGCTGCGGTACGGTGCGTCCAAGTACGGGGCTGGGGTACGGTGCTGGGGTATGGTGCATCCAAGTACGGTGCTGGGGTACAGTGGTGGGGTACGGTGCGTACAAGTACGGGGCTGGGGTACGGTGGTGGGGTACGGTGCGTCCAAGTACAGGGCTGGGGTACGGTGGTGGGGTACGGTGCGTACAAGTACGGGGCTGGGGTACAGTGCTGGGGTATGGTGTGTCCAAGTACGGGGCTGGGGTTCGGTGCATCCAAGTACGGGGCTGGGGTACAGTGCGTCCAAGTACGGGGCTGGGGTACGGTGCTGGGGTACGGTACGTACAAGTACGGGGCTGGGGTACGGTGCGTACAAGTACGGGGCTGGGGTACGGTGCGTACAAGTACGGGGCTGGGGTACGGTGCTGGGGTACGGTGCTTACAAGTACGGGGCTGGGGTCCGGTGCTGGGGTACGGTGCATACAAGTACGGGGCTGATGTACGGTGCGTACAAGTACGGGGCTGGGGTACGGTGGTGGGGTACGGTGCGTCCAAGTATGGGGCTGGGGTACGGTGGTGGGGTACGGTGCGTACAAGTACGGGGCTGGGGTACGGTGCGGACATGGGGGGTACGGTGCTGACATACGGGGGTACGGTGCTGACATACGGGGGTACGTGCGGACATACACGGGGGGAGGGGGGAGGCTGTACGACTCGTATCCCGGGCACAAGTTTACCCGGATACGAGTGGTACGGAGTTCGCTCCGTACAGGACGTTTTCCATACGCCTGTGTATTCGGAAGGGCGGTACGGATCGTACTTGTGCGCTCGTACTTCAGTTTTACGATTTGTACGTAAAGCTGTCCGGGTACGTCTCGTAGACCTTTTCCTGTAGCGATTCGTATGTATTTTTCACGTACGGATCGTACTTCACCGGTGGGACGGGACTTGTACGAATCCTACGTAAAAAAATACGGATACGAGTCGTACGGGAATTTTTTTTACCCGATCGGAATCGGCACCCTAATGTTTAACGTTAATATTGTTGAGTGAGTTAAACAAGGCTTGTCTATAGAAAGGTGCAATTAAGGTGTATTAATGTGAAAGTGCAGTATGGGGCGCTTGAAAACAACCAAAAATTGAAATAGTGAAAAAAAAATGCAGGCTTCTGTGAAGCGGGGGAGGGGACAAGGAACAAGCATATTTCAAACTTATAGTGCTGAGTTAGTGGAAAACAGTTTTGGAAATTAACAGCGCCCGCTTTGCACGGCCTCTGTGCATGGGGTTGGTCATATTTATAGCCTACGTTCATTAAGTGAAAGCGCGCATGGCGTGCTGTAAATACCCCCCAAAAAACAGCCGCCATTGCTAAAGCAGGTGTGCACTCTTTACATTAATTGCCATTAAAGAAAATAGTGCTCACCGACTAGATAAAGCAGGCCGTGTAAGACCACAAGTAAAAAGTCCAGTCGTTATGGAGGTTACAAATACAGACAAGGCGGTACCAAGGAGGGACTAGTAAGCTTATTCACGAATACAAAGTAATGATTTTGAAAGGACTGTAGCAGGAGCCAATTGAAAAGATGGGTGGAGAAAAGGGTGGAGCTTTTATTCCATTCCTCAATTCAGCATATGCTCACAGATCAGCGCATGCGCTGCCCAGGCTCGACCTAAAAAATTGCTTTAGAAATTAAACACGCGGTCATCAGCTGTCTGCCCTGCTGTGTTACACGGCTGAAGTTCTGCAGTCACACACAGTGAGAGTCTCATTCTGTCTGCACTGAGGTCGCATTGTGTAGTTCAGCGACGACATACTTTTTGAAATAATACCGCACTTGCTGCTGGCTGTAGTGCCTCAGCCTCTTAGACTGCGTGTTTGACAGTTGATAGTGAAATCTTTGTGTGAGAAAAGTCGAGTTGGAATTAATTTATAAGAGCGTAAGAGTTTCATTATGAACAAGCATTTGCAATGCAATAGGTCTCGCATATACGCGAGTTTGAGCTATTGGCATTGAAAATGACAATGCCTTTTATTTAAGTTTTGGCTTTGAAAACATAAATAAAATGCTTTGTCATTTACAATGCCAATAGCTTAAACTCGTAAGACGAGAGCAGTGCATGCGCTGCTTATGTCACGAGACCTAAAAAGCTCTAATCTTGTCATATTTTTCTTGAACGTGTAAATGGTGCACGTTTATTAATTTTCTCCCAAAAGTGTTGTATTCTGGTTTCTAAAGTCACTAATGATTTTAAATAAAATGTCTCTCCATCTCGGCTCTATAATAGATTTCTGCATATGGCATAGTTTACCCTACCGAACTCAACCTTATAATTGCCCCCCCACTTTGGTAGAGACTATGCAGGTTTCCTTTACTTGGCCTTGGAGTGCCCACCTATATACAGGTTTTGGTTGATCGTGATACAGTTGGTTGGAGATATGATGCTGAAGTCGAAATACAGAACTCTCCCGTTTTGAAGAAACCAGTGCACTGAATGAAATTTGGAGCGGCAAAGCACATTATTTTGAAGAGCTGCCTCACTGGGACAGCGCAGCCAATGAACTACTGGCAAGTCTTTTCTCCCATGGTAGTCACTGATTGCCCAATAAACCAATAGCGATGGAGAAATCCCATACCCAATCCCATGCTAAGAGATCCTCCCACCAATCCAAGCGTATCTTGCTCTCCCACCACTGATAGAATCAAGTTTCTTTGGCGTGATTGGTTGCAACCACGGGTGTGTGTGGTTGTGCTCCGGTGTTGTAACCGGCTCCTCACCCTGTTGATGGGACTGAAGCCGCCCGTTAAACTGTAATAACAGTCAGCGGCTTCCGTCTGAAGTAATGACTGTCCCGGGACAGTGAGCCCAGACAGGTGTCAGCCACTCAACTGTGGTGTAAAGAATCAGGAACCACACACACGCTCACCCCCTCACCACTCCCGCCCCTGCTGCGCACAAATACTGCCCTCCTTCCTCCTCGCTAGCAGGCTGGCTCTGGGCTCTGAGCAGCGCAGAGACCCGTCCTTCCCTCCAGTCGGAGCGCATGCCTCTCTCTCCCTGCCAAGCATGCTGCCGCGGGCGGGTCCGGCTTTTGTCCAGACGAGAGCGATATAGTTCGAGGGTATATCAAAGGGGAAAAATTAAAAAGCTTTCAATTGCGCATTGTACTGATTTAAAATAAATGTACTATTATTTTTGTATTTAAGATATATGGGCACCGTGCTCCGATGTAAACTCGCGGCATTATGCCAGTGCCCCAATGCAAACAAAAAAGTGCATCGGGAGCAATAAAGGGGAGAATGTCACGTCGCCGGTAAAAGATCAAATCCCGGCGGGCGTGGCTAAAACGAGACAGGGTGGCAACAAGCAGCGATTGACATGCCTTGTATGCAATCATTGCACTGCCTTCAGCATGATTCGTGACGCCAAACGACGCGCACAAATCAACACTGAAGGCGGAGCTGGGACGAGGCTTCTTGGAATCGTATCGATTCCAACAAGCATTTACAATGCAATGGTCTCGGCATTGTTAAAGTTAGAGCTATTGGCATTGCTCATGACATTATTTTTGTTTATGTTTTTGTTTTTGAAAACATTTCAAGAAACAGCATTGTTATTTACAATGTCAATAGCTTAATCACTCGCAAATGCGAGACCTATTGCATTTGCACCCACACAGAGCCACACACACAAAGCCACCCACACACACAGAGCCACCCACACAGAGCCACTCACATAGAGCAACCCACACACAAATAGAGCCACCCACAGAGCCACCTACACACACACACACGCAGTAGCCCACTGACCTATTTACATTATGTGCACTTTGTGATCTGTATGGTACATGTTCTTTGCTGCAGGCACATTAACCCTATGTGCTATCTTTCCAGGAGTCAAAACTTCCACTAGACAAAACTCCGATCTCTCTCTAGGAAGAACATTAAACACCAGAGTCATCATGACATTTTTATTGTTGCCGAAAATTGCTGGAGGCCAGAAAGGAGGCAGCAAGCGCTTTTAAGTCTCACCGGTTGCACTGCCCTAGAGCTGGCCCTCCTCAAGGGTCCTGTGACCTAAGTGACAGAGTCACTGTTGTACTTGGCTGTGCTGCTTTATTGTTGTTTTCGTGCAACTACCTGTTATTATTTGAAGTATGCTAGCCTTGCTGTGTGTTTCTTGTTTTTCGGTTGAGTCAGTTTACAGTGGCTGCCTGAGGCTCAGGTGGCACATGCTGAGGTCTCCAATCTGTTATACTAAAATAACCCTTTTAAAACTACCTCCTTGAGTTTCGAGTTTCGGATGGAATCCACCTTTGTTACACGTCCCCACCGGGCTTGCAAGTGATGCATAGTGACTGCGATACTCGAGTTTCACAGACCCAAAGCAGGCAAAACTTTTAGTGAAGCAACGCCTGCAAATAGGAAATATTTGCAGGACTCCCGAGTCATGTTAAATTCCTCATTCCTCGGGGAAAGCTCGTGATTGCCCGATATTTTTGCAACCTGGAAGTACTCATCATACCTCCGTTGCTACTTCCGGGTGCAGGATACCTTTACTGTATTGTACTAGTACTTAATTGGCGCATAAGTATTATTGCACTATGCAATAACCAGTGTTTCTGTATACCTGGGACGAAGACAAGTAATGAAAATAACCAAAGGGACCTGACCAGGGAAAATCCCTGATTTAGTAGCCATGAGAGAATTGGCAAGGAGTGATGAAGAGCAGGCAGACGATTCAAGGTCCGTGCTTCGGGGAAGCTTGCCCCAGTTTATTGGCGACACAGAACAACTGGCTTAATATTTTTTTTCCAAGTTTGGTAAGCCATGTAACAACACCAATTAAACTGAGGTGTGGTGATCCTGTCGAAGGTTTGAGTTTAAAAGTTCTGTCACCCGACTGATCCCCATTTTGTCTAGATTTGTGGAACCTGGTTACAGCTCCGTTGGTGCCCTGAACCTATACATTATGTATAGTATGATAGTTCTTCTGTCCATTACCGAAGTCTGTCGTGTGTGTCACCTGAGGGATAATCGACTGTAAGATGTATGTTGTTACCTGGCGGTTAGCTCGTTTGTGCCAAGCTACAGTCCGCCCAGGTCTGTCGCTTCAGGGCTGGCTCTGTGGGGCAGGCCGGAGTCCGTGAGTTTCTGAAGCCGGTTAGGTAAGCCTGAAGTTTAAATACGAATGAGTGCGATGTCTAAGTAACTTGAGGGAGAAGTGCAGGGCTTTAAGTGGGATGAAAGGACTTGGGGGTCTCTCAAAGGGGCGCGGCCGATGTAATTAAGGGCATGGCTTAAAAATACGCAAGGTACCCCTGGAAGACTGAAGAATCTCCCTTGGAGTCAAGGAGTGACTCCCCTGCTTGGCAGGCACCAAAACTTTGCATCAACGGTCGCAAACTTTCCCGCTCCCGCCGGAGTCCAAAGTCCCTGCAGCCCCGGAAGTGGAATTCCTGACTTCCCTATGGCCATCGTGAGTCCCCAGCGACGCTGAGGAAAGTGGACCCCATGAGTGACGAGGAACAGCAATACCCGGGTACAGTGCACTATTTTCAAGTGCGATCCCTTCACGACGTTCTACGAACTTGTGCATTGGACCACGTGTGGTCCAAGCCTCCAGCAGGATTTCCTCCGAAGATCAGAGGCCTACCTCGTCCCGAGTGACAGTGGGTTCCTGTGAAGTGAATCCTCCCGAGGCGTCTTCGCGATCCCTTGTCAGTTGGCTTGTGGGTCCCCTGAAGACTTTTCTACAGAACCAAAGGGCTCCCCTGGTTGTTCCAGGCCTGCCCTGACTTACCCTCGTTGGGTGAGTCCCTCAGACCTTGCTGGTCTGCACCGCTGACTTTTTACACTTTCCACAAGACTTGCTGTTGCCAAGGCTTGTTGGCTCCAATCTGGTTGCCGACACCGCAGTAAGCTGTAGACTTCATGGGACACGCCGAATCCAGCTCCTGGTTGTCGTCGACGCCTCCTGGACCTCGTGGCTGAAGAGTCAAAACACCTGTGATCACCTGAAATCACCCGACGACTGTGGGCATCCATCTTCCTTGCCCCGGGTCACTGCCAAGTGACTTTGAACACTGTCCCTTCTTTCTTCTGAATCCATCCTTGGATTCTATCGGACACTTCTCCTGTCTTCACAAGCAGCAAGTCTTCTTTGGCTCCCGTTGAAAACGCCGCCACGACCCGACACCAAAAGACACTTATGCACCCGGCTTCCCTGGGTGAGGTAACTCCAGCACTACGGTGCTCCTGTGTGTGTTGGCTCTAGAACTACTTACCCTGTAAGTGACTTGCTTGTAGACTCTCCCGAAGTATCCTAAAACTTTAAAATTCCAACCGCGACTTGCTCCATTGAAGTCTATTGGGATACGCGGCTGTGTTCTCACACTGCATGCGTCTCACGTGGGTCCTTTACTTACCTGCCTTGGGTGGATTAGTGAGGCCCCAGCGCTTCTACAGGCCCTAGGCCTTGTCCCCTCGCAAGTCGATATTCTTATACCTCTTTTTTAGTATATGGACTTGTACGTCCCTAGGGCCAAAGCCATATAAGTGGTTAACTTGTTGTGAATTGTTGATTTTTGCATATGTTCCTGACTTCTAATCTCATAAAGAGATTAGTAGAATGTGTTAGAAATAAATACATATATATTTTATATATATACCTGTGTGGTGTCCTTTCATTTGGTAATTCAAGAGATTATAAGGTAAAACAAGCTGCTTTACATTCCTCTAGAGACTTAGCCTGAAGGCTGCTGTCCACAGCTACAACTAGATACCTTTCTTTAAAAGGTTGTCTTAAACCTATCTACCATAAGAGTCGAATTGGACTGGTGCAAGGTGGCCACTTTAACAAGTGACCAGCATATGCCAGGCCAACTTCTCACATTGGTGGGCAGCGTGTGGGATTACAGCTTGCCATTGTTTTACCAGAAAATCTCTATTTGAAGTACTAACTGAAAACCACTAAAGGTACTCAAGGTACATAAAAGTCAAGCTTAGTATCAATAAGTTCTACTGAACTTAGAGCTGTGTGTCAAGGGATAGCACACCCTTTCTACAGCTCAAGCTAGGATCAGTAGGCCACAAACTAGTGTAGGTAGTACAACACTGCACAACACTAGAATGTCCTTAAGGGCTGGAGCCAGTGGGTCCACCCAACCTCAGTATAAGGACATGACTTTCTTTGACTTGAAAGCCATGTGTGCTGCAAGGCACCTGAGGATAGGACAGAGTCCCTCCACACTACACCTGGTAGATCTGCTAACAACAGATGATCTTAGATTAGCTCTAGGAGCTACTAGGTCTGAATCAGGGGGTGGGTCAATCATAGTCTCTGGCTCAGATGATGAAAATCAAGATGACCTGGACTCTGTGGTTGAAGGGCCAGATCCACGGGGATCTGTAAAGGACAGAGGAATGCTCCCTAAGAGAACTGACGAAGTGGAGGAGAGGCCTAGATCCCCTTCAAGGGAATCTGACCACTCATATCACTCTGGCAGGGAATCTGTCCAGCAGAGGAACTTATACCTTCCTAGAAGGGAAACCTCCTCTGAAAGAATGTACAAACTGCTGCAGTATGAGGAAGCAAGATTTGCCCTCAAAACCAAGCAGTTGGCATTACATAAGGAAGGCTTTGAGCTCCAGAGAGCTTCTAGAATAGAGGGTTTAGAACCCCCTGTTGGCAGCAACAGTGTCCCTAGAGCCAGAGATTACATTCCAGACCATAGGAACCTGTCCAAGGTTGTTCCTCCCTACCAGAGCGGGGATGATATCCATAAATGGATAACTGCTATGGAAAGGGCCAAAGGAGTACAAAAGGTCCCCCAAAAGCAGTGGGCAGCAATCTTGTGGCTCTCCTTTTCAGATAAAGGTAGAGACAAGCTCCTCACTGTTAGAGAAGTGGATGCTGATGATTATGAAGTCCTGAAGAGTGCATTGATAGTTGGGTTTGGCTTAACCACTGAACAGTACAGGTTGAAGTTCAGAGACACCCAGAAAGCACAGACTCAGGACTGGACTGACTTTGTAGATTGTGCATCCAAGGCTCTGGAGGGTTGGCTGGTTGGTAGTAGAGTTACTGATTTTAAGGGATTGTATAATCTTAGGATGAGAGAACAGATCCTTAATAATTGCCAGAACCAGTTGTTGCATCAGTACCTGGTGGACTCTGATCTGACCTCTCCCCAAGAATTGGGAAAGAAGGCACACAAATGGGTCAGAACCAGGGTGAGGCAGAAAACCCAGAACCAAGGGGGTAACACTAAGAAGCAGGATTCTAAGGGCTCTGAGAAAGCTGGGGATAAGTTAAAAGCACAGAAGTCTTCACGAGGGCCCCAAAAATCTGCATCTGGTGGGGATTCACAATCAAACAAAGGAAAAGGCCAAAAGAAGCCATGGTGCAAATTCTGTAAACAGAAAGGGCACTGGGCTTCTGACTGTAACAAGTCCAAAGACCATACCAACACCACTCCTGCCCTTAGGCAACTGTTCCCCCTAGTTTAGCAACTAGTGGAGGTGGTAATCAGAATAAGGGTGTAGTAGGGTTGACCCTGGGTTCTGAAGTGGACTCTGGCCTAGTCAGAGTACCCACTCAGGCATTGCTGATTTGTGATGGAGACATTGATATGTCCTTCCTAATGAGCCCCGGTAATCTGGGCAAATACAAACAGCAGCCTGTAATAAATGGCAAACAGGCTTTGGCATTTAGGGACACAGGTGCTAGTGTCACCATGGTGGCAGAGGATCTTGTGGACCCTGGACAGATCATCCTGGGTGAAATGTACCAGGTTACCAATGCAAGCAATGTCAGGACCAACCATAGTCTGGCAGTTGTGAATTTCTCCTGGGGAGGGGTAACTGGCCTTAAGAAGGTTGTAGTCAATGCAGACCTCCCTGTCGAATGTCTATTGGGCAATGATCTAGAGACTTCAGCCTGGTCTGAAGTAGAGTTACAGACTCATGCTGAGATGTTGGGCATACCTGCAGAGGTATTTGCTGTGACCAGGTCACAGGCCAAAATGCATCAAACTGAACCAGCTCTGGATCCTGAAAGTATGGACCAGGTGCTACTCAAGAGGAGGAGCAGTAGGGTTAAGGCAGTGCCTTCCCTTCTGTCTCAGATCACAGATTCCCCTCCTGAGGGAGGAGAGGCAGATCTTGAAGAAGGAACTGCCCCAGAGGGACTTGAGCCTGATCAGGTTGAGTTCTTGAGGGCAGGGGGACCTTCTAGGGAAGATCTGAGCAAGGAGCAACAGTGCTGCCCCTCTCTTGAACCCCTCAGACAGCAGGCTGCTGCTGAGGCTGCTGGGAGTGCTAGTGGGTCCCATAAAGTTTATTGGGATGAGGGATTCCTATATTCTGAGGCTAGAGATCTAACCCCTGGAGCCACCAGGAGGTTGGTAATACCTCAGAAGTTTAGGGGGTTCCTCTTGACCCTAGCACATGACATCCCTTTAGCAGGACACTTGGGCCAAAACAAGACCTGGGACAGGCTTGTTCCACATTTTCATTGGCCACATATGTCAGAGGACACCAAGGAGTTTTGTCGCTCCTGTGTCACTTGCCATACCAGTGGCAAGTCAGGTGGCACAACAAAGGCCCCCCTGATACCACTAATTGTGGTGGGGGTACCCTTTGAAAGGGTAGGGATTGACATTGTTGGTCCCCTTGACCCTCCCAACAGCATCTGGGCACAGATTTATCCTGGTGGTAGTGGATCATGCCACCAGGTACCCAGAAGCAATTCCCCTGAGGACCACCACAGCCCCTGTGGTGGCAAGAGCCCTCATTGGAGTTTTCTCCAGAGTGGGTTTCCCAAAGGAGGTCATATCTGACAGAGGTACCAACTTCATGTCAGGATATCTAAAAGCAATGTGGAAGAAGTGTGGTGTAACTTATAAATTCACTACTCCCTATCACCCACAATGCAATGGGTTAGTTGAACGTTTCAACAAAACCATATAAAGGGAATGATTAAAGGCCTCCCAGAAAAGCTTAGGCGAAAATGGGACCTTTTACTTCCCTGCCTTTTGTTTGCTTACAGAGAGGTTCCACAGAAGGGGGTTGGTTACAGCCCATTTGAACTTCTGTTTGGGCATTCTGTAAGAGGCCCATTATGTTTGGTGAAGGAGGGTGGGAGTTACCTATCAAACCTCCCAAACCGGATGTGATGGACTATGTACTTGGTCTCCACTCCAGGATGGCCGAATACATGAAGAAGGCAACTAAAAACCTGGAGGCCAGCCAAGAACTTCAAAAAACTTGGCATGACCAAAAGGCTGTGCTGACTGTATACCAGCCAGGACAGAAAGTGTGGGTGTTGGAGCCTGTGGCGACAGCAGCCCCCCAGGACAAATGGAGTGGCCCCCATACAATTGTTGAGCAAAAGGGAGAAGTCACCTACTTAGTGAATCTTGGAACTCCCAGGAGCCCCCTTAGGGTGCTCCATGTCAACAGATTGAAACCATATGTTGACCGGGCTGACATGGGCTTGCTCATGGCAACTGATGAGGAACAGGAGGAAGAGAGTGACCCTCTCCCTGGCCTGCTCTCACAGAACCGTGATGATGGGTCAGTAGATGGTGTTGCTTTGGCAAGCAGCCTCACTGACCATCAGCAAACTGAATGCAGACAAGTTCTGCAGCAGTTTTGACATATGTTTAGCCTGACCCCTAGTCAGACTTCCTGGTGCACCCATGAGGTGGCCACAGGAGACAGTCTGCCTGTCAAGAGTAAAATCTACAGGCAACCTGACCATGTCAGGGACTGTATCAGGACTGAAGTCCAGAAAATGTTGGAACTAGGTGTGATTGAGCCTTTAGATAGCCCTTGGGCTAGTCCAGTAGTCCTTGTGCCCAAACCTCATACCCAGGGTGGTAAGAACGAAATTGGGTTTTGCGTAGACTACAGAAGCCTCAATGCAGTCACCAGGACTGATGCCTATCCAATTCCCAGGGAAGATGAACTGATTGATACTTTGGCCTCAGCCAAGTATCTGAGTACATTTGTTCCTACCAGCTGGCTATTGGCAGATCAGGTTAGCTGAGGATGCCAAGGCTAAAACAGCATTTTCGACCCCTGGAGGAAACTACCACTTTGTGGTGATGCCCTTTGGTTTGAAGAATGCACCTGCCACTTTTCAGAGGTTGGTGAATAAAGTTCTGACAGGAATGGAAACTTATTGCTCAGCTTATCTAGATGATATTGCTGTCTTTAGTTCCTCCTGGCAGGATCACCTGGTCCACCTCAGAAATGTTTTGGAGGCTCTGCAAAAAGCAGGCCTCACTATCAAGGCCACTAAGTGCCAGATAGGGCAGAGTCAGGTTGTATACCTGGGCCACTTTGTAGGTGGAGGCCAGGTTCAGCCTTTACAGAGCACAATCCAAACCATCATGGAATGGGTAGCTCCAACCACCCAGACACCAGTGATAGCCTTTTTAGGCCTGACTGGGTATTATATGAGGTTTGTTAAGGGATATGGATCTATAGTGACTCCCCTTAAATGATCTTACCTCAAAGAACATGCCAAAAAAGGTTCAGTGGACAGCTGGCTGTCAGAAGGCATTTGAAGACCTAAAGCAGGCCATGTGCACTGCCCCCATCTTACAGAGTCCAGACTACACCAACAAGTTCATTGTCCTAACAGATGCTTCTGAGCTGGGTGTGGGAGCTGTACTGTCTCAACTGAATGATGAAGGTGAAGACCAGCCAGTAGCTTTTATAAGCAGAAGGCTGACCCCTAGAGAGAAACGCTGGTCAGCTATAGAGAGGAAGGCCTTTGCTGTGGTGTGGGCCCTGAAGAAGCTGAGGCCATATTTGTTTGGCACTCACTTCATAGTTCAGACTGACCACAAGCCCCTCCTATGGCTCAAACAGATGAAAGGTGAAAACCCAAAACTTTTAAGGTGGTCCATTTCCCTACAGGGGATGGACTATACAGTGGAACATAGACCTGGGACCAAACATGCCAATGCAGATGGACTCTCAAGGTATTTCCACTTAGAACACGAAGACTCAACTGGTCAAGGTTAGTTTAGTGTCCCTGCATTTGGGGGGGGTGTTGTGTAGGAGAGTAGGATCTGCACTTATGTTACCCCCACTTTTTTTCTGATGTTTACACTGGTTTCTGGCTATTGCCTGGCTGGGGTCCTGCAAATCAGGGCCCCAGCCTCTCTGTTCTCTCTAAACAACTTGGAGTGCTTATTATATGCACTAGTTATTGGATACTGTGGTACCTTATGAGCCCCTAGTATATGGTACCTTAGGTACCAAGGGCATAGGTACTTCTCAGGCCTACCAGGGGCTGAAGCATGGATTATGCCACCCCTGGGAAGCAGACTAAATCTGACACCACAGGCCTGCTACTGCAGCCTGGGTGAGGTAGTGTTAGCACTCCTCACTGAGATATAGGGTCCCTATATCTCACCATACACACACATATAAACCTATCAGTCACCCCTAAGGCAGGCCCTATCAATCCTAAGGGCAGGGTGCTTGGTTTCCATGTGAGGGGGTGCCTCTGCCTGAGCAGGGCCCCTCTGCAGCTCTCAGAGTCTATTCTCTGTGGCTGTTTGTGGATGCGGTTAAACCATATACTCTTAAGTGCATTATAACCTCGCGGTAAATGCTAACTCTGGGATGTCGTGTTTGGTGTCAAACGCTTTGGAATCATACCCCCACACCAGTAACTGGTGTGGGAGTATAATCCCACCCTTCTAGAGGGGTAGACATGTACCCACTGTGGAAACACTGTAGATTCCTGAAAGAGCCCTGGCATCACAAAATGGATGCCACCAGCACAAACACTGGGCTGCCCTTCTGCTGCTGACCGAAACTCGCAGTGGAGGAGGCCCAACAATAGGCATCCTGTCACAGGGAGGTGTAACCACCTTCCAGACAGGATTTATTGTATTGGGGCTGGGTGGGTGCACTCCTAGAGTGCTTTGAAGTCCTGCACTGGGGGAGCAGTAGGCTCCTCTGTGCATATGCCAGCTCAAACCGGTTCAGGGGCTACCTGCCCCTGCTCTGGCACGAAACTGGACAAAGGGAAGTGGGTGTAGCCCCCCACTCCCGTGACCCTCCCATAGGTGGGGTCATAGAGCTAGTCCCTCCCTTCCTTCTAGTATAAGTTAGGGAACCCTTGCCATTGCAATCTAGATATCCCTGGACGACGCTCTGAAGAAGAATCCTGGACCTTCGACGTTCCACTACCTCTGGAAGACTGAAGAATCTCCCTTGGAGTCAAGGAGTGACTCCCCTGCTTGGCAGGCACCAAAACTTTGCATCAACGGTCGCAAACTTTCCCGCTCCTGCCGGAGTCCGAAGTCCCTGCAGCCCCGGAAGTGGATTTCCTGACTTCTCTACGGCCATCGTGAGTCCCCAGCGACGCTGAGGCAAGTGGACCCCACGAGTTACGAGGAACAGCAATACCCGGGTACCGTGCACTATTTTCAAGTGCAATCCCTTCACGACGTTCTGCGAACTTGTGCATTGGGCCACGTATGGTTCAAGCCTCCAGCAGGATTTCCACCGAAGATCAGAGGCCTACCTCATCCCGAGTGACCGTGGGCTCCTGTGAAGTGAATCCTCCCGAGGCGTCTTCGCGATCCCTTGCCAGTTGGCTTGTGTGTCCCCTGAAGACTTTTCTACAGAACCAAAGGGCTCCCTCGGTTGATCCAGGCCTGCCCTGACTTACCCTCGCTGGGTGAGTCCCTCAGACCTTGCTGGTCTGCACCGCTGACTTTTTACACTTTCCACGAGACTTGCTTTTGCCAAGTCTTGTTGGCTCCAATCTGGCTGCCGACACCGCAATAAGCTGCAGACTTCGTGGGACACGCCGAATCCAGCTCCTGGTTGTTGTCGACGCCTCCTGGACCTCGTGGCTGAAGAGTCAAGACACCTGTGATCACCTGAAATCACCCGACGACTGTGGGCATCCATCTTTCTTGCCCCGGGTCACTGCCAAGTGACTTTGAACACTGTCCCTTCTGCTTTCAGGTCTTCTTTCTTCTGAATCCATCCTTGGATTCCACCGGACACTTCTCCTGTCTTCACAAGCAGCAAGTCTTCTTTGGCTCCCATTGAAAACTACGCCGCGACCCGACACCAAAAGACACCTATGCACCCGGCTTCCCTGGGTGAGGTAACTCCAGCACTACGGTGCTCCTGTGTGTGTTGGCTCTAGAACTACTTACCCTGTAAGTGGTTTGCTTGTAGACTCTCCCGAAGTATCCTAAAACTTTAAAATTCCAACCGCGACTGGCTCCATTGAAGTCTATTGGGATCTGCGGCTGTGTTCTCACACTGCATGCGTCTCCCGTTGGTCCTTTACTTACCTGCCTTGGGTAGATTAGTGAGGCCCCAGCACTTCTACAGGCCCTAAGCCTTGTCCCCTCGTAAGTCGATATTCTTATACCACTTTTTTAGTATATGGTCTGGTACGCTCCTAGGGCCCCAGCCATATAAGTGCTTAACTTGTTGTGAATTGTTGATTTTTGCATATGTTCCTGACTTCTAATCTCATAAAGAGATTAGTAGAGAGTGTTAGAAATAAATACATATATATTTTATATATATACCTGTGTGGTGTCCTTTCATTTGGTAATTCAAGAGACTATAAGGTAAACCAAGCTGCTTTACATTCCTCTAGAGACTTAGCCTGAAGGCTGCTCTCCACAGCTACCACTAGGATAGCTTTCGTTAAAAGGTTGTCTTAAACCTATCTACCATAAGAGTCGAGTTGGACTGGTGCACGGTGGCCACTTTAACTAGTGACCAGCATATGCCACGCCAACTTCTCACAGGCCGCCGCTATTAATGGCCTTTTAATTAATAATCACTTGTAAGTCAATACATTTTTATTAAACTGTGCCGGCTTCTGATTTCTGGACCTCGGTGCAGTTTGTCCGACCCAAGACGAATCCACTTTTGTAGCGTGGTGGCATGATACATCTTTCAGGCCCACGTGGGGGGTTCGGTGAAGGGGCGGGCTTTTGGGGCACACAGAAGCTATCAGCAGCGCTAGAGACCAGGTGCCGAGAGAAGGGTTTGAGGTGGGCCTGCAGCCTCCAGAGCTATCACAAAATGTGGTGTGTGCCACGGAGAGTGCGTCACCCACATATTTATGCCAACATAATATCTGTATGGCCAGACAAGACTTAAAAGATGGCAGCTTTCCCCAGCTATGTCCGATTCATCTAAAACTTTACTATTAGTGCTAAAGAGATCAAACAGTGTTTAAATCCCCGAACAGTGTGAGCTACCCACAGTGATCTGAACTCACTGTAGCAGAGTAGTGTGAGCGCCCCCAAGCATTGCAAGCTTCCTTCGACACTGTGCAATATTCCCAAGGCAGTTTGAACTTTCTACTGCACAATAGTAGATTCCTCCCGCATTGCGAGCTTTCTCCTTCCTCTAGTAGCCTGAGCGTCCCTAGCAATGTGCAAGATTACCCCAGGTTTGCAAGCTTCCTCTGCCATTGCTCTTGGACTCCAATAATGCGAGCTTCCACCAGCAGCGCGAGCGTCATCCAGCAGCGTAAGCTTCATCCAGCAGCACGAGTTTCCTCTGTCATTACTCTGGGGCTCCCACAATGGGAGTTTCTCCGGCATGGTCCTTTTCCTGCATCACTAAGAGAAACTGTCAGCAAAGCAAGCTTCTTCTAGCAGTATGAGCTTAACCAGCAGAATGAACATCCTCTAGCAGAGCAGTGTGAGATTCCATAACCATTGCAAGCTTCCTCCAGCAGTGTGAGAGATTTTCCCAGCATTGTGAGCTTCCCCCAGCAGTGCAAGCTTCTCCAGCAGTGCAAGCTTCCTTGGGCAGTGTAAGCTTCCTCCATTTGCTTGAGATTCCCTCCATGAGTGTACGATTCCCCATGAGGGTAAAAATCCCCCATAAGTGTAAGATTATCTTGGTTGTATGCGCTTTCCAAGGCATTCAGAACTTGCTCCAGTAGAACAGTGTGAGATTCCCCTAGCATTGCAAGCTTTTTCCGGCGGTGTTAGCTTCCTCCAGTAGCCTGAGCTCCCCTAGCAGTGTGTGAGATCGGGTGATATTGGCTATCAGCCCATACCAGGAACAGCAGTTCTTTATAAACGAGAACCGGGATATAAAATGGGAGGGCTGAGGTCTGTAAGCTGCCTTCATGGGGTTCAATGATACAAACTTGCACAGTAAGGAGGGCTAGGAAGGAAGTAAGGGAAGTGGCTAGAAGGTGTAGTAGCATGCAGGGTGGCAGTGGCCATGGCAGGGAGTGACGTTTTATAAGCGTGAACCGGGGTATAAAATGGGAGGGCTGAGGTCTGTATGCTGCCTTCATGGGGTTCAATGATACAAACCTGCACAGTACGGAGGGCTTGGGGGGAAGTAAGGGAAGTGGCTAGAAGGTGTATTAGCATGCAGGGTGGCAGTGGCCATGACAGGGAGTGACGTCAGCAGAACAGATTGTTGGCATGGAGTAGCTTGGGCGTTAGTGATGTCAAGGAAGTAACGTGAGCAAAGTTGCTATTGCTGCTGTGGGTTTAGCGTGATGAGGAACATTGATGACAGGGGAGTGGCGTCTGCATGAGAGGCTGTTGGCTTAGTGTTTAGGGTGGGGATCCGGCAGGAGTGTGATTTGAACAGGAGAGACTGTTGACAAAGTATTTAGTGTGGAATTAGTAAATGGTGATGGTGGTAGGGAAGTGACTTCAGCAGGAGAGCCGGTTGGCCTAATGTTTTGTGGGAGATGCAGTGGTGAGGTGGACAATAGTAGCAAAAGTGGGCGATAGGTTGGCCTGACGGCCGGAGTTAGTGCTTGACAAGACGGGGTGTTTGATAGCAATGGGCTTTAACTAAAAAGTGAGTGCAGGTGGTCCCATGGATAATATGGTGCATAGCTAAATACTTATAAGGTCCCAAAGGAGAGACCGATTGCATTGCAAATGCTTGTTTGAATTCCCAGCCTTGAAGCTGTCTGCACGGCCTTGCCTCTCGGAAGATCATGCATTTCCGTGCTTTCCACTCAAAATACTCAAGAAAAGTATGATTTACTTAATATCCTAAACTGTTACCCTGAAGTATCTGGAAATCCTTGCTCCCGCGCCCCAATAAAGCCAACCACAGTCTGTCCTCCGCAGACATCGCCAACTTACTGGCTAGCTACAAGACTACCAACGTCAATCCCCCTCCACTTTCCTCTCCTAAAAATTCTACTCAATTCACTATTCAGACCATCTCTTCTTTCAGAACTAACCAGCCTTCTTCTTCTTCCCTGGCACCCTCATACAAGAATCTTATCCCTATCTCCCTTAACAGCCCAAACACCCCCATCACCAAAACAGTTGCGTCAGAGCTGTATTGTTTGCTCCACAACTGCAGAACTGCAATCAAACACAAACTGGAAATCTCTGACACTATCACCCACTACGATCTTGACATGCTCTTCCTCACTGAGACCTGGTTTAATGACTCCTCTCATACTTTGTTTGATCTTCTGATACCTACCAACTACTCTATCCTCAGAAATTACAGAATAGACAAAATTGAGGGAGGTGTCGCTATCATCTTCAGAAACTCCCTTCAAATTAAAGTCCTTCCTACCATCTTCTTCCGTACATTCGAATGCTTATCCTTAGAATTTCAAGTACATCACGGCTCACCCTTCAGGTTCCGTGCGATCTACCACCCGCCCGGTAACAGCTCTTCCTTTTTGGAGGAACTCACCGACTTCATCAGTGACCAATATTCTCAAAGTGACAGGCAGATCTTCCTGGGTGACTTCAATCTCCACTGGGGCTCCTTGGAAGACTCGGCTGCCAACAAGCTTGCCACCTTTCTCTCAGTCAATGATCTTTTCCAACACTGCTCGGAAATTACACACTCTAAGGGCTCAATTCTGGACCTTGGTATTTCTAAAGCAGACCTGCTTACTATTGCTCCCCCTATCCATGTAGATTGGTCAGACCACTTCCTCATTTCTTTCCGTTTTCACCTTTTGCACGTCATAACTCTCGGCCAACCTAAAAGGGCTTCTACCTGGTTCTGCAACATTAAAAACATTGATCTTGACGCTCTGTGTGATTCTGCTATGCCTTCACTTCCTAGACTAGACTCTAACGTGGATGTCAACGATCTCCCCTCCCATTGCCTCTCAGTCCTAGCAGTCATAATCAATAATGTCGCTCCACTCCAAAGCAAAAGGAAAAGACTTACCCCCTCAGCACCTTGGTTTAATAAAGCTCTCTATGATGAAAGGAAGAACCTTAGAATCTTGGAGAAACATTGGAGACAATCTCCATCCACCTCCAATCTCTCTCATTTACGTTTAGCAAGAGCCAAATACCACTAGCACATCTTCCATGAAAAAGCAGCACATTTCAGATCCCTCCTCGACTCAGCCAAAAACAGACCCCAAAAACTTTTTGACCTCATCAAAAACCCAAACTGCTCTCCCCAAACCATCAAGCCTGAGGATTCTTCAAAGAAAGCAGCAGAATTTGCTATATTCTTCGATTAAAAGGTAAAATCACTGGTGGATCAGGTCACCCACCCCACCCCCATTGAGGAGCGAAAATGTTAGTTACTTGGCAGAACTTTGCCTCCATCTCAGAAGAGGACCTCCTCAAATGCATCCTCGAAACCAAACCCTCCAACCATTCTTCTGACCCCTTCCCTAGTGTCATCGCCATTGACTTCTACACCAATACTTTCTCTTACTGGACCAGGCTAGTTAATCTCTTCCTCAGTCAAGGCTCCCTCCCAGCTGCAATCAAAACAGGACAAGTTAACCCTCTTCAAAAAAAAACAGCTCCGCAGATGCGAACAAACTCAACAACTTCCGCCCCATCACCAACCTCCCTTTTCTTTCGAAAATCACAGAAAAATGTGTTGCAAAACAACTTTCGCTACATATTATGGACAATAATCTCCTTGACGTGTTCCAGTCTGGCTTCATTCAAAATTGTAGCACTGAAACAGCCCTGCTGCAAGTGAATGATGCTGCGCTGCATATACTCGGTTCTAGGGAAGCGTGCCTTCTGATTCTTCTTGAACTCTCTGCATCCTTTGACACTGTTAATCACAACATCCTCCTTAACACTCTTCAACAGGGAATGGGCGTGGAAGGCACAGTGCTTAAATGGTTTACCTCATTCCTCTCGGACAGATCCCAAATGATCAAGATAGCGAACAGTCTTTCATCTCCATTGGCGGTTGGTCAAGGCGTCCCTCAAGGTTCTATCCTTGCACCCACTTTGTTTAATCTCTATTGGGAACCTCCTAAGTAAATCTGGGATCCACTACCATCTCTATGCGGATGACACTCAAATCTACCTCAAGGTGTCTTCCTCACATGATCTCTCACTACTTAACTCTACTCTCAACTCTATTCACAACTGGATGTTAGGTCACCAACTTATTCTCAATCCCTCCTCCTATCTTCCTCTCTCTCCCCGCCTCCTGTTCAATCCTGGATGGATCAGCTGAATTTACTCAATAATAAACCTATCATTGTCGACAGCACAAGGTGTCATACTTGACAAAAGACTCTCCCACATCAACTCCATTGCCAAGAACGCAGGTTACCAGCTGCGCCTTCTGTGGGGGATTCATCGGTTCTTCCCGGAGAAAGATCTAAAAACCTTGGTCCAATCGCTAGTTCTCTCTAGACTGGATTACTGCAATTCTCTTCAGACTGGCCTACCCAAATCTCACCTCTCCCCCCTCGAATCCGTCCTCCACTCAGCAGCTCGCTTTATTTCAGGGTCCAAACGAAGTGACCACATCACTCCTATCGTGTCTTCTCTTCGATGGCTTCCCATCGAGGCAAGATCTATTTACAAAACAGCCTGCATCACTCACAAAGCCTTGCACACTTCCTCCTCTTATACCTGGCGAATTAACTAAAAATGTCTGGAGGCTCGAGACCTTCTCGGAATGCGTAAAAAGTTTCTGCTTGAGCCCCGCCTCCTTCAAAAGGGGAAGATCGATGGCTCAATCGTTCTCAGGTAATGCGGTGAGAATCTGGAACTCGCTTCCTCCATTGCTGCGTGCCACCACCTCTATCCAGATCTTCAAACCGGACCTCAAATCTCTTCTCTTCCAAATACACTTTCAGAACTAATACCTTCATTCTCAGACCCCTCTAGGAAGTATGTTCATCATTGTAAATTTGTAATATTTTCTTATTCATTCCTCACCATTGCTTGCTGTGTTTGATATTGTGTTCTTGCATTCTAGGGTTTTACCCTACCTCTTCTAGTCTCCTGTTTATTCTTGTAACGTTCATTTTGTAACATTTCTCTTATGTAACGTAACTGGTTCTATTTATTGCACAGCGCTCTGACACCTTCGGGTAAAGCCGCGCTTTATAATAATGCATTAAATAAATAATGAACAAATAAAATAAATAAATAAATCAGGGTAAAGCGTTTGTTTGGTTGGTATCCTTCTGACACAATAGATAGTATATCAAAATTAATTTCGGCAACAATAGTATATTGTAACTGGCGCTGATGTAAAGCGCTCCAAAGCCTTCGGATCGAGTTCGCGGTATGTTAAAACAGTAACGAAACGAATATAAAAAGAATTAATAAGTGAAATGTTTTCCCTGACCCACTACTTCATAGAGCGAGCTGCCTAGAAGGGGGAAGAGGGAGTGGCTTTCACAGGCCGGGAACCTGCAGAGAGGAAGCGTGCACGGCGCTCGTTTGATGCTCTGGTGTTTGAGTTGTTGATTTCGGATGTATGATTCACGGATACATTTGGTATTGTTCAGAGCCTTTCATTGTGAATCGCCCTGCAGCTGAACTACATCTACTGTCAGTGGAACTAAAGTTTGCTTTCCAGATTCCATAAAGTGATACAAAAATGGTAAGGTTTGAAAATAATAAATATAAAATCGAAAAGTGCCATGATATTACAACAGAGTGGAGCAAAATGATATTCACGCGAATTTGCCCTGTCCACTGCGGATTTGATCCTGGTAGTCAACGTGTAGTCTAATACAAGTTGGAGTCTTTCTTCAGCTTTTTTGTTTTTGCGTAAACGGGCAGCGATGACAATACGTCATCGCGTAGATCTGATCCGCGCTTCACCCGTCGACCAATCGGGTGCCAAGTCAGCGAAATTTGAAAACAGTACCGCACTGGGGAGTGGATTTTAGCTTTTAGGTCATCCGCTGGTGGTGGTAAAAAAAAAAGTAGAAGACACCTGAACATCGGGTAAGAAGGTTTGTATATTATGTCACTTCTTAGTGTCTGGGTGGGGTTTTGAGGTTGTCTCATTTTACTAGGGTTCGAGGTGCTTAGAGAAAGTGTGCCGAGACATTGTTCAATGATCGGCGAGGTTTTCAAGCCGTTGTTTCCCCCTTAAGTTTTTCTCCTCTTTTTGTGGGTATTGATTATTGGTTCTTCTCGAGGTGATGTGTGGAGAAGGATGTTTAGTGTAAACACCTCGATGACGGTAGATAGCCTTAGGTTTGGGCAGTTTGGGGACAAGGCAATCCCTATGTATTAAGGTGGGTGACGTCTGAATTGTGGCTGAGAGAATATATGAGTTGGAACTCTAGTCGTGTTTGCAGCAGTGTCAAAGTATGATGTGCCTTTGATTGTCTTTAGTGGTGTACCCGCTGCTGGCCTGTTTCTGCAAGCTATAAGTGATGTGTATATTCCTTGCATGCTCACAGTGACCAGTTGCAGGGAGTCCTCGTTGTAAATCCCTTTTTGTATCCATTTCACAGTATGTCTTCAAAAGAGAACTTGAACCCCGCTGTCTCTGGAAACAATTCCAAGGTAAGCTTCCGAGGGAACGTGGCCTTGCTGCAGGGGACTTGAAACGTTTTAATACCGTGCTCTCATCGGGCTACCCCGAATTTTGGACAATTCTATTACATTGGCAATATTAAACATTGCAGGTACGTGTTACCATTTGAAAACATGCAATCAAATACATGATTGCCAAACATACTACTGTGGTCAGCCAGGCCTTAACTATAGTATAAAAGTCTCCACAGTGTTCTGGTCAGAAGTTGGGGGGGGGGGGGGGGTTGGAGAATATTTGGAGGCGTTCCGCTTTGACACCTACTCCCATCCAGGATATAAATGACAAAAGATGTTAGTGGTGGCACACTACAGAGTTGCATACTGCCTCTCATTCTTTCTCTCTCCAAATTAAGGCCCCAGTTTGAAAACCTCTGGCTTACAGGTAGTAGGCTTGTAATGTTAACAGTGAGTGACGATAAAGACTGGGAAGCATTTATTTCAAAGTACAATATAATAGCAATACAGGAGACTTGGCTTACAGAAGCACCGCACCATGAAGGATATGCTTGTTATTCCTGTCCTGCAACTTTGTCACTAAGGGGGCGAGGCAAGGGTGGTTTAGTCATATGAATCAGTCTGAGCTTCCAGGTAGTGGTGACACTGATCAAAACTGCTTTGCCTGCCTTCTTGGCATTAATACTTTGTATTCCCCAGACCGCATTGTTTATTTGATATATTTTTGTTATAATTTTAGTAATGCTGTCTGTACCCATTTCACGGAATTATTTAGCCTTCTTGCTAAATTGCAAGCCTCTGGTGCTAATAAGCATTCACAACCCCATTATTTTTTGTGCAGTGATTTTAGCGCTAAGCTGCATGGGTGTCCACGGGACACAGGTGAACCAGCTAAAGGGACTGCTGCTATTTTGGACTCCAGGGGGGCGAACTTTTTAATTGTTTAGCCACCAATGGGTTGGTTAATTCTTCTTGAAATATTAGGAGGGGTTGATATGGTTTTACCCTCGTATAAAGGGGTTGGGAGAGCCTAATTTATCAATCGTTAGTTCTGACTTTGTGTCTTGTTTTATTAAAGGAGATATTGTACTTGCAGATTAGGGGGATCACAATGCACTGTGTGCCTTTGCTACATTGCCGATTTAATAGATATCAGTGTAGCGCTAATCTAGCTTCTATCACCCAGCGCTCTACGGATGGCTTAGGATCAGCCTGGCGGCTCAGTAACCCAATTGAAAAATGAACTACTCTGATTACAATCCATTTAGGCATACTTTTCGACTGCTTGTCTGATGGTGACCATGGG
This sequence comes from Triturus cristatus, assembly GCF_964204655.1. Taxonomy (NCBI): domain Eukaryota; kingdom Metazoa; phylum Chordata; class Amphibia; order Caudata; family Salamandridae; genus Triturus; species Triturus cristatus. The sequence continues at coordinate 873,282,478 of NC_140593.1, forward strand.
ATGAAGATGCAATACTATAATAGCCTGGCATATATAATTAGGATGTCTGTGTTAAAACCAATTGCTATACACAATGAGAACTCAGTGAGTTGATGGGTCTTGTTCCATTGCCAACCGCAGACTCAGAAAAGCATTGAGTGCCCATCGCAGGGTAGCTTCTGAGATCCGATGGGCGTAACAAGAATAGAAAGTTGCTCTATTAAATAGGATGACGGAACTTTATAAAAGGGATTGGGAATTGTTGGAATGTGCAGCATCCAGGAAGGATAGCGAGCATTTTTGGGCTCTTCTGAAATGGATAAGAACTAGGACTTCCTCCCCCAACCCTCTGGTGCTCAATAGTGTTTCCCGGGACAGATTGAGTGTCCCATATTACTTCTACTTATTATATCGAGGGAGACCAAACCTTGTCTGCCCTAATGCATTCAAGATTACAGAAGTCCCAGCTTCTTCTATCTACACAGGAAGTGGATTTAGCCATACAGCATAGGCTAGATGGCGTCCCATTGACCTGTTGAAATGTTTGACTGACCTATGGAGCCCTTTGATCGTCAATGTTTTTAATCCATGCATAGCTTCTGATATGCCCCAATTTTGGGGGTCATCGACAATGGTGTCCATTGTTTTAAAAAGGCGATTGTATGTCCCCTAAGTGCTACTGTCCAATATCTCTTATAGGTAGCACCATTCAAATCATAGCTAGAGTGATATTCGACCGCCTAGTCAAGTGGGCAGGCGCCAATTATGTCCTCTCACCTTTTCAATTTGGAATTAAGCCCAATTTAGGAACCAATGAGCTGTGTTTAAATCTAAACTTGATTATTAGTAAGTGTATCTATGCTAGGCGGTCTCCATCTATTTGGCCTTCATGGATCTATCCACCACGTTTGAATTTGTGAATAGGACAAAAGTGTGGATAATGCTGTTGGATTTAGGAGTGGAACGCTCCATAGTGAACTTTCTTTAATCCCTGTATGCAGATTTATAAGATAGGATACGGTTACATTTTTCGGGCCAACTGTCACCTTCAGTTAAACTGAAGAGAGGATTACGGCAAGGGTGTATATTGGCCCTCCTGCTGTCTGTTCTTTATATTCATAAGCTATCTGACCTACTAGGTTGAACACTCCAAGAATGGCAGGCACTCAAGTGCCTGCCTCGTTATATGCTGATGATGCCGCTCTTATAGCCCTCACACCAAATGCTGAGGGGACTGGTGGATCGTTATGCAGGACTGTGATTTAACTGCTGATTACACCAAATCACATATTATGTCCTGCAGCCCAGGGGGGGAAAGTCTTAATAGGATTATAATTACGGGCCAAGCACTGTTGAGCATTGATAATTTTTGTTATTTAGGTTTGAATTTTAGCTTTTTAGTACCCGAGCACTGGCAGATTAATAGTTCCACTCTCAAATTTTGTTGAACTGCTGGAACAGTTGGTAATCTTACCAGATCTGGTGCAGGGGGGACAGTTCGCCAAGCCTTAAAGGTGTACAAAGCTCAGTGTGTCAGTGCTGCCACATACTGAGCAGGAATATGGGGTATTACAAAAAGTTGCTCAATACAGACTGATGAAAATACTTTTTATACATGGGTTGCTTCTCCTACCACCAAAGTTTTATTATCCACTCTGAACTGAGGCTCTAGGATTCCTACGAAACAGGGTCCAATTGTCCCCCCTTTTAAAGTGGGTTTGTATTTGGTCAAACCTGGCTGCTTCCCTCTGTACGGACATTTGTGAATGTCTTAATCAGGACAGGGCCTTCTTAGTCCCATGGTTACTGTATATTTGTGATACTTTTGTTATGTTGGATCTGTCTACCCTTTTTTAATGGAGCCCTCAAGCCATGTTAAAGCATACAAGAACAGGGTAAAAGCGGTGTTTATGGAGTATTGTGAAAATTCAAGACTGAAAAATGAATTAACTAACAGCACAGTTTTGACTTCGTACCGACCTATGGCGTCAGGAGAACCTACCCTGTTTTTAACTCTAGATTTTACTGAGTGGGAAAGCTCGCTTCTTTTTCGCTTCAGGGCAGATACTATTGGTCCAGTTATTTTAAGACTGCTGAATATAGATAGGAATGTTATTGCGTCCTGCCCGTGCGATAATCAGTCTGAGGAAACACTGTTGCAATTAATGTTCTTTGGTAGTCTATATAATCTTCCACGTAAGCACTTTTAAAAACTGCTGCTAAGAAAAATAGGATTGTACCAATGCTGAGTAGCTCTGCTTCATTTACAATTCGTAAGTACGCCTGAAGTCTGTTTTTCTGAGATGGGATATCCAGTTAAGAAAAGGAATGATTGATTGGAGTGGCATTAATGTTAATTAGTATTTGAAGATTAATTAGCAGCATAGTGTTATGAATTTTTGATGTTTTAATCATGTTTTTATGGTATTGTCACTGTTGTACAGTGTTTTTTTTTAATGATAATGGTGTTTGTGTATTTTATGATCTGTATAGATCGAATAAAGATTGTTTAATTGTAATGTTAACCGTGAGTTTCCCGGTGGCTTCGTTTCCAGGTGTGGACATCTAGAGGATAATTCTTTCAAAGGGTGACCAATCTTATCATGAAAATGGATCTCTTAAGCAGAGATTTGTTGTCGCAAAGTAAATTTATTATTTGTACTCCATTTTTTGTGTGCTTTTTTTGTTTGTTTTTCCTGATAGTTCCTGGCATCCTGTACTCCCCTGGGACACTCAGGCCCCCAGCGCGTCCTTCGTAAGGAGCCTTTCGTCTCTATGTTCTCAACTCCCTCGGAGTCCATCATGGCGCAGAGAGCAATGGCTAGTGCAAGCAGAGTTGTAACCACAGGAAGTCAGATTTCTGGTGAGGAGTCCCTATTCATATCCATTTCTTTGTTCTGATTTTTGCATATTATGGTTTTATTCCTTCCAATTTCTGAGACGTCTAATGTGTTTTTGCAGTAACCGTGATTTGTTCTACATTAGGGACGATATGTATGGTACTATAAAAACCACAAAAAGTAAAAAAAAAAAAAAAAAGGTATCCCTTTTCAAAGTACTTTTTTAATTAATATGCTACATTTTGGGATGCTTCTAATGTACAGGCTCTATAATATGTTCTTTTAGGTTCGTAGTTAAGAACGTTTGGAGCCTGTACTAGTTTATCTGCTGCAAGTTCATCTAAGCCCTGCTGCTAGCGAATTACAGCCATGCACTGAATTCTGAGAGCTGGTGGTAAAGAAAGGAAGAGGGGAAGTGGTTGATGCTCAAGGTCTGTTATGATAGTGCAAGATGAGTGCAACTGCTTCTGGCCTGATGTCGATGGGCAGAGTACTGTCGCTTTTGCTCCAGCTGGGACAGTGTTTTCTCACACGTCATTCCTTAATAGTTTTCAGATGAGGCATATTAATGGCAATTCAGAACTCTTCAAGCCCAAGACTCCTAATAAGCATTGACAAAGCCAATGGGTCTCGCCTATGCAGGAGCTATTGGCTTTGCCAATATGTTTTAGCCATGTTGTACACCAGAGTGGCTGCTATTCAGCATGCTAGTATGGTAGTGTCGTAGGGTGGCATAGAGTAGCACAGAGTGGCATACAGTTGAATGATGTAGTAGTGTACAGTGTTGTGGAATGTCAGAGGGAGGAGAATGGAAGGGCGTGGAGTTGACTGGAGCACAGTGTGGAGTTGCATAGAGAGTCTTGCTTAGAGTGGCATACAGCTGAGTAGATTGTCATAGAGTGGCGTAGTGTGGTATCAAGGGAGTTGTGTAGAGCATCGCACAGTGAAGAAGTGTTGTAGAATGTCAGAGTAGTTAGTGGAACAGAGTTTAATGGATTAGAGCATCATAGAGAGAAGTGACGTAAAGTACAGAGGTGCAGAGTAGATTGATGGAGAGCAAAGTGGAGTGGCCTAGTGAAGTAGCATAGAGGTGGTGTGCAGAGCGCAGTTGCATAGAGTAGAGTGGCACAGCGTTGATTGCAGTAGAGTGGATTGTTTCAGAGTGAAGTGGCATGGAGGAGTGCAGGATGAAGTGGCATTGATGAGTGCAGTGTTGTGGGTAGGGTGCAGAGGTGCAGCACGGAGGGGGTGGAGTGCATTGGTATAGAGGCGGAGTGCAGTGGTGTAGAGTAGAGGCTAAAAGTGCAGTCTGGAGTAGTGGGGTAATGTGGAGTATGCGTGGTATGGTAGCATATTGCCAGTAGACCACACACCTTCATATGAAATGACCATTACATTTGCACTTGCTTACAGTTTTCCTGATAAAATTATACCGTGCACAAACAATAGTGTAGAAATGTGCTCCCCCGATGTATTTATTTGACCATCAGCTCAATTCATTTGGACTCTTATATTTTGTTGTTGGCTAGAAAAATATACATCTGTACAGCCTTCTTGAAGCAGACCCCCACTAGCCAGTATGATTTGTCACATAAAGCCTCTCGCTCTTGAAATCAGAGAAAGAAAAATGAACACCAAGCTTCCTGGAAAAAACAGCCTGACATTTGACCTCTGTCTTTGAATGCATAGCAAATGTGACTAGATGAGAAAGATTTAAAGGCCTGTTTACAGAAATCGAGTTTGTGGACGAATACAGTAAATGAGATTAGGGCAACGGGGGGGATAAACTCGAGCTGGACAGCTTAAAGCAAATAAAGCCAGAAAGTGTGAGTTGCAAACCACAAATCCAATGGTAAGCAACGGGCAGAATGCAATCCTAGGTCAACTTTCTGAATGTCCCCAAGATGTCTTTAGCAGATCGGACAGCTGCGCTGTCTGGTAGGCTGTGATCTAAAACGGGAGGCATCGAGGTGTAAGGTTATGAAAAGCATTTGAGCATCCCTGCTGTTGCCTCTGACAGGCATGTCTGAACCTTAAACAACTGTGTTTTTCTTATATCTTGGGCAGGAAAGCTGTTAAGATTAATAAAGATAATCCTGTTTAGTGTTTCTAGTAAGAACCTGGTGATTCAGGTGCAGAGTGTCTAAGGTACTGGCATAATTGGGGTATCGGCTCTGCCTGATTTCAGGGTTGAACTGTATCTGAAAGGCAGAGCTGGCCCAGAGTACATGCACCTTCAACCTGCACATATGTGCACTCTTGATGGGCTACCCTGTTCTGGGGAAAGTCAGTCGTTTGTTAAATTTAATGCTGAGGCAGTGTTGGAGTTTATGCTTGCAGACAAGGCATGCACGGTCCACATCAAAGATCTGGGTTAGAGGGATCAAGAGCGTAAGTGAGTAGGCGCTCCTACTTGTGACGCATGTGCTGCGAATGTACGGGAAAGGAAACTTTGTCAGGACTAAACCAGCTCAGCAGATCTGGGTTTAACAAGTTCTGCTTTTTCATATACATGTAACCAATTGGGCAGGCAGTCGTTGTACTGCAAAAGTCTAAGACCGATTGGAGGAAAAGGACAAACTGGAGGTATCTCAAGTGTAGGTGCATCAGCAGCCTATATAAGTTGAGCTCAATGGAGAACTGCAGTTTTGGGACAATTGGGAAGTGCTGCAATACACTGTGCCAGGGTTTAGTGACCTACCTAAGAGGACAGTGTAATGGAAGTTACTGTTTTCCTGTGCTGCTGCAGTTAAAGCATATTTTCTCTTGGAAGTTAGCAATTCCAAGTAATGTCTGAAGGTACAAATATGCTAACTACTGAACAATACGGTCTTGCCTCTCCAATTTTGAATAATTGTGTTGGTGGCACTCTTACCAGTACCGTGATCCTTGTGTGGTTGGTGCTTTTTTTGGGGGGGGGGGGTTCGGTTTCTAACTTTCTTAATGTAGCATTCAAAGAATGGACTCTTCATTGAAGCAATTCGCCGATCAAAAGTAAAATGAAAGGAAGAGGTGGGAAGCCAAGTTTCATTTATTTGCATGCACACATGCTTCATTGGACTCTGAAGGAAGAGATGTTCAGGCAACTGTCAATGTTGAGCATAGAAAGGAGGAATTGAATGATAGTAAGAAAGCTGCGTTTATATTTGGAACACACTTGTAGTGCAGAGACGAAGGTGACTTGGGACCATTTTCGATTATATTTTTAGCAGCTCTAATTAAGTTACCTTCCTCAGGTAATTGTGGAGGCTTCTCAACATAAATTAAGATTTCAAATAATTGTACACAGCAATCCAAGAGGAGAAATGTGGGTCATGGCCGAATCTAAAATCAAACAGATGATGGCTTCTAACGCCAGTTATTAAAGTGGGTAGTCTGTTTAGTTTCAATAATGGAAATAAGTTGCAGCCTTGTGGTGGCGCCCTCTTCAATGGAAAGTGGGGGATTGAGTAGTGAGAAGGTTAACAGGAAAATGGTCTGATTGTGGTAGCACTATAATATTTTGAAAGTCTGTCCTGCAGCCCGGAAAGTGTAGAAATGGTGGCAGGAAATTATCATTTTACTTGAGTATGAAGGAACATTTCGATTTGAAGTAAATTTGTGGGCAGTAGTTTTAGAATTGGCCAAAAAAGAGCAGTAGTAATGGTTCTCAGTACACGGCAGTTGTGAAAGTAAGTGATTTAAGATAAACCACCTAAATATATAGCATGGTTGGATATTGTTGGAAAATTCTCCATTTCACAATTTTTGTTAGAGGGACATTACAGATTGGAAAAAAACGATCACTGCTCAATCCAGGTGGTGAGTAAAGAGCCATACTGAAGGAGTTTCTAGGGCTTTTGATGGGGAACTCTGGCAAGTTGCACATGGGTTTGTGCATGAAATGAATAGATTGGTTTGCTCCCAATAAAATGGAGCTTATACAGGTATCTGGTGCACAGTATGAATGGTAAGGAATGGTATATTAACTTGAAGAAATGGGAAATCAATGAGATGAAGTGCTTCACTTTGGGATCTTGCCCACTACTAGCAGCAATTTCCTCAGCTGCGCTGAATGAGTTTCCATCTTTCCGATGATGGCCTACGTAACCACCTTGATGGGTATGACACCTAAAAACCCTCCTGAATGTTAACTCACCAGTCCCTATCATACTGCATCCGTTGCTACTGGGTCTGATGTTAAAATAGCTTGCGACTTGAATGTTAGTTTTACACAACCTGTAATATTATCCTGCTGGGCCTGTTATTCCTTTGTTTACAAAAATCAGCTGACTTCGGTTCCTCTTATGTTTTTTTTTGTTTTTTTTAAATTTCACAGGCTTTTGTTTTTTTTATTTAACTGGCCTGGAGGTTGCCCACAAAACCGAGATTTGAATTTGTGAATATTGTTTTTCTTAATTTCAAGCTCCTAGTCTTCACTGAAACTTGTTTTGAATGACACTTCACAAAATATTGTGGCTCTGTTGCTCCCTTTTGGCTGTCTTGCGTTTTGGTGAGATCAATTGGGTAGTGCTGGTCGAGACACTAGAGGCGTTGACACTAATGTTCAGTTCACTGCAAAATGCTACCAGTTGACCTGTTCTTACTTCTGGAAATCAAATCCCAAAATCCACCCCAATTAATTCGGGGATCATGTACCATCCTATAGGGGACAGTTCCATTTTTATCTTGACGTGCCCAATATTATGAATGAATCGACTAATAGTCTCCAGCTCTGCGTTCCCATGTCACTTTAATCCTCTATTAGGGTGAATGTTAGGACTCCGTTGCATTGTTCCATCAATATTTTTTCCACTGTGCGGCAGGGAAAGATCTGTGTGCCAACTAAGGGGTATGTGCACCAAGCAACTGATCGTGCATGCACATGCTGTGCTCCGTAATGTAAACCTGTGGCAATTACCACTCCAAACTTCTGTTTACGAGATTGAAAACGGGTGCATTGCACATACACCTTTTCAATTGCGTCTTGAGACAGTTTTTCAATGTAGATACACACCCTCGTGACATGAATTATTTACTCTTGCAAAACCTACACCCCAGGGTCAGAAAGGGACAGGACTCAAAGGTTGTACCATTATAACTTTTTACTGACCAGCGTTTGATGCAAGCAGTCAGAAGAGTGAGGCAGCTGTTAAGCTGGAATCAGGCTCCTTTTTGATCTGAGCAGGAACCTGCATGCGGCGAAGAGGCTTTTTTTATTCACAATTACAGCTAGGCACAAAACAAGGACCTCATTTAAAGGACCATCAGCCCTTCCTTTTTGTTAAAGAATGATCCTTGTTGGGAGTCACCTGGAGCCTAATACCTATATGCCAATGTAATGGATGGGAAACAAATGCACACAGCTTATCACTTTACAAGTCCAGTACTTAAGAGAAACATTAGAGGCAGGTTTTTGGCTTTGTTTATTCCTTGTACATGCAATGAATGCATGTACTGTAAGAAGGTAGTCAAAGTGCATAGCTGGAAGAAATAAGTCCGGATTTAAAATGTAACCCCCCTACTGAGGTTGGCCATATTTATAAGACCATATTACTAGCCAAAGGAATACGTTTTAGTAGCCTTGCACAACAAATTTAGAAAGAAAACAAGGTTATAAAGCCGTGCTTTGCAGCTTGTTGATGCTGGTTCATAGCTTGTTGTGCTTTACTGGAAGGATTGCAATTTATGAACTGCAAGTAATAAAGGATCAATGTCAAAAATCCTCTATGCAACATATTAACTGTTTTTCTTTAGTCACATTTGTCCTTGTTTCTTTGCAGCAGTATTTTAATCAAGTAAATTTATAAGTTAACAGCCAGATTTTCATGACTCCTTTCCTCATGACTGACTGCACCCCCTTTCTGTTGTCATGCCTTGATTACCAATTTATGGGTTCGTATATCAGTGAAGTGTTTGCCGTGAGTTCATGATGAATTGGTGGGAAAAAGTATTTTCGTTCTAAGATAAGCACCCACAGGGTAACAGTTTAACAGAGCAATTCATTCACATGCCTCCCCAAGTTCTAACAGCACCCTATGTAAATGGTGTGACTTGGACAGGTTCATATTCTTATTTGCATAAGGTGAGCCTTGAAAATATTTGGAATGCAAGTCATTGAACAAACAGTTTGGAATATAAGGTTGCCATCGATCTTCAAGAAAGTGTATTTCTTTAACCGACAGAAGCATTTCTCTTTAATACCTGAGAATGTTTGGTAAGCATTAAACTGGAGTGCTTTAAAACATGAACTGAGAAATGGGCAATCACATTACAGGAGCAGCTACCCGTACTGTGGATGGAATGCAGGCCAGTTACCCTACAATCTATGAATCAATAAATGCTGTGTACAATGCATTCATCCTTGCGTTGTGCACCTAATTTCTGCTAGGGTTTTTTCTTCAGTTTTGTGTAGTGTTAACTTGGTCCCGTTCCATGTATCGTTTTGTGGGTGATATAAAGCAGCTTGAACGTGGATCTTCTGGCAATCTAATTAATGCTGGGCTTTCAAGGCATGGGAGATGTGGTCTTGTGGTTTTATATGTAAAAAGTCTTTCAGCCGAGTTCTGAATTGGGTGTATCCTTTTCATGGTCGTTAAAGGTGGTCTGTGGTAGAGGCTATTGGTGTAATCAAGTTTGGACAGAATAAGGGAGCTTGCAGCTTGGAACTTGTGTGGAAATCCCGAATGGGGGAAGATCTGTTGCAGAGTTTTTATAGTAACAAAGCTTGATCTTGGTAGTATGTCCTCTTGGGCATCCATTGATAGCTTAGTCCATGGTCGTTCTGAAGTTTTTTTACTTCCTTCGATACTTTAGGCGGTGTTCCCAGATCATCAGGCCAGGCGACGATCAGGTCAATGTTTCCAATCGTCACACAGGAGTATTTCAGTTTTCAATGCATTCAATTTGAGATGGCTCCACATCATCCATTGATTCACGGCTCTGACAACTGAAAATTGGTGAGTTTCCAATGTCTTTGGGGGCATTCCAGTTGAAAGGAGTATTTGTGTGTCATCTGCTTAGTTATAGCACGTGAAGTGAAATTGATTCATCAGTGCTGGTAATCACTTCATGTAGATGTTGAAAAGCATGGGCATCTCGATAGAGCCTTGATGGACCCCTGCTTTTGTGGACTACAGTTTGGGTGAGAAAGGTGGGGTATAAATGACAATAGTTCTGTTGCAAAGGTAGGATGCGATCCAGACTATAGCAGTCCCCTTTATGCCAGCTTCGTAGAGTCTTTGTATAGGAGTGTTATATTCAACGTTGTCACATGCAGCCGAGAGGTCCAAGAGAAGTAGCACTGCAACCCTGTTGCTGTCAACTGTGTTCTTCAGATCATCCCAGATGGCAAGGAGGTCTGATTCTGTGTCTCTTCTTGGACGGAATCTCGATTGGAAGTCTGAAAGTATGTCATTCTCTTCAATGAATTGTGGCATCTGGGCTAACACTGCTCTTTCAATCCGTTTGCCCAGGAAACGTCCCTTTGTAATCGGTCTGTAGTTGTCAGGGTTCAGCGGGTCCAAGTTTTTCTTCAGTAATGGACGTATGTATGACTCTTGAGTTTTTCTGGAAATATTCCTGTAGTGAAGGAGTTTTTGATGATTCTTCTTACTAGAGTGGCAGCAGAGATTGTTAGATGAATGGTCTTGAAGGTTTGTGATGGATACCGGTCAGAAGGGCTGCCGGCAGGCCTGCTTGCTTTGACCAGGCCCATTAATTCATTGTGTGAAATATCGGAAGAAACTGAGAGGGTGGGTTAGATTATTCTTGAATTGTTGTGCAAAAGGGCAAGTGCTGGTGCTTTATCTTTTAAGTATGAGTCCGTGTCTGCTTTGGCCGTGTATTGGTTTGCCTATGAAATCTTGTGTAATGGGATGAGCTCCTTCTAGGCAATTTGGTTTACCAAATTCCTTGAGTATTTTATAGAATTCTTTATTTGCACATTTAGCATTTTGAATTCTGTCTGAATAGTATCTTCGCTTTTTTGATAGCTGACCTGTATAATCTGTTTATTTTATGTAGGCAAAGATTGTCTTGATTGGAATTTTTGTGCCTGGCAGCTTTCTAATTTGTTTCTTCTTTTCTCTCGATTTCTCCAAGGCGCTTGTTTTCTTTTGTTCTGTTGAGTGGTTTAGTGGTATCAGGATATCAAAAGCTTCCTGTAGCCACTCGTAGTATTTTAACAGAATTTGTTTTTAGATCAGTACTGGATGCTGTGTTTCTAAGTGTTCCAAATTGAGTTTGTTCCACGGTCGATGGGTGTATGTATGTAAGGTGGATTTAGGTGTCACTTAGTGTTTTATACTGGAAAGCAAGCAAATATTGGTCTGACCGTGTAACAGGAGTTCTAGTTAGGAAGGTAACTAGTTCGGTATTAGCAAAAATGACATTTAGGATGTGACCAGCGTTGTGTGTGGGTTTGTGGACAATCTGATACAGGTTCAGTGTGTCTAGGCCAGTGGTTGTTTTTGGAGGGGGCATATTGGGGTTGTCAAACCAAATGTGGAGGTCACCCAGAATACATAGGTTGGAGTGTAGTGTTCTCGGGTTTGAAACCATATCTAGAACCGTGTCTGGGAATGTTGCATTGCTAGATGGAGGTCTGTAAACGAGTAGGAAGATACAGGAGGAAGACTGTGTAGAGTTGCATCTGGTGTGAAGAGCCCCACAAATTTTTATGGAGATGTCAACTTAGCGATATGTAATGTTTGTCTTAACACAACAGCTAGGCCACCTCCTTTTTTTGCCTATAGGCTTTTTGGTGATTGTTTTTTAGCCTAGAGGAATGGCTTCTTGCAGGACTGGAGCCATATCTCCCAACCTTGATTCCGTTACGAATGGTATGTCTGATTTTGCGTCCGTGAGGTTGTAGATGTGATGTTTGCTCTTAGAGCGCGATCGAGCATTTATTAGCCAGTTTGCAGAATGTGCTTTGGCGATAGTGTGACTTTGTTTTGTAGAAGAGTGAGCAGTATTTTGTTGGCTTGTAGCAGGTATCCTTAGTGCTGGTATTAGCTGTATGAGTATAGCAATAGTTTAGCTGTTCTGTTTCCTGTTCCTTGTCCAACAGGCTAAGAAGGCATTTTGATGATTATTTGTGTGTAGGTGGTGGAGATGGTGTTTGAGAGTGAGTTGGTGCGCTGTGGTGTTTTTGTGGTGTAACCTTGTGCATTAGACATGGAGAACAGAAGTTGTGAGGAGTAGCACATTACTTATATTGTTTCTGTGTGTTTAGGGCTGAAGATGTATGAGTTGGGGTGGTGGTTCAGCATGTGTGTCATGTAGTAAGGTTCTAATTTGTCCAATGGATGAGTGGCGGTTAGAGTTGCTGTATGCGTATTAGGTGTGGTGGAAGAGATAAAGCTTGGCACTGGAGTTTGTTCATTTCGGTAGTTTGAATGGTGGATGTATGTATTTTGTGATGGTAAGTATTAAGAAGTGTTGGGCTTGAGGTATTTTGTTGTGCTGGTGTGCATGATGTTTTGCTTTTGAGTAGTTAAGAGGTGCTGACGTATTTGTTTTATGAGATGGATTTGTTTGTATAGTATTGTTTGTGAGTGGAAGTTGTAAGGTAGATGGGGTGATGATGTGTTTGTGAGTACAGTGTATGTGTTTGTGAGTAGAGTGTATGTTGTGTAAAAAGGGATGAAGTAGAGTTAAGTTTGTCTTACACTTGTTTGCCTCCAGAGGTAATGTGTGATATAGTGGAGTGCAAGTGTTCATCGTTTGTGTTATTGTGGTAGAAAGAAGAGGACTATGTTGGTCGGAGGAATGATGAAGGTTGAGTATAGGTTTTGTTAGTGACTGAAAGGGGTCTGTTAGGAGTAAGTAGAGTGGGGAGTGTGTTTGGATGGGATATAGTTAATGATGGTGTGGATTTGGGTTGTTAGTGATGAGTGGATTGGTTAGTGGTATAGGAATGAGTTGTATACTGTTTGTATGTGATGGTGGAAATGTGTGGTAGCTGGGATAAAAGGGTGTATAGGTGTGGTTTAGTAGTGGGTGCTGAGACATTGAATTGTGCATAGGGTTAGTTTGTAGTTGTGGATGGGATAGGGTGGGTGCTGGTGTATGTACATTTGGGCAGCATTTCTGGCCCTAGTCCTGACCAGGCTCAAACAGACACTTACTCTTGTCCTCTCCGCCCTTAGCCCTGATACCCGGGCTGAGACGCCCTAACCCCTAGCATTAAATAGCCCTAGTAATTAGTTGGCCCTTTCAGCCAGTGGGGACACCTCCAGCCAGTGAGGACCCTAACCTATCACACTAGCCCTAAGCCCAATAGGAGACCAAGCACTTGCAACCAATCACAGCTATAGTCCAAGCACCCAATCTGGTACAAAACCCTAAACCCTTCGTCCAATAGAAAGCCCAACCCTAGTCCCAGCAGTCAATCATACAGGAAACCCTAAGTCCTACGTCCAGTAAAAAAACCTAGCCCCAGCCTTAGTCTGTCTTCGCCATAGTCTCAGCAGCCAATCCAACATGAAACCCTACTTCCAATCGAAAGCCCAGCCCCAGGAACCAATCCTAAACCTATCCACCAATCCGATCACTGGCCCTAAGCCCTGCATCAGTAGAATCACTGACCCAGGAACCAATTAGTACCTTCCAATACCCAACCAATGAGACCACCAACCCATATCCAATAGAAACGCCAGATGCAACCACCAATCTGTGCACACATGTTGCATCCAATATCGATATAAGGTCCCTGCAACCAGGGAGTTGAAAGCTGCTCCTCAATTCAGAATCTGCTAGGAGACAGACGTGCTCAATCTACACTTTGGAGTCCTGCAAGTAAGGGCCTAACAAACTTTGCCGTCTAACAATACTGTGTGTACAAAACATTACTCTCTACCAGCCCAAAAAAGTGTACAATCCTTAAAAAAACACACAGCTAACAGCAGATTACTGCTGTCTCAGAGCACCCTCTGTTCACTCTGATGTATAATATCTGTTAATGGGGAAGGGTGGGGGGAGGAGATTCTGGTTTCACTCACTTGCTAACACAAAATGGGAGCTGGGGGTCGATTGCTGCACACAGGTTTGAGCACAGAGCAAGGGAGAAATTAGGAGGGAAAAACAGGTAGCCATGGCCAATGTGAAAAAACATATTTTGGATTGCAAATCCTACAATTCTACTGGTAAAGTGAAAGTCACAGGCAAGTAAACCACATGTTTCTAAACCAAACTGGTGACGAATGATGCAATCACGGGCAGGTAAAATCTTTTTAAATTTCAGGAAAGAGACCGCACTAGTCTGCCTTCTTTACCACCCCCTGGTCTTGGCTCACAGTAATCTTGGGCTCAGGGGAACTGCAGCTTACAAAAAACTGCAAATGTCGATATGAAGGCATTTCAGAAGCTTTTCTAGGGGCATAACAAAAAGAAATTACCGTTGATGCAAGCCTGTATTCTCACCTGGTTCCCCTGTTCCAGTCGGCAGTACTGCCATAACGGCGCACCGCCTCTGCAAAACCTCAGCAGGCCCCTTACATTAACAGAACAAGCATTGGGTGTAGAAGCATTGAGCGCTGTAATCTGCTGCATGTCAAATGTGCCCAAGGCAGAATAGCTGCTCTTCTGCCTGGCCTTTCAAAAGTGCCGTCAGTGCTCCTCGCACTTCCCATAGAAAGTGACAGTTTTTGTGCTACTCATCATGTTAGGTGGTTGAGGATAGGTCTCTTGGAATGTGTGGCGCACCCACGTTAGAGGGAACTATGCTCAGTAGTCCAGTTGCGTATCTTGCCTTCTTGGCAAAAGCTTATAAAACCGATTAAAGCCAACACGAATCTCCAGCTCTACAACCTGGTTTGGTCCTCTCCAAAAGAGAATGTTTCACTTTTTTTCTTCAAAGACAAGTACCAGTTGATCAGGCTGATCACTTCCTGGTGTCGTTTAGCCATGAAATGCACCTGCAGGAAAAGCAAAATCTTGTTTATCTCGAAGAGGAGATATTGAACTTTATGGCAGTAAAGGGCTCCAACAACAACCCACCATATTTTTTTCTTTTTAAATGTTTTTTCCCTCTTTAAAAGTAAATGTCATTATTTTGCAATTTGTGTCTAACTGAACTGCTTCGCGATTTGAAGTAAACAAATATTATCCAAACTCTGCTCTGAAGTGAATCCATCAGTTTTTCACCTTTTGTACCATGCGATTTTTCCATTTTTAATGCGGGTGTATTCACCCCGCTGTGCAAAACACAAATAGGTTTGTTGTGTCATTATAGCCAAAAAGGCACAGCAAAATAAGTTGTGACAATAACATTTTTCAAACTCGTGTCATGATTTCAATGAACTGAAATCCGCGTTTATCCTTGGTCGAGGACAACGTCCCCTGGGTGCACTCTTGAAATTTCAATAATATTTCAACAACTGGTATTTATAAGTTCATTGACATGTTTATTTTCTTGTTTTCAAACATAAAATTATATTTTTTAAGTTTCTTAATGATATGCCCAATGCATTTCGGGCCACGACCTTCGTCAGGGGACTAGTTCTGTAATGGGTAAACACACCGCATTTAAAAGCATTTTATTTTCTTCCTCAAACTTATGACTTTTCAACATGTTGGTACCTTATATCCCCGTTGTTATAAAGTTTGCCAAGTGCAAGAAGCTGTAGTGATAAAGTTTTGCTGAAATAAAACCAGGAATATCTAAGTGCTGTCTTTGCGCGATTCAAAAAAACGTGAAAAATGTCCATAAGAACAGTGGTTTCAAAAACGTGTGCGACAAACAGACCACCAAGTGCCCATTCTTATATTTCCAAAGTGTTACGGTCCGAAGCGTGTGATGAAAAACCATAGTTACCGGGAATTGTAACACGACTATTGTAAAGAGTTTATCGTGCATTTCTAAACTACCTGTGAATCGATATTCAGGAGCCACCATTATATGCCGTTCCAAGAAAAAATAATTCAATGATGTACATGCAACATGGTTTTTAATGGTTAAATCAACTCGCGTATCTATCGATACTTGGCCCGTAGGGTCCCATATTAAGAGACGAACTGTCGATGAAAAAGGAACTATAAATATCGGCATCAGTGATCTGGCGGCCTGGTCATAAAGAAAACCTTCTATTGTGATAACGCTTACCCGGCTATTTACATGTTGAGATTTCTCCGTAACTTCATTGCAATGTTCATTACATCGGAACCCGACGCCACATCTTACTTCCGTGGGTTTGCTACACTTCCGCGAGTTTATAACACGTGACTAATGGATAAAGACAACACTATGTGCCGTATAAAAGTTGTAGTTTAGGAAAACAGAACCCCGGTGTATAATAGACAAGCAGGATTAAAAACAAAATGCGAAGTGCGTGTCACCCTCTGGTGAAAAATAAAAAATGAAAATAAAATGAATTAAATAGAATGACGGTAATATCGTAGTTCTGTACCGAATTTTCCTAACCTAGTATGTCATGCTCTGTATGCTAACAGCGATTTATACATGGATGAAAAAGAATATACATATAAGTATTCTTAATAGTGCATGATCCAGATAGGATATCATAATGACAGGGTATACTAGACTGATTCTGATCAATGACATAACAAATTCAAAGACATTCAGAGGAAAAAAGCCTGTGTTTTGTTTATAGGAAACAGTTCAAGTCAAAACGTCATTGAGTCCTCTTGGATGAACCGAATTTGGGAAATTAATCCAGTGTACCACCCTACGCATTTTGTGTATTACCTCTTCCGGGAAGAATTTTGGTTTGTTCCAAGACTAAAAAACGCAACTGACTAGGGTTGTGATTATGTGAATTGAAATGTACAGCTAAGGGTGATTTAGAATTCTTAGTACGAATGTTACTTTTGTGTTCTATCAGGTGTGTCTTTATCTCTTGTTCTTTTTTTGCCCACGTAGACCAGTCCACACGGGCATTTTATCATATCAATCAGGTTGTTACTGTCGCAAGTGCCTGTGACCCTCAACTTTATGGGTGTGGCTTTATGGGGTGTGGGAACTGATTCCCCTTGATAATTGCGTTACCGTGCCACAATTGTGGCAACTGTAAAGTTCCTTTATATGTGCTGTCAAGGCAGTCCTCCTTTTGATTTAATATTTCTTTAACTTGTGTGCGAGAATACGCGAATATTGGAGGGCCTGAAAAAATTCCCCTGAAGTCTTCTTCCAAGGTTAACAAAGGCCAATGGTTCAATATGATTCTTTTGATGATCTGACTTTTTGTAGAAAATATAGATACAAATACCATTCTATTTTCCTCCTTGATTTTTCTATCTTGTGTCAATAATTTTTCTCTTTTGATTTCCTCTACTTTATTTACTGCTTCCTGTAGAATTTTGTCGGGGTACTCTCTGTCCTGGAATTTTTTTTACCATGTTAGACATACTTTCCTTGAATAGTTTTTCCGATGATGAAATTCTTTTCAAACGTGACAATTGAGAAAATGGAAGGTGACGTTTCAATGATGGTTGATAAACTTTTGAAGTGTAATAAATTGTTTGTCGGTAGGTTTGGTGTACATCATGGTATTCAATGTTCCATCTTTGTTATGTATCTTTACATCAAGGAAGGTTATTTCTTCTTTGTGTATGGTGTGGGTGAAACCGATTCTGTCGTTTACTCCATTGAGTTTTTCTATGGCCGTTTATAAAGATGATTCAGATCCTTTCCATAAGATGAAAATATCGTCAGTGTACCTTTTTGTACATAATCAAATTCTCCACCCATTCATGTTGATGCAAGATATTGTCTAGTTCAAAACGATACATGAAGATATTTGCATATGCTGGTGCTGAACAATTTCCCATTGAAGTACCTGAGGCTTGACTAAAATATTCATCTTGCCACTTGAAGTAACTATGATAAAGGGAAAAATGAAGAAGGTCCATCAGGAACACATTTAGTTCATGGTCATTGTCTGTCAACATCAAAAAAGATTCCATTGCTTCCAAACCAAGGTTATGGGGGATGGATGTGTACAATGACTTAACGTCAATAGTACATAGGATCATCTCTTTAGTGTATTTTGCTTTGTGGTGTTCAAAAATATTCAGAAAACTGGTGGTATCTTTAATGTAAGTCGACATTGATTGAACAATTGGTTGTAAATGTTTATCTAGGTATTTCCCGATGGGTTCATGTATGGTATTTATGGTTGAGACTATTGGTCTACAATGATTTAAATGAAGGCATCTCACGTACTGCCACTGAATACATGCTTCACAATTTAGAAGGGAGAAAGTGTAAAGCAAAGGAGCAAAATGAGGTTGAGTAATAGAGCAGGCCAAAAGGAATTAAGATTGCTAGAGGAAAGTTAAGGGACATGGGCCAGCAAATGAGCTGATGTGGCACTGTGATGCACACCAGTTTCGTAAAAATGGAGACGTATTAGTGGGCGGAAGACTATAATTCTTTCAGAGTAATTCAAAGCACATTGGAAGAGTGACTGCACAGTTTGGCTGTAGGATGTGAAAGGAACAGGTAGCTATTGCGGAAGCAAGGACCATGACTGAGAGCGCATGTTCCCAAAATTAAACTGAAATCAGATATACACTACATTTATACTCTGAGTAAGTCCAGAATTGGGTAAACAAATGAGGCTATAAGAATGGTTATGTTACATCAGTTATTCTCCGTGCTCCTGTGCAATTACCAGACAATGTCCATTTCCTGGTGTAGTCATTGAGCTCGCATGTCCCTAAAGATCTCTCAAAATGGATGAGTTTAATTATTTTTTAAAACTGCTCAAGGGCTTAGTTTTTATAATATATATTTTTTCCCTTTCCCGTTAGCAGTTCCAGGAAGAGTTCCAGTTGATCCCAGTTGCAACACTCTAGAGGCAGAGCCTTTATCAAGGTACTCTTTCACCAAAGAGGGGACGTGCTTGCAGGTTTTAATGTAATTTTAAATGCTAAAGTCTGATCTCTTATGGGGCAGAGGAGGACTACAGTCGAGTTGCTGAGAAACTTGAAGAACTTAATCTGGTTCAAAATGCATTTCCCATTGAAGGAGCGGGCAATGTAAAGGCACATTTATGGGAATGTTTACTTCAGCTCTGATTGACTAATACAATTTCTAAATTATTGATGCACAGTTGCATGTGTAAGAGAAAAGTTGCACGGTCCTGTAGATTTTCTCTTCAAAAATTGTAATCCTGCTGTGTATCGATATATAAAAATCATGTTTGTACAATGCCCGAGTCACCTGTTATTCTCATGTTTAAACTAATGCCATCTTCCTTCAATGCTTTCTATTACTGTTGCTATTTTGTTCATTTGTTAGAATTATCATTATGCTAATGAAAATTAACTATGTATATGTATTTCTTTAAATCAGCAAAAAATTTAAAATAGAGGACTTTGACATTGGTCGCCCTCTTGGAAAGGGGAAGTTTGGGAATGTTTACCTGGCACGTCTTCGAGAGAACCATTACATCCTGGCTCTAAAAGTGCTCTTCAAGTCTCAACTGGAAAAGGAGGGTGTGGAGCACCAGCTTCGGCGTGAGATAGAAATTCAGTCGCACCTCCGGTATGTTCCTTCATCTGAGTGTACAATTAAACTGGAGTGGTTTACATATTTTTACAACACACACACACACACTTTGGGGGGGGGGGGAACATGACTACTTATGCCATCTTACTTTATTGACAACATCTGGAAAGAAATACGTAGATTTAAGTAGTGAGATGCAAGTATTGAAGCATGGGTCCATGGACTACTTTATCAATAGCAAGCTTTATTGTTCTGTTTTGGGTGGACAAGACTGCAGTCAGTAGCAGGGCACCTGTCATTTCACCCCTTAATTCTCAATAGTAAGATTTTTTTTTATTTATTGCCCTTGTTTGATTATTAGCCTTAACCCATGCCAGTGCCTAGGTGACTAACTCTACATCTCCCAAATAGGAATAATCTATTAAATGTCCTATTCATCCCCTCCATCCCTCCCATTATGTACCATATTGAGCCAAGCCATTGATATGAAATAGTCCAGTTTGCCTGTGTTTGTTCGTGACCCAGTTCTTAAATATCCACTCTGCTGAAGTATTGCTGCATCAAAATGTTGATGATGGTTTATAAATACTAACACTTTTCCTTCGAGCTGAATTAACATTCTGGAAACTAACTTTACAGACACCCAAATATCCTTCAGTTCTATAATTATTTCCATGACAAGAAGCGAATCTACTTGATGCTGGAGTTTGCGGCCCGGGGTGAGCTGTACAAAGAGCTACAGAGGTGTGGCCGGTTTGATGAACAGAGGAGTGCCACAGTAAGTGTTATAAACTAGTCCGCTTTACATGACAGCAAAGATGAATGACACTGTCTTGTGCAGAATTCCTTTTCTTCTTAGCCGATCTAGTTCCTGTATCTTTTTATTGGAATTTTGAAGTCTTGTTAATAGGTGGGCTCTCATTCGGTCCTTATTTATGTGTGAATGAGTGTATGAGTCTCTTCTGCTTATACAGAGGTGGTTTTTGAGAGGGCGAATAGTCTTTTGGGCACCTATTCAGGATAGACTCCAATCCCTTCCAATCATTGTATTGGCATTTTCAGTAATACAAATCCTGACCCCCCCCCCGTATGATTTTCAGTTTTCAGCATTACTGGATGGCTCCGCCCTGGCCCACTGTTTGCAAATGACGACAGTTTCTGGAGCACCCTAAACATTACCTCTATAGTCATCCCAGTGTTCCACATTTTTGACCCATTTTCAAGGGCAGCCCGGCCTTCATAGACAACCCTTTCAGATAGAATACACCAGTCCATGCTGAGTTTCAAACCTAACTGGGGTACCTGCCCCCCGAAAAAACACCATGACAATATTCCTTTTCGCTATAACTAACCCCAACGTTAATCGTATATGTTCCATATGGAGTTTGTCAGTTTTCTCCCAAATATCCAGGAGACACCTTTTTGTTGTTGGGGTGAGGAAGGATCTACTTTGTTCAGACAATCGATTACAGCCATGTATTTTTTTTAACATTCCCAAATTGTGTGGTAAAAGTTACCCACTTGGCCACAACCCATCTGTAATTGACACTTGTCCTACCTATCTTCAACAACGTAGTCTGGGATAATATGAACAAGGAAGGATTTTCAAATGTATTAGGTGGAAACCTGAATGTATGGCCATTTCTCTAGGAGCGATCATGTGCAGTTGTCAGGACTTCAGGAGTGTTCTGAAGTATTTTCGTATGTCAGTGGTGTGGCCTTGCGTGGTAGCAAATATTTGTCCTCTAGTGGTGATGACTCTGGTAGTACTGTTCCACTTGGCAGTGGCACCCACAGTGAATGTCTGACCTGCAGATGCCGATGTTTCTTGTTGGGTGCGATCTGCTAATCTTGCTGGAAGTCTGTAAAGGGAACAACATGATGTTGTTACCATAAGCCCACAATCCTGGAGATGCCAATTAGGCCCCACTTATCAAAGCCAGGGAGGCATCCTGATGTTGCCAATGCAGCTGTGTCCCAAAGGGGCATGTCCTGTGATCTAACTCCTCCAGCCCAGGGTATGAGTGGCTGTGTGCCTGATATCAACCACTAGCACAGTCATTCCCTCAAGTTTCAAAAACCTGGGAAATCCGCAGAGAGCCCTTAGATAACCCGTCCCTCCATGCCGCCCTAGCTTTGTCCATTTGGTAGGCTGGCTCATTGGGGCGAGTGGGGCAAAGACAGCTATTTTTTGGGGGGGGGGGGGGGGGGGGGATTGATATTGGACAGCTGCACAGCCTAGTAGTACTTTTGGATGTCCAGCACGGCCACTTCACCATCGTACCAGCCCCACGTCAATTTATGTTGTGCAATTTGTGCTGGGCAGCCATCCCACAACAGCAGGCGTTCCGATCTCCCTCTATGGCCTGAAAGTATGATCTATGTGCTGGGTAGGGTGTGTTTTGAAAAATGTACAAAAAAAAGCGGCAAGGACATCATTTTAAACAGAGCAGCTCTACCCAGGAGGCATCTCCAATGTTGGACATTCCGTTTTAAATTTTTCAAGAGGTGGCACCAAGTTCTCAAAAAAAAAAACTTACAGTCCAAGGTAACAGAAGCCATCCATAACCAATTCTGCTGTGCAATCAGGGGGCAAACTTGGGGCTAGCCCTTCCAGGTTGTAAATGTGTGTTTTACGCCAATTTATTGTTTACCCAGTGTAGCGGCCAAATATATGAAATATCTGCATTAACCTGTCTAGTGTAAGCTCTGGATCTGTCACACAGAGCAGGTTATCGTCCACACATCAGGATATTTTATTTTCCACTGTTGGGTCCATTGCAGGATCCCGACCAATGGGTACTGCCTTACTCAGGGCGCCATGGGTTCCAATGCAAGCACAAATATCAAAAGTGACATGGGGCAACCCCGCCATGTACCACGGCACAATGGGAAGACTTTGGACATTTACCCTCACTTGTACAAGTGGGTCAGCATATGGAAGTTGTACTCATTTTATAAAACTTGGACCCAAGCCCATTCTAGCCAGCACCTCAAACATATATACCCATTCAACGTAGTCCAATGCCATAAGGGCATCTAACGAGAATACTAGTGCCTGCACATGTAGTTGAGGAGCCCTGCTCAGCACGTTATGGAGAGTTCTCCGGTTTAGTGTGATGCTACGATGAGATATAAAGCCTGATTGGTCTGGGTGGATCAGGCCCGAGATCACCTTGGTGAGACGGATGGCCAGAATCGTGACCTATGCATTGAGGAGGGCTATAGATCTATAGGAGGCATAGTCCTCAGGCGACTTCCTATCCTTCAGGGTTGTTACAATGGTAACGAGGCGGTGGTATTGGGTTGCGCACCAAACCAGCGACTCGACATAAATCTTCAGGCAATATGGTGCTAGTTGTTGCGTCACTGGTTAGTGTAGTTCGATCTGCAGTTCGTTGGGCCGGCCGACTTCTCCTCTGTTGTGATCTCCTCTTCGAGGAGCTCTCCATCTGGGGTAGATTAAGTTAGCATTTGTATGTTGGCAAGAAACTCCATTGATTCCTCCACTGTGGCAGACACCGTGGGAAGTTCTAATTGATCTTGGGTGATTTAAGATACCACAGGTTGAGTGAAACAGTGCGTGGAGGTCCTGCCCTGCCGGGCCCACATGGAGTGATCCGTGATGCCCTGTGCCAGATGAGTGTCTAAGAAGAGGTGTAATCGGAGAGAGATTCTGTTTGCCCCAGAATGAAAGGTGAATTGCTGCTCGTAGGGGTTGTAGGCCCACCATAAATCAGCCAACCCAAGTGCCAAAAGAAAATCCACTAGTGAACGTCGTGGAAAGAGTGTCTGGGAGAACTGCGGTCACGTTCGTCGCACAACACTTTATTAAAGTCAGCCCATTATCAATTTTCCATCTGGTAATTTGAGGAGTAGGGAGCTCAGGTCAGGAAACTGGGCTTCATAGAGTTATACAGAGCAGATGTTGACTGTCTCTATCTCCGCTCTTAGTGAGTGCCACTAAGGGGCCATGGGTATCTGCTGGACTGTGCTGGGGAATCCCCACCCGTCAGGAGTCAGTCGCCAGGAGCATGTGCCGCTAGTATGTAGCCCTATCTGTTAATTAACTTCTAGGGGTTTCTTTTCAAATGAGTCTTTTAGTAGGACTGCATCAGGAGCATGTTGCTTAAGGTAGGCCATTGGCATTCCATGATAAGAATGTAATAGCCTGTGTGTGATGTTGTACAGTCATCAGTGTGGTTAGGGAAGTCTGTGCCACAGTAGCAGCGACCCATGTGCCCAACCAGCAGGTGGGCTGGGGGAAGCTCTGCAGTGCCTTTGTCACACTCACTCCCGCCTCCCTGCATTGCGGACTTGAAACTTCCTGCCACCCCAACTTTGCAGGGTGCCTCTCATCCTTAACCTGAACTAAACAGCTAAACCCTGACAATCACCAACATGAAACCCACCCACCGCCCCCCAGAAAAAATAGTTATTAAGAGTCATCTGGTCTCTCTATCCACTCTGTAACCCCCTTCCTCCTTAGCAACTCTTCCACAGCCACGGTAGAACATTCAAGGCAGTCAGTTTCCTGTGTCAAAAGGAAAAAGGTTCATAGTACCTAGTCGGTCAGCCCTGGCCATCAAACCAGTCCAGGCGCTGTTCTTGTGTCGCTGTGGCCTGAGTCCTGCTGCTTTGGCAATCCCTGTTCGTTGGTTGGATTTTCAGTGTTCTTTCGATTGTCAGCTTGATGCATTACAGCACATTAAAGATGATTTCTTCAACAAACAAATCGAAGGCAGGACCCTCTGCCTTCTCAGGCACTCCAACCGGGCGAACATTGTTGCACTTTGAGCAGTTGTAGCTTATACAGTGTTGAGATTAACACCCAACTCAGAGGAAAGTCTTTTTGAACCCAATAAATTGCATGCCAGTTTTGTACACCTTATTTTTATTTTTGAAGCATTTAATGATTTGTGATGTTTGGGGCCCTCTTAAAGCACCTGTTTGGCTTTGTGTATGACTAGATGATAGTGATCCTAAAAACTGTCTATTTCTGAAAGAATATAGATTGTTAGCAGTACTACTGTGCTGTTGATCATAAATGGAGGTATGTAGATCTAATGGATACCATTCATCTGTAATGTCTATCTCGGTTTAATGAAAATGCAATAAAGTTTGTGTTTAAAGTCGTGAAATTTGAGGATGTGTAGAAATGATGAATTAACGCTTACCTAAACTTTTGAATTTCTAGTCCTTTTGTGACCGTCCTTGTTGATGTATTCAACTGTAACTCCTCTGTCCTAGTCAAATTGTTTTTTTTCTAGAGGGGTGTGGGGTAGTTGGGTGCTGAGCATTAACGGGAAGCTGCAACCACCTTTTGTTTTGGCATTGTAGCACATTCTCTTTTTGTACACCTATTTGTGTGGGTCTGTTAAAGCCTGATTCAAGTAACATTGTTTTACAAGTTTTTGGTAGTGTGAATTTGTATAGTGTTTTGATTATAAATGGCATTCTGGGAGTTGGTGTTGAAGTAAAGCAAGTTTGTATAGTAGAATGTTTGCTCCTGTTTGTCCATGATAACGCTGCCTTAGCAGGTTTCTAATTTCTACCTGCCTTTTTTTTGTTTTTCGTTTTTTCCTTTTTTGGTAGTACATGGAGGAACTTGCAGATGCCCTAATATACTGTCACAACAAGAAAGTCATTCACAGAGACATAAAGCCGGAAAACCTGCTGATGGGTTACAAGGGCGAGTTGAAGATTGCAGATTTTGGCTGGTCGGTCCATGCACCTTCACTTAGGTAACCTGAATCGGAGTACAGTACTTTTTACTTTAGCCATCCACTGATTGACTGCAATATGCTCAGCACTGTTTGGTGACGAAAGCAGTACAGATGTGCTTTTTTTCTTCTCGTAATGCTCTATTGTAATTTGAGTGAAAGTATCTCAATTAGATCGGCCTGGTTAGGTCCTAAATGGGTACAACCCTACTCAGCCATGTATCCAAATGAGCAAATTCATTTAAAAATTGACATTTACCTGGGCATTGCTGTGTGCCTGTGCCCTTGCATTTGGTGTAATAATGGGACTTAGGATTTTCATTTTCTTTTATGAATTTAACCAGTTATCCAAGAGTGACCACATTTGTGTGTTCTGTTCATTACATCATTGCCTGTCCAGTGTGCCTATATATTTCACATATTCTAGCCATTCTGTATGTAAAAGTGCATTTGCCTTAACCTAGTTCTTACAGATTTCTCTTCAGGCCAGCAACATGTAGAACAAAAGTTCACCCCCTTTCTCTCTACTTTAGTGACTATACCAGAGATAAGTATCAGACCTACCACCATCTTCTGCCGCAGGATTTCTAATACAGTATTACCATTTTGCCAGTGTGTTTGGCTCTTCGAGCAGTTGGCAAACATATGCACATAATCACCACAACATTTTATTTTTGCCAGCCTTACCGGAGTACAAGAGCCACTGTAGAGTGAAGTTTTTTTCCTTTAAGAAGAGGATTTCACTATATTTAAGTTTATCTGGTTCTTGTAGGTAAGCATTTGTTCCCTACTTGCATTGGCGAGTTCTGAGTCTCTTCTGGAGACTACTATAAATTTCCTTAGCACCTCTCCACTTTGTTTCCTAGGTGCTGTATCCTGAAAATCTATGCCAGATGGAGTTGTTTCTTGATTAATGTCTTTATTTGTCTTAAACCAGTCCAGGAACTGATTCTATTAAAAGTCTCGATCTTGCCCTTTGTTTTCTCATTCAAGGCATTTCAAGACATTAATTCTATCCTTCCATTAGATCTCCCCATATATATATATATATCTCACACTTGCATTAAGGGAAGAGTTAATCTGTCTTTCGTACATTCTGTTGTCACTGGTGAGTCAAAAATTGGTGCCAATTTGCTATAAGGGACATTCATTACAGACCGCAGATCGTAATAGCTTCAGATGCTCTTCCTTAAATTACCAACAATACTATTGAAAGTCTAGAGCAGTTAGTCCTCCCTCTTCACTCAAGGATTTTTTTACTTCGTCCTCCAATAGATTCTGACTCCTTTCAATATCCAAATACAAACTATTATCTTCACCTGTAATTTTCCTATCAATATAAGGGCATATTGTTACACATTAAGGTGAATTTGGCAGAACAATCCTTTTAATCTGATTTACTGAAACTGGGTATTACAGTTCACCCGATTTTAAATGCCTTCAACGCATCAAGTGTTAAAATGATTAAAGGCGTTGTAAACCTTGTTGCCTTATCTATAGATCCTATGGCGAGTGTGCCACCTCGTACATATGCCTACCTGGGAGAAAACCTATGCTTGATGTACCGTCTATTTAATTGTTGCATAGTCTCCTTGCTAGAATGTTAAATATTTCATCATCCGAATCAAAGGGCGAGATTCGTGTCTGATTCACATTCCATTGTTACTTTATTAGGTTTTAGGATGTAGTTATAACTGCCGCCTTCCAGGTGGGTGGTATTTGCACTCCTCCTAACACTATTTGTAGGAACCAGTCTCTTACGTAGTGGACCACAAAAAAGGTACACTGTAGACTTCAGGCAAACCCCATAGGAATTAGGGGCACAAATGACACCCCAAATGCTCTTATGGTAGTGTGGGCGAGCAGTTGGGCATATCAGAGGCTAGTTCTAAGCTTTATTACACACGCAAAGGCAGTGAGACCACACTCAAAGAAATCTGACGCAATTAATAAAAATAACACCTATTTTTATGAAAATTTAGATACCAAGGTCACCAGAATCAGGTAAGTATTTTTCAAGTTATGAATTTTTACAGTTTGCAAAAGTTGACAGCAGTTTTTGGGTGCGGTAATTTTATCACATGGGGCAAAACATGTACTGCACTCGGACACTTAACATCGGCTTACGGCACTGTTCTTCTGGACTTAAGAGGAGTATGGGGCAAGGTTCAAGGCCACAGGTCACCTCGGGAGGCTCTTTGGCGTATGGTGCAGAGGTGTGTTACGGCGTCTGTCCCATTCACTTCAATGGGAGAACTGTCAGATTGCAAAGAAGCTGCAAGCTGGGACTGGGGGACCAGTCTGGTGAAACCCACAGGGGGGTTCAACCCTTGAGATCCTCGGTCACTTAGGGACACAGTTGGTCCACTTCTCCTTAGGCTGTGGGGTTCGGGTGCAGTGGTGTCTGATGGCATTGGGTTCCTGTATTGGAGTCACCCGCGGTAGGAGAGGGCCTGCAGAAAGGCTGCAGGTGGAGACCAGAAGTCAGTTCTGGGCAGGTCTAGCTCTTGTGGGTCTGTGGACCTTGTTGGCACAGTTGCCTCCCTTGGACTTTGGCTCTGGAGTAAGGGTGCTTTGAGGCGTTTGGTGGAGGTGGTCGCAGACTCACTCTTGGTCTTTCTTTCTGCTGCAGAGGGGCAAACGGGACAGCTGGGCCAACAGGACAGCTGGGCCTCACTCAATGTGGGTCTCATTGTTTGTGAAGCCGCTCGACGTTCAGGACGGTCTTCCTTGGCGTTTGTGTCCGGATTGGACACAAAAAGCCTTTCCTGCTGCAAGTAGTCAGTACACCAGATATTGGTGGTGATCGGCTCTGGTCAGACTGACCTGTAGGAGCACCGCTACCACTACCTGTGCAGCTGCTTCGTCGCTAGTCCCCGTAGTCCGCTACTTCTCCGTGGTGTGTTCAGTTTCACCCATGGTCTCCTCAATGTTAAGATGGCTTCCCTGCTCACTTGCAATATCTAGTAATGGAACTAGACATCACAGGGGCATATCTGCTCCTACAGATATGTCCTCTCATAAAATATAATTCACCCTGCCTTAGGGCTCAAAGGCCTGCTGTAAGGGGGCGGGGGGGGTTTGCATATGTCAGATGTGGTGACAGGCATGACACACAGTGCGTGATGTCATATTTTCACTCCTAGTTTGTACCATGCCATGCAGCCTGGCCTACAAGGGCTGTCTGTGTGGAATTTGTCTGCAAGTCCCTTGGAGCGGTATAAGATATGCTGCAGCCCTTAGTGACCCTCTTTAGTACTCCTGCCCTATGTACCTGGGGTGCGATTTACTAGGGACTTATGGGGTGCTTAGGTCCTTTGCCCATTATAGCAGAATTAGACAACATCTTGTTTTAGGGAAGGGGCAGTGACATTGAGGTCTGGTTAGCAGGCCTCAGTGGTGCACTGTCAATTGAAAATCCGCTTCTAGTAGCCAAAAAGGAGTTGGAATGTGTGGGGGGAGTAACTGCAACAAAAGCCCAGTTTCTGCACTATTGCATTAAATAGTTTACGCCATATCAGAATTGTTTTCTGCTAACTTCTGATATACCTAATTTGGGATATTATCTGGACCAGATACCTTTCCTAACTTAGAGCTCCCAATTTCTCCTCTGGGTTTCCTTAGGAGTCAAAGCTGCCACTAGACAACTCCTCTCTCTCTCTCTCTCTCTCCCCAGCAGGTACATTAATCACTGACGTTACCTTGCCACTTTTATGGTTGCTTTGAAAAATGCCGATTATATAAGGAACTTCGTAGTGCCTTTAAAACTGCTGCCTGCGGACCCCCTGGCAATGTGTCGCGGACCTCATTACTACATATTTCCATGGAGTTAAACCTGGACATCTAACTGCTTATGGTATTGCACCCTAGAAGCTGACAACATCAGCATTTTTAGCAATGGTTAGAACCAAATATATTTGGTCTCAACCTTTGAACCTCTGCAGATTTTGGTAAATTAAATGTTTTTTGATGTTTTTTTTTTTTTTTGCATGTATTTTCTCATCTTTGCATTTTATATCGGGCAGAGGGAAAGCCTTCGAAATATTGTAAAGGATCCATGCATGTAATAGGTCTTAGAATAGGGTGTGCTGATGGGAAATATGTACAAGTAGTACGGGTAATGACCATTTTAATTAGATTTGTGAACCAGGTAACCATAACTTCATCTCCATCATGCAATTCTAATGACTGTACATGTTGGATTTGTCTCAAGAAATGACCTTCGGATTGAGGTCAGTGGTAGAGAGATGTGCAACCTTTTAACTGGTTTAAATCTGTGCAAGGCCATGTCTTGCGATCTTCAACCCTGCAGGGCAGAAACCCAGGCAAGGTTCTGGTGTAAATGCTAGGTACAGGATCTTACTGAAGGTAGACAAAAGCCCAATTGGCATAACAAAATTTGAGCCTGGGGGATGAACGTGCTTGAGGTGGCCCAGAATCCTGAGCTGCACTTCGCTTATGAGGCCCAAAAAGTTTGAAAATGATCTGGGGTTGTGTGCTCCCATTCAGTGCCTATGCAGCTTAAAGGATTGTGGCATTTGAAAGCATGGTCAAGGCTGGTTCGGTCCATTTCTCTCAATTTTAATTTCTTTTAGTAACAGTTCTTAAGTTTGACGGGTATTCCCTGACGTATGTCCAGTGATCCGCTTTGTCCTAGAACTCAAGCTGCACCTCATTAACAAGGCCAACTGTCCAGAATGGGCCTGGCCTAGAAGTTCAGTCTGAACTGTCATTTTGGGCTGGATAGGAATATGACCCAGAGTAGTAATGGAGAAAGATAATTTGGTGTATACCCTTTGCAACTGCTGGTGTATATCTGTTCAGACTTCATTATTTTTCTAAAAGGATTTAAAATCTGACTTTTTGGGGATTTTTTGCTGAATATTTGGGTTTGGCTGTGTTGTGAGAACTGTAGACCACCTGAAAAATGTGCTACAGCCATGGAAGAATAGACTCCCAAATGGATTCCCAGAGGTGCAAACTACAAAACCCCAAAAATCGCTATCTTCTAGTGAATCCATGGTACCGTTTTATACGACTGGAGTCTCACTTGCTGGTCCCAGTAGTTTGTAAACTTCCGCTCCTACTTGGTGGGATGTCTTTCAATGTATTGGTCTGTGCCATGGTACAGTTTTATTTTCTATTCAAAACTTGGTTAGGGGTACAATGCCAGTGCGCAAGTCCAGACTTTCTGATCTGTACATTTTGTCACAGCCGCCCTGTTAGAATTGAAGCTCTTGAAGTCGGTCTTCATGTGCACCCCTTTGAAGTGGTTTAAACATCCTGGCGAAAAGAGGAGAGGAGCGGTGCTGAGCCAAAAATTCAGGGTTGCCTTAGGCAGGGCAGTGGCATCTTGCAATTTGGTAACTGTGAGAAAGTGCCATCTTTCTTGCATGGTATACCCCCTCTTTTTGCTGAATGTACTTTGACTGAGTGTGCCCTGGACTCCTGCCAATCAGGTGCCCAGGGCCTATGTTCCTTCCCTAAAACCCCAACTTGGCAAACCCTGGCCACATGTCAGCCCCTGGTAAATGGTACCCTAGGTACCCAGGGCCTTGTGATTTGGGAAGGCCTCCAAGGGCTGCAGCACTTATTGTGCCACCCTTAGAGGCCCTGTACCCTAACACAAACATACTGCCCTTGCAGGCTGAGTATCTGGGTACAAGACAAAACAAAGCGGGAGCACCCTGAACCTTCCTTCTTTAGATTCCAGATTCCGAAAAAGCAAAGAAGAACAAGAAAGAAGACCTGCCGTGCAGCTGCTAAGAGGAAGACACCAACTGCTTTGGCCCCAGCCCTACCGGCCTGTCGACCCTCGAACCTGCTCCTGCTAAATGCCGGCACCTCCTGTGGCCAGCAACCACACAAACACCGGAGGACCTGGCTGCCTTGTGACTCTTATTCATCTGGGACCCCCATGAGCAGTGTCTCTGCTCAAAGCAAGTTTCTAACCCCTGGCATTAGCCTGGAACCGCGAACCCTGCACACTCTGCACCCGCCAAGTGGACAAAAACACCCCCCCTCCCCCCCCCCCCCCCCCCCCCCCGCCGCGATCAACAGAGGGTAGGATTTCCCGACATCAAAAGGCACCCCGGCCCCCTGTGCCCAACTCCTGGGTACCTACCTATCCTCCAACTTACCTCTCAAAGTGGTGGTGGCACCCAAAGAGTCTTCGTCCCTGAGCTTGCAGCCTTTTTCCAACCAGGAGTTTTCACATTGAAATCAATTGAGCGCCCAAAGGCTCAAAAGCACCCTGCACCCAGCCGCCCGAGTGGCCCTGGCAGTGTAACCTCTACACCTATCTACTTCCCCATTTGCCCTGAGCAAGTGACCAGGAGCCCAGCTCCCCCAGCCGCGTGGCCTGCTAGTGAGCAGCCACCAACCAAGGCCCCCTACCTCCCATAGGATAACATTGGGCCTCACTCTGCACCCGGGTGCCCCTTTGCTGCTGAGGGTGTCAACTGTACCTACCTGACCCTGGGAGACCCCGGAGTCTGTGCCCAAAACCTTAACTTTGCCAGTCGAGTACTTACCCAAAAGCCGATAACACAATTTTCTCCCTAGGATAACATTGACTGGTTTCTTCTGAAATTTCTTCTAAGTGTGGAGTTTCTAAAACTTAAAATATTCACCAAAAATCAGCCGAGTAACGAAAACGAAAATACTCACCTGCTATTAGGAGAGATCCCAGTGCTGGATATTGGTGCCTAGCACTGACCCTGAAAAATATTCACAACCGTACTTACCAGTAACCCAATTTTCTTCCATAGGGAACCATTGACTGTTTCTCTATGAAATTTCTTTTAAGTGTCGATTTGACAAACTTATAAATATTCCTTAAAAATCGCCTGTACAACTTAAACGCAGTTTCTCAACTGCTTACAGGTGGTACCCTAGTGCTGGATCCAGGATCCAACACTGACCTCGAAAAAGTACCCATAACCCCACTTACCTGCTAAGTGAATTTCCTTCCATAGGATAACATTGGTAATTAGATCAGAAAACGTTTCTAAGTGTCAACTTGCAAAATGTTGCTTAAACTTAACCGAATTTACTCACTTGTTTCCAAGAACTGTCCCAAGACTAAATCTAGGACCCAGTCCTGGAGTTAGAAAAGTAATCCTGAAAGTAATTATTTGCATATAACTTAGTTCCCATTGAGCTCAATGTATTATTGAGTTTGAAATTGTGTTGCCTATTGCAACAACCTGTAACTATTACCTACAAAAGTCAATTGCATATTGCAAAAGTACTTAACTAAAGCATCTCATTCTGAGAGTATATTTTGATACCTATTGTTGGTTCTAAAATAAAACAACCATATATTTTTTTTTTTTTATATAAACCATTGGCCTAGAGTTCAGTTCTTGAGTGTGAGAGACCATTTGCTGACTGAGTGTGTACAACAAATGCTTTTCACTGTCCTCTGATACTGCCTTACTGCTCGGCCAAGCTACCACTTTAGAGAGTAAGGTTATATCTAACTTTAACCTCTGCCAAACCTCTGGGGACTGTGGGCTCTCTACACACTGTACCTATTTGGGAACAGTATATACAGAGCCACTTTCTCACAGTAACTGAATAAGAGGCTGTAGCAAGATATGGCCTACGCCCCGAAGAGTATCTAAGTGCTTCATTGTAGGGTAAGTGGGGCTCAGTAGATGTTTGCCTCAGCTGGAGAACTCCATCAAGGCATTAGTTTTGACCTTTTTGGTGGGAAGCTTGAACTTCGGCTGTCTGGTGCATGACCATTGCTAAAGATGCGCACTCCTCTGTGACAGGACCGGAGGGTGAGAGGAGTCCTACCTCAGGGAGGGGGATGTCAAAGCCAGGCTTCTTTAAGGCCATCATACCAATTTTCTTAGTGGTATGGTTGCTGTATCTCATCCGCATCATTTTCCTTGTCCGAATCTGTCCGAAATAAGGAATGCATCATGTGTTCCATGTGGAGGTGGCAAATTAAACGGGGGAGATTACGCTTTGTCAAAAAATAGAGCGAATCATCAGTTGGGGTTGTGACAGTGCCCATCCTGTGCCGTAGATGGAGTCTGCATTGGCATCAAAGCTTCGGAAATTAGCATGGCACTGGAGTCTGTAAAGGTGCCATTGGAGGCCCACTCGTGGATTCAGAGGGTCCAATTGGAGCGGAGTGCAAAGCTGCCAACAATGTCACCGATGGAGGGCCTCTTGGCTCCTTGGGCCAAGAGGCACCCAGGAGGTAGTTGGAAAGATCTTAAGAGTATGAGCATGACTTAGCTGAACTTTAATCTGCCTTGGCGTCTCAAACCTTGTAAACTCAGGTTCTGTAGTAGGGGATCTCTGTGTATAGTCATAATCTAGTGAATAGTCCCGCCCATGTGCGTGGACCCCGGAGCAATAAAAAATAATCTCTTAAGGTGTCAAATCATGCAGACCTGCATCCACCTTTAAGAGAGAATTTAATTTAAAGACAGATAATGCAGCTTATACCCACAGGCTACACTGTCCAGTACTTCAACTAGAATTCCACCAACATCCACAAACAGCACTGCCTGTCTAGTTTTTCTCCACATAGGAAAAAACCCTGCCTCTACCAGCAAAAGCCTCTGGAATGATAGAGAGGAAGGAGTGGACAGACAAGCCCCATAGGCTGCCATTATGTGGCTTAGAACAGGATACTGTGCCTTTAAGAAAACTTTCCAGATTTCCAGAACTTTCCCCAGTATCCCAGAATGCCCAGCAGGTCCCATCTACTTTCAGTTCTTTTTTCCGGCTCCTGCTAGCAGGACCCTGGAGCATTGAGCTCTCCCCTTTTCAAGGGTTTTTTGGAGTTTTTGTCAATTTTTGTCACTTTTTCAAGTGCTTAGTAGCTGGTACTGTCAACATGCCTGGCTTGTTCGACAAGTGCCCGGAATGTGGGAGAAAGAAGGCTAAAACTGATCCACACGAGGTGTGTATAGGTTGCCTTCCCGAGTCCCACGTGCCTGAAGACTGATATCTGCCACTCGTTCTCAGCCAGGACCCTGAGGGACAGAATGAAAATCAGGCTTCAAGTTCTGGAGGAGAGAAGGCTGAAGGCACCAGGTGGGTCTGGAGGGGCTGATTTGGCCCATACTGAGGCCTCTGGGGGATTGCGGAAATCTGCAAGGCGGCCACTTGGAAGTCGGTCCATACCTTTGCTGCGCTTTACTGTCTGGACTCAGATGCCAGGGCAGATGCTCGGGTTGGGCAGGCTTCGCTGCGAAACTTGTTCGCACAGTAGTGGGTTTGTCTTGTTTGTTCTCCACCGCTGCTGTTGTGTGGGGATGGGCTTGCCATTCTATTCACTAGATTATGACTATACACAGAGATCCCCTACTACAGAAGGAGTAGTTTCTTTTCTGTAACTCCAGTTCTGTAGTAGGGGTATCTCTGTTATAGTCATAAGCGCCCGCCCTCCTCCCCGGTGGAGAGATATTTATTCATGTGAAGAATGCTACAGGTCTGGCGTGCTACGCCTTCAAAAAGAACTGAAAGTAGATGGGACCTGCTGGGCATTCTGGGATACTGGGGAAAGTTCTGGAAATCTGGAAAGTTTTCTTAAAGGCACAGTATCCTGTTCTAAGCCACATAATGGCAGCCTATGGGGCTTGTCTGTCCACTCCTTCCTCTCTATCATTCCAGAGGCTTTTGCTGGTAGAGGCAGGGTTTTTTCCTATGTGGAGAAAAACTAGACAGGCAGTGCTGTTTGTGGATGTTGGTGGAATTCTAGTTGAAGTAATGGACAGTGTAGCCTGTGGGTATAAGCTGCATTATCTGTCTTTAAATTAAATTCTCTCTTAAAGGTGTATGCAGGTCTGCATGATTTGTCACCTTTTAGAGATTATTTTTTTATTGCTCCGGGGTCCACTCACATGGGCGGGACTATTCACTAGATTATGACTATAACCGAGATACCCCTACTACAGAACTGGAGTTACAGAAAAGAAACTACTCCTTGTGCTTGGACAAATTGCAGGATGGGCTGCGATGTCAACCGACATTCGAAGGCATGGCAACACCCTTGCGCCTTCTCAGGAGAATGTGAGTGGCATGAAGGGACCGAGTTCTGCTTGGATTTTTTGTTTTGTCATGGTGGTGTTTGTTTTCATTGTCTGTGGATGGTGAATTTACATGCAGGTGTTACTCTAATGAACATTAAGGTTCAGAAGAGCTGTACATGTGCACCATGTCAGAGGTTAATAAAGATGAATGCTCTCTACTGAATAACCTTTTACAGGTTTGGGCTCTTCCTTCTGTTAGGCTAGATTAAAGACCTATCTTTTACCTTGAGCAGGAGTCTTATTTAAGTTGTGGTTGTACATCTGCTTCTTATTTGTGTTTTTAATTGTATGTTCTAGGTGGTAACTTGCTATTTCATTGCTAGAAGGTAAACTATCCTTGGGGCAATATGTACTCAACTTTGGTCTCGCCGCATGCTTCTTTTCTTTGTTTATGCAGGAGAAAGACTATGTGCGGAACGCTGGACTATCTGCCTCCTGAGATGATTGAAGGGAAGACCCATGATGAGAAAGTGGACCTTTGGTGCATTGGAGTCCTCTGTTACGAGTTCCTTGTGGGACATCCGCCCTTTGAAAGTGCAAACCACACTGAGACCTACAAGCGTATAACAAAGGTATTGAGTGGTATCTTTCTCCTTGCAGCCACTTCAGAATACTGGCCTGTGACGCTAGTTGGTAACTAGTTAATTGGACTTGGTAGCAAAAACATATGAAACAAATTAAGATTTCATTTAAAAAAACACCTCTAATTCATTAAGTTAAAATTATGCTGCTTCTACTTTCTCTTCGGTTCTTGCTGTCGTCCATGGAGGCTGTATCAAGTAAAATTACCTGTCTCTGGGGCCAGTGTCGTCCTACTGG
Organism: Triturus cristatus; assembly: GCF_964204655.1. Taxonomy (NCBI): domain Eukaryota; kingdom Metazoa; phylum Chordata; class Amphibia; order Caudata; family Salamandridae; genus Triturus; species Triturus cristatus. The sequence goes on from NC_140593.1 coordinate 873,318,356, forward strand.
CCGCTGCTTGTAGGGGTACTTTTCTATTTTAATTTTTCAAGTAGCACTCCTTAAGAGTGCATCTGTTTGCAAGCCCTCTCTACCCCGCCCTCATCTTTGTTTGTCCTTTACCTCCCACCCTTTGCTGCTTTGTTGCTGTGTGGCTGCTATTTAAGCTTGCAGACACACATTTAGTAATCTCCACGGTAAATGGAAGCATATGCTATATACATGACATTTAATTTACCAGCCATACACGCAGCAATATGCAATTTTTGCAGCTTTTTTTTTTTGTTCATATTTATTTTAGAGATGCCCCCGAAAGAGTTGTCCTTTAACAAGAGATTTTTTTTCTGCTGTATGTTGTGTTCTGCTGTTTGTGTGCAGACTTCTCTTAGACCTTCAAACAGACAGCAAGAGGCTGAAAAGAGGTTTACAGCATGTACTGGGGATCCCACACATCCAGTTAGGACAAGTCATGTGCAACAAAAGCCGATGTGACACTTGTACAGATACTTTTACACAGATACATTTACACATTCAGCCTTCCCTTTAGCTACACTGCACCTCTGAACTCCCTTGGCAGCCTCTCCTCCGTGCGACTGTTTTCCCCAGAGCAGCACGCAGAGACACTGCTCCCACTAGTGGAGATATGTCTCACTGTCTATTTGGTCTGCAAGAAATGTTCTGTCGTTGTCCCATGAAATATCACTACTTCCAGGGATGAATAGTAAACTAAGCGGCTCCTTCCCTTCTTTGCCCGGTTCCTCACTCCAAATCACCACCACCATTCAATACCTCTCTCCTTTGCATTCCTCTACACCTTTCGGATCCTTCCTAGGCTTTCCTACGGAAAACTTTGTATTCTCATTGCTCTGGTTACATTTGTACCTCCCTTTCCTCTGTCCCCTTCCCATCTTCTCCTCCTGCTTCTTAGTTTGATTTCTTCTTCACATTTTCCAGTTCATGTTTCGCTTCTTTCACCTTCAGCCAACATGGCTTTAAGAAAGTTTTTTAAAAGCGCTATGGTGCGGCATGCGTTGACTGCGCCATAGCTTTTTTGTATTTTTCTTTAAGCCATGGTGCCCAGCAACACGTTAAAACAGCACATTGACAAAGCCAATACGGCTTGCATATTTTTCTCCTCTTGTTTGCCTTGGTGTCTTGCTCCCTGCGGAGGTCAGTCATATGAGAATCCAGAAAATTCAAGCTGGAAAACTGCCAGTAAGTACCCATTTGCTTTTGCAGCTTGAATCTTTCTATATTCTGGCGTATGCTCTGGTCCTTGCTTGCAGTTGTGCGTTTGCTTTCTTGTGGCATATCTGTATAGTTTAGGGTAACTATCTTGACGTGGTATCTTTTGCTACTTTTTTTTTGTTTTGTTTGTTTTAATCTGGAAAGGATGCAAAAAACTGAGAACGCTTTCTGATCAGTTTCGTCCTCTCTAGGAAATACATTACCACCCTACACCTGTCCAGTGTGTGTGTAAGGTTTGGGATTTTGGTTCCTAGAAGAAGCTTTGTGTTTGAATGATCTGATTATATGTGAAACTGTGATTATGACTTTTGGTAGCAAGTGAATGTTGGTTTGCAGGAACACTGTACTTGTGTATTTAGAAGTAAGGCATTTAGTTCTCATAGCATTCAATTGAGCACTCACACTTGCTGGAACTTGTGATGTGTCTCTTTATCATCTAATGGACATCCTGGACTAGTATTGCAAATAGTTTGCCTGGAAATTATAAATAAGTTTTATTGCATTTAATATTGTTGTACTGTTATGGAAACCCAACAAACCAATACTCAGCCTTGGATACAAAAAACATGTTAATCAGCATTGTCTGGCGGTTTATTTTAAACACTGTATTACTCGTATGGTACTCAAAACGTAAATTACCGTTCCTAAATCGTAAGGTAAGTCAATAAATTGAGAACTCTAACGCATGCATTGTTAAACCTGAAATAAAGTAATGCATCCTATACAGAACCCCACCCCTCAAAAAACAAAAATAACAGGCAAATATTTTCAATGACCTAAACCTCCAGGACATACGAACAAACAAATGTTCTTGGGTTAACTTCTCCAAATATACAATTTACATAATTCATCTTTTGGGAAACTGGTCATTTTTCTCTAGTTAATATCCTGGTCTTAAAAAGGCAACCTAGTTAAACTTTTTTTTAATCCTGCCCATTTCGTGTAAACCAATACAGTTGATGCTTCAATTGAGAATAAAGTGATAGTCTCTTACCCACAACCATAATTGAATCTTTGTAATGGGTTTCAAAGAAAGAAATATAATGCAAGAACTCTTCCCAATTTCGTTATAGTCCAAGCAATCCATTGCTCATTCGCACTTGCTGCCATAAATCTATGCGTAATTAAAGCAAACACTACCTTCTCCGGTCCCAATGTCGATGGCGCTGGCAGTGCTAGCCCCGTTCTTGTTACTTAGTCGGAACAGCGTCAATTGGCGAAGATTCTGGTGCAGACCGAGCCCAGTGGTTCTTGGTCATTGCCTGAGCGTTTTGAGGAGCATACAGGCATAGTGGAAGAGTGAGAGGGGTCACTGGACCCTTTAAAACACCAGTTATACACCCCTGGTGAGAATTTGGACAGGTATGAAGAACCGGTCCTAGGGGAGGCTTAGGCCATCCTCTCCCAAGGTTCACCATAAGGTGTGGTCTGGATACAACTAATTCAATGGGCAGAGTGGTTTCGTCGACCAAGGCCTTGTGGCATCACGCCTGGCTGGTGACCCCTCGCACCTAGTCTGCTGTTCGGAGCTATAAAAGGGGCTTTCAACCACATCAGCCATACCCCAGCCACTGTCCTGTGCATGCTTCCCAAGTTGTGCTAGGACTTGGTGCGTTCCGTTTACATGGCAATGGTAGTCAGAAGTCACCCGTCACCAACTCCTCAGCAACTGCATCCTCAAGGCCTTCCTAGCTTTTTTCTTCTGCAAGACCATAGGTGCCCAGTTGGAGGGAGAATCCAACATCTCCTCCACTAGCAGTGCATAACATCGGACAAATGGGTCTTTGGAGAGGTTACTCCCTCCCTTTCCAATCTCTTCCTGCCCCTCCCCCCCCCAACTGCCATCTCATAAACCGCTGCCAGAGGATCATCTGATTGTGCCCAGAGAGGTTACTGGCCAATGGGGCTATAGAAAGTGTTCCGATATCAGATGTAGGCTGTGGCTTAGCTGAGAGGCTGGTGCCACTAGTGCCCTCTTTGTTTCATGCAGAACAGGTTAGTCTCAGTGTGCACTATCTCTTAATTTATGGCGCCTCTTCGACTACTGCATTATGCCCCTCGTGTTTGGCTACGATAGGGGCGCTTCGTCCTTGATTTTGAAAAGGCATTTGATACTATTGAATGGCTTTAACTCTTTGAGGTCCTTCCACGATATGTCATTGGACCCGGATATATCCACATGGTGAAACTTCTCTATGATAAACTGACCTTATGAGTTCAAACTGAAAACGGGAACCCTCGTCACTGCATGAGTAAGGATTTGTAGAGGACTCACCAGACGAGGCTGCCTCCTTTCTCCCCTTGTTTTCTCTTTAGCAATAGAGCCTCTAGATCTGGTTATGCAGGCTTCGGAAGGGTCATGGGGTATACCGATTGGTGAGGGAGTTCACGCTATATCACACACAGATGATCTGCTGCTGTATGTTGGCGATCTCTGCTCTGTCCCGGGTGTCATACCTGACCTCACTCGATTAGCACATCTAACTGGTCTACATTTCAATTGGGGAAAGCCCTGTTTTGTTCCCCTTAATTTCCAGCTTGCCTGACCAGGCGTACATAATTAATGGCGCTCCTGTAACTCCGCAACTGTCTGTTCAGTTATCCGGGCTTCCGGATTTACCGCACTGACTGGGACCTGCTCAGGTGTAATCTTACAAGGGCACTCACTTCATTAATATCGCATATGTCTGTTGCCAGGAGAGGTGCTGTCACAAAAATGGTGGTTTTGCAGCGTGAATCTTTCTGGATTCACTATGCTGTGCATTATTCCGCGATCTTGTGGTTGGGTCCGGATTCGTAGTCTTTTCTTTGTTTTTTTTTTTTGTTTTTTTTTGTAGCCCAGGTGGGCGTCGACGTACACCATTTGGTGCACCTCCCGTGACGTCGTCGTGCTTCCTGCGGAAGTCCCACCTTTGGGGCGCCATCTTCAGATTCTTTTTTCCGCCGTTGGGTCTGGATCGTCATCGGGAAGCTCCAGAATTACACTCGAAGGAAGAAGGAAGAAAAGCGAGTTTCGTCGATAGAAACACTAGAAGATATCAGGAAAGGAAAAGATTTCATCAGGAGCGCGAAGAAAGGAGGACCAGCGCCCTTTTTCTTCGACGGCCTTGGAGAATGCACGCTCAGAGACCCTGAGCGCAATGGACAAGACGCCATTCAAGTTCTGCCCAAACTGCCACCACAAGTTCGCGCAGAAAGACCAGCATCCGGTCTGCAACCTCTGCCTACCGGTCGATCACCAGAGTATCGACTGCAACGCCTGCTCAGCCTTCGCGCCGAAGACACTCAGGGTGAGAGAGCGGCAGAGAAGGGCCAACGCCAGCATGGATGGCAAGGGGAAGCCCCTGACGCTCTACGCTCTGGGCCTCTCCTCGGACGACGAGGACAACGACGCCGAGACAGCCGAAAACTTCACGGTCGTAGAGACCGACAAGAAAAAAGAAGACGAGGTAAGAGAATCGTCGAGCGCGAAACAGAAAGTACCTCGACAACACGAGGGTGACTCGAGAAAATCTGAGTCAAAGTCCACGAAGGGAGCCCCGGCGCCGAAAACTTCGACGTCCAAGGGGGGAACCACGGACAAGAGGCCGAGCGGATCCTTAGATAAGGACTCCCTGGTGCCGAAAGACGCCGAAAGGCAAGGGTCGTCGAAAGCATCCCATGAAACGGGCCGATCGACGCAGAAAGAACGTTCGACGTCGACGCAAGTTTCATCGAAAAGAACCGCGGTCGACGCCGAAAGCATCTCCGAGATGGAGAAAAAGAAGAGGCGGCTCGAGGCCGAAATGGAGAACATCCTTCAAAGAAAGAAGGAGTTCGACGCCAGAATGAAGGAATTCAAGATTCCAACGGTTCCATCAGCGGACGTCGAGGAGGTCGAAGACGAGTTCGACGCCGAAGGGCTGACAAGGGAACTCGAAGAGGAAGAAGAGCCCTATTATGAGGGAGAAGCCGAGGAAGAAGACCAACGGTCGTTCTACTAATCGGCGGCATCTACCAGCAACGACGTCGAATGGCACGATCTCGACACCGAAAACCCGGAGGAGCCCGTGGACACGTACCCTTCGAGGCCTTCGCCACCCGACGACATCGGGGTCTACAATATGGTGGTCAGGAGCGCAGCAATGGCCTTCGGCGTCAAACTCGACGAGGAGAAACCGAAAGCCGATTTTCTCGTCGAGACACTGCTCCCCATCCAGACAAGGAGCCAGTTCCTCCCCATGCTACAAAGCGTGATGAATCAGGGGAGAGAAGCCTTCAAGGAACCTGCGACCTGCCGGTCGATCACGCCCAGGACAGAGAAGAAATATAAGCACTCCTCCCTGGACCCCCCTTACATCAAGGGTAGCGTGACCGCGGACTCCATCATAGCCTCCACGGCCAGGAGAAGGGCCAACGTACCAGCAACTTCGGGCCCACCCCCGGATAAGGAGAGCAGGAGGATTGACCTCACAGGAAGAAAGGTCGAGAGGAACGCCGCAATGCACTGGCGCATGGCGAATTCAAATGCACTCCTCAATAGACACCAATACCAGCACTGGGATGAGATGGGGGAGTTAGTAAAGCACCTCCCCGAAGAATACCGGCAGAGAGCCTCTCACCTGATAGATGAAGGCAAAAACATCGCCAACTCCTGTATAAAGACGGCGTTGGATGGGGCAGAGACTTCAGCAAGACTCATGGCCATAGGGGTCACAGAGAGGAGGCATGCATGGCTAAGAATCTCGGGATTCAAACCGGAAGTGCAGAACAACATCCTTGGCACCCCCTTCAATGGAGAGACACTGTTCGGAGCAACAGTGGACGACAAGCTCACCCAGCTGAAAAAAGAAAACGAGACGGCGAGGTCCATGGGGGCCCTACAGCTGAGGGGAATGAGGCGAGGAAATCCCTCGAAGACCCTACGGTAGGGGAGGAAGCCAGCAGGGGACGTCGCACCAGGCGTTCCAACAAAGTCAGCAGGGTGAAGGTCACGGACATGGTCAGCAGAAGCAAAACTGGCAATATCAACCTCGGGGCCAGTCCTTTCGCGGGAGAGGGAACGGACGTGGCCAAAGGAGGAGAGGGGGCGAACAGCCCTCGACGAAGTGACTCAGCACGCAAAAGGACGCCTACCCTCGTCAGGACCCCAAGGGTGAGGCGCAAAAAAGTGTCATCAGGGGGAAGAGAAAATTCAAAAGCCTATGAGCATACGACACCAGTAGGCGGAAGACTGAGGTTCTACCTTCAGGAGTGGTGGCGTATAACCACAGACAAGTGGATACGGAACGTTGTGCAGTACGGGTACTGCGTAGATTTGGAGAAAAGACCTCCAAACAGGAAACCAAGGGGAAGACTGAGATCGGCCCAAGAACTGGCAATACTCAGAGAAGAAACGCGGAAACTCCTGCAAAAGGGAGCCATAGAGACAGTGCCGTTCAGAGAACGCAACAAAGGGATCTACTCAAACTACTTCGTGGTTCCGAAGGTAGACGGAGACCTCAGACCCATACTAGACCTCCGTTACCTAAACAAGTTCATCAGAACGCAAAGGTTCAAAATGACTTCACTGCAGGAGGTTCTGCCACAGATAAGTGAAGGGGACTTCATGGTCACCGTGGACCTCAAGGATGCCTATCTTCACATCCCAATAAACAGAAGGCACAAGGGCCTTCTAAGATTCAACATCGAACAAGAACACTACCAGTTCACGACCCTGGCCTTCGGATTAAAATCAGCACCAAGGGTCTTTACAAAATGCCTGTCGGCGGTAGCGGCGCACCTACGAAGGCAGGGAATACATGTCTACCCCTACTTGGACGACTGGCTGGTCAAGGCAAACTCACGCGGAAAGTGCGAGAGGCACGCAAAACGCGTAACAGACACCCTCACAAATCTGGGATTCTCGATCCACTGGGGAAAATCGTCGATGGAACCGGAGCAGGTGAAGATTTTCCTGGGGGCAAAGATCAACTCCCGCAACGGTACAGTAGTGCCCAGCGAGAGGAGGACAGAGGATCTACTGAAGGAGGCGAAGCTCTACCAGAAGGGGCGAGCTCTGACAGTGAGGGCTGTGAGCAAGATGATGGGGATTATGGTGTCCTGTATCCAGCTGGTGCCGAATGTACGCCTGCACACGAGACCATTCCAGGAATGGCTACAACAACAATGGTCACAAGCAAACGGAAGTTGGGAGGATCTAGTGGTTGTTACGCACGCAGTGCAGGAGGAGATAACTTGGTGGAACAGAGACAACATAACAGCAGGGAGAAGCCTGACACCACCAATCCCAACAGTGACCATTACCACGGACGCATCGCAGAAGGGATGGGGAGCGCACATGGACAACCTCAGAGTGAGGGGTCTATGGGCCCCAGCAGATGCGGTCCGCCATATCAACTACCTCGAGTTGAAAACAATCCTGCTAGCCCTGAAGGCATTCCAGAGGCACCTGTTCAACAAGAGGGTGTTGGTCCAAACAGACAACACCACGGCGATGTTCTACATCAACAAACAAGGGGGGACACAGTCGTTCCCGCTCTCAGCCCTAGCTCAGGAGATTTGGAGATGGGCCATACCTCTCAGGATAGATCTACTGGCAGTTCACCTACCGGGGAAGGACAATGTGGAGGCAGACTGGCTAAGCAGGCAGACCTCAGCATCACACGAGTGGGAGCTCAATGGCCAGGAAACGGAGAAACTCTTCCGGAGATGGGGGACTCCCACAATAGACCTTTTTGCAACACGCCACAATGCAAAATGCCAAAGCTTCGCGTCCAGGCAACCAGATCAGCAATCCAAGGGAAATGCCCTATGGATAAGCTGGTCGAGGACATTTGCCTACGCCTTTCCACTGATACCCCTGTTGCACAGAGTGCTCGACAAGTGCAGAACCAGCAACATGACCCTGATCCTGGTGGCTCCGCAGTGGGCGAGGCAGACATGGTTCTCACAAATTCAGGAAATGGCACAAGGCGACCCATACAGGTTCGAGAGGAGGAAGGACCTGCTCTCAATGCAAAACGGAGAGGTCCTGCACCCAGAGCCAGAGACCCTCAACCTGGCGGCATGGCTCCTGAAGACCTAGAGTTCGCACACCTAAGATTGCCGCCGAGCACGATGCGAGTGCTACGGGAGGCGAGGAAACCAACTACACGAAAATGCTACAGCGCAAAATGGAAGAGGTTCACTGTGTGGTGCCGGAAAAAGGGCCTGCAAAACAGAATGACAAGAGACTCAACAGTACTGAGGTACCTCACACACCTTCTAAAGAGTAACCTCTGCTCGAGCTCACTAAGGGTACACCTAGCGGCCATCGTGGCCTACACCAGAGGTGAAAAAGGTGGAAGTTTCTTCAGCTCGCAGGTGGTGAGGAGATTCATGGAAGGAGCCAAAAGGATGGCCCCCCCGAAAAGGTTGCCGCCG